>NC_053455.1:24854131-26191631 GCF_015227805.2 Hirundo rustica
AGAACAGCTGACTTCACACTTTTATTACATTGTTTGAAATAGCATCTTTTCATCTGGAAAGAATCAGTTTAAAATGTGATTGTCAACACAACAAAACCAGCTTTCTGTTTAAAATGGCTTCTCGTGAAGCTTAGAACTACACTTTTGCCAGGATTTTCTTTACAGACTTTAGTTACTAGAACCAAGAGATTTTAGATGGGATGTTCACAGGAAATACCTGGCAGACAACATAAAATGCAAAGTAAAGCATTTTTATTTTAGTTGTAGAAAGCATGCCTGTGAAAATGAGCAACAGTGTTTTAGGTCAAAAGCTTTGTTTCTCAAATAAAAGTTTCTAAGCGGCAGTTTGAAGTGGGTAAGAGAAAAAATTCTCATTAATTTTTTTGTGTCCTGACCTAATTAACCAAACAATGTACACTTAGCATATTTCTTACACTATATCTCATACTTATTTGTAATGGCACTCTTATATCTCTGTCTAATCTGTGTGTCTTTACCTCATTTAAATTAATTTCTTTACTGGTTACATCTGAAAACACAGCTTTGTCTCTTTTATGCCAATTCTTTTAATCACTATAGTCCACAATTTTTAATTTGTATGTTACTTAGATTGATTTGAACAACTAAAATTTTTACATCTGTAAAAATGCAGATCAAGATTCTGTGCCAAACCAAATACTTTATTCAGTGATAAAACATTTTCACTTAAGAAATAACTAAGCTTTACTCGGTTAAATTAAATTAATAGTAAAATTAAATACATTTGCTCATTTTTTTTTTTTTTTTGTAATTTTTAAATGTGTAATTTTTAAATTGCAAAGAGGTAGTAAGACTATGGCAAGCTATTAGAATGGATAGGTAGATTTTTTTCAGTAATCATAGTTTTCTTGTTTTCTTGTTTAATATATTACTTACAATAGTTTCAGTAACAATTTTGTATTATTAAGAGTGGAGGTCTCTTCAAATTTTTTCCTTTTTTTTTTTTTTTTTTTTTTTTCCCCTTTTTAATGTTGGAAGTTAAATACCATTATATGAGAAGCTTCTAAAGTAAATCTTTGTTAGGAAGGCAGTCTTTTTGTTGAGCCATGGAGCTGCCATGGCAGCAGTAACTGCTGGAGAGGCTGGCCATTCATCCCTGGAACCATCACCAGCCCCTCTTCTCTTTGCAAGGTTCTTTACCCAAACTGAAGTCTTCCTGTATATCATGCTTCACATTCTGAAAAAAATTTAGTAATCCAGATGTTGAGAATATCCATGCTTGACCATGAGGAGAAAATATTTCTCCAAAACAGTGTGCCAAATCAAAATAAAAAGGCAATTTAAATAGCTACAAATATTTGACAGTTACACAGATTTTCCATGGAATGCATCCTAAATAAAACAAGATAAAATGGAATTAGCATTGAGTATGGAAATATTTTCAAAGACTGTTTCTGTATAATGCTAACTCATACTTCAGGGCTTGTTGCATTCCATGTGACACAGATAATCAAACTGTGAAAAATAAAGTTTATTTTGCTTGTTATGTTATTGGCCTCTTCAAAGAAAATAAAATTCTAAATATGTATGAGATTGGGTGGGTTTTTTTGTTTTCATGTTCTTTGCTCAGGCAACTTACAGCATGCTGTGGTTTTTTACCCCATAAATATCAATACTAGCTTTAGTGACATAAAAATAGTTTTATTTAATTCCAAAGCTGTCTACATCAAGTGTAGTGTGTGTCTAACACGCTGCATCTCCTTACAGGAATGCGTGCATATAAGCACAGATAAACTGCACCATTGCGTTCTGTCTATCCAGCGTAGAGAGCTGCTTTCACAGTGAGCCAGCAGCCACTTCCTAGTAAATTTCTGAAGTTTTCATGTCACATATGGGGCAGTAATTCTGGCTAAAGCATTGGCTCCAGTTATGAGTGCAAGATCAATTCTGATGCTTTTGTTATATGGCTTGCCTTCAGTATTTGTCTATTTTTGTGTATTTTAGCTCTGCCTGAACTTGCATACACGCTGTTTTGTAGCTGACTATCATACACTGGGTGTCTCATACAGAATGATTTTTTTAGTGTTTATTTCACTCTGAAAAATGGATTTCTTCCATAATACATAAACGTCTCTGCAGCATAGGAATTAGATAGCCAAACGCAATACATCTCTTCACTGTTCTCTGTAGGAGTAAAACTCTATGGCTAGGATAAATGCTTCTACAATCCTGCTGCCTCCTAATATAGGAAGGGGCTCAGATCACTTACCATTAAAACATTTCCTAGTGAAACTCATTTTTTCATCATTTTAATCCCACATAAACTAACTTTATATCCTGACTTAAGAAATTAATTTTGATAAATGCACCTTCTCTAATTTGTAAAAACCTACTTGCAACAAATCATATATCCCATTTAGGTCTTAATTCAACTATTTTTCTGTATAAAATGCTTCATCAAAACTGGCAGGTATTTTAAGAGCTGATTTTCTACACCACTTTTGTTGGAAATATCATATATTCTGTCTGATTTGCCATTTAGTAAATAGGTAGTATTTATTCTTTTGATTGCCACTGTGATGTAGAAGACTAAATCTGGCCTAAATTTTGTGGCTAAAAGTGCTGGCTGGTTAGCATTTCAGCTTTTGTTTTAAAATATTTTCACGTATATGTCTCTGTATTTGAAAATGAAAAATGGTATCCTTGCATAATATTTGGATTTTCTTATACTTATTGGGTGACAGCATATTAAAGTATTTAATCTCATTTTTTCATACTTTATTCATAAATGGATAATTTAATTTAAGTAGCAAATTAACTTAGGATTTCTTTAAGAAGAATGTAAAACAGCAACCCAAAACTTTCAGTTAATTTTAAAAACTCCTGCACAAATTAAATATGTTGTCACAATTTTGGAAAAAATAAAACATCTCTGACCACTCATGTTAAAAGTTGCAAGTAATTAATAATTTTCAAAGCGGTAATATAAGGTCAAGAAAAATAACAGTGCATTTTTGTACGAATAGCAATTTTCTTCAACTTTCTTCAAAATTTTATAATTTTAATTTTATCTAGGGTTACATAAAGAAAAAAGGTGAAAATTAATTTAATATGTTCCTGGGAATAATTGATTTAAAATAAATATATTTATAGATAAATAAATAAATATTGGTTTAAAAGGTGAAAACTTGGCTGGTGAGCAGTTTAATACAGGGAAAGTTGCAAAATGCTAGGAATCAGTGGCAAGAAAATTTTCTCAGCATCCTATTTGGGAAAATGCTGTTTTTAAAGCAGGTCTTTCTAAGTTACTGTGAGGGAATGCTTGGAATTTCGTCTTTCTACCGAAAAGGATTGGTTTTCCCTTGATTGTCATCAGTTTGCTGGGTTGTCCTGCTATTTAAGCTATTAAAGACTGGTGTGCTTCTTGGTCTCAGGTGATCCATAAAAAGGAATGAAGCCTTGGGAAGGCAAACCACCACCAGACTGGCTCGGTGTATCAGCCTTCCATGACGGAAGCTCTTTGTTGAGAATTGCTGGCAATTCCAGCAGTTTCCAACCGAAGATAAGAGCCAGCGTTCTCAGATAATGCCCTCGATCGCACACCTGATGACAGACTCCTGCATGCAAGTTTTTTCAGGTGCTATGTTTGCTCAGTAATCCTTCAGTGCCAATCTTTTCTAAATGGTGAGCAGGTCCCGTCAGTAATGGACATCAGCCATTAGGCTTGTAATATTTGTCATAGATCAGGTTACAGCTTTGTTACTGCAGTGTGATGAATGGACGCTGTTATGCTCAAAGAAAATAAGAGCTATAAATTTAGCAGTCAGTACTAAATGAGTTGCTACTTTAGGGGCCTGATTCTCATCCTTCTGAAGTCAGTGGAAACTGTTCCGTTGGCTAAAGCCTTTATATCAGGCCTTCCATTTTCTTTCTCTTTTAAGGAACACAATCCAGGCTTGCCCTTAAATACAGTTCCTCCTTCCTTACTTTAGGCAAGTTTACACCTAAACAGTAATTTTAGGGGAACTCTTGCGTTACCTGTGTCTTAATGTTGATTTTCTGTGCAAACGTTTGGATTAAATGTGGAGGCATAGCGTTGACCACAAAACTTGACAGATCACTCATGAGCTAATCACAAATTAAATTGAAGGGTTCAAAAATTCATACAGTATTTCTTACAGATTTTTTTTTCAGGATCCCAGTAGTTCCTACACCACATTTTGAAGTTTGTGCTCTGATTTATGCTTTCTTTGCTTGTAGCTTCATTCAGAAGCTGCTCTGAATGGAGTTTAAAAATTATCAGGGACAATAGAATCTGTCTGTGGCCAAAGTCTGAATAGCGTTTCATGCTTTTTGCAAATTTTTAGGGAAGCTCAGATAGCACCTGAACAATCTCTAATTCATTAAAATAATTTCTGATGACATAAAGATGATGCATTTCCTTTTTCTATTCCAGGATATAGGAATACAGATACATATTAAAAGTAAGGCACGGTTTTAAGATGTAAACCATACAAGCATTGTTTGTTACCAGTCTGGTGTGGACAACAGTTTAAGCTGTGTAGGGGCTGCTAAAATACTGCTTCTACCCATATCCATAAAAGTTCTGCATGACTGTTTAGTTAGTAGCTAGAATGTTTGCTGTAGCAAATCCAATTTCAAATGACCTAATAGATATCCTGCTCCTTGGAGAGGAGCTATCATCTTGCTAGAAAGTATATGGCAGTATGTTAAATGCTTAAATGTTTATTCTAATTTTTACCTTAAAATTGATCCCCTCAAGTTCAACCTGTAATTGCTAAACAGGCCTAATTTTAATACTGTAGCTTGTGGCAGTATTTTGTAAAGATTCATTCTTTCCCATTGCTTTGTAAATGTTAGTTCCCTTCTTTGTGCTTCCAGTGAGATGACCTATATCAGATATAAAAACGAAAACAAGTATACATGTACAAAAAAAGATGTAGGAAGAGAAGAATCAGTAGTAGAAATACACTGGAACTTGTATAGGTTGCTGTGTTAATGCTGAGATACTTCCTAAATGAAATGCATTCTTGGGGGCATTTGACAGAGAAGGGGTCTGGGTAACTGTGGTAGTAAGAAGAGCAAAAAGAGAAGGAAAGAATTCTGTACGAAAAGATGACACAAATGTATTCTTGTTGCTTTATGTAAGCAATAGCATTTGGTTTTGAGTAGAGAACAAATTTGTTGCAAACTAAAGTGTGCAGGTCCTAGTTCTTATTGCTTAGACTATACACATGCCCAAAAACTCTTAAAAAAAAAAAAAAACCAAAAAAAACCACCCACCACAGACAAACAACAACAACAAAAAACCACACACAAAAAAAAAAAAAAAAAAAAAAAAACAAAAACAAAACAAACAACAAAAGAAAAGTAAATCCAGGATCTTTGAGCAGTGCAATCTGCTGCTGCTTGCCTGATCCTCAGAACTTTCTTTGATTCCTTCTCTGCCAGGTAAGTAATTTCATTCGAAATGGAGCTCACACTGCCTTCCCGAGCAGAGCATGTAAATTTGCTTCTGTCCTGCTGGGTGATCATTATATATAGTCTGCAGTGCCGTAGGCTCTATATAAACAGTTCACCTTTTCCACAATCATTAGTGACCTGCACATTTATGGATTGTTTACCAAGTTCTTCTGCACTACCTTTCTAAGGTTTTTCTGGCATATTACCTAAGCCTGTGTTTAAGAAAACATATTAAATAACACACTTCTTAATTTTACAGTTGCCCTAAGTTTTAAGATATTCAGCAAAAGAAGCAGAATTAAGACACCTGTAATTCTGTCATGTAAATCGTGTGCATTGTGGCACCAGATGTTTAACTGGAATTTCTGCAAGTCTACATGGAAATTGTATGAAATTTGAATTCAGAGAAGACTGTAGAAAGTACCTATAATATATGGGTTAGTCACTATCTATTATTCTATTTTTCTTCATTTTTTTTAATTGCAGTTATTTTCATTTGTGAAGTCTAGATAGAGTGTTCATTGTCATAGAAAATGTTCCAGATAGCAATGGTGAAATGTGAGGATCCCTGATAGCATTCTAGCTAGCCTTCGATGTCTACATTTCCTACCTTAACTGATGCATGACCAAAGCTTCTGCTTCTGTGATTCATATGAGACCATTTTATAAACACCTGTGAATAGAAATTCTCTCACAGGAAGAAGTTAATTAAAAAGTGCTTATATGTGTGTAACTATAACAGAAACATCTAAATGACACTGCTTGCCCATCACTGAAAAACAGCTGAACTAAGAATTCTGTTAGCCCTCAGGGTTTGCTACTGACTTCATATGTTGCTTGACGGTATTTCATCAAAAAAGAAACTAACTAAGCACCTATTTGTGTTTAGCAGAACTTTGTATAACCCTTGATAGTGTGGGACAAAATCTGCTTTGTCCTTAGAGCCAACTGCAAAGCTTGCTTAGCAGCCTAGACAGACCATCGTCCTATCCAGAGAACATTTAAACAGTAAAGCTGGCCTGGGTGTTGCAGGGAGGAAGATGTGGTCAGAGCACCACCATGTGTGTCCACAGATTTCCAGAAAGTCCTGCCAGGACAGACCCTGGGACAAAAGGCAACATGTTGCAACTTAAGCTGTGGGCAAGGCACCATGACTGGGAAAATGAAAGAACAGCTACTGTAAAGCTATAGTACAAATTGGTTATGAATAAAGCTGATTATAAAACCAGTCCTGCATAAATACATTTCACTTAAACCAGAATATCTGTACCAATAGTTCTAGTGCTCTGAAATCCAGTGCGTGGTTCCATGAACAAACTACAAGCTACTCTTTTTCTAAATTATGATTATTCTTTTGG
Organism: Hirundo rustica; assembly: GCF_015227805.2. Lineage (NCBI taxonomy): Eukaryota > Metazoa > Chordata > Aves > Passeriformes > Hirundinidae > Hirundo > Hirundo rustica. The sequence goes on from NC_053455.1 coordinate 24,860,953, forward strand.
TTGAGAAAAACAGTATTAACACAAATTAAACTGCTCTTTTTGGACCATACCAGACAAATGGGAGAAAAGAGAAAAAAAAAAAAAAAAAAAAAAAAAAAAAAAAAGCCGGGTCCGAAAAACCACACCCATATGGTTGGGCTCCTCATAAAGTATGGTTGTGTCTGCTACCTTGTGTTTTAGAAACAATATCCTCTGAAATATATTATCTGTTATACAACAGCTTAAAGAGCTTGACCAGGAGCTCAAGATCCTTAGTCTTTCTGAATACAGAGGAATCCAGACCAGTAGGTCCCATTTGCTGGAGTATAGTCTCATCACCATTTTGAAGCCAATAAGAGGTGGGATGTTAAAGCTTCTGTAGCTGCAGTCAGGTGGCTGCTCTACAGACTATGTCTGAGTTTTGGGGTACCCCATGCTGGGAAGTGTATTCATTGCAGCGCCATCTCTGCTTGTGGAACCCACTTGTCCCCTGCCTGTGGGAATTACCTCTGTTGGCTTGACTCTGTGGAGTTTCATCAACCTGTTTCTCACCCAACACAGCAGCACACCCGGTGCCTGGGGTTACACAGCATCCTGAATGAGACTTAGCTCTCACTTCTCTCTCTACCACCAGCCTTGCTGGGAAGAAGCCTGGTCTAACCACCCTAACCTGCTTATACTTATATTTGTGTTCCACTATTGGAAAAAGAACTTAAGACGTGTCCAGTAAGAGTGTGATCGTGAATGGCTGGAGTGCTCACTGTAACAGTATTCAATTTATGGGGAAAAAAAATAAAAAACATTAAACTTTTCTTTAAGTGTTTTTTATGCATTTTTCATGAGGAACTAATCACATTTTTTTTCTAAAACTTTTTTGTTCTGAGTTTTATTTATTTAGTCATAGAGTTTCATTAGGCATCTAGATTTTGAACCAGGTATTAGTACTTAGACCATGTGTTGGCAGGTATGACAATATCAGTTACAGAGGGATAACTGGAATTTTTCCCTAAGACTATTGGGAAAAAAAAAAAAAAAAGAGAGAGAGATTGCTGATTCCTGTGGAAAGGGGAGTTATACAAAAAAGTGAAATTCTGGGAGCTGGTAACAAATGAAGACTGAGGACCAGCTTCACTTAAAAGCCAACATAATATTTATAAAACTTTCATTACATTATTAACGACACTAAAGCACTATTTGTATTCATAATTAAATATATACTTTTTAAATAAATGCAGCTAATATCATTCTTCCTGATCTTGTTCTGTAATGTCATTATGTTGCCATGTTGACATTCCTCCCACTGAAGAAATGCCTATTGTACTGTAAAGAGATCGGTTATCATTGCTTATGGAATTATAAACTGCACATTCTTCTGATTAAATTCTTAAGACAGGGTGCGCTGAACAGACACAAAAAGGACATCCAATAGATACAGCTCTTCATTCATATTCCTTCTAAAATCCAAGAAAAAAAAATATCTTTAAATGTTCCTGGTAGTCTAGGAGTATATCATTGTGAATCTCATAGACTTCAACAACTGGAATAGAAAGAGTCCTGAGGTCACACCTGAAACAGAATTTTAGGGACTAACATATTGCATTACAGAATGAGTCACGAGGCCAGCTGTGTATATATATATATTGTGCAATTAAAAGTTGGTGATCTTTCTCATGATAACAATGGGGTGTGCTGTACTCTGAATTCACAAGTCACATGGACAAAAATCACTGTTTGGCCATTATCCAAAAATGACAATGACAAGTACATAAGCAAGTGGTGATTTGTTTTGCTCAGTCTGAGGAAGATTCTTTTTTCTTTTTTTGAGTTCTGTTATTTACAAAGTAATACAAATGTTGGGCAATAATCAAGCATAGAGAGCTGACTGTAGAAATATAGCATTGATGGACTGGAAACCAGATGGTCTGTCAGATAATGAAGTATCATCTGGCAAGGGATTGTTCCTGAAAGCCAACATCCTCACCTATTTAGCACTCTGGAATGTCAACATATCGGTTACCACATTCACAAGGTGGTATGTGTTGTACTTTAGAAGCCATCCCTAGAAGAGGCATTTTAATTCAAAATTACTGCCTGATGAGAGGGTAGAAGTGCCATTATTGTAGCACAGCTGGAGGAACATAATACACAGCAAGATGTGAACCATACATCTGAACTCAAAGAGGAAAACTTAATAGACTACATCCTGATTTCTGTCTAACCAGAGCCATGATTCATGGATGCTTTAAGCCATCCCTGCTACCAGAAGAAGTGGTGTATGCTGTGTGCCCAGATTCATGCATTCCTGCTTTTGTGCCACACTCTCCTTTGTGCCAACACATGCCTTTCTGCACCCAGTCAGGAGTCTTGGATGTTGGAGAAATGATTGGGTTAATATTAACCTGGCCACTTTAAAGGAAATGTGTTGGTAATCCAAAAAGGTTTGCCATGGCTTGGTCATCATGTCACACACAGACCTTTTCCCAGCAGAATGGACAGCCTATTGTGGACACAGGACAGAGCAACTGGGAAAGGAAAATGAGGGAAATGGGATTATTTTTTTCTTTCACAGCAGTGCTGGCTTCTCTCAAATGTGTGTGAAACCAGAATTCAAGAACAGCCTAAACTGTTGGAGGTAAATATGGTAAATTTCAGTTGCTGTAGCTGTCACCTGGAAAGATGGAGCAGGGAACACCAAAGGCAAGGGCAGCTGGCTGCAGGACTGGTGGAGGCGGTGGGCAGGGTTGGGAGATACTCCCTGGACCCCAAAATGTCTCACTGTGGCTGTGATTATAGCATAAAGTAGAGTGCATTGCTATGCACAGAAAACCAACACAAACTAGATGAAATGGTTTATTTAAAAGATGGCAGAGAATTGCTGTCTTTTATCAGTAAGACTGTAGTTTACGACTTTGACTTTAATTCCACAAGCCATTTTCACTACCTGCACGACTGCTAAATTGAAAACTGACTGGCCATGTGATAATAGCTCTTTGGTATTTTCATAAGCCATTTTCTGTCCTCACAACTAGGAAGTCCTTTTTCACGTAACGGACAAAAGTGGCACATGTTACTATTGAATGGAAAGAAAATGGTTATCATACAATCTCTTGAGATGTGCAATAAATTATAAATGTCCTTTATGAGTACAAACATTCTCCCATCATTGTTAGCATTATTCATTTACAAGACCTAGAAAATAATTTATCTAGATAATATAAATAAGACAGGACGGCTTTACCTTCTATGATTTTAGTGATATAATATTCAATACTGATGATATAAATAATTTCTTGAAAACATCTGTCTCGCTCAGCAAACCAATATACCAAATGAAGCTTCAAATGACCTAAATTGAATTTGTATTATCATGGCCCAGTTATCTTTGTGGGGTCACTTTTCTGGCAGTAGGGTGAATATTCTGTCTGCCAGGCAGATGAAAGAATTCAGAATATCCCTGAAGTGAAACTAATACTTTCACGCACCTTAAATATGCACACCAAAATATTATCAGTTAAAGTCTCAGTTTTTCTGAAGCTCGGTTTGGGAGTTCTTCAAAGCCATCATTATCTCTAGAATTAAATGTATTATTCCTCCCAGGCCTATCCCTTTAGAACCAGTGTTGTGTTTTATTCCCTGCGAACTCTTAATGAAGTTGGTAATTGTCTCAATAGACACAAAAACTGGTGGGGCAGTAAGTGAGAACAGATTATTGTTTTAGAATTACACCCAATTTCATGGTCACTGTGCAACTAAAGGTGTCTTCATATGGCCAAATACAAAGTAAATTGAGGGGATATCAAAATTGGGATTATACTTACTGTATCAACAATGCAAAAAAACATTGTCTTAGGTTGTGCTGGTTTTGCATGGCAGTGATTTTTTTCTAAGAAAGAAAAAATTGTTAAAGATAGTCACATAACATGAACCCATAGAACTGTACCATGGCAAAAAGGATCCTGCAATCCTAAAGTATTCACAACCAAGGCATAGTAAGAAGTACAGAATTTTGCCTCTCTATGTAACTTTGGTAACACAGTTGATAAAATACTGAACTAAATCAACATATTAAAGAAAATATTGAGGAAATATCAAGAAGTTTGAGAGGTCCACAAAACTGTACCAGCAGGAAGATAAATCTTGTGTCATAAAAATTGAGCGACTAAGTTTTTCTGGTTGTGAAAGAGAATATTGAAAAGTTACTTGATTGCTATGAACAGATATATTTTTCACCTATAGAAAAGGTTTTCTGGCACCCAGAAGCTCATGGATTTTCAGCTTTGCTCACCACAGCCAGTACCTGGATTCTGATGTTAAGCAAGCGCAGCCTTCAAACACAGCTTTCTCTGAATGCAGAAAAACACTTCAACAATCATCTGGAGGACTTCTGCTGGAGGGCCATTACTTTACAAATATTATTTAATGTAGTTTCTAGGTAAAAACTTGTATGAGTAAATTATGCATCCTAAGGGGTCCCTTCTGAGTTTGCAGTCTAGTCTTGTAACTCATTCACTGTCACGTATTAAGCTTTGAGAACAGGAAATCTTGCACTGCCCTGAACCTCCCATAACACTTGGACATTTGCATTAGAGTAATGACTGTACTTACATCATGCTTCAGAGCTTCAGCAAGTCACTGTCAGGGATCAAGAGGGATTATTTTTTCTTAATGCACAATTGACTAGAAGCATGATAGAGAGGGGGGGGTTTCCTTCCTTTTAAGCATGATTGGATACAGATGAAGATGTGATAGCGTGGATTAGTCTTTTGACATAAAAAGGAAATCCATTTGGGGAGAGGGGGATTGGCTTATTCTTGGAGGCTCAGAATCTTACCTATTTACATTTTAGGGGGAAGGAAGGAATTTCTGCCTCAGTCTGGTAGGGGTATATCGTAGGTCTCGTCTTCCAGGCATCACCTCTGGCTCTCTCCGGCTCTTCTCTGCATTCCACCTAGACTGCTGCTCATATTTCCTGTCTTCAAGACCAGTGTTGTGTTTAATCTGTATGAGAACAAATGCAGCAAAGTGAAAGGGGGTTTTAGCCCTGTTGAGCATACCTTCAGTCACCCTGAAAAGAACTTCAAACCATAAAGGCCCATTACACATCCATCAGGTATAACATTTTATCTTCTGCTCTTGTCCTGTCATGTCCCCACTCCCTCCTTCCTTCCTTCCTTCCTCCCTCCCTCCCTCCCTTCCTTCCTTCCTTCCTTCCTTCCTTCCTTCCTTCCTTCCTTCCTTCCTTCCTTCCTTCCTTCCTTCCTTCCTTCCTTCCTTCCTTCCTTCCTTCCTTCCTTCCTTCCTTCCTTCCTTCCTTCCTTCCTTCCTTCCTTCCTTCCTTCCTTCCTTCCTTTACTATAATTCTTAACAATTTAGCATTTAATTCAGATTAAGAATTAGGCTGAGATGTGGATGATATTTTACTTTGCCAGTCCAAGCACTTACAACATGAACTGCTCAGTCGCTCAGCAAGAAACAGAACAAACAGAGTTTACTCCTCTGGTGATTTAATCAGAGATGTGTTACACTATTGGAAAGAAACCTGGTGTTAGGATTTTCTTTTTCAGTTGATTGGTTGGTTGGTTGGTTGGTTGGTTGGTTGGTTGGTTGGAGTTTTTTGTTGTTTTGCAAGCAAAGTTTTGGATTAAGTCCAGGCAATTGTAACATACTGATTTTTATCCTAACCAGTCAGCACAAATATTTCAGGATCTGGGGAGTAAGAAACTATATCTTCCAGAACATTCATTCTCATGTACCTTTCACTGTAACAAGTAATATTTTTATTCTATCTTTTTAAAAAGAATGACTGAAACTTAGATTACAGTATAACTAAATGTTAAATGATTTTTAAAACAAAAGCTGATTGTGCACAAATGGCAGATATATGATACAGCTCCACTTTTAAAATCTCCATTTCTACCTTAAAAGATAAGAATTAATGCTATACTGTGCCTGGTCCTTTGTTGCAAGACAAAGTTTTGCTAAACTTCTCTTCTACTCTTCAGGCCTAAGCTTTGTTTGCAGTTCTCAACATTTTCGGTGACTAGGCCAGTTTCACATTGCATCAGTTCACCCACTTCCAAGAAAATATTTCCAAAGGCTATGTGTACTTCTAAAAACATGAAGACTGAGGCACCACAGTTTTCTTTAATAACTGATGAAAATAAAATGTTAGTGATTAGAGTTTATGTGGTTTTACTTGATTTGGACATATCCCACAGAAGATTTAAAAAACAACTACCAACTAAAAAATCATCCATTACCAGTGGGTAATTTCCTGGACACCAAAATGCAAAACGTCCAAGAAAATTTTGCAGCTCCTCAGAATCCTCTGTGTGTGGAACTGTGCACAGTAACAGATGTTTCCACTGCCACAGAATTCACTAAAAACTGCCAGGGAATTTGGCCCAGATGTGCTATAGAATTACAGTGACCCTAGTAATGGTGAAACTTTAAGAAGCAAGCACCAGATGTCCAGTAAAATGGTTAAAAATGAGATCCAAAGCATTTTTTTTACCACATCATCACAAACAAATACAGAGTGAATAGGATGAAAATCTAAAGTACTACTTTATTATTTTTCATCTCTAAGATGATTCTATGTGCTTGACTTGCTGTGATATTGTGCCACTTGAATATAATGTCTTGTAGGAAAGCTGCATTCCCAGTGGCTTAAATAACTTTGAAAAATGAATTAATTAGACAGGCATATACATTAAACTTAATACAAGGTTGTATTTTTCTCCTTAGCTCCTTTCTCTACTCATTTTGCTTGAAAAGTGATTGTGGCTGTGTGTGTGCTTTGCTGCTGCCTTACAACAGCTTGCCTGCAGCCAAGATAAATGAACTGCTGCTAGTGCCAGCTAATGTAGTTCTGCTTTAGCTCAAATGGTAGCAGACTCGAGCTGCAGTACCAGGGCTCCATGCACTGCCTCGTTCTGTCTCTGTACGCATGGTAAATGTACTTCTCCCACAAAGTACAAGTATTCATTACATCATGAGGCACTGCTTTGTGGTTTCTAAGGGGTCCATGTAGGGCAGACCCTGGAAATGATGGAAAACATTGCATTTCTCTTTCCACTCTATTGATTATTTATGATTTTTTATATCACCAAGTGTAAGTTTTAGGCATTCATTATCAGAACATACTTCAACCATTTTTAAGTGACTCTAAACAAAAAGATAATTTCTGTTACAAACCTTGAAACAAAATGTAGAATTCATGAAAGGATGGTTGTGTTTGCTGCTGGTATAGATCTCTACAGGACAATAGACATATATAAGTATTCATGATTTAGATTCACTGTTTTTGCTTAAAGCCTGAATATAGCACTACCCTGCTCTGTTCTGTCTCTGGAAAACAAATGGTAACAAGATTTTAACTTGGAACTGGGGTTATAGCCTTCATAGATAAAAAAGCAGAAAAATATAAAGGGAGAACCACAGGTATGAAAAGGTCTTGGATGCTTAGAGAAAGAATTAAGGAAAGCATAGTCTTTGAAAGCAAAGCGGTACTTATGTGCTCCAAAGTATCTTAAAACGTCTTTGCAAAAGATGCTATTAGTATAAAGAGGACTATTCTGGCTTCAGTAGGAGGTGAATCACTGGAGAACTGTCAATAGCTCTGTTACTCACTATCACATGAAAAAGGGTAAAAATTTGTTTACTAAAACGTATGTTCTTCCCTGGAGGAAAAACTCATCATAAACCAACCAATGCACCATGACAGAATTAAAGTTAAGATAAACTACAGCTTTCAGAAATACTACTGCTTAGCAATTTGTGAGTTTACCAATTTTTTATTTATGCAGCTTTTTAGATGTCTTCAGCTGGCCTCAGGTGATATCCTTGTCTGAATTTTTGCAACCCAAAAGGAGAACTCAAGGCAGGACTGCTGACAAAACTGCTGAGTTTTGTAGGGTTTTTTGCTGTGTTGTCATTTTCACATAGTTTCAGTACGAAATAATAAACTGTGTAGTTCTTCTTGAACTATAGACACACATTTTATTAAAAGCACACTGACACTCATGGACTTTCCAGCATTTTTACCTTATAGCAAAACAGAACCCATAAAAGAACCTACGGTGTTGCGTATCAGTGCTGATCAAGTTGGATGCTTTTTTTCTGGAGCATTGCTTGTGGATGCCCAGCACTCCAAATGACTTTACTATGTGTTCCTTTAAGACCTGCTACAATTACAGCCCAAATCATTGCATTTGGAGCTCTCTGCCCACCCTCATCTTGCAAAACTGCTTGTAGCACAGACTTTCTTGTTCTTCCACAGCTGTTTGCAAGGAAGCAGCCTATTACTTCAGTTAGGAAAACATAGATGTGTTCTTACGTCCTTGCTGGCTGTACTGTCCATAGGTAAGGTTTTCATGTGTCTCTACATCAACTCTCCAGAATACCAGGCAATCAGTGAGTCGTGTCTAGTGCTGTTTATATCAACTTAGTAATGCTCTCTGATGATGGTGAAGAGGAAAGTAGTATGGTTACAAATTGCAGTGACGTTCAGATGTGAGATCATGGCAAACAGTGCTGCTGTAGAGGTGTAATGGTAATCTCTGGTAATCTGTCTGAATTCTAGATCCAGCACAGAGCTGGTTACCAAGCAAGCCTCATGGCTTGTTTGTGAGTTATAAAGGAAAAAAGATTCTCTTCTGAAAACTCAGAAAATTAGAGATCTAGAAGAAAATCAAATTTGATCAAAAATTACTTTCTTTTTGACATGTTGGTGGTTGTAAAAGTACTTTGATTATAAGTCACAAAATGCAAAAAGTTTTTGAAACAAAAAAAAAAATCACACTGTAAACTGTAAAATAGCACATGTTGTATTTACTTGAAATGTTATATGAAATGAGTTGTTCATTTTTACAAAGTAAAATACCTTTTATGCTCTTAAAAGTAACTTAGGAGGGAGAGTTCATTTGTTTTGTTTATTCAGTGCCCAAGTGGCAAAATGTCTTTTCTGCAGAAGAATTCAAGTTGTGAAGGGTGTTGGATCAGAAGGGTATATTGAGAAAAAGAAAACATTTCAAAAGAGATGTTCAGGTTAAACCTGCTGAGGCAGGTCTGCTGCTCAAAGAGCACATTGCAAGCTTTTTTAAAAAATAAATAATCCAGTACAAACTGCCACATTACCAAGAAACAGACTCCATTACTTTTTAAGAAAAACTCTGTCAGGTTTCTTTACAGATGTCTATGCAGATGAGGACACTGTTGGCAGGTAAGACAAGACTACATAAAACAAGAGTTGATCACTGAACAATAAAAAGCAGTAATAATAACAATTGGGATAATTAGCAATTAATAATATTTAGGACAGCAACTTCTACACTGTTCTTTGCACATCTCATTTGCCTGTTGATTTGGCCTCAAAAATTATTTACATAATTCTGCGTCACAATCTTGTAGCAGGATGTTCATCATAAAGGTATATCCCTGATTCAAATCCTTGGAAAATCTGTTTCTAGTAGTTTAACAGTCAACACTTGTTAGGAATATTTTGGTAAATCTTTGGTAAGTCTTCTTAATTTCCCAGTCATTTAACGTTACTTTCCTGGTCCGTTTTGTCTTAGAGAAACTCAGTGTCCAGGTTAATCACCTTACAAAGTAATCACATGACATCATTGTGCTTTATGTTGTAAATTGTGCAAGAAGGACAAGGAAAATGTCATCATAGTGTGGGACTATCATGGTACTGAAGGTAGAATCTGTTTTAAAACATAGCTGCATCTTGGCTGGAAAGGGACCTTTCGTGTTTAAAATGTATTCTGATTTTAAAAAAAAAAAAAAAAGTTTGTATTAACTGTTAACTCTTTTTGTTCTTAGATGAGAGTAACGCTGAGGAAAATGTATTAATCCATGTGGTACTTTTAGGTGCATGAGGAGTAGGACATATCCTTTTGGACATTGTTCCTGCATCCATGACTGTCAGTGTGTAATGTAGATCTTCAGATGACAGAGTTTTTCTGAAGCAGTGTAACCTGGGCTGGGATGAGCTGTCTGGAACGAGGGACTGGAGATAGATTTCACACCTGTGCCCACACTATATCACACTGCACAATGGCCCGGCAAAGGTAAAGGAAAAGATCTGTGAGGCTGCCTCTGTACCTAGGGACAGTAGCTATAACTCTAGGAAATTTGGGCTTTTCAAGGAATTATTTTCTTGTTCCCAGGTACTTGAAACTTTTCTGATAGCTTTCACATAGGCGCATCCATATTTGATGACAAACACAGATATTTGTCTGTCTTTAGGCAGGTAGTTGCCATTCATACAAGCTTCCTCACACATCTGTATAGTAATGCCTTTCACTCCCGTGGTATGTCTAGATGCCACAACTGCCTGCCAGGTGGAAATTCAAGTGCCAGTATGCGTATATGTTCATGGTGTTGTTCACTGCCTGAAGAGTGCTACAAATTCTGCACCCTTTGATCTCAGTGCACTTTTGCTCTCTAACAGTGCAACTATCAACAGTATTTCTCTTACAAAATCAGGGCTCTTTCCTTCTTTTCATGCTACTGGTGTAAAGGCAGTAAGAAAAAAACCCCAAAGGTCAAGATTTTAAAAGATGAAACCAAATTGTTTAGTCCATGTTTGTATATATTTAGTGCTAAAAAGAGTAGTTGTGCACTTTTTTGAAAATTGGGGAAATTATGCATGATTTTTTTAGTTTGTTAAATATACTATATAAAACCACTACTGGCCTGGTTTTACTTTAGACTTTGGGAGATGGATGTTTATGAATTCAAATGATTGCAGACAAAATTTTGCACCTGCAGCTATGGTTGCCTGCAGTTCAGTTTAAGTATCTACATCATTGATTGCATCTGTAAGTTAAAAACATCTAAGTAACCTAAATTACGAGCACAAATAATTGCAGGTGCAAAACTCATACTAACACAAAATGATCTCTGAATGTTGGTCTTTGGAATCTCATTGTGAATTATTCACTGTATCATGAACCTAAATTCCTCTGGGAGAGTCACTAATCTGTATAATGACACTGAAAGCCTCTTGAATCCCGTACTTAACTAGCAGATGGGAAAGAATACATGGCGTCATATAACTCCCTAGGGATTATGCATGTGGATATTGAAGAGTACAACTTACTCCAATGAAGGCTAACATTAACTTGCAATCAAAAATTTCCTTCCTGAACTACATTTTTTTCTGATGGAATTAAAACAACTTAATGTTGTATTTTTATGAAGTCACAACCAATTTAAGTAGAACACATTCGCAGGGCAAGCACAGATATTTTGCTCATCTCATGACTTTTCATTTAATGAATGACAGTATCATTTTAATACAGAGAAATGCTGTCAGTCTTTTCCAGAAAACACATCTAAATATCCTCTCTGTGATTTTTATTTTTTATTTTCAGATAAAGATTTCTAAGCACATGTCCCAAAACATCTGGTCCTCTGGTATCAAAATTAAAAATAATTTTCTTGCATTCTTTAGCTTCAATAGACATAGGCGTGGAGCTACTTTAAAACCGTGACTGCTTCCTGTCGTACCAGTTATGGCAGTATTGTTGGCAAAAGGGGAAAATAACCCATAAATTCTCTTCTAGTGTTTGAACAACTAAAACTCCTTCTGAACAAATGAAACATTCTGCCAATCCGGACAATCCAAAACGCAATGAAGAATTTTTCTGTTTCAGAAGCTCTAGGCAAAGCTGTTTTGGCATGTCTGTAGTTTGTTCCTCTTGCAAACAAAGGGGCAGCTAGAGGGAAAGTCTTTCGGGGAAGAAATGCTGTCAGTTGTAAAAAATGAGACATATAGACCAATTCTACAGCCCAGCTAGTGATTACATGCAGGTAATTTTGCAAGAGTCTAAACTAGCTACCAGTGATAATAACGCTGGCATTTGCACTGATTTCAACAGGAAATATATCAAACAGACCAGCTTAAGGCTTCTCAGAAGCATGGGCCAAACTGGTACTTCATTCATTGATGTTGGGGCCAGACCAGAAGGAAAATGCTCGGAAGGCAGAGGCAGCGGTGGCAGGAGCCCTGCAGAGCGCTTTGCCGGGCTGGCAGCAGGGCAGCAGCAGAGGTGCTGCAGCTGGCAATGTCCTGCCTTGCTGCCTGCCAGCTCCCAGCACGCTCCCAAGCAGCTCCATTACTCCCTGGAAGCAGTGCCAGCCCAACTTCACGGGCCCTCAGCACTTGCAGAGTAAGGGGCAGAGATGTGAGCCCATCTACATTTTTAAAAATACAATATAATTTAGCTCACATTGATCTATTAGACAAGCAGTACACAGTAACAATGTGCCACTTAAATAAATAATTTTTAATCAACCTCGGGGACAAAAATAAAGAACAAGAGGTCCTTTTTCTACCCATGGGAAACTATTGAGGCTACATTGTGTGTTTATTGTGAGGCTACACCTTTACTTTTCTAGATTATTTTTTCTCATTTTTTTGTGTATAGCAAAACACAAGCAGCATGTGAGAAATACGTAAATAGTACATAAAAGTAAAAAAGTATACAAGACCGTCATTTGAACAGAAAGAAATTTTAACAAATATTCATTTTTTAACTCTCGCTTTTCACTGCCACAGATACAAGCAAGGAAGGAAAAGGTTTCATCTTTCAGTTTCTTGAGGGATTTATATTTAGGTGCATCCTGTAACTCATAAATTCAGAGGGCAGCTTAGAAAGCTGAAAAATTAGCAATTGTTTTGACCAAAAGATTGAGATGTGATTAAAACTCATGGAAGACTCATTTCTCTGTAAGAATAACAGTCACATGGATGATGGATCATAATAACCTCATAATCTGACCCACATGCAGTAAATACAGTGATGACTGTCACTTTGAATAAGTGAGGGGGATTGATGCTGATTATTAATCCATTTCTTGGCCAGTCTCATTGCTTCTGAGCCAGCTTCTCCACTGTTACTACTTTCCTGAAGTATCTTAATAGCTTTCACCGACAGCCGCTTCCTTTTTAACCAGCCACTTTTCATACAGTGTGTTGTCCTAACTTATTTGACAGATTTCTTTCATTAATTGGTCTGCTGCTAGCATTCCTATAGCTGGAGGCTTGGTCTTCTTTTAGCATGTAGTGTAACAGCGTTACGGCAGGCATAGGGTAACGTATAATTCTGGTTTATTTGCTGCAAAAAATATTTGTGTTTTTCCTTAATTCTCAGGTGTTGCAATGAAAGCTTCATTAAAAAAAAAAATAATAAATATGCTATGAAAATAAGAACCTAGTATTTAGTGTCAGTGTCTAAAAAGGCAGATGTCTGTATAGCAGACACAGAAAAAATAAAGAAATATAGTTGCATAATAGAAATTCAGAACCCAGCTTAGCTAACTGTGTCATTGATAGGTTTATATGGGGTTCCTGTAGAGATGTGTATTTAACATTTGCAGTGGGATAATATACATAGCATACTTCACATGGAAAAGAATGCTTTCTGGAGAGCAACAGAGTGTCCAAGCCTGATTTTCTGTGAATGTGTCCAACCTTTAATATCTTCTCAAGTATGCCAAACTCTGTGCCAGTTGTCCCAAAATGACACTCAGCCTTCCCTGTAGGATACCTTCTCAGCTGGGCAAATGGTTGTAAATGCTGGCATTGAGGGTGGACTACATGTGTGAACTGGTTAGTGGCTTGCAGCTCTCAAAATAAATGGCTAAATATAAGACCCTTCTTCTCAGCGGTAGGTACTAATTTGTGCCTGCCTTCACTAAGCACTTGCTTGTTTTTCTGAAACTTCTGGGAATTTAAAATCTTTTAAATAGGTCAACACAAAGATCACTTCACACTATAGTTATGTTAAAGTAATACTGCCCTGTGTCCAATTATTTATTTTCTGTTAGTAAAAAATTCACAATGTGCTACATAGCATGAAATTGAAAGGTACCTCTTTCCTGATATATATGAAATTTTAAGCAAATTTAATTATATTTAGACATATTTTCTTCCTCTTTTTGAACAACGCCCACCTTTTTACCAATCATGTCTTCAAAATTCCTTCCCTTTGTTTAAATAAAACATTTTGTAAAATCTGAAAGTTGTGCATTTGTTTCATGTAACTGATGTGGTCATGAAAGCCAGGTCTTTTATTTATACTGGGGATAATGCAGAGGTAATGAAAGCAGAATTGGACCTACGAGGTTTTTTGTTTCAATTATAAAATAATGTGGGTAAATGCCTTGGGTTTGACAGCAACAAAAGAAAGGGAATATTGTGCTTATGCCTTCAATCAACTTTATTAGATCCTTAAAGGGAAAATTATGTGAAGGCAGAGGAAGAAAACAACAAGCTAAGCAAGATCGCAATTTCAGTATAATTCTGAGAAAAAAACTGACTTAAGTTGGTCGTGTTGCCAGGGTGAATGACTCAAGGCTTCCAAACAAGAAATGGAAACCAGAAGGATAGGGAAAGCCTGCAAGAACAAATTGAGAAGATGTGATTGACTGTAATGTTTCAAAATCAACTGCTGTAAAGATGAGTTTGGGCTCTTGCCCAGAATACAATTGAATGGTGATGTTCATTTAGACCCTTAATGCTGAAACAAAATAAGATGTAGCTGTGTTTCTGTTAGAAAGTTATTTGTTCTTTTCCAGTGTCTCTAGCTAGGGATATGATGTCATCTCCTCTTTCTTCTATCAGCCCCTGCAGTGATTGCCGTTGCTGCTGTTTCATAATTTTTCTGAACACCAGTTTTTTGAAGGAAGGCTTGAGTCCAGGTGATAATATCACTCAAATGTGAAATGTCATCACTGTTCATTGGATGACTTTGAAAAATTTCATACTCTGTGAACAAATAGGCTAACTCAATTGGCCAAGCAAAACAGAAGTATAAGATCGTTGTGTATGTGCTTGTTGACTCACAAAGCCAGTCAAGTTTTTGTTACTATCATGCTAATTGTTTTAATTAAGTAAATGGTTCATTCTGCAAAGATTGAAATAACTATCTTTAATGGGTACAGTTTGTAAAATGTCATTTGTAAAAGCTGGGGGCAGCTGCTTGTCCTCCACCTCAGGCACAGGAGGTTTTAAAAGCAACTACACTATGCAAAAAATTAGTCAGTTGACAATAGGCAGTGATGGGATGGGATTGTCTTCTACTTCCTCCTTTTGTTTATTCCTTTCATCTCACTGGCTGTGCTTAGTAACCTTTTTTCTGTTTCTATTTCAAATCAGGAAGGGAAAAAAAAAACCTAAACCACAGCTCATAATTAAATACTGAGCTAGTTCTTACCATGTTTACTGAATTACATATTGCATATATGGATGTATATCCTCAAAGTTTCATGTGTTTTTAGATTTCTAAACTTAATGTGTTCCATAGGAATAGACCTTAACTCCTTCTTGTCTGTTTTCCATGAAAATATTTGCTTCCACAGAGGAAGGAGGAATAAAGCAGTGAAACGCACTTACAGATCCTTTCACATTTTAGGGATTCATAGAGCCATGAATATAGTTGCTTGGCTCTGCAGATTCTCCTGGTTCACAGTAGAGGTTCCTCTGGTAGAAAATCTTCATTGTCAGACTTACAATAAGCAGATCAGCATGACATCAGGTGCAGAGTGGTATCTTTGCACACATATCTTTGCTGCAGGGTAGCTGACCTGGTAAAGAGGGCTTTAAACCAGGAGCCCTGAGGGCGGGGAAGAGTTACCACAGCTCTGAGGGAGCCAGGGAGAGGCTGCCAAGCAAAGTGATGAAGTGAACCACGAGGAGCGCAACATGAATAAAACAGGGCTCAGCTGGGGTCACCTCAAGCATCTGCATGTGTGTGAGGAGGTTTCTCTGAGGAGCCTGCACCCCAGGGCACACAACATGGGACATAAACATGAGGAACTGGAGATCCGTGTGCAGCTGCAGGGGTAGGATCTCGTCAGGATCCCGGAGATGCGGTGAATGGACTGAGTGCTGCTGTGGAGGGATACGGACTCTTTAGGAAGGGCTGGCCAGGAAGACAAGGAAGGAGCAACTGGAGTGCATGGAGCTCTGCCTGAGGCTGAATGATGAGAGCTTATGGGTAAGGATTAGAGAGCAGACAGATAGTGGCAACGTGGTAGTAGGCATCTACTGTGGGCTGCCTCACCTGGAACAACAAGCAGATGAGGCCCTGTAGGGACAGTCAGAAGCAGCCTGATGTTTGCAGACCCTGGTCCTTAATGGGGACTTTAACTACCTTGATATTGTCCTGGAGGGGCAACCTTGCAGGGCATAAGCAATCCAGCAGCATTAATGTTTACTTCTTGATACAAGTGAAAAAGTCACTGAGAAGCTTTGCATTGGAGCTCGAACACACAAATGAAGAAGGCCTCACTGGAGTGATGGTCGAAGTGAGCCTTGGTTGTTGTGACCATGAGGTGGTGGAGTTCAGATCCTGAGAAGAGGGAGCAGGGAAAAAAAACAAGTTCACAACCCTAGACTTCAGGAGAATGGACTGTCGCTTATTCAGAGGTCTGTTTGGAAAAAGTCCCATGATAAAGGGCTCTGGAGAGAGGAGGGGTCCAAGAAACCTGCATAACCTTGAATACAAGGATCACCTCCACTCCAGCCAGCAAGCAGCAAGTCCATGCCAGCAAGCAGAAAGTCAGGCAAAGCCCCCAAGAGGCCTGTGTGGTTGAGCAAGGAGCTCCTCACAAAACTCAAACATAAAAAAAGCATACAGAGGGTGGAAGCAGTGGCAGGTAACATGAGAGGAGTATGGAGACAGCTTGAGCATGCAAAGACTTGGTTAGGAAAGTCAAAGCCCACCTGGACTTGAGCTTGGTACAAGATGTCAGAAGCTTCTGTGAGTACTTACTGAGGTGGGTTGAAAACCGGCTGAACGGCCAGACCCAGAGGGTGGTGGTCAGTGGTACAAAGTCTAACTGGAGGCCAATAACTAACAGTGTGCCCCAGTGGTCAGTACTAGATCCAATTCTGTTCAACATCTTCTTTAATGTTCTGAATGATGGGGCAGGGTGCACCCTCAGCAAGTTGATACAAATGTGGGAGAGTGGCTGGTATACCAGAGGGTTGTACTGCCAGTCAGGTGGACTTTGACATGCTGGAGAAATGGTCTGACAGGGACCTCATGAAGTTCAACAAAGGGAAGTGTGAAGTCTTGTGCATGAGGAAGAATAATCCCAAACACCAATACTATATTAGAGATCAATCAGCTGGAAAGCAGATTTGCAGCATAGGACCTGTAGGTGTTCGTGGACACCAAGCTGGCATGAGCTAGCAATATGGCCTGAAACCAAAGCGACTGCTGATACCCTGCTACTTTAGCAGGCTGCTTTAGCTGCCAGCAAGCCAAGGAAGATGTTTACTTCCTTCCTCCCTACTCAGCACTGGTTAGACCACAGTTAGAGTGCTGGGTCATTCTGGGCTCCCCAGTACAAGAGAGACATGGACATAACACAGAGTTCAGTTAAGGACCATTGAAATTATTAAAGGACTGGAGCATCTTTCATATGAGAAAAAACTGAGAGAGACAGAACTGTCTGGAGGAGAGAAGGCTTGGAGGGGAATCTGATCAATGTGCACGAGTGCCTAAAGGAAGGGTGCAAAGAGGATGAAGCCAAGCTTTTCTCAGTGATGCTCAGTGACAGGACCAGAGGCAATGGACACAAAGTAAAGCACAAAGGGGGTCCATATGAATATCAGGAAACACATTTTTACTGTGAGGATAGCTGAGCACTGGCATAGGCTGCCCAAAAAAGTTGTGGGATCTCCTTGCTTAAAGGGTAGTCATTCTTTGAAGATACTTGGAAGTTGTCTGGACATGATCCTGGACAATTGTCTCTAGGTGGCCCTTCCTGAACAAAGGGTTGGGTCAGATGATCTCAAGAGGTCCCTTTCCTCATCAGCCTTTCTGTGATTAAGAAGCAGTGGATACTTGCCTTTTGTATTTTCAGTTCCCATTTCTTCAGAACTTTCAAATAATCCACTGCCTGGTCTAATGGTGACCTGAAATCATTTTGACAAAGTATTTTGACACTGACTTGTGGTGTAATGCTGGATTGCTCTTTAGAGGCTACTACCTGCCTTACAAGATTGCCAAGACGACAAATGTATTGCTCAAATTCCTAGTAAATCCTTCCTCTCCAGATTCTTTCTGGTAATATATCCAATATCTGCATGCATTTTGAGTATAGAAAAAGGCAACCTGGAAAAGGAACCTGTTGTACTGTGTAAGGCTAGGCAATGCTGCTGTGTGTTTTTAAAATTTATTTGTTGCTCTACACTGCATATTTCTCTGCTTATGCATCTCTTACTAATGAAAAAATCCAGACCAAGTCTCACTTTTTGTAGTGAGAGTTACACCAGTAGGTAAAGCAGTGGAAGACATTATTTTCCAATTCCAGCCACGTGGAGTAGTAGAAATTGCAAGCAGGATGCCTGTTTGTAGACATGCGTGCAGGGGTTTAGACTGAGCTGGAAGGAAGAAAGTGTTTACAGGGATCTGTGTTTTTGTGGCTGATCCTACTTGGACCTCAGTTTCATTTCTTCTTGAAGTTATTTGACATCTCAATTGCTTGCTGAATCAGCAATATGCTCTGAATATTTATGAAACATTGAAGACTAAAATGGGCCCAGGACTAAGAATAAAGACCAAGAGCAGTCTGGATGGAGCTCAGAGTAACCTGGTCTAGTGGAAGATTCCCTGCTTATGGCAGGAAGGTTGGAACTAAATGATTTTTAAGGTCCCTTCCAACCAAACCGTTCTGTTTCTGTGAGTGTATGATTCCATCGATTCAGTATATTTATATTGTTATATCCATATCTATATGTATCTATAGGTAAATCCATATCTATATGAATAGATACGTAAATATATATTTGTATATTTATGTTTGGAAAGTAAGACTTTGGGGAAATTTAAACATCTGAGGACAACTGATTTCCTTAATCTCCTACCTTCCAATATTTCGTCATGAAACCATCATTGTATTAAACGCTCAAAATATCCTTTTGTCATGGACAGGAGTTCATGAATTGTTTTCTTCAGAGTAAGGATAAGCAATCTGCCCAACCCGGAGCATCTTACAAGGCCTAAATTATTTTATTTATATTGAAGAAGCCAAAGCAGAGAACTCCAGAGAAGCATTTGAAGAAGGATGGGGAAAATGGTATCGTATTTGTAGTATTTTAAATTCACATAAGGAATACAATTTTTTTTGTTGTTTCTTTGACATGTAGAGATTAACTATAGGAGAATCTATTGATGTCATGTCTCTTACACATTCTGCAAAAATATTCCAAATAATAGACTGCTTTAGAAAGGTGGATCATCACATTCCAACATCACCATCTTTCAACATTTTAAAACACATTTTTAAATGCTTTGCTTTAAGTTGTTTCGGTTTTGGGTTTTTTTTTTTTTGGGGGGGGGGGGTTTGCCTTTTTTTTGCCTTTTTTTTTTTTTTTTTAATGTAGACAGAATCTTCTCACAGTTCTGAATAAATGCATATCCATTCTGAAGATGTATAAATTGTAGGATATATTCTTGTTGGCTAACAAGGTAACTTATGACTGTAAGCTAAGACAGGGACAACGCAAATTAGATATCGAAAAGCTTTTTTTCACTATTAGGGTGGTCAGACATTGGAATAGTTTGCCCAGAAAGTTGGTGGAGTCACCATCCCTGGAGGTGGTCAAGAAGCATCTGGATCTAGCACTGGGTGATGTGGTTTAGTGGTTTAGGGATAACAGTGATAGTGCTGGGTTGATGGCTGGACTGAGTGATATTGAAGGTCTCTTCCAACCTTGATAATTCTATGATCGTCTTGGTGATTCCATTAGATCCTTTCTGAACTCTCACTTTGCACTCTCGAGGTTAGTGTGCAGACCCAGCAGACAAGGACTATGTCTACTTCTACCCCACATGGAGATTTTGAAAACTGCTTGTCATTTAAGGCATTCCCAAGACCTAGCATTATGTATCTACACTGAGCTTGCAATCAGAGCTCCGGCTGCCTTCAAATGCCATGTGTACTGGCATGTAGCAGGCTGCAAGTATATATGTGTGTGTGTGTGTGTATGTATGTATGTATATATATATATAAAATATATAAATATACACGTACACTGACAAGATATTGCCCAAATGTTTTTTTCCAAGATGAAATACACGCTTTCTGTCATGGATCGCTGAATAGGTAACTTGAGTTAAAACTAAGTTGCTAAAAGAAAAAACTTCAAGCATTTTGAGTCATGTTTAAAACTAAACTTTAAAATATGTCTGACCTAGCATCTGAAGATGAGCAAGCAGTGGTTTTGTATGCAACTTGCTGAAGTCACAGTTTTTTCTGAATTTGTATTTTGTGATTTTGTGACTTCAGTTTTTAATATAAATATTGCTGCGTTAAGCAAATTAAAACAATGAAAAAATACTTCATTTTCATTGTCAAAAATGTTCCTCACCTTTTAAATACAATTTCTTGTATTTCAGAAAAAAAAGATGGAATTTTTAAATATTCATTGCTGATTTCTTTATATCATTTCACCAGCACATGATATAAATGGTAGCACATAAGTTGTTTAGCAAGTAAGTAGAGAGTATCATTATTTGTCTGTATGCCAGGAAATGCTGAAAGGTTAGTTGCTTTGCTCAAAAACAAAAATAGAATTGGCAGTATGGTATTGATGTGTTGTTTATCCATACTTTTTTTTTTTTTTTTTTTCCTATAGATTACTTGGCTTCTACAAAGGAATACTTCCTCCCGTCTTGGCTGAGACACCCAAAAGGGCGGTGAAGGTAAAAACCCCACACCTCCTCCCTCTAAAAATATAAGTAGGGACAGTGGCAGCTGTAAAACATTTTATTTCACCCCCACTGACTAAGATTAGAATCTTAAACTTACTTGGTATATTAAACCTCTGATTTTTACTAGGAGGAATGTTTCCTGTTGATGGCACAATAAAAACTGCCCTTGATTAAGTTAATTTTGATCTGTGTATCAAATGTTACTAAAAACAAATTGCAATTATTTTATATTGTCAGAATTAACAAAATAGTTTAAGTTATATTTTAGCTTTGTAATTGCCTCTGGTTTACATACTTTGTTTTACTGAAATGCCTAGCAACTTGCAAAACAACTAACAGCTTAATAAATTAACACAACAAGCCATTAAAGAAGCCCCTAATAAGAACTTACTTAGTAGATTTGAAATGCTGCCCAGAGTTTTCTTGTGCTCCAAAGAGCACTCTGCTCCATAGTCTAACTTTTAAGAGATTGAAGATCATAATGGATACAACTCCTAATTGTGCAAAACCTTTCACTCCTGCTCTCTTACAGTTATAGATGCTAGCCTATATGAAAGTGTATTTTCTGTCAAATACTGATCTGATTTTCTTTTAATATTGTTTATTTTGATTTGTAGAATGGGATTTTAGTAACATTCCTAAGCAAAATACTTCAATACTTCAATTTTTTTCAGTTGAGCCATTCAACCTTTTTAATTAAAACCTAATTATTAAGCACATCGTCCTAAAGTTCTATCAAAACCTATCAAAGCAGCCATTGTGCTAAGAGCAAATGTTTCTTAGTCTTTTGCTTCAGAACTTTGAAGTTTCCATAGTTGCACCAAATGTGTCTAAAAGCAGTTATTATACAGAATGTCTTGATTTTCCTTTCTTTCTTTTTGTTGTCTCTTTCTAAAAAGGCTGCATATGATTCTGGTCCTTAGTCTGCAATTAATCATTCACATTCCAATTCCTTTACAGAGGAATAATATTTGTATAAAGTGACAGGATGTGACCTTGTAACAGAATCCTAAAGGAGTTCTGGTAATGTCATCTTCTTGTTTGCACTGGCATTTTAGATGTAAGTGACATATGTCACTTATCTCAGAATTATTTGATAAAACCAGGAAAACTAAAATCCAATTTAATGGCAAAGTGCCAGTGAAGAATAGATGGATGATATTTAGAAGATTCTTAATAAGTAATTTTCTTCATATTGTGATGATTCCTCTGTCTCTCCATTTAATTTCATTTGAAACAAGATAAAGTAAATCTGACTGCGCTTTTTAGATTCCAGCATGTATTTCGTTAAAATACTAACCCAAGTTTGATTTCTCCTACCAATTTGAGTCATTCATAAACTTTAAATTATTTTCCTTTACTCAAGTTGATTAAATTGGCTTAAACCCCATGATATTCAATATAATTATAGAATCATAAAAAGATGTGAAGTTGGGAGGGATCTCTGATCAAAGCATGGTTAGATCGAGTTGTTGCCTTATCTAGTTGAGTTCTGAAATCTTAAAGGATGGAGACTGCAGCTTCTCTGTGCTCCTCCTCCAGTCCTTAAATGTTTTACTGTGAAGAATTTTGCCTTATATCCAGTCCAAATCCTCCTGTTGCAACCTTTGTGTGTTGCCTTTCACACTTCTGTTGTTGGCCTCTGAGAAAGTCTGACTCTTCCCTA
The DNA here is from genome assembly GCF_015227805.2 of Hirundo rustica. Taxonomy (NCBI): domain Eukaryota; kingdom Metazoa; phylum Chordata; class Aves; order Passeriformes; family Hirundinidae; genus Hirundo; species Hirundo rustica. The sequence continues at coordinate 24,883,339 of NC_053455.1, forward strand.
TATAAACTATGGATGGTGGAAGACAGAACTTAAAACACCTTAGCTTTCTTGTCTCCAGGCTAAACAGACACTGTTCTCTCAAACTCTTGTGCATCATAAGCTCACATCTTGTACATCACAGCTCCTTAAACGTCTTACTTGTCCTCTTTTAGCGAGATGCTTTCTACCTAGTTCTTGGACATTATGTGAGAGCTGAGTTTTCTGCAAACATGAGGATCAAGCTTAAATGTTAAACATGTGAGGTTTTTCATTAAATAGTGGAATTCTTATATTATTTACACTATTGCTTTAAATTTACGGCTGTTCCAAGGACATCAGGATGACTTTAAGTTACTTTGAGACATCAGCTCTATTCTACATTAGAAGAATTCAGTAACAGAATGGGCCTGAGCAATAATGTCCTTGTAAGAACCCGTATAATGAAAAAATTCAATGTGAGATGTCATATGCCAGTACAATTTTTAACATCAGAAGTAGAATTTGTACTTGTGCTTTGACCTGCAGAGAACCCAGCCTATCTCAAATTTCCAATAACCTTATTTGACTATGACCCCAAAGGAAAAGTCATTGCTTCCTCTGGCCCACTCTCCAACCTTTATTCTTCTAAAAGTTTTCCTCATCTAAACAAGCCTCAAACTCTCTCTACTCCACTGCATAAATGACTAGTAAGATTTAGAGGAAGACTCCATTCAGGCCAATGATTATGAGATTTGAGAAAGCACAAAAGGAAAAGAGGCATTTTCTAGGTTCCAGCAGGGTTTTTTTTAATGTTTGTAATGAACTTTTTTGAAAGTTTCTAGTTATAGTGTCATAAAAGTGTGTAGAGAATAGACAAAGGAGATTTTGTACTAAGAAATGTACTTCTGCTGCTGGAACATTGTATTTATCTTGTGTGTATTTCTGCAATCAAAAATAAAGCTATTAAAATGAAGTTATTTTTCCCCAGTTTTTCAGTTAAGTGTTGAAGATACAGCTTCATTTTTAGTCAACTGTGTTCTCATGTCTGTCTTGCTATTTCTTTTTTTTTCCTTTCTTTTTATTTCCCTTCTAAAAAGAAAGCTGGTATTTCTGGAAGATGAAAAAGTTTATAACTTTCTGTTAGATTGAACTTGGAGGAAAAGAAATGATGATGCCAATACAATGGTTAACAGATGAACTTTTGGGGCAAATTTATATTGCTCATGTGTTCCCAGACATCTTGTTTCAAGCATATATTTTTATCTTAGAGTTATTGAGACATCTGGTAAGTACTTTGGCTATTTTCTGTGTAACTTCAATTAAAGTGTATCTTTGCCAGATGGACAATATTGGTTATTATATACACAAAAGTATGTTTTAAATACATTTATTCTGAGAAAAATTTTTTGCACAAAGCTATTAACTTAGTACAACTGTAGAGGAAAAGCCAAATTATGCTGTGTTTTTAAAAACATTTTGAGTGGACTTACATTATATAAAGTCATATGATGTAGTATGAAATCTTTCTTTTGCAAAGTTGTGTGTGTACTGGCCACTCTAGTGCACCCAGCAACATTTATATTACATTTTACTACTATTTTTTTTTTTATAATTATTTAAAGCATACTTACTATAAAGTAGTTATTTTATTTATGACTCTAGGAAGCTATTGATTTTTAAGGTAACATTTTAAAGACCAAAAAAATTGCTAGGTAATGTAATTCTGCCTTTATTACAACTGTTTTACAGATCTGTAACACTATGGAAAACATTAAGGAATACCAGAAATTCCATTAAAGGTTAAGAGGGTAACAATGACTAGAAAGATGCTGGAGAAGGAATAAAGCAAATTTTATCACAATAAGAAATTAATTTAGTTCAGTGAAGCAGCTTACCCTCCAACTTTGTCAGACTTTTACCTCTATTATACCTTCAGTTGTCCAAAAAGATAGAGCTAGAATTTAAGTAACACTTCTATCTTTTTTTGTTTATTGTCAAGGCAAATGCAAAAATTTTAAACGTATTTTCAAGGTGTTGCAAGATTAATGTTCTATCTGTATACTCTTTGGAGGGTAGTTAAAATCTGGGCCCAGTTCTAGGACCTTTTCTGCAAAATTATATAATAATCCCATCTAAGGATATAAAAAAATATCCTTCCAGTGACCAGAGTAGCAGCAGATCAGTTTTCAGAATTTAACAGCCCAGTTTTGCATTATATATGCATATTCCCTCTTGCTTTAAAACAGTGGCTTTATTAACACATTAACACCCAATTCTCTGATGGTTTCGGCATGATTCCAGTGACTTTCATTTGAAGCAGGTCTTGATTGAAAAATTTTATTGGCTTTGCTATAAGACAAGGTTCTAAACAAGTTCAAATGAAAATGTGGTGCTTATTACTTATGTTCCCGTACTGATGGTTTATGGAATAGCTGTTTAGTTCTGATAGGTCAGTAGTACTGAACCGTGAGGGACAGGGCTTGTCTTCTTTGGCTTAGACTCAGCACAGGCCACACAGACTTTCTGTCTTCTCTTAAAAACTCCATTCCCTTATGTTTCTTGTGATCCCCACATCTTCATTGGCCTCATTGCTCATTGCCTTCCTCTCATGGTGGAAGACTTTGATTGTCTCATGCGTGGGCAGATGCTGTGTGGAGGGATTGTGGCCTCCTCTGTAGTCACAAAATTCACAGACTTTCCAAGGATCCCACCTTCATTTGAACCATCTTGTTCTGAATTAATCAAATGTTACAGGTCAACATTGGAAATCAGACAGAAAAACTAAAAGTTCTGGCTATTTACTTTTGCTAGACTGGGACGTGACAGCTCTTGTACTACGAGATATGAACCTGCACTGATGCAATCTTAGTGGAACTGTGACAGGTTTTGGTTCCTCATTCCCATCATACCAGACATGCTGTGTAAAAGCCACTTCATTTTGTATGCAAAGACTTGAATATTTCTTAAACTGATTACAGGACTCACAAATAGTGAGCTGTGGTTAGGGGTTTTGTGTTGTTCCGTGGGTGAAAATTATGTGGAATAACACCTCCAATATTTTTGGTTTCACACAGAATTCAGATACCTAATCTTTTTAGCCCACACGTTCTGCCATCCTCATGCTAGAAGATCATTTTCACTACCCTCAGATCTGTCTTATGTGATAGCTACTGGCCTGCTTTTTCAGTGGCTTCAGCAACATTTGCAGAATACAGAATTAAGACACTGTGGGGTTTGTTCTACAATCTCCTTCATAAACTTATCGAATTCTCCCCTACAAGTCATGAAGATTTTTTTCCCCCATCATTCTTATTGGAAGACTGTTTCAGGGCTCTACTCTTTTAGTTGCCAGAAAGCTTCATCAGATCTCCAACCACATTCTACTTATGAGTATATTTTGCTTTTACACATGATTTCTTTATATTACATATCTTCCTTGTTTTTCATTCTCTTGCAGCATCTCTTTTGCTAAACTAAACAAGGAAAGCTTTTATTCTCCTTCAGTCTTCATTCTTAAAATAATCTCTAAGTTCTCCTTAATGGTCCTGGTTGCCCTGTTTTGAATATGATGTAGTCTGAGTTGTTTTTTAAACAGTGGCCTAGATTGTGTGCTGTATTTCAAAGGGCATCTTCCCAATAATTTGTAAAATGTCACATATACTCTTTCTGGAGAGTATATCTTGACCTGCACATCTTTGTCTTCGTGTCCACAGACAAGGAGCTAGGCAACCATAGTCTGTTTGCCCATACCAACAGGAGGTTTCCTGCTGACTTCAGTGCAGTCAGAGTTATTCTAAACCCTCTTCTTGGAAGAACAAATCCATTCATTTATTATGCTTTGATTTTTATAAGAATTCACAAAAGATATTCTTAAAATTAATGGGTTTTGGTGTCAAGAAATGGTAGGTTGCAAAGTGAGCCATTTGCTAATGATTGTCTTTCACCATATTGGTGCAGGTGAAGCTGATCCTATTTCTTTCTAGAAATTCAAACACCCAAGAGGACAGCTTTCAAGACATCCTCTAGGGAATTGCAGATGCCCAGAACTTCGAAGCACCATGGTTTGAAAGCAGACAATTGACTGAAAGATTTATTTGTGAAGAGAGAACAGGAAAAGAAATGTGCCTGTTGACAGTAGAAGATTATAAAAATGACAGACTTTCCATCTTCAAAATCCACAGTTATATCTGTCTGACAAGAAGCAAACTAGTGTTTGAGAAATGCAAAAACATTACATTAAGGATGTGGGGATGATTTCTTGGGAAAACTGTAATAGCTGCTACTACATTTAAACTAGTATATGAAAGTTAATGCTAGAGAAAAGGTTTATAAATTAAAAATATGTCCTATATTATGTAAGTGAACTCTAAGATAAAGCGTTACTTGAATTGCACTTATGCTGCTATTATGCATGACACACTAATGAAATCAGTTTGAAGCCTGATTGTCTACTCTTGCACATCTAACACTACTAGAGAGAGCGTGAAATAAAATTGGCTTACATTTTTTTCACAGAACTGCATGCAGCTGCTCAAGATATGAGGTAGTGATAGTCCATTGTAGTCTGCTTTTTACTAATTTGCATAAGTAACTGATAATTTTTTTTCAGTTCAGTTTCAATCTAACTTCTGTTCACAGTTTTTTACCTTCGAACAATACAAGAAGCTACTGGGATATGCGTCATTGCCGCCAGGGCTGGTATGTATGGACGCAGAACTTCATGTTCTAATGTAGTATGTGTCTGCTGAAAAGTCTGTCTCATCTGTTTCCTCCCATAGAAGAAGCCCAAAACTAAAGGGTCCAACTTAATACAGAGTTTTTCAAAACTCTGAAACCATTGATGAGAATTTATCAAAATTGATAAATGATGCTTTTCATCAAATGTCCTCAAAATAATTCCCAACAACATCATAACATTTGTTAACATGGATAACGAGAGTCACCATGAAAGAGTCTGTAAACAGCTTGTCATTCTTCATTCTTACAAAATAACAAAAAAAGTTGAATATTATCAATATTTATTTATTAATGTCATCGTGTCTAGTTTAACACTTCAACCTCGAAGTGCTGTTCTCCAAGACACAGTACAACTATAACAAAAATACAGATCTCAGTCTTATTTTAAAAACTTTATAAAAGAAACACAAGTTAATGATAAGAAATTTCTATTTCCTTTGAAGTAAATGGCAAAACTCTCTTGTCCATCAGTGGAGTTAGGAATTAATTTCAAGAAATAACTTGTTCAAAAACAAAATGCAGGGCATACACATACGCAGAAATTTTTAAATGCTGAGATGTAGCTTGCATGTGTAATCTGCATTCTCATGTGTAGGTCTTAATTCTGCTATTGTGCATTAGGAGTAAAATACTTTTTATAAGAACTACTGCTTCCTGTGGTGTAAGAATGTAAATCATAGTAAATATCTATTTGTCACAATGATGACATCACAACTTTAGGAAACAATTGGTGTTTTTAAGGCTGCACTATAAAGGTTTCGGTAATTTCAAGTCTCTTTTGAAGAGTGTTGCTTCCATCTACATCTCCCTTTAATTGCAGTGAGTAAATGATCATGGAGTTCTATTAACTAGGCTAAAGCAAGCTCTTCCTCTTCATAATTCCACTGTCCCTATAGTTGTTTTCAGTCTCTCCTATTCTATCTGGTATTTTTCAGCAGTTCTCATCCTTAGGTGTATATAGAGACACTGATACTTGTTCTCCAGCAAGTGGAAAGAAATGAGTTGAAGGTTCTATGGTACCCCAGCACTTTTTGGGGGCGGAAGAAAAGTAGGCTGAAAACTTGTAAACATGCAATAGCTGCCCAAAATCTGCCCTGATCTGCAGAACAGATACAGCAATGCTCAGAACAATCAGAACCCTCTCCCATTTTTGGTGCAGTACTGTTACTATAGAGGCATTTTTGGTCCTAAGGTAGTGAGGGAAGAAGAAGACTGAGGGGGATTCTGGTCTAAGGCAGGCAGAATGTTTCTAGGTACCTCAACAGACCTCAAATCAAGGCAATATTTATTGTTAAAAGACAGATGCATACACTGGCACCATTTTCCTATTGGCTTCAGTGTCATGGGTGATGATGAAATGTTCCCATCTTACTGGAAAAATCAATTTGTTGGTAACACAATCTTCTCCAAAGGCAGTAAGACTGGAGTTTGCCACTACCTTTCTAACTTCCCATTCCTCTCTTGAGCTCTCAGGAGTCCCTGTTCAAATCCCTCTGTGTTAAGTAAGTTTTTTTCTCACTATTGTTTTTTTCCCTTACTATTGGTTTCTTTGAATTTCAGCTGATGTACTCATTATAATGTATTTTGGTCCTGGGACTTTTTTTAGCACTTATAGAGTTTGGGGATGTTAAGTGAAGGCAACAAATGCGTAAAGCGATCATTGAATTTAACCCCTCTGAATTTTCTCAGTTGACCTAAGTATTTTAATACTATTTTTTGTTAAAAACAAATTAAAGTATCTTAAAATGCTGTGCCAGGATGGAAAGCAAAGCAGTGAATATCCCCATATCTGTGACTGAAATGCCACCAGTTTCTAAGTAAATGGAGTTAATTCATACTTGCAATGAATGCTGACATTTCCCTGTGTGCCACTCATTCTCATATAAACTTTTCTAGGATTGTTAACTACTAGGTGAACATTCTACTTCTGTAATTTGCTTAAGTACTGAACTATTTTAGTTTTTTACATGTATTTTTATGTCAATATGTTAGTGTTACGTGCTTAATGCTCAGTTCAGATATTTTATTTTTTCCAGTGCTGCATAACTTCACTTATGTTTGTGTTATTATTCAGAGTCCACCCAAAGATAACATGAGGACATTCTTTTTCTACTTTTTCCATGTTTGCGTAATAATTGGGTGCCACATTTTCCCTTCCAGCTGAAAGGAGAATACATGGACATGGAGTGCTATGACATTTAGTTTTGATTGTTCTGGAATATGGCTTATGGGTATTGTCATAATGCCTTCATGAACTGTCAGCATGTAATCAAGGGCTAAGTTGTTTAGCAATAGAATACTGCTGCATTACTGTAGTCTTGCAGTTTGCATTGTATCCTCAGTTTCACAATCTGATGTAGAGGAAGTATTACTCCTTAATATTTAATTTTCATTTTAATTTTCCTAGGCTTTTGCAGTTGCTGGCTTGGGATCTGGGTTAACAGAGGCAGTTGTGGTTAACCCATTTGAAGTAGTGAAGGTTACCTTACAGACTAATCAGAGTGCCTTCACAGAGGTAGGAAAACTGCTTTATTCTCTTTTTTCCACTTTATGAGATTCACATTTAGAGCAGAATGTCTATAATATATTGGTGAATGCAAATGATTTTCCCACAAGCTTAACAGAAATGGAAATGGAAGAGACCCAATAGACAACGCCTTCAGACTGCAGAGATGCATGCAGTATTGTCAGAGGCATCAGCATCTCCACTGTGAATATTCTGTGCCTGAGGGGGATTCTGGCCTTCATCCCTCCTGAGCAGCCAGCAACCCAGCCCCATGAGGAATTGTAATTCAGGAGTACAAACCTGAGCTCCTTGTACACAGCACATTCACCCCAGCAGGCTCCAGATTTCAAGTGAGCACCAAAGGTTAGCATGAAACACCACAGCCCTGTGCCCTTGATGCTGCTGTATTTTACACTGTGTTTCCTGGATGAAATTATTTACAAGACTTCACTTTTATTAGCACAAACTGGAAAATTGTTGTATAGCAGGTACATTGAAAACTCAAATTCTTGCTTCACTCCAGAGTTTTGTTTTTCAAATATTGTTTCATGCAAAGAAGTCATCGCGCATTGTCCACGATTCTGGGTACTGCTGAAAGGGGAAAAAGATTAAAGGAAAACAGTGATTCATGAGAATCAACTGTTCTCAGGAATGCACTAGCTTCTATTAATTTCAGTGCAGAAGATGTTCCAGGATAAAGTGAAGGAAGGCAGTAATACAGTTCATTTTTTCTTTTCTCATTGAATCAAAGTAACAAGTGTCAAATCATCTTTTGAGAAATCTTTTGATAAATCAGCTGTACCATGGTAGAAGTGCCAAATCACATAAGCATCACATGAAAAGGTTGGCTGAATTCCTGGTGGGACATGACTTTTGCGTATTCGACTATTGAGTTTTGACTAAGTTAATACTTGCGTGCCTTGTAGCACTCATCTGCACAAAATGAACACTTTTGGGGGATGCACAGTAAAAAGATTCATGACCTGGCCATTTACATAATATGCTTGGGCCAAGCTCCTCCAGTACATTCTGGAAAAATACAGCTACTGATTTCCAAATGCCATAGAGTAGTAACTGGTACCTACTCCATAACTCATCCAGAAAAGCATTTACTTCCAGAATAATTTTTTAAATGTTTGGTAAGCTTCTATTTGATTCTTAATGCATATGAAAGACATGTTTATTTGCTGCAAGTCTCCAGTCTAGACATTTTTTAAACATGGGCAGCAAAACCACTAAACAGATAAATAATGCAGAGCAGGAGTAAAATGTTTAGGTTCCTGAAAGCAGAGAGACTGAAAGTAGGAAAAAGCAATGTGTGAGAGGACCTGTCTCACAAGAAGATGATGTGATAAAAATTATGAACAATTACTGCTCCAGCAGTAGTGAACTGAGCAGGTATTCTGCATCTTTCTGCTTCAGAATTATGAAGATGTAACTATCCTAGCTTAAAAAACCCTGAGCTTTTAAGTATAAACAAACCACTGTTAAGATTTTTAACAAACTATTCCTTGTAAATTTGCAAAAGACCAGTGTATCCTTTCACTTCATACGTTTCATTTTTTTCTACTGCAAAATTTATAACAAAGTCTGGGTTGGTTTAGTTTGTAAATTTTAGCCAATTGCTTCCTTTAGTTACAGCATCCCTTCTGCTACAATAATCAAACTGTAGCTGTTCAAGAGCATTCTGAGTTGGTTTTGTTCAGGTGAATATTCTCTAATTTAATTTAAATGCAAAATTTCACAAAATCCAAATAATATTATATTATCCTACAAATAAAATTGTGATGGAATGGTATTTGGACTCTACTAGAGACCTAGTTTAAACTGAAAATATTAACTACTTTGTCTAGGGAAAAAAAATCCAAGCGAAATTAAGTTCCTAAATCACAAAGATTGTTATATCACAGACATATTAGTTTTTAATATATATTTTTTAAATGTTAGAACTTCAAAATTTGCTGCAAATTAGGAAAAAAAAAACCTCCAGTGACTTCATACATTGACATTAAGTTCTCATTAAGAAAATGTTAAAGAGCATTTCACAATAAAGCATGTAAACTCAAGCCCATTGGAAGAAGCATGTCCAGAGGTTATATTATACAGCGTAAGGCATTACAATGCACTGTTTTTCTAAAAGGTTTAAGTAAAGTGTGTACCTATCCCATTGTGGAGCTTTCATACTACATGATGAAACCTAATGCAGTTCACATATTTCTTTGACTATTGTATAGAAATAATAAATATATCTTGTTTAAAAGGAACAAGGAAGAGCATGAACACATGCACTCACACCCAGACTCCAGCACACCCCCAAAGCAAATATTCACACCCTGCGGTGACAGCTGAATTGTTCCGTGGTAGCAGATCATCTTTCGAGGGTTGATAGGTTTAAAGAGGAAGGCCACTATGAATCACGTATCAGCCCTTTTGTGATGTGGATTGCTGTGGGTAAAAATAATGGTGGCTTTTTGTTAAAGTAAACGGCGAGAAGCCCAACACCGTGTTGTTTGGTTTTCCTTTTTTTTTTCTTTTCCCTGTAGCCCTGGATAACTCACTGGCTATAGAAGCTGGTGTGATGATTAAAATCTTCTCACCTGACATGAGAGATATGATTAATTAAACAAATACAATTTTCTGCTTTATGATCTGACTCCAGATTCTACTGAGTAGGTCTATATTAAGTAAAAGTCAACAGCTGTGTGAAGTGCATTAACTCCAGATGTTTGTACAATAAATTCCTCTGTCTAAGGTCCTTCCATCATCAATGATGAACCACAGACCTTCTATGCTCGATCAGTTTACATGATGACACCTCCTTTGGTAAAAGGGAAGTGCTGCCGAAGAGAGCCTCTTTGTTACTAAAGGACTGAAAAGGGAAGTCATGTGTAGACATTGCAGGTGTCTATATTTGGACTTATTAATCCTGTCTCAGGTGTAAAATATATGCAGAGCATTAACAGGATAATATTTGTATGAAAGGTTAAACTCATCAGTCACCTAAATAAGCAGTTATATGCTGTGTCAGATATGGTAGCATCATTTGGCTGATGTTGTTGATCTACCACAGTGATGCTTTGAAATGGAAAGCTATTAAACAAACGAGTATATTGAAATTAGTGGTATTCACAGTGGTGTAGTCAAAATTCTTCTATATTTTCCTGTTTGAACCTCCTAGTGGAAGCCATGTTTTGCCTTTCTAATTATAGATTTGGTTACCCAGAGCTTTATGGCTTTATGGTTGTTTTTGGCTTTATGCTTTGGAGAAAGCCAAACTCTATTCAACAACTTTTTGAAAGTAATGTTTTTATAATGCTGCTAAAAAAATGTAAAATATTCAGAAGGGGAATAGCTAATTCTGAATATCACTGTATATTCAAAAAAAGGTCAAAGTTGCATGTAGTAAGGCAGATTCTGTCTGATATGAGGCAGTTTCTTCCTTTTTGCCTTTTATGAAATGGAAATCTGTTACAGTACTACTCTTTTACAGTACTCAAATCCTGTTTTCATCTTATTCTGCCATAAGAAAATTGACAAATTGTTTTTTAATTAAAGTTGTGATTTTTATATGGTCACAGGAAAGGGAAAATAACAAATACGGTGATAGTTAACATAAAATTACAAGGATAGGCAACACTGTGTTTGCCAACAGGACGGAAATGATGCTATGTTTATTGTTTTCTTTTTGTAAAGACTATCTCTTCCTTCTTTTGCTTAACTTGTGTAGCAACCATCTAGCTTTGTTCAAGCTCAGCAGATCATTAAAACCGGTGGTCTGGGCTTCCAAGGACTCAACAAAGGCCTTACTGCAACACTGGGCCGTCATGGAGTTTTTAACATGGTTTACTTTGGATTCTACTTCAATGTGAAAAACATTCTTCCAGTCAATAAAGTAAGTTCTTCATACAATGCAATAGACAATCAGATAAAAAGTCTGACATTTTAATTCACACTCTATTTTTCTGTGCAAAGCTGTGGTATTTAGTGACAAACAGTGACTAACCTAGCTCTATTTTGCAGAAATCCATAGCATTTTAATGGAAGCAAATTAAGGACTTGATCGTCTCACTTTTTCAGCAAAGCTGAATGTTGTCATATTTGAGTTATCCTTTTTATGAATTTCCCTTTATAACATGGTAGCAGTGCAAAAAGGCACCAAATGAGATACAGACGTGTTGTGCTTATGTTGGGTATGTATGCACTTTTTTTTTTTTTTCCTGGAAAACTAGCTTAGAAGAGAAAAATCAGTTTCTAGAACTTCTGTCAGTATTCAAAAAGGGGCTAAGCTTGCAGAGGTGGCTAAGCTGCAGTATGTAGGTTATTCAGGTTCAGGCACTGGACCTATTTGCTCAAAAGAGAGTTCAACCTAATACTGAAGGATGACAGGGAAGTGTCATCCTTATCGAGAGAGACCAAAACAGGATGTAAAGGGTCATGTACAGGGACTTTATGTCATTTATAATTAAAGAACAAAAATCATTATAGCTGTAATTTCACTTGCAGAAATTTTGATAGTCCTATATTTCTTTAAATAACAAAGGAAGCATTCCCTTTACAACAAAAGGAAAATTTACTAATGAAAACTTTGTAATATCAGCAACTTTCTAAATGACTGTGTGAGAAACAACTAATGGTTTATTAATGATTCCAGCATGCTACTTATTGAAGTCTGTTTTCACTAATGTGATTTTTAGATGATGACAGTTAAACAGTCACAGGTGTAACATGTAGTGATATACATGTAAGAAGGTGCAATTCACATCAAAAGGGATCGGTTTCTATTCCCAGATGAAGTAACACCTCTTTTTTTCCTGCACTTCTGAGTAGCCTGGTATTTTTGTTGGCAGCGTTGTGTAAATGGAGAAAAGCTCCACTTCTTATTTGCAGATTATTACAGTAAATTGAATTGTTCAAGAGCAGCTGACCCACAAGTTTCTACAAGTTTCATACAGTGTATCTAAGCATATTTTACAGTGCACTTTAGTCACACATTCTAAAAACTCAAGGCACAAGCACAGCTTGTTACTAAGAAAGGAGTAAACACTTTTGTGTTGATCAAAAGATTAAAAAATTATAATCACTATGCAGAAAATTCAGGAAAATATCCAGGTAAGGACAGAGACTAGTGTGCAGCTTCTATGGGAATCATGGGAAATGTTCTTGCATAGAAATTGAATAGTAATAGTATTTAGCGTAAGCATGCTTTCCGAGCCGTTCAGATTTTAAAAAATAGGAAACAAGTATTACATTATTAGAAAGATTCGTAGCTTTATGATCTAAAGGAAATTAGTACTTTATATAGATTTTGTATGATGCAGAAAAATTTTAACGTCTGCAACGCGGGTTTAAATATATGTAGAAAACAAAAGGGAAATTACTTCAGTGTCAGCCAGTGGCCCAGCTGTCCTCAAATTTTAGCAAAACCCAAAGGCAATTTAATCAGTGTGGGATTAAGTGCAAATAAGTGGAGAGGTTTGCCTTGTGGTTGACCAGTGCACAGTGCCTTATCTGGTGGCTTGCACAGTGGCTACAGCTGTGACAGTAAATGGGGTAGCAACACTGAACAGTTGCTGCACTCGGCCGCCGGTACTGTTAAACATTCCCTGGCACAGCTCCGGCCCTGGCCAGCCAGCACAGCTCCTGGGTGTGGCTTAGGAGCTAGAGAAGGCAGGGAACCCTTCCTGATGGGCTGGTTTCATGCAGTCGCTCGGGTTTGAATGGTGATAGCATTCTGTAGTGCTAATAAAGCTAAGAGGACTCTCTAGCCCAGCCAGCACCAGTGGCGTAGATGGTCTGTACAGAGAGATATAGCCATAATTCTGACCAAACTCCCGTGAAAATCAATGCAAAACTTATTCTGAATTTAAGACATAGATTAGGCTTCATCTGGCTGGCACTAGCCAACATTGTCTCAGGTATTGACCTGCATTGAATTTCACGTCAGTGACTGCTAAATGGAAGTATTTAACAATAATTTATGAACTATAACTTAAACCTTTTATGCCAGTGGGCAGGTACTAGAGGCTTAGATTTATCAAGCCTGTTCAAGGAATTTGCAGTTAATTTGAAAACTGCAGTTAATTTGAAAAATATTAAACAGCTGTTAATTTGTCTAGATTTCTCACATGCTTGATTCCATTACAAAATCTAGTTTGTTAACTTTGTATGTTTTGCCAGAAAAGAAAGTCTTAAAGCCAGTCTTGTAATATTGATAAATATATAAAAATCACAATATATAAAAATTGCAAAATAAGAATACTACACTTGTGAAATAATTTTGACTATTGATTATGTATTTGCTGTCCACCATCTGTAACATAAGTGGAAAATTTATTAATCTCTGAATGAGCCTTTTAGCTATCAGATAAACCTTGCATTTAATTTGCATCCCAGTTAGGGATGTTTGCTGCCTATTTTGCCAAAACCAATAAATCTTGCATAAAAAGCAAAATTTGAGGGGTCAAATGATATCTATGACATGTATGGGTTGTAAATGTCCCTAATGAATAATTTTTCATACATTCAGTCTATTCAGCTAAACATACCATTTACAGCCAGCCTTGTGCTCTGTTTACTGAAAATGGAATAAGCCAGATTTCTTTCAATGGCCACTAATGTACCAACCATAGAGAATTAGCGGCTATGACTCTGCCCTAGCAATGAAATTATTTTGCAAATGGCATCTACTTTTGTAGCTCATTTCATAGGTGTCCAGCAGGTTCCACTTCACCATTTTTTATCATAATTAGATTTGCTTCTAAACATTCGTTTCATTACTTTGCTCACCACCACCTCCAAGTGGCTGCCACATTCCTCAACAGTATGAAATTTTGTCACACCTGTTAAAAGCCCCCTTGGAAACATGGCCAACTGCAAGACTCATTTCAAGTTGGGCACTGCCAGCCCTGCCACTGCAGATGTGCCTCCTGTTACAAGGGCTGCTGCATCAGACCAGGGGTGCTGAGCAGCGCATTGTCTTGTAAGGGAAAGGGGTTCTGAGCTTCTAGAGGCAAAGAAGAGATGGGAAACCCAAATGGGCTGTTCGGCTTGCTGAGTAAGTGAAATAGCAGACAGTAATTTTATTTTAGTAGCTTTCAGATCCTTGCCAACATAGAAGTTCTATGTAGGAATAGAGAGTGAAATGGATGTGGTGCAATGGACTTGAAGAAATAGTAAGCCAAGGTGATTTAGGAGAAGATGGGATCAGAATGAGTGGTGGAATAACCTCAGAGCAACTAAGCTCTGCTTTTAGAGTTTGTTTTTTTTTTAATTTTTGACACCTAAATTTATATTGAATCTTTATACTAATGAAATTATCCAGATATTAAAGTGATGAATTTCATAGGAAAACTTTTCCCATAAGGTTTATGATAAAAAAATCACATGATAGCAAAGCTGGTGTTGACTGTGGTACATTTGTTTAAAGTTCAGTTTTGTGAATGGGCAAAATGCTTCAAAAGGGACCTTCTTTTCTTCTCGATACCAGAAGCATTGGCTTTATTCTATTTGCATTTAAATCACTGTATGTACAGAATTAACAGAATTTTTTTACTAAGATCTTTGTTTAAAAAGGGCTACAATTCTTGTACCACAAGTGATTCTAATTTTTTTAACTCATTATAGGTATGTTTCTTGTTTTGTGAAATCAAGATATTGAGTTTTTCTGCAAGTAATAAAGAGCTCTGCCAATTTTGACATTTGTTTCTTAACACCTGTATGGGCTTAATTTATTTTTCTTGTTGATAATCTGGAAATGAAAACTTCTTTCTTGGTGTCTTTTTTCTTTAAAAAACATACAGGTTTAGGAAACAAAAAGCTGTCTGATTGTAACATTGTGCTGATGTTATAGCACAGCAAGATAACTTGTTATTTTAATGATGATTTTCTATAATTAAAGCACCTTCATGACAGAATTAAGCTACATATAAAGATTCTGATGTAGCAAAAATGTGTCCTTCTGTTGAAAACTGATAGCAAATATAAATCATGTGCATAGAAAATGTTGTTGTGAAACACACTTCCCTGTGACTTCCACTACTTAGAGAAATAGGATTAAACCTCCTTCAAGGGACTTTGACTCCCAGATAAACTCTGAGTTCTTTGATGTCATAGAAATACCAAAGTAGGAGGTCTTTCTAAAAGATCAAATAAAACCCAGTTGAACTGTGAACTGTGAGTGAGCAAAGAAGTTTTTAGATGCACTTCTAACCTCCTTCTAACTTTTACCGTGTGCATATAGTAGGGTTCAGAAACAATCTGTTGTAAATTCTTCAGCCAATTAGCTGAGTGAATTACCACCGTTTATAATGCGCAGAACGTGGAGGCTCTCTTGCCGTTGTGCCGAGTTGGATTGTTAATAACAGGAAGCTAGCACTTCTCAGTACAGTGGATCAGCTACATGTGAAAATAAATGTAAAAAACCTGGAGGGGAATGGCAGCAGACTGAGATTAGTCTTTATTTAATTTAGCATTTGGGGGTCCAACACACAAATGAGTGTTTTAGTAGGCTTCATGGTGGAAGTTGCTGTCATTTGTAAAATATTCTGGCCAATTAGCTAATAGTGTGCTTGGATTTCTCCTGTTTTGATACAGTAATACTAAGTACATTGTGAAGCCCAATTATACAAATCATCCCCATATGCCATACCAGTCTTTCTTTATGAACTGTGTTTATAAATCCTGTGTGAGGAAATGTGTACTTCAGCAATTTAGACCATGTGTAAAAACACAGCCAATAGGATTGTCAAGAAAACAAGTTCCAGCGTAGGAAATCCTAATGTGTTCCGCTAAAATAACATGAGTGTGTTGTGTGAGTTTTCTGATTAAATGCTTATTACTTTACAGTGCTTAACCTGCACAGGTTTTTCCGTTTCCCTTTTTATTCTTTCTTTCCTCTTTTTTTTTTTTTTTTTTTTTTCTTTTTTTTTTGTAGGATCCAAATTTGGAGTTTTTGAGGAAATTTGGAATTGGGCTAGTCTCAGGAACAATAGCCTCAATTATTAACATTCCTTTTGATGTTGCAAAAAGTAGGATTCAAGGACCACAGCCAGTTCCTGGAGAGATCAAGTACAGAACCTGTTTTAAAACTATGGCAACAGTCTATAAAGAGGAAGGGTAAAACATTCTTCTTTTAATAAATTTCCAGACCTCTGTTTTAGTTCATATGGATCCATAAAACCACGTTGTTATATTTCAGATTTGACGAGGACCATTAAACCACGCTGAACTAACGTATCAAAGGAGCCCAATGTAGCATTTTGAAAATTTGTTGTAGAATTACAAGGACGTATCTTCCTAATACATATGAACTTCTACAAGAGACTTACAATATGATTATTATGTTGTCAAAATTTATGTTCCCCAAGTAGATGCTTCATATAGCTCATGTGTAGTTTTTTCAACTCTTCATTTTGTAAAAGGAAAATTTGAAAACTATTGAGACTATTTCTCAATTTAATCTAATTGTAATTATGCAGGCCTCTGTACCTTTAAAATTATTGCTGAAATAATTAAACTAAGGAGATACTTGTGGTAATAACGTTTTCCAACTTCTAAAAATATTTCTCAAGTGTTGACTGAATTGTGGCTTTGATATTCAATTATATCAGTCATTTTGTCCCTGTATGCAGCTGTTGTTAACAGACTTGTCGTGAAAGTAAACCCATCTCACTGATTAAAGTCATATTTCTGATTGGCTAGGCTCACAGCATTGCTTTTGTGACTGAACATTGATTAACTTTTTCTCTTCATCTGATCTGCCTCTGTAAAATGTTAAAATCCAGATACAGCCTGCTATTGAACATGTGTAATTTCAAATAATTGCTTCTAAGTGCTCTGCCAGCATTTTAACAAACATATGCTACAATTCTGTTTTTCTGCTAGAGAAAGAATATTGTTTGAAATGTTTTGTTTGTTATTCTTCTGCTACAGATTTCTAGCTCTGTACAAAGGCTTGCTTCCCAAGATTATGAGGCTGGGTCCAGGTAATTTTCCTTCTGTCATTTCTATTTTGATTTTTTTCTTGTTTTCTCTTCCTGTTTTTCAGTTTCTTGAGAATGTGGTAAATATCAGTCAAATAAATGAATCAAAATATCTTTCACTTTGAATAGTTTCTTTTTAAAATAGCCTCATCTAGTAGTATCACAGATGGATTTGGCTAAATATGCATCTGAAAAAAATCATTTACACATATACATCAGAGAATTGCATACCCAAGTAACTGCTGGTTTGTGCAATTGTTTTATTTATGAACACACCAAAGTACATGAAAATGACAGAACTGTAAAACTTTTGGAAGTTTCTTAAAGTTCCCTATTTCTTCTAATGTGATCTTTGGAGTTCATTAGGACTATTCCATACCTATGTTCACTGAAGTCAGCCTAAAATGCAGATTAGAGTCTCTACGTAAAATGCACTATGGTGAAAGCACGGCCCAAGCATATCAAATTCCATTTACTTTCTTCTCCTATGCTCTATGGGGGCAGACATTAAAAAGCTGATAGCAGAGCTGGGAAGAGACTCGTATGGCCCTGGAAGACTAAGAGGACAACGATATCTTAAAACTGGGGTTATTGTTTGACCCTTTCTTACTAATTGTTACTCCAAATGTAATAGTAACTCCAACCAGCACAGTGGTTGAGAGCTGTATCTTCTTTGGCTTTTAGAGTTTGGTTTTTTTCCTGACTGGTTTTGATTAATCATGAAAGCAAAACACTGGGCCCTCAGACTTTATCAGCCCACAAAGGCAGTCTGTGTCAAAAAGAGCAGAAGCCCCAATTTGAACAGTATCCCATTCCCATAAAATTGTATTTCCAGTTGTGCAAGCTGGTTGTTTAATATGCAGGAACACACATAGGTAAAGCAAGTAGGTACAGAGCCTGTTCTGCAGTATAAAGGAGGCATTAGGTTTGTCTGTAAATGTTTGCATATCCAATCCATCTGGCTAAGTACTAGACCATGCCTGGGTATTGTGCAGGGTGAGGAAGAAGGTGGAGAGGGGAAACAAGGAGCTAAAAGCCTTTTCCCTCACACTCCAAAGACACTAGATTACCTACAGGACAAAGAGAAGCCAGTGCTTAGCTTTCCCAGTACCTCTTAGCACAGCAGATTTTGGAATAAAATTTTCTATCTTACAAATGACTATGCATTCTGGCCCAGATCCAGCAAGTCAGTTACATGTGAACTTCATTCTAAATACTTCTGTAGTTATATTGGCTAACATATAGGTTTAATTTTCTGATGACACAATAATACAATCTTTATTGTGACTGGAAGGTAGTTCTTTCTTCCAACATGTGAGTGTTTACAGGAAAAGAGATTCTCAAACAGATCGCACAGTATGAAATCTGAAATCAGCCTTGATTTGAGTTCAAATCACTTCTTAGACATTGTGTCTGTCATTTGTTTGTTGGTCAAAGCCTTTTGCAAACATCTGCTCTGTCTAGATTAGTACTTTTCCATAGAGCATTTCAAGTCTGATAATGGTTCCTTAGGATAAATTATATGGAGAAACTCATGTAGTTATTCTGTGTGCCTGGTTGTCTTAGCCTATCCCTAGAAAGATGAGCCCAGCTCAGCAGAACCCTCATTTGTTAGAGGTGCCACTCCAAGCCCCCAGCTGAACCTACAGGCAAAAGCAAAAGATATTTATGCCCCAGTGCTGGCACACACAAATAATATATTTTCACTGATGCAGCCTGGTTCTCTTTATCCATGTTCTCCAATTAGATGCTTCTCTATGTGTTTAGTTATATATACACCTTCTGAAATGTTCCCTTTTTTTATCTCATGCAGTAATTACAGCCCAGTTACAGTCTGGCTTCACCAACAGTAAAGATATTTTATGGCTTTCAAGCTGAGATTTTATACTGTTACCAATTCTAATAAATAATGCCATTTCATTAGATCAAAACTTTGCCTGTGGATTTGTAGCCAGGAAAGATTATACTCATTTCTATACCATGATTTTCTGCTTTAGACATGGTGAAAAAACAGGTGAAAAGCTCTCTTGAATCTCACCTGGAAGCATTTTTAACATCCTGGAGATGAATTTTTGTCATTTCACCAGTCAAGTTGCTCTTTCATGACCAAATCTGATTAAACAGGCACACAAATATACAGATTGGAAGTTTCACTTGTAGAAGAACAAAGAAAAATATTAATCTTGAAAAAATATTAGGAAAAATCACACTGAGGGTTAATTTGATTGACTATACAAGCTATTTACCTCAACTTTATGATCTAATATTACACAAAATTGGTATGGTTATGAATTGGTGAATTTTTTGTGAACTTGGGAAATAGTAGAATTATCCATTTTGTAAATAAGGCTCTGCCATATTCTGGTTTATATTACACACTAGAAATGCTCTATAAAATCTTGAAAATACTGGATTTTCTATGTAGTAAAATAATATCTTTTCTTCCAGGTGGTGCAGTGATGCTTTTGGTTTACGAATACGTTTATGCATGGCTTCAGGACACAGTTAATCACAAGTAGCACTTCTGAAAAATGTACTCTTTAAATTACATGCATTCTGAAATACACTATAATAAAGCAAAAGTGATTCTTATCCTTTATTGTGTTGAATACCCTCAGATTGCACTGATGTGGATACAATTCCAGACAAATATGGTCTCTAGGTCCTGATCCAAGAAAACATCTAAGTACAAGCTTTTCTGTAATTAAATAGCACTTGGCATTTGTAACTGTTTTGCTGGACCAAGAGAAAATATAAAGCAGACATAAAACAGTGAGTTTTTAAAGAACAAACTGAAATTTCTTGACACAATCATTCTATGTAATCATATATTTTTTAGCAGTTTCAGCAGAAATGGCAATATATAAACTTTCAGGGCATTTTAAAGGAAAAAAGTGAATAATCCTGGTGCAGGGGGGCAGACACTAAGCTAATGTAAACTGACAACTCCATTGACTCCACATTAAGAAAATTATCCATACTTTGCAACGCTTCAGTCAGTCTTGGGTCCAGTTTCAATTCAGCCCGGTATGATTTCAGCATTCATAGAAGAGGTTTTCAAATTCTTGGGAGCTAGGATAGGAAAGGACAGTACAAGGAGCCACAACCTTAAAAACATGCATACTGCTAAATATCCTACTTGTTCTTAGCCATATATATGATGTAAATCTCATTCAGATCACAAAAGATACTGAAAGTAATTAGTGTGCATCAAGTTACATAAAAATGCAAAACAACATGGGATTCATAGAAGAAATTAGTAAATAAATTAACAGAAAAAATAATTTTAGGCATATGATATTTTACTGCAAATTTTTTATCCACTTTGATATAATATCCCAGAAGAGCTGTCCTGTGATAAAAATGCTCAGTGCACCCTGTCTGCCCCTTTAGCCTTTCATTTCCACCATGGAATGGGGAAACAAGGTTGTAGACTGATAGCACATCTGCAGTTGTAATTAGCTAGCCATACACCTCAAAGAAATGCATTTTTCTGTAGGTAAAAAAAAAAAAGTGGCTCTGAAGCTAATTTTTTTGCTTTTCCCAGTCACTGTAACTATAAATATTCCAGGGATGTACTTGTGTTCTTACTGGCCATTCTAACTCTGTGAAATACAGTAAATTATGCTGTACTGACTGAAGACATAGTTTCTGTTCATGCACTTGTGCTATTCTACATTTTCTTTTAAAAAACTCTTTAAATAATTTAAAATCATGCATTATTCTGTTATAAAAATGTCTCCGTTATCTAACTTGGTCGGTTGTCAAACGAGCGTGTATCTTGCAATTGCTGAAAATTTCAGTATCTGCCCATACTACATTCACTCTGTTGACAATGATGTTCTTCCTCTGAAAGAGGTACAAACCTTTTCCTTAGCAATCCTAAAGAAGTATCTTTCTGCATTGTTGCTTGAAAATGGCAGTTTGCATGTGAAGTCTCATTTCACGAGTGTTTTTAATGCATTGAAAAAGCAAGAAAAAAATAAAAATAGAAACGTGTTTTCAGCGCTTTCAAGGATGCCTGTATTAACATGCTCAATAAGCCTCTCTTTTGTCTGAATTTGGCAACGGTGGCTTTTCATACCTATGCTATTTCATAGCTAAAATGAATAAAATTAGCTCTGTTAAAGTTTGTGGTTTTAAGGCAAGTGTTCCTCATTGTTGCATTTTATTATCAGTACTTGGCCAAAGAGAAGACGCTACTAAGATAATTTCAAAAACTAAAGCAAAATGCTTTATAATTTGTCTTTTATTAATTTAGACCATTAAAAATATAAAAATAAAATGCTTTAAACATACTGTATATACATATATAGCCTTTGGTTTTACATCCTTTCCAACATGATTTTTTTCTCCGTTAATAGCTCAGCCTGATCTTGGATAAAAGGAGAAACATTCAAAAACAGAAAACAGGATGGTATGGGAAAACAAACCTGTGAACATGCCAGCCCAATGCCCCATTACTCCTTGTGTAATGTGGGCTGAAATTCAGTTTTACACCCAAGATCTTCTGGACTGGAACCATGCAAGCACAGTTCAGTTGAAGGGAGTTAATTTTTTTTATTATTATTATTGGGTTTCACTGATTTCTTTGAAAACATTTAACACTCTGGGAATGAAGTGTAGACTTTTCAGATTAAACCATTTAATTCTGCACTCACATGTACTGAGTATGCCAAATGCATCCATTCACCTCAGTGGGTTCACTCCAGCTTTATAGCTTTGTATTGACAGCACCAGTTAATCCTTATTTCTTATTTTCAAGGAAACAATTCCCTTTTTCGTTTTAATTTAATGTAAAATTAGTGATTAGTAAGTGCACATGTTGCAGTATTCAGTTTACCTGTGAGTATAAGCAGTGAAATAGTCCTTGGGCAAAGGAGTATTCTACACCGTAGGTTTACATTAAAAAAAAAAAAAAAAAAAAAAAAAAAAAAAAAGGTGAAACTTCACACCAAAAAAATCCATCACAGACAGTTCACCAAGAGCCAAGGTCAGGCACTTTTGCTCACTCTGAGCAACACTTTCTGCATGCAGCCCCACTGACTTCCCATTCAGGGGTAAAGGTATCGTACAGCAGACAGATGCGCGGAGAGCTGTACCTAAACAAACACAAAACAAAAATGGTTTATGATGGTGTATCCCATGGGAGGAATAATTAACATAAAGTCCTGTCCTTGTTTTATAAATTGTCATGATTTATCTGAAGATAATGGAAATAACTGATACAAGCTAAGGATCTGTCTCTCTGTTTCCCAAAACACACTAATTCCTCATTGGAATGTCAGGAAAGACAACTTTTATTCCAGAAATTACCTCATGTTACTCAAGAAAATTTGGAAAACTTTAAACACAGGCACACTTTGTTACAGGCTTGCGAAGTCTTGAAGTTCAAAAAAGCTGTGCTTTAAAAAGTTTCTCTTTATTTTTTTGTTTTCTTTTCCCTTTGGTGCCCCTTGTTTGAGTTCTATGGAAAACAATAGGTAGACTCACTCAATAATTCTGTAATCCAGTAGAACAACTAAGTTGAAAGCTATGATCCTCTTGCCAACTTAATCACTTATCTACTTACAATCTTATCTCTTTTTTTACCGATTTTATCTTTAGTGAAAAGTTTGTCTAGTATTAAGGTGATTTCTTTTTTATGGTGTTAAGGCTCATCTTATTTCAGCTATAACAGCATAAAGGCAGAATAACATCCGTCACGTCACTAACAGTGTGGCAGAGTGGAAATGCAGTTGTGTGCACTTTACCTTTAGTGGTTTCAAAGAAATATTCTTGAAAAAGTGTTCTAGTGAATAGCAAGGGTTTCAGCATCTCTTTAAAGTTAAACAGCTGTTGAATACCTTTGAGGCAGAAGAACAGGAATCACATCCAAGATAAGATTTTTGTTTCCTTGGGGCCAAAATACAATATCTGTATTCTTTACAGAAATGCAGTTCTGTTAACTATTTTTTTAGTGCAAGAAGCGAAGGTGGCAGCAGCCCGCGGAGTCTATCCATATTTAAGTGGATATACTGTACGTGACATAAATACTGATTACTTAGATTGTTATGAAAATTTACCCACAGCTGTCTAGGTGATGAACGCTGGAAATCCACAAAAAGAGAACTGTATCTTAAGAGGGAACTGTATTTTACTTTCCCACTGAATTAGTGTTTAATATGGGATGCAGATAGACTAATATATGAAGAATGGAATTTTCTCCTTTGCTTTAACTATGTCTGCGGTAATTTAAGTTATTGCAAAACACAATTTAAAAATACACAATATATTAATAGTCTATGATGGATATGAAATGTCACACCAGGCTTTTTTTTTTTTTTTTTTTTTTTTCACATTCATATTCTGAACATACCTACAGCATGGGGAAAGCATAATAATAGTCAGAACTTTATTATTGCCCAAGGAAAACAGGTAAATTTTCAAAAATCAGAATGTTAGCTTTCTTGGGATTAAAGTTTAAAGCAAAATAACTGGCATGGAGTACTTGCCACTGCATACAGAAATGTAGAAAGAAAATTTGCTAATATTAAATGATATCTCTGTTTGTAGCACCACCACCAGTATACCTATAAGGGAAAAAAAATGCTTCAGAACAACAATGTAAACTTTACCAAGAGCCATACTTTACATTCATTAAAACAGAAATTAAAGACAAGGTCCTCTTTAAAAAATTACAACATAATCTGGACACAAGTGAGCTGAGAATGATGGTACAATTCTTTCTCCATGGGGTTTTTGACTAATAGGGCTTTTTAACCATCTCTGCACAGGTTGCACACTAACAGCATGTTCCTCTACAGTCTTCCGTTTTGTTCAGGTATTTTCCACCCATTTCTATTTGTACACTTCATATGAATGTAGTGTTTCATGAATCTGGGAGGCTGGGTATAACTGTGGAGAGTTACTTAGCTGGGTTTCTGCCTTTGACTCTTCTGCCAAAGAGATAACTATTTCATAAGATGTTGAAGCCGCCACTGTAGGCACAAAAACAGGACAAAAAACCCCTACCTAAATCTCATCACCTATCACCCCACCATGCAAAGACAAATAAAGTAACTAGAAATCATCTTCTTAACTTAAAAAAAAAAAAAAAAAAAAAAAAAAGGTAAGAAATGTACTGGAAGGTGAAAACAAATGCCGTCAAAAGCCTCTATTTACAAATGGATAAAATCACAAAGATCTTACTACTGCCTGATGATGGCAACATGCCAGAAGAATCTGAAAGCCATCTATTGCCTTCATTCTATACTTGATTACCAAAATCCAATAAAACAACAATAAAGGACCTCTTAATAATAATGGATTGTACCTCATCAATTAAAGGGGTTGTTCTCTAGGCAATTGGCAAACACTTCCCATTCAGCCGCCTTTGCTGATTCAAGGCATAGCAGAATTATCTGTGATGATTTTTCTTTATTGATTTTTGCACAAATCTTAGTAACAATTGCACATTTAGAAAGTTTGTGATGATTAAGAATAAATATGTGTGGTTTGACCAGGAGAGAGTGGAACGAGGCTCCACGAGCCCTTTGAGGGACACAAAGTCTTCAAGAGCGCAACACCACACTTCTCTCAGTTTCTGATGTTGTCTTCAGCTCAATCCCAAAAGCCTTACGGGAGACAAGTCACGAGGAGAAATGCCAAGTGTCGCCAGCGTGAGGAGAGCAGTCCGTGAGCTAGGCTCAGGGGCTGAGGAGCCAGCGAGCCCATGGTGCTCCTGGACCGGCTCCTGCATCAGAGAGCGGAGGCCGTGACAGAGTGGCTGCCCTCCCTGGCTGTCTGCATGCCCTTGAACGCCAGCGAGGCGGGGATGTCGCAGCTGTGCGGGGACAGCGGGGTGCCCCCGGCGTGCTGCCAGCCGTGGCTCGCCATGTAGCTGGACGGAGTGGCGCTGTACGTCATGTAAGGTGACACTTGGGCTGGCGTGGCGTAGGGTGGCATGGCCGGTGCGGACACGAAACTGCTGACGGCTGGGAGGCCATTGGGTGCCTGAAAGGAGAGGGAAGGGAAAAGCATTTCTGAGAGAGTAAGACACGTTGGATCTGGCATAAAATAAGATGCCCTCAGATGCTGCTGGGGCTTTGTACCAGAACTAAGGCCAGCAGGGACACCAAGAGAGAAATCCATAAGTATTCCCCTAAATTTCAGGGGCTCAGTGGCCCCATCTGCTTTGCTTTTAAGACCAGTTACCCCACTGTGATCAGTGCTTCACCCATCCCAGACGGCGACCACCAAGAGCTGTTTAGGGAACATGCACCAAGAACAGGGCAGGAACTGCTAAGCCCCCTGTACACCTGCCTACCTTCCTGCAAGCTGTTGGTTGTGGACTCCTAAAAGCCCGTGGTTGCATCTAATTGTTACATTTAAGAGCTACTGGAGGGATTTGTAATGAGTCTCTCCCTTCTCTCTCACTGAGCACCTTGATGCACTTAGCAATGATTTCCGCAGGTTGGAGTAGATGAGCTGCAACATTTACCTACCTTTCCCAAATTTTGCACGGGTTGTTGGTCACTGTTGCAAGGCCTGTTGGGTGGTGCTGTGACAGTTTAAGCTGTGACCACAGCCATCCCAGCGGCAGGAGAGACAGACCCGTCCCTGTGCCTCACTTCTCCCGGCCCCAAAGGAGGGTGGGCTCAGCCTGAGCTGCCATGGGCAGGTGCGGGCACAGATCTGAAAGCAAGACTCCCCAGAGTGAAGAGGTAACAGTGGCTGGGGGAGGTGGAACATCTTAAACTCTTCGGTAGTTGTTTGTTCAGAGCATGAGTCAGAACTCTAGTAGTAGTATTATTGATGGTGTATTTTAAAAATCTGTTTTCCAGATACTGGGGATAAAAAAACTTGTGAATGTTCTTTGCTCACAGCTTCTCCTGCTTTCAATAGGGCTTCTGTGCACAAAACAATTGCAGGGCTGAGTCCTTTCCTGCAAGCTATTTTCCTAGGTCTTTCTGTAGGCTGGAGAGGAGGGTTTCTATTTAAATAGAGGAGGGAGAGTCCCTCAGTCAGCTATGGTATGATTTCACAATTAATGACTCCTTATTTAACTAAAAAGTGTTTGGTGGTTTATTTCACACCCATAAATGTTTCTTCAGCACAACAGGTACAAACCAAGACCATTTGTCTTGCTTAAGTTTCAATTTGTGTAGTGTTTGGTTTAGGATTTGGAGTGGCTTTTTTTTCTCAAAAATGTTTCCTATCTGAATATGAAAGAAGAGTGTTGATTCAGCTAATCCTGTAGCATCATCACATGGTACAACTGGACCCAACTTGAACAGTGCAAAGTTAAGAAATTAAACAGACTTTTGTTTCTGCTAAAACTTCTCATGGTGTTAACATTTCACTTGTTCAATTTCTGCCTGGATTGCACCTGCCTGATTTCCAGTATTTACCTTCACAAAGGGCACCGGCCTATTTTCAGGGTCATGAGTTTCCTATCCATGCAGCTCACAGTTCCATGGTCTAGACTATCCTCTCAATGTCATTTGGGAAACAAGACAGTAATTCTGCTGGCCTCCATCAGTATATACCTGTACAGCAATCTAAAGCAGCAGGAGACAGCAGTGGGATCCTGGCCACAAGCTTCCAAGAGGAATATTAATTAGTACCTATAGCTGCAGCAGCAACATAATTGTCATTCAAAATCCATAAATACTTCATTGAAGCTAAACTTGCCTTGTTCTTTTGAAAATTCAAATATATGATCTGACCAATAACTCATATTACGTTCCCCCTACTGTGAATTACACTTTAGTCTTGGCTTTAAATATCAGTGTTTGCAACAATACTAATTAATACAAACCTGCAAACAATTGCACTGCAAATCAATACAATTCCTGAATCATATGGAAAATTATTTCATTGAATTTACTGGAAATAAAAACTGTGGCCCTAAAAAGCTTTTTTTCCAACGTGCAAACATGAAACAAGAATGAACACCTCTGTTTTTTGTAACGAGTACCAACAAAAAGCTTTGCATAGGGGCAGTAGAGCCATTGAAGCCAAGTTGTAACTCTGGGTTATCAGGAGCCACTCCTCTGCACTGAGGAGTACAGAATGGGTGAGTGCTGGAAGGAGAAAATATATGGGACAAGTCCCTAAAATCTCATACCCATTGAGACAGTGCAAACCTTCAACTTCTAGACCTCAAAAGAGGGTTTTTGGACTCTGTGAATCCATCCTGTTCCTCAGGCTTTCCCACTCCCAAAGAGGCTGGTACCACACAGTGGGCTCAAGGCCATGCCTGGAAGTCCCATTTTAAGTGGGATTCCTCATGATGAATGCTCATATTCTGTGAGCCCCTAACTGTGCTTTGGGAAGGATGTGTTAGTAGGTACAGGTTTGATCTGTGCCAGGCAATGTGCCAACAAGGCATCTCTTTGCTGGTCCACCAGTGTTCCAGCCCATGTCCTAGCCTCCTGTATCTCCAACAGACAAGACCACCAGGGGTTCTTTAGCAACCATAAGCAGATGACTTTGCAGGATCTGAGGCAATCTGAGCTCCTGAGCATCTCACATTAATGCAGACATTGTTGATAAATATTTTATCAACAGGCTTGCTGATAAATATTTGATCCAATCATACATATGTTCTGTGGCTTTACAGCACCAAGTCTTCCAACCATAATTCATGGAGAAGCCCAGGTTTCCTATTGTATGATACTGTAGGTGCCACTTGGGTTGTTGATAAAACAGGTGGAAATTGACTAAAGAGTGACTAGTTTTTAAAAGCTAAAAGAATGTTTAAAAGAATACCTATACAGATTTAACAGCAGCCAGAACAACCCTTTTACACACACACACATACACACACGCACACTTATTCAAAATACAGCTGTGAACACTGTTGTTTTTATAGTCTGTTCTGAATGTCAGAGAGATCTTGCCCCAGCTACTGAGGACAGGACATAGAGACTGTTGTGTAGGGACCACCAGCTGCAACCTGTCAGAGGCCACCAATGCTGTCTGTCATCACTGCCTCACTGAATTGGTGAATCATTCTTTTTTTCGTTCCATTGCTACAAAGCTTTACCACTCAAAACCATGATTCCGTGGATGCCACAAATGCCCTCAGCCAAGGAGGCAGCACTGGGATGGGTAGGAACTGGCCCAGCACAGAGTGCAATTCTGCCTCGGGGGAGGTTGTAGCCATAGCCACAAAGCAGTCGGAGACTTCCTCTGACCGGAATTAAAGGATGACGGGATAGAGAAAATCTCATTCGATATGATTTAAAACTATGCTACTCAAAAACAAACAAACAAACAAACAAATTTTCATCTCTGACTTTCATCTGTGAAAGACTTGACCTAATAGTCTTGACACGAGAGCTTTTACTTCCAAACAGCCTTAGATACAAAGTGTAGGTTATCAGAAGGGTTGAATCTTGTCTGTCAATCTGGCACTTTTTACAAACATGACATTCACTTAAAATAAATGGAGGGGATTAAGTTCCATGACCCTGTATATACTGGATGAATAATTCATCCTGCAGTATTTCAATCTGAGGAAATGAACACCAAAATGTAAACATTCATAATTAGGAGTGCAAGAACCCCACGGTGTTTATGGATTTTTAAAACCCTAAGAATTTGTTTTAAGTGCAGAGGTTCTTGAACCTGGTTTTTAAGTTTTATAAATATTTTTTTTCTTAATTTGAGCCACCGTTTTTCAAGGGAAATCTAATTTTTTAAAGCAAACAAACAAACATGTAGTTGTAGCTGAACAAGAACCTCTGCTGTGTAAGAGATGAGGGTTCTCATTTTAAAGTGCCTACTTTCTGGCTTCTACAAAGATCAGAGGGAAACTTTTTTCTCTCAGTTGCTGCTTCTATCAATGTTTTGAGACAACTGATGGAATAAGTATTTCCAAATTTTAGAGCTGCCCTTGAAACCTGGAACACGTGACCTCCCACCAACTCACAAATTAATTTAAACATGTTCTTGCAAAGATACCAGCAAAACAAGAGTAATTGGGTCAGGATCACAAGTTGGGTCTGGTGCCTTTCTGCCAAGTTGCTGCTGATACCTTCCAGTGACAGTAAAAGGAATATTGAGGTAAGAAATTAAAACCAGGGCAGACATAAAGCCTTGCTTTAGGTCACACAAAATGGTACTGCTGAAACAAACAGACTGCACATCTTTCCACCAGTAAAGGAGTTTGTTGAGTAGTTTTAACAGATGGAATCTTTAGTTTTGGTCACTTTAGATACAATACTGACTAGAGACAACTTTTTTGTCATTATTTTCAGTCTGTTTGTGATTTGCAACACAGAAGGAGTGGGTGGATGAAAAGCAAGTCTAGAACCAAGCTACTGTGAGGATGTCTTTGGAATGAGTCATTTCCATTAGTTGCTTCGACTCCTTAAAGACAGAACAATTCCTCCCCAAACCAGAGAGAACCACCACACACACCTTGGTATCTGTTTTGAGGGTTATGCTTGTATAATGTGTTGTAGAGCTTCAGCCTCCTCCCCACTCCACGATAAGAAGACACAAGGGTACAAGTTTTCTGGGAAAGACTTCCCAGTCAATCCATGTCAGACAAACTACCTGATTTTGATTTTTTCTGCCTTAGTCACAGAAGAACCAGAGAAACATGCAAGCTAGATTTCACTTTCAGTCCTCATGGTATAAATTCTAATTATATATTATAGTGAATTGATATTATTTTGTTTCATTCCCTTCACTACTTTTCCTTCTCCTACTTTTGCTTGCTAGATATGTGTTCTCTCAGTATCAAAATTAGATCACTTATGTTCTCTTCCCGTGCTACTTCTAAATATTTCAGAAAATTACCCACAATTGTAACATTCAAAATCACAGACCTGTATTTGTGTTAGCTATTATTAATGGCAATAATGTAAAGGATCTCACTTCAGTTTCATGTGAATACAAACAAGAGCAGATTTGATGCCACAGTTGGATGCCACCTCAGTTTTATAGTCTAACTCTAAAGTGAGTGTCTAAAAGAATGTAAATTATTTTTATTATTGTTGTTGTTATTATTTACAATTATTTAAATTACTTGGCCATTGTAATACCGTTGTTACAATATTTAATTAAATAGTTCATGTATTGCATAGACTAAGAATGCCTGATTTGTAGAAGTATTCTAAATTACTATTTAAAAAAAAAAAAAAGTTTCTGGAGACACAGCATAGCTTTCAAGTTCGAGTTACGTAATTCAGCAACCCGAATGAGCTTGGACCGTGACTCAGCCCAAAATCCCCTGCTGCAGTCATCAGAAGTTCAGTCTGTGTCATGGCTTAAGGGACACACCTCTGGTGAATAAGGTTGCCGTTTCCGTTTGTATGTCTCAGTCCTGACCCTGACTTGGAGGGGACGAATCCTTCCTGTCCTGGGATCGGCAAGCTCCGTGCATTGCCTTGGTCCCGCAGCACAGCCCGTCCCCGAGCGCCCGTGGACGCGGGCGGCGGCGGCGCCTCAGCCCGGTCCCGGGAGCAGGGCTGCGCGGCGCGGTGCCGGCCGCAGCCTTCTCTGCGGGCGCTGCCGCAGCCCCGCGCACACGCACACCCTCTCGCTGCTGGTTTTCAAAATGAAAACCTTCAAACGTTTCCCGGAAATTATGAATCTTTTCCAAGTGGCCTAAAATCACAGTCGTGAAGAAGCTGTTGCAGAACTACCTCTTTCCGTAGCAAGAAAAAGCGTAGCAGGGAACAAAATATCTAGTCCTTCAATCAGGAGAGCAAATTTGCATAAAAATCCAGAGGATATCTCATTTTCAGTGACATGCACGTAATCAGTTAAAACGATTATGACAACAAGACGAGGAGCAATCAAACACAAACTGCCAACATCAAGGAAGCAAACATGCTAAATCTCCCTTTATAATTGGAGGTTAAATATGATTTATAAATCAAGTCAACATATGGGATCCCAAGGGAAGAGTAAACAAATTTTCCAAGTAAAACAGCAGCAGCGGGCCTGTAATAGAAGTATCATTTAGGGAAAAGGAATTACTTAATGATCTAAGCAATA
The DNA here is from genome assembly GCF_015227805.2 of Hirundo rustica. Lineage (NCBI taxonomy): Eukaryota > Metazoa > Chordata > Aves > Passeriformes > Hirundinidae > Hirundo > Hirundo rustica. The sequence continues at coordinate 24,914,518 of NC_053455.1, forward strand.
AAAATGAAGGGGTTTTAGATTTTAAAATTGATAAACTTAAGTTGGTTTTTTTTTTTTTTTTTTTTTTTTTTTTTTTTTTTTTTTTTTTTTTAGAAATTGTAGTTACTAAATTAGAGCTAAATTCTGAAGCTGCAATTCAGTGCTACAACATCAACAGGAAAAATTACATCATACTACAATGTTCACTAAGATCAGTGTTCCACTAAAATTAATGTGCCTACACAGGTAAGTCACAATTACCTAAAGAAGAAGGGTTACAAAAGCGAACACTGAGTAAATCACTGAGTAAATTTCCCCAGTTTATGATAATGTTTTTTATTAAAAATCTTTAAAGAAAAAAATGAGATTAAAAATGCTAAGGTATGTCTGAATAACCTAGCCAGAGTTAATCCTGAAAATCACAGTTTGTTTTTTATTGTGCTGGAAAATATTCTTGCAAAAATATTTTCATATTAGACTAAATATCCATACTCTTGGATGAATTAACTTATTTTATTGAACATATTCCTGATTTGATTTTCTATTAATTTCATTGCAATCAGCAGAGAATAACACTGAAAAAAGAGGACATTGACATTAAATAATTTTGACATAAAAAATATCTTAGAAGAGGTAATGTTTTGTACATAGGATATTAAGGTAATATAATATAATAAGTATAGTATAGTATAGTATAGTATAGTATAGTATAGTATATAATCATATATCATATCATATATTTACCTTTGTTTTCAATGAAGAGTGAACAGTGATAATACATTGGAATCGAGAATCTTTTAAAAGTAACACATGGGCAAGGGGCTTACGGCTTCTCTGTTGCTCAGCTGAACTGAGTTGATTTCCAGAAGACAGATTTGGGAAAGGAAAAAAGACCTTTCAAGAATGGAGAACTACACTATTTCTCTTTCACTGTAAGCTGTGCAAAGCAGTGCTGGTATTCAAGTTGAAGCCACAATTAAAACGGACCTATTCACATGCTGGAGTGCTCTAATATTTCAAACACAGTTAGCTACCCAATCCGATACATTATCTCTTAAAAAGATGCCATTTTCTTTATAGCTATTTCTCCCATTATTAAATTCAATGCACAACAATTACTGCATAAGAAAATCATGCTACTTCCTTCTAAAATGAAGTCCAGTCCTTTCATAATGATCAGATCCCATTCTCCATGTTTAACATGCTTTTTTATTAACTTAAAGTTGCTTCCTTTACTTATAGCCATCCCCAGCTGCAGTGAATAACACAGAAACCAGATAATATCAATTGAGTGTTTTAACTATAGCTGGGACATGCATCAAGATCACTCTAAATCATATTTTCTTATCCAGTTTTAAATCTCAGCCGCTTCAGGGAAATAAAATCCCAGTTTTGGGAATAGTAATAGTAACTTGAATTTACACACCATCACCAATCCTTTTCTGAAGGAGCCAGGGGCATTTTATGTCTTTTCCAAAGCAAACTACAGGAGAAACAAAAGAAAAGGAAAAAAAATAAAGGGGGGTGGGGAGAAGAAAAAAAGGGAAAAAACGCCACTCATTCTCTGACACTGAGTAATCTACTGCAAAAACAACAAAGGAAAAGAGACGTAGGAGAAAGAGGCATGGTGGATAAAAGGCAGACAAAGGTGGTTGTAAAACCTAAGCACATTCTGAGGGAAAAGCAGGGAGGGAGGGCTTCCAGTGCTCCTTCAGAAGTGCCATGGGTTTAGGCGGCTTTCACAGTGAAGTGAGATCTACCACGGCACACCAAACACACGCTAATATGTCCACCTAAATGTCTCCAAATGCTGATTATAGCTCTCATTGAATGGTTGCTTCCCTTTCATACACCAGGTTAAGAAGGATGATATAAATCAAAGTCACTGCCTTTCCAATGAAGATGCTGGATCTTGGGCTATAGTCTAACAAACTTCACAACCAGACTATGTTGAAGTGGGACGAAAATAAATTTTGGTTGCTGTAAGCACTAAGCCTGGTTCTGACAACAAAAACACATCTTAAGTCCTCCATAGACAGATATACTTGGTTTATGAGGACAATAGGAAAGCACAGGAAAAAAATCATGTCATATAAGCAAACTCCTTTGAGCAGGAATTAACAACAGATTCCCATAGTTTTAGAACAGATTTGCACAATAATTCCCCCTTGGTATTCTGGCAAAATCTCGAACTGGGCAGGGCACACATGGACACTAAACAAGCAAATACACTGGAAGGAACAAACATTTGTTCTTTTCTATGCTGTTGGTTAACACCATAATGTATTATTGAAAGGCTCTATGAAAAAATGTCTTATTATTATTATATACTTAGCAATATATTTTAATTTCAATATGCTGTTATTTAAATGAAACTGAGGGAGGAGGCTTACGGACACAGACACTTCAAAGGGATTCTTGATGTCTAGAAGCTAGACAAATATGCAGTCAAAATGGTAAAGTCCCCACCTTGTTCTCTTCGGGGACAACAAAAACAGCAGTCTCCTATGTCTAACAAATCTCTGACACTGCAGAAGCAGTTACTGGGAAGCTGGTACACTAAGGAGGGTGAACCCACAACCCTTCAATTGTTGAATGCCTATGGTTGCTATGACTAGGTGTGTAGGCAATTCCTAAAAGCCGATAAAGTGCCACAACAGACAAATTCAAACACACTATACTGTCTTTATAAACTTGCCAATCTACTGCAAGAACCAAGACTGAACAGGCCAAATCACATCTAATACCCCTGCTCCTGGCACTGTGCTCCCTGGCTGTGATAGGTATCTGCCATCACTCCCAACTTACGGTCCCTGATCCTGTTTGTCATGGCAGACCTCCTGGTGGGTTGGGGTCCTTTGAGCAGAAGGTGCTTAGAGTGCAGTTTGAGTGTCATCGTACCATTCACTCACCTCTCTGACTTTCTTTATTAGTTTCATCCGGGTGGAGTGCCCTGAAGCCATGTGGGTTGGTGGACAGGGCACTGTGTTTTGGCCGTGGAAGCAGGTGGCCAGTAAGAGGCAGGTCTCACAAATGGGGTTCGAATTGGGTGCCATCCAGATCACCTGGGAAGGAATCGGGTGCATGTAGTGGGATCAGCTCATCCCCCTCACCCACAACATGCAATGACAAGGATGCCTAGACCTTGAGCAAGTCGTCTTGGTGGCAATATTCTGATAGCAGGTCTGGTCTGGAGATCCTAGTGAGAGTGACACAGAACCAGACAGTCTCCAAGCCACGGTCTGAACCCCTGCACCAGACTCTGCTAACAATGCGGCTGGATACAAAGGCAAGAAAGCAAATAAACACCTCTCCTTCACAGCTTCACCCCCCTCCTGCCTGGGTATGAGTGAGGAGCAGTAGGTCCCGACCTTTGTTATTGATGGATTTTGCACAGACTCATAGCAGGAATCTGACTGCCTGGATCCCGAGTTATAAGGTGCTAAATAAGTAATGTGCTAATTTTTTTTTTTTTTTTTTTTTTTTTTTTTTTTGGTAAATTGTGTGCAGGAGGACCATGTAAATGGCCATAATATTTAAGGCTACATTTTAATGTTCTCCCCAAAGAAGTTACCCTGTGTTGTGGGTTCTAAGCACTGCAGATACAGTTACAGATGCATGACCACCAAATATACAGTTCCTTGTTCATCTACAAATGAAAGATCAAGAACTAAATGTTTAATTTCCTACATTTTCTGTGCAAGTAATTGTCCAGGATTGCACCTACATTTGTAACCACTTGCCTTAGAATGGAGCCTTCCCCTTACGTGCTTGCAGCACACACAGCTCATGGCCCCCAGTCAGAATGCAGCCAAAGGACAGGGAGTGACATCCCAGCAGTTCAGAAGTTCAACTGAGACCTGAGGTAGTTGCTGCTTAGGGGTTTGGCCAGTGTGTCAGAGGAAGACTTCACTCAGACTATGTTCACAAACCCCTCTGAATTAGGAGGAATATTTTCTGCAGCTCCAGCGGGTTTGGGATGAGGCCTCCAAACAGTGTACCATTTCCAGGAACAAGCTTGCTCTTAGACATCCCCAGTTACAAGATTTTTCCCATTAATGAGTATCGGCTCCCTTTCGCAATACGCACATCTGCTTCCTGCAACACACACAGAAAGTCATTCTGAAAATAAATTATTTCCAAGCTATTTGCCTCTCAGCAAATCATTCAGACATATGTCAGGTCTTCTTCATTCTCATCCATGTGTAAATACAGACCACAATATTTTTCAGTTTGAACATCCATGATGTTAGTCCAACAAGTCACAAACATCAGATGTCTGAGATCTGCATTTTGAATACATGTTTATTAAGTGTTTTGATATCAAATGCAGGTTACAAATGTGTTCATATTGCAGTCATTTCAGCTATTTTTTTCTTAATGCAGTAGTCAGTATAAGCTGTGCAATGCAAAAGAAAACACTCAGAATATTCACCCTCTGTAACAATAGCATAATTATCTGTAGAAGCACCTGAACACAATACTGAATGTACCTCCCTGCACAAATAATGCAATACAACTGAGCTCTGTACGAAATGTGTATGACACAAAATTGTTAAGCTCTCGGAAAAATCTATTTTCCTTTTCAGTTTCTCTGATTCACAGTCACCCTCTTTGAAAGCCATATGACAAATCTGTGAGTGTGATACACCAGGAAAATTATGCAATTGCTTATGTATAAATGACAACCTGGGACATCAGGTAATTAAACCTGAATAGAAACTTGACAAGGTATCTTTTGGTTTCCTGTGGAATGTTTTGTACAGAATCACAGGCTGAGCTTTCAACTTCTGAAACCAAATGTGAGCAATATTGCAAACAAAAGCTCCAGGAAATCCACAATACATAAAATGAAGAATGTTCTACATCCAGAGGTTCAGTTTCATGTTAAACTAGTGTGACTGCATATCGTCAAGGCAAAAATGTGAAGTCTTCCTGCCTTTTTTGAGGGTGAATTCCCATTGATGTGTGGGACAAGGGCTGAAATGTAGCCATTGGAATCAATTGGAGAGGTCAGCCTTGGTTGCTGCCTGACAAGTCTGGGATATCAGTAAGAGTTTTGCCTACAAAGAGCCTACAGTATCTGTGCCTTTCAACAAATGTGTATCATTTAAAAGAAGTGATCAAATAAATGTACTGTAAAAGTACACCAGATCTTGCTCTTTGTTCTCAATTCTTCTGGTCTTTCTCACACAGAGGGATTTTCCAGGGGAATTCTTGAGAAGCAAAACATTATCTTCCATGACTAAAGCTGGGGAACAAGTCTTTCACTTGCCTAGGAGTTATGGAGCTATTTGCAAGCTACGGACAGGTGAAGTTTGGATGCTGATGATGCTCAAATATATAGGTTATATTTGTTGGAAAATGCAGAATTACCTATCACTCACACAAAATCCATTGTTAATGTGCTTCAGAGCACATTTCCTCTGCTCCTGTTGTGAAATTGGGAAGCCTGAGTTAAACATCCTCACCTCATTGCCTCCTCTTGAGGCACCTCTGATTTTGATGATACATACATAACACTGAAATATCACAGAACAATCACTTCTCTGGGGGAAGTCTGACGTCTGCCTCCTTAGGACCCTTAAGAGCTTTTGTAACGAGCTTTGCCCAAAAGAGGTAAGGAAATAGAGTATGCCCCGAAGTACAACGACAGAGCCTAGTTCACCGTAGTCCTTCTGGCATATTAAGTATGTCTGAGACTTCCCCATTTTCCCACCATTCCAGATAGCACTCTGCTAGATTCACAAATGAACCAACATTCTCTCATGTACCCTGCTCATCTCTTTACACCCAAAACCATACACATTGCAAGAGACCACGGATCCCACGTCAGAGAATTTTGTCTTTACTGTCACAGACTGTCGCTCCAGACTCACTGCACTTCAGCAAAAAGACGGTAAGGCAGTGCTATGTGCAGCAGGAATTTGGTTCATAAACTTCACTTCACACTGCCTGGAATAAATATTTTGTCAAAAGGAATGTGGCAAAACCTGCAAATAATCACATTTTCCTATCCTTATTTAGCATGATTTTTTAAACGCATTCTAATATCTTTACAAAAATTAGAAAGGTAGTGAACTTGTGACAGACAAAGCAATTAATGCACATTTAAATTAATTTTCTGGATAACAATTCTGGATACTATATGAATAGACTGGTCTATATGTTGGAACTTTCCAAAGCCAAATTCTCTTTACCTATATTATTACAGGGAAGAAGCTAGGAAGAACCTCCTCTGTGTCTTCTTTTAGAGAGCAGGGTTCTGAATATGGCTTTTCCACCCTTTGAAACTCTCTGGAAAATTTATTTGGATAAATTAACTCCATTTTATTAATAGCAATTTTCTCTATTTTTAAATAGCACGTATGTTTAAATAACATTTATCAAGTGATCTTTTAGGTTGAACAAAACTTTAAAGTTAAACTGGTATTGACAATAGAATAGTGATATATTATGCAGATTAAATCATAAATATTGAAAGTAAAAAAGAAAAAAGGAAAAAGAAAAAAAAAAAAAAGGTAAAAAATAGTTTCCAAACCAGCGCTGAAAATAACGCAATTTATAAAACACTGTTTCTCAACACAACTGTTGAAGTAAATGAGATCCATCAGAGGCCATGGTTTATAGCCTATGAGCAAGATCTTGTGAATATTTCAGCAGGATTGTGTGCAGAAGGCCCAGCCTGGAACCTAAGACGATGAAGCCAGAGTACAGCTGCCCTTACAGAATAGTGACAAGCTGTATCTATTATTTTTTAGCAAGACTTTTAATGCTTATTTTAGTCCTTAAAGAAAATTGTAGAAGAAATAGTAATGCTAAATCTAAGCCTAATTCTATCTTTAACCATACAATCATCGCTATCCTATAGCGCACATTATTTGTAATATGAAATGAACGTAATAATAATGGGATAATAGAAAAACAAAACAAATACGACAGTATTGAGGGTGGTATATTGTCTAAAAGGCAATATATGTAATGGAGTAGCTGTTCACTGTCGGGATCTACAGCATTTCTAGCCCTGCCCGCTCTTTGCAACTGTTCCCGCAGTTTGTGCTCCGCATCTTGAATGTGAAAGAGTCTGATTCAGCTACTCTCACCAGCAAACACGAGCTACAAAAGTCTCCTCTACGTGGATCTAAAACCAGACACAGAACTCAGAAAATATGTCCAAAACCTCTGTCTTTGAATGGGGGAAATGCTAAACAGCTATTGTGGGTTTTCTTCGGCTTGGTTCTAAGCACAACAAATGCGTGGCCGGGAAGTCAGTGTGTCTGAGAGACCTCTGATGCATTTTGAAATGTTTCCATCACGCAGAAAAAATGTTTTCAAAACCTGTGCTTTCCCAACGAGTAACAGTTGAGCCTTTTATAGCTTTTCTCCCGGCATGGGACTTGATTAGCAAGTACAAAGATTTAGACAGAGATTTATTAAGTAACAGTTATATTGTGTTGTAATTAAAACGTAGGAAATTCGCCGTCTACTTAAGCGTTTAGAAATGCTTAATGTAGGAAGCAATTACACCTCATTTTCAAATTATTCCCCTGACTAGAGAGCGCGCTGCGGACAGAGTAAGACGCGGCTGCACGGGCAGAGGCGGCGGCGGGACGTGCCCGCTGGCCCTGCCGGGGCGGGGGTCGGTGGCGGCGGGTCTCAGCCCGCTGGGCGGGGATGTGGGATGCGGGATGCCATCGCCGCCACCCCGCCAGCCCTCGGCTCACCGGCAGCAAGGCGGGGTGGGGGTGCTGGGCGTCGCGGCGGCCGGGCCGGGGGGGCAGCGCCGAGAGGAGCCGAGAGAGGCAGGCTTTTTTACCGCTTGTCTTTGCAAACCAAAGCCGAGGGAAGTCCGGCACCGGCTCTAAACCGAGGACGGTATCCCGAGGCCGAGATCAGGAGCCCTGAGCATCACCGCCCGCCCCCCGCTCTCTCTTTACCTGGCTATACTTGGTCTCCTGCTCAAGGGAGCTCTTCTCCAACCCGTTCACGGCATGCTGGGCCGGCGGGTGGAAGCTATTTCGGCCCAAGCTGCTCCATTCCTCCACCTTGGGGCTGGGGTAAGGCGAAGTGTCATTCACTGCTGGAAAACAAAGGAGGGTGAGAGAGGGAGTTAGAGACAGAGGCTGGCATTGCGAGATGGAGATGGCTTTGCTTAGGGATGGAGACTGCTCCCTCTCCCCGTGGGAAGCAGTCTGTGGGGCAGAGCTAAGGGGAAGCCGGTCCCTCGCCTGCCACACCTCGCTGAAGTTCCTGGAAGCTCTTTGAGAGGGTGATTCGTGGGCAGAAGGGAGTCGGCTCCCTCCGTGAAATTTGTGACAGAGATCAGCAACTGAGCCCAGAGCTGGCTGGCTCGCACGTCCCCACGTCCCCGCGCTGGCGGGACGGAGCTGCAGCCCGGCACTTGTCCCCCAGGATGTCCTAAGGGGTATTTACGGCAACTGCTGTGTGTGTGTATTTCTGAGTCAGAGGGGAAGCGATACCCCATGTTACAAACAGACCTGACAGGCCTGCAGATGAACTGAGCTCCAAACACTTTTCGGGAGAAAAAGAAAACGAAGCACAAAAGTAAATAAATAAATAAATACATACATACATATGAAAATAAAAGGGAGACGATAAGAAAGCCGGGAGGAAAAAAGTTAACAGTCTTATTATTTACACGCCTATCAGCCGCTCCATGGGCATACCGGCATGTTTTTCAGGCGGAGAAATTCCTCGAACGGCCAAATTCCCGCACCGGGGAGCCAGGGGAGGGGTAGGGGGAGCCCTGCCCAGAGTCCGGCCGCATCTGGGCCGCCGTGGGAGGGGGCTTTGCTGCGACACCACCTCGCCCGGCCCCTCGCAGTGCTGGGGAAAGGCACAAATCTGAAGTTGTCTTAAGAAATTGAGCTCCCTCGGTGAGCGCCCTTTTCTGCTGATCTCACACTTTCCCATGAATAGGGGCTTCCTTTCCGTGTCAGCAAGGTCAGTTTATCCTATAAATCAAGGGCGAACAGCCCCCATCTGCGGCACCGGCCACTCCACAGTCCCGACCCTCTGACGGGAAGGGGAGGGGGGAGATTTCACACTGCAAAAAAAGATGTGTGCCGCTGCGGGGGCTGAGGGAGACGGGGCAGGGACCGAGGCACCCGGCAGCACCGTCAGAGGCCTGCCTGCCAATGTGGTGTTAATAAAGGCGGAACTCACTAAAAAACCCAACAAAACAAAAACCAAACCAAACAAAAGCAACCTCCCTAAATTTCCCGTGTGATTGTAATGTTCTCATTCTTTTTAATGTTCATTGCCAACACTACTTCTAGATTGCCTCAGAGATTGCCAGGCGTGTATTTGTTAAAGTCGATTCAGAAAAAAAACACATTTGTTTGTGCCACTGAGGTCTAGAATAAAGTTTATATTGTGAAGAGCAAAGAAGAACAAACTTACATTTTTGCATGTATGCATATAAATAAAATATACTTTTGTGTGTGTATATGTTGCTTGAAAAAAATATCACCTGATGAAATAAGAAGAAAATTATTCTGCAATTCCTAAAGGATCGTTTTGCATTTGAAATGCTGCTATAACTGGATTGTTGCTGCTGAAACACCCACCGCTCCACTAATACTGAGAGAAGAATGGGACACAGATATCGCTGTAGGCGAAGGTTATTTTGGATTGTTGTTTTCAGAGCCACTTTGAGTAACGCTTTCACTGTTAGTTCACTGGCAGAGACCGAAATGGAAAAATGTCCCTTGCTAGCGAGCGGCAGGGAGACACAACGCAGTTTCCAGGGGGAGGAACAGAAAGAATGTGAAAGGGATAAAAGAGGCAAATCTTGGGCCTTTGGTTTTCCTAGACCACCGCTTCGGAGGAAAATACAGCATCAGAATGAAAGCAATTAGATGACATTTGAACTTTCTGCCGAAGCAAATTTGGCCTGATTGCGAGAACTACAGAAATTGTACTTCTCAGTAACGCCAAGGCGGCGCCCGTGACCGGCGTGCGGCAGAGAGCCTCGGTGGGGACCGGGGCCGAGCGCGCCCCTGTGCCGCCGCTCCCCGGGCCGTCCCCTCCGGCCAGGACCGCCACTTCCCGGGTCAGAGAGGCGGAGGTGACGGCCAATGTGTCCTGTTTGCTGGTCCGCCTGCAGACCCTTCCGTCTGCCCACGTTCCGACACGCATCCTCCAGCAGGCTCAGTGCCCTGCCCGTGCTGGCGAAAACGCGAGGGGTTTCCCGAATCAAACAACGAAACCGCCTTCCGACCCTCAGAGAGGAAAGAACCCAGGAGTAGGAGACGAACCCCTCCGGCCCTGTTTGACTGCCTCTGTGGCCCCGGCATCCCCCACTTCTCACCTTGGTCTGTTATGGACCGGATCCCCAGGATGTCCGTCACCGAGTGAGAGGACGGCCACGTCCTGGGCATGGCCATGGAGCTGGGGATCGCCGGCACTCCGGGAGGGGTGGACACCTTGGCTCCTGCAGCAGCGATAGGGCTGGGGTAGGGGTAGATGTGGTTGTAGGGCAGAGCAGGCTGTGGGGGCGGCTGGTGCTGCTTGTAAGACTCGTAGTGACTCTGCTGAGACAGGTTCCCGATTTTGTTCCGGAGGATGCGGCTGATGGAGCTGACCGACGGCACGTTGTACTTGTCACACACGCCGTCGGCCAGCAGGCGATCCCGGATCTCCCAGGCGAAGATGCCCGGATCCCTTTGTTTGTAGGTCCGGATATGTTTTACCACGGTGGGAGTGGTGACCCGAGGCTTGCTGCCGCCGATAGCCCCCGGTAGGATGGAGCCGGTCTCGTTGTAGCGAGCCAGGATTTTGCTGACACAGCCGTGGGAAACGCGGAGCTGCCGGCTGATGTCACACGGCCTGATACCCAGTTGCGCCAGTTCCACAATCCGCAGCCTGATGGCATTGGGCAGGGGTCTCCCGTTGACAAACACCCCCCCGAGCTGGTTCACTTCCCCGAAGGCAGGTTCTGCAAGCAAATGCACAAACACAGCCGTCGGACACGGCGGACGGCACAGAAGGGGGCGTCTGAGCTGCTCCTCATCACGGACAGATGTCACAGACAGGGACACCCCCCAACCCGTCACTCCACGCTCGCTTCTTTATAATAGCGGGAGGCCCCGGAGACTGAAGGAAGGAAAGGGGAAGGAGGAAGAGAAGTGAGAGATTGGGAAAGAAGGAAAAAAAAAAAAAAAAAAACCAAAAAAAACACACCACCAGAAAGAAAGAAAATCCGTGGCAACAAATGTCGGAGCTCTCCGGACTGTGCATCAAGCGTAGTCCCAAAAATAAGCACATTCCAGAGATGAAAAACGAGATCGCCTCAACAGAAAAGTGGGCTTTATTGCCACAGGAAAAAGGAACGCGAAGAAAACAAAAAGAAAAGAAAAACATCTTCTAAGACGTGGGGGAGGGGGAGGAAGGAAAAGTAGTTGAGGAAATTCTTTTACATCTTGGGAGAGACGAGGGCAGCGCGGTGCTTCTGAGTCGGGACTAACTTTTTAAAGACCGTTCCTGTTGCTGTTAGCGCCTTTCGCTTAACAGCACGATTACACCGGGCTGTAAAACAAGCGCGTTAAAATGTTAACTGCTACGATCGGTGTCAGGAATAATATACAACGTGTCACGGGCTCCAGCCATCCTCTCGGCTGCGACCCTGCCTCGCACTCGCCTAATAACACTAATAACAAGCCGATTAGTCATTAGCTCGCTCTCTCCCCTGCTCCTGACCCTCGACATGTTCTTACAACTTGTAGGAACACGAGCAAAGTCAATAAGGGAGCCGCGGCGGCGGCAGATGACTGCGCACGGGTGCTCCCCCTCTCTTGACAGCGCTTGAACCCTCCTGCGGCTCTCGGCCACTTACCCATTCCTCTGAGCGGGGCACCTCGAGGCCGGCCCTGAATCCCAACGGATCCCTATGCCCGGGAACCGACCGCCGGCCTCCTGCGCTCCTGGCCGCGCCGGCCCCGAGCCTGTCCGATCTCCGCTGAGGAGGGACCGGCAGCGCGAGGAAGAAAAGAACTACAAGGAAATCGACATCCCGACGAGAGAGCCTTGACTTCTGCATTTCAACCTCAGGGCAGCGTGGGCAGGGCCGGGCTGGGCCGGGCCCGGGCCCACCGCCCCCCCGAGCCCGCCCCTGGGGCGGCCCCACGGCCCAGCCGCCCTCCCAGTGGCCAGGGGAGATGACGGACAGCGCGGCGGCGGCGGCGGCGGCCCTTCCGCTGCCGCGCAGCGCTCCGCACCTGGGCCCGCCGCGCCGGGACGGCGGCTCCGCACCTGCGGCGGTGAGTTGTGCGGGAAGCGCCGCCGGCTTCGGGGCGGAGCTGAGCGGGGCCGGCGCCGTGGCGGGGCCCCGCTCGGCCGGCGGGGCAGGGGCATTGGCAGGCAGATCCGCGGGGCCGAGGCACGGTCGGCGGGAGACGCAGCGCCGCCCTTTCTGGCCCTTTTCCCGGACTAAGCAGCCGGAGAAGGGGCTTCGAGCCTGGCAGAGCTTGGTTCCCCCTTTCCCCGAATGAAACAGAGCGATGTCTTGACGCCCACATGATTTCCCCGCGTTGAGATAAGTTCTTCGGGGGTTTGATCGCCTCGTTATAATGAAACACCTTTCGCTAACGAATGTTTCGAGGGCGGTGTACGAGAAGACCGTGAGCGATGAGAGTTGAGTAATTTTTGGTGAAAATCACCAACCGGTCAGGAAACGAGCTGCATTTTCCCTTGCCTTGGGAAGAGACGGGACGGGGCTTGTACAGCCCGGCTCTGGGATGCTGTGTTCTCCGGCACCGGGATGCTGGCGCTCGCTGCCCGACGCAGACCGGCCCCGGTTTTGTTTTCACCCCCACACTCATACTGCACCGCGCTTAACCGTAAAATGTCAATGCCTCGCGGCTGACTTCAGCTTTATAAAAGACTCTGATACATATTAGCAATGAAAAGAAAATCAGACGAAGCTGGTAGGAATTAAAGCATGTGTGGGTCACGGCGTGTATGTGGAAGAAATGTTTGGTTTGGCGGTGTAAGGATCTGATCTTGTATGTGCGCATCTTGTGACCTGTGTTACATCATGTTGCACACAGAGATCGTGGGCTCTCAGCTCCAGCTAAGGATTTGTTTTATTTTTGTTTTATTTTTATTTTCCTGTATTATCCTCCTGAGATTCTTTGTCGTGGTTTGTTGTTGTTGTTGTTGTTGTTTTTGTTTGTTTTTTTTTTTTTTAATAGCGTCTCAAAGGTACAGACCCTGTAAATTAAATAAAACTTGAAAAGAAATAAGCCGGTGATCCTAGTTCACGAAATATCACCAAGTAAACTACAAACTGTAGCTGGGGTGTATAAACATTGTCTAGATATTATTTTAATTGAAATGTAAGATATTTTTAGGGAAAAAAATTGAGCGAGATTTCCGAGCCTGCACATATCACAATGAACATTCCTAACTGTGAAGAAATAAGATGTTGCAGGAGATCTCCCAGAAATTAGTGGCATGTGGTAAACATTTTATGCTAAAAAGAAGGTAATCATGGCTCTTTTGCAGGTACCCTATTCGATCGAAATATCGGTGGATACTTCTGTTTTCTCCACACACACACAAAAAATTTTTTTAAAAAAAATTTTAAAACCCAAAACAAACAAACAAAAAACCAAAACTAATAAAACCGAAATACCACAGCAGCAGCTTTTCTATGGCCGTTTTGTGGTTACTTCAAAAGTGCGAGTTGCTCCTTCAGAATATCGCACCTGTAAATTGTGATGCTTCCTCAACCTAGATAGAATTACCTCTGATAAGGGGAGCACTCCTCACACCCGCGCAAATGCCACTGTCCGAAAGCGCTGGCATTTTGCGCAGGCAGTACTAGCAGGCGTTTGCTGAAGACAGAACCCCTTTCTGTGTGGCGAGCTGACCTCCTTTGGCCATTTTTAAGGCAGAAGGCATTGAACTAGCGGGACCCGGACCTAGCCTTAATTAAGTTATTTATGTAATGAAACAGTGAAAGGGGGTGGGAGTCCGTAAAATTTCCGATCCGCTTTGACAGGGTATTTCTTGTCGAAGTGGAGTTTCTTGTCGAAATCCCCGACAAGGCTGCTCTCCCTACAGAGCGTCTCCCCAGCCCGACGGGGCCTGGGCTGCTCGCCGTCCCGGCCGTCCTGAACACGCGGGAGTCCCGTTGCTTTAGGCCGGTCCAGTGGCGTGTGGCCGAGGACGATCTCCGGAGGGTGTAAGCCCAACCCTGCCGCTCCTAGACCCGCTCGGCTCCCCTAAAGCTCCCTCAGGGTTGCTGGGATGCTCGGGCGTGACCCTGCGCTGCTCTCCCACGCTGCCCGGGCAGCTTCTCTTCCCATCTGTGCCTATTGTGTTCACAGTTGGGTCTTTCTCTCCCGCCTCCGCCGTGTCCTCCAACCTGTCTGCTCCCCCTCCTTCCCTCTCCCACCCCTCCACCCCCGAACCCGCCTCTGATCTCCTGGATATTTTGTTTCTTTTCCTTTCTCAATGTGTGTTCCTGATGTGGTCCTGTCGGAAAAGCTCGTTTACTCCGCTCGGGTCTCCAGTGGTTTAAGGATAATGTTTATCAGAAGTGAACGTGCTCAACTTGTTTCCATTCGACTGCTGAGTGTGGGCTGAAATACCAAAGGTCAGATCTACAGTGAGTCGGTAGAGGGCAGGGGGAGACGAGAGGAATATGAAAACATAATATACAACAGCCCGTCGATCGCTCCAGACCTGCCTGGCAAAAAGATTAATTTTTTCAGGTAGGAAATCATTGTGGAATGGGATGGGAAAGGCAGCAGGGAGAGGAGGGCGGGGGGCGCGGCGTGGAGGCTTCCCTAGCCGGGGAAGGGCACGCGTGCCCGGGCAGGGGCTCGCCCCGAGACGCCGGCGGCTGCCCCAGCACGCACCCGCGCCCTCACGGCGGGGTGCCCCGGCCTGACAAAGCAAGGCGGGAGTGGTGGGAGGGAGGCTGTAAGAGACTCGAGCCAGTGCCAGACAGGAGCCTGGCTTCCCCTCCCGTTCCTTGGCCTCCGTGCGAGAGGGTGACCGAGCGGCCCGAGCCGCCGGTGCCGGCAGCCGGCGACTGTCGGGACTCGCTGCCTTCTCCAGAGGGGAACCAGAGCCGCTCCCCTTCCTCTCCTTCCCTCAAACTCTGCTCTCTCGCCCTCTCTCCTCCACAAAACCAACTCGGCGTGAACTGCCCGCTGTAAATCGCGCGTAGGGCGGCAGTAGCCTCGGTGCGCAGCCGGTTCCAGCGAGGCGGCGGCTGGCAGCCCCTGGCTGCCGTGAAGGCCTTCTCCGGTGCTTTCCGGGACCGAGCAGGCCTCCAGGCAGTGCCCAACCTCCCGCAGCTGAGAGCAGAGTCCCCACGCTGCGCTATTCCGCCGCTCCGGCAGGGCTCCGTTTCTCCGCCGTGCTCACCTCGGCGTGTCCTGCTCCTTCCTCTCAGAGCCGCCTTCGTGCGGCCTTTCTGCGCCTCGCTCTGCTCCACAGATGCCTCTGCTCTCCCCTTGTAGGAAGAAACCAGACAAATCCAACGCGGCACATACCCCCAGCCCCTCTTTGAAGCTGCAGATTTTTATTGAATTTTTTTTCTTTTTTTTTTTTTTTCTTTTCTTTTTTTTTTTTTTTTTAAGAAGGAAGGAAGATAACCCCCTCTCCTTCCTCGAGGAGAGTGGGCTACTGGGGCGCTATTAAGGCAGAAGGACACTCTCATGTTAACGTATTTTGTGAACAGAAGGCCCCCTGATCCTTCTCAAAGGACACAGTCCCCCCGACCAGGTATGTAGTGGGGTGGCCGTATTTTCCCGTGGTGGCGTGGGTCACCCTCGGTCTGAGGGGCGGACGTGGTGAGCCGACCAGAGGGACTGTGGTAGCTGCCCTGTCTTCCCCGCCCCCAGCTCCTGCCAGGCGGCTCAAAGCAGTGAAATCCACCCCCGGAAGCGATGCAGACAATTTGGTGGGCAGAGAACATCTTGGAGCCGGAGCAGAGGTGAAGAGATAACGCGGTGGGGGTATCGGAGGACATTTTGGACGCCTCTGAAAGGCAGGCAGGGAAAAACGGGAAGAGGCAGGTGGAAGGTTAGCGACAACCCAGCGACAACCTCGAGGTATGTCCGGAGGTGACCCACCCGGAGAGAAGGTGCTGTGTGAAACTGAAAGAGATGAGAGCTCTGAAATGGGGCTTTCATTTTGCACAGAGCTATTCCTACACGTGAGCATATAAAATCCCACGGAATCTCCAGGGATCATTCCCGTTTTCTGCGAGGAGCCAAACGCACCATGAAGAGGCCTCCACGCATCACTGGCTGCCATGTGCATTTCCTTATGCCACAAAATAGCTGAGCGCAGTAGGTTAGCGAGGGCAGCGTGCCTTAGCAAGCAGAAGGAGGGAATGCGGAGCTGCTCGTGATTCTGGCTGACCTGGCCGCTCCCTCTCCCCCTCCGAGCCTGAAAATACCCGGCCTGACCCCCAGCTCTCAGGTGTGCTGACCCCGCCTCGTAGCCTGGGACAAGACCACATGCGCCGGCAAAGGCTCGTGCGAAAGGGAAGGGAGATTTTTCACGGGGAAACATCCTATCCAGCCGGTACGCGGCTGCAGATAGGGACCGCTGCAGATAGGGACCGCTGACCCCCCCAACAGCTCCCTAACGCCTTGCGACCCCCAGCCCCCGCCCCTCTGCGGGGGCTGGCCTTGCTTCCCACTTATCCCCCCCTCTTCGGGAGAAAAGGGCTTTTTGAGAATGATCCTGGCACGAGTTGCTGATCTGTTGTTGGTAGATGTCGCTTTTCTTGTTGCAGCCTGCTACCTTATTTTAGCTCGCTAAAAAACACCGGTTTGTACATTTGTGCTTGCGTAAACTGCCCACGTTCCTTTACTTGTGATTCCGGAGAGGAGGGTATTTTTATCTTAATTTAATTAAGGTAGTATTCAAACCTGCACGGAAATACACACAACTACTCCCAAAGTGTCACAAGCTGGCAGGTAGAGAGGGAGCTGTCCCGTGTGACAGTGTGTGATTTCAATTTTAAGAAATTATTTTAACGTCAGGGACAAGACGGAGAATGGAGATAGAAGAGGATGAAATTTTGTTTAACAGAGTTTCATCAGATATAAACGAGCCACGTCTGGACACTTTCTACATATTTATGAAGCAATGATGGGCAAAACACAATCTGGTCTTGGAGTCACTTCGGCCGTCACAGACCCAAAATATGAAGAAAACGAAACATAGCAAGAAATCGAGACCCGAGCCTGTTAAGTGTCCTGCTTTGGGGATAAGGATGCAACCCCTTGCAAAGCTCTCCTCTCTGGCGTGCAGAAGAATGGAAGCTCAGCATCAGGGGTAGCGGTCAGGAAATGCCCACGCGGTGTCGGACTGTATCGGCGATTGGGCTGCAGCCCCCCGCTCGTTCTCGAGCAGCTTCTCCCGCCGCTCGGAGTCGGCTGGTTCCCCGGCTGGTTCCCCGGCTGGTTTCCCGGCTGGCCGGTTCCCTGGCCCGCCCGGGGCTCTCAGTCCCTACCACACCGCCGGGAGCCGTCCCCGGCCTGGTGGGAGAAGGGCAGGGTCTGTAGAAATCTGTAGAAACTCAGACGACCCGTGGAGAGTGACCACGGGCATTTTACCCACTCTCAGGAGGAAGGAGGAGACCGACAGACCCGGTTACACTGTCGGGGTTGAGCCCGCCGTCTCGGGTCCGTACAGACCCTCTGCAGCGAAGGCATATATGTGCACTCCACTGGAACATGCTGAAGACGGGTGAACAGGTGAAATAAATGTACAGTAGTGCTAAACAGGGAGAAAGACCGGGGGTTAAGGATATCCCCGCGGACCAAGTTTCCCCGGTAAACCCCTCCGCGCTTCCCGCATCTGCCGGGACCCGGGGCTGTCCCAGTCCTTCTCCCCGGCGCGAGGAGTTCCACCTGGCCCATGGCATCTGTGCCACTGTCATAGCCCCTTCACCCTCTCTTGAATATTCAGATCGAGCTTGGGAGGGTTAGGTAGGATGTCTTAATGATGTGTTAGCTTCTTGGACAGATTCAATAACTTTGCCGCCAATCGTACTTAGCAAACACTCTGGAAACCAGTCAGTGTCTCATCAGGGCTTTCCTGGTGCAAGCATTTTACTTGAATCAGCCGTGTTGAGTTAATTTTTACTTGCACTAAGATTTGTTTAATGACATATAGGGGAATAGACAATTCTCGTGCACCAGACCATTAAGCTACAGAGGACTAGATTTTATAAGCATATTTTGTTCTAAGAAAGAACCCAGGTTTTCATTTGTCACATGTTACATTAATTTAGAGTTAAACCCCCCCCCCCCCAAAAAAAAACAACCCACAAAAACAAACAACCAAACAAAAACACTCAATTGTTCTGTCTTAAATTATACGAATCAATTGGGAATTCGTAGGCAATTTTCTCTATTTCTGCCTTCTCTTCCGCAACACCTAGTACCAGTGCCACCTACAGGAATAATTGCATTTTCGAGCTGCTTTAAAGTGACCAGAAGCGTTAGAGGGTCCTGGTAGCACTGTCGTCTTCCTCGACGTACAGCAGCAAGTCTGACTTTGTTTTTCTTGGTGGCTTTCGTTTGAGATCACACACTGTTGCAGGTTCGTTCCTCTGTTCCCCGGCAGTGGGACGGTCGGGGCCCTTCCCGCGGGAGCCCGGGAGACGCAGCCAGCTAAGGTGAAGGGCAGCACCGTCTGCTTACACCCAGGAGTGTTTCGGGTGTCGCTCGGTCCCGGCGAGGGGGCCAGGCAGAGCGCCGGCGGCCGACCGCCCGCTCCCGCTTGCGCCGCCGGAGCCCAGCACACCCAAGGATCCGGGGAACTCAGGAACTTTCCTACACGGCGATTTGAATCAGGACCGGTCTATCTCCTGGCTGTTACGAAAGACAGCCGCAGCCAAGCGCGGCTCTGGGGATCTCCCCCGCACCTCCCGGCGCTACTTCCCTTGACGATTTATAACGACGAATGTCTTACAGTGGAAGAATAATTATCCCCTCTCTGGTCTCTTTGGTGGTGGAGGCCTTGGCTGCCGGGGAGGTTCTCCTTCGCTGCGGCCGTGCAACCCCACGGAGTGAGACCGAAGGGGCTCGGGGGGCTGAGCGGCGAGCAGCGGCACGGGCTGCGCTCCCACAGGTGGCTCCGCCGGCAGGAAGTTTCCTTGTTTGAATCTGTGTCCACTAATCCTTTCCCACGGTTAACCCGAAACCCTAAATATTTGGTTTTGGGACCTAAGGCCGGTAACAATCCTCCCTGACCAGGCTCGGCAGTGCAGGTTTTCTTTTTCTCGATTCTTTAAGAGTTTCCAGTTCATATTGCTTTACTTGTGCAAAAATACTTTATCCAAAAATGTGTACGCGAATACTTTCATTCTACACTTTAGGCTCATTGATGCCCTGTTGCTCTGGACCTGCGAGATGACCTGAGGTTCTTCTGCAGGCGGGAATATCTGTGTCATGCGGTGCACAGAACACAGCTGCCCATCCGGCTGAAAAAGGGCAGCGTTTTCCTTCAGAACCATGTCTTTCCCTGCATTACACAATCACAAGACACTGAGATGTTCGGTGGGGGTTTTCTCCCTGATAGAGTAGGAAATAGAGGCGAGAAGAGAAGAGAAGAGAAGAGAAGAGAAGAGAAGAGAAGAGAAGAGAAGAGAAGAGAAGAGAAGAGAAGAGAAGAGAAACTAGCTTTTTTGTCTATGCTGAAAGGTTTGTGGCCTTTTTAATGTTTTACTGCCTGTAGAAAACTCGGTCATTACCGCCCTGAGGGTTTTATTTCGTTGAGAAAATAAAATGGGAACAACCAAGCTTCCCCGCCCCAACAACAAAAACAACAGCAAAAGGATACGAGAAAAGAGAGCCGAGTTGCCCTTACTCCCTGTCCCATCCCCTCCTGCCTTGCGCGGGTCCACGGGGAGCCTCAGCGTCGATCCCAGAGGGGACATTATTGATGTGCATGAAAACAAATTACTTGCGACGTGAAACAGCAAAAACGTAACTGGGCGTGGAGTTCACTATCAGTTGCGGAGTTTCATAAAGTAAACGAGAGCTTCTTCCTCTCCGGCTCAAAGTCTCTGCGATGAAACCCGGTAGGTTTTCTCTACACGGCGGATCCGAGTTCGAGCTCTGCCTGCTTACACCACACGTGGCAATGAAAGTGTTATCCCAATCCCACCACCACTGCTGCAAACAACGTAAGCGCCATATCGCAGTTATCCCCAGCACCCCACGCCACCGATCCTCTGCCGAAGCCTCTCTGGGGCACCGCCGGGGGGCGGGAGGGTCCGGCAGGCTGAGCCGGAGCAGCCCGCGGCCGCCGAGCAGCCGCTGCGCCCGGGCTGGCAGGGCACGGGGGCCCGGCTTTTGCTGTCTAGGTTTCGTTTGCAAAACACTCCTGCAGCTGCGGTGTAATACGAATAGGGTAAAACCCACCCAGCCCATTTGCAGAGTTGAGGCGCCGCGATGTTTAATGCAGAATCGTGCTGGAAATAAGCATTTTTTATTTCCTTTTGAGAAAAACGCTGTCTCGAGAAAATTGCTGCCCCTCGCCACTGCCTACCAAACGGGACTCGCCTTCCGGGAAGGGCAGATGCCCTTCTGCGTGGCGGATTTTTTCCTCTCGGTACTCTGGCAGAGTCAGAAAACGACAATTCAGAGTAACATCTCCATGAGTTTTCTGCCAAATACAGCGAATAACCCGGGGATGATGCGGCGCTAGTCGCGGCGCTGAGGGGCATTTTGGCTTCCCCGTCATGCTCTGACTGTGCCCACATACCCCTTTTCCTGCACGCGCTGATGTCCTTGTCCCAGAGCCTGTAGGTGTCCGACAAGGGTATCTCCCTGCCGGGACCCCCATGCAGCCCCGAGGGATTCGCGCAGCCAGAGAAGGAGGAAGATGGGCGGCCCGCAGCCAGCAACCCGGGACGTCGGGTCTATCTCTTGCCCCCTCCTGCAGCTGTTCCAAACCCAAACCCGGCTACCGCCCGGGAAAGAGGCGCAGCAGGACCAGGGCCTGGGCTGTAGAAGCACTCCCCTCCTGGAAAGTGGGTGCCGGTGAGGGGCCCAGGTTGGAGAGCCGGGTACGGCCTTTACAGTCCATGTGCTGTAAACCCAGACAGGTTCCTTCACCCGGTGCGCTAGAAGCCGATCCACACACACTGCTCTAGCATTGCTTTCGGCGGTGAAGCCAGGGGGAAGAAGGTGAGGGAATTTTGCTGCAAGCAGCACTGCTGAGCACTGAAGCAGAGTCTCAGCAGCTATGGGTGGCTCCAAGCTCCAGAGGGGCTGCTCGCTCTTGGCCGTGGCTCAGGCTCCATCGGGAGATCCCATTGTCACCGACTTGGCCCTGGCACAGGGACCACATCATGGGCCCTGCTGCTGACCCCCTGCCTCTGCCAGTGCCCTTCTCTAACTAGTGTTTCTCTGGACAATTTCCTCCTCACCAGGGATGAGATTTGAAATACTTGTCTTTGGGGCGTTTTAGTTAATCTTTGAGCACCTAATAAGGCAGAAAGTGTTCAGCAACAGGGGAAATTACCATAAGGGCTGTGAGAAGCGTGGGCTTTTCCTGCTGCTTCTAGGAGACCTATGCACTTGTGACCTAAATGCTTGTAGGAGATGTATGTGATGGAGAAAAGGGTGATGCCAACACCTCCAGAGAAAGTTTGCTGGCAAGAGGTCCAAGAACTGCTACGAAGGACCTCATGAAGTTCTGCTGGAGATGCTTTCCACATCCCTGGACCAGGCTTCTCTCCATGGTAAAAGTCAATGCTTACCCTGTATGAGGGAAATCACAGGTGTCCTCGGCAGGAGGCTGAGCTGGAAGCTCCCCCTCCAGGTTCGTGCGACATCTACCGAATTTCTCTTGGCTTCCTGCATTGGGACCTGGAACCAAGGCCTAACGGAGGTGAGTGACCCTTTACCTGCACCGACCTGCTGCTGGTCACTTCTCAGGGGCAGTATGGAATGGCCAAGGTGGGGCTTGGGTGCAGATTCATGGTTTAGTTACCATATCTATGAATTCAGCAACCTCTCAGCAGTTTGGGAAATTCATCTCAGCTTCATTGTCAAAACTTGCAGATTTTTGTCCGACGTCTCTCTTAATTCATGCAAAGTTCTGTGAACAGCCTCTTAGTCTCTGGATATTGTGGTATGAGCCACACAGTTTCCATCTCCCTCTTCACATATATAAGAACACCCTCTGCTTATAATAAGATTAAAAGTTACTTAGGGAATTAAAAAAATCCAAATGACATTCAGTTGTTCTGCATGTTTGAAGGGTTTATTTGTTCTTTGTATGCACACAATTTAAGATGAAGGTGGGGGCTTCCACATGATTTAAATAAAGTGCCCTTTCTACCTCGTAGTTTTTAACTTATACCTTCCACTAGTAAATTGTGACTATCAAAAGAAAATAATAATTTATGTATTTTAAATCCCACTCCTGCTAAATATAGTTGCAAACCAAATCATTGCAATGTTCTGAGTGGAAAAATTAATTTAAAATAATCAAATCGTTGCAGTTGAATTATTAAGGTATTGTTGAAATTTTACAATGACTTTGTATTTGCATGATTGCAGCAATGTAGAAGATACAAAAAATACTATCAAGACCAGCTTCCTATATTAATAACTGTACAATTTTCTTTTTAAAAACTGTGGATGTTTTCTTAACGTTTAAAATTTCTCTGCCTATTACCTTCAATATTTCTATGCCTATATGCATAAAATACAGCTTTTCGTTTGCAAACAAATCTGAACATTCTCTTTGGAGGGGAAAAAAGTGAAAGGCAGAATTACATTGGGAATATGTAATTAAAATTATAAAGATTATTTAGTTTGTCTTTCAGGAATGCTTTTTTTTTAAAAAAAAACCCTCAGATATCGTTTTCGTACTCGCACTGCCCGGTTTGTATTTTTATTTTGAATGCACAGGTGCACATTGAATTTCGTCTTCTTTCGGTGGATTTATCTGGCTATATGCATGGAAGTGCCCACTCGATGGGTTAAGGGACGGGTGTTAGACTGTTAGGACGTGCAAATTCATTGGCAGTAGGGAAAGGAATTTGCAGGCTCTGGGCTCTGTATTTGCGATCGGCGCGGCAGGGAGTGAGTGACGCTCGCTCCAAGCGCCCGGCTGTGCGGTGAAGCTGGACGCCCGCCGTGACACTGAAGGACCGCACGGGCTCTTCCCCTCAAGAGCATCGTTTTCCAGCCTCCCCAGCTGACACCAGCGCGACGCCAGCTTAAGGCGACCACGTGAAAACTGCGTGAGCCTGTCCCTTGTGCCCCGCTTTCGTAGTGGCTATTTCCCCTCTCCCAGTCCCGGGGCCGTGCCCGGTCCCCGCGGGCAGCCTCTGCTTTTTGTGACTCGCACCCGGAGGAACGGGACGCAGTGAAGCAACATCGGCTGTGAACGGGGTAAAATTCGCGATCGCTCGGGGTTTTATCACTTCGGAGAGGCGAGTTTTTGAAAGGAAAGCTGTACACCGGGTAGTCTCACGCTGTTCACCCCGCCCCTCATTTCCAGCTGGAGCACCCCTCGGAAAGAGAGGAGCAGCGGGGGTGAGGCACCGGCACCGTTCTGCCTGGACACCGCGCACCAAGGTGCGGGTGCTGCGCGCAGCTCGGACCCGCAGGAGAAGAGGCTCCTAGCCCTGGCTGCCGGGGAGCAGGGAGAGCCTCCGCGCCGAGAAATGTCCCGGCTTTCTTTCCCGGCGGTAAGGAGACCGGTGTGCGAGAGCCCTTTCCCATTGCATAGCCATAAATAGCGGTGCATGTAAACAAGAGAGAGAGAGTTATGTGTGTGAGTACACGTGTGTGTGTGTGTGTGTATTTCCATCGTTAGTTGTGTTTTACAGGAACCGGGACGTTTTCTGAGAGAGGGGCGTTGCTCCTTTCCCGGGAAATTTGCCGAATAACCAGAACAGCTTTTCCCTGGCGCCTGAACTGATGCTCCCCGACTGTGCGTTTAAAACCAACGTGGTCTCTCCTGTTCGTTTATTTTGCTCTTGGTGTGCTTTTGGACTCACTAAATAAGCTGCCGATAATGTCCCTAAATCCCTTCTGGCGTCAGAAGCAAACGTAGCAAACGCGGGCACTTCTGCCTGTTTGTGGGTTTTTTTGTTGTTGTTGGGGTTTTTTGTTTTTTTGTTTTTGTTTTTGTTTTTTTTTTTTCTCATTGAATTTTTGAGGCGGATAGGAAAGGGGTGGGGGTAGCTACCACGACAGCGTGGGCAGGGAGGGAGAGATATACATATTTTCTTGAGTTTGGAGAGTGACAGTTCTCCCAGCAGGAGCCTGCAGCCCGTGCAGGGGGGAGCGGCGGCTGCCGGGGCTGGCCGCGGGGACCCCTCCCAGCTCCGCACCCGGGTGGGCGCAGCCCCGCCGGCTGGAGGGGCAACTCCGCTCCGCCGGCTTGCCAAGGTGTTGCATGCCTGGAGAAGCTGTTGAGCTTCTTCTGGAATGTTTCTACGCACTGCAGGCTAGGAAAACGTGGCCTGCGAGAGAAATTGCTCTGCCCGCACCCGCGGTCTTTCGGGGCTGTCCGAATCTGCAGGAAGGGGAGGCAGGAGCACTGCATCTTTGTTCCTTAGGGAAATCTAGTTTTATTCTCTTGCTAGGCTAATATTAGGAGTGACTAGCGATTTGTAGCAGTACTTGTCTCTTCCTGCTTATCAGAGATCTCTCTGGGAACAGCCACCACCCTCCAAAACGTCCCGTGCATGCCTCTGACACAGGGGACCTCAGAAGGGGCTCAGGGTCGGACTTCGATGCCCCCGACCATCCCGGAGTGGAGGTGTGACCCCCAGCTGCCGTGGGGATTTTTTCACAGGTCCCGGGAAAGCAGCCCTAGGGGAGGAGGAAACAGGTAATGGAAGCTCCTTTTCCAGGCATTGGATTACGGTCAATGCGCCTGCCCCATCCAAACCATGATGCGGCAGGCAAGCCTTTGGCCCACCAGGCAGTCTCTGGGTCCCGCCCAGAGCTGGGATAGAGGGTGATCTCGTTGTCTAGGGGTGACTGCAGTAACGCCGGATGCCTACAGCTCCTGCAGCCACAGCCATCGCATTCCCCCTCCTGCCTGCCAACCATCTTAAAGTGCAGGTTTGCATTTAAAATTGAGAAGTATCTCAGCAGTCGCTCTCAGATTCCTCTGAGCTGTGGTTAGAATAACCCTTGCTTGGTGAATAGCTGGGTGGAGGAAAGTCTCTGAGCTTAACTGTGCTGGGAATTTTCCACTCTCGTTTTAGTGACAGATTCCCGCCCCCCCGCCCCCCCCCCCCCCCCCCCCCCCCCCCCCCGACCTTGGAAAGTGTTTCAGTCCTCTGTGTGATTAAATTCATCGGCATCACTTGGGATGGGACATCACAGTGACAGAGAATGAGACCGTGACTTTCTGGTGGGTCGTGGCAAGGTGCAGGCATTGCAATGCAGAGAGTATTCAAATACCAGAGGGTTCTCTCTCACTCACTCCTGTCCTATCTCCTCTCTGACCGTGAAGGTAATACTGGGCTAAGTGCATTGTTTATAATTCCCTTGTACACTGGAGTCAATCACACCATATTTCAGGATAACTAGTAAGATATTAAAGACGGATTCAAGCCTTATTCATCTGGCTTATGGTGCCATCTACTTGAAAGAAGGCAAATACTGTGTTGTAGTGGTGATGATGATTCCCTTATTTGCTGTAACACAAGACCAGAGGAAACAAGATCAATACACTTTCAAGGAACAGGTTAGCTCTTGTTGACAGCAGGTTTCTCTTTTTTCATTCTTCCCTCTGCTGGTCCCAGGATTATAGTTTTAACTTTCTGATTTCCCTCTTTCTCTGGTATCAATATTGCACCGGAATGAGATCACTTACAGCCAAACAAGGGCTTCTCTGCTAATAGTCTCTGTCCTTGAAGCCCATTTTTACTTTACCAGCACTTCAATACCACGGAAGTCCTGCAGTCCTTCCTGAGACCCAGTGACTCACTGCTTGAAGCACTTAAGAAACCTTCTCTGTTTTTTTCTGATCTTTCTTCAGGTCATATTTCTCAGCCTGCAAGGATGCAAACCTGAAAATTTTTCTGCTGATCCATGGGGCAACAGTCCCTTCAAGTAGATCACAGTGCATGGGAAGAAGAAGTCCTCTCAGACAGACTAGTGTGTTAAAGCCACCAAGGTGATCTGCTGTGCCCAGTCGTGGGCAGAAGCCTTCCCTGCACTGCCAAGTGAGTGTAGAAGCTGTCTGGCACCGGCATGCCTGGCATTTCATGCATGGTGCCTAACATTAGCACAGTCAAGCCCAGGTTTCCAGGTATGTTCTTTCCGGGCTTAATTCTACCATCATGTACCAGAACAAGTAGTATCTTATTCATCAGTGAATTTCAATCAGCCTTAGTCATGGAGATGGAATTAGTCCTATAACAACAACCATAGCTTTTTACCTGTGTAATTTCCAACACTCCCTACGTGGCCTCCCCACCGCAATAACAAACAAGCTCCCAGAAAGCAGCAGCAAGTTCAGAGAGATCTGGGTCCTCACCAGTATGAATTTTACCAGGTGGTGTTTGCTCTGAGACCTTGAGCTGTAACTTGCTTTCTAATATTGAACTCCTGGGAAGACATAAATCCTTCTATGCAATGGAGAACTAAACACTTTTAAATATACTTATCTAATGGATATCAGTACTGACTTTTGTGCATGCTGCTTCTAACATGAATCTACCTAGCCTCTGTTTTCAGAGGCCAGAGATTAAAATGACTTCATCTTCTAGACAAGACATCCCTATATTTGATAACAGGAGTGCATCACAATCAGTCCCACTCTCCCCGTTATTACCCTTCCTTCTGTTCCTGCACTTAAATCTAGTCACATATGGACCTTGAGGAAGAGGTTTTGTGCCTACCAACAGCTACAATGCTTGAGTGAGTACTTCAGCCTGGTGCATGGTCATCGAGTCAGGCCATGGGTTAACAGCTGAACAACTGGGCACAACACCTCAGTACCAGCTTGCTCTGTGTGCAGGGACTCATCTCAGGTATTTCTGAAATACTTTTCTGACTTTTTATTCTCTTTCATTTAGGTCACATCCAACTCCATATTGCAAGGTGCCGAGTAACAGCTTATGATCCCTATCAAGTAATGGCTCCAGGGTTTGTTTACCAACATCCACTGGAGACTCCAGCTTTTCTGTAGAAACAGAAACTGAGCCCAGGCTTATCCAGGTATCAAGCTGTCACATTCCTTGGGGCCTGTAGAGCAAACTGGCCTTTGTGAAGAATGTTTACCATGACTGTGAGGCAGCTGTGTTTAGAGAGTCATTTCAAGAAAGCCGAGAAATATCCAGTAGGATTCCCATAGCAAATTTATACCTATCTGTAAGGGAGGAACTACTCTTCATCAACTGGAGTTTTGCATCCATCACAGGTGATACAGTGAAATAGCAGTGATGAGACTCAAAGTCAGACAACAATGCAGGGAAGTCCCAGGTCAACTCTAGTCCAGGTTTTAATTTATCAATTATTTCAGGATCTGTTCCTGAAACATTAATTGATAATCAGTGTAGTCCTGATCTCTGTGCCCATGCAAAGCATTCCCTCCCAGTGGGACTGACATTAGCTTTAGGTTTTTACCGTGGGAGCATAGTGCCTACAGCCCTTTTGATTTTTTTGCAGCTTCCAGCTTACTAGCTGTGGAAAGATATGCTGTCAGATTTAGGATAAAGGAGACAACCAGTCACAGAGGCTTATCCCAGCTTCAGGACAGGAGTAATTTTTGCTATTAACAGTATGCTGTGTGTAAGGAATTCTGTAACTGCAGTGCCTTTCTATCCCAAATATCTCCTTTTCCATGCCCCAAGACGGAACCAAGCATAGCACATAAAAGAGGATTGAACAAACCATGAGGAAGCTTATTAAGGATGTGCCTCTTCCAAGAACTGACTGTGGAGTGTATTGCTTTAACTCACTCACTTAGATACTATTTCACACAGACAGGACAGGTCCTTTAATGGACAGACAAATAGATCAGTTGTACTTTTGTTTAGCTTGGAGGATATTTTTTTTCCCTATAAATACATTGTGGGGAAATGCCTCCTACAGACTTTGGGGGAACATTTTAAATCTTATATTAATCACCTCCTTTCAGAGGTGAAACTTTTTTCATCTCCTGGAATTAATTTGAGATTTCAAAATTTTACAGACAAAAAGTTACAGAAATTTTTGAGGTATGAATTCTTAATTTTTCTACCAAATCCTTTGATTGTTTCCTTCCATTTTTAACTTCATTGACAATGAAGATTCTTGTCTCACTATGACCTTATTTTCTATTTTTGCTGCTGACATTTATTTATGACTAAAATATGATGTTATCATTACAACAAAACTGGTAGAACTGCAAAAATTATATTTACTACCCAAATGAAATATCCAAATATAATGATAAATAAATTAAGTAACTCAGATAAAAGATTTATATTCTCTGTATGAATGTAAAGTGCAATATTTTAGAAGTCATAGGTGCAAGTTTTGCCTTATGATTCACGTGCTGTGTGTTCCAGAGAGGATAGGAGCTACCAAAAAGTATGAAAGAGGATTTATACTGTATAACAGATGACAACTGTCTTGTAAGCTCAAACTCTCACAATTCATGCTTTTTCTCTGAAGTTCCTTGAGACAGTTATTTGATTTATGAAAATCCAGTTGGTAACTGGCAAACACGCATATGCAAAGAAGCCACAGAAGCCAGCAGCAGCCAAACGCAGGCCTCAGAGGGTAGAATTTTGTTTATGAAGTTAAATAACACAATAGTATTCCCTCACCCTCTCCCACAATGTGCCAGCACACCCCACCCCCGCAGCTCTCTCCCTTAAGTAACTGCAGTTCAGGATGTGGTGGAAATACTGGAAGGGACGAAAATCAGTCCACAAGTGTTTCTGCAGGGTTTCACTAGGAGGAGCCATACGATATGTAATGAATGTGCAGAGCTGTTTGCAATTAGTATACATCCGAACTGCTCCCAGGACAGCATTTTTGCTACTGCCATTCATCTTTGTAATAAATACTTTTCAAATAGAGCAGAAGGTAAAATTGACACAAATTACTGTGATCCCTTGGTTTCTCAGTATGCTATTTTTGCAGACTTCATTCTGCCACCAAGAGGACAGTAACTCTAATTACCACATCACATACACACATTATGTAGGACTGTAGTATTTTGTGATCTTCCTCTATATTTAGTACAATTGTGAGCACAGCTGGGCATGATCCTACCTCATGAATCACCTGCAGTAGAAACAATTATCAATAATAACATTTTGGGGAGTTAAGACTGGGAGGGTGACTTATCTATCACTTGAGCTCCACAGTTCATCCCTAGGGAAAGCACAGATGTAAATTCAAGGTAATGAAAATGGCACAGACTATCCCTACTCCAGGTTAGAAAACACAGGGGTGAAAAAGGATGAATAATGAGGGGTACTGCATTTGGAAGGGCATTTACTTTACTGTTACCACCATGTTCCTTCAGGAAGCCCAGAAATCCATGTGGACATGTCCATAGAGAAGACAGCCACAGCTCAGCCTCCTGTTTTACCTTCTGGACTGCTGTGTCCCTCTGAGGTGAGTAATGCTGCATGTCTGCTCTAGGTGCAGGGGTAAAGGTCTATAACTCCTTCCCACTTCTGATTAGAGTTTTTTCCTCAGGCAGCGTTAATCACTTTTCCCAGCCAGTAAACTCCCAAAGGCTGGTGACAGATGGGTGGCAGTACCATCTGCAGGAAGCACAGCTGTCAGTACCTCTAACCTGGCAAGGCACACACCTTCCAGGGTCTGAGAGCCTCAAGACATCTGCTACACCATTCAGAGAGTGGAGGGAATCTCCGCTGTTGGAGTGATTCCCAGTGAGGGTTAAGGGGCATTTACTTGTGTGAGCTGGAACTGTGTGAGTAGCTGACCCTAGGGAGGACCAATAGACATCAGCATCAGCAGCCCTTCACCAGCCATAAGGGACTGAGAAGGTCTAGTGAATTACCTACCAGTGCTGTTCTGTGTTTTTTCTGCTATAGGAACCACAACTGAACTGTTCAAAATCCCTGAAGTGCTTACTTTTCAATTCTGTACTGTATGAGGGGTCCACACTACATAAAGAGAACAAAAAATAAATAACTAATTTGCACATTTCCAATGTGCACAAAGGCATAGAGTTTCCTGCACAATTAGAAAAAGCCACACGTGATTCTTTGAGTATTTTTAAAGGAAATAAATAACAGGGTTGTTTTCAAAACTAGCATTTAAACATTCTTCTTACAGTGCATTCCTTGCAAATGCAGGCTGGGGCTTAGATGTCTCCCTGCTTAAACCTACTGTATTAATCCTGTTTTCAGACAGACTCTGTTGAATCTCTGTGAAATGACTGATGTGACTTACCAGTATCATACAAGCTGTTCCAAGAATATCAGCAAGGCACTGGAATATGGCAGGGGGACTGGAGGCTTTCCTGAGAAGATTTTACTCGGTGATGGAAAATATATTTGTGTTATTACTTTAGCACAAGTGTCTTCTATAATGCTAAGGTTTACTTTCAAATAAAACATAAATTGCACATCTGGCTGGAAGAAATAAATGCAATAGTGCTTCAAAGACTATCTGTCAGGCTTAAAAAGCAAAGAGATGAGGATTTATTGGTGTTTTTATTATTAACATAAAAGCCTTGGGATCTCAAAATAGACCAGGGTTATAGGTAAATATGGGTTTTATTTTCTTCTTTGTTTGCCTTAACATATTATTAGCATCAAGCTAAAAAAGGATGATCTGAATGCTACTATGTTTACTGTGTGCACATGGATGTTAGCTTAATCAATATATAGATACAAAATACTGTAGAGAAAAGTATGCACCACAGGTATATTCATCATCTTAAACATTTCAGACAGTATATTCATTCTGGAGATACTATTTGCTTAAGAAACCCCAGTCTTGTCCTTTCCCAGTCTTTGGAGACCTCTTTGAAGCAGCAGTGGGCTGCTTCTGTGCAAAGGCTTGGAATGGACATCTATTTGCAAATGAACAAGCAATGAAGGAAGTGGGAGTTTCTGAAGTAGATTACGTATAAAATTATAATTTGAGGAAGCTGGGGTAAAAATAACATCTCCAAATCAACAAATATTTGGTGGCTTGAAGACATGCACCTTAGATTTCCTTCCTGAGCTTGGCTGGTGACTCCAGCCTCCTTTCCAGGAGAAAATTATCCTGTGCAAGGCTGGTTAAAGACTCACATAGGTCACTCGGAGGTGTTGGAGGGGGCTGTACAAAACCTGGTCCCTAATTTCTCCTAAAAATTGTCTGCAAGAGGTTTAAATTTGCTGTGTCAGGACCGGGTTGAATCTTTCATGGGATTTAAATTAAATCCTTGGCAACTCCTTTTCTGATTTTATAACAAAATCTGACCTATGTGTTAAAGTGAGGACATTGTTTTGCTGGGTTATTGCTTAATTACTAAATGAAGAAATATGAAGTACAAATTTAATGACTCATACAATATTTCCAAATGACATGTACTATAAAATCCCATTTACATCTACCACAGTGGTGTTTAACTCATTTTCCATTATTCCTGAGGCTATTAATGTCAGTAATTACAGCAGGTAACATGTCTAATATTGAGTGTATTGTGGAATAAAGCAATGTTGAGCTCCTGGAGTGTGTTTTATATTAAGTACAAAAAGCTTCTGATACAGTTAATGTAACTATAAATCTTAACTCAAATGCCTATATGTCTCGTTTATGACCTGAATAAACTCTGAGGCAGAAGCAGGGCAGCTGAATAGCCACTCACTGCCAAACCGCATATTCAGTGGAATATGCACTTACAATATCCTTTTCATATTGAATAATAATAGAAAGACAGAAAACAGGCTGAGTATTTTCTCTAAATTAAATTGGGGTTTTTTTCCAGAACACTGAGTTTAACGGTAAAAAAGAAAAAATCCCTACATACACACATACTTTAAAATCATAAATATATAAATAGAACATAAAACTCAAAATAGTGTGGAGGATTTTTTTTCCAGTGAAAATCCAGCCTGTGGTTATGATAAGAGCTGCTCTACATGTTTTGATGTGTTAAATATTGAACACCCTGCCACTTGGAGAAAGCACCCCACTCTGCCCCTTTGGGGAGATCACTGGATTGGCCCGGGTGTGGAGGTGGCCAGAAATCACAGTCACCTTTGGAAGAGCTGGCATTCACTGTCTGTGTGAGGTGCCAAAGTAAAACTGGGCTGTGAGAGCAAACCTTTGGAAGGAGCCTTTTGGAAGGCTGTGCGGTATGTGATTGATGAGATGATTTGGTCTGGCTGTGCGCTTGCTTGCACTCACTGTTAGAACCCTGAGCAGGAATAGTGTGTGCTGAGAATGAGATAAGCACCAGTTAAAGTCCTGTCAGCCCCTTGTGCTTTGGCACCCACGTGTCCCCAAAGATCAGCACACACTCGGTGAGGTTTCAGCCCAGGTGCCCGCAGCATGAGAATGTGGCATGGGAGCCTGCAGGATGAAACGGGGAGTGAAATAATTTGATCCACAAAAAATAAGATTTAGGTGCAAGCTGCACTGGGGAATCACAAAATTAGGCTCAGAGAGAGATTAACTAGCAGAACACAGAAGCCCTACTTCAATCAACTTCCAGTGAAATTAATTCCTTTGGATGGGAAGTTCTTCTTAAAGACCTTCAGTACAGTATGACCCTTTCATATTAGCATGTCAACATTTAAATTGATGATGCCATTTTTTTAGAGCTATTTACAAGGGGAGTATTTCCCTCTGAATTTGTGATAAATCATGTAAGACATCTTTTCATTCCATTCCCTTTTAGAAAGAAATATTTGGTAGTTTAAAATATTTAATGTAGTGGAAAATCTAAAGGGAAAAATAAAGCATCAATAGACTATTTCAGCAGCAGAAACCATTTGGGACCTGCTTAACCACCTAAGCTCTTCTCCAAATTTATTTGGAAAGGGGCATATAAAGAGCTCATCACTTTCCATCTCCGTTTTCATACGTGCAGCATATGCAATAGTTTAGCTTTGCACTCACACTCTGAGTTGATCTTGATGGTAAGCTGAAGTAACTTGAGATCACCATTTCTTTCTCCTTATGACAGTTCTGGAACATTTGGTTGACTAATTACCTTGTTACTAGTCAGCTTTTTTTTTTTTTTAATATTTGACTTTATTTATTAATGTACATGCACAAGAAGGGTAGGAGCCACACACACAGAATACCATTTTAAAATAGAGGATTGTTACACCACCATGCTTTCCCCACATTTGTGACAGGAAAAACTACACAGGCAAGATAAAATTGTATTCATGTCCAGTACTTCACCCTGTCCATTGCTCAGTAGAGACAGAACTCAAAGACTGATACAAAGGTGTGATCAAGGTCTTCCTCAGTTAAGTGCAAATCTTCCCCTTATTTCAAGGGTTGATTGTCTAAACTTGAAAGCATGGAGATTATGAAGCATAAGGCCCATAGTATGGGCTGTGTCTGTTTCTGCATTTGTGTCTTTGTACAGATATATACATAAATATATCATAATACATATTTACTTACCTCTTGTGTTGAAGTTAAAAGTTTTTCGCTGTACCCAAACATCAAAGCATTACTTTTAAAAGGTGAACCCTATAAAGAGCAGCATATACTTTCTCCCCATACCCTCATGTCTATTTATTTTCAGCAGTGCCTGGCTTAGCAGGGCCTTGCATTCTTCAGAGCTCAAAAAGAAACCCAGGCAGTGACCCCAACTCTCAGCCCTCTACTGCAAACCCCTGCTGAAATCCTGGTAAAGAGCTACACAACACTGAATCGCAGCATCAGTGTCAACACTACATACATACGCATTTATTTAGCCAGAGAAAATTATGTTCCCTGAAAAACTGATGGCTAGCTTCTATAGGGCTGAGTCACAGTAATCTGAGAGACTGCTTCCAGAAAGAGCAACATAGCTATAAGGATGAAAAAATGTCTCACTTATTTATAGTAAAAGTGTAAGTGGACATCCTGAAGGGATGTAATTACAAAAAAAAAAAAAAAAGTAGCTGCAGTAAGGAGGGGAGACATGCTAGATGATGACAGGTGGTTTTATCCCAGTGGAAGGTAATTTCCTTCAGCACTTCTTGGGGGGGCTCTGTGGCTGCAGGAGGACTAAAGTAGAAGAGGATGATGTGAGAGAAATACAGAGCAGGTATCGAAAGGGGCAAGGAAACAGGGATAATTTCACACATGGTCAGAAACCTGGAGCTACGAAGCAGAATTCAGGAGGTGGAAAGACCAGTATGGAGACCCGGGGGGATTGCGACTTAAAATCCAGATGGGAGAGACAACAGTCAGACCTTCAGAGCTGACAGAGAGAAAGAATTAGCAATTGAGACAGGCTGGGAGACAGGAACAGCAGTGGCTGAACCAAGTAGCCAGATATGAGGAAGGAACAGGAATGGGACACAGATGGTCAGAGGGGAGTAAGACAGAGCTAGAGGAGGAAACCTTTTTTTGACACTATAGCCCATTCACTCATCATTGCAGGGCAGAAAATGGGCAATGAGAACCCTGGGTTGTACGCTGCTCTGGTCTCAGCCCCTAGGAAAGGTGTCTTCTGGTCCACAGAGAAGCTGACAACTCATTATTACTACAAATTACCCTGTTAACTCAGAGGGCAGAAGTCCATATTGAGAAGCTAAGACTAATATAGCATGAGGCACAGAAGTGTTAATATGATGCCACATAATAGGATTTTTGTTTTTCCACTTTGCTTCATTAACAACCTAGGAAATTACCTACAAACACTCTCTTAAGAGAAGTCTGTGAGCTGCCAAAGCAAATATGCAAGGTTAGCAAGTGCCAAAGCCAAAGTTATCTGGGCACTTTTTTCCCCTTTCATAAAAATGCACTGTCAATAGAGGAAGCCATGCTCTTTCGCCACAGAGGATGTGTCAGCCTTATTCAAGCTGCTGGAGGTAAGTCAGGACTGTGTAAAGAGAGGTGCTAAGCCACTTAATCATTTGTTTAAGAGGGAATGGTGTGTTTTGATTGAAGTTTGGGGATTGGAGAAAACAATGAATGCTATCTTGCTTTAAGTTTTTGAATGTCAGTCTGTAGAACAGGATGCATCTCTGCCTGCTTGTACCACATATCTCTTGTACAACATCAGTAAGTTCTTACACCAAATTTTGCACTATGGTCACTAATTTCTTGTTCCCAGTTATATGAATACCTGACTTGAAACTCCAGGGTCTGGTTTGGAAAAGAGCTGAGTACTCACAGCTGCAGCAGGACTCAGTGCAAGCTCTGCTCTGAATATCTAAAAAAATTACATAATAATAAGTACCCTGACAAATAAGGAGTCTTGAGCATAAAATCATTGCACTTATCTGTTCTTCTACTTTCCAGCTGTAAAATGAAGATAATAATAGGTGTTATCCAAAAATAAATACACATTTGTGAACTGCTTAGAGACCTACAGTCATGAAAACCAAGGGAAACAAACTATATTGAAACTCTCTCTTAAGATCAAGATCAGCTGGTCAGTAGTTAATAGGGATTAGGCCACATGTTAAAAACATGGAGAAAGCAAAATATCTAATGGCCTTTCCATAAATGAATGACAGCCATCCTGAGCAGTGAATGAGCTAGGGATCCTGTGGGAAAGGCACCAAGTATATAAAGGGGACATCACAAAAATGCATATGGAGAAAGCATATGCAGACTCCTAAGGATAGCTATTCAAACTGCTGCAGAATTAATATCACAATAAAAATTACTAATATGATTTATGTGGAAATGGGATTAGGGATAATAGATGCTTTAGAACTGTCTTTTCTTTTTGGGAGATTTCGTGCTTGAAATCAAGTTAAATATTGCATGTATGTTGTGTTAGCCAACCCTAATCCAGCTCAAAAAAACCCCAACCAAACCCAACAGTATGTGTACACGCTGTTACAAAAAAACTAATAGCAACTGGGTGACTGCCATATATTACCTAGCACTGAAACTCTAAAGTCTGCTTTCACCATCAGAGTGTGGCTTATCATCTGGAAGTGATTTAGTTGTGCAGTTACCTTTGGACTGCTGGGGGTTTTTAGCTCTTTAGTAGCAAGCAAATAATGATGGAGAACAAGACTTTAGCACTTTTAAGTAAACAAATAATTGGGCTGGACATTTCAAAACCAGAGGTGAGAAGTGATTTCAAATCTAGTCAAAATGCTGTAGTTTTTATCCTCCATGGTTGTTATTAAAAGTAGCTCTGAAATCCAGATCTCTGCTCTCCCTCCCTCCCCAGCTTCCTTTTCCCTTTACTGCATGGTATGCAGGGAACATTGATTGAAATAAACTGCTGCTCAGATCTGCACAGTCCATGTCCATAAACCGAGTTTGTTTTCTGAAGTAATTTGCATGGTATAGATCAATATTCTCCTCTAAATGCACACACCTGTAGTTTCCATCAGCATCACTAAGGGCTACTTGTATATAATGAAGGGAAAATATGTGCTACACTGGGCACTTCACAGGAGAATCTCCAAATGGGTTCATGTTACCTCCATCTGACTGAAAAAAACATGAAAACCACCTCTGATAAATTTCTTATGACTGCTTCACATGGCAGGTGGCTCTCCATTAGAAATAGAATAGTTATACCTGACTTCTCCAATATTTATGAACTGAGGACAGAAATTTCAAGAACATATCAGCCCAAAGGCATCATTGTGTGTGGGATCACAGCTTTCACACATACTGCATCCCAAAATGCTTTTGCAGAGTCATCAGGCACTGTTAGTTTAGCAATAAGTAAATGCAGAAGAAAACAGAAATCAGAAAGTGATGACAACTGAGAAGATATTTACCCATAGCAAAGGCTGAATTAAGTTGAAGCAGAGGAATACTGGAAAGCAGTTTCAGATGCAAGAGCTCCAGGGATTTTACACAATACCAGCTGAGGTGAGAGCACAGAAAGGACCAAAGGGTATGCCTCAGCTATGTTCACTGCAAGAAGGGAATGAAGACGGGAGACTGTGACGAACAGGTGAGGTTAGAGAGTTGAACTGATTTTTACTATTTTTGTCACAAAAATAATGTGACCGACAGGAGCAGGGCATTTATTGTCCCTCTGTACTCGGCATTGGTGAGGCCACACCTCACTTCCTGTGTCCAGTTCGGAGGCCCTCACTACAAGAAAGACATTGAGGTCCTGGTGTGCATCCGGAGAAGGGCAATGGACATGCTGAGGGCCCTGGAGAGTTAGTGGTATGAGGAGTGGCTGAGGCAGCTGGGGTTGTTTGGTCTGGTAAAAAGGAGGCTCAGGGGACCTTACTGCCCTCTACAAGTACCTGAAAGGAGGCTGTAGCCAGGTGGGGGCTGTCTCTTCTCCCAGGCAACTGACGACAGAATGAGAAGCTGAAGAACTTCTTCACAGAAGAAGCTGCTAGCCTGAAACTGCAGAATTTCTTCACAGAAGGAGTTGTTAAGGGCACTCCCAAGGACTGCCCGGGGAGGTGTTCAAGAGTCACAATCAGCACCCCCAGAGGTGTTCAGGTAATGACTTCACCTGGCACTTGGTGCTATGGTCTAAGTTGACAAGGTGGTGTTCGGTCAAAGGCTGAACTTGATGATCTTAGAATTATTTTCCAACATAAATGATCCTGTATTTATTCTAAATGTGACTTAGCTCATATTTTTATTTAGTGACTTGAAAACCCCCATTCTCATGTACTCACTAGGAATTGTGTGGAATGAACTTCTAAGACTACTCTGGGGGGAAAAAACACAAATAAGTAAATCTTGAAAGATGTTACAGAAATAACATGATAAGATCACATTTTCTTAAAGTATTTTCAATTATTCTGTTAAATAAAAAATACATCTCTCATTCAGATCATATTTTAAAAGAAAATTCTTAGGAGAGCAGCACAGTACTGGCAGTCATTACTCAGAGGGGTTATAAATTCTTTGTCCAAGAAAGTTTTTAAGGCTGAGCTAGACAGCAGTGGCTGGCCTTGTCTGCTGTTTGGGATGGTGGGGGGTCCAGGGCAAATCTTGAAGACCCCTATTTCCCAAAACCAGCAGTAGCAAGAGAAATGGGCACCATGCGTTTTTCTCTGTGGAGACACTTCTCTGTCTCTGACACCCGCAACCAACAGAAAAAAACAACACAAATAAAAGCTGTGAGAAAGCATCACAGGTCATAGGAAAAGAGTTTAATAAATTTTAGATAATGTTTCATATTTTCTTCAAAAGGTATAACTTATGAGTGAGATGAAGAATAGCTTAAACCATCAAACTGATTTAGTTATGAAAAGTATTTAAAATAGGTATAGCATTACTGAGGGGTCCCTGAGAAGGGCAGCCCTAGGAACAGTAATGCTGCCTTATGCCTGAAAGAGGGCAGGGATGCCAGGGAAGATTGGTGAAAGGATGCTTGTTCTGTGAATCCCGTGAGATTTACATGGGAGCTGCTTCCTTACAGAAAAGATTTCAGCTGCTCCTCACAAGCCCAGCAAGAGAAGTGTGGGTGTGCAGGGAAAGGGGCACCTTCAGGGTCGGGTACCAACTGTGAGGAATGGAGCAGGGTGTTGTGAAAGTCAGTGGTAAGGGCTGCTGGACACGGGACTCACACGGGCAGAAATACACTAACACACTTTCAGCCTTCCATAAGCTCTGCTCCACATAGTTAATATTAAATAACAATCTGTTCTGGGACGATTTTTCATAAGACATTGCCATTCTTATATGTGTTAATGCCTCCAATATGTTGGGAAAACACTCTTTTTTAACTAGCTCTATCAATTCCTCTAGGGGGAATGGGAGTGGGACACAACAGCAGGTTTTGCTCAGCAGTTATGCTACTGATATCCATTTCTTAACCAACAATCAGACAATAGCTGAGATTATGTCCAGAGTAACCAGAGCAGGATCAAACCCACGTTTGAGGTGTGTGATGTGGTGTCCTGATAAATCCCATACAGTTAGCAAAAGAATGAATCACAGCAATAGTGCATCCAGAACAGTTCACAAAAGGACCAAGAGAATCAGTGGTCTGGATTTCTGTTGCCTCTCTGGAGACATTCAGAAGGCTTACGCTTCTTTTATTCCTCAACAGCTGGTCTCCCTCCTCTGGCCATGGGGCCCAGTATGGTAGCACAGCCCTGCAGTTCTCTCCACCCTCTGACACTTGCTGTCCAGCACAGTCCAGAGCCAGGGAATCACTAGGGCACGATGAGCCCAGCATGTGCAGGGCTGTGGCAAACTGGCACAAGTCGAGCCCAACATATTTCACATCCAGAATGTGATCTCTATCCTGTGCATCTGTGGCTGGCAGGACAAAGAGGCTTTTGCTTCCTTTTTTTTCAGTGTCTCCAAAACAGGATAGGTGATAAGTCAGATTTATGACCAGTCTTGGATATAGCTAGCTGCACAGATTAAAGTACTGAGTAACAAGTGACATCCCCTCAGCTGGGCTGCTGTAGCTGAGTGCATGAGTGCTCTTAGCACACTCCAAGGGATGCAAGGGATGGTGTATTAGGTGTTAAAGAACTCTGATGGATGTGTACAGGGCTTCAGTAACAAACAAAGAGACAGAAATTCTTCCATCCTTCTTCCCTGCCTTAGAGAAGGGAGATTTGCAATTACGACTAATTCACTAATTGAATTATAATGGGATTTATTTTACTGTACAGATCCTGAGATGAATAAGGTGGTATAACATATCACACCTGCCTCTTACCCACAGGTACAATTATTTTGAAGGGTTTTTTTGTTGTTATTGTTAAAGAACTATAATTGGCTCTTTGGCTAAGTGGCTTGAGAGAATTACAGAACTAAAAATACTGGGTTAGTTATTTCTTGGGAAAAAATATCAAAGCTTGGGGCAATGCAGACACTCTTAACTCTGTCATATTTCAGTGTTTCTTACACCTATAAAAGATATTTGGCCAACATACCAAGAGAAACATTTTGATGAAGACAATATATTTAAATATACAGAAAGGGATCAAAAAGGGCTCATGCCACAGATTCCCTTTGTCATATTAATATTTTAGGGCAAACCTGATACTTAAAATATTTGCCCTAAATTGTCTAAAGCACCATAACTGCAGGAAGCAATGTGGAAGGTTATGTAGAAAACACCTCTTCAGAAACACTTCTAATGCTAAAACATTTCCCTGCTGCAAGCAGGCACTGGCTGATACCTCAAGAACAGCTGTGTGTTGCCAGCTTCTGAACTTCTAGTGATCAGTGAAACTTCCAGACATGTCCTTTCTGCACTGTTTTATTGGTTAAGTTCACAGAAACCCCACTTAATTATTGCATAATGCCTTCATGAATCAATTTTTACTGTGCAATTCTAGTTGCAGTAAAATAAGTGTGCTTCATATGTTAACAATTACAAGCTAGATTTATAAAACATCACAAATGTTTGCCTTGGCATTTCTAATGGCTTAATTCACAAAACAGGGTTAATACATCTAAAATAAATCCACCTTCCTTCTGAAACTCATTAAACTCTTTTTTCTCTGCACAGATAACTCTTTAGTCTCCAAGCACTCTAGGAATGTATCACGTAAAATAAAGATGTTATGTTCCTGCTACTCTGCTTTCCTTTTAAACCAGGCAGATGTGTTAGACACGGCTGGAGACAGGTCTAAGCTGCATTTCACTGGGTTTGAAGTTACAGGCAGATCATCTGTGATAGACTCAGCCCTAGAGAGCAAAGGGAATTACAGCAAGGATCTATTCCACTATAAAAAGACACCAAGAAGAACTTTGCTTTGAAATTCTAATCTATGCTGCAAGTTCAAGTTTGCCCTGCTTCCACTGGCTTCAATGAATGTCATCTGTACTCGCACAGCTGTTAAATATTTATACCTACAAGTCTAGTGGGGTCAGAGCTCCACAGAAATGGTGTAAGAGAAGAAGCCAGAGTTGCCTTCCTGTAAGTGGAGGACTGTCCACAATATAAGGCAGGTCTGTAGCAACAGAACTTTGGTTTTGCAAATCACATTTCATCTAGATAGAAACTCAAAGTATATTTATTTTGTAAGAAATATTTCTTTTCCTATTTAATACTCTCTGATCTTTTAAAAGTAACTTCCAGTTTTATATTGTAAGACAAAATAATTTCCTTTCTAATTCTTTTTTTGCAAAATTTTGGCTTGTTTGTGTTGTTTTGGGGGTTCATTTAATATGGACACACATATAAATTTATTTAGCATTTTGTGGAACATGATTTATAAATTTATAAAAGAAACTGCAAAGAAGAAATTGTTGATGGAGAGGACTCTGCATAGATGTCACTGCTTTTTGTAGATCCTAGAAATCATAGCAGTTTTACCAAAAGCCAAGTGAATTTCCTGACTGGAACATGTGATCAGCTTGGAAAAAGTGTGGTTTTGTGCGATCTGTTTCCTGCCCAACTACAATTTTTGCCTTTGGCTAGATTAGCACCACAAGTCATAATCAATTAAAGTCCTTGTTTTTCCTTTTGGAACCAAGCACTCAAGGTTTTTTGTGAAAGTCTTAATGGTGGGTATATGTGTAAGTGTGAATGTTTTCCTATATCATTCATCTTAATGAAGGCTTGCAGGTGTATTTGTAACACATTTTCTGAAGTAACTTGCAGAAAGTATTTTTTCTTTTCCTTCTCTTTATGGAGACAGGCCCCCTCCAGCATCTGCATATAAAATCAAATTTTGTGGCGGATCTGACATTCCATACCCCCAATCAGACCAAGAACCTGCAAGTTTAATCTCTTCTCTGGAAAAATGGTCTAGGAAAAGACTCAAACTATTCTCCATTACAGAAGAAATCCACTACTAATGAGGCATAGAAATATTCCTTCAGATTGACCTAATCAAAACAAATTTATTCCTTCTTCCATCACTTGAGTAATAGATGTTGACAAAGCCACTGAATTATTTGGCTCTGAGTCTAGCTGAAATTTCTCTGAATGGTGAGTATGAGATAGATGTTACAGATGTGGCTCAGCCTTGAGCAGCAAACAAAGTATTTCCTTCTGATATGCGATGTAGCAGTCACTCTTGTTACCTGAAACAAAAGCACAGAAATCTGCTAGGGAGACACACAAATACTTGCCAGAATGTGTAATCCCAGAAAATTCACCAAACCTAATGACATGTTTTCCACTTTTCTCTGGGATTTGTGTCAGTTTTCACATTTCCCCACAAAAAGTGTAATTCAAAGCCTAAAAGCAGCTCTTCCTGGACTGCTGGGAAACCTTAGACCAGGAATCTGGAGGGAGTAACCCAAGAGTGCTCACCTAGTGAGGCTCTTCTGAAGAGCGTTGATGATAATGATAATCAATAGCCATAGCAGGATTCCCTGTGTTTAAAACCCAGAGATTAACAAGGAATCAAATTCCAGTCAGAAGCAAAGCACCAAAATGAACCTCCCTCAGAAAAGCTCTTTTGCTTGATATGTTGTCTTCTATTTATAATTACTATATTTTACTACATAGGAAGGATTTTACAGATTCAGACACAAGCTTTTACAGATAACTTTTGCAGAAACAACAGCATGAAGGACTCTTACCTCACATACAGTGAACTCATATCTACCATATACAGTGTTAGCACAGAAGAGACAGACAAGTGGTATGTCAGATCCTCCCCTTCCTCGGGATACATCCTTTTTCTTGCAATATTTTACCTCAAAAATGTCTTATAGAGGTAAAAGTAACATCAGCATCCTCTGCTTCATATTTACAGTGCAACAGGAAATTCTATTTTAACATAAGGATAAAGAAATTACTTAGAGTGTAGTAAAAAATGGGAACAAGTTGCCTGCAGAGTGTGGTTTCTTTATAATGGCGATATCCAAATGCAGACAGACACTGCCCTGAGTAGCTGACCCTGCTGTGTGGGG
This sequence comes from Hirundo rustica, assembly GCF_015227805.2. Lineage (NCBI taxonomy): Eukaryota > Metazoa > Chordata > Aves > Passeriformes > Hirundinidae > Hirundo > Hirundo rustica. Next base: position 24,957,408 of record NC_053455.1, read on the forward strand.
TGGGATCGGCCAAGGTTTGGACTAGGTGATCCCCACATGTGCCCTCCAACATCAACTACTCTCTAATTCTGTGGCCTTGCAAAACAAAAGAACTAAAAATGGGACACATCCTGGAAGTTTATTGCCTTCTCCTAGTTATTTTCAAACTTCTTGACCCTCATGAGGATAAAGCCCTCTGATCCATGCTCACATTTTGATTACACATCCATAAAGATTTCCTGCGTCGTCAGGGCAATATGTATGATGTACCTGAAAATTTGCACCAGAATATTTTCAAACAAAGTGTTCCCTTGTTCATTTGTGATTGCATATTTGTACTTTGGGAATCAAATTTACAGATGATACATCTTCTTTTAAAGCCTTTCTGTCCTCTCAATCAGAACATCCCTGTCTGTGTCCGCCAAAATAATTTCATGCCTTAACATCGTAAGTGCGCTTATTTACTTCTTATCCTGCTCTGACATAAAGTAAGCCTCACCTTGACTTCTGAGGGCTTAAGGACCGCATCAGCAGAAGCTTCTGACAAAATAAAACCCCAAAACCTTTAATTCAAAACCACGGCGTCTTTTTGCCATATGAATTTTGATACGACAGTGTGATTTTTGCATTGCATAATTACACGTGTTTAAGGGATGGTACATTTACAGTTTCTTGCGCCTGGTAACGTTTTCCAGGCCACCAGCTTCAGGCGAGCCAGATGGGTTTGCAAAAGCCATGCAACATATTTCCCCATGGATACCAGTAAATCTGATGTGTCTGTGCATAATAATTGTGATACCTGCCAGTTTCTGTGCCAGTCCAGGGTTCTATGAGATGCTGGTTCTGTTTGGAAGGGTAGAGCCCAGAGATGGAACTCCATATATCTATATAAAGATATACATACATATGTATGCGCTGCCTTTCTTAAGGGCCTAACAAAACTTTTCAGTCTTGCGATTAACGTGCAAAAACCCCAAATACAGTTATTCCTTTGAGACACAGGCAATGACTGTGCGATTTAGACTGAATCAAAGAAGGCAAAACATTAAGAAATACTTAAACCCACCACGATACGTGCTGTATTTATTTTTTTTCTGCGCAGTAAACACTGAGTCAGAAAACTGATTTCTCTGCTACCTGTCATGGTTTTTTATACCTGCGCAGAGGTCTGCAATTCACAGTCTCACCGGACCGCTGGTGGGTTTGTACGCACTTGGGACAGGAGCCGGGGGTTTCCACAGGCGGGGAACGCGGGCGTTCAGGCTCGCCGGCGGGAGGTTCAGCCGGAGCCCTCGGGCGCGGGCACTTGGGACAGGAGCCGGGGGTTTCCACAGGCGGGGAACGCGGGCGTTCAGGCTCCCCGGCGGGAGGTTCAGCCGGAGCCCTCGGGCGCGGGCACTTGGGACAGGAGCGGGGGGTTTCCACAGGCGGGGAACGCGGGCGTTCAGGCTCCCCGGCGGGAGGTTCAGCCGGAGCCCTCGGGCGCGGCGGCGCAGGCCCGGCCGATGCTCCGCGCCGTTTCCTCTAGAGGGGGATAGATCCCCGCGCACCGCCGCCGGCCGCTGGAGCCCCTGGCAAGCGTCGCTGCAGGCGCTGGCCCGCGGGAAGCCTTCGGCAGTCCTTGCTCCGATACCAGATGGGGACCCTGTGACGTTCTGCTGCAAGCGCAGCCGCGGGCGCTGGGACCGGGCAGAGCTGCACGGGGGCGCCAGGAGATGCCCGCGTAACCCGCTCACTTACGATCGCTCCTGGGCTCTCTTCAGAGCCCTCCTCCGCTGCGACACCACGAAGGCCTGAAGACATCTAGTACTGCCCTGTCACACCCCGGAGGACAAGGCCAAAAACGTTAGGCTGAGACCTAATTAAGTTAAGACCTAAGCGTGCCTGCTTGCCTCATGGGCACTCTGGGAGTGAAGTTTTGAGATAGAAATTTGGGTTATTGCAAGCGGGGGACGTGCTGCTCCTGTGGAAGTGTCTGTCTCATGGTTCTGCTCGGAGCTGCTCCACCCTGGAAGTGCAGGAGTCAGGAACCCCCAGTGAAGCATCCACATTTTGAACATGGATTTCCCTGGAAGAAGAAGTGGTCTTCCCTTTGCAAGCAGTGGAACTAGCAGATCTGTTTTGGCTCAGGGAAATATTTCCAGCTTGTATTTTCTTGAGGTCCAAGCTGAACCACAGGTAATTGGTGATACTAGACAATATCCAAAACTAGAGCTTTTCAGAAGTTAAGATACTGAAAAAACTTTTCACCTTTTTCCTGTCCGGGAAAAAAAAAATAGGAATACTGAGAAAAAATAAGTTAAAATAAATAAAATTGGATATAGATATAGATATAGATATAGATATAGATATAGATATAGATACAGATAGGTATAGATTTTTTTTTTTTTTTTTTTTTTTTTTTTTTTTTTCCTTTTCGACCCTGGAAGTAGATCAGGTGTAATTTAGTTAGAATTTAAAAACTCCTACAAGATAAAATTTTCAAATAAATAAATATTACAGAGTATAAAACATCATGGTACCATGGCAAGACTGCATGTGAAAGCACAACCATTTTTTTTTATATCGGCACACATCTACATTAAGGAAAACCTTACACTGCAAAATAGAAAATTTAGACTCAATCTCTAAACCTTGTGAGCTTACAAATACAATACTACAAAATATATGCAATATTATTAAGTTCCGTAGTATTATTTTGTAGAACAGAATTGCAGCAAAATACCATAGCTTTAAATTTCAAAAGATCAGTATTTGTGAGAAAAAGTCCTTTCCTTTTTTTTTTTTTTTTTTTTTTTTTTTAATTTTCAATTTTCATTGTATGTTGGGCAATTTTAATATTCATTGTGGAGAGGGTGCTGGGCTATCTTGTCTAGATTGTGCTTTTGACAAAAAATATTGGACTAGATGATGCTTGAATTCTCCTTCCAACTCACTATTCTATGATAATGGGAAGCTATTTCCTTTCCATGGTCAGAGCAAGGTCCACTTGCTAGCAATCAGAGATTTCTCCCCTCATGAGAAGGTGAAGATACCATAATACATATGTCAGTTAAAATTAACATTTCAAAGGTCCTTCTTCAGGGTAGATTTGTGCTTTTACTGAAACACTTCTGCCTCAGTTTTTTTAAGTTTTTTTCTTCTGGATCTTTGGCATCAATGAGAGAATTTCACAACTTTATGTTGGTTTCATTAAAACACGAGCAGAACCAAGGAACTCAATTATTTTTCTAGTGAGAGTTTCATATTTAGTAGTTCTGTCACCTGTGCAGTACTTTGGCTGCTTTTGGACATAGTAACATTTCAAAGCAATGACTTTTACCCACAACACAAAGATTTCCCTCCTTAATCTCTGCACCTGACTCTTCAGATGATTCCTCTTTCAAAGGTCATGAACTACCTTGCAGAGAACAGAGCAGACCTTTGGCTACTGTTGCTCCCTCCTGCTTGGGATCCCGATCTGCTAGGCTTAAAATCTCAGTTACAGAGAATGAGAGGACTGTTGAGTTTCAAAAGCTCACAATATCCCTCTTATATTTGCTTTTGTGATCTTGAAAGGCCAAGAAGACACACTGTTGTCCACAACAGCAAAAATTCCTAGGCTTGCTAAAATCCTTCCTAGGAAGAAAATAATCACGAGATTTTAAGTACTCCCCGGGTTACTTTTTGTAATATGGTTTTCGACCATATTCACTTGTTTGGATGTGAAAAGAGACTTGAGATAAACAGAAATCAAATAAAGGTGGTCCAATTTATTATAGGTCCACGGAACCTATAGGGTTTTAAAGTATTTTACTCTCTCTCTCTCTCTCTCTATTTATATTTATATTTATATTTATATTTATATTTATATTTATATTTATATTTATATTTATATTTATATTTATATTTATATTTACATAAAGTAAAAATCTATTTTTATATCGCTTGTTGGATTGTGTCATAATGAAATTAGAACAGCTGAGGAAAACCATATGCCTTTTTTCACTCCCATGCAAAAGAGCTTTTCACCCTTTGACTGAGCTGCAGTCAACCTCTCAGCTTCAGATAATAGGTTCTCTTCCATTACTAGTTGCTTGCTGGAGTAATTTAATTTTTTTTTCCAGAGAGAAAAATCTAGAAAATGTTAGGGATGTTCTGCCTTTTCTGAGCTGTAAGAAAAAGCTGGTGGCCTGCATGATTTATCTATTTAGCTTTGCTCATTTGAGGACAAAAAACCAAATTAAATGTCTGCTTTGGTTTTTCAGTAGTCTATGGAATACTGGGATAACTGTTCCTTGCCAGCAGCTAATTTCACATGAGTCTATTCCAATGTCTAGACCCTTCTGGGATCGAAGTCACATCGCTGAATGTGGCTGGGTCTGACTCCCGTACATGCTCTGAGCCCTGTATTTATTGTGCTAATTAGCAAAATCTTTTGGGTGCCAAGCATGGGTGTCACAGCTTACCCAGGTAGCCAGCCTGCCTCTGTAACCTGGGGCCTGGGAGGAGAGGTGACCTGGCAGGCTCACACATTGCAATGCCTCATGGCATGGAGAGCAGGCAAGGGCAGGGTGACGGGGCCAGGGCTAAAACAGAAGGGAAAAAAAACATTCTCTTGGTTCTGGGAGGTTCCCTGTGGTTTGGGGATCCTGTGGCCAGCTGGGAGGGGAGAGGAGCAGTAAGACACTCATATTTTAAACTCAGGACAAGTGTGGTCAGGCAAAGGAAAATGCAAATTTCCATGATGTTTAAAATCAAAGGTAAATTGACTACGGAGAACAGCCCTTCCACAGAACCCGATCAATCTCTGTATCATCTTAAAGACAAAATTCTGGGGGAAATAATCATCTTCTTGGTATGAGTAATCAGTGCTTGGACAATAACTATTTTTATAAGGACAGAACAAATTTTGTAATTTCTGTTTCAAACTTTTGGGGAAACGTCTTTTCACACACAAAAAAAATCTTGCTTAAAATCAGGATAAAAATATCAGAATTTCTCATGACACTAAATACTTCAAAAAGACACACACAAAAACTTTTTTTTTTTTTTTTTTTTTTTTTTTTTTTTGCATTGACTTCAGTGCTTACAGTTTAGGCTATTTTGTTATTTTGCTAAAGTCAAAATATTACAGCTATGTTGAAGTGTTTTGACCATAGAAAGGCAGAGTACTTCAAACTGATATATTCAGATATTTTTCCACTGAGCAACTTAGGTAAACTCTTCATCTTAGTGAGGCTTCAGACAACAAAGAACTAGCAGCAGGCAGAGGGATGCAAGGAAGAAGATCGCATTGCGGAGCCAGAGAAATAAATGGAGTGGAAGGCTGACAAGAGCTTTTTACTTACCAGTTTTAAAGGACTTTGTGTGGGAAGGAAAGACACTTTAAAAATAAGCATTGCTGGGATTCCCTATCTGTGCTGTCTTTATGCTTCTGCGAAATGTTTCAGGTTGTAACAAAGAAGGGAATGCGGGAGTTGGGAAAACAGACTGTTCTCTTCTCATGTTCAGGTCCCAGCAGCTTCCTAGTCCTGCTTACAAGCCTCTAACAGCCACGTGATTTTTTAGTGTGTATGCCGGTTGGCCAACCCTAGAGAAGGCAGCAGAACACCTATACACAGAACATGTACGTAAAAACTTGGCGCATTTCCACAAGCTTCGGTTCTCCAAGCCCTTTACTGACTTCTAGTATGTTAGTCGTGGCACACAAGTTACTGTCTCCAGCATGCACTGGGCCATTAAACGTCCACTTGCTGGGGAAAGAACTGTTTCCATCCACTTGTTTTATTGCAGAACTAAAAAGTGTACTGTTTAGTTTCGAACCACTGTCAGAACACATTGGTCTCCTCCATCCCACCTGCAAAGGAACTGAGTATCGGAAGATGGCCAGCGAGCTTCATTCCCTGAGGGGTTTAAGCCTGCAGTCTTAGCAACAGTTGATATTTTTCTCAACACGCGGTTTTAAAGGCCTTAAAAATACCAGCTCAATTTGTCTTTCTATCCTTCTGAACAGGACCAAAAAGCTATGTTGCACGGAAACCTCTGCCAATTTTTTCCTCTCTAAAGCCATATATTCCTATTAAAAATCACTGTCCCTCATGACCTTTAAGGCTCAATAAATATTTTTCATTCTCCACTACCTTTTAATTTGAGTCCCCTAACCAAGTCTTGAGTCCCTTCAAGACTGCAATGTGATACATTATTACTGCGAAAGATAGAAGTGCAGCTTGTTATTTAAACTAAGGGCCTCACTCTACCAATAAACATCAAAGTATGTTAAAGTAGATACAAACACAATAAAGATGCTCTGGAAGGGCATTTTGTACTGTCAGAAGAACTGGATGAGGCCTTTGTAGGGCAAATGAGTCTCACAGATTTATAGTAATTCAATTTTTTCCTTGAAAGCCCCAAGTCCAGACATCATAAGAACGTAAAAGAAACCGTTTTCAAAGAAGGTTAATTTCTAGTTTTCGTATATGCAGAATATATTTTTTCAAAAGGATCTTAGAACCAGGTTGTCTATTACAATCTGATTATAATTAGCTCATTTTAGGTGCAACATGACAGCATATTTTTTACATATTATATCTGAAAAAAAACCCTTCTGTTGAAAATACTTGAAAATATTTACTTGTGTAGTGATCTTAAGAAAGATTACAGTGAGAGTAATACATTGTTTCTGATGTAAATATAACATTTTGAACTGTATAACTCCTCTAAAATATTGATGTTGAATGCTAATTACAGTGATTCTTTTTTTGACAGGCTAATGTATATATCAGATTATGTCCCAGGTAAAAAGCTGGAGAGGAAGACAAGTTCAAACCCAGAGACAGAGAAACAATGGTGCTTACTTGCTGTTGACAGCTTTCCAGCAGAAAAGAAACATCAAGTAATTTTGAAAGGCCAAAAAGTTTTTAGAAAAAAAAGCAGAAGCTGTGGCACTGTCCTTTCCACTGGTTGAAGGGACATAGGCTAATGCCAATACTACCTGGAATTAAATTCCTTCCAGAGGCCAGACTGCAGCCTTTAGTGTGCTGTTACAAACTCTGCATTTTCCATCTCAAGTATTTTCATAGCTGTTTAATAACAAGTGTGTCTTTAAACAGCTCTGTAGAAGTGGACAAAGGAGGTAGATTTTCAATAAAATTTATGGACCTGTATTATAGCAGAATACAAAAGCTGAGCCAGCTGTCATTCCACGGTATAGTTATATATGACGCTGTATGGAAAAAGAAGAAAAAGGGAAAAAAAAAAAAAAAAAAAAAAAGGAAAATAAATTCTAAAAAATAAAGAAAAAATAAAGAAAGAAAAAGGAAAAGGAAGCAAGGGAGTTTTCTGCACTCTGGATAACTCTGTAATCCTTTCTTTAAGATGCTGTAGAGTCTGGGAGCTGTGCTGCTTGATTCTCTTCTCTGTTATTCCTATTTGTATGATGCAATTTTCTGGCCAGACAAGCCTGACTTGGGCATCCAGCCGGGCTGGGAGTGGACGGGCTGTGCTGGAGTGCTGCTGGATGCAAAGGAGTAAGCATTAGCTCTTACCTTCCCTGCTGTTTCTTGGCATGCAGCCTGTTCCCATGACATTATCTGAAGCTGGTTGTGGAGATTTATGGTTTATTTTTATAGCAATATTTTCAAGCAATTATCTTCCAACTTGTAGCTGTAGGCCTCTATACTCTCAGCCTAGCAACGACTCAGTTCTGTAAATCCACTTGTTTAAGATTTCCCTCATGTGTGCACACTAAACACATTGTTAACCTTGACAAGCAGTTAAACACTTAACCAGCACTGCAAAATTTCAGTTCATTTTCAAGTGTCGTAAGCTTTCATTTCTCCTATCTGTTCCGAAAGCCTGGAATCGTAAGGCCATAAAGGAAGGAGTGAAACAGCTAGAGCCAGCAACTTAACTGGTTTATACCTAGGTAGCACCAGCAAGTCAGTAGGGCAATAAACACTGAAAATGTGGTTTTACGTAAAACAAAATCTTGGTACTCACTGTTTTTCATAAGTCTACCTGTATTTTTTTTCTCTTTCATTGTTTTGCTGGGTGTGTTTATTTGAAAGATTATTGAGAGCTTATTAGTCAATATTGATTTGAATATGCTTGAGTAGGCATAGCTGCCTTGAGTAAATGAGAATATTTCAGACTAAGACTCGTGTCAGTGAGTGTTACATCTTCACAATGGACTGAAAATCCATTAGGTATTAGGGTAACTAATTCTGTAATTCAGAATCAGAATCAGTTAGGGTAACTCAAATGACAGGATTAGAGATGCAGAAGAATAATTTGAAGATGTTCTGAGCCAGACCTCCCTCCACTGGGTGTGGTACACAAAATGTAATATGTATTTCACATGCTAGTCATAGGCAAATTCTGTAGCCTGAGGTTTTGGATCTGGAAGAGGGAAGGGGAAAATGTTGCCGTAGTGGTTACTGCACAAGTGAAACACCAAACAGAGCATATGAGGATCAAAAATGAGCAGGAAGAACACAAACTTAAACACTCTGCGAACAAAGATTAATTGCATAAAATAAAAGCTGGAAAAAATAAAAGAACCAAACGAGGCAGTACAGGAAATTTCTAAAAATGTTGCTGTTGACACTAAAGAAAAAATATTTTGCCTGCAGCTGCAACACAGCTGTCACATCCAAACAAATTAAAACCCTCTGAGGACCAAAACCCACAATAAACTGTAACGTTATTTAAGTGAAGCAGTATCTTTTATCTGCAGCCCAAGGCAAATACTTATTTAAGGTGCAAAAAAGGCCACCTGGGAGCACCCAGAGGCACAAAATACCGTTCTAGGTCCAGGAAAGCTTAAGTACTGATTTTGTGGATGTTAAAATGCATCTCCTTGCTGTCCTGCTGTCACTGTAAGAATGTCACAGTTTTCCATCTCTGTTCCGAAAGTTCTGACAGCATATTCTGAGGCTGCTGATTTTGGTGACCTAAGCAATCGGAAGGTGCAGATGTGCACTTTTAAACTGAGTGCTGCAATACTGCCTTGCAGCCTGGCTTGTTTGCTGCATGGCGCTTCAGACAGTACTGTACAAAAAGAGCAGCTGGGCTCTGCATGCTGCTGGAGGTTTGCTCCTAGGAATGCCCCAGCCTCCCAATCCCATCTCAGTTGCACTTGGTTACCGAGAAAGTTTTTGCATTCATTATAAGGTGCTTATCCTGATTTACAAAGCCATTAAAGAGCAGAGCCCAAGTTACCTTTCTGAGTTAGTGACTCTTTACTCTGCTGGTCACAGGCTGAGGTCAACTGGTACAGGTCTCAGTGCATGCTCAATGTGAGCGGCGCCACTTTGGGTGGTCGCTCTTTCAGCCATTGTGCCCGTGGCCCCTGCAGCTCCTGGCAGTACCGGCACTGTCACCTTCCCTGTGGCCAGACTCCGCAGGCAAGACACAGTCGGGCTCAGCAGCTCTTAGCTGGATGCTAATCATTGATTTCTGAAGAATCATGGCTCGCACTGTTTTCTCAATCATTTCCCTTTAGTGTTTTGAGATGTGTCTGCGAGACAGGCACTAAAAAGAATGTTTGCTTTTTTTCCCCTCTGCCGTTCCATTTTTATTTTCTGTTTGCAAATGTAATTCCCCCCCGTGGTACAGCAGGAAAGCATGCATAATGTAACTATGTGAGCACAGCTGAACTTTTCCCTACTCTAAAGAAAACATTTATTATGGACGAAGCACAGAATAGCTTTACAGAGTACTTCTTTGATTAAATACATAAAATAAACCAGCTGCTGCTGTAAAGAAACATAAAATATTTATCAGATTAAATATGGATCATGCAATCTTATGTTGACTGTTTAACCTTAAATGCCTACTAAATCATTGCAACAGATCTGAATTCACAGAAGAAATCGTCCTTGTCATCCTTCTAAAGCCATTATTAATAATCATTACTTTAAATTCTGTAAATCTGTTTGATATTGTCCATAATATGTATGACTGTGAGCTGGAATTTCAGCTGTATTGTTAATCAATAGATGTTTTTGCTCACTGTATAAAAAACAGAGAAAGGAAACACATCAAGGAACGGGAAAAAAAAAATTAATATGTCTGCTCCAAAAACAGTAAAGTAGCTTTTTTTTTCACTGATGTAAGAAACTCTGTGAAGTGTAAACTATTACTCAAAGTTTACTCATTAGTAGAGGTATGTCACAAAATGTCATGGCAATAGTGTTGTCGTGGGATAAATATATCCCACTTTGAAATACTCTCCATAAATTCCACAGTCACTACAGCTTCCATTTAGCTGCAGAGGGCTGGCAGGAATGTTTTGTTTTAAAATTAATCGTCCATTGTTCTTCCTTCCTGTCACTTGGCTTAAGCATTGCAATATGAGGGAGAAAATCTTGGAAATGCTTTTTATATTCACCCAGTGCCCCAGCCTGAAGGCAGAAAGGGATATTCAAGAACCTGATTTAGGGAATATCATAGTTTTGAGGATTTTAGTGAAAGCTATCACTTAGCTGCAGTACCCAAATAGTAAGCTGCTCTAACTCAAACAGAACTGACCATTAGGTATTTCAAGTGGTTAGTAGCTGATCTGCAAAAATCTGCAAAAATATTATCACAAGCAAGGGTCCCAGCACTATTAATTCCATGTATTTTAATTTAGGAAGGATGTCAGCACACAATCAGTCACCAGAGGAGTTATCAGGTGGTTCAGTTGAGTTTAAAACTGTATGTGCAGAGCTGACCAGACACTCCTAAAGAAAACAGCTGATGTACAACATTACCCTGGGATCAGCTTGAAAAAGAGGGCAGAGATGGGGAGGGTCAGCAGTCATTTATCCACTATTAGATATTCTGTGTTCCTTCAGCCCCTTGGATTTTTGTAGGCCCTGTTTCCTGAGCCTGTGTGTTCAGGATTTGTCCAGTGCCTCAGCTGGCTTCTTCTCTGACAAACCTGCCAGAGGATTTGCTGGCTGTTTTTGTTGGACATGAAGCAGAGTCAGATTCTGCCCTGTTTCTACACCCAAAAAGATTAAACCACACTCCAGTGCCCACTGCTCCTGCCCACAGTAACCTCAAGTGGAGTACATAACTCTGAAACATCATGCAAGCCCACTCAAGGTCAAAAAAACCCCAAAAAGCACATCTGTGAGTATTCATAAAGATTAATTTCTCACTAGGCAGCAGATTGTGTGCTCAGCCATTGAGCATTGCCATGAAGTTGTGCTGGGAGAGGAGCATGATGACAAGTGGGGGTGAAGGGGTGTGAAAGCAAATTGGATTTATCTACATTGTTAATTGCTGCCCAGAAGTAAAAATTAGATTTTCCTTTTTTAACAGTACTAGTGCCTGGCTGAAAACTTTATGAGCAATTGCTCCTGGTTTGTTGTTTTTTTTTTAATGGGAGCTCCAGCAGTCACATTTTAGAAGCTGTTACTTAATATGATGTCACTGGGTCTGCAGGTGAGTTAAACACCCAAATAACTTTTCTTTTGAAATGTTCTTGCAGCAGCTGTTTCAACACATGAATCATAACTTATTTGCCTTGACAACCGCAGCTATTTGAGTAGCTTCACTGAACAAAAGCATGACACACACACAAATCCAGTATAAAACATAAATTCTTCCATGAAATACCTGTTTCCACAAATTCATGCAAGTGATTATTTAGATTTTTTAAGGCATTTTATGTAGTTAATGCACTCTGTGGATACTCAAAATCACACCACATACAGCAGTGGTTAGAGAAAGCTGATTTAGTAGAATCTGACCCTATTTTAAAGGCAAGGAAATAGATGAGGAAGCACAAAGGCATACGGGATAAAAGTGGCAGAACCAAACTACATTTCAGATCTTCCCTCCATCCTCACCTATCATATCTCCTTTAGATCATGTAACTTTATTACTCGAGCTGGACTTTGACAATTGCTGTGCAAACGAACCTTTGAGAAAGTAACTTAAGGGGATACTACAAACAAAGTCTCACCACATGTAAAGTAGCCACATAAACTGATTTTCTTGTTTCAATTAAGTGACTACATTTCTGAATCTCACCCAAACTAGATCTGCCTCATTGGAGTCCTGATTACCTTTGGGGCTACATTTATACATTTATACAATATGACAGCAAAATGAGGAACAGATCTTTTACATCTTGGCTGCTCAGTTTTGATTATTTAGGTTGGAAAAGACCTCTAAGGTCATCGAGTCCAACCGTTACTCCAGCACTGGTGAGTCCACCATCAAACCATGTCCCTAAGTGCCACATCTACCTCCACTTCCCTGGGTATACTGTTCCATTGCTTGACAATCCTTTCATTGAAATAATTTTTCCTAATATCCAGTCTAAAACTCCTCTGGTGCAACTTGAGGCTAACTTCCTCTTGTCCTGTACTTGTTACTTGTGAGAAGAGGTGGGTCTCCAGCTCACTATGACCTCCTTTCAGGTAGTTGTAGAGAGTGAGAGGATTATACATTCCCTCAGCTGCTCCTCATCAGATTTGACCCTTCACCGGTTTTGTTGTCCTACTCTACACTCATTCCAGTGCCTCAATGTCCTTCTTGTTTAGTGAGAGACCCAAAACTGAGCACAGGATTTGAGGTGTGGCCTCACCAGTGCAAAGTATAGGGGGAGGATTGCTTCCTATATCCTGCTAACCATACTGTTCCTGGTTCAAGCCTGGAAAATTATTAATGGCATTTAAGAAAATGCAACAGGATAGAGAAATTACTACAGGTTCTCCTGGCTTCATAATGCAACCTCTGAAGGTAAAGGAAGTTTAGTACTTCATGTTACTGTAGAAAATGACTGCAAATAAGCTTTAAAATGTAAACTGTGGAGAGGGAAAAATAAGGGAAAAGACAGATAATCCATGGGTTGAGAGAAGAAAACCAAGATAGCTGTGGAGTTAGAAAGTGAGGAAGAAAAGAATCATCAACTGTGAGATAGAAAGACCAATATTGTGTTAATTAATGAGTATCAAAAGTGTGTGTATAGAGGTACATGCATAAAATGTAGAGAATTATATGTGTGAAGCTTGTTGTAAGTGAAAATATACTGTAGCTTCTCGCTGCACAAACCTGGAACAATCTTTTTTACAACATACATTTGCAGGAGTGAAAAGCTAGCTGAATATCAAGTCATAAAAATCTAAAAAAATCATAATCTTATTTTTAATTACATGGAAATGGAGACATTTACATTGGGGCTTTGGCCCATGTCAAATATAAAAACTGATTTTATTGCTATACACTGGATGTGACTCCCCTTTAAACTCCTTCATGGTAATTTGTACAGCCAAAACCTCTCTGTCACTCACTGTGTGGCATGCCTGAGCCACCATAGCTTTGCTCAGCTAGCTGCACGAGAAGTCAGCAGAGTTATTTTACTCTGTATTTTAAAGGCTGCTGTAGTCAATAGTGTGTAAACAATAGCGAAAATTCAGTCTAATACTGGTAAGAATCTGCAGTTTTAAAATTGAATTTCTGTACTCATATAATTTTACCTCAGCATCAGCAACAAATCCTTCAGTTCTGGAAAAAGCCGTGAGATACCCTTCCTTAAACATTTTCTGTGGAGATCTACAAGTGTCTTTTAGCATAATTTCACAAAGTACAAGACTATCTTATTTTCTGCTTGAAATCTGAAGAAAAAAAAGCCTCAACCTAATTTGATAGATGGTCAAAAGTCTCAAACCCCATTATGGTCACAGAAGGTTTGTGTATGTGACTTGAGAAAAATCCCATCTTACTGGCTCACAAATAGGAAACACATTCTTGACTTTACAGCAGCCTGCTCATGTGATGGCCAGTCCATCAGTGTGTACCCAGCCTTCTGGTGACTTGGCATGTCCCAGAGGAAGAAAATAAAGCCTCATGAAAATAATAAAGGGACCTTTTAGAATTCTGCAATTTTGGCTGCCAATTTTATTCTAGTAATTCAGTAGAATTTAACTAATAGAGGATATTTATCAGAACTTAATGAATACTTTAAAATGTAAGTGGTATAATATAGTGCAGAACAAGGAATTATACATTGAAATCAAGTATATATCCCTCTGAACTATCCAAAGCACAAAATGCCTTTTGTCATTAAGAAGGTCTGTTGAAAGTGATGGCATTGTTTAATATGGACATCTTTCCCCAAGGAAATTTTTGTCCTCTATTGCAGTTTCTCAACAACTGCTTTAGGACTTTCCTTCCGTCTTACCACTCACCCCATTTTCCTAGCACCACCCACTTCAGTTTTGGAGCCAGATTCTCAAGGGGCTTTAGGCACCTAATTCCCTCTGAAGTAGAGAGTGGTTAGGTACCTAAATGCCAGGTGTATCTGGGTCAGGGTTGCTGGCCCTGCCTGGGAGCAGCTCCTTTCCAAGGTCATTGAAGGTACTGGCTGCCCCTGAGCTCCAGATGAACCATCTCCACCCGGAAGCCTGAGCATCTTGCACGGGTGTGTTACACAGGAAGGAGAGGACCCACATGCTCCAGATAGAAGCTGAATCTGGGCCCAAGATTATGCCCTGTCTTGGGCATGTTTTACCCCTCAGCTGGAACCTGCTCCTGCCTCTCTGTACAGCCCGTGAAGGCTGAGAGTGAGGGATAAAACTGAGCAAAGAGACAGTGGCACTGCAAAGGTGTCAGGTACAGAGTTTGTACTACAGCCAGCTCTTAACATAGCAACTGCTGCAGTTTCATGAGCCAAATAACCCCAGTGGGAAGCCAAAGCCCCATCCTCTCAGTCTTTCCTGCGAGCTGAGCTTCAAGGAGCCCAAAGCAAGGAAAGCACAAGCATCTGGTTAGCCCTGGTCATGTCTACACCGGTTTGGCTCTGTACAAACTAGTCCCAAACAACTTATAGAGCAAGGAGGATTTGTCCCTTGCTGCTTTGCTTTGAATCAACTTGCAAAATAATTTCTCCGGGATGATCACACAGAGCAAATGAAAAACTCAATCCTGAATCCTCCAGTGCTGTGGAGTATCCCTGTTTCAAGGAGCAAAGTCTCTTGTTTAAATGGAGAATGAAAAATGAAGGGCTTCATAAAGAGTGTAAGTCTTGAATAGTGTGCTTTACACATATCAGATTTAATAATTATTATTTATTTTAAATTAATGAGCTCTGAAACACACAAACAAACAAACAAAAAACCAACAAAGCAAAACAAAAAAAAAACCCCGCAAAATAAAACTGATAGCAAAGGGGTTCATGATTTTGATGGGATGGCAGTTAGTGCACCAGAGAATAAGCATCTTCAAAATTGGCTATGAAAGAAAGAAGTTTGTTTCTTGACGTCATTAATAGGTTAGACTCAATGTATTTCGGTACTTAAAACTAAA
Source organism: Hirundo rustica (assembly GCF_015227805.2). Classification (NCBI taxonomy): domain Eukaryota; kingdom Metazoa; phylum Chordata; class Aves; order Passeriformes; family Hirundinidae; genus Hirundo; species Hirundo rustica. Next base: position 24,972,672 of record NC_053455.1, read on the forward strand.
AATAGTCATTAAAAAAAAAAAAGAAATAAAGGAACTGCAGGAGGTGCAGGTTGTTCAGATGTATCAAGAAATGCACACAGCAAATTTCATTATTCTACAAGGAAAGAGAGACAAATACAATGTACAGAAATATAAAAACCAGTTTTCCTGTAGGGTATATTCCATGTCTTCCACAGTCTTACCCTAATTAGAAAGTGCACTATAATGAGTGTTAGTTGCAAAGCAAAAAAAAAAAAAAACAAAAAAGGGGAAACAAAAGGACAAATAAAGGGTTAAATTAATTTTCAAAATCTAAAGCTGGTTTGTAGTTGAGAGGGAAAGATAAAAGATACTATTTTCAGATGATGCAGGAAAAGGGTATAAAGTTATGGGAAAGTTCATTATTCGGAAAAATGAAGTAAATAATTCTTTGGGTTTTACATAAAAGGTGAAAATTTGCCTGTTTTAAAATAAATTCTAAAGTTCACATTAAATTCTGTGAGGTCAGGTTTTCATTTCATTCAGTTCAGTGTATTGCCTCTAACGCCTCTGCACATACACTGTGGAGAGTTCCTCCTCAAAGCCAGGACTACACCAATCAGAGCCAGACGGATCTCTATTGATAATCTTTTCTTTTCTTTTTTCTTTTTTTTTTTTTTTTTTTTTCCTTTCTCTCCTCCTCTTTGGAAGTGTAGGGACGATCAACCGGTTTAGGAAAATTCTCGATTTCTGCATCTCACATACATCGATTTGGTCAATCTGCTTTGCAATCCTCCACTGAGCACAGTAAATGAACCCATTCAAGTAAAGGAGGGGGGGCGGGGGGGGGGGGGGGGGGGGAGGGAGAAAAGGAAAGGGGGGGAAAAAAAAAAAAAAAGAAGAAGAAGAAACTAATTCTAGAAAAAGCCGCTATTTTCTCAGGTGGTCGGAGGTGTTTTTACAGCGGGAGCTGGTAAGGAGGGGTGCCGGCCAAGGGCGCGGCGTGAGCCTCGACGGGACGGTCCGAGCCAGCCCCGGGATCCCCTCAGCGGGCCGGGCCGCCGCTCGGGCAGGAAACCCCGCGGTGCCTCTGGGGCTCCGGCTGGCCGGGAGCAGCCCTGTCCACGCTGCAGGGTTACCTGCACCGGTGTCCGCACGGGGTGCCAGGGCCACCGCGCCCCGGCTCGGTCCGCTCCAGCGGCTGCGGGGACGCGGCCGGGGTCCCGGGTTCCTCTCGCTCCTACCCCGCTCCACATGAGCCGCAGCCGCGCGTGGTCGTCGGAGAATGAGCTGAAAAGCGCGCTGCGTGCAGTGTGAAAACAAGCAAATATTCTTAATATTTTGTTAACCCCCTTGGAAAGGTGAACATTCATTTAAACGGTCGAGGGCCTGGGGGGAGCGAAGTGTTTCTGTGGATTTATCCGGAGGGGCCGGGTGGTCGGGCACAAGCGGCGGAGGCCAACAAGGTCTCACCCCGTGCGCCCACAGAGACGGGCTCATGGCGGGGCCGATCCTGCCACAGGACCCCGCCGCAGCTGCGGGCGAGCACAAGAGTGGGCCCTGCCGCGTACTTTTAACAGCCCCGGAGAAATGATTGCCCTGTCTCCTGCCCGTGGGTACCGTCGGGGAAGAGGCGGCTCTCGGTGGGGGGCCGAGGACACCCGCCGAAGCGGTCCGTAGAGAGAGGTGAGCGGCAAACGCGCCCCTCGATCCAAGGGTGCCTCCCCAGAGGAACGGCAGGGCCGGGGGTCCGTGGGCAGGAGCTTGGCGGGAGAGAGTGAAATCTGACCCGGCAAACCCCCAAATGAGGCCGGGCAACCAGAGCTGTAAAGCGTCCAAGTCTGTCTCAAGCAAACCAAGAGATGAAACATTTCAGGTTATTACGTTCTGCCTTTGAAGCAAACCGTTTCCCGCAGATAACAATGCGTAGGTATATTTAGACAGCTCCGCTCGCCCAAGGGGAATGTGTCTTGCGCTATTTGAGAAAAAACTCTAAGAGTAAGTGCAAATATTTGACGCTGAAGAGCTCTTAAGGCTTGAAGAGTACCATTTACTTATTTCTACACATCAGTGTGGGCTTAGGATGTTAAATAGATTAAAAGGCTAAGAGAGGTCACTGAAGTAGACTCTCTTTCTCTCATCCTGACTTTTTTCCTTGCAAAGTTTTTGCACTTTCTTTAGAGTGTCTTTGGCAAACTCCTCTCAAGAGCCACCTCGGATACTGTATGACTTTGTGGCGCTCTGAACCCCGGCCCCGTCCCCTCCTCTGGTCGACCGCCCCCCCACCCACCCCCCGAAACTCTCCTGCGCAGGCATTCAGCAAATATTTGCCTGCTGGGCCAAGATATTAATAAGCCCTTTTCGGTGGCCCTTTATACCCGGGGCGCCCGGGAGCGCGGGGCGGCGGCGGCGCTGCCGGCCGGGCCCGGGCAGGTGAGCGTGGCTGTACCTGGCCGAGGGGGGGCCGCGCCCCGCAGTCCCCCCGCCGGGCGTGGGCTGCCCCGCCGGTGACACGGGCGGTCGGGGCCGAAGGGGACGCGAGGGCGACAGCGGGAGTAGCCGCTCCGCCGAGGATGGACACGTCGTTTCAATTTAATCTCATTTAAAAAGACGTAACTAATAAATTTGTATGGACGGGGCTGCCGGAGACGTAAAGCAGAGTCGATAGTGGTTCAATCCCATTGAACCCTATTGAAAACCATGACAACAAGGAACAAGCTCCGATTTATCCCGGAGAGTTAAAGCACATTGTGGGAAGGCGTCAATCACCTATTATTCTAGATCTGAACAAATGCAAAATCTTGACTGGAACAAATGCTTCCAACAGGTCCGGGACATAGGGCTACATTTCCCTTTTGTTCACGGCCTAGCAGTTGGCATGTATTTGTGCTCCCCTCGCTCCGACCACCCAGGACGGCTGGGAGGCTGTGCTCGGAGCTGGGAGATAACTACTGTCACCAGGCACGCTTGATAGGTGGCTGCAGTAATCACGGCCTGGGAATCGTTTATATGGAGCCTGTCCGGTCTCGAAGAAATATGCGGGAAGGTGGCCAAGTGAAGCCTTGTGCCCCGTTCATCTCGCCCACAAATCTCGCCGATATAAATCTCACCTCTCCCTCGTCGTTATTGCTCTATTGACATTTTCCCCGAGAATCGTAACTGCTCCCAGAAGGGACACCAGGCCAGGGCGGGGAGGGTCGGCGGTGGCCGGGGGCACGCGGGCAGCAGGTCTGGGGGACGAGAGAGGGGCTGGGTAGATGTAATCTATACACAATAGCTTATAGATGCCTGTTTGGACAGGGAAATTAGAACCAACAAAGCGGCCGCGGAGAAGAGCGTATCTGAGCTTGTTTTTGCAGGCCCGCAGGGCACGGCCGCAGGGTTTCGCGACGCTCCCCCGTCGGGGATGAGCTGTGAGAGCCTCGGCCCACGCTCCAAGGGAAGCTGATCTGCAGGGGAGAGGCTGGCTGTCTCCTTCCCTCCAGGCTTTGCTCCATCCAGCCAGACTCTCCTCCCTCTGCTTTCCGAGGCGTGCGCCGGTCCCTCCCGTGACACCGGGGAAGGCTGTGGGGAAGACGGCCGCGGCGGGGGCGGGGGGAGCGTGTCCCTCCTCCGCCCGCTGCGGTCCCACGGCTTGACCCACGCTGCGCCACCCGCGTGAAACATCGCCCCCATCGGTCACTTCTACCGCTGCCCCGCCGCTGGGGACCGAGCCCTGTCACCGCGGCTTTGCATTTGAACGGCACGCTGCACCGCTCGTGTCTCTACCGTGTTTTCTTACGAGTCCTCGGCGGCCACCGAGGCTGGGCAAAGCCCGACCGCAGCTTCGCCGTGGGACGGGGCCGCCCGGTGAAAGGATGAGGAGAGGGGAAGCTGAGAGAAGGTGCTTGTCCCGAGAAGCTACCGCCGGGCGTCCCCGAACCGTGCCCAGACAGTGTCAGTCAGCACCCTCCGCCCGGGGCGCGCCGGTCCTCGGCTCCGTTCGCTGCCTCTTTCGGCAGATGAAGCAGCGGTCGGCAGGGGCGGCAGGGATAAATAGACGCGCAGTGTTTGATCTTTTCTCCCTCTCCCCAGCTGGAGTCGTTTCAGTCACTCGCACATCCCGCCCGAGGGGATATTCCCTGGGTTAGTACAACGCAATCTGGTGATTAAAAAATAAATAAATTTTTAAAAAAATCATCCCTTCCCCCCTCCCGATTCTTCCTTATGGACCGAGTATGCCAAGCTCCCGCCATCATCTTTCTCGAGAAAAAGGTGCACCTTCCATCTACCATGCCTCGGTGAAGACGCAAAAAAAAGCCCTGTCCTAGAGATCCCATTCCTTAACGCACACACCCGCCAGCCTTCCCCGCCGAGAGCTCAGCCGAGGTGTGAAAAATGCCCCGTTGAGGGTAGGAAACCTGCCAACAACAAGGAGAGAATTTGAGGTAGCACTGTAAACAGCCCTGCAAACAAAACAAATAACAACTTAAATTCCTTCCAGATTTAAAGAAAGAGGCAAGAAAGAGGCGGGGGGGTGGGGGGGGTGGAATAAAGAGAGAGAAGCGGGGAGAGGGCTCTCGGCATACTCTGCGGATGTCCTGGGAGGATTCACTTTGTCTGCGGATAGAAGGGACGCTGGTGGCTTCGGTGGCGGATGGAGGGGGGTGGTTGTTGGTCATCCACATGCCACCCAAGATGTTATTCACTGCTAACAATTACCATTATCTGTCCCCACTTTTGGCTAATCAGACAGAATATGTAATGATGACGCCTGTTTCCTGCTGTCTTTGGGAGGTAACGGGTTATTCTCTCATGGGGGTGGCAGGAGGGGGGGTTACACCTACTCCCATTAGGGCTTTAGCACTTGACTAATTCAGGTACTTAGCATCCTATAGACAGGGACGGTTTGAAAGCAGGCAGTGTTTGCAGTGGGGAGGACTGTTTATATAAACAGGACACCTCTGTAAACGACACTAATATTTGAGGTTAGGTGGCGATGGAAAGGAAGGTCCTCTTGAGCCGAGAGATTCCCCAGTAACTGGACGCAATCCTTTCCTCGCAGCTTTTAAAGAAGGGAGTTCTGTTTGGGGTGATTTTTTTTTTTTTTTTTTTTTTTTTTTTTTTGGGGTGGGGGGTGTGCACAACCTACCATGGCCACATCTGGCAGGATCAGTTTTACAGTGAGGAGCATTTTGGATTTACCAGAGCAGGATGTAAATAACATAAAGCAAGCCTCTGACCATCACCACTCACCGGAGAACTGCACCGGCTCGCCGTATCGAGGGTGGATAGAAACAGACAGAAATCACTATCCTTGTGAGTATAAACCGGACAGGAATTCGCCATCCCCGCTCAGTTATCTTTTATTTGTTTCCCCCCTTCCTTTGAGGAAGATGCGAAGCAGTGAATTGACAGTGTACACAGCCTACAGGACCGGGGGAATCCAGGCTAGGAATTTTATATAATATTACTGTATTGCAACAACAAAACCGCTGAAATGCCCCGGCCACGATCTTAAGACAGAAAAGAGGGTTTGGGTTTTGTTGTGGGTTATTTTGGGAGATTTTTTTTTTTTTTTTTTTGCGGCGGGGGGGAGGGTGATAGGTCTGGGCGTGTTCCCAGCTGTGGCAGAACCCAAAATCTCAGGCTGTGTCTACCTCTCTCTGCGCGTTTATCGTTTTAGCCCATTTCCCGGATTATTATTTTTTTTTTTAACCCCCGTTTCACCGTTGCGAAAAACCCTGTCGCTTTGTGCAGAAGGGTTTGAGGCCACCCTACGCCCCTCAGAGGAAAGCTGAGCACCCCCCGTGCCTGGCCTCCCCGAGCTGCCGCGGAGCGCCCTGCGCGCCACCGCCTACATCCCCGCACCTGCCGGCGCGGCGGGCAGGTTCCAGTTCGCACACCCGGCTGTGAGGCGTCTCGGCCGCACCTCGCACACAGAAACGGTGCCGCAGACACACGGCGTTTATTGTATACCTGTGTGCGCAGGGGGAGCTCGTCCCTTGCATGGGTGCGGGAACACCACCGGGATAAGTTAAATATTGAGGTAATCGAGAGGCGAGTGAAAAGCAGTTGTGAAAGGACCGGGCAGCCTCATATTCTGTTTCAGTAGCCAGGAAACACGGGGGCTGGCAGCCCGCGATCCTCGGACTGCGCGCGGCGAAGCGGCCGTGCTCCTGCGGGGATTGCCGGCCGGGAAAAGCGAGTCCCCCACGGGAGGACAGCCCGCTCCGGCCCGCGGGCTAGGTGTACTGTACTCCTGGGGTTAGCTCACATCTCTCGTTGACTGTTGGGATCAATCCGGCCCGGTAGACAGCCGGGGCTCTCCCTGCGAGAGGCGTCTCAGCTCTCGGCGGCCTCCTCCGTGCTTGCCCCGCTCCCGGGCCCCGGCTGCTCCCTCTCTCTAACCCACTCGCTGTCCCCAGCTTCCGACGAGAGCGGCCCGGAGATGAGCTTGCCCGACTCCACCCAAAGGTCGCTCCCCGCCCGCGGCTCGGAGGCCGAGGAGAAGAAGAAGAAGCGGCGGGTGCTCTTCTCCAAGGCGCAGACGCTGGAGCTGGAGCGGCGGTTCCGGCAGCAGCGATACCTTTCGGCGCCGGAGCGGGAGCAGCTGGCCCGGCTGCTCAGCCTCACCCCCACGCAGGTGAAGATCTGGTTCCAGAACCACCGCTACAAGATGAAGCGGGCGCGAAGCGAGGGCCCCGGCAGCCCCCAGCCGCGCCCGCCCGCCCTGCTGCGCCGGGTGGTGGTGCCGGTCCTGGTGCGGGACGGGGAGCCCTGCCGCGGCTGTCCCGCCAGTCCACCGGCGCCCGCAGCGCGGCCCAAGCTGGGCTGCGCCCTGGCGGGATGCAGCGCCCAGGCCGCCCTCACCCTGCAGGGCTACCGAGCCTGCCCGCCCGCCGCCGCCCTCGGCGTCTTCCCCGCGTACCAGCACTTAGCGCACCCCGCCGTCGTCTCCTGGGGATGGTGACAGCGGCGCTCAGCCCTCCGGGGCCGGACTCACGCCGAGGGAGAGGGGCTGCCCGCCCCACCCCGGGCCGTAGCGCGGGGAAGGCGCCGGGGAGCGCCGGGGCGCGGCGCGGTCGGGCTCGGGCGGGCCGGGCGGCGGAGCGCGGCTCCGGGGCGGCGGCAGGCCGGGGCGAAGCTGGCCGGGGCCGCGCTCACCTGTGCCGGCCTCACCCGAGGGCGAGGATGCCGCGTGAGGCGCGAATTTTGTAAAACCTGCGCTCCTCCTCCTCGTATCCGAGAGATTCCATGTTAAAAATTAATGATCATCCTAGCGACCTAGTGTGTTTTAAAATAGCTGACCCTTCCAGTGACTAATAAAATGATTTTAGGCAAATAAATTTTTCCCGGCGGAGAAGAGTAGTTTTGACGATTGGGACAGTTTCGTAGGATTTCTTCCTGTGCTATAAAATCTTAAATACTTGTCTCGATAGCTCCAGTCGAATTTGACGTTCAAGTTCGTTTGTTTTATCCATATGAGCCGGTAAATGGCAAATAAATTTTGGTGCGAGCATCTCACTGTAAACGCGGTGATAATTCCTACGGGAAGCGTGAGCTCGCAGTCTCCCGCTCTGGAGACTCCTGCTCCTCACGACTTTGCGTTTTAAGCGGCGATGTCCTCCACAGTGCCGCTAAGGCAGCATCCAGAATTAAGCCAAACTTTCCGTTAGCTTCAAACTGTTCCAAATTTCGACTGGGGAAGGATAGCCAAGAAAATTATGTTTTGAAATTATTTGATAAACTACCGATTTTATTCCTTTGGGGTGAAAGTAATAACATATATTTTCTGCCAATCGCCAATGGGGGAAAAGCCCTAAACCCTGCTACAAAGCTAAACCCAGGTCCCTGAAATATGGACTAGACCGACTGCTTCCATTCCTCCTACGGCACCTGCGGAGCACGAACGCGGAGGGAATATTTGGGGCAAAAACCCCATGGGGACTGATGCAGACAACGTGGCCGCCCAAGAAAAGGTGTCACGGAAAGGGACCCGCAGAAGATATTTGAGTGGTGATTTTATTATATATAATTTTTTTTTTAATTTATTCCCTGGAAGGGGATCATTTCGGACGAGGTATGCCCCTGGGATGTGGTGTGCTACCTACACATCCCAGGGAGCCCACGGAGAACGAAGCTGGGAGGTGCTGTCGTCGCGGATGGGGCGGCCACCAAAAGCACAGATCGATTTCCGTGGCTGATTTTGGCCGCTTCCCTCTCCAGAATGGCCCCGCTCTCCTCCCAGCCCTACCTTACCGAGGGCTTCGCACCCTCCACCTGGGCGGCTCGGTGTCTCCTCTGTCCTCCGTGAGGGAGGATCAGAGCCAGCTGCGGTGCAGGACAGGCTGGGGAGAAGGAAGGGACGCCAGTCCCACCTACACCCCCTTCCCCGCTGGGACAGGGGGCCGTGCGCCAGGAGGCGGAGAGCGCATCAGGCCTCTGGGATGTGCGAGAAGGACCTGGGGAAACATAGCTTCTCTCTCACCTGGGTTTGATTTTATTAGTTGGTTGGATGGTTGGTTGGTGGGTTTTGATTTTTCGTTGTTGTTGTCTTTCCCCTGCCCCTTTCCCTTTATTTTTCCTCCTGCCACCCGAAATCTTTTTTTTTCCGTCTCAGCTGCTGGCCACCTTGTCTCCCATATGGATGGGGTTATCTTAGAAGAATCTCCCAGAGAATCGCTCCTTAAACCTCCTTTTGTCTTGGAGGTTGAAAAGAGCATTGTTGTGCATGAAAAGGACCTAGACAAAATCCGCACTGTTTCAATTCAGGACTGTTTAATCAGTCCCTAGTGACAATTTTATGGGTTTTAGGTGGTACAATAGCATCTTTTAAAACCTTGTGGCCTTCATGAAAACAAAGGGCTTGAATTTTATGGGCTTACAACTCCAATTAGAACAGTGCCAATGTGTACGGGAGATTATCAAATTTGTATCATAAAACCCCTCTATAATAAATGATTACTGGAAGCTGGGGAGGGGCGGGAAGGGAGAAAAGACTCAGACTTCAAGCAATGGACTTTGTCACATGTAGTTTTAAAAGTACAGATGCTGCCCTGCATTTTAACCCTTTGTGACCCAACTATGCAGCAGGATCATCTGTGGAAATAGTGTGATAACGTCATTAGAAAAGGAAACAAAGACAACGGGACAAGACTGCTCCTCCTCAGCACAAATCTACCTTCCATCAGCTTCCCGAGTGTTTGCAGCATCTCACCTGGATGAGGTCCTTCACCAGGGTCCTTCCCTGGCTCCATCACTCATCTGCTGTCCTGTCCAGGAGTCCACATATGGCCACAGGAAGGCTCTCTAAAATAGGAAGGCTTCCTTAAATTACTGCTTTTATGAGCTACTGTACATCCAGGTAATGACAGAGGATGTCCTTCCCAATCCCAGTGGTTTTCTCTGATAACTGGCTGATGTGGGTTTCTTCACAAAAACTGTGCAATTTGTGAGTGTTGCCTTTTAGCAAGTCCAGGGAGGGGGAAAGGTGCAATTCCCAGGCACTGGCAGAGGCTAACGAGATGCTCTTGCCGGGTGAGTGAAGCCATCTCAACAGGGGTGCAGGGAAGATGGCAGAGTCATGTTCAAGCATGAAGAAAAGCAGCCCTTTAAGTTAATACGGCCAAGTAGAAAGAAGAATGAATTAAATAATGAGACAATTCAATAGTCTATGGAGAGAGATGTACAGTAAAGAAAAAGTCTTGAGGAGGATAGGGTGGGACTGAAAATATTATTTTTTCCTGACAGAAATAAATTAATCTGTCTAAATTTTAACCCCTTTTAGTGAGGAAAATAGTTTACCACTGGTTAAGCTGTATCTAGGAGATACTTCTTTAAAAGTGCCATTGATAACAGCTTTGGGGCAAGAGAAATTTAGCACCTTTCAGCATATTTTCTGTTACTTTGACTTTTTTTTTTTGATAAGGCACGAAATCATCTCAGTTGTTGGTTTAGATTTTTTTGCCTCCTCCTCAAAGGGGTGAGTGCACAGTTTCTGCCTTTTCTTTCTTTTCCCCACCAGGTCTCATTGTTACTTTCACCCAGCAAATAGGCCTGTGAATTTCACTGAAACTAATGAATAAGCATACCACGATCAAGACCTAATGCCATCTTCAGCTAATGAAAAGCATTGCTAGCATCATCAAACGTATTCCTGGGTGCTTTTTTCTTAGTCAGTAAATAAACAATTGAATTTGCAAAGGCCCAGCCCTGTTTCAGTGGGAGCCCCCCGAGAACATGTTTGGCAACTTAGAACTAAGACATTAAAACAATTCACCAGATTGCCTCTATTTTTCGGATGATACTTCTGAACGAGCACATGTTCAAGCCTCTTTGTGATACTTCATGAACAAGTTGAGTGTTCCCCTGCCAATGCACATCCATCATTCATCTTTGTATATACACATCCCAGGCATTTTGAAAATTACAACAGATGAAAAACGTCGCCTCTGAAGCAGAGTTCTGCCATGCTCCAAATTCTCTTGTCACTGACTTAGGAAAAGCTCCTGGCAGCCTTGCTGTGTGTATGTCTTGGTTAATGACCCATCTGGACTGTGCTGTTAATTAAGTCCAGGTCAAGTCTGTCAAAACTTTCGGAATCTTGTCCTCTTGTACCTCACAACATTTGATAGGAATAGGCCTTCCACCCTTGCTGAATGTCCAGCTGACGCTCTAGGATCACAGTGAGCTCACTTTGTTTTCAGAAACAGCTCGTGTCCAACTCTGTTTGTGGAGAAGCCCAGTTCTGGCTCTCCTGGTACTCAGTGACCTTCACAATTTGCAGTTCATTGTTTAAGATAGCATCTTACTGGACTCGAGTCCCTGATAGCTGCTGCTTCTTGAGAAATGGGAACAGCTAAGATACAAGGAATAGGAGCTTCTGAGCCTTACTAATGGTACTCAGCCTTTTCTTCAAAAGCCTAGGTCGTGCAATTTCCTTTTCCTCAGATGGTGCTTCCAACGCCTAAGCATTGGACCAGTCCCATACATTATTGGCCACCAGGTAGTGAACTCTTTCCAGAATTCTTGCCATGAACAAAGACTTGCAAAACAAAAGTTCCACTCCACTTACATTAAAAAAAATAGACAAGAATTTAAGTGCTACCAGTGTCAACAATGGCAGAAGGACCCCAGACATCTCACGTAATTTTCAGGAGGCTTCTGACTCACTGTGCTGGTTGTAGCTGAGATAAAGTTAATTTTCTTACAGTAGCTAGTATGGGATTGCTTTGAATTTGTGCTGATAATGGTGTCTGATGGTTTGAATTTGTGCTGAAATGGCTGTTGATAATACAGAATTCTTTATGTTATTGCAGAGCGGTGCTTGTACTGCATCGTGGTCTTTTCTGTTTTTCATATTCCCCACCAGTAAAAAGGCTGTGGGTGCACGAGAATGTGGGAGGAGACACAGGTGGGACAGGTGACCCCCACCGATCAAAGGGATAGCCCATGTCATATGGCACCAAGCTCAGCGTTTAAAGCAGGAGGAAGAAGGAGGAAGAGTGGCTGTTCAGAGCTCTGGAATTTGTCTTCTCCAGTAACTGTTGGTTGTGGTGGAGCTCTGATGAACACTTGCCTGCCCATGAGAAGAAGTGAATTGTTTTTGCTTTGTTTATATGAGTGACTTTTGCTTTCCCTCTTAAAGTGCCTTTATCTAAACCCATGAATTTTCTCGCTTTCTTCCTTTCACTTCTCTCCCTTCTCAGGGGTAGAAGGAGCAACTGGCTGTGGGTGCTTAGTTGCTGGCTGGGGTTAAACCATGGCACTCAGTTTAAAGCTAACTTCCTGTGGGAAAGGAGGCAATGGATGGAGAGTTACCCAGAGCAGAAAAGTTGCTTTATTCTCCTTAAGCATGGAGCTCAAGTAACACTCAGGAGCAGAGGAGCTAAGATCAATAGTAACACCATTAAAATGATTTTTGGAAGTCACACATCTACTGGGTGTAACAAGCCTAAGGAGATCTCAGTCTGCCACTAAGCACAGATTACTGAGCTATGAGATCAGGTTGCTTTTCATCATATTCAGGCTCACAATTGCCTTCTAAATTATGAAGGAAATCAGCTCTCTAGACCAAGGATACTGGTAGATGCCAGTTTTCATCCTGTTTTCTCCAGGATGAGAGAGATTTAAAAGAGGTCATAAAGTGTTCTAGAAAAAGCAAGAATATCTTCAGAACACAGATATAACTTTTTTAATATTCAGGGCCAACACAGAGAAAAGTCCATTTCTGACATCCACTGGTTTCAGGTGGCCTTCCTGAATAAAAGGAGACCTAGTCATTTACTTATTCACAGGCCTCTGCTCAATCTAATTCTTAAACGTCAGAGTTAGATATCCTCTTCAGAATCTGACAGAATTTTATTCTAGATAAATACTAGAGTTATACTTTAAAAGAGAAAAGAAACAAAGAGACACAGCAAAAAGACACAGGAAAACGTGTAACAACAGTGAACAGAATAAATCTCGCCACTTTTTGTGCACAGGATGTATTCTCATGGGACTGTCCCCGCTGCTTTTGAACAGTCAGGGGCATCTCCCATGCAGGAGAGCCCTGCTCATTAGTTCACAGTGTGGACAGAAATGATTTCTTGACATTCCCACAGTGCTTGACTTTGCAGTATTTGTTGGCAGGAAGCATCTGACTTTTTAGAGTCGGAATGCTGTTTTCCTACTATGTCCTTATTTTCCTGTTTGATTTGGTGGGGGGATTTGGTACTAAGGTAATGGCTTTATGTTATTCAACACTAACCATGATTCTACTAAATCATAAATATAGCCACTTAAAAATATAATAAAATATCTATCTGAAGATTAAAAAAACCTTCTCTTGTTTGTGTGCATCCATATAGAGTTCCGAATCAGACACATCTGCTTTCTGCAAAATGCAGTATCATCCACGAGAATTGCTTTGCCATCACACTTCAGAGAAGTCCTCTTCTGTTGCTCACTGGGCACCATTTGGGAGGTCCTCATGATCTGTTGCTTTCAGGGGTTTCATGTTACCAGACATCCTTCTGCGCTATTTGTACAAACAGTAAAAAGGTGGATGTGACAGTTTTGACTCATCTTTTCCCTTAACTTCTCCTACACTAGCCTCAGGATGCTACTGTTGGTATCTTTAATGCTGAAGTTCTGCCTTCATCACCACAGGTTTTTCCTCTGTGCATGGTTTACCTGCCTTCTGTTGGTGGCTGAGATGGTGTTAATATTCTGTCTTCCCCTTTATATTATTTTTATCTCAGTAAATTATCTCTCTATTTTCTTCACTCATGTCTAATATAATGATCTTGGGGAAATAATTTTACTACTGTGTAACCTTCAGACTCAGTTTTCAGAGTACCAATGTGTATGTGTGTGAATCCTGTATTTTTTCTATTTGAATTTGGCTACTGAAAAATAACTTTATCTATGCTTCAAATAAACCCAGACTTTATTATTGCTTTTGGCTTTGAGTTTAAATATTCCTTGGGCAGTAGAGAGTTGAGTTTTCAGTGTACTGAATTTTCAAGACACTACAGGAATACTGTTCTGGTGTTTACATTTTAAAAAGATGTTGAAGGACTCAAAAGCCATTGTGGAGGAGCTGCATGTAAGGTGAAGGTTTGGCCATCATCCTGTAGAGTGAAGGCTGGGGTAGGTGCCCTGTCTATTTCAGCTTGCCAAAGAGGCTGGTGGAGCAGCTGAAGTAAAAACACTCACACAGCAAACATCATCTTGGGCATAAAAGGCCTTTCTGTTCAGCTGGCAAAGTTTAACGAGGTCCAGTTGTTTGACAAAACCTCCTCTGAAATTTGTCGAAACTCCTAACCAGTAGAATAATAAGGCATTTTTTACCAGGATTTGACGGCAAAATCCCTGACTCTGAAACAATTTCATGGGGTATCTGAGTAAAAATATTCTCATTTAGTCATAGATATTTGCCTTGTGCTAAGAATGGGTTCCAGGAATCACTATGGCTCATAGATATTAGAGATGAGAGTGCTTGGTCAGAACTGACCCTTCTGACCTTTAAGTATGAACATTTATGTATGTCAGGTACCAGAAAGCAAATTATCACCACTCTTGAGCTACTTTGCTTTCAGATAACCATGAAAGAACCAGGTATATCTAGAAAGCTCTTCAATGCTGCAGTTGCATATGCCAGTCACCAGGTAAATGGCTTGCCTAGAAGAGTTGCTGAATTTGAGGCGGATGCAGTGCAAGGATAGTGGTGAGGCTGTGCGACATTACGGGCTCTTGTTTGCTGCATGGTGTGGCCCCGCAGCCCACGCTGCCGATGGCAGGCGCTGGCTCTCCTGGGCTGCTTGAAAAATCTGCATCCAGCTGCACGTAGCACTCTCTGTGTCTATTCCTAGCAGCACCCGCCTACCAGTGTGCAGATATCCTAAGGCAGGGCTGATAGCAGAAGTCCAGATCCTCACCCTTCTCCCCAGCACCATTTCCCCCTGTGCTACAGCAGCGTGAAAATCACTCACACTGCCTTAGGTCTCCTTTTGGTCACTGTCCTTTCTCCCTCTAGCACTGACTTCACAGAAAATGGGGGCTGCTAAGGACATCTTCAGGCTAGGTTTCCAAGGGCACCTTGTAACAGCTGGGAAAAGAGTTGAAAAAATCGGGAGGCTGAGGAAATGTATGTGTGACTGTCTCGCTTTTTCTTTCCCCTTTCCTTGCTCTCTCTCTCCACCATCAGGCTATGCCTACTATGGAATCAGGCCAGTAGCTGCTCCTAACAGCCTCACTTTGCATTTTTCACTATTGTCATTGTATCAGCCAATCATGTGAAAAAAATGACATATTGACTTGGCAGGTGCTTCTGTTTTGAACATGATTAAATAACTTTTTATTGTCATCTTCAAAGCATTTTTACGGTCATTTACGGAGTGAAAGGGGCTCTGATTTTGTGAGTATCTGCCAGAATATGTTTGATCCTGTCATCATTTCTTCAGAAAATCACGCGCCCGTAGCTAGAGCACAAGATACGGTAAGTGCATGAATCGTCCATTGCCCTCTGCACTTACAACACTGCCTTCATTGTCAATGATAACAACAGCAGGGGAGAGATCTTGGGAGTTAAACTACCTGCTGTTTTCTCCTTGATGTTTGAGCTCTTGGATGCTGCATGAATCCCAGAGATGCAAGGAGTCACTTCTTTGCTGATGCCTTATTTTATAGGTTGTTTAAACATGGTACGCTGTTGTAATTAGAGCCAACAAGAAAGGAGGATTTCTGTTTCACAGGAGATGCTGGGTGTTTTATTGTGCATCGTCAGCGTGGCAGAATTACAGCACTGATGGGGACCTGGGCCGTGCTTTGCTGCTGCTCTTGGACGCTCTCTGTGGACTTCCCTTGGATGCACAATTCTGAGCTCCCATCAAGCTCCCACATATTGAGCAATATTCACATGTACCCCTCAAATTTCCCAATTCCACTGAATCAGCACTTTGCTGGGGGGGAAAAAAAATAAAAAAATAAAAAATCCCCAGCTAGAGCACTCCCTGTCAGCAGGATCTATCTATGCAACAGCCTTCAGTGACCTTCATCTGGGCTTACAGTTTCTGTGTACATCAAAATAGAAATACTTCTTGCTAGATGAGTTAGGCTAGTAATATTGTGTGCATGAAGCAAAGAGAGTTACAAGTAGCACATCTTTGTTTAAATTTAGCAGTAACCAGCTGGCCACATTCTGTAGGAAGCAGGAAGGGAGGAATCACAGGGAGGAAGGGATCTGATGAAAAATCAAGCAGAGGCTATAAAAACATTTCTCTAAAATGGCAGCATAATGAAAAAGGGATGCCAAGCAAAGAGCTTACTGATAATCTGTGTATCACTCATAACATATTCCAGCTAGCTCAGCCCTTGGTTTGGAGGGGACATGCAGGTGTTGGGAAGGAGCATTTCCCACGCATGGTATTTTCTGCAGGATTCTTTTCCACAGGCAAAACTTACTTGTACTTCATTAACACCCTTTGAGACAGGCTGTGAAAGTGCAAGGTGAAAAAGGCAGAAAGTTGATGAAAATGAGTGTCAGCATTCCTGAGAACAACCGAAATGAGTCTGAGAGCAAAGGCTTGAGTCTCCAAAAATCCCCAAAAACCTATGGACTAAGTGGCTCCATCTTTCCCTCATTTTCATGCTCCTTAGTCCCCCAGGACTATTGCTCCTTAACTATTGCTCTGCCATCTGCATTTCTTTGAATGCCTTTCAAACTTCCCTTTGACCGCCATCACTTTTCCTCTCATAAAATTATTAACAGAGAAATGAAGCTCATATAAAATCAGTTCTCATGGAACAATTTGAAAGACAAAAGAATCTGTTAATAATAACAAGGACCTCTGACATTGCAACAAAGCAGCTCCTCACATCAGGAAGGCAAAATCATTTGTTTTCAGGACTTCTTCCTTTTGGCTGGAAATGTAAAAGGAAGGAGACTGTAAGAGATACCTTAGACTCACATGAATATCTCTGACTGTGCTGGGTCTGGCTGAGCTGGAGTTCATGTTTCCCACGGCAGCCCTCACAGTGCTGTGCTTTGCACTGGTACCTAGAAAGGTGTGGATAACACACCAGTGCTTTGGCTACTGCTGGGCAGGGCTGGCACAGCATCAGTGATGTCTATCAGCTCTCACCCCCACCAAGGGACTGGGTGCATCCTAGGAGGGGGCACAACCAGGCCAGCTGATCCGAATTGATCGAAGGGATATTTACACCATCGGCTCAGGTATAACAGTGAGGGAAAACAGGAGGAATGGGGGGGTGTTTGTTGTGTACAGTGTTTGCACTCTAGAGCAACTACAGGTGCTGAGGCCCTGTTTCCTAGTAAGTGGTTTAACATCCCTAATTGATGGGAAATAGAGAATAAACCTTTTTTTTTTTTTTTTTCTTTTTTTTTTTTTTTTTTTTTTCCCCTCAGCGTAAGAGCATGCAAACTTCTGCTTTAGTAAACTGCCTTATCTCAACCTATGGGTTGTTTTCTGTCTTATTTTCTCCTCCTTGTTCAGCTGGGATGGGGAGCGGTAGAGCAGCTTGGTGGGCACCAGGTGTCCAGCCAAAGTCAACCCACCACACTAACGAAGGAATATTTCTGGCTATATTACTGTGATTATGCTCATGTGCCTATGCCACATGTTCAAGACCGTGCTACACAAGTATTAAAGATCAATGAGTCAGATCTCAAAAACCATGAGCCCAACATAAATCATCACGAGATTTAAAGAAAAAGGGATAATCTTTTTGCCTCCCAGTTTCTGTCTGAAGAATAATTTTGTTCTTTGATCTATTTTGCCTTTTCAGAAGAGACCTTTAAGCTCAATGAGATCTAAAATGGCTTGTATTTGCATGTGCTGTCACTTCATCAATTGACCTCAAGGACTGGGACACTGAAAATATTAGTGGCAGACCTGTGAAAATAATGAGTTGATGAATTCTACATTTTCAAAGTCCTGCTATAAAATAATCTGCCTCTCATGTGTTTAGCTGTGGTGGAAAGGTCCCTTCAGCCTTACTCTTACCTTTAAAAGCATGACCCAGCTATTCAGATGGTGCTCATCACCACAGCAGCAGGAACATCATCCCTCCATCCATCCATCCCCAGCTGAGGGTTTGACCTGATTAATTTCATCACCTGACATTGATATATGTGTAATATATGTTTCCCCCCTTCAAATGTACACAGCTCTAGTCCACAGTCTTTGACTAATGTACTATCTTTATTTCTTAGAACAGCACTTTGCCAGTATCTGTACTCCAAATTAGCAACAGATCCTTTGAAACAGTGACTCCCCATCCACTTAATTTCCCTTCAAAACCCAGCTTCAGGGTATTGACCCTCTGGATTGCTTGGAACAGCGTCCATGAAGTTGCCGGAGCAGCCGTGCCACAAACGTGGAAACGTTCACGGGGCTTTCACTGTGCACCTGTCACAGGCCAGAAGCCACAGGGCATTCCCAAAGCCCCCTAACACCTAGACCCCCAGGACACTTGTACATTGTAACAATTAGACTTCTTACATTAACAGCTAATGCCCTACTGGAGAAAAAAGAAGGAAATCAAGGTGAGAGAAAAAGTAAGTGAAAGAGAGAAAGAAGAGAACACGCACACAGAAAGGGAGAAAGCAAAAGTGTGTTGTCATGGGTTAGCCATGTTCATATCTTGGGAGATCTGGAGTCTCAGATGTGACCACTGCAGGGACAGATGATGTGCAGGTGAAGTGGCTGAAGTAGCATAAGGAATGCAGCCACTGAGAGTGTGATTTTTGTGCGCTGTGTAACTGCGAGGCAGTTCTATGGTGCTAACAGTTTTCATGCCAGCTGACCTCCTGTCAGCCTGCTCCTGTGCTGCGCTGCAGAGAGGGGCAGCGTGGACAGCACATCCACACCTGACTAACCAGGGCTTGGGGAAGCCAAGCCTTTACCTCATGCTAGCTGGGGGTGATGGGGAGATTCATCCTGGCCTGTAGAGCATGGTGCCTCCCACGCTTGTTAGATCACAGGATGGTCCCAAACAGGTTTCCTCCTACTCTTCTGGTCACCCTTCTGGGCCCCTTTGCGATTTGGTCTGGCTTTGTAAAGCCAGAGCAGCATATATAGGGTAGGTCAGGTGGAAGAAGTCTGACTTATTATATTTGCTGAAACATCTTTCTTAACTGCTAAATATTGTACAGAGTAAAAGCAAAGATTTTTTTTTTTCCACCTTGCTAATCAGGAAAGAGGTAGATCTTAGCAAAGAGACAATTATGAAAATCAGGAAGCAATTTAATTGTCTGAAAACAGCTTAATTAGGGAGAATATAATTTTCTTAAATGATAGTAATCATTTTCCTGGGGATTAAAGAATAGCAGATCTTAACTTCAATGAAAATAAGATTTGCTATCAGAAACAAAAACAGTTGAAAAAATAATGAAAATAAATAAGTTAATAAATAATAAGTTACATTTTGTTGTTTGTATGTGGGTTTTGGGTTTTTTTAAATTTTGTTTTTCAGGGGTTTTGTTTGTTTGTTTTGTTTACTGTGTAGATATGGAACCAGTACCTATCTACTACAGAACACCTTCTAAGCCTGTCAGCAGGGGAACAGCTCCACATTGCAGTAGGAGCTTTCTAAATGTATGGCAATAAACCAGCAGAACGTTCCTCACTGGCCAAAAGAGAAGAAAAATAGTACAGTAAGCAAATAAATGCATTGAGGATGCAGTGTTGCTGGACACTACACACTTCAGAAAACTGTCACTCAAGACTGTTAGGGGTGTACTTGGAAGCCTGAGTATACAGTCTGAAAGCTCCTGCATTGACCTGTACTTCTAGAGTGATAGCTAAGGCCTGCCTTGTTCAGGGAAACAATCACTTGCTTAACTTCAATGAAAACCTCATGATCTACCTACCTCATGCTTATCCAGAGGCTATTTCATGGGAAAAATAAACAACAACTGTTCCATGCACAGATATATTTAAGTGTCTTTTTATTTGCAAAATTCACCCTTCAAACACCAGGACATTCCAGAATTTACACTGATATAAACTTTAGGCAAGGGATCATACTGAATTTGTCCAATGAAGTCTCTGCCTCAGTGCACAACGTGGCTGGAATTCCTAAGAAGACGATTGCACAATGTTTTGTATTTTCCCAGCTCTTCACATTATTTTTCTCAAGTGAAAACATACACAAATGGCAGAAAATCTTTTCTCTCTCCTGTGAATATCACGGTAAGACACTGGAACAGGCTGCCCAGTGAAGCTGTGGATGCCTCAACACTGGAAATGATCAAGACTGGGTTGAATGGGGCTCTGTGCAACCCAGTCTAGTGGAAGAGGTTCCTGTCCATGGCAGGGGGGTTGCAACGAGAGGATCTTTAAAGTCCTTTCCAGCTCAAAACTTTCTATCATTCAGTGATTCAATGGCAAGATGGCTGAGCTAATCTCTCAGTTTGTTGAAGTTAGAAGGGCCATCCGTTTCCCTTCCCATCCCAATTTTGGGCAACCATAAAATGCAGTTCCTTTGAAAAACAGGTCCTTACAAAATGCATTTCCGTACTGCCACAGGAAAGCAGTACATCAAGGACTGAAAAATACTGGTCCTACGGAAGGAATAAGGAAAAGATAGCTAGGAAACAGAGTCTGAAAGAGATCTAGTAAATCAGTTCATGGAAAAAGACATACAAATAGAGGGTTAAAAAGGCTAGCGTAATCCTCGGATTTTGAAGAACAATTTAGAAAGCCAGAGGAAGGGAGTGATTTTGCTCCACCTCTGCTTCTCTTGAGATCAGTGCTAGATCACTGTGTCTATTGGCTATACCCATATCTTCAAAACACATTGCAGGCCAACATGCAAACAAGCACCACAAACTAATCCAAGAAAGGTCAAAATATAAGGCTAAAATGCTTGAAAAATTATCTCTGCTCAGCTTAACAAAAACAAGACTGAAACATCATTTCATTGTACTGTAAAGATCTCTTCCCAGAGACACATGGGGTTATTATGCAAGTAATTATGTGAAGAGACATACGCGGTTTTATTCCTTAACCCTTTGCAGTAATAGGGCTGATGTCTCTTCAGTCCAGGCAGAAAATCAGAACAAAAACGAAGGCTGAAAGCCAGACAAGCCCTATCTTGGAGCAGCTCATGCCATTGGAAATGTGCAAGCAGTTAGCTGAGGTAAGGACTCCTTTAATGAAGGCTGGAGGCCCCTGTGCAATGCACATTTAAATCACACTCAAGGCTCAAGGCAGAGTGACATGGAATGATGGATGACATACAGGAGGCCGGGCAACATGATTGATTGATTTCTGATTTTATTCTTGTCAGTGTAAATCGGTGCAGAAGCAATACTGCTAATAGGTCTGGGCTGAGCACTGTGGCTCTGAGTCCAGTTTTGCAGACTAGATCTTCAGAACAGGAAGCAGGATGGCTTTGAGGAGAACTGCAGAAAAGAGGATCTAACCCCACTTTCCAAGGTAAATTCTAACTCAAGCATTGCATCTTAAATCTTAACCTTCCCACTCAACCATTGTGATTGGAGAAGCTGTTGTTTTGGCTTGTATCTCTTCCTGTTAAGCAGGTTCTTTTTTCAGGCTGAGTAGCACCTTTCACCAACAGTGCTCAGGCTGAGACTAAAAATCCTACTTGTAGAGTAAGTCACTACTTAATGCAAGAATGGCTGTGGCAGAATCTGGCTGCAGTGCTGCTCTTGTGTTGAGGAGCACTTTAGTCACCATCAGCCCTTGTTTGTTTTCATCAGAGAATCACTTACAGAGTCAAGAAGTTCTTCATGGAGGCGTGCAAGATCTAAGAAAATATATTATGTAAAATGTGTATTAAATGATGTTTAAAGGAGGGTTTTTTTAAAGCCACACAGGTTCCTAACTGGCTATGTGAATGCTGAAGCTTAGTTTTTATCCTTCGTGCCTTCTTCCTGCCTGGGGTCGGCAGCACAGAATATGAAAACCTCCTCTGACACGTGCTCAGCCTCACTGTATTCTTTTTAAGATGCCAGTGCAAAAGGAATTATTTTTTTTGTTTGCAGTTGTGGGATTAACATAATTTTCTGTATTTTTTTCTTTTTCTCCCCAAGGATATTTCTACTTGTTTAACTCTCTTTCTTAACTAGAGCAGAGATTTTGTTGTTGTTTTGGATTTCCTTACAGAATGTGGATCCCCAAGCACAATCTCTCCTTGCAAAGAGGCTATGTGGAAGCCGAGGTACAGGTGTATGAGGGAAGAGCAGTCCAAGTCTGGTTGTCCATGTCTTGAACACTAGCTGAGAATGTAGAATTTCAAAAAGCAAACCTCTCCCCAGCGGGACAGTGCAGCTGCATTCTTACTTCACACAGGCTGAAAACCAAGTGGGAACAGATCTGCCTGTGGGATCCATAGGGATGAAAAGGCAAAGGGTTAGTTGACAGAAAAAACAGATAACCTGAGAGCATCTCTAGAGATGTTAAGTTTCAACAAATAACTGCAGGAGCAAACCCTGGCCCTTTCCACCTTGCAGGGACTGGCACAGACAAGGATGGGGGGCGCTTGTATTTCCTGTGAGAGCGCTTGTGTTGGCACCTCCAGACCTGCAAGTTCCCACAACCTGGGGAAAAGACAGCAGGGATTGAATTGTGCAGCCAAACAATGCAATTCCCACCAAATCATGGAATTTTTCAGTCCATCATCCCAGTGAGAACAGCAAATTGCTGGTAATCTGCAGAGACGTGAGTAGGAACATATTCCATGAGTATGGAAACGGTACAGTGAGAGAAGTGTGAGGATGAAATTACTATAGCTGCAGAGAAGTAATAGAAACTATTAATAGAAAGAGAAATTTGGTGGATGACAAGTTGACTGTCAGCCAACAGTGTGCCCTTGGAGCCAGGAGGAAGAATGGTATCCTGGGGTGCATGAAGAAGAATGTGGCCTGCAGGTTGGTGGAGGTGATCCTCCCTCTTTACTCCATCCTTGTTGGGAGGAAAGGGTCAAAACCAGAAGATTTGGCAAAGAGGAGGGAATATTTTTGTGCAAAGTGACCTTGCCGGTTGGAATGCTAAAAACGTTGGCGTGGGAAAACTCCGATTATTATGCCTAGTGTGTTCATCCTCTGCCTGTTTTGAGTAGATTCCTGTGTAGAGATAACACACTCTCACACACAGGTCTGAGCCTCCTGCTGGGAGAGGGAGCATAAAAGCACAGCCTCATGATGAACTGCACAGGGCAAAGCCCTTTGATCTATTCCTGCTGCCATTTCCCACTAGGATGAGCTAAGCTTAATGGAGCCTGTGTCCCCACGAGTCTCTTTAGTCTGGGATGAACTCAGCCCGACACAGCCTGTGCCCCTGTGAGTCTCTCTTCACTGGGAAGAGCGAAGCCTACCAGAACCCGTGTGTCTCTTCACTGGGATGAACTAAGCCTACCAGAGCCTGTGTCCCAGTGTGTTTTTGCTGCCTGGCATACTTAGGGGGGTGATGAAATAAAGCTACTTTTTGCACTTCAGCCGTGGTTTGGCGTACAGTTACCTGTATGTCCATATTCACACAGTGAGACCACCTCTGGGGTAGTAGAGTCAACACTGGGCTTCACAGTTCAAGAAAGACAAGGACCTACTGGAAAGGGGCCACAGAGATGAAAAGGGGTCTGTAGCTTCTCTCTTAGGAGGAAAGACTACAGGAGGTGAGCCTGTTTAGTCTGGAGAGAAGACTGAGGGGGGATCTCATCCACACATATAAATATCTCAAAGGCAGGGGCCAAGAGAATGGTGCCAGACTCTTTGCTTGTGCCCAGCAACAGGATGAGGAGTAATGGCCATAAATTAAACCACAGGAAGCTCCTCCTCAACGTAAGGAACAACTTCTTTACATTGAGGGTGGCAGAGCACTGGAAGGTCATGGAGTGTCCCTCCCCACTCAACAGCCAGCTGGATATGTTCCTGTGTAACCTGCAATAGGTGACCCTGCTTTTGTAGGGAGGTTGGTCTAACTGATCTGCAGAGGTCTCTTCTAACCCGAACTATTGTGTGATCCTGTGAAATCTCTTCGTGTGAGCATGAGTAATATGTGAGGACACTTCTGTTTGCCTTGCTGGAGTCAGGTCAGCACAGAAAGAGCTTATCCCACCCCTGCTAGAACAAGTAAATGGAGCACCTACACAAACTTGGAACAAAGCAGAGACTTAACAGAGGATCGAAATGAATTTCTGGCCTAGCATGTGATACAGGATAATGCTCAAACTACAAAGACCAAACATTTCTCTAGTTTATGACCCTCAGACAAGGCTCTGGCACATCAGCAGGTAGACAAATCATCAAACCACTGTACCACCCCAGGTACAGTAACCACCCCAGTGGTTACTAGCATTTATAAGAGGACCAAGAAATACAAGCTAATAAATATATCCCTAAATGGAAAATGGAACATGAGGCTATACACAGTTCTGAGATTTTGATATGATGGGGTGAGAATCAGCAGACTCAGAAAATCTAGTAATTGTGGAGCCACTGAGCATAGCACAACACAGCTGGGCCACTAGAAGAGGAAAAAGAAACCATCAGGATGTCATGGACTGCAATACAGGTTGTACAAGTCTGAATAAATGATAGGGCTGTCTTTCAAACAAAAAAAAAAATACTTCACAGATGAATCCACACTCTTGTGGCCATGCAAGGTAGCATGAAAGAGAGATTTTGCCTAGGAAGACTCAGCAGTTTCTCCTTTCAGGTATAAGAGGAATTTTTATAAAGTGGATACAGACTTATTTGAAGTCTTTGAAGGCAGCAACATGGCTGAATGAAACTAGCGGATAGGTAGATGAGTCTCTCATGAACCATTACCATGGAATAGGCTTAAGTATGCTAAGATTGAAATGAGAAGCCTAATCATTTGAAGCTGACAGTTTTAAAATCTCACAAAACCCCAATGTGATGCTGGGAAGAGGCCAAGACAAACAAAGGATTTAAAAAAAAATTTTAGGTGGTCATAGCAGATGTAAAACTAAAGTAAATCATAATCAAATGAGAATTCCCCACAATATCTGCCTTTAAATACTGGTGAGCAGAATGAGAGCAGTGACAACCAAACCTCCTACAGCCAAGTGAAAACCCAGACAAAGGACTCATTCTCAAAACATGCCAGATCAGTTATTTGTGAGCTGCTGGACGGAGATCCTCTTTCAAGAAACACCAAAACTCTGCTGCTACATGACCTGGTTTTCTTCAAAACAAAAATTCAAGCAGCAAAGTAGATATGGCTCCAGCTATCAAAGCAAGAAATGCAGTGATGACCTGGTGGGGCAGCCCCTGTTCTGAGCCTTCTTGATTAACTCAACCTGGCCAGCCAAGATTATGCCGCTATTTTGGAATTGAAATGGAATGAAGAGAAGTCAATGGCAGGAATCAGCAGTGAGGAACATTAACAAGGAGCAGTGAAGGGGGTAAGATTTTGCTTTATGGAGATGATTAGGCACATTTGTACCTGGCCTTTTAGCCTCTTGCAGAAGGCTGCTCTCCTCAGTTAGCAAGTGTTGGCATCACTGAAAAAGCCTGCGGGTTTCTTAGCCCACTTAACTGCTGACCGTGTTAATAAGTTTCCTTCTCTTTTCCAGAACTTTGATTTCCTTATTTTTACTTTTATTTTCAATCTAAAAGAAGTCACAACTGTTGATACGGTGAGTTTGCTACTTTGTGTTTTATTTTAAATAGGTGCAGCTTTTTTATTTCTAAAAACATTGAATGAAAGTTTATGTTTGATGTACAGATAGATATGTTCAGGACATTTAGGTAGGTTAGTTTCTCATAATTTGCATATACTACCACCTGAAATCAAGGGGAAAGCTTCCCTGATTTAGCTGTAGTTCCTCATGTAAAAAATTGAAGGTCGATACCACAACCAGAAAGCAGAGATTCAATGTTAATTTTAAAAGATACTTCCAAAAAAAGAAATTAAAATTACACCTAAAATGCTAAATTACGATCTCTAGACACGGATTATTATGTTCTGCTGCAGTACAAAGGAAGAGATGGTGTTTTTTCCCCTGCGAATTAAAGAAAGGTTCGTATTATGCAAAACTCACTCGCTATCTGCCTAATCCCCTAGAGGGCAGTATGACCTAAAAATAAATTAAACTGAGCTAAGCAATTAGGCTTTTCCAAAGGCTCGTTATGTTAAATAGGATCACATTTCCTCCTTCCTCTGGCAAATTTCCACAAAGGTACAAGAAATAGGGAGCTATTTAGAGTTTTCAGTGTGTATGAGAAAACCAATAGGATAAGATTGGCAGTAGAATCCTATACCAATTTCTTTAGCTCATATGATAACGTATATTCAATATTGCAAATTGTCCAAGCCAAGTGTGCTGTACTTAAGCATCCTCTTGGGTGGTTTCCTAAGAAGGGTTTTATAGCTTTGATTTTGGATGGTCTCTTTTCCCTGTGCTAGCCTTATGATTTTGCCCATCTGTACCATTGATCCAAAGGCTTGATCCAGAGGTATCCAAGCTCCGGGGAGGTAGGGAGCAGTGGCTAATTAATCAGGCATTTCTGAGATTTGCTGCTCTAGGTAGTCCAAATGTTCAGCACATTACTACAATCTCCCAGTCCTCGAGGCTCCTTTTGTTGTCTGAATGAGGGAGGGATGTGTGTCTTTATCAAAATGAGGAAGTCTGTATCCTGTAAACATTGTTTTATATTACATACTGTATGAGAATCACAAGACGCCTTTCTTTTCCAAGCACGAGCATTGTGTTTGAAATTAATGGAAATAATGAAGAGCAAGTTTAATCACATAGTGACTGCTTGTCTAATATAAATACAGCTCCCATTATTTTCATTCACTTCCCATCCAGGGCACCACTTTCTGGCTAACCAGGATCCTATTGCCTTAATTTTCTGAGCAGGGAGAATACACCACACACCCCACCCCCCCCACCCCCCCCCCCCCCCCCCCCCCCCCCCCCCCCCCCGACAAGAGCATGTTTGGTACACACAACTTTGGTATACACAGCTCAGCTGTAATTTAATTTAACAATTGTTGAATCATTAAATATGCTGAGTTGGAAGGGACTCATCAGGATCATTGAGTCTAATTCTTGTCCCTATAAAAGACACTCCAAGAATCACAGCATGTATCAGAGAGTGTTGTTCAAAAGCTTCTTGAACTTGGACAGGCTTGGTGCTGAGATCACTTTCCTGGGGAGCCTGTGCCAGTGCCTAATCACCTCTTGGGTAAAAAAACCCTTTTCCTGATACCTAACCTAAACCTCCCCAGACTCAGCTGCATGCCCCCATGAAAATGTGGAAGACTGCAGTGAAGTCCCCTTCAATCTCCTCTCCTCCGGGCTGAATAGACCAAGTGACCTCAGCCACTCCTCCAGTTCCAGGGGAAAATCCACAGTTTCCCTCCAGGCTTTTAAAAATCTTTGTGGCCCTTCTTTGGATGCTCTCTAACATCTTAATATCTTTTCCATTTTGTGGCACCCCAAACTGCCCCCAGCCCTCGAGGTGAGGCTGCCCCAGTGCAGAGCAGAGCAGGACAGTCCCCTCCTTTGCCTGGCTGGCCCTGCTGTGCCTGATGCACCCCAGGGCAGGGCTGGCCCTCCTGGCTGCCAGATTCACCCTGGTTCAGATTCACCCTTTCATCAACCAGGACCTGTAGGTCCCTTTCTGC
The DNA here is from genome assembly GCF_015227805.2 of Hirundo rustica. NCBI lineage: Eukaryota > Metazoa > Chordata > Aves > Passeriformes > Hirundinidae > Hirundo > Hirundo rustica. The sequence goes on from NC_053455.1 coordinate 24,999,743, forward strand.
AGTGTTGCTCTCCAGCCTCTCATTCCCCAGTCTATAACAAAAATCCGGTTTGCCCCATCCCAAGTGCAGTAGTCACCCTTGCTAAACTTCATTTGGTTGGGTTGGTGATTGCTCAGCCCTCTAATTTGTTGAGGTCTCTTTGCAAGGTCTCTCAGCCCTTGAGGAAGTCAACAGCCCCTCCCAGTTTTGTCATCTGCAGCCTTGCTCTGTTTCTGTTCCAGTGCTGCATCCAGTAATTTATGAAGATATTGGAGAGCACAGGGCTGAGGATGGAGCCCTGTGGAGCCCCATTAGTCACAGGTCCCCAGTCTGACGTCACCCCATTCACTGTCACCCTTTGTACCTGACCCGTGAGCCAGTTGCTCACCCATCCCATGATGTGTTTATCAAGCTGTGAGCTGGACATTTTGTCCAGAAGTATCCTGTGAGAGACAGAATTGAAAGCTTTACGGAAATCCAAAAATATTACATCTATTGACTTTCCTAGATCAACTAGGTGGGTTACCCTTTCACAGAAGGAAATCAAGTGCTATAAGCAGGACAAGGGAGAGGAAAAAATCCAAACGGACGTAAGTGTTGTGAGCAGCCCTTAAACACCATCTTCCTGCCAGAAGTCACAACCTCTCGGTTCACATGGACTCCATGATGGCCTCTTGTCAGTATTCTGGCTGACAGCGGGTTTTTAAGGTTTGAAAGCTATCTTCTGGAGATGACACCTCTGTTTGGCTGTTTCAAAAAGTTGCAGAAAGGGTAGTCAGAGGACTAGTAACACTCATGACTTTTTAAGCAGCAGACTCCATTCAGTTAACAGCTCCACAGGAGCTTTTCTAGCCAGCTGAAAAACAAGCCGGAGATGGAAGAATATTTGTCCAGGATGATTTGATTTGAAGTTAAAGTGATGGAAAAGAAGGTAAAGAAGCCTTCTAACAAAAAGGTGCTATCTAGGTGTGCACATTTTTATGCTGGTGTCATTGCAGAAAGAATTTTTTATTTACAGTGGTCCCAGACATGCCTAAAGACAAATACAGAGATTTTTTGTATGAGGAAGAACAAAATAAATATGTGTGGGCAAATGAATAAAACCCCCCAGGGTTTGGTTGTAATTACCAAGGACAAGATTGATTATCTCAGTATATTTGGAACTACTTCATGAAGTCCTCTAATTCCAACAACAAAATATGGTTTCCGTCCTTTTATACTGCATACAGAAACACTCTGATATAACAGCTACAAGGTTTCTAGAATACCCTTTGCATGCGAAAAAGCATTTCTGAAGAAGTAGCTGACATAAAAAATTACTTACATTGCTAAGTGTGACTGTTGGATTTGATGACACATTTTAGTTAACTAGTTTACATTTCTTTTGAAGTGAATTTCCTAGCGACAATGTTTGCACTATTCACCTGCCTCATCAAGGCCTGTTTAGAATACAGTGCTTAATACAGTTTTTAACCCATTATAAAGCCATGCACAGATAATTTAAAATGATCATAACAACTAACAAACACGTAATCAAGGAGCTCTTAAAATGTATTAAAATTCAGGTCTCTCGCTATTAGCAAAACCGCTTCATTAACATATTAAGACAATGTTCATTTGATAATTAGCTTCTGTTTCCTTTGCGTCCTGGCAGTTAAATCCTTCTTATGAAGCCAGAGGGGAAAAGTTTATGTTTCTACAAGGTGTCTTTGATGAAGTTTAGGTTGCATCCTTAAATTTTTTAATCAAATTCTGTATTTCCTTCTTGTACTCTGTTTTGGAAATGCTGCAGATTAAAGCCCTCTTCATGGTGAATATAGGACTTGATGGGCTCATTTTCTCCTTTGGACTCATGCTACTTTAGTAACACAGGGATCAAGGGAATTTGTCCCTCTGTGGTGCACTTGTGCTCCATGTAGAGCTCAGAACCTGGTAGAGGAGAAAAACTAACGTGTCAAAGCCCTCACACTGAGAGCGGCATCACTGCTCTCCATCCTTCTCCTAATCACCACTTGCTCATTCTGAACTTTTCTTTCAAGAGAAAAAACAACAACAACAACAACAACAACCCAAAACCCCCACACCACTATTATTCAAACTAAAGAATGAGGCATTTGATTCAAGATTTTTTCTGACTTCAAATGTCAGCCATATCTGCTGAGAGGCCTCTGAGCTGCACATGAAATGTTGCATGTGTCACCACTGTAGCAATAGCCAAAAGAAGTAGCTTATTTATAGTGAAGGAAGGGAGCACAATTTATTTACATGAGAGTGCTCCAGCTCATGCCCTGGCTGCATCCCTCACCCACCATCACGTCACCAGCTGTTTCCAAGGAAAGATCCTCTTCTCATCCTCTCTCACAGATTTGCAATATACAGATAGCCTGGCATTACTGAATATATGAACTAGATCAGGCAGCTACAAGTCTCTTAAGTATTTAATTTGAATATGTTCTTAAGCCTAAATATTAATTTAATACATATTCTAGCCTTTAAAATAACCATTACTGGGTGCTTTAGGTATAAGAAGTAGGTTGGCAGAACTGTTAAGGAGGATCTTGCAAGATGGTGTACCTGGTTTCTAAATAAAAAAGGAGTATCAGTGTAGATGAACATTATGTGATGTACATTAAACAATCCCATATCCATATATATCCACAACTTCGCACATAATATTATGGGTTGAAAGATGACTACTCAGGAATGAAAGTTTAAAACAGATGGTTATAAAAGGGAAATGCCATCTCAATGCTTAGTAATGGAAACAATGTTAAAAATGTTAAGGAAAGGAAAAGAGAACAAGAAAGTGTATAAAATCATCTGTATCCTGAACAGTATGTACAGTTCGGGTTGTCCTTCTCAAAAAGGACATACAGAAGGTCAGAATAGGTACGATTTTTTAATTCCCTACCAGCCTGAAAAGAGATAACAGAGGGATAATATACTGGAGATGTATAAAGCCCTGAGTGCCAAGGAGAGGGCAAACAGGAAGTGATGATTATCCCCCTCTCAGTTCAAGAGCAAGGGAGCATCCCATGACTTTGGCAGGCATGAGATTATAAACAAAAAAACCCCAAACAAAAAAACAAAACAAAACAAAAAGGAGGTGGTTCTCCACAGAATGTCGTTAAACAAAAGAACTTATTACCGAAAATGTGTACTAAAACTGTACATGAATTCAGGAAAAGACTGGAAAAGTTCAAGTCTCAGAAACCCCCAAAATATTAAATACCTTATCTAGCTTAGGAGCCACAGGTTATTGGAGACTGGAACTCTTTTGGAGACGCATCACTACATCGTTTCTTTCTACCCCCTTTTTCTCCTTCATGTATCTACTGTTGACCATTATAAGATATCGGCTAGATGGACCTTTGACCTGACTTAGCACTGAAGTTCCTATATTCTCAAATCCTTATATAAGATAAGATTCTGCTCCAGGAAAGCCATTGCAGTAAGAATTTTGTCAGACATGCCCTCAAACAAATGACTATATCTGTCCAGCTAAACAGAAATTAAATGGGGCCACCACAGAAAGGAAACTACACCAAAGGCTATTCAGTCATTTTAATTTTTCTTTGTTCAGATCACTTTTTATTACTGTTTCAGATATCTACTGTAATGATGAAGAGATGGGGTAGTGTCACCCATGTGTTCTCACAATTGGTGATGTTTTTATCATATTTTTGTTTCAATTTTTTTGTTGTTAAATTATGTGCACTGAGTTTTAGAAAAACCACAAAATTACTTTCATTTCCACTAGCAGAGACACAGACTGAAATGAACAGGAAAGGGGTTGTATCTTTTCATATATATGGACACAGAAGTAGATTTCAAGCAGAGTTGTTAGATGATCACTCTTTGCATCTTTTGTATATTTTACCTTAGAAAGTACTCATCTCTGCATTGATATCAAGCGCATCTGGAGAAGAATATAATTTTCAGCCCTCCATTTTTTCTGAGATGTGTGGGAACAGCACTCACAGAAGACAACAACCAAGAAAATGGCACAAAAAATAAATTTCAAAAGGGAAAACAAAAATCTTGAAGCTTATTACATGTTCCCTTCTTTTCTTCTTTCACCTCACTAGAAGTCCTAAGTGGAGATTTTTTTTCCCTCTTCCACTAGGTTTTCCCAATGTCTTGCTCTGGGACTGCCACAAATCTTGGGGTATGGAAACAACCTTCCCTGGTCTGCTGTGGGCTCCCCTTGTAAAGCCCAGCAGGGACCAGCCTAGTCACCCATCCCTGGCCCAGGCCAGGCTGCTAACGGAGGACTTAAATCATCACAGAAATTTGTGTTACCATGGTGCCCATGAGAGCACACTCTCTTCTTTCTCCATATCTTGAGCATCTATTGCACAATTATTTCTGTTTCTAAAGGAGCATGGGCCTTGGACAAGAGAAAATGGGTCAGATGGCTCCTGGGTATAGTGGAGGTGGATCTCTACATGAGGGAAAGCACTTTGGGGCAGTGTTTTTTGAGGAAGCTGCAAAAACTCCAGCAAGCCTTTTCCTCCCATGTAACGCTGTTTGGCAGTGGCATTTGGGAAACCTACTGCTCATACCTATTTATTTAACCAGCAGGGTCCTGGTTGCTTTCATGGACGTGAGGTCATTACATGGAGGTCCGGAACACTGCTATTGCCTTTGGAGACCAATTCAATTACATCAGCTAGCAGCCATCAGCCCTGAGGCACTCGCAGTGTGTAACTGATACAGCAAGTTTCAGGTAACTTTCAGTAATATCAACTGGCATTGAGAATGCAGTAGGAGAACAAAGATTTTCCTCCACTTAAAAATGCAACATACTTGACCTTGGCACAAACAGAGCTTTGCCAGATGCTGTGATATATTTAACCTTCAGTTTCAGTGTTCCAAAAACAAAGTCTTGAGGTGTTGAAAGCCCTAAATGTTTTTTAATGGAAAGTGAGAGAAAACAGGCAAATCAGCCACAGAGAAGGCTCTGCCGAAAATTGCAGCTGCATCACTGTGACTGGGTTAAAAAAAAAAAGAAAATGTTTTTAAAACAGAAACTGCTGATATGGCTTTTGGTGAAGCCCCTGCAGCAGCTGTGATGGCTTTTAACTTTGAGTTTTCAGTGAGGAAAACATGATATTTCTTGCATTGTCATTATTATGAATAACACAGGCGGCTTTCAAAATGTGAGGCCAGGTTGAGGTGCAGATGTAAAGTTAGCTGCGTCTTGTACTGGACCAAATAGCAGGGGCTGAGCAGTTTGCTGGACCTGGTTAGTACTGGACACATAGAGATCGTCAGTCCGCAGGTCAATTTAACTTCAACACAACGTGACGTTGGTGTTGGCTGGCAGCAGTGACACTCAGGATAATGTCTCCAAGCAGCTGCCTCCAAGGATGCCAAGGTACCACACGGTGAGAACGAAGCACAGAAGTACAAACCAAGCATGAGAAGATGCCTGGTATCTCGGGGCATGCCCATCCCTTCCTTGCATGTAAAAACATGCGCCCAGTGCCTCATGTGCTCCTCCTCACATGGCAGAATTGCTCAGTCTCTTGACACTCCACACAGGAGATGGTGACTCTGGGACAGAGTATCATATGAAGTCTCTGAAAAAAGGGAGATTACCTCTTCCAAATTGGACTCACTTTTGTGCAAAAAGGAGACAATGAATAGTTGGTTTCAAGCATCAGGTCTCTTTACTAATATCGGCTCTTGGGTGAACAGAGGGCTGAGAAATGCTTCAGCCAAAAGTGACTGAAGACAAAACATCTTTATGAAAAGTGCTGGTTTGAAGGAATGAACATTTTCAAAAATAAAGAAAAAATGTCTGATTTTCTGACTAGTTTTTTTAATTTCTCCAAAGAAGAAGGTAAGGATCTTGAAACTCATAGGTTATTGATATTGATCTCTCAAGAAGACCCCGAATTTTCACCCTGGGAACACAAACACTCGCAAGAGGGGGACACTTCTATGCTTGAATACCTATCCTCTGTCTGAGAGAGCTGGCAGTAGTTGTTTCTTTCTTTGAACATGTAAGATAGCAAGAATTGCAACGCGGGTATACTGCTGGAAAATACAACTCAGTTTTTCAGAGACGGTAACCTTGAACCCATTCCGATTCCCTGCTAAGATTTATTATGTAAGTACAATCTGGGAATCGTTCATACATGATGATCATTTTCCAAGTAACGTTTTGTATCTCCTCCACCTCTTTCAAATTCCTTTTGTTACTCCCCATGCAGAATTCCTAGACCTGGAGGCAGATGGCAAATGGAAGAAAGGGTGTGGCCATGTGCTAATAATCAACAGCGCTAATAGCAAGGGGAAAGATTTGCCAGCAATTGGCAAATGTCAAGGATGCACATCACCTATTGAAAAGTTACATCGGCAGCAAGTCTCCTTTGACAGTTGTTCTGGGAATAGACATTAATGCTTCCACTGCTGATCTGCTCTTTATTGGCAGCTTGTTGAAATAAGAGAATAGGTCTACTGGAGCTGGAGTTCCTGATTGGAGGAAAATGAGGTAAGGGGACTAGGTCTCTTTCCTGTTTGGATGGCTCTGGATGTAGTTTTGCTCATTCCTGTACATTTTGTCTTTGGAAAAAGCAGTGGGAAAAGCAATGCATCACCGAAGATCAACAGATACTATACGACACCACCAACTGACCAAAGCAAAGACCCTGTCCCGGACTCAGTGCTGAATTTTTGGCACTAAATTAAGCATTTTGTTGTGTAAGATGCTTGCATTTACTGTCTTTAGTCAGTACCTTTGCTTAGACCACTTTTTCGCGAGTCATTGCAGTGATCTCACCAGTGTCAGGGTTTAACTTGTAGGCAGCTAGGCACCAAGATAAGCTACCAAATACTGCACAGAATATCTGGCCTAACACTTTACTTTGAGCTTTTAAAAATTGCATTCCTTGGAAACACAGGTGAAGGAAAAGAGAAAATATTAAGAAAAAAATTGTCTCCTTTTTTATCCTTCCTCACTGAACAGGATAGGAATTGAGCTATAAGGTTTTGGGAGCCTTTGTTTCCAGTGTCCTGTGCTACATTTTGAACATGAATCTGAATAAAATTCCACTCATGACTGCTTTTCCCGGCACAATTGGGAACAATATGAGACCAGGATAATGGCATCCACCACAGCTTCGTGAGCACTGCAGCCACATGAATGTGTTGTGATTCCCTCCCCTACAATGAGCTTTAGTTCAGGCATATTGCAGCCCTAAATGGAGGAAATTATGGAAAAAAACCTTTAAAACTTGTAATCTTATTTAATGATTTTACAAAAAGCTGATGAAAATGTGATAGAGCAACAAAAAAATTATATAAGACAGTTTATTTCTCACATGGATTATCTTAGCTTGAAACTTAGTAGAAGACAAAGAAATTAGACATATATGTGCATACTAATGTTCATTACCAGACTTCGAGTTTTACAATCCAAACTAGAGATGACAATGCATGCACACACAGAGAATGACCAAAAATAGCAACGGTAACCCCAAACAGCCATTTTTACAGAAAGATCCCTAAGTGAGGTCAGGATTTATTTACTGAAATATAAGGAGCTTATAATTAAACACAAAAGACAGTGCTTCAGATTTTTCTCTGACAAGAAAGCAACAACCTCTGGATACTGATGTGTATCAAGAAATAGTATTTAACATTGCAGGAACATTAGTGTGTTTTCTTTTATTGCAAAGCCTATTTGAATCACTTTGTAAAGCTGATATCATGAGCTAAACATACAGAGAAATAAAGATTCTTTTTTGAGGAAAATGAAATTTCTCTTTCTTCATAATAATACAAAAGATTTGAAAAACAACATGTTCTGGCCTTAAGTATCAGACTTACATTTTGTCTTTTGTTATCACTTACAATAGCAGTGCTGCTTGAATACCCAGCCATATCAAATGTAAGTTATTTGTATATCTCTATCCTCTCAGGAAATCTTGACCTTGAAATAGAATAAATATGTAACATGGGTATTGGGTTTGTGTGTTCATAGCTAACACCACCAGTGCTAAAAACCATAGACATCGAACAAAAACGTGCAGAAGATGAGATTGTGCAGTGCTGTTTGACTCATTGTTGCAAAATGAGAAATTACGGTTTAAATGTTTGCTGTCTTTGAATGACCCTTCATTTGTAATTGATTCAGCTCAACAGACTGCAATTCTCAAACCATCAAGATACAGAACTTATTTGTCCCATGTTTAAAGTATGCTTCAGTTACTCTACCAAAGTCAAACTGTACAGGATAGGACCTTTTCTGTGTGAGTGCTTTGATAATGTGACACATTAACTTAGGGTCTGAGATGACTGCTTATTTAGACTGAGATTTTTAGAATCAAATTGTATTTAGCATTTGTTGACCAGCTCTATTAAAGGAAGTGGATTACACATAACCCAAAACCTATAAAGAAGTCCACAATTGGCAAATCAATGGAAATCCTTGGAACGGCTACTTGAAGAAACTTTGAAAATTCCTTGTGAGTAGCCATACTTACAGACCAATAAGAAAGCATTCCTTGAGACACGTGCATTGATAACCAAGGACATTATCAGCTGCAGTCAAACTGGTAAACCTTGAGGAATGGGATTTTTTTGAGGACTTCAAGGTCTGTGCTTCAGTAAGGACACAGCACAGACCTTTAATGGTAGGAGAGTGGGGTAAAAAATATGGTACGACATGGGTTCTCCCTTTTGCCAATAGCTCAGAGTGAAGCTGGCCCTGAGCCTTAAAGATACCCAAAACAACAGATATCAACTTTAGACCTATGAAAGGTGAAATAAACAAGGTTTGGAGTCAAGGGAACATATCACAATAAGTTTGGCTCCTAAAAGGTATAAAAATTCTATTAAAATTTGCTGCCTGTTGTCACCCACAAAGAGGAAGGCAATGCATAGGGAGGACTCAAGGGCTTTTTCCTGCTTCCCAGTCACAAAACTGACCCTGGGAACATACACACAGCGTTTGTTGTCAGTATGTAAATGTGAGAACACAAGCAAATAAGTCTGCAGGAGAAGGAGCATGAGGGACAGAAGACAGTTTTCTTTAAAGCAAATAATCAACCTGGCTTTCAAAAGGTCTAGAATTTTGCTTTGCACATTAATTTTCTTCAATAACACTAACACATGAGTTATACATTAGCTGCTGGACTGAAATAATAAACACTAATGTGACAAGCTGGGAAAGGTATCTAGAGAGCAAAGATAGGTCTGATTTTATTTAATATCTGTAGTGTGATTTGAGAAAAAATATTGGAAACTTACTGGAGGCATTTGCAGTGGATTCTTCCCTGGGAAATATTTCCATCCTTTGCTGGGGACATCATGTTATACAAATGAATTATATTAAAGGATTATAGGAGTCTTTATAAATAAAGGAGTCTATAAATAAAAAGAAAACTACAAGATTGACCTAGGAAAAAATGAAAGGTGGAAGGAAGGGAGGAAAACTCAGAACAAGGCTAGTCAAGGCTCTTCAATTGCCCTCTATTGATGATGCATATTGATGATACTCACTGAAACTTGCTGTCCAGCAAATACTACTTATGCTATGACTAATGATATACTGTAAATTCTTACTGATGCTATGAACAGCAGGAAAGCCATTTAAACTAGAAAAAAACACATGCTAATTAGATACAAATTCAGGAAAGGAATCTTATTTGTTAGTTTTGTGACTTTATTTTAGAGAATGAAAGAGAAAAGGGCAGGGAGAAGGGATTTGAATTTTTCACAGCAGTATACTGTGCTCATGAATGCAATTTCAAAAGCTACATTTCTACTAGATGGAAAAATAAAAAGAAAACAAAAAATTATATATTTTAATAAAGGCATATGAAAAGGTAGGGTGAGATTAATTCTTAAGGAAAGAGGTAGTGATGAGCAAGAAGAAAAGACCAAGGGACTAGCACTTAACTCCCTGGGCAGTTCCACTGTGAGAAAGAGAATGTCAAAACACCACTGTGCCCCTTGGCAGTCATCGTGTAAGGATGCTGTTGTTGGCCAAAAGAACTAGACTCAACGTACCTAACAGGCAATATCAGTGTGTAGATTTTCACTCACAGACAACTACATAAACTACATTTCACAGTCTATACAGGGAAGCAAGTCTTTCTCCAGTGAGTCAACTCACACTGTAGGTATGAACAACAAGGCAAACGAGGGCATCCGTAGCACAATCATGGGAGAACAACTATGGATGGCTAAAAGTGGTGGAATAACAAAATGTGTGAATAAAAGCAGGATCTTGCAATAGAAAGAAAAAAATAAAAGTAAAATTAGAGGACAAAGAAAAACCCTCAGGCAAAGCAATGAAAAACCTATCCAAGACAAGATAAAGTACAAGAGAAAGAATAATCAATCCTCCATTGTTGAAGCTATGTCACTGGGTGTAAATCACACAGCTGAGCCAGACGTTTGGGTGACCATGCTAGTGCTGTCCAATGGAGGATCTGCTGTGCTAGGCTCAGATTGCCCCTGCTCCAGCCTGCATCTCATCTTCAGTAGAGCAACAGTCTGAAAATGGCCAAGGAAGAAGTGAGATGCTGTCTGACTGGCACAATGGGGTGAAGGCACTAGCCTTTGGGACTAGTAATCTCACTTAGATTCCCACAGGAATCTTAGTCCTCTATTTTAATTAAAAAGAAGACAACCAGTTATGTTGTCCACCTAGTTCTGCTGTTTTGTGTGGTTTACACAGGGATAATACAAGGAAAACTGATACTGTATTTTCCAGAAAGATTATTGCTCATTAAAACTACATATTTGGGCAAGTGGAAGTTATAGAGTTCAGGTTTGTTTTCTCTAACTCACGATTCATCTATAAGTACACAGATAAATTAGGCAGTCACAGGAGACCATCAGAGCTAGCAGAAGCAGTTGTTCAGGAGTTTCCTAGTCCGGGCTAGTAAAGAAAAGAGTTGTAAAACTAGGTGATAAGAAGGGGAAATCCTGCAAAATATCAAAGTTCTCAGCTAGCAAAAGGTTCCAAACAATAAACTATTACTCTCTAAAAATTAACATTGCCTGACAGATCATATATGGCATCAGAAAGCTGTAAACAATCATAACAATAGGCTTTGCTTTGTTAAAAATAGCTTGTCCCTGACTTTCTACTTTTTTTCTCAAGCATTCCTGGAGTAACTACTGAAATCAATACAGTCATATTCCAGGCACCTACCTTTTAGAAACTAACCTTGAAAGAAACATGAATATAGGTTATTTAAACATAAGAATCTTCCATCTTCCTCTCTCATACAATCACTTTGACGGGGATTTTTTCATGTCAGTGGATACTGGAAATGTTGTTTTTTTTTTAAATTCAAACACTCAGGGAAAGCTTCAGCCACACTAAGTCATCTCAGACAATGGAAAAGGCACATTTTTCCCCAGGGCCTCATGAAAATCTCATCTTCACAAACAACAGGCAAAAGAAGTATTGTCCCCTAAGTCTCTGTGGAAGCCTCTGCTTGCTACAAGTTTTATTTCATCAAACTGCTGGCTGAGAGTCATATCATCTCCTCGCATCACGTGGCTCCTGGGCAGTTGTGAGAGGGACATTGAGCTGTTTATGCCCAGCTTTCCGGGCTGTCTGAGGAGAGCTGAGTTGGAGTTTAGGTGAACGGACCCAAATAGCAGCTACCTCACCTGGTAGCAATCCAAAAGCTGTACGTCAGATGTATATGTTGGGGATACACTGTGGAAGAGTGGGTGCCAGAGAAACACATATTGCAATGCTCCATCATCTCGTCAGCGTGTCTCAGCACAGAGACCTCCTAGGGTGCCCCTTCCTCTGCACAAAAGGGTGGAGATAAATGTCCATGCTTTCTGCTTTCTGGACCATTTAGAGACCCTTTGAGCAACTCATGCATTCACTGAGCAGACGATGCAAATCTGTGCCTCTAAAACAGGTTTTACTCATATATGCTACTTTCTCCTTGATTCCTTTTCTCCCTGGTTCATCAGTTCAGCAGGTTTCTTACAAGTTTCTTACAATCCATGTAACTGGATTTGGAATAGAAATATACTTGACAACTATGTGCCCTTCATAGTCGTATAATTGTCTTCTCCTGGACTACTACTTGGTCTCCTCAGCTCTCTGGAAAAAAAAAAAAAAAAGAGAGAACACCTGTGCATGCAGTTGACAAAGGAAGGACGAGGCTTAGGAACAGAAATTAACAGACGAAGGAAGATACAATCAAAGAGAGAAGAAATTTAATTCACCGAGTTGCATTTAAAAGAATGGCTATGTCATTGGTCACTACCACGTCTCTACCCTTTCTCAAACCTCTGAGATCAGTAGAAGTTATGTAGCATATAAAAACGGAAAGGTTTGAAAATCCTTGTTAGTTATCCATCCACAAAACTAATCCAAAGAGAGACATCATAGTATACAAAGAATAATGCTTCTCAAAAGTTGATGGAAAACCTTTCCTATGGAAAAAAGTAAACAAGAGGAAATGTTTACTTATTCACCTCTGGAGCTGTTGACTTGAAAACAAGAAACAGATTAATTTTATACTGTAATAATAACTTTAAGCTTGCAGGCATTTCATGAGGGTTTATATTGTGTCTATGCATTGTCTTATCCATAGTACTCCACAATTCTCTGTTTAAAACCAATTGTACAGAATGGTCTGCTTCACCAAATAAAAGGGTAATGTGCATCTCATATGGAGAGAGTGGGTTTTGGTCTCTTCAATAAAAGACAAAAGCTAAAGGCATTCTGATCCCCTGCTGAGGACCAACCATTTTGGAAGAGCATCTTTTAAAGTAAAAGTCAACAATACTGCCAAAAAAATCCTAAAGGAAACAAATATGCATTGAGGGAACAATGGTTAAAAAGAAAAAAAACTACCACTTTTTATTCAATTATTTTTAACCAGTAGAGAGAGAATGATATGTTTAAAAAGTCCCAAGATACACATCATATGTCTGCTAGATTTTCTATTCTGAGTTCTGGGATGCCATGACAGTCTCTGGTATTGTATCTGAGGTGGATTCACAAGACTCAGGAACATCCCCTTGGGAAACAAGGACTACAGCCCAAATACAAGGAGCAGGATTCCTGCCTGTGGCAATGCCCCAGTCTTGTCTCAGCAGTGATGAATGTGTAGTCAGCTCAGTGTAATGATTATCTGAAGGCTTTCCAATGCAATGACGCAACATGGCTCAATCCAGCTTTGTACTGCTCAGAAAAGTTCTGCAGTTCTATATTATAAGGGTGTCTATAAACAGAGATGGGTAGATTATAGTATCTGTAGCTGCTGCCTAAAATTTGGTTCAAGCTGCTTCCTAGGTACATTCATTTCCACCTTTCTGTCTTCTAATGTAAGAATCTAAGCCATGTCAGGCTTTGGATACAAACCTCCCTGGTAGCTAAGAATGAAACCCTTCTCTGACAGGTAACAAATGTGGATATCCATTGGCAAAGGCAGGACAGACACCTTTCAGTGCCTGGAAAGCAATCATAACATTCCCAATAAGACCCAGTAAGTCCTGCTGTGATGACAACATAACTGATTTCCCATTCTCACTCTAATAAACTACGTACATGAGCATTAGTTTTTCATACAAGAGAAAAACATTTTGTCAACTACTTGGACTGTGTGATGGAGCGGAGTTCTGCCAAATATTTGATGTTCAGCTGTACGGTTTGAGAGTTTTTTTCCCCACAACTTTCCACTCCCAAGAAGGAAACAGACTATTAAATTTCACATAAGCTTTCACTTACTCAAAATATTTTAAGAATTCAGATCAATTGTTTGGTGTTTTAAATTTGAGATGATTGCAAACTGAAAATTCTCTCATACAAAAGAATTTTGTACTCCTCCTGAATTCAGACCATTTATCCAAACAACAAAATCCTGGTGACATTTCTGTCCCTGAAAAAGAACTTAACATCTGACACACTCTTCACTTCTGTAATGAAACAGAGAACAGAAGATTTTTGGGAGAGAAAGTTCCGTTTTTTATAACATCAGATTTTAATCAACAATACAACTAGGCAAAGATATCCACCTAAGGCACTGGAGGGCAGACCAAAACATGGCAATCTACACCCCTAAGGAGTTTAAATTACATTTGCTCAAGAGAAAAAGATGAGAATTCAGAAAAAATATACTGAAAATTATACCGTTTAATCCAGCTTTAATCTTGCCCTATTTAATTATAGTGTTGATTTGTATATTGATGTGTCCTTATTTAGTTAAACATAGATAATTTTTATTGGGTTCACATGGTAAGGTTTTGGTAGCAGGGGGTGGGGGGGGAGGCTACAGAGGGAGCTCTTGTGAGAAGTTGCTAAAAGCTCCAGCTATGTTCAGCAGAGCCAGTGCCAGCCAGCTCTGAGGGAGACCCAACCCTGGCCAAGGTCAAGCCCATCAGTGACTGTGGTTGCACCTTTGGAATATCATGGGAAGGAAGGAAGGAAAGGAAGGAAAGGAAGGAAAGGAAGGAAAGGAAGGAAAGGAAGGAAAGGAAGGAAAGGAAGGAAAGGAAGGAAGGGAAGGAAGGGAAGGAAGGGAAGGAAGGGAAGGAAGGGAAGGAAGGGAAGGAAGGGAAGGAAGGGAAGGAAGGGAAGGGAAGGAAGGGAGGAAGGGAGGAAGGGAGGAAGGGAGGAAAGGAAGGAAGGGAAGGGAAGGAAGGAAGGGAAGGAAGGGAAGGAAGGAAGGAAGGAAGGAAGGAAGGAAGGAAGGAAGGAAGGAAGGAAGGAAGGAAGGAAGGAAGGAAGGAAGGAAGGAAGGAAGGAAGGAAGGAAGGAAGGAAGGAAGGAAGGAAGGAAGGAAGGAAGGAAGGAAGGAAGGAAGGAAGGAAGGAAGGAAGGAAGGAAGGAAGGAAGGAAGGAAGGAAGGAAGGAAGGAAGGAAGGAAGGAAGGTTAAGAAAAGGCAGAAGCAAATTGCAACCAGAGAACAGAGGATTATGTGAAAGAAGCAACTCTCTACACACCAAGGTCAGTGAAGAACAGGGGGCAGGAGGTGCTCCAGACCCTGGAGCTGAGATTCTCTGCAACTTCTGGTGCAGTCCATGGTGAGATGGGATGTGCCCCTGCAGCCCATTGGTGTTCATGATGGAACCAACATTCCCCTGCAGTCCCTGGAGCAGCTCCATGCCAGAGCAGGAGGGTGCCCAAAGGAGGCTGTGGCCTCATGGGAAGTCCACATTGCAGCAGGATCCTGGCAGGACCCGTGGAGAAGCCCACACTGGGGCAGGTTAGCCAGAAGGACCTGTGACCCAATGGGGGACCCACACTGGAGCAGTTCAGAAAGAACTGCAGCCTGTGGGAAGGACTCACTTCGGAGAATTTCATAGAGGACTGTCTCCTGTGGGATAGACCCCATTCTGGAGTAAGAGAAGGGTGTGAAGAATCCTTCCTCTGAGAAGGAAGCAGCAGCAGTAATGAACTGACTGTAACCCCCTTTCCCATATCTCTGTGTTCTGCAGGGGACAAGATAGAGAGCTTGGGAATAAAGTTAAGCCCGTAAAGGAGGGAGGGGTAGGGATAAGGTACTTTTTTTAGGATTATGTTTTACTTCTCATTATCCTATTCTGATTTGTTTGGTAATAAATTCAGTTAATTTACCCGAGGTGAATCTGTTTGGCCCATGAAAATAATTGGTGAGTGATCTCTTCCTGTCCTTATCTTGACCCAAGAGCCTTTAGTGGTATTTTTTCTCAGCCCTGGGCTAGATGAGGAGGGGTGTGATGGAGAAGCTTTGGTGGGTACTTGACATAAAGCCAGGGTCAGCTCCATCACATAATGTAGGGGAAAAAAAATTAAAATGAAAACATAGAAAGATCAACAAAAATGGGTGAAAGAAATCCAACTTGTGATTGAAATTCACCCCAGATATGATGCTTATTTGTAGGTTTGACTATATGGGCAATAATTTTAATTTTTTAGTAATACTCACTGCATGTCCAGACCTTCTCCTCCATATTTCCGGGCCTTGATTCCTCCGAGATGCTTGCCCTAATTTGTCTCCAAACCTACTTCCACAACAGTTTATTCAAGGTCCATGATGATGAAGTACAGAGCCATTTGTCTCCAGCTTCCCTCACAAAGCCGTACCGTGGGCCTCAAGTGGCCTGAAGTGTAAACATGTGAAGGGCTACTAAGTAATAGTAACTTCAGGGAAATTGCCACCCTTGTGAGGTACAGTGCAACAAGGCACTGCACATGACAAAATTTCATGATGAGAAAAATACCACCATTTCAGAAGATAAACCTTCAAAAGACCCTTTATTGAGAGAAGAATGGAGAACTACTATGTTTGGCTTGTCATCCCCTTTCTTCCCCCAAAGCACATTGGATCTTGGATCATGTTTGATTCAGCAAAGTTTACACCCACTGGACAGACTGCATCATTTATTATGGAGCTTACACATTTATTCATCTACAGAAGACACTCTGTGTTCCGCAGGAAGAGGTGGGTTTTGTTTTCTCAATGCATTTCATGTAAATGTGTTTGAGAGCATTTTCTGTGATCTTCTTAGTATGTGTGTATAGATGGGCACGTTATGTTCTGCCATGTGATTTCTTCCTCCTTTTACAGTCATTTTATATGAATAGAGTTGAATGCTGATTAAAAGACATCATGCACAAAAACGTATTTCTTGTTTTAAAATCAGAGGTAAAAGGCACTGCCGTATTAGAAAAGGAAGAAATACAGAAAATTAAGCATGTCCATTTAGAAGGGGGATCAGAGCTGAATCTTATCTTCTAAGTAGCCAAGAAAACAAATCATATAAGGATTCAGACCTCTGACCACCTCTGAAGGGGAAAGCTAATGAAAACAGCACCTCACTGGGGACATTACTGCATATCATCACCTAACAGTGACCCTGAGGGAAATGAAACTGAAGAGAAATGGAGCTGGATGCGAGGGAGGTGGAACTGTTCTCATTTCTGAATGCAGCAGAATAGTCTAATTGGATATACAGCACAGCAAAATGAATAAATACCAGAGGAAATATTTTCAAGCTTTGTAAAGGAATGACATGCAGATTGAGAGAAAGGCAAAGTCCTGTATTTCTAGCCATTTTTGATAAATGCAGGATACATCTGACTTAGTCAGAAAAAGAAAATTTAGAGAAGCCCAGCAATTGAAGGGGCTGCACATTCAGCAAAGTATTATGCCTTGAAAGGAACAGGCCATGGAGAGCTGAGCATCCAAAATCCGTTGAAAAGTTTCTACAGAACCCAAAATTTTGCAGATGTACAAACAGATTTCAGACACCTTTCCTTCTTTTTTCTGAAGTGGTTGGCTGCTTTAATCCATCATTTTCCTGGGCATGAAGATTCTGCAGCCTGTGTAATACTGCTGGGACTCACACTGCTCTGTTACGAAGAAAGGTGCTCAGCTGTGAGGCTGGCACCTGACTGCAAGCTGTCGCCCAGCCTCTGCCACCAAAGCCAGCTCTTGCCAGTCCATTGCTGGTGCTGGTCAGCTGTGAAAGGGGGGTAGAAGGGAGAGGAAGAAATGCAGCGTGCCTGGGGAACGATTAGGAAGCTGATGATTATCATCCTGGTGCTGGGAGAGCGTTGATGAGCGGCTGAGGAGCAGGAGGTGGAATGAGGCATATGTCTGGTACAAAGTCAGTGCTGGCAGCCACCAGTTGTTGTCAGGAGCCCTGGCCACAGCTAATGCCAAGAGCTTCAGCTGCCATCCCTGCCATCAGCAAGGGCTGCTGCAGCAAGCAGTACCCAAAGGAATATCTGTTTGGAACCCCCTGCTTCATATAATATGTATTTCCATTTGATGTTTCTCGGGTGCATTCAGGACCAAATATTTTCACAGCAAAAGCACCAAAATTCTATAATTAAAAGCAAGTACTCTTTGATAGGTTTTGCAGTGCAAGCTTTAAATGCTGTAAGTACCAGAGACTCTTCTCACTGAAGTTAAATGCATCCTTATTTCTCACTCCAGCAGAGCCCCAGGCCACAGGTGGCCAAATGGCAGGGTGGACCCCTGCCTGCAGATGATGGCAGTGTTCATGCTCCTGAGGCACCGTGGGCAGCCCTGCTTGCAGTCACACAAGGAGGGACTGTGGAACTGCTAGGCTACCCTGACGGTTTTCTTCTCAAAATGTTTTAGCTGCTTTGTAGCCAGTGCAGCCACAGGGACCACTGAAGGGCTTCATTTGTCTGCAGCACTGAGCTGCTCTGACTGTGCATGTACTTTTAACCACAAGTTCTGCCTCCGAGTCTCAACAGCAAACTGAGATAGTTGTGCTGCCAGTGAGGTCAGTGTGTCCAGATAGGCAATGTGTGGGTTTGCATCCCTTCATTAGTCATAAGATATTTCCAGCACGTCCAGCAGACCCATCTACTGCCCATATGACCATGGGCTACATCTTTGCCTCTTTTAACATGTCAAAATAGATTCTCACCCTAAAACTTCTGATATTCACAGAGCGTTTTGAGCTCTCACAGACAAGATGGGATGGAAGTACCACTTTTGTTCACCTATGAAGCTTGTATCTCACAACTGGACAAATCTGTGATGCTGTCTCTGCTGTCTGCTCCCTTCCCAGGGCATACAGAACCTGAAGCTGGCACCTCTGTGGAATAGCAGAGCTGGCACGCTAGTTTTGTATGTAGGTGGTAAAATAGCTTCTTCCTTAGTCCTGTGCTAAGTGCTTGCTGAATGAGTTTGACTCCACAGACTCAAGGACAGCCAGCTCAGGTTGTTTCCTCCAACACTAATACGTAAACAAGTTATTCACTTGGTTTTTTCCAGTTAATGTTATTCAGGGAGAGTAAAATGCTGTAGAGCATTCATTCTGGTTCCAGTTGTGGAAATGGAGCACGTATAATTACCGATGTGGGTAGCAGTCCATCTCGTGGCCTTACTTATGCCAGTGAAGGATATTATCTCATTATATCAGCTTAGAAGTCTTCTTTCCCTGGAATTCAAAATAAGCAAGGCTCATAAAGGAATGATAAAACAACTAATTATGAGGGACATTATTTTAAAAACTGAATAGTAGTAAAAATCCATTAATGGACTATTTTACATGATTAAACTACTTTCCAGGAAGTATCTAGGCTTTTTCAGCATAAACATTTCTACATTGAAAATGTAACTTGAACCTAATTCTATGGTCAGCTATTTTTTGAATAAGTATAACATGTGCTTTCATTTATGACAGGGCAAAGATGAGTGAATTTTTTGACTTCATTATATCTATCATCCAAAGTAATTTAGAAGATAGTCCTGCTTCATGGAGACTCTTCTGTACTACAATTCTAATAATGACTAATGTCTGGGAAAACAGAAAATAGAGCTGCTAGCAAGGACTTGTTTTAGCATATGTTTTAGGATTTCTATTCTAATAGAAAGTGCTGTTATAATTCAAAGACAAAATACTTCTGGACCTTCATAAATTTGTTGGGTGTATCTTTTAGGTTACAATACAAGGAAACTTTGGTTTTGCTTCCCAGCTCTTGGTCCTTCAACCCAACTGAACCTCAAGCTGAACTACTTTCTTTCCTTCTTGCTGATCAGCTCCAGGAAGAAATGTTCTGCAAGGCTGAGCCCATCTTTTGTTAAATCTGGGAAACCTTTCAATAAACATTCGGCTGCAGGTGGAACTGTGCTATCCATCCCCTAGAAGTATGGGAGCCAAAGAATCCTGCCAATGGATAACCAAAGGAAAGAAGGAAAGAGAGGTTGCTGCTGGGACACAACAGAGGAAGACACGGACATCAGCTGGTTAAAGTAAGAGGCAGCTCATTTAGGAGCAGTTCTGTTCTTCACATAGCTGCAGGGGTGAGAGATCTCTTTCTAATTTTGTCATTTCTTTTCTGTATTACTAGTTCTTCTTGGGACAAGGAAAAGGTGAAATATGTTGATGAATCCATTGCTTCAACTTCCTTGGCAAGAAAAACATCCTATATTTTACACTGTGCAATTCATTTAAACAAACATATTTGGCAGAGTGAAAATTACAATGTTTGAACAAAGATATGGGGTGCATGCAGTTGCAGAAAGACACAGATGCTCATTTCCTAGAGGAAATTCAGTGCTTTAAATAGTTGTAGCTCACTATTCCCAATTTCTTGTATAAAATACAGGAACTCTGCTACATATGACCATACAGGTGCCACTGGTGCTGGACTGAGCAAGCCCCATACAATGCTTTTAGAGCAACCTCTTTGAAGGCTGGAGTATTGCAGAGTAGTCCTGCTGATGGAACCTGATCTAGTTTGAGATGCCTGACCTACAGACTTAGAGAAAATGGGAGCTGTTTTCTGAGTAGTCCCATTCCTGGCACAGGTCTCATGGCTCAAGAAGAGACTTTCCTAACATGTATGTCATGCATGTATCCATCCCATTGTACAACAAACTTTTGAGACCCTATTTATAGCAGGAAATGCTTGTAAGACTGGTATTTGAAACTGGACTAGCTGAAAGTGGTAACTGAACTGAACGCTTTCCTGGCAAGAGGAATGCACCTTGCTAAATCAGCACCCTGGGCCGTACACATACATCAGTAACTGGTTAACAAAACCTAGCCCCAGAAACAATGCTGCAGAGTGTAGACCTTTGTTAAATGGGTTTGGTAGCAGGACCAATAAAGTTCATTGTTGAGTTTAGCTACAAATGGCTTCCTTTGTGCTGCAGCTTTTTACATCAGCTTTTAACTAGACCTACCAGTTGTACTAGCCAGACTGAGGGCATGATCTTCCCAGAGACACTGGTTCCCATGAAATGAAAAATGGGCTTCTGAAACATCCCTAGGTTTGCCCTTGGGCTTCTGAAAGGGACCTCTTCCCTTAGGAGACTTCTGTGTCCTCTCTTCCAGGAAAGGAATAGAAGAAAATCAAGGCAGAGTGAACATTGATTTAGGTTTGTTTATTTGCTTGTTTGGGTTTTTAAAGACTTGGGAAATGTTGATTTTTAAGGCTCACGTGACAAATAGACAAACTACCTACCACTTCGAGTGGGCAGCTGGGTAATTCTGGCCCTACCAGGCCAGCTCACCGATTCATGTCAGCCCTACCTCCAAGGGCTTCAGCCCAGGACGGCACTTGCATCTTCACTTCCCATCGTCAGAGAAGAGGGTGGGGCAATTGGTCTGCTCCTGCAGAGCAGGGACTGAGAACACCTCTCATGGGATGGATTCATTGGCTACAAGCTCAGAAGGCAGGAAGTTGCTAGAGAAGAGGCAGAGTCACTCCCAAAAGGAAGTTTTTGAGTGAGAATCTTTTGTGTATATGACCATCAACTAGCAAGATCACAATTTGAAACTGTTTGACTGTGCTGCCGTAAAGAAAGCTCTTGGAACAGGCACAAATTATTAAACAGTTCCTCTTGATCTAGGAACAGGAAATTTCACTTTCCCCAGTGCGGGGGAAGAATCTTGCTCAGAGGCAGAGCTACCTTTATGGGAAGATGTTGAGGAGGAGCTGCAGCAACAGCAAAAGAAGCTAATCCTTCCCCCTAGATTTGGAGAAACGCACACTGAAAACAGATGAATATCCATGTAATTACATCCCAAGGGTAACTGAGCAAATTCCCGTTCTGTTTTCTCGTTTATATGACTTTTGCCTCGGCTAGGATGAAATTTCAAGAGCAAGAGCAGCAAGTCTACAGGCCAGGCCAGCGCCAGCCCCCGCGGCCCGGGCCCGGCGCTGCGCTTTCCCCGGCGGCCAGCGGAGGGAGGCTGCTGCAGGTCCCTCCGCCCCGGCGGACCGCGGGCTCCGGCCCCGGGGCGCCCCTCCGCACGGCCGGCAGGGCGTGCACAGCCCACCTTGCGCTGGTGGCCTCTGCCCAGAGGAAAAAGCCAAGGGCACAACGGGACAGACGGCAGCTTCGGAATTAAAGCCACTGAGGGAGCTCAGGTCAAGCCGCAGACGGAGGGCAACAGAGGAGAGGCAGAAAAGAACTTGGGGACAATAATCAGAGCACTCGGTCACTCGGAAATCGGTGACAGCAGGGCGTCCGCGGACAGATCCGCCTGAAGCCGCGCCCTTTGCGCGGGTTCCCGGGCTGTGGTCATATACCGAATGAGTCGGCCCTCGGCTGGGTGGCCCTGCTGGGCACCCACGGGCAACGAGGAAAGGCCGAGGTTCCTATCAGCCCTCCTGGAACATGCCCTCGAGTTTTGCTGTGAAAACAAAAGCAAAACAAACAATTCCATTCTCCCCGGCACGAAAATAAAGCTCGGGCACCACACGGGCTGGTCGAAAGGACTCCATTGTAGTTTTTAAATGAGCTATCTTTGCGACAGCTAGCTCTTCCCCGAGCCAGCGGGGAGCCGCCCGTATCCCTGGAAGCGAGAGGTAGCGGGGAACAAAAGGCAAACTCCGAAGTGACACTGAAAATGAAAGGGAGCTTTGGTTACCCCCAGGGTAAGGTCGAGGGGGAAAGGTCGCCTGTCCACCAGCGGCAATACTGCCGGCGGGCGCCGGGGAGCGGCCCCGGGCTCGGCCCTGTGCGCCGTCCGCGCAGCCCCGAGGGCGCGGGAGGGCGCGGAGCCCCCGCCCCGTAGCACGCACAGGACAGGCTGCGGCTCCCCTCGGCCCTCGGCAGGGCGGTCCGGAGGCACGGGGAGGGGGATCCGACACCAAACCGGGGGCCAGTGAGCAGCGAGCCCCCCACCGCCAGCCGCGCTGGAACGGGAAAGGTCTGCGGAAAATCAAACTGCCGGGAGCTACTCCCAACCCGCCCCTCCACTCCGCACCCACGGGCACGTCCGTGTCCGTCGCCTCCCCGTCCAGCCCCACCCGAGAGCCGAGAGCCCCTTTTCACGGCGCCGGCGCGGCCGCAGGCCTGGGCGAGGGAAGGGGAAGGGAGGGCGGCGAGGTGACCCACTTAAAAGCTGAGTTCCTTTTTGAAACACTTAAGAGACGACAGGGTTGAGGACTGTGAATGTATGCGTAAATATATACTCATGCATACCCACTGCCGGAGGTATGCACCGCCACGCTTGCGTGTGTGTGTGTAGGCATGTCTGGGAACACAAGCGCCTAACTCCTGAGATAGCTAATGTAAAATAGTAATTGCTATACCCAGAAGCAGATAAATAGATAGATCCCGGAGGGATTCTGTTTGTAGGTATATACCGATTAAAAGTATTTTATACCTAAATAAAACGTGCTTATATTTTTAACTAACTCTGCAGGCTAACTTTTTGCAAACTCCCTCAACAACCACCGTCAAGTAATCCTCCGCAGAATCACTTCTGTCTTGAGGGTATCAAAAACGCTTCGGGGCAACGATAAGTCTTGTATGTGCGTACCGACACCGTCGCGGCAGTGACAGTCTACTGACACGAAGAAAGCCAGATGCGGTGGGCTTATATTAACTGCAGATAATATCGGACGAGGCGGTCAGACAGTAGCTCACACATCGGGGCGAGCGCTGCTGCCATCCACCCGAGATTAACGGGGCACCCATGCCTACAAAGAGCCCTTTCCCCACGGGTCCCCACGCCGGGGGGGGCGCGGTGTGGCTGGCGGGCCGAGGCGTGCCGCGGGGCGCCGCCGCCCCCGCTCCGGCACGGCGGCCCTCCGCCCGCCGCCGCGGCTCCCGGAGCCCTGCCCTGGCACCCCGTACCTGGCCCCACCCCAGCCCTCTTGGCCGGGAACGGCCCGGCGAAGGAAAGGACGGGGAGGGTGTCGAGGACTAGGGCAGGAGGGCTCAGCCGTCCTCCAGCAGCTGGGGAAGGAGGGAAAAGAGCTGAGCGGAGGCAGCGCTGCCCTGGCCGGCGCAGAGCTTTGCGAGCGGGGCCGCCAGGGACCGGTGGCGAAGAGGCCCCGAGAACCCCCAGCTGCGAGATGCTCCACGCCCTGGGCAGCTGGAGGAGCAACTGTGCGTGCTCTGCGGAGGGGTGAGGATTTTCGCTTTAGCCTTTGGTGGTCTCGCTGGTTGCCTTAGGTTCCCACGCCAGGGGGAGAGGTTTCGAGCGGTGAATTGAGGGGTTTCTCCCACCCTAACGAGATAACCAGGGCAGGGAGGCTTTCCCACGGCGAGGAATTGCCCCCCATGAGGCACAACAGGCGTTTCCCCACACTCCCACCCAGAGCGCTCCGTGCCTAGGTAGCGCTCGCAGGGTTCGTCTCTGGGAGGACTCCTGCCTTCTTACACGCCCAAGCATGTGCTTTCCAGGCGGGGAGCGGCTCCCAGCGCCCTGCCCGCGGCCGGCAGAAACACGAGTCCGCCCTACACGATCACTACGGAAACCTCCGCTCCCTGCGTAGGTGCACTGGGTGGTGCCATTTTTCCAGGTGGTCATTTACGTCTCTCTATGGATGTGTTAGACTTAGACTGATGACCAGAAGGGAAAAAAGAGCTCTGTCAGAGATCTGCTCTTGCCACCTCTAACTCGGACCTCTCCAGGAGCGGCTGGTCCCGCGGCAGGGCGGGCTGTACGGCTGCGGGCAGGGCAGCGGGCAGAGCCGCCTCCTCGGCGCTGGGAGCGGGGGCGGCAGCGCTGGGCAGGGGGTGCAGCCAGACGTGCACCCGTGAACTGACCCAGAGCGAGCACGGAGCACCTCAAGGCTTTGTATCAAAAAGTTACACCTAGAAAGCGCCTTTCTTGTTAAGAAAGAATTTGCGTGCGGTTTGCGTGGGACCCTTACCCTCTGCCCTCCGAGCCCTCCGAGCTCTGCCTGGCCGAACATATTTAATTCCCCTTGGGGAGGCACAGCAGCTCGTATAAAAAAGACATTGTTGTCTTTGGAGAGCCCTGAGCGCACTTTCAAAAGCTGATCCTTGAGTTCCCAGCCCCCGCAATCCAGTTGATGAGGAAACGCTCTGCGGTCTTGGTGGCACCGTTTCCATTGGGATTGGCACCATTTGATTGACAAAGTCTCCCATTCTTCCACCTCTCGAGTGTTATCAAAAGGATTGTGTGGGGTCAGAAGCTATTGAAGGGACGTCCGTGTAACCGCATTTCTGCAAACACGGGGTGAAAACCGTGCCTTTCTCATGAAAATGCTTCCACCAGGCAGAACGCATCTCATCTTCCTTGCTCTCCTCTTTAGCATTTCTTTTTAACTCGAGTGTTTTACTAAGCAGCATCATCAGGTAAAGGAATATATCGCTAAAGACAGCCCAGGCAGGATTCTGTCGGGATGGCCACCCCCCCCGGAAGCTGGAAGCAGCCATCGCTGGCAGACGAAACTCCGGTGGAGGGTGTGAAAGATAAGGGAGAGTGGAGGGACACGGCACCATCGAATACGTTTTGTCGCCCCTTGTCCATGGTGTGACTCGCCCCGTTATAGCTCATTTGGGGCGGGAAAGCAGGTGCAAAGGCTGACTCTTTTCCTTTGCACGGCGTCCATCTAGCCGGGCTGAAAAGTATCTAGACGTAGCTGTGCTTGTACGCGCCGGTGTGCCCCTCACTCAGCGGTCAGACGCGCACAGGAGAGTTTCACCCCTTTCCCAGCAAAGGTGAACGGAGCGCTCTCGCATTAGCTTCCCTCTACCGGACCCCGCGCAGAGCCAAGGCCCGACTCGCTCGGGATAACCTAACCGAGCAACGTTTCGGAGGCGATTTAACCTGCTCTCGTTCCAGTGAGAGGATAAATAAGCCCTGGCAGGCGCAGCCGGCGTCCAAAGAGTCGTTCGGGCGGCGCTCGGGGTCGGCACAGGGCGGCCGGGAGTGTCACCCGCCCGCGTGTCCAGAGACGCGCTCCCCGTTCCCCGCTCCCTGCTCCCCGCTCTCCGCTCCCCGCTCCCCGCTCCTCGCTCCCCGCTCCCTGTTCCCCGCTCCCCGCTCCCTGCACCCCGCACCCTGCACCCCGCACCCTGCACCCCGCACCCTGCACCCTGCTCCCCGCACCCTGCACCCCGCACCCTGCACCCTGCTCCCCGCACCCTGCACCCCGCAACCTGCACCCTGCACCCCGCACCCTGCACCCCGCTCCCTGCACCCCGCTCCCCGCACCCTGCTCCCCGCACCCTGCACCCCGCTCCCCGCTCCCTGCACCCCGCACCCTGCTCCCCGCACCCTGCTCCCCGCACCCTGCACCCCGCACCCTGCACCCCGCTCCCCGCTCCCTGCACCCCGTTCCCCGCTCCCACTGCCGGAGCTGCTGCCGGGGCCTACCCAGCTGCCCCACCTTGCACTCTGTGATGGGAACGGAGTCGCTGCTCCTGCCCCACTTTGCGGGTCACTTGCCGCCTTTCGTCTCTGATTAAAGTCGCCCAAGCTGTCGTTTTGGTGGATCCTGCAGTATTTAATTTTTTTCCCCTTCCATCCAACCCCTTCTTTTAAAGGCTCATGAAAGAGGCATGGGGATGGAGTGTCTGAGAAATTCGGGATGAGAAAAACAAACCCCAAACAATCAAACCAGTAAGGCAAGGTCCTCTGTGTAGGAACAAAACCAAAGACCATACTCAAAAATACGCTCAGAAAGGGGAAAAAACGGGGCGGGTGGGGGGTAAAGAAATGTTCCAGAGATCTGGAAAGACAAGATTGAAAGGTTTTAAAAGAAAAGAGGAAAAAGAAGAGATAAAAACCAAACGCCTTTCTAGCTCACAAAGTCGCCCTTCCCTGCCTTTGGTGACCCAGCAGACTCACAACCAGCCTACTTTCGGGATATTCAGCCTTGAGGGAGCCAGTGCCTAAAGAAGCAGCTGAGATGATGTAAGAGAGCTGGAGGCCTGATTGAAGGAAAGTTCCCCCGATTATATTTGTGTGGAAAAGCTCACCTCTTGCAGAGCTCTAAAGTGTAATCAAGACTGAGGCTTACACTTGAAGGATGTTAACTCTCATACGGGAACCTACTTTCTCCTAAACGGTTTCTTGCCTAGTGAATGAGAGCCTCCCAATTGAAGCAAAATGATCCTTATGCACTAATATCAAGCACAGTCACAAAGCGACCGGCTATTTATGCTGCCACTTTAGACAAAGATATTTAGTTATTCCCGGGTAGCAAGTGCACTTTTGCATTTTTAAGCACGAACCAGCCGAACACAAACATATTTACAAGTGCAATTACTAAATAGTTACTTGACACTTCAAAGTCCCAGGGTTAACTGTACCTTCGCTGTAATTTTCTTTAATATTCAGGTAATCGCTGTATTAAATTGTGGTTGCCAGGGCTGTGGGCCGGGGTGTGAAACACTCGGGGGAGGTTTCTCTCCTCCGCCTGGATCACCCCGAAATATAAGCTTTGGAGACACTAGGCGTTGGAAGATTTCTTCAAAGACCCGATTGACATTAGCTACTGGCTGCCTGTACGTGTGCGTGTGGCTGTGAATGGATCGCTTTTGTTTTCACACCGGATCCGAGAACAGATCCGAAAGTGCCAGAAATTGCAGTTTATTGGAAACTACAGGGCATTGGCAAGGTCGTGTAGCAGATGACCGGAGAGGTCTTCTCCATCCAGCTCCCGTGCTGTATAAATAACCTCAGAAAGCAGCTTCAGCTTCAGAGGGACCACGAGAGACTGTGAGAGTCTTTGCCTTTGAGAATAACAAGCGACATTTTGCGCTAACCTATTTTTCATCGTTCTCTCGCCCCAGGCAATTAAATTACTGCTTAATTTTGCAAACTTGTGTCTTCCATCCCTCTCTGAGATATTAAAAAAAATAATCCCTAGTTGAAAGGAATTTATGGCTTTAGGGAGAGAAACGACCCATGCACTGAGTGTCTCAGGAGACATAGAGAGTGTTCCCGAGATGAGAAACCCCAAGCGCTTGTTCAGCCCCAGCCGGCCGGGACATCTGACGAGCGGGGAGTGCGGTGCACGGGGAGCTGTTGCCCGGAGAGAAAGATCTGCCTTCCGGAGAGTTGTCCTCCCGGCGGCGGGGCTCCTTTCGGACCTAACTTAGTGGGGGAAGAAGGAGATTCTGTCCTTTGGCTTACTGGCAGTCCACCCCATTTCTCCAGCTCTCACAAAGGCTAGGCTGACAGCTTTGCCACCCGGGAGCTGTTTTTAAATCTTTCACCCAGTCAAATGGTGGTCTTTTTGCTTTGCCTTCCGTTTCCCGTCCACGATATTGCCACCCCCGAGGCAAAAAAAAAAAAAAAAAAAAAAAAAAAAAAAAAAAAAAAAAAAAAAGAGTTGTCCTCACGGGGTCTTTTTTTTTTTTTTTTTCCTTTTTTTTCCCCCTTCTCTCGCCCGTCCTCTCTGTCTCCTTTTTTTTTATTATTTTTTTTTCTCTCTAAAGACATAAAAAAAAAAAATCTGACAAGTAAAACTTAAAGGTGTTTACCTTGTCATCAGCATGTAAGCTAATTATCTTGGGCAAGATGTAGGCTTCTATTGTCTTGTTGCTTTAGTGCCTATGCCCCGCCTCTGGTGGCAGCCTAAAACCTGGCGTCTGGCTAAAACAAACGAAAGGCAGCCCTGAGCCTCCACTCAATCCAATTAAGGCGGACTTCGTCCACTCGGTTACGTGTACATCCAACAAGATCGGCGTTAAGGCAACACCAGAATATTTGGCAAAAAAAAAAAAAAAAAAAAAAATTGCCTCCCCTTCCTTTTTTTTTTTTTTTTTTTTTTTTTTTTTTTTTTTTTTTTTTTTTTTTTTTTTTTTTCCTCCCCAGCCGCCGAATCATGTCGATGAGCCCAAAGCATACGACTCCTTTCTCAGTGTCTGACATCTTGAGTCCTTTGGAGGAAAGCTACAAGAAAGTGGGCATGGAGGCCAGTAACTTGGGGGCTCCCCTGTCAGCCTACAGACAGTCTCAGGTTTCTCAGCCGGCCATGCAGCAGCACCCCATGGGCCACAACGGAACAGTGACTGCCGCCTACCATATGACAGCGGCAGGGGTCCCCCAGCTCTCCCATGCTACGATGGGGGGCTATTGCAATGGGAACCTGGGCAACATGAGCGAACTGCCGCCTTACCAGGACACCATGAGGAACAGCGCTTCGGCGACAGGATGGTACGGCACCAACCCGGATCCCCGCTTTTCCTCAAGTAAGTCAGCCCGGGGCTGGGTGGCCGAAGGGGGCTTTGCCGAGCTACCGCCCCGACGCACCGCGGGCGGACGGCACGGGGGGGTCCGCGACAGGGCAAAAGTCGGTCTCAAACCCAGACGCGCCCCCCCCCCCCAACCCCTAATTCCTCCTCCCGCCCGAGGATGGTGCCCGGTCCTTTCCACCCCGGCTGGTCGCGCGTCAGCCTCCCGCCGCTGCTCTTGCGGGGCAAGGGGGTTGGAAGCCCCGCTGTGGCGGGGGACGGGAGCCCGGCTCTCGCCGTCCAGCGGGGCGGGAGCGTCGCGGCCCGGGGGCCCAAAGGGAGCCGGCGGTGCCCGTCCGCCTGCTCGCCGCTCGGCGCCGGGCGGGCGAGGGGGGAAGCCGGAGGCGCCGGGGCCGCGTCCCGGGAAGCGGCGGGGGAGCGGGAGAATCCTCTTCGGCCGGCGCCGGCGGAGCCGCTGTCCGCGGCCGCTGCTGCCGCCGCGGTCACATTTGGCACTTTCTTGGCTGTCCCCCCGGGAAGGGCGAGGGGCGAGCGGTCGCCCTTGTTCACCGGGGCTGGGCCGGGCGAGAAGGGGACCGCCGCTCGCCCCAGGGACGTCGTTGTGTAGAAGCGCGGGCGCCCCGTGGCCGCGGCCGGGGCTGGGCTGCCGGGGGCCGCGGAGCCCCGCCGGGGGCAGGCGGCGGCGGGGGCTGCCGGAGCGCGGGGCCGCGCTCGGGCCGGGCCGGGCCGGGCCGAGCCGAGCCGCCTAAAACGTGCCGCCTTCTCCCTTGCAGTCTCCCGCTTCATGGCGCCGTCCTCGGGCATGAACATGGGAGGCATGGGCAGCCTCGGCTCCCTGGGAGACGTGAGCAAGAGCATGGCCCCGCTCCAGAGCACGCCGCGGAGGAAACGGAGGGTCCTTTTTTCGCAGGCCCAGGTTTACGAGCTGGAGAGACGTTTCAAGCAACAAAAATACCTCTCCGCCCCGGAGAGGGAACATTTAGCCAGCATGATACATCTCACCCCGACTCAGGTCAAAATCTGGTTCCAGAATCACCGCTACAAGATGAAACGCCAGGCCAAAGACAAGGCTGCGCAGCAGCAGATGCAACAGGAGAACGGCTCCTGCCAGCAGCAGCAGTCTCCCAGAAGGGTGGCGGTGCCAGTGCTTGTGAAGGATGGCAAACCCTGCCAAGCAGGCTCCAACACACCCACAGCAGCTATCCAGAGCCATCAGCAGCAGGCAGCTACAACGATCACAGTGGCTACCAATGGCAACAGCCTCGGACAGCATCAGAGCCACCAGACAAACAGTGCGGGGCAGTCTCCAGACATGGGACAGCACTCGGCCAGCCCTTCCTCTCTGCAGAGCCAAGTCTCCAGTTTGTCTCACCTAAACTCTTCGACTTCTGACTATGGCACTGCCATGTCTTGCTCCACCTTACTATACGGTAGGACCTGGTAAAAGGATTAAACAAAGAAAGAAAGAAAAAAAAAAAAAAAAAGGCAAAAAGAAAAAAAAAAAAAGAAAGAAAGAAAAAATCCAACAGATTTTCCCAGTTACACAAATCTTTGTCCTCTCCAAACTACTGTGTGCTTTTGTGGGTTTTTTTCTTTTTTCTCTCTCTCTTTTTTTCCCCTCCTTTTCTTTTTTTTTTTTTTTTCCCCATTTTTTTTTTTTTTTTTTTTTCCCCTCTTTTTTTCTTTTATTTTCTTTTTTTTTTTTTTTTTTTTTAATGCGTTTCTCCCTTTTCCCCCGTTTTACTGAGTGGTCTCTGCGGATCTCTGAGAGACTTTTTTGTTCCGTTTTATTGTTACTGTTGATGGTTTTGGGTCTTTATGTTTTTTCTCCCCCAAAGTTGTCCTATGGGGTGTATAAAAATATTCAGACTAATAACCATGGAGCAGTCTGCAGAAAGGGGACCATCTTTAGGCATGGTCTGAAGACTTGGATATCAGATGTACACTTTGCCAGCGTCTAGGACTTGCATGTAAATACAGAGATTTTGGGGGATGGGGTGGTTTTCCCCCCCAAAAAACGCATTCGCGTCACCCAGACACAAGAAGCAGCTTCCCCCTCCCCGGTCTCTCCCAGCCCGCTGCCAGGGCCAGCGAATGGAGACGAGGAGTCATCAAAGGCTTGGCTTTTATTTTCCTCCTTACGTTTGATGTGAACCTGTAGCTGTATAATGCTGTCAAAAGTTGGACTAAACCCATAGTTTTTAGTATCCTGTATATTTTGTTGTAAAAAGAAAAGGAAAAAAATACAATCAACCAAACCAACCCCCATCTTTTTTATGGACACTGATCACACCGTCATAAATCCTCTGGCAGTTTGTTATTTGCGCACGCCGCCTTTTCCTGTTGTAACTTATGTAGATATTTGGCTTAAATATAGTTCCTAAGAAGCTTCTAATAAATTATACACATTACGAATATTCTTTTTTATTTCCCCCTTTGGTTTCCTCTCCCGACGCTCCTTTCCTTGCATCTCTCTCCTTTTTCTTCCCTTCCCTTCCCTTCCCCCCCCCCCCCCTTTTTTTTTTTTTTTCTTCTTGGTGGAAAAACAACCCGGGATGTTGCGAGACCCCGGAAGGCCCCTGCCCTTCCCGAGGCCCAGACCCTGTTCCCAAAGGGGAGCTGCGCCAGAGGGTTAACGGGATACAGGATCAGTCCGCAGCGTGCAAACAGGACAAGCAAACGCGTGGGATTCACGAACGCGAGAGTGAAGAAATTGAGTCCAATTTCATTAGCCCGATTCTTTTTGGGGGGGATGAGGGTGGGGGCGGGGACCACCTCAGCGACTTCTTGCTAGAGAAAGCAAAGTATTCCAGGGCTAGAAATTCAAATGCCAAAGGCACGGAGGAGAATGAAGGTAAAAGTCTAACGCCATTAGAAAAAAATAAAATTACGAAGAACCTGCTGTCAGTATAGGACATGAGTCCGATTTCAAGTGTCCAGTTTTAACACCTTATAAGGGAAAAAAAAAAAAAAAAAAAAAAAAAAAAAAAGATAATTTCTACCAGGTTTTCCTTTGTACTTGTATTTTAAGGGAAGTACAGTCACTTTATTTATAATAAAAAGATAGTTTATTGTGTACAACACGTAGTTTGAATTAACTTTCTTTATTAGGCTGTGATTAATTTTCTACATTACCAAGTATTTAATTTTCTTCGTATCCAACCCCACACGGCCGCACACGGCCACGCAGGTTCCCCCGCACAGCCCACCCCACTACTCAGGCGGAGGTCAGCCGCACGCTGCGGCTCTCTGGAACGCAGACGGGCTTCGGGTGGTTGGTGTGAGTGCTGTTTTTCGTGTCGTTTATCTAAGGGGCGTTTGTTTGTTTGTTGGGGGTTATTTTGTGTAGCCATTTGGGAAGTTTGTAAAGAAGGAGATGAGGAGAAAGTGCGTGCGCGCACGTGGGTGGGTGCGCATAGGTGCGCGCCGGGCGTTTGGCAGGAAGGTAAATATTATCGGTAATGCACGGGCGGTTGGATGGTAACTTTTCTGTAAATATATAAAGCATATGAAGCTAAACAGCTCGTATCTGATGAGTCTGAAATCCCTGTAATTATCTATTTTTTCAGGTCCCAAATATTCCTTTTGTGAATGTAACAAAGTAAGAAGTATCCCCACTCTAAAAGACCTCGTAGCGTGTTTTCCTTTGCATCTGCTGCCTGGTTTCATTTTTTTTTTCCCCCCCAAATCCATAGAAAGCGATCGCAGTCACTGAAACACCTCTGAATTACATCGGTGTTACGAAATAATCATATTTTTGAAGTGAAAGAAAACAGGTTGCCTGGGATGGAAACAGCCCAACCTCCAATTTAAGTAGCAGCTTTCGAAAGCTCCAATTCTTTATTTATACAAGATAGCCGGTGTTAGTTGGACACCAAGTGCTAGTCTGGAGGGAGAAAAAGGGAAGTACACCGAAGAAAAAAATGAAGTATCGGATTCTTTCTGACCCCCTCCCCCTTATTTCTAACTGGAGGACATCACGTGTGTCAACAGGAATTTCGAGACCTTTCATTCTTTAGGCTATGTCCTGATTTATACAACGACATTCTTAACTAACCCAAAGATTATTCAAATTTTTCTGTCGTTATTTTTCTACGGAGAATATTCATTTCAGATCTATAGCATCGTGTTAAGCATGGCGGGGGATGGGTGGTGGGGGGCGGCAGAGTGTCTGGAGTTTAGTGGTTATTTCTGCTAAAAGAAGAAAGTGTTGGGGATTCCTGGTCCGTTGTGCAGAGATGCCAGCTTCTGCGGAGGAAGCGAGAGCAGGGTTAACTTTAAGGATTTTTTTTTTTTTTTTTTTTTTTTTTTTTAATTAGCGTTAGTTTCTCCCGGAGTTTATAAGCAAGACTGAGGGGAAAGTGCTCCAGTTAAATCAACATTTCCCCTTCATACGTAATTAATGTGCGTTTTTTCAAACCCAGGAACGTTCAAAAGTGAGTAGCACCGAAAGGCATTAATACGGCCCAGAAATATTAGAGCCCTCGCCCCCTAATATTGGAGTTAGAATGTTTGATAGAGATTCAGTCAGTGACTCTTCATTATAGACTTAGGGGGAAATAAAGTAATTTTACTGTGTCTCGAACAACCTCATAAGCACATATTTGGTGGCGGGTGTAATTACTGTAATGGATTATTATGTACACTGACTTATCTTTCTTAAACTAGATTTAGTTTCGATTAAATAAACTCGTTTCCACTTTGTCTGATGTCGGCTTAGTTTAAAGTCTGTTTACTTGTTCCACAGAAAGGTGAATTCATCTCTTTATTAAGCACTAGTGACCGAGCAAACACAGTTCAAACTGTATTTACATATCAATCAGGAGAAATGCAAACAAACTGCTCTTTAACATTTTTATAGGGTTTTTTTTATGACATTGTGATACTGCCTTTTATCATATTTTTTTTAGTAAACTAGTTATGCCTTGATTAGGATGAAGATATTTGGAGGGAGGCGTGTAAATACAGTTTAATGTCCAGCCTCCCTTGAGAACACTCACGAGAACTTAGTTACTGTATAGCTTTTTAAAACTGAAATTAAAATATGTTCGTCCATGTAAACTCCTGCTTCTTCCAATATGCTTATTTCCAGTCTCCCGGTAATCAACGCAGAACTTGGATAATGGGATGGCAGAGGGGAGGGGCAGCATGATTCAAAACTGAAATGATGGAAGAGATGCACATTTCCCAATATAACTGCTTTATCCACGCTAGACCATCGGCACCCCGTATTTTGAGAGATAAAAAGATCTAGTGAAGAATGACTATTCGCTTCCACTCCCCCACTGCCTGGCACTGCCTGTAAGTGTAGGAGAATCGCGGAGGGTATTTTTCCTGCTGTAAATAGGAGTTTCATTCTTAAGTTCCACGAAGTGTGCGTGAAGTGGTACAGCAGGCTGTGGGGGAAAGAAAACCCAAAAAAATCCCAGCAAACAAACAAACAAACAAAAAAAACCCCACAACAACCCCACCCTCCGCTAACAACAAAAAAAAAAACCAAAAAAACCCCACCCAACAACTCCAAATAAACCCCAAACGAAGCACAAACCCAAAACAAACAAACAAAAAAAGTCTCAAACCCTAACAAAACCACATCACTACTACATCCACAACAGCAACAATAGCAAAAGTCTTCTTCATACGGGCTGCTTCGTGGCAAAGCGGGCGGTGGGTTATTGGCTTTTTTGCTGGTTTCACAGCAGTCTGTTAGCAAAGCGGATGCTCGGGAGGAAGGGCTCAGGGGAGCCGGGGCGGCAGGGCTTGCCCCGGGCTCTGCTGCGGCCCCGGCAGCAGCGGACAGGCGCGGCGCGGTGTCACTGTACCCACGGAGAGGCAAGGGATGACGAGCGGATCTAAAAGTACATTGCCTGCATCTCGGTTCAAAAGGCAGTGCAGGGCCCTAAGACGGCGTTGAAAGTGCAGGTCCCAAACAATGTAATCTGAGACAGCTCTGAGATGACACCAAGAGAAGTTGCCACGGCTGGGAGGGGAGCGAAAAAAAGTATTTTAGGAGTTTTGTGGCGAAGCGCAGGTAAAGGGCCTCGCCGGGAAGGCAGCCCCCGTTCAACTTTTCGTGATCGCTGCCTTTAGCCTTTACAAAGGGGATCTAGAGTTAAAGACTGAGTGACTTCTGAAGAATTTAAGACCTTTCATAGCCGTGTAGAGAGCAAAGCTGAGAATTTTTTTTTTCTGTCTGACCCGCTGTTCCTCTCATGATCCCCATCAGGGGCGAAAAAACCCCTCAAAACTCTAAGTTAATGATAATACTGTTTATATATATCAAATGTGTACAGACATCTGACCCAGTGCGGCTGCTCCTATGAGGCAGAGAGACGACTGTCCCTGGCAAAATGGTGAATAATGTGAAATTACTTTTCTTCCCCCCCTCTATTTCTGGCTGCAAGCACATTAGGGAGCAGGTAAGGTCAAAGTTTTCTATATCCTATGTCTTTCTCTCAAAGGCTTCTGGTCGGCTTTATAAATAAGATGGTGTATAAGATGCATTGATGTAAAAAGAAACTGAAATTAGTTTTGAAGTTTAAAACAACTTACTACACAGAAAAAAATCTTGGGAAACCTATAGATGAAAGTGTAAAATGTGACATTTAATCTTCAATGTAAAGGCTTTTGTTAGAGGGAGGGGGAAGAGGGATTTTTTTTTTTTTTTTTTTCCCCATAAGGCAGATTGAGAAGGAAAAACATTTACAAATAGCCGAATGAATGACTTCTGAAAGACGGTGTAAATCTACTGTCCTGAGCTGGCGTATAGAAACGAAATAAGGTTGAAAATGTATATTCTAAAAATATTTACCATTATATTTAAGTCTGCTTTTACTGGCTAGCTCCATATCTCATGCTAACAACCATGTCTGAATGAGATGACAATTTTTTCTTCCAATAATATTTCTATTCACTAAACACAGCTGAACTTTTAGAGTAATTTTAAATAACTTTGTAGGTTGTGCGTCTTTAGAAAGTGAATTAACATGTCAGGTTTTAGTGAACATACAAGATCTATTAAATTGATTCAATGAGAACTCCCCATATCTTTCTAAATAGCGCTTCATCAATACAGGGGCTCCCTAAAGTGTACAGGAAAAGATTAAGCGCATGTACACGAGGTGGGTTAGTTTGCGGGGGTTTTGGGGAGGAAAGGGAGCTTTGTTTGTTTGGGTTTGTGATTTGGTTTGGTTTTTTGGGGGGTTTTGGGGTTGGGGGTTTTTTTTGGTTTTTTGGGATTTTTTTTTTTTTTTTTTTTTTAATAGAATGATAGTTGCATTGCTTAGAAAACTAAACAAAGTATGAGATCGTCGCTTCCATTTGTTCTGGTGGATGTCACCGGAGTTCTTCTCGATCAAGTAATAACGTGCTAGACGGCGGCAAACTTACAGACACCTGGGATCGTAAGGGGAGCAGACTTTTTTGCTTCATATCAAAGGTGCTACTGAAGTGGCTGAATAATTTCAGCGTGTTACTGACCTAATAATGTGGCTCTAGGACACCATTTTTTTCGAAGTTCCTCTCGCTGCATTTGTTCGTTAAACTTTGTTTGTTTGTTTGTTTTCGGCGCTGCTGCTTCTCAGAGAAGCTCTTAAAATATTACCTTTAACTTGGTCTCTGCTTTTGCTATTATACTGGATGTTACTTAACAAACGCACTGTTGCTGCTGCGAAATAGGGTACTCGGAACTCGTCCTCTGCACCTCGACCCGCATTAGCTCACTTCGGAGAGAAAAAAACATATGGATGGCCGACGCGGAGCGCATAGTCTACACATGTAGGTCTATATAAGCATCTTATCTATAGATGCGTGCGTCTGAGAGGTGTATCCAGGAGCTGATGTGCACGGCAGTAACCGTGGAGTCTGGGGAGCAGAGGCCGGCAGGAAAACTCTTACTTTGAAGAAGCACTGCCCGCCGGCCTGTGTCTCCCCTCCGCTCTTAATTTTACAGCGCGGAGACCCTCCCGCAACTTTCCGCCCGGGTCCAGCGGGGCTGCCCCGCCGGTGGGAACGGAGCCGCAGCGCCGGAGCCGGGCCGGCTTCCCCCGAGCCCCCTGGAGCCCAGCGGGGCTCCCGCCCGCCGCGCTGCCCAGAGCGGCCGCAGCCGCCGCCGCTGCTCCGGTCTGGGTTCCCCGTCGAGGGGAGCGGGGTCGATCCCGCCCTTTGCCAGTGGGCTCTGCACCCTGGCCGCGGGGTCCCTCGCGTGCCGAGGACAGGCGCTCACGCAGCCCCGGAGGCTTTGCTGCCCTCGGGAGTCGGCTGCGACCCAGCGGGGTTCCTCTCCCGGGGGCTACAGCCAGTCGAGAGCAGCGATTGTCTCCCTCTGTATTCTCTTAATGCCGACTATGGCAGGCTCTGCCTGCAGCGCCAGGCTGCCAGGCTGCAGGTGCTGTCGGGCAGACCCAGCTGTGCGCACCCACCGCCCCTCTCGTCCTTGGCACTGAGGCGATGCCCAGGCGGGAGGGCTGCAAACGTCGGGCCAGGAACCCCTTTGACTTTCGTCCAAGCGCCGCTCCCAAACGCCCTGACAAGGTGTTGACCGCCTATGGCGCCTTGCCATAGCTAGGGCGAGTGGCATGGGGCTCGGGGACCCGTCACTGCAACACACACCACACTTGCCTAGCGGGGTAAATCGCAAGGAAGTGCGTGGCACCCCCACGGTACCCCAAAAAAAGATCGAGGATGGGATGCGGCGGACTAATTTACGTCTTCGCAAAGGTACTGTGCGAGTGCGGCAAGGACGGAGAATAGGTCCCAGCAGTGTCATCTTCTGCGCTGCCAGGAGTTTCCTGCGGCAGCCGCTTTCGAGGGACTCTGCTGGGTGGTACCGGGCCGCCGCTGCCTTCGCGGAGCTCGACGGAGACCCCTGTCTGCCCGGCCCCGGGGGCTCCCCGCGCTCCCCAGGCACGCAGGGCTGGGCACCCTCACCCCATCCCCGCTCGGGTTTCGGTTGGTTGGTTTAGGTGGGGGAAAGCAACTCCCGAGGAAGCACCTGAGAAAGTTTGGGCAAACAGAGGCGGGACGATAGTGAGTGGGAGCGGGGCAGCGCGGACGTGCAGGGCTGCTCCCATCCCCCCACGGGGGGCGCGGCGGGGGAACCCCTATTCCTGCCACCGATGTTTCTCCCCAGGGCGAGGGAAGCTGTTCGCTTCCTGCTCGATCCAGATCCCCCTTTTCTCTCATCGCTCTTTAATAACTTTTTTTGATTTCGAATGG
The DNA here is from genome assembly GCF_015227805.2 of Hirundo rustica. Taxonomy (NCBI): domain Eukaryota; kingdom Metazoa; phylum Chordata; class Aves; order Passeriformes; family Hirundinidae; genus Hirundo; species Hirundo rustica. The sequence continues at coordinate 25,037,825 of NC_053455.1, forward strand.
ATAGTCTTCGGAAGATATGACAGGGTTTAAAACTCTCATTGCGTATGAATAGGCGAAACCTCTGCTTGGAGGTTGCCCCCATTCTTCAGTGTGTGAGCAATAGCTGTTGCTCCCTGGCTCTCACTTTTCCACGGACACACACACGTACGCGGTCTGTCTGTGTTTAAATAGTGGCTCACGAGGCGGAACCCAGACCTGGGAACCGTGTTGTCCCGCGGGGCTCGGGAGGGTGCTGGCGGATCGTGTATTTTGTGCTCGGTGTCACGGGGAGGCTGTGCGTGGCGGTGGCGGACACACGCCGTGCTTGCGTGGCAGTGGCGAGGCGTTGGAGCTGCGTTGCCGTGGGGAGGCCGGGCATGTTCTTGTCGTGGAAGTCTGGGCACGGCGTGGGCTGCGCACAGAGGAGGCTCCGCGGTGATGGCTGTGTGTGTTTGTGCGCGCAGGGGAGTGTGTCTGTGTGCGTGTGTGTGTTTGTGTCAGTGCATCGCCTTTCCACAATGGTAGCGTAATTATCTAGCTGAAACACTCACAAATGGCAAAAAGTTGCAAAATAGATCGACCTCCCTGAGATGAGAAGGAGCCAGTTTCAGAGCTGTGCAACCATCATGGTTTTTTCAATACATTTTATACAAGAGGATCTAGCGAGTGATTCCGATTCAATACACATAATCAGTTTGGAAGTCCTATTTCCATTTGAAAACAGGCCTATTTGCAATCATGAGGGCCGGACACGCTGTAAGATACAGGACGCATTCAGAGTAGGTGGTAGGTGAGAGAATCTACAGACAAGCACCAAATATTTTCTTCCTGCTGCAGACTATTTTTCACACGATGGTATTAATCACGACGTAATTTTTTTTATCTATTTTTTAAAAAATATCCTTTAATTGCTTTAGAAAGCAAGGTTTTGACCTACGGAGGTGGAAAACACACACACAAAACAAAAGCCTAACAAGTAAAAATGGTGATTGGAAAAGCCTGTTGATTGTCCTATCAATCGCGTAAGGTTAACAGTCATTTAATCAAAAATTCGCTGGGTAAATGATCCCTAGAAAATGGTAATTTATTTTTTAAAACAAGGCCCAGAGGAGGGGCAGGTGCAGAGGGTCTTAATAGGAGCTACCACCCGCCGAGCCCGGCACCGAAGTCGGCTCTACTCCGGAGGAGCCCCATCGGCCGGAGCCAGGACCCAGGGCAGCACACGCACCCGCCCGCGGCTGCCGAAGCTCCCCGCGGTCGCGGCCCTCGAGAGCCGCGACCTGTCCCGCTGAGAGGGTGGGAAAAGGATGCACAAAAGTCAGACCGCAAAGCTTTGGAGGGGATATGGCATCAAGGAGGGCAGAACCCCTCTCTCGCCTCGTCCCCCCACCCCTCCCGCAGCCATCCCTACTCCAAGCAGGCACCGCACTTCCCCGCCTCTTCTTGCTCTAGAGCATTTTTTCTTATTCCCCAAGTACCCGGAGCCAGGAGAAAGCCAGGGGGCCTGCGCGTCCTCCACCATAATTATCCTGCCGGATAGGAACGGGCAAGGAAGCCGAGGCTCGCCTGTGGGTACCCAGTACGGGCTCACCCAGCCCCGCGCACAGCGAATTAATTGGCATTTCCCATTCCCCTCATTTACGTGTTTTTGCGGCGGTGCGCACCGCTGACAGCGCGCCGGAGTTGCAGGCAGCGGCCCTGCCCGGCCCGGCCCGACCCTCCGCCCTATCCTCTGTTTGGATTTTGAAGGCAGACACTTGTTTCTCATAGTTAAATAGCGTTCCCGTCCCAGTCACAGCAGTCCTGCTTTTCCGGGCTCCCACCCTCCGCCACACTGTTTTATTCTCTTCCACTTTAAAAGACCAAATCAGCTGTCGAGAAGGGCTGGGGGGCGGATATAGTAAATAAATAAATATTTGAATAAATAAGGCAATGTCGTAGAAAGCTGAATTAGCCCTACAAGAGGCACAAACTGTTATTACTGACTTGCAAGCCACACACAGACTGACGAGACTGACAGGTGGATTTGTGCAGAGCACCGGGGCTCGTCCCGGGGCGCGGCGGGCCCAGCGCTCTCCCGCTGGCTGGATCCACGGGAGAGGCAGCTCCGGACAGAGCTCCGGGACCCGCTGCTCACCCAGCCCCTTCTTTTAACTCCGTTCCCCGCGACCTGCTGCCTCTCCTTCTCCCGTGCAAGAGCCGGGAAACTTCTCTCCACTGGGATTTTTACTTCGCTTACCCCAGCCCGCCAAGGAAGACCCACATTCTTCCCTCCGTGCCAGCTCTTTCGGTCTGAACCCTAATTAGGGCTCGGGCCAGACGGGCCGGCAAGGGGCCGGGTGCTGGAAGCCCCGAAAGGCTGCGCTCGGTGCTTTGAAGAGTGTCCTCCCCGGCCCGAGATTTCACAGTGACAAACCTGTCTTGTCCCGTCTTTCTTCCAAAAAAAAAAAAAAAAAAAAAAAAAAAAAAAAAAAAAAAAAAAAAAAAAAAAAAAAAGCTGGGCACTGATCACTCGTGGGACCCTTCCCATGACCAGCTGAGCAATGGGGACAGGGAACTCCTCCGGGCTGGCTTCACATTCATGATAGAAATTTGGTCGTGGGGGGAAGCTGCTGGCCAGTTTCTAGAAGGAAGGGGCCCTCGGAGCCGGCGAGCGAGGGGCGCCGCGGGGCTCCGAGCCGCAGCACTCTGCACCGCTCGGCGGGGATTTCCACTTGCGGTGCCCAAGCAGGGCTTCGCGGTGGCCGCTGTTTCCATGGGAGAGCCGCTTTCCCCCTGCCCAGCGGCTGGAGCTGATTCACCCACGAAGACCACGGTGTGGGGAAGTGGGTATGGGGTGCGAAAAAGGAGAAAGAAAGAAGGACCGACTCGTCCCAGCACAAGCGCCGATGGTTTTATTCACACGACTAGTCCCACCAAAATATACGTGATAATAATGGGGAGAAAGGAGTAGATTTTGGTCCCACGAGTTTTTCTCCTCTCCTCAAGCCACCCAGCTGAATCGCGGCGTATTTCCTGGGAAAAACATTCCGGGGCTCTCAGCAGAACAGGGAAACGACTCCGATATGATTTCCCTTTTTACGGAATTCCTAAAGAACAGTCTCGATCTTTGTGTGTGTGTGTGTGTGAGAGAGAGAGAGAGAGACCAAGATACAGGGAGATATCGGGAGTCAAAACTTTATCCACATGGGCAACAGTCCCGAACTAGAAAAAGACATGTTACCCCCAGAAGCATCGCGTGTTTGCAGTCTCTTATTCCAGTTGTAATTTAGGAACTACTCCCACCCCCATGTCCACCGCGCTTCGGCAAAAGGAGCAGGCGAAAGTTTTAGGAACAGAAGTGACCTAAAAATTATGAGTGCTACAAATGTACGCATGTGTCCCGTGTTAATGCAGACCGTCTGCAAAATCATGGTTCGTGCATATACACTAAGGTGTGCGCAGATGCGTCTTAGCAAGAGTGTGTTCCTGCAGAAAAGTGTTTATTTTCGTGTTCAGTTATTCAAACGTACAATAGAGAGCCGCGCTAAATCAGGGCGAGATTTCCCGGGAGACAGGGTTAATTCAGTATACAGAGAGTTATGAGGAAAAAAAAGGTCATTAAACCCAAAACTTATCAGAGGATCCTAAAAAAGGCTGGCTATTTACGTGTATCCTTTGCCAAAGCGCAGACGGACTTTAAATTCTTCTTTATTTACATATTCGTTTGATTTAAATATTCACTCCTGGACAGTGGTCAAACTACCGATGGGATGGAGATATTCCAAGGTATTTTGAAAAGATACCAACCGCTGTTTTAAGGTCCCTGCACCGGTCTTTAAATGAGGGAACAGGGGGGGAAAAAGGAAAAAGGAAAAAAAAAAAAAGGAAGGGAAAAAAAAAAAAAAAAAAGAAAGAAAAACGGCACTCGTCCAAATCACTAACATAAAAACAAAAAAAAAAAAAAAAAAAAAATCTGTTGCTAATATTTCAAAGAACAAAGGGATGGATAATTCTTTTGCTCAATGAATACAAACTAAATACCAAAGCATCTTCGCGAATAAAAGAGCAGATGATGGATTTCATTAAATATTTCACATTTTAAAAATTATACCTTTTATATGTACTTGTCCTTAACCTTTAAAAGGAACTGCTGTAAATACAAGATCCGTACTTTCTCTAATAGATTTTAGTAGGAGCTGGTGACAGAGAACTGATTTCTTTTCTATTAGGCTTTAGTACATCTTTGTTGAAGGCCCGCAGAATGACCAGGGATTAGATTTGCATCTCTTAGACTCCCTGTGTGGTCTTTATAAGGAGCTTGTAACTGTTAAAAATGACTTGTTAGGAAGCGTGTGGGCTCTCATCTCTTTGCTTTTGACAGAATGATTGTGAAATTCAGATTGTTCTTATAGGCTTTAGCCTGCAGATTCCACCTGAGCCTTAAGCAATTAGAGCTTAATCTCAGCGCAATCATATTTGAGTTAGAATTTATTGCACTTTGTTTACTTCAATTAAAGAGCTACAGAATATTTCGGAGCGGTTTTTAAGTGATAGTCTCCAGGCAAGAGCTAATTTTTTCAACCCCTGAATGTTATCCTTACCGCCCCATCGCTCGGCGGTTTGGAGTGCAAAGCACTCTTCGGTTTCCCGGGCGAAAATGAATAGGAAACAGCAGGAAAGAAAAAACAAGCTGAAATTCCTTGCGACGCGGAGGGGAGAAGATGCCTGCTGCATCCCTTTCTTCTAGGAGCCGGCGGGAGTAGCGGCGTGCCCCTGGGCCAGACCCCTCTGCCTACGGACGGGAAACCTCGGGCCGGGGGGGAGGCGAACCATCCCCGGGATCGGGCCCAGGGCTCGCCGGCTTTAAAGCGGTCGCGGTGGTGGCTGTCGGCGTTTTCGGAGCGCGGGCTGGTCGCTTCCCGCGGGGAGTCCCCCGCTGCCCACCCCCGCCCCGTCGTGGCAGCACGCTGGCACGGACACGGGCGGGCAGCCCCAGCACAACCCCCCTGCAGCGCGGCTTCCCAAAAGCGCCCCAGCAAAGCGACACCTGACCACGCCACCTGCCTGCCGCTGCCCGAGGCTTTTACTGTCAGGATATAAACTGGTGAAACGGGGAAAATTTACACTCAGAGGGCTTCTTTCCTCGCTCGTATGACAAGTTTCTATTTGTGTTCAGGTTTCATATGGACAGCCTGAGAAGAATGCTTTTACTACTGACATTCACATAATTACGGTTTTCAAGTGCCATACTCTCATTCCTTTCGTCTTCCTTTTTTTCCTCTTTCCTCCCCACCCCCCCCCCCCCAACCCCCCAATCATTAGGACTTCTCGAGAAGTCTTTATTAAATCTCTGTGAATTAAACTCGAAACTTTTCAAAAGGCTTTAAAATTCGGGGTTATTCCGTTTAAAATTTGGGGACAATTTCCCCTCCCCCCCACCGTGTGAGAGAACTATTTGCCATGGGTATACTGTCAGGGCCCGATCCTTTTCCTGCTGAAGTTACGATGAGAGACCTCCTCCAGCTCTCAGCAGAATAGGATCAAGCCCTTCCATGCTAATAGAGGTTTAATAGCATCAGCACATGCCCAACAACCACCATTATAACCTTGACCCGGTCAGGTGCAATGATATTGCTCCTCCTAAATTTATCCTGCATTTCCTTGGTGACAGCAAACAGCTCTCTATCACCTCTCACAACCTACAATAACCCACAGGCAGTGATACCAATAACCCACTGCTCTTTTGTCATTCTTTTCCCTCAGAAGTCTAATAAGTAATAATAATAAAAAATAATCACACTACCAGCGTCTTTCAGCCCCATCAGCCTATGCTGCTCAGAATATTTCAGCCCGATGGTGACTGCTGAAGGAAATTGTCATCTTTTTAAAAATGAGCGAGTTACCCTCTGATCTGAGCAGCCTTTGCTGTGATGTTGAGTGCGGACCGAAGTGCTGGAGTGCAAGAGCTCCCATGTGTAACCTGCTCCATAATTGTGCTGCTAGGCTTGCTCCTTTTGCCCTGAAAATTTCTTTACAGGGAGTGTTGGGGTAGTCTGGCATTATCACTTTAAAAACTTTGTTTCAGGGCTGCTAGAGGGATATAAGCCTGACCTTTCTTTCATGCAGGATTATTTTTAAATCTCAGATTTCTACTACTTCCTTGGACCTGCCATGACTTACGGTTTGTCTTTTGCTTTCAGTCCAATAGCCACAGACAAAATTTTGCCTAACAAAACTTGATATTTACTTGAAAGGATCTATATATATTTCTGCAAAATAAAGTGCTCTTCAGACCTTTCCTATGATGTGGAGATACATTCACCAAATAATCAGTGCTCCAAGAAAATAAAATAGTAGAATTCATCAATACTCTCTGCAAATTGTAGGATGCACCAAACCAAATGATTTTAATACAAAAAAAAAAAAAAAAAAAAAAAAAAAAAAAATCTTATTAAAATGGTGAAATGGAGGCTAAAATATTGTCTTCCTGAAACAATGGGTAATTCTTGCCTTAAAAGATTGTTAAACAGATGAAAGCAACTCAGGCCACAGCTTAATCTGCTTTACATTAGGCTTGAACAGAGCTGAATGAGTTCAAATGATGACTTTTTCGGGTATCAGTTCAAGAGTAACCCCGTACCTCTGCTGCCCCTCCTCTTTCCTCTGCTTGTAGCACCTGTGATTGTGTATGTGTGGCTTATTCACAGAAGGCAGAAAGGTCTGGACTTATGGCAAAGGTTCTACTTTGACAAAAGGAACTGACAGTTTCAGTACTGTCCTTGCTTGAGACAGAACCAAGAACTAGAGATGCAACAAAGGAGAGACTAAAGCTAGGAGGTAGACACTTTTCTCAACATGCATGTATTGAAAAATGCTTCTAGAAAAGGAAAACAAACAAACAAACAAACAAAAAAAACCCCGAAGAGAATCTAGCATTTTCTTCAAGCATTATCTCACACAGGATTAGGATAATGAGAGAGGCTGCTGTAAGAATGGAGAGCAAGCATGAAGAAACAAGCCAGAGCAATGCTAACATGTGCAAAGCTCTGCAAAAGCAGCATGGAATCCTGTTCTCCAAAAGACTCCACACTTTATTAGAAACAGGAGGCAGCTGATCAGACTGTAGGCAAATGAGCTCAGTCTAATTGGATGATTTTGATGCTTCACTGAGGAAGAACAGGTCTTACAACACAGTAACACAGAAAAGTTACGTGCTGAAATCGAAGAGGGAGCAAAGGGGTCTTAAGCGATAAGTCTCCGAATTATGCTAAGAGGCATACCAGCAGGCTCTTTTGATATGGAAAGTGAAATACGACCTGCAACCAACAGCTTCCTAGGATGTGGAGAAAGTCTTTTCGACTAGAGAAAGCGTGGACCCAATGTCATCAAAACCACATCTGTAGAGAAGTTAGAAAAAGACCTTCAAAACATGCAGAAGTAGCCTTGTTTTCCTTGTGCTGAAATTAATGGCAAAGCTTTCTTGGCCTTTAAAGATGTAATTACATTATTCCTATAGTGAGTATTTTTGGGAAGCTCAGAGGTGAGAAGAGATTTGACTGCTGCAGAAGCCAGTAACAGCCAGTTAAAAACCCTCAACACAACTGCATACTTTTTTATGGAGGTGGTTTTTTTGTTTGTTTGGTTTTTTTTATTATTATTTTTTTTAATTTTGTTTCAATTCTGAAGTCCTCTGTTACAGGTATATTCAAGTGAATAAGTCAAATTATGAGTTTTCCTGCCTTTTTTTTTTTTTTTTTTTTTTTTTTTTTTTTTTTTTTTTTTTTTTTTTTTTTTTTTTTCCCTAGGGCTGTTATCTATTGGATAGATCTATTCTGGAGCAAAGCCTGATGCATTCAGTTCTGGATTACAGATCTAAGGCACTGGGATTTCTTAGAAAACAGTGAGGAACTTGTCTGTAGAAAGGATGGTGACCAAAGCATTTCAGTAATTTTCCCTGTTTCTCTTCTCTAACAATTTAGTTAAGCGAAACCCAGATGTCAAGACTGCTTTGTAAGACATAAGCTGCAGGACAAACATGTCCTCTAGCAACATAAATAATGGAAACACATTATTTGTAGTCCTTTACTTCTAAATATGCAATCTATGCAATCTTTATTATTGATTGTTTTAAGATAATGTGCAATGAAATGGGTCTGTTTTTTCACATTTTTGAACAGAAAAAATATACCTTGGTCACAGTCTGAATTTTGTCAAGAACTGTGAAAGGCAGGTGTCTCCAGAGAGGACAAGAGGTTTTAAAAATGTCTTTGCATTTCACATTCTTTCTGGGCACCTTGTCTCATCCAGGCCAGCCTATTCCAAAAGAGTCAGGGAAAAAAAGTGAATGATCCAGAGTCTGTTTGGCAATAAAGAACTTGCACTGTAATGTACGCTAGTATCAAAGCTTGGAGGAATACGGAAAGTGAGATAGTGTGTTCTGGAAGTTCTCTGCTACAATCTTCACTGTTTGAAGTGAGGAAAACTTCTGCCACTCATTTCCAGTAGCCTCCTGCACCAATAAAACCCAGGCTCTAATGAAGGATAAGACTCATGGAGGTGTAGGAGGCTATTATAGCTTAGAGAAAAATCCTGGCAATACTGCAGTGATAGGAAAGAAATGGGGATGGTGTGACTATTCAAAAGTTCACAGAAACAAAAACATTATTCATATTTAGAGAAAAGATTATATAAAAATGCAAAGTCAAATCAGACCAGTAGCTCATATAACTCAGTACCCTTTCCTCGGACAACAGTACTACCTATTGCTTCTAAAACAAGATGCTCAAAGTGGCTAAGTATAGAATAATTGGCTTCAAAGAGTGCTGTCAGAATTGTGTCTGGAAGCTTTCATTAATTCTAGGACTTTCCCAAGTGTATCAGCGTGTATCAGAAACAGCAGCACCTTTGAACCACGACTACTCAAATTCGGCAGTTCAAGGTCTCACTTTTCCTGAGCTCTTAAGGGGGCAGGGTACATAGGGAAACTGCTTGGGTGGTGTTATATTAAAAGGTAGGGTTCCTCTTTCTCACAGTACTTTGTGTCTTGGAAACAGTTCCATCATGATCTTCATGCAGTGTGTAACGCAACCTTTTTTCTAGAAGCTGCAGAAATCGGAGCAAGCTGGAGAAACCATGTTTTTCCTGTTGGGTCAGTAAGCAGTGTTGTAAGATGCAAAGTCTTCTCTTATTTCTAATGTCCTCTTCGGTATTATCCAGTTTAGAGAATAAGTTATATACATCACTATTTTGAGCAGTACACACGTTATCCTGAATAGTTGGTATGTCCTCTGAAGAAAAAGAACCACAAGATTTTATGAGTCTTTTCATAATAGGATGAATCACCACTTGCTTGTTTAATTAACATAGCAAATGGAAACAAAAATACGTGCCACAATCCAAACTCTTTTCTCTTCCTATATGATACTCTTAATAGTAATGGGTTTTTAAAAAACATCTTTGCAAATACAAACAGTATCTTCCATTTTGTTCTCTCTTATGTACTCCATTTCCACCCTAGTTTAGAAGTGATATTTTAGTTATATTTATTTATGAAATACAAGGGTTTTTTTTCTGTATATGAAATCGATTAAGTGTGTTTTTCCAGGGCAGTAGCAAAGAGGTTGAGGTGACACAGTGACACTTTACATGTAACTAGGAAAAGATTTCCTATACCAGATATAATTTTAATTAATTAGAAAGAAACATGACACCTTAGAAGTGAAAGCTTAGGCTAGGAAAACTCCAGCTGAAATAAGGTGCAAATCTTTAACAGTGACGGTGTAAGTAATAGATCCTCCATCACTTTAAATTGAAGGTGTATGTCTTTCCATAGCATGCACAGAACCCTGATGTAGAAATTACTGGGTGACATGTGGTCACCTGCTGTGTGCAGGAAGTAAGACAGAAGATACACACTGGCTCTTTCTTGTCTCAGTTTCAGTAACTCTGAGGAATCCTACACCAACAAAGCCTCTTTGTCCTTGAAATGTCTCAATGCTCTCTTTTTCAGAAAGGGTATTACTGGAGATCAAGACCATTAACCACGCAATTACAAAGGTAACACTGATAACCTGACATCTACATCTATGCTACACCTAACCTGAATTCAATACATAAAGAAGTTTGCAAAGCTTTTACCCTTATAAAACTCTGGAATAGTGAATAGGAACAAAGGTTTTGGTTGGAGAAAAGCATTTCTGTCTCTATGTTAATGCTCAATATACATGGAAACACTGCTTCTCTGTACTTACTGTGTCATCCATCACATGTGTAGTCTCAACAAGCCAGTGAACCAATTCCAGCCACCTCCCTTCTCAAGGAGTGGCATAACTTACTCCACTCAGCTGTTGACAAGTCCATCCTATACACCTGTACTTCACAGCATGTGAAGTCCTGGGGTCTTTTCAGTCTCAGGAACATGGGTTTCTCAACAAAACAAGACAAACCACCATCAGACAGACACATGAATGTACTGAAATCTTAACTTCCACTGCAAAGTCCACACTAAACTCCCCACAAATCCATGGTTCCTGGTATGATCAGCTGTTACAGGGCTCCCATATTCAGTCCAGAGACAAGTTCCCTGATTGTTTTGGTCTGTCTGGAGAAAACAGTCACATGATGGAAACACATGGCAACCCATTTTTCATTGTCTCTATCCAAGCTACAGTTAATTTGGGCTCTTTGTGTATGTGACCCAAGAGGAAGAGGCTTCCAGAAAGCTTTTACCACCCATCTTTCACTAGATTTAATACTTCTCTTTCTCACTGTCATAGCCCCACTTTTCTGCTCCCTATGTATCTTCTCCATCTCTAGTCTAAGTGTCTCTGCTGGGAAAGAGGGAGGGAGAGGACACAGGAGTCAGCTCTGCTGCCAGTTCATGCTGGTGTATCAGGAGCTAACTGGGGCTGAAGAATGTACTTTGACAAGCTGCTGCAATAAGCCTTTAAGAACTCAAGTAAAAGGGCTTCTTCAAACCCAACACAGTCAGGAAAAGGAGAAATCTCAATTAATCTGAAATACGGTTTTCACTTTTATGCTAAGAATCAGATTACCTTTTCAATACTAGCTTCATATCCAGTATCTAGTACAATACAATTGAAATAAGATTTGAGGGTTGCTTTTGGAAATCTTTGCTCCACTAAAATATTTCCAATAAGGGGAATTAAAAAACAACAACAACAACAACAACAAAAAAACCCAGCAGGGTACTTTCTAGTGGAAAAGCATGATTTGTCCTCAGTGTGAAGCACTACTTGACCAATGTTATTTTAAAAAAGTGCACATGGTTTGGAAACCTGTGATGTTAGATATATGGCCTATGTAATATATCTCAACGACCCAGATGATATATTCAGACTGTACAGAAATTGCAGTCCCATTTTTCAGATGCCTCTAACTCCCAGAGTTAACCAAGTATAAACATAACAATGAAGTTAATGCCTTCAGAAAACATTTCAGTTTTAGCTACTTTGTTTTCAAAAGCTTAGTAAGTAATGACAGGAAGGAGACAAAGGGTGGGGGGGGAAATGCAGATGGTAAAAATGGAAACTCAAATGGCTGCATAGAAAGAGGAAGATAAGAAACCCAAAGGAAAATCATAGCACCAGAGGAAACAGAGAGGAGATAGGAGGATATCGAAGAACCGGAACATACACTGGGTTTACTGATGGAGAGAATTCTTCTCTTTGAATACTTAATTCCATAGAAAGGCATTTAATGTAAATAGGTGACTGAATACTGATTTATTACAAGCAGTATCTATTTTCTTCTCAAGCCCGGTGGAAACCTGCCACAAGCTGCAATTTCAGTACGTATTTTTCTGCAGATGAAAAAGACTGAAAAACTGTCTGTGCTCTGAATTGTCAGAGATTTCTGCTTTCTCTTTTTTGTGGATGACCACTGTCACAGGCAGGGCCTTTGACGATTCTTACTTTCTGGTGCAAAGGTGATGGTGGTGTATAGATTAAGGGGAGCTTAATCATCCTACTGTGGTGCCTAAACCCCAGAAACAGGCCCAGATTCAACCAGAGAAAAAGAGTGAGAAAAGAATTTTACCCAAATGAAGAAAACAGGTTAGAGAGAGCAGAAGAAACAGCCTCAGAGATCTTCTAGAAATTTGTAGCATGAGGGGGAACAAGAAAATAGCCTGCTGAACTGTGCAGCTAACATCTCAGTCACAAGTCTCTCCTTATTCTCTTTACTCTCAAATCCCTAGAAGCAGCAGGAGCAGCGTAACAGAAACAAAAGATGTAGTACACTCTCACTGACCCCGAGCCTGAAGAGGCCTCTCAGCTCCAATTCCACTTTATAGAAGTGTGATTTCATAGGGGTCCAAGAATATGTCATGGTTGTCTGAAGGGCATAACAGTGGATGGAGAGAAAGGGTAGGTCCTACCTACTGTCAGCTAAAATGTACACAGTATTTCAGCTGGGATTGATTTCTTCTTCAGCAATCCAACAGCTGACAGATTTTATTCTGGTGTTTGCACCCTGGAGTTTGTTTTTGCATATTTTACCCACCTGTCTGTTCCTAGGGTCCCTGCAGCCCTCCCTAGCATCCCGAGAACCCAATGCCCCAGAGGGACAATCCCAGTGAGAGCTGTGAGCACAGGCTGATCGCAAGGTAGGACTGCAAAAGATGCAGATTCCAAGTGGGAGATAGAGCTCCCATTGCAGACTGGCTCCCGTGTGATGCACAGTTGAAGTTCTTGAACCTGAAATCTTCAAATGGCTAGTTTTAGACCCTCTGAGTTTAGATTAATGTCTTGTTCTGACTTTTTCGAGTCAGTATGGGCAGGAATGAAGAAACTTTCTAGGAAAAATAAAAAAGCACTTTTGAAACAAAGATAAAGTATTTGAAAGGTGGCATGAAGAGGTGATGGGTAAATTAGAAGTCAGATGAAAATTACAGAGATTTCTATTGTGTGTGTGTGTGTAGCCAATGGGAAACATTAGATGTTTAAAAGCAAATTATTTAGAAGTACTGGTTTGTTTTAATATTAAATAAAACTCATTGCACTGCATATCTCAAGATATTAAAATTCCAGAGGCACCAACTAAAGTCAGATGATGAATTCTTACACATTCCACACATATTTAATATTAAAACAAGCTGATTTGCAAAATAAGAAAATGCCTGCTTTTACAGCACTAAAATAGCTTTTTATTATTCCAGTTTTTAACTCTCTGAATGTATCTCCACAGACAAACAGAGGCAAAGGTAGGATGTAGAGGACAGCAGCATTTACTTCTGATTCAAAGTTACCTTATGTATGAGAGAAGGGAAAAGAAATAATTTTCTTTCAGCTTTCTCTATGTCTGGACTTGCTTCCTTTGTATATCTACCTTAAAAATATAACTCTGATTTAGAAATGCAGCCACAAAGCAGTATGTTTTACATATACACTGTATTTAGAGAAGGGCACAAATTCACTGAATTACATTTTACTTTAAAACATAAAAAGCAACATGCCGGTGGAAATATTTCTAGTACATCCACCAATATTTTTTTAAGAAAAAAACCCAGTTAAAATTGTAAGGATATTGAATTTATCTGGTTTTAAGCAAAAATCTATTGAACAGCAAAATAAAAGGTATTGTACTGTGTACTCCTGCTTAAAACCGAGAACAACACTGAAGCATCGCTGTTAATTAGCTCCAGTCAACACGAAATGCTTTACATTTCTCACATCAGTGCTTCATCTGAGCTTCAGAATAAACATTTACCACACTTTACACGAAGAAAATAAAACTAGAAAGTATATAGCTTTTTCATTCCAATTAAGAAATTATTTCAGATGGTATTCCTATACCAGAGAAGGTATTTTTTTAACATTTCCATAAAATCAGAGATTAAACCACTGAGTGTGGCTTGTAATTCTATATGTGTGTACTAATATCTGTTCTTAATCATCAAATCATATATATTGCTTTTTAAAAGATCTTTCCGTCTTTCTGTACTTACTTTAATTTTTGTGTACTGCAGTTATCTGTCATGCAAGAGAACCGTTTGTAAAGGCATCATACAGAAATCTCCATTTAATGCATTATAAATAATGAAGTGCTACATTATAATAATTATTTCCATATTAACTAAATGCACAGCTGAGTCACCTGTATTAAACGTCTACACTTTGCTTAATGCCTTTAAATAGCATCTGATCTTTCTTCTTATTGCAACTATTGAACTATATTCTAGCCCAGAGGAGGGTGCAGCATTAACTTGTATAAGGCCAACGACTTTCCAAGGAGAAGCACCCTATTTAATGCATTATATCTATGTAATTTAATTTTGATTGTGCGATGTATGCATTTAAAAGGCTAAGACTCTTTACATCATGCATTTCAAAAAGGCACTAAACAGCTTCCCATTATGTATAACAGCTGAGATGAAATGTCTAAAACGCTTCCTTTCCAAAAAAGTGGCTTTAACTTCAGAGTGAAGGAAGCTTATCTATGGATTAACATCAGTTAAAACATCGGAATACAGTATTTGCTTTAAAAGGTTTTATTTTAAAATCTGGGTATTAGTATTTACTGTGTACATATTTATAAACATGCACTATTGTTGAGGTCAGAGGCAACGCTTCAAAACTCAGAATCCTGTTTTTAAACAAGGATACATACTAGAGAATGCAGAAGGCAAAAAATTATTTTGTCTGAAAAGCCACACTAAGAGAGACAGCTCTTTTTGTGAACTTTCTGAATCCCAGTAACATGTTTTCCTCAAACATTATTTATTATTTGTTCACTGTTGCTCTTCATGTTGTAACAACAAATAAGTAGTACTAAGACATTTTCTGCCCCGCAGTTGTAAATACCAGACCCAACCGAAAAGGGGCCACTTTTATTACAAAAGTGAATGGGGTTTGGCAATGGGATTAATTAGGAAGAGGGAATGCAAGGATTCACACTTAAAAAGGAAACTACCTTGTATCATTAGTTTGATTGCTTTGGGGGAAAAAAAAAAAAAAAAAGAAAGAAACAAACAGTAAAAAACAATCCCAGACCCCATTCAATAAGAATTGAAAGCAGAAGTAAATGAAATTTCAAAGACTGCTCTTAAGCTTTTCTGAAGTCTCATTTGTATTTAATAAACTACTGCAATAGAACATATGTCTTCAAATTATTTAATGCTTCTATTACAGGCGATATTCAAAACTGACCAGCAGGACAATTGTGCCATTCATGTTCATGTTTCAATTAGACTTTTGTGAAAGAGACACTGTTTGCTTGCAAAGACTGCAATGTTCTTAACACGCTGGCGATTTTATGATCAGTGGTTAATGAAAAATCACATTGCTGAACCCATTTATTTAGTAAATACAACGTCCATGCCTCAGTGCCAACTGTGAGTATTAAAGTAGTCACATAATTGTCTCTGAATTCATTGTTTCTTAAAGCAAATATATCTCAGGGAAAGGTCAAATGATTTAGGTACAAATATTTGAATTCTTTTGATAGACAAAGTTATAAAGGGAGTCATGGAATTACACGAAGTTGATACTAGACTTTGGCTCAATAGGAGGATATACTATGCAAGAAATTTTAAAAGCAAAAATTCAATCACTTAATTTGTCATAATTTTCAACAGCAAAACTGTCTTCTGCTAATATGGAGAGAATCTGCTGCGCTGTGTACAACTGAAAAGGAAAATATTTGAGGAAAAAAAAAAATCACAAGCACAGAGCAGTCTGTCAAACACTTCTGTCTAGAAAATACTGGTACTTAATTCTGGTCTTCTTCATGCTCCTTGGCTGAGGATCAAAATTCTTATTTGGAGAAAACTCTCACAGCTGTCTTTCTCTAGATTTTGCCTAAGCAGAAGTGACAAGAATTTGCCATTTTGTACACCAGCCTGGTTTTCTGCACTCTCGTACAAATTTAAGCCACTGGCTTCAGCTGAATTATTTTTGGTATACATTATTAAATGAGAAAGAGCTGATTCCTTGGATTATACATTTTTTTTACATAATGTAAATGTAACTCTAAGTCTTTTCAAGAAATTACAGCTAAGGAAACCTAGGAAATTTATTGATGGACTGGAGAAATATTTCTGTCCTAATCTTCTCTTTTGTGTGTTACTTATTGTAATAGAATCAATAAAAACAACAGTACTGGGAAAGGAAGTAGAAGAAAGAAAACTATTTGGTGGCTAAGCACACAGGCACTAAGGCACAGAAAACAGCAGCACAGGAATGAAATATTCTTTACAGAGTGCTCCTAGTCAAAATGAAAAGAATGAGCTATATGAAATCCTGATTCAACTTTTATATAAGTATAAAGAAAACAGATTTTTAAAGTGTGCTGCATTCAATTATGAGAAAGATTGAAGCAACATATACTTTAGAGTTAAAAGTAAACAAATAAATGATTCATAATAAATGAATGAACGAACATTACACGGTAACCTATTTAGAAAATCTATCTCACCAGGCCTGATGCTGAAACATGTTTTGGGAAAGAATTCCATTAATATGGTACTCAGCTGGAAGAACTGCAGGAATCAGATCCAATGGCTATGCCTGCAATTCTTTAATACAAATGAATATATTTATCTTCTATCTTTCTTAAGTAAAACAACTCTTCCCATCACAAACTATTTCTTTTTCTGGGAGAAATATATTTTCTAAGACCATGCCTATTTAACTTTTAAGGTCGTAAAAAGATTTCTTATGCAACTTCATGAACAGATGCCTAAATAGGTCAGGGAAACAAAGAGAAAGTGCTGATAAAATACAAAATCATCCATCATATTTGTAGGTACTAACAAGAAACATAAAGTACAGAAAGATGCTCTAAATCCTCTTTATTTGGCCAACCAGTTCAATGGAGCTACCTGCCCCAGGAGAGCAGAGTTTTGGTCAACTATGGGTTCAGATGCACCTTTAAAAGAGTACAGAAAGGGGCAGGACTCTAGAGGAATACTTCCCCTGGGAAGAGTGGTTTATTGCAAAAGCAGAAACATAAAAACCAAATCTGAAATACACAGTTCTTATGGAATCCGCTCAAGTAAAAGAAGTTCAGGCACACTGTGTAAACTCACTTTTACGCTGTATTTGGTTGGGGGGGTATGATATATAGCTTTCTCTCAGACCTGACTGCAGGCAGAAAACATTCTGAAGGACCTTTTGTTTGATCTCTGGTGGCTGAGTATCCACCTTGGGTTTTCTCCTTACGTATGGATCTACTGAGACGTGCTGCTGTTCAACTCAACGGAATTGAGCCCTAACTGTGATTGGGATATGAGGACACATAATTAGCTGTGTTAGAAAACTGACCCTCAGTCTTTCATTAAGATGGAGTTTTACCCTGTAAAATTTGAATTAGTAAAGACGTTTTAATCAGGAAAATAAAATAACCAAATTATTCTCCTCTGTTGTTATTTTTACACCGCAGTGAGACAATGGTAGGGAAACTCACTTTAGGTGATATCACTTAATTAGGAAAAGCATCCTAATCAGATCCCCCTCCAATTGCAATAACTGTGGGGAGTCAAGTACATTTCTCTATCAAAGAAGGAAGCTGCAGTGAAGTATAGATATTGATAATTTAAACTGTGATACAAGAGCTATAGAAGAGAAGGCACAAACACTGAGAAAGCAACCTCCTATTTTCTATATTCCAATTTCAGGACTGCTTCTAAAAGATACATTCTACAGCTCTTACAATGTTTCTGCACCTCCACTTACTAAAATAATGGTAGGATCAGTACTTTCATATCCAATGGCACAGCACATAGACTGCTCTCATTGGTGATTCAGTACGAGTAACTGAGACCACCTCACTCCTTGCATTTTCCTTACATTTCTGTCCATCTTAGTGTTGCACATTATATATGGGAAACCTGGAGCCTGTTATGGCCACAGAGGATTTCTTGCTGGAAGGTTCCTGTGGTTAGCAGCTATATTGCCTGGTACTACTGGAAGCACAGTAACCCCAAATCCTCTGATTCAATTAAGGCAACTGTGGATTAATGGCACAGTTAAGCCTTCTGTACTTATAAGTATGCTTACAGTTTCCATCTTTACATTTATCTCCAATACTATGAGTGCCTATTAATGATAGCATTTTACACCATTCAGTTTTTTGCATAGGAAAAGTGGCTTTGGCTTACTGGGCCTGATACTCTGCCTTCTGCACCACGCTAATGCAAAGCCTAGGAACTCCAGAAATCCCCTTCAGTTTCAGAGTAAATCTTAGGTTTATTTCATCAAATCAGGTTTTTAGTCAGGCACCTCTTCCCTAACTACAAGTAGCCATGCATAATAGAAGCTGTACAGAAGGGAAAGGGAAATAAATATTAAAGTACTATCAATTATATGCAATTAGTTGTATTGCCAACACAAATCATCGAAAAGTTACAAAATAGGCCTTTAGTTGACAATTTTTAATGCATGTGTAGAACGCTGTTTAGGCACTGACTAAATTTGTATGTTTGGTTTCCCCCAGAGTTTTCCTAAGCAAACAGCTGTTAGCAACTTCACCACTAATTTGGGGGAAAAAGATCAATGATTATATATTGACTACACAGTGCGCAGCAGATTTTAATAAAAGGTTTTGATAAAGTTCTTCATCAAAGATTCTGAAATTAAACGGCCCTGCATAAGATGGTAGGTTTTCTGCTTCAAGGACAGGAATAAGAGGCTAGGTTTTACCATGTTGATGGAAAATATGGAAGTTGGTTACCAGTACATTCTAGCTAAACTCCATCCAGAATGCTCATAAATGATAAGAAAATGGGGGTGCCACAAGCAAAGAGAGATTGTTGCTGATACTCAAGCTCTACACAACTAGAGCTGATTATGGAGAATTTTAGAAAGATCTCAAGATCTCACACTGAGTAACTGGCCACTAAAATGATTATTGAACCCCATGCTGATGTACACCAAGTTACAAACCTGAAGAAAAACAACCCCTTTACATACAGCTCTACATACGCAAAGTTAGGCTCTAAATTAGCCAGCAGTGTGGGAAGGAGCTTTTGGCAATCTTTTTGTATAGTCCAGTGAAAATATCAGCTCAATGGTAATGACATACATGGAACATATGTTAGAAATTACTGGGGAAGATAGAGAAGAAAACAGAAAGTATCTTCGTGTCAATGAACAAATTCATACTGCAGCCACACATTAGCCTCTAGCCCTAGAGTGAAGCCACCACAAAGTAATATAATGTTACAACTTATTCAGGAAAAAAAATAAATAGAAAACCAGACCAGATTTATCAGTAGGATAACATAGTTTCTTATCAAGTCTTAGTTTATTACACTAAGACTTTTCAGCTTGGAAACCAAGACCTGTAAAGAATTACATGAGGAAGGTGAATAAGGAAGAACAAGAGTGCATCTAGTGAAAGGATGAAGTAGTAGGTTTAAAAGTAACAAAAATAAATGCTGCGTAATCTTTTTGTGAAATTCACTGATGTAAGGTTTGATGGGGCCAGAAGTGCAAGGGGGTTAAAATGCCTTCGACAAATTTATGGAATTAAACTCTTCATGTGGGTTCTAGTCACAGCATGATCTCAGTGCAAGTTTCTGCTCAGGAGATCATTAAACCCTTGATTTCTTAGATGTCTAAGGGAAAACACAGTAGTACCATGCTGTATTTCCCCTATCTATTTAGATTGTGGGAGTTTGCCATTGAACACTGTCAAACAGTGCATCCTTGATCATTTAGATCTGATCCAATAAGGTCAGTCTCTGGTTATGTTCATATGAGAATTTCCTGAAGAAATGAAAACTGGTATTTTCATGTAGCCACATGATTCCAGGAAACAGAAATTTTGAATAAAACTAAATATTAGGTGTTTCTTCATAACATCACAAGATGTGAAAATGTCCATGTGATGACCTGGAAAATCTGTATATAATGAAAAATTCCAATTAATTTTATTAAACTCTATACCATTGTTTTATCTGAAAAGCTTCTGAATTGGTTATTTTTCATCATGGCTCTGCTATGTATCCAAGTAATGAGAAACAATAAAAACTAATTTTCAAGAAATGGAGTGGCTGAAACCACTTATTTCCAGCTGTTCTGAAGGATTTGAAAGAGAAGAGGAGCTAACAGGACTGCTTTTAAACCCCACAGTTTGAAAGACTGCAGGGTCACTCGAAGGTAACTTGCAAACAGACAGAGGATGCTGGGGTAGAACAGATGGGCATACTTCCAAAGCAGAATGGCTCTGGTTAACTGCAAGATCAGATGAAAGAAAATAAAACAGATATACAGAAGGAAAATTCTACAATTCAGGTAAAAGCTTATGATGGCAGGATAGGAAAGACAAAGATTTCTGCAGCAGCACCCTTACCTGAATGTGGAGGACAAACTAAGCTGAGGAGGTAAAGAAATACCTGTAAAGGTTTGTTATTGTTGTCTATCCAAGCACAGAGTGACTGATTTCAAAATCTTCACAAACTTTGTGTTGTCTTACTGCTACATATGCCCAGGAAATGATAAAGTGGAGCCTGGAAAGTTGGAGCTTGAGGTACTTACTTTAATGAGAAGCCTGGCAAGCCAAAGCTGCTCTTGCTGGCTTATGGCAATTGGCCATCAAGAACCCATTTTTGTAAAGGGATTAAAGATGAAAAGCAGAGGCCTAGGATACATGTCAGAGATGTCAAGGAAAGAAGCAGTGCTGCAGATTACTCAGGCTGAGGAAAGCTTAAGAGGAAACTGGTCCACAAGGCTAGGACCCAACCATGGAGCATGTAACAGGATGAGCTTTACTAGGATTCACTTAGAATCAGTGAAATAAAGAATTGAACAGAGAAGAGGAGAAAGCTTGGAGGACTGAAATTCAACTGTCTGTGTGCAGCCTGACACTCTGCATTGCTGATCTCCTCTAGCCTACAGAAAGAAAGAGAAAACCCAAGCCTCTACTGACTGTTCCTGTGGTCACCTTGGGTGTGCATCACCAAAAGCTAGATCTCCCTTCCTTCTGGCTTCCACTAGCCATGGAGTTAATGCAGGAAAAAACTCCCTTTGCAGACCCTTTGCTGTACAATGCATTTTACCTTGGGGTAAACAAATGTAGTTTAATTGCTCTAACATTTAAAGTGATGTTCTGTGACATGTATACCACCCACATATTTTACTTGTCCCATGTACTGAACAACAGATGCTTTGGGGAAAAGATCTAAAAATCAATCCAAATCTGCTGCTCGGATTGACCAAAGGGTTTTTTTAAATCATCTTTTCTAATCTGAAGCATCTTTTGAATAAGATGATGCTCTAGAATATCTTTGAAGCTTAATTTCTAAACATGCCATCATTTCCACATGGACATGTACAAGGACAGTTTAGTTTGCTCCTCTGTATATTCTAGGTTAACATGAACATTACATGTTCATGCTGTAGCAGTGATGGTCTAAGGGTGCAAGCGTGAGCTGACAGACCTGGGAGAAGCAGAGACCTTCCAAGCACAAAATCTTGAATTGTCTGTGTTTTTCTAAATAGTGGGTCTAATCAAAGATGTTATCTCTGCAAATCTCACTTCACATATCACAGACCTGCACACTGCTACTTTTATAAAGTAGTACTGCCTAGAAAACACTCTTATGTATTTTCATGCTCCTTTTCACTGTCAGAAAAAGATGAAACCATACATAATATTTTAGATTTACACTAATCTCAGTAAATATATTTACTTCATTTTTATGAAGTTACTAGAAAGTCTTTATTTGATTTTATCTAATTATCACATAAATGCAGGAACATTAAGTGGGCTGATGTCAGCAATCAGGACTGCTTGTTACACAACATCAGTTACAGGGGCTCAGGTATGAAACAACTGTAATTATAGGTATTTAGCCAAAATATATGTCAGTTCTAACTGATTAGCTGTGTAATTCTTTATAAGCAATTGAAATACTTTATAAATAAAAATTGCAAACTTAGCAACCAACAATATAGACATAACACAGAAGTTGGATTGATTGTACAATGACACTTAATTCTCTATGTTTTTCTTTACTTTTGCTGATCGTTGCAAGCTTTTTCCTTCTTAGAATTCTTTTATTGGATATTTCTGTCCTACATTTTTTTTTCTTTAGTTTGGTTTGAGATTAACATAATGGCTAAAGAAAGATAAGTCTGCATAAGATTCAGAATTAATCTGTCTTGCATGCCCATTTAAACTTGACCACAGAATCACAGAATCACAGAATCAAAGGTTGGAAGAGACCTTCAAGATCACAGTGTCCAACCCATGCCCTAACACCTCAACTAAACCATGGCACCGGGTGCCACATCCAGTGATGGTGACTCCACCACCTCCCTGGGCAGGCCATTCCAGTACTTTATCACTCCTTCCGTAAAAGACTTTTTCCTAATATCCAACTTATATTTCCCTTGACACAGCCTGAGATTGTGTCCTCTTGTTCTGTTAGTTGCTGCCTGGAGAAAGAGACTAATCCTCACCTGGCTACAACCACCCTTCAGGAAGTTGTAGGGAGTGATAAGGTCACTTCTGAGTCTCCTTTTCTCCAGGCTAAACACCCCCAGCTCCCTCAGACGTTCCTCAGAGGGTTTGAGTTCCAAGTTCCTCACCAGCCTTGTTGCCTCCTCTGGACACGCTCAGGCATCTCAACGTCCTTCCTAAACTGAGGGGCCCAGAACTGGACACAGCACTTGAGGTGTGACCTCACCAGTGCTGAGTACAGGGGAAGAATGACCTCCCTGCTCCTGCTGGCCACACCATTCCTGATCCAGGCCAGGATGCCATTGGCCCTCTTGGCCACCTAGGCACATTGCTGGCTCATGTTCAGCTGCTGGCACCAGCACCCCCAGGTCCCTTTCCTCCTGGGCACTGTCCAGCCACACTGTCCCCAGGCTGTAACACTGCAGGGGGTTATTGGGGCCAAAGTGCAGGACTCGGCACTTATTAGATTTCACCTTATTGGACTCTGCCCATCCATCCAACCATTCCAGGTCTCCCTGCAGAGCCATCCTACCTTCCAACAGATGGACACATGCTCCAAGCATAATATTGTCTGCAAATTTACTAATGAAAGACTCAATACTCTCATCCATGTCATCAATAAATATTGAACAGAACTGGCCCCAGCACAGACCCCTGAGGGACACCACTGGTGACTGGCCCCAGCTGGATGCAGCACCATTCACCACCACTCTCTGGGCCCGGCCATCCAGCCAGTTCCTAACCCAGCAAAGAGTGCTCCTGTCCAACCCATGGGCTTCCAGCTTTCCCAGGAGTGTGCTGTGGGAGACAGTGTCAAAGGCCTTGCTGAAGTCCAAATGGACACAACATCTGCAGTTGTTCCCTCATCCTCCAGATGGGTCACCTGGTCATAAAAGGAGATCAGGTTGGTCAAACATGACCTACCTCTCCTAAACCCATGCTGGCTGGGCCTGATACCATGGCCATCCTCTTGTAAGTGCTGTGTGATGACACTCAATATAAAGTGTTCCATTACCTTACCAGGTACTGAGGTCAGGCTACCTGGCCTATAATTACCAGAATCCTCCTTCCCACCCATTTTGTGAATGGACGTCACATTGCCCAGTTTCCAGTCATCTGGAACCTCACCAGTGAGCCAGGACAGTTGGTAAATGATGGAGAGCGGCTTTGCAACCACATCTGCCAGGATGGATCCCATCTGATCCCATAGATTTATGAACATCCAAGCTGCTCAGCAGTTCTCTGACTGCCTCCTCCTGGATAACAGGGGGACAATTCTGCTCCCTGACACCATCTACCAGCCCAGGAGAACAGCTGTCCTGAGGACAAGCCATCTTCTCACTAAAGACTGAGGCAAAGAAGGCATTAAGCTCCTCTGCTTTCTCATCTGCAGTTACTAAGTTCCCTCCCACATCCAGTAGACAACAAAGGTTGGTCTTATCCTTCCTTTTGCTGTTAATATATTTCTAAAAACATTTTTTATTATCCTTTACAAAAATTGCCAAATTAAGTTCGAACTGAGCTTTGGCCTCCCTAATTTTCTTCCTACATGCCCTAGCAATCCCTTTAAATACTTCGTGAGAGACCTGACCCTCCTTCCAAAGAGAATACATCCTCTTTTTATTCCTAAGTTCCTTCAAAACCTCCTTGCCCATCCAGGCTGGACATCTGCCTCATCAACTCATCTTTTGGTACACAGGGACAGTCTACTCCTGTGACCTCAACTTCTCTGTTTTGAAGCACACCCATCTTTCCTGAACTCCTTTGTTTTTAAGGGCTTCCTTCCCAAGGAACTCTCTGAATAAGTCATCTAAATAGGCCAAAGTCTGCCCTCCAGAAGCCCAATGTAAAAGTCTTATTGATGCTCCTCCGGATTTCACCAAATATTGAGGACTCTATAATTTCATGATCACTATGCCCCAAGCTGTCTCCAAGCACTGCATCTCCCACCGGTCCATCTCTATTTGCAAACAACAGGTCTAACATAGTCTCTCCCCTGATGGGCTCACTCACCACCTGCAACAAAAAGTTGTCCTCCACACATTCTACTATGACAGACACAAAAAAGTTTCTCAAAAATATTTCATCACGGTTTCATTAAGCTTGGTGATACAATTAGACAGTACTTTTCACTGGACTAATCAACACGTGGATCATTCTATCAAGTGTTGTGTTGCTGGGGTATTCATCCATTCAACACCATGTTGTGGCTATTGCAGCTGACTTAGCTAGCTTGTCATGGTGAACAATATTTAAATGATTCTTATACCAAATGTTGCTTTAAAATAAGGGACACAAAAGTACAGACAAGGCGCAATGAGATACAGGCTGCACCAGAGAGACATAGGTACACTGATGTAGTATCAAATACTGACTTCCATAAAAACCAGACACATATCAGCTATGAGGTTGCATTAACTGAGCTACAGAAAAATGCTTTCCTCTGGAAGGCACATGAAAAACTTGTTTTAGTTAAAGCCAGCTATGTCATATTTTCTATACCCCAATGAATCATTGCATGTCACATAGGCCTCTCAACAAGAGTCCTGCAGCAGGTCACTGCAAATACCTATTTTGTACCATACATAAAACCCTCAAACATAAAGCCCAGTTTGCTGCACTTTGGGTTATTTCTGCACGAGCAGAAGAGAAGGTTTTTACTTTCAGCAGCTTTGACTGCTGAAACACATAACTGCTGTGCACTTCCAACAGTGCACCTAACATTACACTAAGAAGAATGAATTAAAACAGCTGCAGTCTGTGGCCACAGAGAATATCATTAATTTGTACTTAATTTATAATTAAGCAGAGTATGAAAATCATCATCCCACACTGCTCCTCCACATCATCACTTACTACCATTTGCCCACAGAGAAAGGACTTTTCAGCCAGACTTATAGGTTTGGTTCTTTATTTGTTTAAAACTAGTCCAAAATATTTGCTTTCTATTTTGTCCCCACATTTGTAAATAAGATATTTTACACTAAAACCAGACATGACTCTTTCTGTTCTCAAAAGGAATATTTCTTTTGACTCTCTGCCTCTTCAGAGTTTATGCAATGGGCTAGGACCCATAGTTTAATTGAGATATTTAAGGAGATAACAAGTAAAAAAATGCCTTCAGTGTCCATAATTTAGGGTTAAGATAGGTGTTAAAAGTTTGCTGTCAGATGATACAGCTAAAATCGAACCACACAGACGATTAATGTGAAAGTAATAAGTTGCCTGACCTGAAGTGAGCTGTCACAAATTTAAGTATGACAAAACAGAATGACTCACTGCTATGTGCAGCTCCAAGAAGCCCTTACTAGAGGAAAACATGTGACTTTGCACTTGCTAAAGCAGGGCCACTACAGTTTACAGCTGCTGTCAGCCCTCGAAGCTCTTGCTCTTCACAAACAGTACTTTATGCATGAAGACTGTCTCAAGAGCAAGACAGAGGAGCACTGATGGAACCACATTCCATTGAAATGTGCTATTTTATCAGTTCACTTCAGAGGAAACATTCAGCTTTATCATTTACAGGATGTCTCTTAAGCACATGAAGTAGCAGGAGCTGGGATTTCAGGAGGATGGATAGTGCTGCCCAGATTGTACATGCATCCAACAGCTCCCTGCCCCCAGCATCCCCCTCCCTCCCCATCATTTAGCTTTAGTTAAATGTCCTCCTTTAGTTAAACTAGTCCTCCTCCCTCATGCCATGATCTTAGCACCACTTCTGTTCCCAGGACAGTGCTAAAGACCTGATGCCAGGCTTTGAGGAAAAGGAGAAAGGAAAAATATGTGGATTGAGAAAAGCCCGACAGAAGAGGCATCAGATGTGTTGCAATTCTGCATTGTCTTCCTCTACAGCAGGCTTTGTTGTTCTTCTTGAGGGCATTTATTTTCACAGGGGCACAGTCTGACGTACCCATTCACCATCTGTTCAGGAAGTCACAGTGAAAATCTTCTCTCCATCAGTTGTGTTGACACTGGACTTCACCCTTTCATCGCTGGCTGCAAAGGAGGCAGGAATAGACAAGCATGGACTTAAGAGCAGGCAGGAGATCCACGGCATTTTCCAGTAAAAACCTCACTCCAGGTGTATGAAGGGGAGTTTAATTACCTTACACCTGAGTTTTCTCTCTCCCCTGTTTTTAAATGCCATCAAATAGGAAGAGATTAATGGGTTAGAAATATCCTGGTAAACCTTAGAAATAGTCTGGTTAGTAAATCATGTAGCTACAGTAACAATGTACCTTTCCTATGGGCCAAAGACAGGTTCACTGCAGGGCTGGCCCCAAGGATGCTCTCCTGGCACCTCCAGGTGCAGAGGAGTAGTTCAGGACTGAATGAAGAGAAATCTGTATGACTGCACACACCCTCCCAGCAGCTCAGTCCAAAAGTGAGTGTTCGAGAGAACACTGAACTAGAATGACCTTTAGGCTCCTCCAGTACTCTCTTCTAGCCCGGGACAGTGATTCAAGCTCACACTTCACACTCGGTTAATAAGTGATAAGGCTACGTTGGGAGCAGACACTGTTCTGTGCAGGACACCATAAGTTTGGGGCTGGCTCTGTTAATCAGTTTGGTCAGCTCAGAGATGGCTGGAACCCCTACACATGGTCCCTCATACTCCTCAAGGCTTGGTCTTGGTGCCCCAAAGGCAGTCACCTTTGCTGGAGGAAGTAAATTGGTCACTGTGAGGTTGCTGCTCTGCCTGAGACAGGGCAACACAGACTTGCAGGCATGTCCCCTGCCTCAGGCAGCAAAATGGCTGCAGCGTGGTCCTGGTCAGCCCGAGCAGGGCCGCGGCAGCCGAGAGGCCCTCAGGCGAAGGAACGGCACCCATGCGGGGAAAGTAAAATGGTGGCCGTGAGGTGTTGCCTTGGCTCAGCCGTCAGAATGGCGCCTGTCGGGCCTCCGCCCGGCCGCAGAGAGGTGATAACACCGTCCCCGCGGAGGAGCGCACCCGGGGCAGGGCGAGGCGCGGCGGCGGCGGCCGCGGCTGCGGCGGGAGAGCGCGGTGGTACCGCGGCTGGGCACCGCACGGGGCAGCCGGGCTGCCCGCGCACCCCGGCTGT
Organism: Hirundo rustica; assembly: GCF_015227805.2. Lineage (NCBI taxonomy): Eukaryota > Metazoa > Chordata > Aves > Passeriformes > Hirundinidae > Hirundo > Hirundo rustica. The sequence goes on from NC_053455.1 coordinate 25,065,274, forward strand.
GCTTCCCGTTTCTTCACAGTTTAAAATAAAATAAAATAAAATAAAATAAAATAAAATAAAATAAAATAAAATAAAATAAAATAAAATAAAATAAAATATTTAAAGTATTGTCGGCGAGCGCGGCCAGTGAATTACAGGCCACCCCGGCGGATCGCCGTTTACCGGGACGGTGGCGCCGCGCGGGAGCGACCACGAAGCGCCCGGCGAGCGGCGCGGGGGTGCCCACAGCGGGCGGCGGCGGCGGCGGGGAGTGGGCCCGCCTTGGCTTCCCCGAAGCACTCGAAAGATACTTTAAAGGCGGTGAAGAGTCACTTCGCGGAGCTGATCCATTAATGTCGCTTTATTAGCAGCTTGACACGAGAAATACAAAATTTTCGGGGCGATAAGTTTATGTTTGTTTGTTTTCTGCTCACAATGAACCAAAAGAAATTGCCGCTCTCGAGAAGTGCCAGGCGGGGGGGTGATGGGGGGGGGACTGGGGGTGGAAGCGGGAGGCACGGGGACGCGCCGAGCCGCCGGCGGTAATGGAGGGTTCTGTTTGTTTCCATGATTACAGCTATAAATAATAATAGTTAAAAAAAAAAAAAAAATCTCGACAATTTCGGGTGCTTTCATTCTCCGAGCCCAGGGAGTTTCCCCGGCGGCGCCCTGCCCCCGGCCGCGCTCCCCTGCGCGCCGCCGCCGCCGTTGTCGTTCAGGAGGACCTGGCGCCAGAGGCCGGCTCTGCATCCCGCGGCTCCCGCTGCCACCCGGGGCCGCGGCCGTGCCGGGGCTCCGTGCCCCCCAGGCGGGCGCACCTGGCGTTGCTCCCGCAGTCGGCCGCCGCCCTCCTCCTCCTCCCTAAACATCCCGCTCTCCCGAGTTGCAGATCGGTTCCTTTTTTAAGCCGTGTCCTACTTTGTTTGGCAGGTGAACAAGCCTGAAAATGGATATTACAGCTTTTTATGATATAATATCTCTCTAATTGATGCTTCATAGGGCCGTGCCTGAATTATTTTCAATTAAGCCCTAAACTACAGTAACTGTTTCTCTCGGTACATGCTGGAAAAGCCATTCACGAGAGAGGCGACTGGTACTGCACAATTTCAAAGTACCTTTAATGTGTCAAAAATGTTTTGTGAAGAAAGCAACACTGTAAATGCAATCACCTACATTGGTGTCCCCATTGTTAAGCGTGAGCCAAAGTATTGCTAATTGTCCTGCGTTTTAGCTGGGTTTTTAGAGCATTATGTAGTAAGTACACCGAAGGGTCAATTTGTGAAGTGAAATACTTAGCATGCAAAGCGTAATACAAGATGCTGTGTAATACTTGACCTCTCAGCATAATAAATGTAGCAGTGAAACGCTGTGCATTCAGGATTCGCTGAATAGAGCCTCCGCAGAGGAACAAAACCAGAAAATGTTCTCTTCATTCCTCTTTTTTTTTTTTTTTTTTTTTTTCACTAAGCGAAAATTATTCTTTATAATGGCCATTGCAGCAATTAGCCAGCATTTGGGGAGAATAAATGTGCAGAAATAGCAATTTCTTATTTTAAATGAGATTTTTGTATGGAGCCTGCAAATTACTTGGAGGTATATGAATAATTGTTGCCTTAGTTTTATGCTACAGAATAGGGTGTGGGTGGGTATAAAGATTTCCTATTTGCAGTTAAATGTTTAGACATTTTATTATTTTAATTTCACTCTCAGTCTGTCTCGATTGACCCTGCTTTCCCCACTGATCATTTCATGTATGCCAGGAAGCAAGTATTCAGATGATGGAAGCTTTCCAATTAGAGCTTTATGGTTTGTGTGTGTGTGAGTGTATGTGTGTGTTGGGAGGTGGTGGGGTGTCGATCTTTTTTTTCTTTTTTTTTCTTTTTTTTTTTTTTTTTTTTTTTTTTCTTGCTTTTTAGTGAGTGTGACATGCAAGTGCAATCAGGTTTTACTCTGGAAGCTACTACGGTAGTTTGAATTTTGCCTGCTAAATCAAAACATTTTAAGAATGTAGCATATTTGATGGGCACTTCTCATTATCCTCTAGAATGGTTAACCTAATTGGAGCTTTATTTACACATTTTAAAGGTTTTGTGCTCTGAAAAGAGAGATGCAAAATTCTTTCTCTTGGGCCTTCCAGATTCCTGCATTGAGTTTTAAGTGGATTGAAATTTTTGTGCTTCACTTGCTAACGTGGGAGAAGCCTTGTGAATATGAAATTAAAACACTTTCAGAGAAAGCATGGGAAGTTCTGACAGCCAGAACCTATTAGGAACAGTTTGTTTCAGAAGAATTAATAAGCTTCAGCACGCATTTCCCTAGAGCCGAGCTGGAAGTTTATACCCTGAATATTGGAACTTCCAGTCCAACTCTCTAAACACTTGACCAAGAGAAAAGCTTGGATAATTAATTTAGATTATATGACTTCTGCTTACTTGATCTAAAACTTTCCTCTGCTGTGTGAGTTCTCTCCCTGCACACTTATTTCCTCCTAGCCACTTATTCTTCCTTCCCTGAAGTGCACATGAGCAGGATTGCAACTGGAAAGCCTGGATTCTTGGGTAGTGAGATGATAGTCTGAAGACAAGTATGGTTCTTTTACCAAGTCCATGTAACCAAATGGCCTCAGAAAATAAGGATTCTTTCACAGAACTTAAATTAATAGCAAGTATTTTACACAAATTTTCCATCTTAATAGTGTTTGGGGCTTTTTTGAAACTTTTTTTTTTTTTTTTTTGGTAATAAATATAATTTCTTTTGGATGACATGCAACAATGGATTAAAATTAATTATGCAATCCTTGTATCTTGTTTAGCTCTGATCCTGCAGTCCGTGTGTGCTTCAAAACTCCTTCCACTTCATTAAGGTGTCTTGTGTCCAAGGTGTTTTGGCTGCAGTCCTGAGTTCAATGCAGTCAGTTTGTATATCTTTAGAAGGAATTACTATAAAATAAATTTGCTGGTGACCATAAGAAACACACATCATATTCTATATAAAGGGGTAATTCTCTTTTTAATAACCTTTTTTCTTATCCCCTAGCATGTGTTTTTAATGGATCTCTTTGATAGAAGATTAACAACTAGCCCACAAATTGAGTAGAACAAATGTAGAAATTGCCAGTGAGCAAAAACACAGCTTCTAGAATGAATGTTTGGTAAATCAAAAGAATTGCTGTTACTGCTGTATACAGAATTTTCCTCTTAATTTACTCAGTGATATTAGAAACAGATTCCATGAGTTTATGCACTGGTGAAAGCATAGGCTTCACATCAACAATGGTAATAATGTACTCCAATGTCATTGTAGCAATGTTATATTTCCCATGTAATCTTGACAGCCAGACATGCTCTCTGTCTACCATGATATTTTCTGTGAAAGTTCAGATCATCTTTGGGCTTTTGAATGAAGCTTATCTACCAGAGAAAACATCCATTCTAATTCAATTTTGTACTTGCTTGAGTACCAATGTGTTCTCATTTGAGTTGGAGAGTGGTCACTCCTCTAAGTTTACAGTTCTCACATTGCATGAAAGCTTAAAAAAATTCTTTAGATAGGTTCTCTGCTGAACTATATTCTCTTAAGCCAGTTACTTTGCACAAACAGTTTGTTCCCCAGAGATATATATTATTCTGCAAATAAAAATTTGGGCTGTTTCAATGAGTGGAATCCACGGGACTAGCTTCAAGCTTTCAACCATCCCAGGATATTACATGAAATTAAGAGTTATTTGCTACATGAGCAATATGTCCTTCAATGTTTTCAAGGTATAGATAATTAGAGTCACTGTATAAAGAAAGCTTGTCTTAGCAGAAGATAGAGAAGACAGCAAATTCAGTAAATTATTAAAAAATTGCCTTTCCATAATTTAAAATGTAAATTTCAAAAATCAAACAATAATTATTGCACACCTTACAAACTATGCAGCACACCTCCTGTATTTTACTTTTGTCTTTGCCAGTTGCTGGGAGTGTGATGATGACTGGATATACTAGAGTACTCTTGGGTAGTCTGTTACATTTAAATAAAAAGATCAACTCATTTTTCATTACCCAGTCATGACTAGTGTCTTCATAATGATAGCTGTAAGCAAAAAAAATCTGTATTTTGTGATAGTTCCACACAAAATATTCCCACATAACATGTTTTCAATATGTATTATAAAAGGTCCATTATGATAAGGAAATTTGTAATGGATTTTTGTTTCTACCAACTCTGGAACAGTACAGTCAGTGGAGCAACAAAGAATACATCGCTTCTTCGGCATCTTTGCTCTTTTGTGCCTCTTAGTTTTTCATGTGGTATATAAGGAAAAGTAGTAAAGGACTATTAAAATTAATCATATTTTCAAACCAGTCTGTGTATCCAGGAAAGCTAAGGACGTAGTGAAAGCAAAGCTAAAGCCCTGACAATCATAAATAGTATTGTTCAGCCAAAAAAACATAAGTGAAGGAAATACAGTTTTTCTATCTCAGTTTGTCCTGCCTTAGCTACCTTTATGACAATGATACTTATACCTTTCAGTACTTGAATGGTTAATTCTCTTATTTAAATAGTTAAAGAACCCAAACTAATCTAAACAATAACCAGCAAAAGTCCTTAGATTTGGTAGGTGCTTCCAGATACAATGTCGCTAATAATTTATTGATCCAAAAGCAACCAAAACCAAAATTTTGTATCTTTGCTGTTTCATATATAACAGTGATAGCCTTCAGATATACAGGAATATTTAGTTGATGCAGGGGCAGCCAATAACTTGACATGATATTTAGCAACACATATACAATGAAAAATGGTCACATAATGCATTGTATATAGACCTGATTTTCAAAGTAAACACACATTTCTCACCACTTGAGAAATACTTAATTTACTGCCACACACACACACACACACACACACATATATATATAAAAAAGTGTGTGTGTGTCTCATTTAGACAACTATTCATCTATTTCTATATGCATACCCATTTTCTAGACAGAGGAAACTAAGTCTTCTCTTCAAGTTATTTGCTGGGAAAAAAAATCCCAAAAATCTCTTCAGCTGTGATAAGATACATCTACTAAATTCAGCTTCTTTATAGAGATGGTCAATGATGAATGTGCTTAAGAATTGCCTGGAAATACATATATTTACAAAATGACAGCAAACAGAAATACACAGAAATAGTTTACGCTGAGAAAAATAATTTGACTCAATGTGCTCTATTCATTAGTAGCTCCTGCTTCTGTAAAATTGAATTATGGCTGGTAGGCAAAATGGTGTTCTTTTGGTTTGTTCACTTACTACTAGATATTAATGAGGAAAATTTCATTTAGAGAGAGAAAAAAAGCAACTTTGTAAATGCTGTCCATAACTGCCTTCCTTCAGTGTTCTTGCTGATTTACCCCCAGGTATAACTCTTCCCCACAAGTAGACATCATGCACATGGTCAATTAAGAGACTGCATCAAATATTCCATTCACAAAAATAACCCATAAGCTGTGACCTCCTAACTCTTTCACTTAAGCAGATCCATAGTGTAAAGAAGTATAATTGATGGTGTACTTAACTGATTCGATTCAAATTTGTTAGAGAAAAAAGGGTCTAAACAGGTGTTGGAAAATAGCTTACCAGAGCATTAACCTGGCCTTCAGAAGTAACCCAAGGATGTGTATTTTACAAGACAGGATGGAGGGTTGGGAAGATGAAACAAGTTAAGGAAGATCTACATGGCTTTTCTTGTGGCTTCTACTGAGTTTTTTCCTTCCTGCAATTTCTTCTAAACTTTCTTTAACTGTTGTACTGTTAAATTGAATAATTTTCCACAAATTATGGAATATGCTATCAGTGTGGGTCATTTTACCTCTTAATCTTTCTGATATATTAATACCACATGCAATATTTTCTTCAAGATTTCTCTTAACTCCAAACATAGAAGATAGTTCTATGAGAAATGTAGATCCTTATACCAGAGATCAAATTTTACTCCAATTTTATGTTGTCAACTCTGTATGAAACCAGCAGGAAATGTATCTGTATGGCAGAGAATTAGATCCAAGACTGGATTGTCTGGTTAAAGGACAAAAGTCCTTCAGATGTAAATGTTTATATGAAAAAAGAAGAAAAACATATAAATGTGTATATATATATATATATATATATATATATATATATATATATATATATAAAGCAGCAATCACGTTAGCTTTAAACTAAAATTGTCAGTAAAATGGAAAAATAAGCAACAATTATAGAACAGTAGAGGAGCCAGTACACAAAATCCAATACATGCAATAATTGAAATGGGAAAGAAGTCAAAGGAACTCAAAGATGATGTTATAAAACAGCACAGGATAAACTGAATAAAGCTAAAAATTTGAGCAGCTTTATTTGTCATGCCACAAGAAGCACAAGATGTGTGAAAGTTGTCCCTTTCCATCTTGTTTCTTTTTGTGGTGCATCGTAGAGGTATCCAGGCTTTTTCTGTGAGTTTGCAGATGAATCCTAAAACTGCAAATGAATGAGGTGGTTGGTTTTTGTTGTTGTTGTTGTTGTTTTGAATGCGGTCTAGCTTGGGGTTGAGATCAAGTGAAACCATTGATTTACCATAATTCAGTATAAACATATAAAACAGGACCGGTTCATCCCCTAGAATCTGTGTGTTTATGAAGTGTGACAAACTATTAAAGACTATTGAGTTTTTCATGAGATCAAATCTGGGGAAGTTTTCTTTGGCTGCAGTATTAACTCCGAATATTTCATATAACTTCAAAACACTTTTACATTTCTCTATATATAAGGATAGATAGATACATAGACAGATGCGTGTATACATATGTGTATTTCTACAAGACTTCTATTATTAAAATATATTTTTTCATGCAATGATAATTGAATCTCTGAAGAGGGCTATATGTTATATAGCATTTGTTATATATAAATAGAAAAATTTTAAAAAGATAATGGTTATATATGTAACACTGTTTTAATATATTAATTCATTTAACGGAATTCATCAATAGACATGAAGAGAAACTAAAGTCTGGGATATTGGTTATGCTATTTAAAAAAAAAATTAAAAATGAATAATCTGTTGGGTTGAAGTGGAACTTCGACCTAGTACAATAGGATTCAAAGCTGTGTTTTTCTTTTTCAGCTAGTAAAAACCCTGAACTTTAGGATAAGTGCTTTTGCTATGAAACGGTAAGCATTGCATGGGTTAATTAGCTGTAGACTTCATTTTCCTCACATATTTCATTCGGAAAGCAAAAATTAAGGATCAAGAATTAATTAGCTATGTACAAACTATGAAAAATTGTTGAGGCAAGTGCTGTCTTGGTAATTCATTACTATATTTAGACATTGTAATGATTAGATTTTAAAAGAAACAAGCTAATTAGAACATTTTTCCAAAGTCACACAGAGGTCAGAGATGACAGCGACCTTATGTAAAATGGAGACTAAATATCTGCTATTCTGCACATTGTATAGAACTGGTACAGTAAGGCTAAAGCCTTTTCCTGTTCAATGAGTTGGAATTAAACATGCTAATTTGAGATCTCCTTCAAGTATTTTATTTAACTGCTTTGGCCTTTAATTCCTTTATGTTGCATCATTTAATGTAATGTTATTTATATATACGAAGCACATTATACTTATTAACCAATGTGCAAAAATCTAAAGTACAGATTTTATGTAATGGGCTAATTACAGGACTTTAAAGCCACCTACTGAGTTTTGCTAAGCTTAACAACAGGTTCACTGAACTGGATAAATTTATTCAAACTTGTGGAAATGAATCCCATTCTATGTGCAACCGTACTGGGAAAACACACAAATTATACCTCAATACCAGTTTAATGGGTCAAACAGTGAACCTGAATGCCAAACTTATCTACAATCTTGCAACAGCAGAGAAGCTATAGGCCCTGGGTGAGAAGAGGAAGTGCTCATTCATAGTTTCTTCCTCAAGTTTGTAAATAACTCTCACTTGGTATATGGGACAACCCATATTTTCAGTGTATGTAGAGTTGGTTTAATTTCTTATGGTGGTCTTTGAAGCCGCAATTTTAAAATGCAGTAAGTTTGTCATATGCAATTATAGAAGAAATACAAAAGATATTATCCTATTACACCTATTATATGTGTGATTTATTTATGTATTTATTTATTTGAATATGCTTTTAAAACTGAGGTTACTTCAGTCAGTTATTCCATATGCATCCATTAAGTCTGAATTTCATCCAAATTGTGTGTTTATAAATTGAGTCAAATAATCAAAGGTCATCAACTGGATCTTTGTGGAAATGGAATGAGATCAGTCATTGAAAAAAAATCTGTTATTACTATATTCCAAGGTAGCATTAAACTTTTGGCTTCATTATCTGAAGAGTCTAGAAGATCCTTAGTTTTCCTACTTATTGTTTAAAGTTTCAAAGACATTCATGAGACTACTACTGCGTACATTTCTTGGACATCCAAACTTACTTCATTGTTTTCCATCAAGTTAGTCTTCAGTGGAATTCAGCAAACAAGGTCCCCTAGTATTCCTCTTTTTCCCCAGCTTTGAACACTATTCAAATTAAAGCAAAATGAACAGGCCAGTTTTCTTATTCTAGCTATAACCTGTCTTTCAAAAATGACAAAGCAGTTTGCTATTTTAAATACCACTATAGTCTAATGTTCATATGTGATTTTTTCATTTCCATTGTTCTTCAAAGTATCACACAGATTATCTAATAAAAGTCTTTCCTCAGAAACTGGGTATTCTGTTGCTGATATTTTATGTATCTATATTCTGTTTTGGATAACTATGCATAATCTATTCAGTAGCTGACATTTGGGTCTTGATAGATACATTCAAGCATGTACTTTCAGGAATAATAATGTCAGTGCACTGTGTTCTACAATGTGTGCAATGAAAATGTGCCTCATAAAGCCTGTAATTGTTGCTTAAGTTACAAAGATGATTTTTTTCCCAGTAAATGAGGAACAAGCCACATAATCTTGCTAACACTATATGCCCAGGAAAGAAGAGTTTAAATAAGAAATGCATAAATTTAGCAGACTGCTGTAACAAATGAAATGGTGTAGCATTGAAAACATTTGAGGCAATTAATCAATGCTGTGTTTGCACATATCATTAAATATATTATACTAAGTTTAGATTTGATTTCTATGCTTCTTTTATAAAGAGTTAAAAGAAAATACATTTGAATTCATGCTGATACTGAAAACATGCTCCTAGTTTCTAGTTTCTTGGATTTCGAATCATTTCCATTAACAAACAGCTATTTGCCCTCTAATAAAATATGTCATTATGCGTCATTCACATCACACAAAAGAATCACTGAAAAATCGCCCCAATGATGGCCAATAATTACACATTTTGCTCCTGCACGAGCAATGAAGAAATCTGTTCATTGGAGAAAGCAGGTGCTGGGGCATCATGCTAATAGTCAATGTGTGCCACAGTAATTAGCCATTGCAATTGCTAAAATTAACAATTAGCTAACATGCAATTCTCTTTTTGCAGGCTGCAGTTTACTTTGTATAATCCTTGTATGTTCTTAGTAATTATTCTGACAGCTTATTATTTTTATTTTTTCTGGTTTGAACACAGCTTTAACATTTGAATCAGTCTACCCAAATGTTCAACAGGCAGTATGAAACAACTGCTTCACTAGGCAATTTCTAAGGAACAAATTTGTTTTTATTCTCAACTTTGTATTGTTCAAGAAATATACAATTCTTTTGTAGAGTAGGAACTTCTCATCTAATTTGAGAGTTTGGGACCACAGTGAAGGTCTTGCGTCTTTTTTACACTGGTAGAACATAGGATCATCCCAACTTTTCAGAAAAAATAGTATGAATTATTCTCTGTAGCTTGGTTTCCAACCATTGCTTCATGACCAGTGGCTGTCTGTGGAGCTGTTGGTGGCAGCCTGTGGAAACTTGGCAGGTGACAAAGTTCTAATTCTCTTAGTAACTACTGTCAGCTAAATAACATAAAAAGAATCATGGGATATACCAACTTCTCAATGATTTTCATGTGAAAATATGGTTGTGTTATCCCTGGAGCTTTTGGATTTACAAAGGTCTTCACATTCTACTAGAAATTCTTCAGGTTCCTTACTATCTTGTGTTTCATTGTAGAAACAAAAAGAAACCCCACAACAAAACTCACAACACAACCTTACTGTGATAGTAAGGACTAACATGCACAAACTAATGGCATGTCCTCACCTTGAATACTGTATGTTGGTCTTGTAAGCCATCTCAAAGGAGAGTAACAATAGATGCAGAAAATAAATTCAAGAAGGATGAGCTATGGTGTAGAATGGCATTTGAATTGGGAAAACTAAACAGTCTGAGCATTATGGAAAAGCAGTACTGAAAATACGCATGACTGGGATATAGTAGTGGCTTATACTTTTTCAGGTGGTGTGGAGAAAGTACGTGAAGAAAACTAATTTCATCTTCTTAAAAAAAAGTTGAAGCATCCAGTGAAATCGAGGGGCAGTAAATAAAATCACCCAGATTATAAGGCTGAAAGAAATAACTTTTTCTTATGATGCATAATTAAGTTGTGGAACTCCTTGCCACAGGAGGGCGGTGGGGCAAATGGCTGAAAGAGCAGATGTCAGCACTCATAGTAGGTAGGTTCCAAGCAGTACCCATGATTTGCTCAAAAATCTCTGAAACTGTCAGGATATGCAACTGTATTGCCGGAAAGCTCTTCCACACACACCTAGCTTTTTCTTGAACATCTTACCCCTCATTCTAAGCCATTGTTACAGAAAGGCTTCTAAAGCTAGATTGAACTTTGGATTGACCTGTTCTAGTCATATTTTGTTTCACAAATTGTATGAAAATCTCAGTAATGTGCTACAACAAAGATGCTGAACACGTGTATTTTTTCCCTACATATTCAGGTGAAAATTCAGCTCACAACTGTGCAATTCAGTTGAAATCAATGAAGGCTGAAGTATTTGCATAGACAGATACCCTATTTTTCTTTGCAATTTTTTCAGTATTAGTAGTAGACAGGTAGCGATAACTGGACCCACTAAAAATACTGATAGCTTGCTATCCAGAAGGGATATATTCTTCTCCAGGACCTGCATAATTCTAGGGACTCCAGTGGAATTCTTCCCAATTTTATAGGTGTAAGTGAGAGGATAATAAGGCTCAGAGAATTTATGTAATCTTCTGTAATCAGTGTGGCATCTGTATCTGGCACCAAACCAAGAGCAGCTTTTTAAACAGTTCTTTAAAGCTCTTCCATGTTTTAAAAATATTTTAAAGTGTGATTTGCTCCTGTGCATGCTAACCAGCAAAGCCATGTTACACAGATGTAGTATATCTCAGCAACTGTAGTTTTTTGCTTTAGTTTTCAGTAAAAAAGCTGAACACAGATGGAGTCAGAAAGCAGCAACAAAAACATTCTCTGAGATCAGTGTGATTTTCCCAAAGAGAACAGTGGGGTAGGAGAGAAAAAACTAAACTATGGTGTCCAAGCTTTTAGTTAAGACAATAGAGGCAGAAAGATCAGTTACAAAAGTCAGGATCTCAGTCAGGCATGTTTCAGCTCTCCACAGCACACTAGTCTCAGTAGTTCTGTGACTTCCATGCAATATTACAATCAATGTTAGAAAACAACCAATCAAAAAAAAAAGAATGGAAAATGTATACCATTTCTGAGGAGCTATCTGTTATTGAAGGTAATATTCTTGATGATCATAACATCTATGGATTTCAATGAAAATATTTTCATGAGAGATGAGAAACAAAATGCTAGAGTCTCAAAGAATTAGCCACTCATGGGTGGTTTAAGTATCTACATCAAAGAGGGCAATCATCCAAGTTTATGTCTTAAAGCCACAGGCACTCCATGCCTAAAGAGACTTAAATTTTAACTGGAAGAAAGTCTGTGCATATCTAGATTGTGTTTTTTTAAATCATGCTAAGAGTCTTTCTGCTGTCAGTGATAAGTAAGCTGAGCTTCACAGTGGCCCTTGACGTAGATATATACTGCCTGCAACCTCTGTAGGGCAAAGGACAGCATACAGGAGAGTGTGAGTTTAACTCTGCTAGTCAGGGTTAATGAAACTTCACAAACTTATATTTCAGTTTCACCACCAAAAGAAAAAGGACTTCATACTGAGTGATGTGTTGGGTAGTTGAGGAATTGATACCTACCTATTTTTGCTGCTTCTGATAACAAAGGAGAAAACCGTCCCACAACTGATTTTCTCCCTGGTACAAATTTTCCCAGTCTAGTTCAACAGGACATATGTGTCAGAGACATAAAGTTTCAAATAGATTCTGGGCCTTGAATTTGGTTTCCATAGGTAAAAGTTCATTGTGCATTTTCACAGGTGCTTCTGAAGATTAGGAAACTTCAATAACTAGAAAAGATAAGACTAGTTCTTCAGTGAATTGTACCTTTTGGATAAACTACAAAAATACTGTCGTGAAGAGGGGACTTAGGACTACTTCAGCTTTTGCAATTATTCTAAGTCCTAGGCTCGGTTGTTATGCATCTCACCTTCCTTCTCTCTGTCCTAGTACACTTTCAGTTCTTTTCTAAAAAGTGGAACACTTTCCACAGGGACATTGGCTCTACTTCTTTTGTTGGGCTCAATGCCTTCCATGGGTGCATGGAAACTGGGGTACGTGCAGCTGTCTTTTGAACAGAGACCTTCATGTGGTCAGAAGGAAGGTGTGGCCCTTGGCAGGTTCTTTACTGGGTGCTAAGAGGCCAGAATCCTGGACCACTCTGCAGCATATACAACTCCGTGGGCTTAAAGCATAAAACTTGGTTATTTGAACCCAAGAGAGTAAGATTTAGAAGAAAATTTAGGAAACTATTTAATCTGTAAGTCCCAAAAGTAAGCAGAAAAGATTTCACTGGAACACACTAACTACATAATCACCTCACTGACAACTGCATGTTGGGTCTTGAATTTATTAGAGAAGTAAGTATCTGTTAGTTGTGATGCATCCCATGGAGTTTGCTCCACAGCAAGCCCTACAACCATAGGGGAAAACTAGAATCACTTCTGATCATTGCTTCACTGTCATGTTCCACATAATTTTGTTGAGAGTTTAATGCCATATCTCAATCTTGGTAGAGTCAAAGGCGAGGAAATGAAAAGCTTAAGCTTGCATAGCAATAATAGACATACATAGCACTCAGAAGATTTCTCTGAATTGGGGAAAATTCATGATATTAATACAGCAATCTACCTTTATGTATATACTTTATTGATATAGATCAGATCAGATCATCCTCATTAAAGCCATCTCAAGTTTCTTCAATTGCACACAGTGGTCCAAGAGATGGGCTCTAACATGCTGTTAGGAGGGTTCAAGTGATGTATTAGAATACTTGTTTTTATACTACTCACATTTAGTCCAATCTGATATAATGGTTGAAATTGGAGTATGATCAGACTCTAATCTTCTCAGTAGCTACTGATGTTCTTCTGTGAGCATTCCTGCTTAAAAATGTTCATTTTGAGGACATTTGGGATGACCTAAAATTCACAATGAATTAAAGATAAGTAAGAGCTGTTCTATATCCCACTGAAAAAACTTTGAAATCAGCAATTTCTAGATCATGAAAGATCATGAGATACTGAGTTTAAATTTGATCTTTGGACTAAACTGGATATGACCACTGTTATCATAGTGCCTTTTAGGAAAAAAAAAATCATATTTAGGCAATTTGCTGATATTTCCTCATAGTAGTCTTTATCATAAGTCAGCAAAAATACCAATACAACATTAGAAATTTCAAATCCTGGCACAGGGACAAAATGTAGATTTTTGAGACCACTTGGTGCCATTGGTACAACATGAAGCTTTAGGGCACTTGGACCTCAGCATGGCTCACCTGGCAATGAAACTTTGGTTTCTTGTTGAAATAAAGTATAGGTTCTCAAGATATGAATCAAGAAAGTTGATGGACTTACAGGAGAAAGCTTCTAAAAATCAATCAGAGATTTACTGTTGGCTTCAACAGGCTTTGGATCAGGCTTAGGTCAAGATCTTCAGTTACATGAATGATACTTGGCTGATCTCTCTGTGAAAGACACGTATCAAGGACATGAAATCATGATTCCTTAGACCCTGAACGTAATCTAAATGCTTACATTTAATTTTATTTGTACTGAGTCTCAATACAGGGCCACAAAATACAAAGCTAAATAATCTCCAGAACTAAGACCAATGGCAGGACAATGAAGTGTATTTCATTTTGCCATCATACCTGTTAAAGATATACTAAGATATATGTTTACATATATACGTACGCTAAGATATACTAAGATATACTAAGATATATATATTTTTAGCTAAGAATGTTAAGAAATTGGAAATTAATTATACTTTAATAACATCAATTGTGTTATAGAGAGTTGTCCTGAACAACACTGTTAGTTAAATGGACTCACTTTTTACCCAAGGTAGACGTAAAAGGTAAAATGGCATGCTGTCCAGGACATGCATAGTATGGAGTAAATCTCTTGCAGCAAAAGGACAAATATATTGTAAGATTCCTTATTTTAGATGCTGCTGAATATAAACCAAGGCATATAAAACTATGTTACGTTTCCTTTATATAGAGAGACATCTAATCTAAACAAGAGCGAATCTATTGACAACCACTTCATATTATTTTGTGCTTTGATAGTAAAGGAAAGCCAAGTTTTCAGCCTGGGTCTAGCCTGACTCAGGCCATAACTTGTGAGTCCTGCTATTCTAACCCTTTCTCTTGATCTGCTTTTCAGCATGTCTTAGAGTACACAGCTCAAAGCAGCAGGGGAGTTTCTTAGCAAAGGGCCACCCACTTGCATATTATTCCTTCCTTGCCTGTGACATGACACAAGAACAAAGTAGACATTAACCGCTACATTAAACCCAGAAGGAAAGTAATCAGTAACCTGTTATTCCCTTAATAAAGGGAAACACATGCAGTGTGAAATCCAGAAGACTAATCAATAGCCCCAGACAATGCAATGTGCCAAACAAATTGCAAATCAATTAGAATCCTTGTTTTCTTTGAAATGGTTCACTATACCTAAAGCAATTACTCGTTCATTAGACCTAATTTAACAGCATGACTGCCCTAGCAACAACTGGCAGCGTCTGGCTATCAAATGGAAGAATGGCAGCTTATTTCTGTCTGTCTGTGAGTCTAACGCCAATCAAAAAAAAAATGAATTCCTTTATATAAGAAAACTTCTCATTAATGGGTAAAATATTTCCTGTGAAGGAAGAATCAAGTATCCGGTTTGATTTGGTTGAGTTTGGTATTGTTAAGTAAAGGAATAGATGTAGACTTTGTATGAAGAAATTCTGGAATTCTTAATATGTTTTGGTAAGTTGCAATGTTAAGATAGGCAAAAAAGGAGGGGAAGTTTTATATCTCCTTCAATAAATCCTTTGGGATTTGGAAAAAAGTAAGTCCTAGATACGTTTGCATCAGCTGTATGTTTACCACAATTGCAATGGCACAATAAGATTAGCATGGTCCAGCACAGGATGATACAGATTTGCCAAATGGTACATAATCCCTTTGATGGGCTCAGAGGGCATTCAGCATTTGATACAAACCCTTCCTATTGTCTTCCCTTGGCATTGGATCAGGCCCCTAATACCCTAACTACAGGTTTAACGTGACATTTTGATATTTCATTTCCTGCTCTATTCAGTGTTATATGGTAATAATATGATATATGGGTCTTATGAGATTTTTAAAAAGCCTTTGAATTTTTAATACGTGGTCCTCTTTCCTCCCCGCAAATCTAAAACTCGTGAAACCGATTTTTTCCTCTTCTTCTGCTGTGGTGCACAAAAATCTTGACATGAAAAGGATGTACCCAAAATGGGGTCAGTTGGCAGGAAATCACCTCCAGGAGAGGGAACTAGATGCCTTGCAATGCTTGTTGCACAGATATTTCTAACCCTTACAGGGAACAAAGGCCAATAGGAATGCTTCATACCGTTAGTGGTTGGTACCAAGGGTGTTTTCAGGACCTAAAGAAAGGTCCAGAGCTAGCTGGGACTTCCTCCTTTTTACCCTTATTGGGGCAATGTACTGCATTGTCAAGTACTCTTAGGCTTAAGACAGTGCACTAACAACATGTTCAGGACTAAAGCCCCTACAATTTTAGCCTGTAAATTTTAACCACTGTAGGGAAAAAAATGCTTGCCAAGAAAGTTATATTTAATGGTCACAAAACCTTTATATTGTTTATTGACCTTTAAGGATGTGACATTCTTCTATAAAAATCCTTGTAAATGCTTCAGTGTATATATGTGAGCATATATAAAAATATAGATAGCCTAAATATATATAGGCTATACATATATAGCCTAAATATATATGTATATATTTATAGCCTCAGTTGGAGTATATTTTTGTATTAATTGAAGTAATTTCTAATTTCTCGCAGATAAAAAACCCTTCAAAATTATTTTAGAAAGCCTTTAAACATTTTGAGTCTATATTTAGTGTCAAGTTGATTTAATTACTTTTAGAACATCTGCTGTTACAGTGAACTGGAGCTGTTAAAACTGACCGTAAGTATTTATCTGAAGATATTCAACTTCAGTGTTCAGTCTTGTAGGCCTGCTAGATTTTATCCTTCTGGGTCTTGCCATCCTTTCTGGTAGTGCAATACTCTCCTCGACTGCAGAGAGTATTAGTGAGATGATATTTTAATTTTCAGAAGATAATGTTTTTCTGGAAGTTTGTCTCTTATTTTTGGGGCCATCAAGGGCTGCTCAGGAGATGAAAATGTAATATGTAAGTGCAGTAATCATAAAAATATACTAATCACAGTTAGGTATTTTACCTTTGCATCTGCATGTATGTGCATATTTGATGTTTTGCTGTAAATTCAGAGATGACTCACTGCTCCTAACATCTTACGCAGACCCAAAGTAGTTGAGCTTTGTGTGCTGGAACTTAATCTGGTATCACAGACCCAAGCAATGCTTAGGATTGCAACTTGGCTAGCAAGCACAGATATGGAGATCCTGTCCGAAAGACTTGGGACCACTGGATCCAAGTATTCCTGAACCTTCTGGGATTTCTGAAGGCCAGTCTTTTCCTTGGAGCACAGACTAAAGAGTCATGAAAGGCACCTTGAATTTAAGGTATATGAAATTAACCGCCTATTAACATATGTCCTTAATATTTTCAATAGAAGTAGGACAGTTGTTCATGCCCTCACTTTGACGGAAACCTTGAACATATGTTCACGTACTTTTTTTTTCTTTCAAAACAAAAGTAGCCACTGAGCAATGGACCTACAGTTCACATTCTTGTATCTCATTAGAGCCTATGTGACTTAAGGCTATGTACCAGCACTCTTGTGCGCAGTTATGGCAGCTTGAAACGGCTTATACAGTTTCTTCTTGTTTTGTCAGCATGTAGAACACAACAGAATCTGAAACTAGCCAAAGGACATCTAAACACTTGTAACTGAGATACAGTCATTATGTGGCTGTTGAAAAATAACCTTTTGACATACAGTCAATTGTGGCTTTTCATTTTGTGAGATCCCTCGCAACTGTCTCTATGCCACGGCATGGGGGTGAGGGACCTGCTTATTGGCAGGCCTAGTCCTGATTTCCTTTATCTTTCCTGGGTTCCATGATCTGGTTGGTGGGAAACTCCAAATGAAGTGTAGACCGGGAAAGCTCACTGTGTATTTTGATCTTGTAAGGATGTTTCGACGTGCAGTGCCCTGACACCTAGTGGATTCCATCTAGACCTTTCAAGAACCTCTGAGTAGTGACACTTTGGAGTCTCTGTATGTCACATAAAAGGGCAGAGGCATATGTTGGTCAAGGTGATGAACATACTGTATGTAGAAAGCACCTACACACAAACTTTAAGGGTTATTGTTGTTGTTTCTCCTTATTCTTTTAATAACAATTTATATCAATTTTACAAACTTGAGTAGGAACCAACACTTTTTGCTCTGCAATTACAAGAACGTTATTAAGAGCTGTGATAGACAAGCTGAAATGACTGCAGTATATTTGGAGTGCTTCATGCTCTTTGGGCTATACATATAACTACTCCACTTCCCATGTCAGAGGTAACCACCCCTTTATCAGATTTTCAGAACTAAATATATATTTGTGCCTCAGATAAGTTTATCTTATCTATCACTCAGCATCTCAGTTTCAAACTCCACATCATTTCAAAAGAGAAGATTCATTCCACCACAATTTAGCTGCCTAAAAGTGATGCACTCACTCTGTCAGTCTTTTAGAGTCCTTTTGCAGCTACAGAAGACAGTCAAGGAATTCCAGACACTCTGAGATAATTGAGACCCACACTGTGCAACTACCCTTGAAAAGTAATACATCCCTGCTTGTTTTTAAAACCTTGTTGTTGTTGTTGTTGTTGTTGTTGTTGTTGTTGTTACGAATGGGGCTGGGGAGGATATAACTGGAATATCTTTTTATCCTTCAAAATAAACATTTTCTCTAGAGGACTTAAGAGGAACTGAAGACATTATTTTCAAATAAAAAAGCATTTGTCATCTTCGTCTGACTTTACTTGTATAGTTTAAGACAATTCCTCAGTAGTCACAGCTAAGTATCACTTTTCTCATTCATGGTTAGCAATGCACACATAGGTGGCAATTGGATTTCTTTGTTGTCTGTTTGTTACAAGGGTAATAGGACTAGAAGGGATCTCAAGATGTCCTCACACTGATCTTCCAGCCCCAAGGCAGAATCCACTCTATCTTGAAGTTGATTAGGCAAGGAAATGTAATCTGTGTTTTGTGTTCTGGTAATTAAGCATTTTACAAAGATGTGGCTGTGGCTAATCTGAAGAATGACTATGCATATACATATGTATGCCGTGATGAGGCATCTCTCAATGCAAGAAAGAACTGGTCCTAATAGAGCTGCACATGTTCCAGTCAATGCATACCTAACAGTTATATTGATAATGTATGAGTAAAAAGGGGATGGGATTCATCCTCTCATAGTGGCACTGGTTCAATAGTGAAAAAAACTTACTTCAGTGTCTCAATGGACATATGTAAAGAAGAATCCAGAGAGACAGAATAAAGAGCATTCAGAGAGAGACTTTACTCTTTAACACTTTTCATATAATTGCACTCTTTATAAAAGGCTGTTTTCAGGCTATTGAAAGGGCGTCTTCCAGGCTATTGACAGGGCGATGACAATCACCCAAATTGTCCTGTTGAATTAATTCTCCACACTGAAACTATTTGTTATTTCCTACTATGTAATTGGGGATTGAATAGCAAAAAAGTTCATATTTTTTCAAAGCTTTTAGGGCATGGTTCCTCATCTCTGTTGGAATCTTTATTATACTCAGTATCATAGTGAGGCCACTTTGCCACCTTTGAAAGGTCATAGAGATCAGGGGAATGTCCATGATAACTGGAGAAGGGCAAATGCTGAATCCATCGTCAAAGCAGGGGCAATCCGGAAAAGTACAGGCCTTGTTTCAGTCACCAGGACAATCACAGAATGACTCCTCCTTGAATGAATATATGCATGTAGGCAGATAGTGGTTATTGGAAAGTCAGCAGTTAAAATCATGTTTTCCAATCTGCTTTTGATGATGAAATGGCTGTATCTGTTGTTGATGGGAGTGCAGTGGACGTCATTTATCTTGTCTTTATCAGGACCTTGGACAATCCCTCCAAAATTCCTGCGTCCAAGGTGGAATGTTAGGCTCTAGACTGTTGAACAAATGGTTGATTAAATAACTGAGTGATCAGGATCAGCTGGAGGCCGGTTACAAATGTAGTACAACAGGGATGTCTCATGGGACTGGTCCTGTTAATCACTTCTATCAATGATCTGAAGTAGACAGTAGAGTGCTCTCTCATTAGGTGTGAGGTGACACCAAGCCAACAGGACCACTTGATGCATTTGAGGACCAGGCTGCCACCTGAAGGGACCTAAGATGGGCCAGAAGAAGAAGCCAATATTACAAAATCCAGCATGGACATATGTAAAGTCCTGCCCCAGGAAGAAAGAGTCCCTTGAAGCAGTCCCTCTTCTCTCTAGGTAGGCTGGTGGTCCTGTGGGCAGCGAGCTGAACATGAGCCCTCAATGTGTGACCCTGTGCAAGAGCATCCAAGGCAACAGTTACAGGAGCACAGCCAGTAGACTGGATAATGATTATTCCCCTCTACTCAACCCCCAGAGACCACATCTAGACACTCTGTCCAGCTAAGGGAGCACCAGTAACAAGAAAGGTAATGATCAGCCAGAGGGAGTTCTGCAAAGTGCCACAGAAATTGTCTGGGGTTGGAGCATTTGCACTGTAAGGAGAGGCTGTGGCACTGGGGCTTGTTCAACCTGGAAGAGGGACAACTTTGGAGGGATCTAATAGCAGGCCCCCCTATCTGCAGGGAGGGCATTTTTTCTCTGGACTGACCTACCAGCTTTACATCGATAGCCTCTGGTACCAGTTTTGGAAAGAACACCTGTCAGCCATGATGGTGGCACTGGGAGGATCATTCAGCTCTGTGTAGAGGAGGTGGAATTAGGGTAGTGCTACCACGCAACCAAAATAACAACCTATAGGAAAAGCAATCAATTAAACTGATCTCATTGAAAAAAAGAAAGAAAGAAAGAAAAAAAAAAAAAAAAAAAAAAAAAAAAAAAAAAAAAAAAAGACAGGAAAGGATGAAGAGAAGGCACTGATCGGTAATTAGAGTAAAACAGCATTTTAGAATTTAAAAACTGTATTTTGAATTAACAAGCAATGAAGTAAATTTTGAACTATGTATGCAGGGAAAGAACGCCTCCACAAACATCAAGGTAAATTAGCTCACAACAAATCCAAAGTGGTCACCAATTTACAACATCAAACCCTCACTTTGAAAGACTTCACATGTATTCTGAATTCTTCAGTTTTATTTGTTTTTAATTTTCCCCTGTTCACTGCAATCAATAGAAATGAAGGGCATTTAGTAATTCACAGAAGCTCCCCAACAATTTGAAGGATTGACACTACCACAAACTTTCCAAGAGATTTTGAGCATCTGGGGAAAGATTCTTATTTGAACACCTCTTAAAAGTGTGGTCTTGAACAACTCAAGGTAATGCAGATTGCATCTGAGAACTACAGATAAAACCTCTACTCACACAAATGAAAATCAGTTTAGAACAGCCATTACATTTTATATGCTTACTAGTAGAGAATTTTACTGTTTTCACAAAAATGTGCATGTCTACAGATAGCTATATGAAAAAACAATCTGTGATAATAAGGACCTTCCATGCAGTTAAAAAGATTGCAACAACATTCTGTTCCTAAGATTGTACATTAACATATACTTTTTTCAAAATCTATGCATATTTGTATTAACAAATTATTCCTGTTTTTACAAAATTATATATTTAAAATATATATTCAGGATTTTGAAAGCACTTAACATTTTTGTAAAATGATGCATAGAGAAATTAAGTCAAGAAATTTCTTCACCACTTTTTTTAAAAACATTGTTCTATCATTGGTTATTATGAGCAAATATATTGTAAATTTTTAAAATTTGGTTTTGTGAATTTTCCCATAGCAGTAATATTACATGAAAAACCTAAAATCACTGTGAAAAAGTCAGGGTGCTTTAAGACAGCTGTCTGGTAGCAGACCCTGACTTTTGAGGATCAGTCTACACATTAAAAGGGAGGAAAAGTTTAGCCTAAGCATTATAGAAAAAACTAAGAAACTGGGAGGCTGCAACATTTCAGTGAAGCTGGAAGCAATGAGGTTTTATGTATATGCATGCTATGGATTTCCCTCTTAAGGCAATTATTCAATTTGTCCCCCACCTTTCCAAAAAAAAAAGAAGTAAAATAAATTATAATAGCAAAGTTACAGAGGTACTCTCTCATTTATAATTTTTCACATACTGCCAAAACCAGTCAGTCGATATTTATGACAAATAGCATTTATGGCACCTATCCGAGTACTTTAAATGGCTTTTTCTAGTAAGATACTCATCAAAAATGATTAAGGAGATTTTCTACGTGTGATGTATTTCTCTTTATTGCAGCCCATGCTTCAGAGACCTGATTACTGGTAAAGCACAGATAAAAGCTATAACAGAATGGTGGTCAAACAAGTAGAGCCTATAAAGTATGCACTCCTCTTTTGTTTGCTGCTATACAAAAAGTGAATAGACAAGCCCTTTTGCAAACTTGCGGAGGACCAACTTTTTCCCTACCCCCCACTCCTGGGAATAAGCCATTTTAATTATTGAAGTTTTTTGTTTAATCTTCCACCAACAAGTAATATGAATATTTTAGACAACGGTGATGAATGCTTAACTAATACAGTTCTTCATACAAATGCAAACTTCCTTTTTACTGGCCTCTGGTGACTGTGCATCTAGTGCCAGAGTGGTATCATTCAGCTCCAGTTGCTATAGCATTTTCAAGAACCTCTCTGTTCTTGTCATAAATTATCTTTAAGTGAAAAAAGCTCCAAGGAGGTCTGCAGCAAACTGTATCATATAATGGATTTCTAAGCTTTGGTAGAAAACATTCATCTTACTTATATTCTTCTACCATCAATTGTTTAGTGACCCTTCTTTGGGATACAGATGAGCATAACCCTGAAAAATGTTTGTGTTGTCTTTTGTTGGCAGCCTGCAGCCTGCATGATCTAATAAATATTGGCAGGACCAAATGAAATAATATAGAAGAGCTTCTCTTCTTTAAAGTCCATAGACCAAGAGACTCTTGTCACTTGTTAATATCTCCATCAAACAGTGAAGTGTTAACATATGTGATACGACCACGCAATCAAGTAAGGACCGATTTGTTGACTAATTAAACCAACACAACAAGCTCTTTAGCACCTACAAGTGACAAGTTTAGAGCAGGCAAGTGGAAACTCTCAATTGAGTCCCCTTTTATGAGACTATCATGCCAAATTCAATTCTGACTGAGTAGTATTTGAATGTACTTGACTTCCACTATGTGCTGACATGCTTACAATAATTCATCATGTGTGACAATAGCCCAATATTAGAGATTTATGATATATACAAAACAGTTACAAATGAAATGTAGCCCTAACATGTGTCTGCTTTACTTATCCACAGCCTATTGATATTATAATTAATGGTCAATTACTTAGGGATAGAGAATAGAAAATAGTCATTACCAGTATCAGTCATCATCTGTTTTTGGCAAATTCTGGAAGTAAATGAAACCATTTTCATAGTGTTTGGCGGTTGCTGGAAAGTACACTGTTGCTCACTGTTGCAAGGAGGCATGGGTTTGCTATCTGTTTTACAGTTGAAGAGTTATTTTAGGAACTTAATATTTGTTTTATTATTAACATAATGTAGATATGTTTTGAAAAGTGTATCTGAGAAGAAGAAAATGCAGTGAACATTGCATGAGAATATTTTATGGAAATTGCTAACACTGGCCAATTTTACACACAGACACACACTCAAAGCCAACCCCCAAAGCAATTAAAAAATGTAAATTCAAATTCTTTTCATTGGAAAAGAAGCACTTCCTGTTGACCTTTCACAGTTTTAGGTCCTGCCTTAATAATGACAAGATTACTGTGAGTCTAATAGTCCAGTTCAGGGGAGGGAGAGTCCAAACCACTGGGAAAAAAAGATCTGAATCACTTTTGGGTTGCTGATTGTGCAAATGGTTATAAATACTCTCCTTTTAAACTTTAATAGTTCCACTGAAATCCCTGAGGACATTGATAGGCTATTGATATATTGCAGTATGTGGCCCCTTGTCTTTCAAATGCAGCAACCAAAAGCCCAGACATTTCCAGGTTCTTGGAGTGCTCATTCCAAGATTCAATCTACTCCTCACTAAACTTTCATTCTTGAGGGAAATAGGGGCTTTCCATAGTCAGGAGAGATTCAGATACCAAGAAAAGTATTTTCAGGGATGAATCAGATGGTAGTCCCCTTCTTAAATTCCCAAGGAGAAAAATGTGAGGAAGAGAAACTTTCCTGGCTCACCTGTTGAGTTCAGTTGGTAGGCCAGAGAAAATGCCTCCCTTAGCTCAAGAACCTCAATTAAAAACCTTCCCTGGAGTATGCTCAAAAATGAAATACATTTAGGGGCTCTGGTCTAGAGGAAACCACATCTTCAACACACACTTTTAGATAACTGCTCAAGTATGGAAGTGAAGTCAGGAGGATAAAGAAAAGGAACTCAGAAGAAGCAGAAGTGATCTCACTAATGTTGCCATTTTAAAGACGTTTTAACTACTGACCTGGTGTGGAAAGCACCCTGTAAACAGGACATTGCAGCAACACACAAATGATACAGGCAGTCTCTTGGTTTGGGTATTGGCATGCGTGTGCTTGAAAGAAAAGAGGAAAAAATGAGAAATAACCTTGGATTTATATCTGGCTAATTGCTCTAACTGTTAATTTGAGCACTGATATTTGCAGAGTGCTTTGACATCATCAGTTGGAAGAACTGCAGAATATTTTTTTTCTGCCTCAGAAGCTGGCAGGGACAAAAGGACTTCTTTCCAACCCCAGGGGATAATAATTTCAGTAATCCCATTCATACATTGCTGCTAAGTATCTGTTACCAACTAAACTTTTCATATGAGTTTTCTAATGTCTTTAAAAGTGTAAGGTTTGTCCCTAGAGGTAAGTGCATTATTTTTCAGTATTCTCAATTCACTTTAAAATTACATCCTAATAACTAAAAAAAAAACCTAAAAACCCTTAATTCATCAAACATATTAAAATAAATTGTCAGAAATTTGTATAATAATGATCTGGAATCTAGATAAGCATACTTCATTTCAGAAGTACAGTAATTCATATTTGGAAAACAAAAGCTTTGACTCAGTTCTCATTGATAGTAGTACAGAGCAACAATGTAACACTGAACTCATACAAACCAACTCCAAGTTTAACACACAAATTCATTTAGATATTTTATTACATAAAAAGCCTAAAAGCATTAACTAAAGATGCAATTATTTCAGTAACCTTAAAGAAGATGAGATCTTATAGACTTTTGTTGATATCTGCATCTCCAGAGAAATCAATGCAATTTCAACAAAAGAATTGTATCACATTGAGTTGTTTCATATAATGCCATTGAAATGTAAGAGGTTCACAAAGGGTTGATTAAATTTAAGTGGAAGAAACACAATGAACAAAATTCATCACTGGTGTAATTCTGTTGTCTCCTGCAGTTCCACCATGAATAGATAGGACCCATGACAGTCTGAGCTTTTTCTGCAGAGACAACTGAATTATCTAAATTAAAATCCTTTAAATTCTAAAAAATCCCAACAACCAAAAATACAGTCCCTGGCCTCATATAATACAAATCAAATAGAATTAAAGAAAAATACATTGAAATAATATTAAGAACTTGATTTCCTAAGACAATAACATACACAGAGGAAGCTCCATCACTAACATCCACTGTAATTGTTATTGATCTTGTAGGTCACATCAAAGTGTTTCAAATCCAACCAAAGATACCAGGTGCATGATAAAACTACTGATATTATTGAGACAAAACTACCATCTCTTTTTCTTTCTTTTTCTTGTCTTTAGGGAAGAAGAGAACAGGGGTTTGTTACAGATTTTCAACTGAACTCTTAAAGAATATTTCTAAAAGAGAAACCAGCAGGAACTACAGATAGTTATTATATCACAGAGATGGGCATTTATCATGTGTAAGATCCATCAGTTGCAGTAGCAATTGCATAGATGGATCAGTAAAGAATATCTAAGTACATTCTATAGGATTTATGTTTATAGTGGCACATGTGTTTATTAAGTGAAGCTATTTTGAAATGCAGCTAACACTAGGGCTTCTTTCACCCAGCCTATATTTATTGTCAAAATGAATATGCAGTTCCCCTCCCAGGTACCTCAGAATTGTTCAAAATTTTATTTCTAAAGAGAGTTACCCACTGCTGAAATTCATCTAACTACATCTTTCTCTTTCATACAAAAGGCATAACCTACTTTCATTGGAATAGAATTTGTATACTAGCTCCATCAGCATGGTTTTGGTAATCATACGAATAGCTGCATTCAGTTATTTTTCATTTAGACACTATAATTGGGAGACCAGAAAAGCTTCCAAAAGGAGAGATAAGATACTAGAAAAAGCCCCTTGAATTTATTTTAAAATGAAGTCAGCAGATCTCTTAGTTTGTAGATAAATTATTGGATTTGAATGTAAAAGCCTCAGAGAAAAATAGTTCTGTGAATGTCAGAATTAGGGAACCTGGTTCTGTGGTCTCTCTCCTGTGTTAGCCTTGGTGTCTTGTGGCTTGATGGATCTCACTGGCAACGAGGACACTTATTTTGCACCCCTGCTCAGCTGCCTGCTTTCATGTATCTCCTACTCAGCTTGAATCTGAAATCACTCTTTTAAGAATTCCAACCTTTCTGTATAATTTCATCAAAATTAGACTACATATTGAGGAATTACTAAGGGGAGTGGGGAGCAGCAAGAGGAGAGGCAGAGCAATTACACAACCCTTTTTCACCTTTAGAAAAAAGCTAGAAGTCCCTCATATTATTTGGGCTTCCATGACCTCAAAAAGTCAATTTCTTTCACTTTTAATCAATACAGTTGAATCGATATTGGCATATTTTTGGATTATTTTCAAACCACCCTTTAAAAAGAACTAAATATTGAAGAACTTATTTAACCCATTTTCAGTACCTGCACAGAGTTGTCCTGCGGAGTGGAAAAGTTAGGAGACCAGAGCACATACAGTATGTTTCTAGTTTTTTTGTCTGGAATTTTACGTTAAGACTTTTTGGGGGTTGGGGGATATTCTTGGGATACAACTCAGTAAGAAATGAAAAAACTCTATCAATAGGATCATGGCTGAAACGGTATACTCGGCCACAGTTTTGCAAGTACAATGATTTTTGCTTTTAAGAGACAGAATTGTAGTGTGATCAAATTTAAGTAAGCTCATATTAGATCTGGACTAGACTTTGTATTTCTGCTCCCTGCTTGACTCAAAAATATTGCATAGTCTGCTTTATTTAACATCCATATTATATATATATATATATATATATATATATATATATATATATGCTAGACACTGCTTTTTACACTTTCTTTTAGATACATAGTGCCTTGTAAAATTTCCTTATTCCATTTACACGAGATTTGTACTTGGATAAAGTATAAATTTCAATGAAAATATACTTAATTTTTATTGATAACGAATAACTTCTGACAGCCTATGTTGGCAAATATCACCAGGAGTAACCATAAGTCAATGGGTGAAACTAAAGGTGTCAAATTGAACTATTAGTAATTTCTGTTACTTCTAATATGCCAGTCTTTCATTGTCAGATTTATGAGCATATTGGACAGCTCTGCCTCGGGGAGTGGCAAGACCCACTAGAGGGGTGTTATCTGTCTAATGTGACATCAACATCTCTGTCACAGACCTAAATATCTTGGATATCTGCCTGCATTCCCACCTTGCTCTCTCTCTTCCCTTCACCACATTTTTATTTTCCTTTATTATACTGCCACATAGAAGCATTAGACTTTGATCAAAATGGAGAAGTTTTAAAACTCAGGCGTGCATTTGTGACAAGGAAAGAAAGAATTAAGAGATATGGTAGCTCAGAATGATACAGTTCAATGGCTTCATTAAATTATCTTTCTCTTAATAAAGGTTGAGAAGTGTTGTTATGAACTGATCAAAATAGGTCTATATGTACATGGGCAGTTCCAGCAGTACAGTGAACCCTGGGCATTCAGACCACCTATTTTCTGTGCCCTTGGGCAGTGTTACACACCGTGGTGTATATCCATAATGCCACTGACACTATATGGGAATGCTGTAGTGTGAGACCTCACCTGCCCTGAAGTCAAAAGGAAAAACGTGGTTGACCCAAATGGTGGCTACAGTCTCTCGTCAGCTTAGCTCCACTCATTAAGATCATAATCTACTGCAAGTCATGAGAGTCCTGTTGATTAGAATGGAGTTCATGCCAGCTGTGGATCTGGCCTGGTGATATCAGCAGGCCACCTGCAATGCACAAGCTATGTGCAGAAGCTTTGGAGGGATAGTACCTGGGAAGTAATGTTCTTCAGATATTAGAACAGGTCTTCACCTGCTTTAGTTCTTATCAAAACAACCATTGTTTCATTTACATAAATAAAGTGAAAACAATAACTGTGGGTGCCAAACAGCATGTCTGACCATCTGAACTCCTGAGGTGTCATCTCCATCGCTCTGTTTGGGTTTGTCACCGCCAATAGGAAAGGAGGGCAAATATAGCATGTCAGACAATGAACTTAAGATGCAAGCACAGGATGTCTCTGCTTCAGTGTTACAGCAGCAGTAACCTTTGCCAGCAAGGCTAAGGAACATCTGTATGTGGTTACACTTGAAAACAGATCAGTAAGATTTGCCAGCGACACTCCCTAGTACCTGCAGAAATGCTTGCTTCCTTAACTGAACTTCAGCTCAATCCTGCACCTGAAAAATAAATAATGCTTACGTAAATAACAACCAGAATGATATTCTATGGACTGTGGTTTTGTGCTTGAGGTTTTTTTATTAATTGGACCTTGAAACTAAATAACAGAATTCCTACAGCTAAATTTTAGTAGAGCTGAATTCAAGTTTAAAACCTTACACCTCTGGAAGCTTGAGCTGGAATATTATTTATGTAAAAAATGAAAATTACTACAATGACATGAACCTACTAACAGGAGCCTTCCATCTCTTCAGTAGGATTGTTGGTTTCTGTTTAAGTGAAGGCCAGGGACTTGAACAGTAGGGACTTTTGAGCCCAGGACTCAGGTGCATTAGAATAAGCAGAGGATACTCAACAGTTTCCCTTTCTAAAATATTATATTAGATTTTGTGAGACAAAGAAACCAATGTAGGACTCCAGTCTACAAATCAATTCACATTCATATAGCAAAACACTTAAATATATGCTGCTACTGAGAGAAGAAATCCAGGATATTAACACGGACTTAATTGCTCCTGTTGATTTCAATGTATCCAGCACTTTCTCCCCATTTTGTAAATGGAAACTGAGACAGAAGCTGAGTGATCCACTTCTGCACACAACAGTAAACAAGTGTGTTAGTTTAAGACATTTCTTGTTGCATCTGTTCTCCCTTTCCCTTTGCCAGAGGTTGCTGCCACTACTGCAGGAAAAGAGGTTTGCTCATTCCCCAGCTGCTGCACTTCCTACTTCCGGCTCAGTGCAAATTTTGACAGCCATGAAGTTAATAGCCAAATTAGAATGGCTGAAGTACAGACACATATTCTTTTTGCCATTAATGAGACTGGGTTCGTTATCTGCAGAAGAGAGGTGAGTCAGGGAGTTCACAGTGGTGATGTGCAAAACTACCCCAGCAACAATAACCAAAACTAACTCTTGGAGCTTGACAATCTAACTCTACAAAAAGACAACTATGAGTCCCTCAAAGGCCAGGATTAAAATCCTCAAAATTCTTGTTTTGTCCTTGAACGTGTTCCTAAGAAACACATAGCTTTCTACTTTCCTAGGTTTATAAGTGCTGGGCTGGCCAGTTTATCCATCTCGTTATCCTACTCCGTTATCCCAAGACTTATCAGGATCTACAAAGTGTTCCCCTGTCTGTCATGCCTGGATCTCATTCATATAATATAGATCGCATAGAGCACACTTAACAGACTAAAGTCTGCACAAACACAGGCAAGAAAGAATACGGTGCCGTTTGTAACACAGAGGAATAGGTAGAGGATTTTGATACATTATGGGAGATTTTTCTTTATGTTCTTTCCAAGCTGAAGATTTCAAAGTCCATCTCAAAGTACCAGAAAGCCAAAACTTGTTCTGGGGTTGGTGATGCCCCTCTGTGCTACAGAGCTGTGATGGATGGCCACCAGATGAAAGCAGCATATAAAAAGACAGGATGCAATTCTTCAGCTCGGTTGACAGGGCAACTTAAATGGTGGAGGGAAGCAGGTAGCTGGGCTTTAACACCTCCTCTGTTGGCTAGGTATGTATTTCTTTCTAGGAACTCACTGAAATTAAGTGCATTTTGTGAATAGAGTTCTGTTGAAGTCACAAGGGAAATCTATGGTGGACCTTAACAGCAAGTTTCTCAGCTCAGCTAATGCCCCAGGCACTGGGTTGTGAGTTTTTTCTGAGCAAGATTTTTACATCAAGACTATTCAGTGACCTCAGTATTTCCCCAGATCATGACCAGCATCTTCCAAGACAAAGATCTTAATTGCTAAAATGTAGCTAGAAAAGCAGAAGAAACCTATCATGTTGTTTATCTTTATTGAATTGGTATGATGGCTGGCAGAAGACACAGACTGTACTCTTAGGCCAGTAAAGTTATTTGTCCATCTGCAATAATGGGAGGTTAAATTCCCAGTTGTTGAGAATCAGTCTGTCCTAAGAGAAGATTAAAAAAAAAAAAAGAAAAAAAAAATAAATTAGGATTTATACTTGTAAGGAGAAAATTATAGAGCAAGCTGAAATGAAGGGATGCAATTCTGACTGAGGCAAGGGGAACTAACAGAGTTTGTTTCATTCTGGGAAGTAATACCAAGACTATTTTTGGTATTTTGAGACCCTGCCTAAACTCATGTGGCAAGACTGCTGTATGCCCATGCATATGCATATTCCATTTGGCAATACACTCAATACGGCACTCAGCCACCTACTAAATAATAGAACTTAAAAATGGAAAATCAAATGACAGAAAAAGCTATTTCCAGGTATTTAATCAAAGGGAGGATCAGAGTACAAAGCTCAAGACAGGCCCAGCACACAACTCTGGCTGAACTGTCACTCTATAGCAGGCTTCAAACATCTGCATTACTTTGACTGAAATACCATGAATAATTTATAATAGAATACAGAATTTAAGAAAAATAGATTTTAGAAAAATTAATACCCCAAAGTAATCACCTGGCTTCATGTTTATTAGCGAGGTGCTCTGGGATAGAAAACATCATTGATTTTATGAACCTTTGGGGATGTTTCTTTTTAAAAATTAACATTTCAGCTTGATATTATTTTAGTATTTACCACTCGGTATTGTCTTAGATGTCATCTTGGCAAAGGGCTCCTAAACAACTGCCACTTTTAGCACTGCTGCCAAAAGGCCCCCTTTCACAATAAAGCATGCTGTGCTTTGGCAGGAAATCAATAAAGTGAAAATCTGTTCTCATCATCCATACATTTACCATCACAATCAACAATCAAAGGCAAGACCTGGGTTCTTTATCCACAGGCTCCAGCCTCCCAATTTTCTGCTATGAAAGGCAGCATAAATTAGAACCCTTGGTTCCTGTTAGCTGGGCTTAATGGGTATGATTTATGAACCATTAAATGAGGTTATGTAAATTGATCCTTAGCAGAATGCTAGCACACAGGTGACAGGTGCAGTACATTTGAATGATGAGTCCACAAGGGTTCTGTTCAAATCAGATTTCAGTGACATTCAGTTTTAGGAAGGAGAAATATGTTGTCAACAAGGAAGTGATTTAAATAGTGCCCTGGGTTTGTCAGCAATTATGCTTTTCTTCTTAATTGCTGCAAACTATATAAATTCTAATAGGAAATAAATTACTGATTTACCAGTTAATGACAAGGGGGTACAGACAAGAATGGTTTAAACATAAAAAAAAAAAAAAAAAGCCTTGTGAGTCCATATTCAGTAATGATTTCATTTATCATATTAAAGTTAACAGCTGCTTTAAAGTCACACAGTAAACTTTGACATGAGCTAAGTTATATTGTTTTTATTGCTAAGCTGAAGAAGACTGGGTTTGTGCTACAGCTATGGATGTTCTTATAAGGATGAAATCATATATTTGCATAGAAATTAGGATTAATTTTGATTGCTGTTTTTGCCTCTTTTTTTTAATCTTAATAACCTTCTCAAAAATCAGATCACATTAACTATGTTTAAAGTATTCTGCCTTACCCTGACAGAATTTTTATAATAATGATGAAAATAATCAAAACTAATGATCTGATGTTTGACTCTGACCCTTCTCATTTCCACTTAAAGTGACCATAAGGATTGATTGACTGCCTCATAATAAAGTTCTGATAGGAAAAAATGGAATTGCTCCTGTATGACATTTAAATCAGTGTCATCAGTGTTCAGGCTGCTTGGTCTGGTTAGGTGGGTTCCTGGAGAACTAGATATATTTATGTGATTTTAAGTTCTTTTCACTAGTCTGGTTAATAGCATGTTCCAACTAGTTGCCTGGCACAGTTCCGGTTAATGAGTGTTTGCATCTTTCTTTGAAATGGAATGGAATGAAACAGCAATAGGAATGAAATTGCATGGATAAATTTGTATGTAACTCAAGGCTTTGAGGGCAGCAGGTCTAGAGGAAAGATTGTACAGGCAGGTACTTGAAATATATAGGATAGTAGGATGGTGTGAAAATATTTTCAGAGGCTTAGCCATATTAGATCATTTTCATCTGTGGAAGAAAATACACAGGATGGGAGAGAAAGAAATAAAACCCAAAACATCAGTTACCTGGGAAGCCTACTGAGATCAAAGGAAATCTGAAAAACCTCAATATATTTACTTGTGTCTGTCTATTTTTGCCAACATGTTCATCGGCTGTGTATTTCCTGTTTTTTTCAAAATTCAGTGAAGTTTGTTCAAGCAACAAGCATCAGTTGCTAATTGAATTAGCCTCTCCTTTTGTGTTCTACTTCAATGGAGATTCCCTTCAAGGTTCAGCTGCTTACTCACTGCATTGTTCTGCTCAATGCTCATATGTTGCTCGCTGCAATACTTCCTCTTTCACAGAAGCTGTCACTTTTATTTCTGTGAAGAGGATCATCAGGAGTGAGTCCAGAGTGTGCAGTGCTTTTAGGGGTGTGGAATGCAAATAAAAAGGATCACAAGGTTGCAATGTGGGTAATGCAGAAAAAGCATGATGTAGTTTCATGTAGTGAGGAGATGAAACACTGGGATTTATTCTGGGTATTAAGGAAGAATTCCATAGCCTTCCAATCAACAATATGATGTTGCTGTGTGCTATTCGTTTTCATATTGTATTTCATTTTTATATTGGGGTTTATGTTACAATGGTTTGTTCTGTACTCCCCCGCTCTCCTGGAAAATGTTATATCCTGAAATTTGTCCCTGCCCCGTTCCCTGTCCATCCTCCCACACTCCTCCCAGTCCCCTCCTTTGGGCCCTGTCTGTCATTCGGCCGTTCCTCCCGGCTTCTGGAAAGTTCGGGTAAGGACATCGAATGATAGGGCAAGGGCTGAGGAGGTTCCTCCCTTTATGTTCCCATTGGTTTCTTTGAATGTCCCTCCAACCCTGTTCCACTCCCACCTTATCCCTCACTGGGTGTGGGTTTGTCCCCTCCTTCAGTCCCTCCCCGGATATAAGCCCAGACCATGAGGCTGGGCGCATGGCTTGATTCGGGCAGCCGGCCCCGGGCAGAGGCTTAGACTGGACTGAACAAAGACTGAATAAAGCCTTAGATTCGCCCTCGGATCAAGTCTGACTCCTTCCTCCACCGCTGATGGGGTCTCACTCTCTCTTGCTAAGGGAAAAGTCCTCCACTGACTTTTTAGGACCCAGGGGAGCTCTTCTTCTTGTCGCTGTCTCGAGCTAGCCTGGGCAAAACGGAGCCAGAGCTCCATGAGAGAGAAGCAACAATATACAACACAGCTACACTGAAAGAATGAAAAAAACAAGCCTTAAAAAGCTAAGGAAAACGGCACTGCTCTTGTCTATGTTTAACCTCATTCAGTATCTTCTGTGACTGCATTGCCAAACAGTCTTCATCATACAGGACCTGCTGATGCTTTGGAAGATGCTGCTTCTGTTTCACACTTACAGAAGGGACTACAAGTGTACACTAAGACAAGGCACTTATTTTTAAAGATATTATCCTGATCTACTCAAAGTTATCGTTTCCTATCACACAGCTTGTTTTAAGTTGCCACCCTAAAATCACCATTGCAAACACAACACTATTAACTCCAGATACAAAAAACTCATGGTGGTTGGTTCGGTTTGGTGTGGTGGGTTTTTTTTGTTTGTTTGTTTTGGGTTTTTTGTTGTTGTTGTTTGTTTTGTTGTTGGTTTTTTGTTTTGTTTTGGGTTTTTTTTGTTTTCTCGTGTGGAAGTGTCTCCCTCTATGTATGAGAAGGTTGATCTTCACGGGATAGATTGCTGCTGAATTTTTCTCTCAGTCCATCTTGCCTGCTGCATATCCCATGTTCTTTGACAGTTGCCTTCTTCTCTGACAGGAGCAAAGAGCAGATGTGGCAGAAACCATAAAAAGGAAAAAAGTTGTATAGTACTTCTGAGTCCTCCTCCAGCCTGTAGTCATTGTCCACTTCGATAATTCCAGAGTTGTATGCAATTTCTCTGTGTTTATTAACTTCTGATGCATTTATTTTCTATTTCAACTATTTTTATATAGTTGTCCCATCTTCTCTTGAACCCACATTAACTTTAGCAAGACATTCCAGGTGTCAGCTCCTCTCCTTTTACTTATTTTGAACCTGAACCCGTGTGCAGAAATTCAAGTCTTAGGATTTGAATCATGATTAATGCTGAAGCACTGAACTAGAATGAAGATTTTACTTTCTGGTACCTTGTATTTTTACATTTTACTACAAAACTATTTCTGTATATGGTATAGAGACCGTCCCAACCATATATAGAACATTTATATATCAAGACATAAGTAAATGTCTGAAATTCTGACATCGTTTTCTATAAAACATCCTATATGGATTCCAACTGTATTCATTCTGGGTTTCATTACTGAAGGAGCATAGCCCCAGTAACTGCCTGTTGTAAGAAAGGGGCAGCATCTCATCATTTTCCTGCTGAAAATGGAAAGAAAACGGTGCCCCAAACTGTATTTTGTAGAGATCTCCAACCTGCTTTGCCTAGAATGGGGTTCTTGACATTACCGGGAGGCATGTTTTATCCTGGAGTGGATCTCAATATAACGAAGCATAAGACAGACAGTATTGGCCTGACTGTTACAGTACCGGTACAACCACACAGTACAGAACAGCTTTAGAGAGTCAGAAGCTCAGGTTTGAAAGTAGTCTGGTTGTGTGAATGCAACACAGTGATGCAGGGAAGCCAAAACTCATAAATTAACACTACTGTAGTTACAGAAGTTAAATTCAGTTCAGAGGTCTTCACATGATAGTGCAAGAGGCATATGATTTAAGTCCCTTTTAGACCTACTTTTGAGTTCTTCATAAACACTCAGACCTGTGCTGCTCCTTCCCTGATGGGTGATATTACCCTTCCTATGTTCCAGACGGGCAAGCAAAAGTCAGGGAAAGTGCATCCATAAGTACAGCCTGGCTGTCCAGGAAAGGGAGTGTGGCAAACACTCTGCTTATTGAAGTTCTCTTTTGCACCAGATTTATGGGTTTACTTTGAATGAAACCGTGCTAGAGGAAAGGGATTTATGCACACCCCTACCTAATGCCCTTCTGCAAAGAGTTCTCCAGTATAAGAGCACTTTGAAGTTCCATGATGAAGATTTAGGCACTGCCATTAAAGCCCAAATTAAAAATGAAAAGTAAATATGTCTACTTTGAAGGACCAAGGACCTAATTTTGTTGTGTGTTAACTTCTCAAGGCACTTCATTTTTACAGTAGGGTTTCCAAGGTCTCCAAGATGCAGAGGTCAGAGCTTGGTACAACAGTGAAGCACAAACATGATATTTTAAAAAGTGACAAAATAAAAATAGCATCCTTTTGTGAAAATGGTTGCTTGTGACTTCTCAGCATCACGCAGGAACTCCATGGAAGAATTTAGGATGAGAAGCAATTAATTAGGACAGCATTTCATTGCCTTAGTCATCAGGGCCCTGAGTTCCTTCCTACAATTCCATTTCTCATCAATTGCATGCATTCTCAGGCTTTAGCAATTAATGAGATAGGATTACTGAAGGGGCAGTATCCTGAAACATATAAAATGCATTTATCCTCAGAGTAGTCCCTATGTAAAGTGAATTAAGATTAGGTTTTTCATGCTGGAAAAGCTTACAAAATCATAGAATTAAACAGTGTATTACTGTACTTTTAATAATAAAGGTAGTCTTAATTCTGGTAATCCTTAGTTTGAGCAACCTGCTCAAATATAGGACCTTTACAAAACTCTTTCGATGTGGATTTCTTTAAACTTTGGGGTTTTTATTCTTTCCCAAATTCTAAAATCTTAAAATTTGGAAAAACAATCTTTTCATTGCATGTCATTGCATGATCCCACAAGGATCAGATTCTTCAATTAGACTGAAATATTTAGGACCACTGAACCTCTTGCAGCTGATCAAAATGTAGATGAGAAGGTCATCTGAAGTTCTGGTCCCTAAGGATCCCATCTCATGCAGACAGCTTCTTTCTTATGTCCCTTTGTCTTTTGCAGTCTTCACTGTCATTTTGACTGTTTGAGCACCACTACACCCATCCTCCCATCTCTAGTTTCTGTCCTGTTCCTAACATCTTTCCTCACTGGTCCTCCAGTTCCTCTCCCTTTGTTCATCCTATTTTATTCTTCATGTTACCACATCATAACTGCTGTGCAACACCCTGAAAGTCCCGGGGTTTCCTGTCCTCAGCTAAAGTGCCAACCTTTGCAACACACCTCTCTCCCAGCCTCCACCAGCTCTGTCCCAGGTTTACTGCAGAGAACATCTAGATCAGCACAGCTTATAAAGGCTCCAAAATCACAGAGCAACTTCACTATGAGGCAGAGGCAGAGGGTACAGAAGTCCTAAGGCCTGATTGTCAGCTCAATTTTTTCAAGTGTAGAAGATTATTATCATAGAGTTGGTGTCGTAGATCCTGGGCATTTCTGCTGGAGCCAGGACTCCAAGATAACCTCACCAGGCAATCCCCATTTTGTTGGTTAGAGATACTGCAGAAGGGTCCCTTTTCCAGAAAAGGGCATGGAAAACAGACACATTTTGTCAAAATTGCTAAATGAATACATAAAAAGAAAAAAAATCTCAACAAATTTAATTGCCTAAAACACCTTCAGCTTCATATTCCGAATTACTTCATTTCCATGTACACATGTCACAACATAATCTCCCATGGTGAGACCCACAGACTTCAGACCCACAAAGGATGAAAGGCTGAGGCAGAAACCAGGCTGCTATGAAACCGCTCCAGTGGGAGCATTTCAGTGTGGTTATGGAAGAGCAGGAGATCAGGCCATTGTCTCAAGTATCATTAACTGGCTTTTCCTGAGGAGTGATTGTAGTCCAAAGTGAGTATCCATTTAGCTTGTCACTGACTTTTGTCTCCTCATATCACTTTCTTTTCTTATTCCAAAAGAATAAGAATTCTCATGGAAGAATCTATTTGGAGAGAAGAGGTTCAGGTAGGAAGGAAAAAAACCCTCCAAAAATCACTTTCTCAACTACTTGCCCCCTTCTTGGCTTCTTCAACAGATTTTTCTCTCTTCCACTCATTGAAGAAGTAGAAGACAAGGAAGTATATAAATATTGGTAATTAGCAAGTGCTCAACAACTGCTAGCATTCATGAAAGGATTTCAGACCCAATTCCATGACTTCTACAATTACATCTTACAATTATCTTACATCTATCATCTAGATGTATTCCTGTTACGAATGATTTTTAGCAAGATGCTTCATACAAGATAAATCCTTCTTTTAGTAAAGTTAGCAGATGTTAGAGTAATTTGCTGAACTTTTATTTTTCAGCCCACTAGAAATCAATACAAGGTCATAAGAATTTACTTTAGGAATATGTATTTTTATTTTTATGATTAAGTTTTATCAGTTTCCTGAATTTTCTGTCTGATGTATGGCATTACATAAAGCAACATAATTACGTTGCTTCTTTTTCACATGAATAAATGTGCTAAAAGGGCAAATTGTTTTTTCTCAAATGCTGAGTTCCTGGTAATTAATTCTTTGCTGTGGGCTTACTCAAATATTTAAAATAAAACAAAAAAATTTTCAACAAAACAAATGGCAACACCACCACCAACAAAACTTTGCCATGAAATGTGATGTTTTTCAGATATCTCAGGTAGCCAAATAGAGCTATATATTTACACAATATCCATATGGTATTCCCACAGTGTGCATTATACTTATGCTGTAATTTCTATACTTGCATGCTCCACAGTCAGTTGTTTTTCTGGTCTGTTTTGGAGACCAGATCAAGTGGGTGATATGCTCTGCTCTGGTTCTCTTTATTCCTCATCCCATGCCTTGACAAAAATCCTTCCGTGATTCTTAAATCTTCCTTTTGACATGAAACACAAGTTATGTCAGTTATTGGCGATGTGCATCCCACACTCTTTCAGTAAAGGCTACAGCAGAATAAAAAAGCAATAGCTGCAATGGAGACTGTGAGCGTGTCCTGCCATTCATATCCTCCTTGGCACAGCACCAAATAATTCCTCATTACTAGTGAAATTAGGACTACTAGGGCAACAAAACAAACCAAGGGGAAAATCACAGCATAGACCAGTCTTCATCTTCTGCATGGTGAGGAAGTTTTTTCTTAGAGGAGGTTCAGTAATAGATCCTTTCAGTAACAGTCATGATCCTTTCAACTTTTCTGCAAATGCAGAAAATGCAAATTTCACTGCTATTCGGGTTTTGTACTGACAAGTTCTGAAAAGACCGGAAAGTCAAACAGAATAATTTATTCTAAAGCTTGTGTTATGAGTTTAATTTTATAAAGTAAAAATAGTGATCCCAAAATGCTGGGAGCATTTTTGACGAAAGAGCTCTTTACTTCTGCACTTTTAACCAGACACTTTCTAAAATTTCTGCTCAGATTTATTATTGCATGTGCTAATTTCTTTCTGCATTTATGATTGGTTTGACAACCAAATTTCTCACATGCACTTGGCTTGATAATTTCTACTTCGGCAAAATTTTAGCAAATTATTTGCACTAATATTAGTGGAATAGCACCTACCTCATGCTTGTCCCAGTCAAGAAGGTTCTGGCTTTGTATTCCAGGACCTTTGTTAGTGACAACTTTTTGTACTGTTTGCTTGAAACTCTAACAAGGAGAGTACTGAAGGAAAATTACTCTTTTACAGCTTTATATTATGAAACGATGGCCACTGTGAAAGGAATAAAGTTGGTCAGTAGGAAAATAACTTCCACCTAGTGGCTTTCCAGAAAACTGCTATAATAGTGAATTTCTTGAGAAACTCAGATTTCAATATTTACATAATTTGGAGGTAATTCTGCCACCACAACCCATTTTCAGTTTTCAATCAACTCAAATACATTACCTACAGACATATAGTGCCTGTGCACACATATAGAATATGTAGTTCATGGTAATTTTAGTATCACCATGCTTTTGGATTTATCATATCATCAACATCATTCTGAAAAACTTTTAGTCTAAAACTTCTTATGATTGCTCATGGCAGACTGATTTTATTCCAGCTTTTTATATTTCATATTGATAACATATTTAAACACCAACTATACTAATATCCCCATACCCACTTCAGAAAAAGCTCTCTGTATTATCTCTGTACTTAAACTACCAGCTCATCAAAATTGTATACACAACCATTTGGGTAGTGTGGCTTAGTGGAATATAAATGACTCATAAATCTGGTAAGATATGAAGCTACTGTTTAATTTAAAAAGGAATTATTCAAGAGTTTAGTATTGTACACCTATCAGAGCTGAATAAAGAAAAACTCCTGCAAATGAAAACTCAATACATTATTTCTCATGCCATTGAAACAATAACAATTCTGGATCAGTGATTTTAATATTAATTTGCATGAGCTGAAAATCTGCCATTGGCTACTCTGAACATTTTCTTTTCTCTGTAATGCATGTAGTAAGAAATTATCTAGGCAGACAGAGGTATGTTTCTGTACTGTGCAATTATGTGTCATATAAAATTCATGTTAATTATCAAGGATATATGTATTGGTTGAAAAAGGACAGGGATAAATGGCATTGCCTGATAATTAATTTTGATTAAATTACAAAAATTTCTATCTTTGGACTAAATTCCAAAACATAATTCAAACCTGTGATTTTGTAATGGTATTTTTTTTCCCAAACAGAATAAGCAGTAGAAATAGTATAGCAAATATTTTTTTTTTTTTTTAATCTAGGAAGCAAATAGAGAAGCCCATAGTGAGCTGCAGTGAAATTAATTTTATAATCCTTAAATGTCTAAGATAAGATAGATGCAAAAAACTAAACAAGCGGAAAAAACATAGAAATTACAACAAATTTTGGATTTTTTTCCTTTTCCAGTAATCTAAACACTAAATTATTTAGTAATATAAACAGGAAAAATAACCATTTCCTGCTGCTATCTTGCCCTTTATAGAGTCATGTATGTTTTTTATATATATATATATATATATAAAAAATCAAAATTATTAGAAGGTCACTGTGGCATATTCTTTGAATACTGTGGGAAATTATGCAAGATGCAGAAAAATGAGCTTGTTCTTTTTAAGTTAACAATTCTCAAAACTACCAACACACATATTTAACTAATTTACTACAGTTTTCCTGTCAAGAAAATGCATAAATATTAATCTCTTGATATTATCAATATATGGGCACTTGTATTTGCAATGTTATCTTAAGCTAGCTGGCCACCCTGCACATAACTATAATGTACTCTGATTACATAAACTGTACTTGGGGTTTTGCCAAAAAAAAAAAAAAAAAAAAAAAAAAGAAGGAGCAGAGTCAGAACAGTAGAATTTGATTAAAATGTTTCAACTGCCACTTAAAAAAAAGCTATTGTATTTTGTGCTCACAATGCTTATCCTAGATAGAAATAGTTAAGCTTATATTTAATTTTGGGTGAAATGAGTAAAAAACTAGTTCAGAATCCACCAGCCCCGTGGAAACCTTGATTGACTGTTCCAATCTGTTGCTTGGGAGTCAGGGGGATGGAAATATTTCAAACACGTTAATTAAAATAAATGAACTTTTTTTGAATCAGATAATTACTATATGGCAATTTTCATTAGTATGGGACTTATCAATGGTGGTTTTAGTAATTTTTTTTTGCATCATCCCTCTTGATGTATAATATTTAAGCCATTATCTTTCAAGTGTGCACTATGTGGACTAAGTCAAACCTGCTACATGAAGTATAACAGTACCATGTGATGAGAATGAGGCTTGAAGTGTATGATGGAGAATCCACAAATCAAGGCACCTTCCTTAATCCTGACTGTGGCTTCTTTGAAGCTGAATGACCTTTAAATGCAGTAGGATTTCTTCTTACTTTAAAGGGCGGTGAGATCCGATTACTCTCTTTCAAACCAACAAGAAAGAGGAAGTTATCCCAGCAGAACCAGGAGTGATGGGAGAGGAGCTGCGGGCCTCTAAAACCGTGCCTCCCTTCATTTCCTTCTTACCTAACCTGGGTGTAAACCTATGCAATAATATTTTCAAAATCTTCCATTTTTATTCTGATGGTGTGTAATGAGATGTCAGGCACAGTTAGAGGACTGCAGTGCATTAATTTCTATCTGTTTTAAGTTTTCATTACAGCTCAGAAGTAGAATGTCAGTACTTGCTTATTTACTATAATGGGTATATATTTATTCAGGCTAGTGAATTGCAATTAATCTTGTTTATGGAAGGAAAAATTAAACAATTAAGCAATCAAACATACTGTACAAATTAATCAGAAAAGATTACAAGAAAAAAATAAATAAAAGGCATATGATTCCTTGACTTTGTTCCAAAGATTTTAAATTCTATTTTGGAATAAGGAAAATCCAAACAACCAGAGCACATAAAAGGTTTTAGACAAATAATTTTATAATTATGGGTGATTTTTCACATCATAAAATGGAATTAAATCTCTTTTAATAATTATAAGCAAAATAAGCAATTCTCAGTACTGTGAACTGATAGATTTCATATCATAATTCTGGAGAACTTCAGTGAAAAGAAAACCTTCACATTCCCTCATCCTCCAAATTAGGCAAATAAAACACTCTATAATCCATGAAAGCCTTATTAAGGTTGTCAAAAATACATCTGGAAACATCTGGCTATAAAGCAGGAAATGACAAAGGTTGAATGCAAACAATATCAACAGTGAGAGAAATACATAACTATAATAGAGTCTGACACTCAGGTGTGTCCTGCTGCCCAGCACTAATCTTAGCCAAGTCCTACCTCTGGTTCCAGGAAGACAGATAATATATAAAGAGCTTGGAGAATATTTTTAAATATTTCTGGGATGGTTATTTTCACAATAGATATTGAAGGAAGATTATTTTTGTTCCAATGGGAAAAGTGATGGAACTTGAAAGGTTTTTGTTGCTCTAAAAATGAATACATTTTCATAATTTTTTGTGTTTTATCAAAATTCAGACACATCTATCACCTTTATTTCCTCTCTTTTCTGACAATAGAATACTAAAATTGGTTGAGTTTGGGTAAAAAGAAAGAATTTTATTACTAACTGCCCAAAACCAGTTAAGCTTTCCATTTATTCAAAAGAATCACTGCCACTAATGTTTTTCAAAAGGCTACATTTTAACAACAACCAAACTGCAAAATAATTTCACTTGAAAAAATTTGACCTAAATATGCTTAGTGTTTACTTTTCATATGATGTAAATAAATACCAACATCTATGCTGACCCAAAATCTGAACTTTGCTGACCGACTCAGTGGAGGGAAGGCGGTTGTGTGCACATGCGGTGCATGAGTGTGCGAGTGTGTGTGTGTACACACCTGTGTGTGTGTCTGCTGGGACTGATCCATGAATGTAGGGGTGAATATATATTGGTTTATGGTGTATTTTATGATGGGGAGGTGTAGATGTTCTGTAATTAATTACCAGAAGTATTTGACAGCCACTACAGCACTCCACTATGTGGTACCACCAGCCAGACTCTGGAACAGATTTATAAATCCATCGTAGGAAGTACACAGAGACAGATGGCTTTCAAGAACCATGTAACAGGGATGAGAGACATAATGCTTGCTCTTTTCTTCAAAACCCAGTTTCTCCTGTTGTCACCAGTCAGGTTGAAGTACTTTGTATTTACAGCTTAAAGCTCTAAAATTGATTCTTTTATTACAGCATAGTATCATGATACTAGGATCTGAAGGCTAGATGATTTATTCACTTTGATGCAAGTAAGGAAAGCTTTTATTTTTAAATTTCTACCACTCAGTGCAGTGCGTCAAACAATCAGTTTTAATATCTTTAGGGTTAAGTGCACTCTTGTAATTTAGAATTAAATGATTTTTATTAAGCACTTTTGCTGAATATCTACAAGCTTTACAACTCTGCTGATTAAGGATCTGACAGTGACTGGTAAAGCAGCCACCTCCATGAATTAGGGAAGCATTAGGGAATGCATTCTGTCTATGCTCCTTAGTACTTAGGGAGTATTTCAAAATAAGTGCAATTTCTGTAAAATGTAGTCATAAAACTACAAGTGAATCAATGTATGTGAAACCTAGCGTTTGCATTGCACAGCAACATTTCTTAACACATTAAAAGTATTTTTGTCTAGAGTGAGGGCAGATAAAATACCCCGGGGGTGAAACTTAAAGTGCAGAGTTTCTGAAATATTCCCCTGTAACACTGAAACATCTAAATGCAAAGCTAGCTTTGAATAGCCAAGGTCTAATGGGCAGATTGCCTGTGACAACCCAGATTTGAGGGAGGCCTGGCCCAACAGCCTGGGCACAGGTCTGGGACCAAGGAATGCCCACTGCATGCTGATATTAACCTCCCCTGCAAGCTTGCACAAACTCCTTTATTTCCAGAGATGTTGCTCCCTCTGCACTCTCATTAACTTCAATGGGAGCCAAGAATGCACAGCACCTTTGAAAATCAAGGGGCTAAACTCACAGCTTCAGTTACCCATCTATAAAATGAGGCTAAACCTTTCTTACCAGTCTCATAGAGCTGTTGTGAAGATTAATTAGATAATGACTGCAAAGCCCTTTGAACATGAAGAGTGCCAAGAATTGTTGTTACCAAATGATGGCAAAGATTGGGCTATTCTTCATTGCTGTCAAATAATAATAAAGAGATGTGCTAGTCTAAGAAAAGGAGAGGTGGGAAATAAAGGGCAATAATGGCTGCTGTTGTTTGCGCATATGGTACTGAATAATCTTTGCAAGAAGAAGCCAATCTTGTGAAAAGCTATCTACTGTAATGGTGCTAGGGTTATTGACAGGTCTGGCTATAAGTGCAGGTTCCATTAGATACATCAGCCACAATGTATTCGCGGCAAATCTCACTGATGATTGCCCTCCTGCAGAGGGAGAGATAAGACAAACTATGATTGAAGTAAAAATGTAAACAGTTAAAAAAAGAAATAGAAGTCAACCACTGCTCTCCCACAGGGGCAAGGACCAAGGATTGTTGCACCTGCAAAGCAGTAATAACATCAAATGTTAATGTGATGTACAATTGTAGCACAGATACTGCTTCAAGCTCTTGCTGAAGAATTTATGTTGTTTAGTATTTTTATATGTATATTAAGTGAAGTGCACTTTCCTAGTCTGGGGCAGTTCAGGGCATAATACTGGCAAACTGAAGGGGTTTCACATGAGTCAAGTTAACAAGAGCATTCTTTGGCAGCATAAGTTATAGCTTGTGGTTTTTACAGGTCTCCAGCAT
The DNA here is from genome assembly GCF_015227805.2 of Hirundo rustica. NCBI lineage: Eukaryota > Metazoa > Chordata > Aves > Passeriformes > Hirundinidae > Hirundo > Hirundo rustica. Next base: position 25,109,912 of record NC_053455.1, read on the forward strand.
ATGCCTCTGAACTAATACTGACCCTCTTAATCTCAGGGTTGTTATGAAGTATATGTGCTATGTTTTTCTCTTTTGTGTTTGAAGCTGATATCAGACCCATTACTGTAAAAATATATTATTAATTCATATCCATGCATGATAGAAATTCTTCTGTTTGGCACCTGGAAAGAAACTGATACTTCAGTGCTAAAACAGTACCTCCTATTTTCCCAGTGAAAAGGAATGTTTACAGTAAACAGCATCATTGAATAATGTTCAGATCTGTAGGATGGCATAATATTAACCCCAGAGTTTTAAAGCAACTGGTCAAAGAAGCATTCTAAGGTTGATTTATGTGTGTGGCTTAAGAAATAATGCAGTTTGTGTGGCTGACCCTTCATCTGGCCATTAGTTCTCCTTTTCACCCCCACATTTTTCCCCATGCCCAAATAATTTTCACCCTTTGGGTTAGTTGATGTAACATTCAGCAGAGGCACAGAAGTGGCAAAGAGAATGAATTTCCTCCACATTTAATTAAAATAAAATACTGTCTGGGTAGAACAGAAAGCCTATTCATGGCACAGAGGAGAATTCATTGTCCCTTACGCTTAGGAGCAGCCTGCTTATTCAGTGATCACACATGTACTAGCCAGCCAGCCAGCATGTCTGTGCCAGATGTGCTGGCTTTTCCCCAGCTGGCAGGATAAAATACAGAGGTAGAGAACATGGAAAGAAGAATACAGAGAGCATGGAGTACATGGAGCTTTTGTTGTACTAGACATGTTGTACTGGAGATGGAAGGGAGCTGGGGAGAAGGATGACTGTGTCAGCAATCAAAGACACTGGAAGGAGTGTGCAGCAGTGGTGTGGTGAGCTAGGTGATGTGAGGAGGAGAGCTAGAAACACAGAGGGAATGACATGGCGGAACTATATTGGGAAAGATTTGGAGGATGTGGAGAGAGTTGGGATGACAGCAGTGATTGGGTGGAAGATACAACTCCAGAGAAAAGAGTTTAATTATTTCTACTCTTCACAGAAGAATCTTTTAAAAATACTGTAATGGTCTCAAAGTTTCAGTGATCCAGAAAACATCAAACACATAATAATTTTTCAAAAATGCCTACACATTACCAAAGTAAGTAAAAATCTAGTGACCTTATATTTGTTCCAGACAAAATACTGGGATATGGAATAGAATGGGATCTAACCAGTAAGGTTACAAAGACAGTAGCATAATCCATTCCAATGAATGAGTTTTCATGGAAAATTAGTGAAAGAACTGATGACATCCTTAGATGAAATGCGAAGTTCTATTGCTAGAGGAAGTTGCTCTGTGCAACTGAGCTATTTTACCTTGTACTCTGACCTTCTGGGTAAATGTGACACTACATAAAATTTGTGTAGCAAATTTTAACTGGCATGAAAAGGCTGATACAGCCAAAAAGTAATTGCACAGAGGGCATCATTATATAATGGGGTTCCACACAGATCTATTCTTAGTTCAGTGCTATTCAATATCTTTATCAATGAGACGGAAGAAAATAGAAACTTGTTGTTAGTAAAGGCTGCAGATGCCATATTCATATATAAGAAGTTAGTACGTGACCTGATTTTTAGACGCACTAAACATACTTAGGCAACGAAAAAGGAAGATTTTGGCTTAGAAGCAAAAGCCACAAAATATGTGGCTATTGCAGTGCCAAGCTTTAAAGCACCCTTTGGGCTAAACTCATCTCAAAACGGGCTTCATAACAGATGGCAAGAGAGAAATGCCCTAACTAGCCAGTACAGAATGACCCTGTTCTTCAGTGTTTAGCCACTGATTTCTGATCAGTCACATCAGAAGGAGACTGCTTACTCTTAAATCCCTCATAGAGAATTAAGCACTTAATTGCTATTTCATACAACCAAGCTGTCTAGAAGTGAGGGTGCTCACTTGGCCATGTTGGCTACCAGGGCTGAACATCCCTCCAAAATATCAGGAAGTTGACAGGTGCACTACTCAGGTTCTGGAAAGGTGTCTTTGCCTACAAGTTAATTTGGAAGGACACGCTTTCCAACTCTCCTATTTAAGCTTGGGCATTATATAGAAGTGCTAGAAAAACACCACATATGCTCAAACAAGCAATAGATAATGTAACAGCTACTGCCTCTTTTGCTCTCATTAGCTGATGGTGGGAAGCAGATGACCCCAGTTTTAAAATAAAATTATTCCATGCCATCACACTTGTTTTTGAGGCAAAATCTGGTGCAAGAGAAAAAATGTGAATAGATAAGCTGGTGCTGGTGGTTTCTCTCTTTTTACGCATTTATAGGTATAAAAAAATAAAAAGCATTAGGATCCTGCACCTTTGTGGTCTGCATAGGAACATGAATAGAGTATGTTACCAGCACTGTTGTTTTTTACATAGAACTTCACTTTCCATGGAGATCAACATAAAGAAGAGGATAGACAAAGATGACATGTCTCCACCTCAGGTACGTCCCATACCTAGATCAGACGACAGAGAAATATCCCCAGATCTTGCAGATAGAACATGGCCTCAGAGAACAGAAGTTTTTTCCTCAATCTTCACTGCCTCTCACTATCTTATATGTTCTTATTTGTCCCCTCTTATTAATTTCCTCTCTTGGGTAATGAATGACAGAGTTTTCTATCTTTCTTCATAAAACTATTTTTTAGGCTTAGGGGTAAAGAAAAGGCCTGGCATAGTCATTGCTGCAAACATCAGATATAAATGTACTGGAGAAAGGCAGTGAAAAAAAAAATACCTAACTAATGAAAAAAGCATTTTTATTAGTTCTGATAATTAAATTGGTGATAATAACAAAGCATGCTAACCCCTTTGTCCAAACTTCAGGTAGCTAGGGACAGAGGCTGTGAGCCACAGGTTTATTATAGTGATCCTGGGCAGCTCACTCTCCAGATGCACTCCATTTTTGCACTGCTGGAAGTACTAACTAGAATGCCACATGCAGGTGTGTTTTCTATAAAGTAGACCATTGCCAGAAAAAAGTAAAGTGAAACTATCAATTCACTGAATGCTGAATACCTGTGAGCATTCAGTTGCTGCCACTTCTGGGCACTGATGGGCACATCTGAATACCTGTAGATGCTTATGACCTCCATTCTGGGTGGTGACTACCTGAGGAGTTGGCCTCCAATGAGCTGGCTAAGTTCCTCTGTGGGCGTTTCTGCAGTGCAGGACAGGGTTCCTCTGTGCTCTTTGAGAGAGCCACCAAGAGCTGCATCTTATCTGGTCTCTTGGCTTTTGTAGAAGCTTTGGAATCTATAAAGTGATTTTGGATGTTGTTTTCAGGGCCATTTTATAGCCTTGTTGGACTGCAAGAGCAAAAAGACCCTCTCCATGTTTAGAGTATGTTCCTTTATTTATACCTGTCTTTATTTTTAATAACTTCTAAACTGAATTGTCAAAATGTCCTGCAACAACGAAATAGCACAATAACTGTTTAGCTGATGTGAGCCTTCCTTGCATAGGGGATGTTATGGTGGGTGAGATACCCGAACTGGCCTTAAACGACTTAGCTGCAGTCTAGCCATTCCAGCACAGCTGTCAGCTTGGATCAATTTTCCCTTCCAAAAAAATGCTGCCATCAGGAGGAACACTTTGTGGCTGAGCTATCTTGATCCCCCACTACATTTGCAGAAGGGATCTAGACTATTTATATTCTTCAGCAAATAGCAAGAAAAGAGCACTCCTGAACTGGGAAACAATGTGCAGCCCATTCCTGTTGTAACTCTAATGTCAGGAGGAGTTGGGTAGTCCTCTGAAAGACTTCATCATCTAGGTGACTGGCATAGATGCACCGTGGCAAACAGCTGCACTCTGGTGACCTGTACAGCTCCAACAAAAGTCAGATATTTTATCAGAAATGGTGAAGTTTGAAATAAAATTGAAATAATTTTACCTTACATTATTATCTGCCAGTTTATGTATTTAAATACTTCTTCAACAAAGAATGGAGCTCTCCCCAGCAAAGGTAATTAGTAGCTATCAATGTGCAATACAAAAATGTTCTTCTCATTTTGCTCCTACAAAGAGCACCACTGTGTATCACATTAACACTGTCTGATAGCAACAGATGACAGGAATAAAAAATCCAATAAGAAAATTAACAGTAATGCTTAAAAAAATCATCACTAAAGACCTGATCTTGCTAATTGGCATTTAGGATGAGCCATCAAATTAATTCTTTGAAATAGGGCTGTCTACTGTTCTTATATTATTGAAATTGCTATGTTGTAGGCTTGTATCAAGCTGTCAATAAATGCAAATTAATGACCACTGACACACAGATGCAGAAACAACTACACCTATGTTATCACATGGCCAGGAATGTCCTTACCATCTACACTGCCTAGTCACTATCAGGGTGCACTTTGAACTCTTCAATTGATAGCAAGTGGGGAACCTCAGAGCACCCAGCCTTCAGAGTATTATGGATAGCTCAATGGTACACAGAAGCCTGACTTCATCTTGTCCTATGAAACCACAAGTTTGGCCCAAACTGCTGTTCACGTTCCACCTCAGAGTGACTCTACCTCAGTACACATAAAACGCAGCACAAATGTTTCATCTTAATAGTGTCAAACGGCTGCAATAGGGACACACAACTTCTCATCCCAGTAGGAGGCTCATCTGCTTCTTTTCAAATGGAAATTGGATGGAAGAGACTACTCATTTAAAACAGTTGCATCTGTGCAGAGATCACTGCCTGTTCTGGGAAGCTAGTGTGCAGGCCAGCCAGGGAAAATGCTGAGACACGCCTCAAGCAAGGCTAAAAATGGACAGTTTGTAGTTTGGTACAAGAAAGTACAGCATCACCCACTGATGAAAGAGGAAAGCATCAGAGACTCAAATACAGGTATACTCTCAAAACAGCTGCAAATGAAATATTCAGCCTATTCATCCTGTGCAGGCCCTATTAGGGATGGACTCACAGAAACCTCCACTGTCAAGAGTCACCACATAGCTACCATAAGACATCTCATGCTGGGAACAGAGTGTGAGACCACTGCCAGCTAGGGCTAAATATGCAGCACTTCGAAGCCCGGGCCAAGGGCCTCTCTGTCCCTAAAAAAAGATGGAAGAACAATGTTGAGTGGGGCCAAGAGAGCAAACTCAGGGGAGAAGGATGGGAGGAGACAGAAAACTAATAAAAATTTGTTTTCCAGAGAGATGCTGGAAGCTTTCTGGCAGGTGAGGGTCAGGCAATTGCATGCTTCCCCATACATTTTCTTTGTGCTCATGTGAAGTGAATGACTGTTGCTTTAAATCCTCTTTGCTGTCTGTCTTCAAAAAAAGAATTGAGAAGAAATGTGCATAATTATACACAAAATATTAATCTTCTTCCTGGTGATCTACAACTCTAGCATATTCATCACACTGGAACTGTGCTCAAAAGTATTTTCATCTGATTAAAACAGCTGATTCATCGATGCATGTAATCCTCTGCTAATAGTACGTATATAAATGGCTCTTAACAATTTGCACATCAGTTTTTCCTCATTTTTCATTGTTACATGATTTTTCTTAAACACTGAGTGCAGTTCTGGACTTTTATGTTTTGATTGAGCTTTTTGGAGAAGTAAGGTGCAGCTACAGATTGAAGAAGCTTAAAGCCTAGCATCTGATTTTAGCTCTGGCCACAAATTGCTGTTGTAGCTTTGGATAGTTCAGTCCAGTCTTGCCTGCTCTGGGATCAGTTCTACAATCACCCCAGACCCACAATTTTTTAGGAATTGTGAATACTTAGACTTGGTCTCCAGCCATGTACTCCACTATTGCAAACTCTGCCACAGTTCAGGGTATGAAGCTCAGTCTGATTCTGGCTGTACCACTCCTTTCTACACTTACACATAAATTCACATCGGAAGATACTTATACACTCTCACCACAAATGTAGCCATTTACTATTCTTTGCTTCTGAGTCCTTCTGTACCTCCTTCCTTTCTTTACTATTTATAGGTGGCAGCTTGCCTAGGAGATGAGACAAGGCTGCCAAATGATTCACAGCAGCATCCCACAAGGAAACTTGGGATAAATCTTACCTTTGTGCTCCTGAAATAGAAACCCCATGCTAGCAACTTTTGTTTACACGAAACATCCCATAGATATATGATGCAAACGAGAAATAATGGCTCATGGGACTTTAAATGTCTGAGAATAACTATCATAAACATATCCTTAGGATATATATTTGTAGCAGTCTCAACACCACTCTTGTCAAACCCTTCAAATTTGGAACCCAGTCCTACAGGCCAGAGATACTACCAGGTAAAATTCTCATTACTTAAACATCTTTTCCCACACATGCTCACAAATGCTCAGCAACAGCCCACTTTCAGCAGCAGCATGAGGCCTTCTCATGCCCACTTTCTCTTGTCCACAGCAAGAACCTGGGTGCATGCAACATATGCCTTTTGGGAAATCTGAAATAGTAGCTGTGTTCAGAGCATGTGAACTGTGTACCTAGGAGATTGATTCTGTGTGGAAATTAATGTTAGATATTTATTTTATTAAAAACAAAGACGTGTACTGACCTCCTTTTTGTATCTTACCCTGGTAATCAGAGCATTTCTCCCAAGTTCAGCCCTCACCCTAGGCTCAGAGACAAAGCAAGGTCAAAACCACAGCTCCCAAGAGCTTCGCTGTTTGTCTGAAATCTCTTCTTGGGACACAGATTCTACATTGGTTGTCAGAGCTGTTAAATGCAGTCCTAAAATGTGCACAGTCTTGTGAGTAGTTGAGGAAATAGATCAGACTCCAATCCCCAGTGCTCTCCATTTTCTTTTTCTTCAGAAATTACTTAAGCGTTTCATGGTAGGAAAGGATGCAGAGTTCTTCATCCCACGTGGAAAGAAGTTTGTAAAGGGTTATTTATACAGCTGGAATTGTGAGAATCTGGAAATCAGTCTTTCTCTTGTGTTAGCTCTGGCAGCTTTATGCTCACCTGCTGCAAACATTCTGAGTTAATGAACTCCTCCCATATCTTGATCCTGAGTAGTTAAAAACTTGTAATGCTCAGTAATATGATATCCAAGAGTCTTTATGAATTTAACTACTAGGACAAAAGTTTCCATTCTGAATATGCAAATGCCTTCAGCGCCTCTGAAAATTAGATCAAGTCTCTATCTAGTCAGTGCCTAATTTTACAGTTGATGTTCTGAAATGTTTGCCCAACCTCTGTATTTTCTGGTTTTTGTTTGCAAAAATGGAACATTAATACTTAATTGCTTCTCAAAACTTTGTGGGAATTAATGCTTCTAAAGCATTTCAAGAATGAAAAGGACCACATAAACTGACAACTACTGTAATTAAGTATGAATTATTTAAAATGAAAAATTTGTATTGCAAATGAAGTGCTAGAGGAATGTATTGAACAAACCACCAAAAACTTCACAAAAATTACTAATCAAAACACAAGGCTTAGACATCTTGCAGTACCACCTCTTAACAAAGTACTGAACACCAACTGAGCTGTAGCAATTGACCATATATGCACACAGCCTTATTTTGATGGAAAGCAGTTTCATGCGGAATATTTTACCTTGCATTTGGTTCAGCCAGGAGGATGCTTATGGTCACTCAGTTTGCACTGACTTAATGAGGAGCCCTCAAAAGTAGTTTCATAGCAACTACCAGCGACTGACAGCCAGCTGCTGTATTGTGTCCTCTTTTTGCAGTATCCAGATTTTCTCCCCTTCTAGTATTCCAATAGTTTCTGTGGGGCAGTAACCACTGTTCTGTTACATGGACATAGAACAATTATATTTAAACTCCTGTAGTGACATATGATCTAGTACAGAGAAATGTCAGTGTCACCACTACTACTACTACGAATCTTATTTGAAAAGAAATGTGACACTTCAGGGATGGAGCTTCCAAGATACTGGGTTTTGTCCTGTGTACATAGAGTATACAGATCATGACACCTACAAGTGTACTAAAAGCATTGTTATTATTCAACTTTTTAAGCAGCATTGTTAAACATGTCTTATATCTAATTTTTTCCCCCACTTATTTCGTATCTTAATTTTGAAGCACTTAAAATGAAAGGGATATATATTAAATAGCAAGGATATCTCTAAGTTTCTACTAGTGTTCTTTCCAAATCAATTCCATGAACACTGTCTTTCAGTTTAAAAGACAATGCAGTAAACAAAGTATTTTAGCTCTTGTGAATTATTGTTAAGTTTTGTATTGGATTTTTTAATAGCTCTTTTGATATTTGTAAAGCAACAGCTCTTTTAAAGAACATTTACTGTATGCACACAGGATTTACATTAAATACCTCAAATGAGTGTATTCTAGGTGAAACATAGATGGTTTTGGGAAAGGAAAATGAATAATTCATCTATAATACGATATAATAATATATTGACATTTAATAAAAACATTCAATTAATAAACAGATAACAATATTCAATATTTCTGAAAACCCCCACCCCCAAACAGTGGTGTTATTAATTCAAGTCTTGCAGACATTTTACAAAGTTTTTCTAGTCAAAAAAAGGCCTGATGGCTGGAAAATAGCCAACATAATGTCATTATTGAAGATGGACTCAGGGAACACTTCAGGAAATTATAGACCATTTAGTTTTGATGCCTTTTGGGAGGAGGGAATCTTAAAAAGCATTTTTGGACATTAAATGGGAACCATTTAGGAAAGCACAGCTTGATGAAGTATAGCTAATATTGCCTCAGGAATGAAAGGTCATGCTTCACTACGTTCTGGATTTCTTTCAGGTTATACATAATCAGGGGACAAAATGTACCATACATTTTGTTTTCATTTTCAGAAATATTCAGGAAGATTTTAAATCAAGGACTAATATATTGTACTATGATGTTGGTAAGGGAATAAAATAAGTAATTTTTAAGAGGAACGCTTTATTATTCTAAAACAAATAGGAGTAGAGAAACGCAGGTATTAATGATAGGGGTTTGCACTTCCATTTTACATATTCTGTGACAACAGAAATAACAACATTAGGCTATCCAAAGCCGCATCATTTAAGTCCCAACAGAGTACTTAAGCACGTATATAACTCTAACCAGATGCTGAAGCAGTATTGTTAATGTGAGTGAAATTACTCAGGTGCTTTAATGATTTGCAGAAGTTCAGCCCCTTTGAATATAAGGTCCTAGAACAGAGATTAAAAAATAGTATTTTTCTATGCAAAAATAAATAATTTCTGCAACATGTTCACCAGGAAGCTAATCCGATAATTACAGCACACAGTTTCTTACCTCTTCCTTCTCTACCACTTAGAATTCACTTACAGGTTTCTGATCCATCCATCATCATGATGCTTACCCTCTACAATTTGTTGTACCTCAGCTCTGAAAATTTTGTGTGCTTTAAAATATGAACTTGTGGTATCACCAAGATTTGTCTGAAACAACTAAAGATTTTGAGTGTCTCTATGCTTGAACACCAGAGAAAGAAACCTTTGAAATAAATGCCCTACAGAAACCAGATGAGTAATTCCACATCTGAAAATCAATCCCATTTTAAAGAAGTCCCAAATTTAATGTAAAAAAATGGAGACACCCAAGACCACAAGGAATAACCCTTCTTGAAATCCTTAACTAAGACAAATGAATTAAAGGATTTAAGTTTAATTCTGTAGTACACACAATAGAAATATTGTTTTATGATGTGAAATGATGAAATTTAGAGTACTATATTATCTGTTCAGTAAGTTTCATTATTGCATCAATTTGCATTAAACATATCACTACCAAAAGACCCAACTACATAATATACAATAAAGCAGATTTAGCTAAAAAACTCTCAGCTATTTCTTTCTCTAATATTTTTCTATTTCCTCTCCAATATTATTAGTAGTTTGAGATTTCAATTTGAATGTCAAGTTTCATGTTGAAAATTAATAGCTGACTGCAATTCTGGAAATATTATGACAAACCAGAATTAGTTTGCACAGAAGCATTTTGTTTTTCATATTTTCCAAGATGTATGCAGACATTTGTTTGAGGCCCAAATGCTAGACCTAATATGTTATAAATGTGTTAATGCCAAATTACCCTTCAAACTCTTACTTTTTTTTGAGTGTCAGATGAGAAAAATCCTAACCAGGATAAACAAGGAGAATACTGACAGAATTAAAGGAATGCCAATACGCAGGCAGATTTTAAACAATTACTATTGACATAGCACTATTCAGAGAATTTAAACATTCTCCAAATCATATGCAGTGGTCTGAAAATAAAGCACAAGAAGAATACCAGATAGACCTCTGTCTCAAAGAAATCAGAGAAGGTGTTGCCCTTACAGGACGGAGTGGAAGAGGAAACACGTGAGCACTTACGTAGTACAAAACACAGAAATGTTGAGAACAGGATCAAGATTTTGAAGAGGATGAAATTTCCAAGGTACCACTGCTATAAGTCCAACTGAAAAAAAAAAAAAAAAAATTGGGGGGGGTGGGAGTTGAGGGAGGATGACTGAATAGCTGACTTGTGAACCTAAAATCAATCTCATTGGTATTAGCCATCTCAGGCAAGTGCCGGAGAAGAAACCAGACACTGAGTCACCTGCATTGTTTGGTAATGAGGTTCAAGCAAACAACATGTAGTTTTATATATATGGCCTGGTTTGGCCATAGAACATGGAAGCTGAAAGGAATTCTCTCAATAGGATGCCCAGAATCAAAAATCTGTGATGTTGACAATAACCCAGTGGATATGGCAGAAATTCAGATGAGATTTCTCCCTGAAGCAATGTGCTCAAGCTCAACCTGTAGCTCTTTAGTTTCTCAGTTTCAAGCATTTTCTAAGGATGCCTTAAATTCAGATCAGGATCAAGCTACTGATGTAACTGATATTTCTTGCTAAATGATTCAAAATCATGGTCAAGCATGTATTTTCCACCTTTAAGAATGCCTGTCTTAGGAACTGCATATTTATCTCAGCAGGGATTCAGTGACACACCACCTGTAATTCATTTCAGCATTGCTTTGGACAGACTTCTGAAATACTATGATCATGCTGGTGAATGACACCAGCTGTCCAAATCAATATTTTACAAAATTGAGTTGTTGAATCTTTCTAAAGGTCTGCTTCTTCAGGAGAGGGGGCCCTTATCATGTCTAGTCTTCAGCAATAAAATACAGATTTTCCGTGTGGGACTGTGAGCCCCCCTCATCTTGCCATTCCATTCAGTCACATGCCTGTCAGTAGTTCTGCAGTCCAGATCCATAACCCGGCTACTAATTCTGTGAAACATGTCCCAAGAGACAAAATGATAGCAAGATTCCCTTGACATTCTCCTGTACCTATACCTCTTCAACCTTTTTCTAGCCTCTAATTGTGATTTCCTTGCAGGTGAGGATTCCACTGATGTTTTTCTACTAATAATGAAATGAAAAAGATGTTGGCATCAACAGTTTTCCTCCCCTGACAACTAATCCATTTGAAGTCAATACAGGAGCTTTAGGAAGAAACCAAACTACAGCTATAGCATATGTGCAATGTAGAATGTAACTCAAATTACATAATCCTGTTTCCTGACCAGACCAGATGGAAGTATAAAAATACTGAATATTTCTGAGAATATAAAGTTTAGCTAGGCCAGATGTATATATGACATTTTAACTGTGGCCTCATGTGATCTGTATACAGATGTATACAGTATTGAATAGTAGGAGAGAGTTTTTTCATGTGCTATTGTTTCAGCCTTTTTAGAGGCAGTTAGTTTAATTTCAAAGTTAAATTTAAAAATCTCAAGACATTAAACTTGTCTTTAATGTGTGGTAGTTTGTGTCTTGGCTATTTAAAGCTGATCAGATGAGGATGCCTGGCTAGCTAGAGCTCACAGGTTCAGGCACTGTAAATTTATATGCTTTTCTGCACACTACTTTCTTTCAGTAAAGAAGCCCAGAAAGCAAGTTAAAGAATGATTTGTCAAAGTTCTATGAGGTTTTTACTAATGAAATATGAAGATTAATCAATGCCTCTGTTTTGGGGAAATCAATGTGTAACAAGACTCAGTGGTTTAAACTAAATTCTACAAAAATTCAAACTAGAGGACACGTATTTTCATTTTTTCTCATAATAACTGAAACATCATACTCAGCATTTTGGTAGGGGTTTTTTGTCTCTGGAAATTTTATAATCAGGACTAGTTTGTTTTTTTCCTCAAATATACACTCTAATTCCCAAAGGAATTGATGCCAGGAAAATCTTAGATATATGTTATGTGGGAGGTCCAGCTAGAGAACTGCAATGGTTTCTACTGGCTTTATACTATACAAACAAGCTAAGAACCTGTGTCTGAATAGTTGTTGCTACACCACTCCTGTTTGGGGAACAAGCATTATGGTCACAATGCTCTTTCAGTGGCAAAGCTCTTTTTAACTGCAGGCTAAAGTATCAGAGCTTAGAAAGAGATTTCTAATTTGTCAGGATCACCCATTCTGGCTCTTTGTATTTCTTTAATAATTTCACATTTCTTTCTCATTTTTCTATATCCATATCACTGAATAAAATCTCAAAAAAATTATCAACACCTTGGTAAATTCACCCATTTATGTATGACCTAATATACTGATCTGTCATGTATAAATGAAGCATAAAAGTCTAGTAATTCAGTGATCAATATATGACTACTCTCATGTTTGTCCAGGTAGTGAAACTGAAAAATAAGCATTCAATAATATATCTTGCCCAGTATTACAATTTGACATAATAGTGTGAGAAGCCCATAGCATGAAGAAGATCAGCTATCACCTAAGACACAAATCAGGTGTCTTAGGTGTATTTTTATCACAGAAAAGTAATCTTTAAAGATAAGTTTCATAGTTAAAAACTGGAAAATAAGGCCATTATAGCATTTTCTGGCTATAGAATAAGAAAGATTGCTCAAGTATACCACTGCATGTAGTTTTAAATATCAGTCTTCCACTTTTTATTCCAAGACTGGTGCAATTTCACCTTGGAGACAGCTTTAGTATAGGGTTTATGCATTAAATCAGCTTTCCTACTTTTCAAAAGCACAGATGTGTCAGGATCTGTCACCCTTTTATCTTCGTGAAGAATGCTAGGCTAAACTGAATCTGATTCTTGGGCAAATGTAAAAACTGATGAGGATGCAAGGGATCCCAACCTTTGTAAACACTGGCATAATCTGCAGAGGGACAAAGAGAGAGAGAAAGAGAATGTGAGACACTGGTGAAAGAATTCACAGTGCTTAGGAGCACCAATTATGGACCAAGATCCTGTTTGTATTGTTTAATAACAAAAGATGGTTCTTGCCCCAAGGCACTTACAATAAATGTGGATTTGAAATTAATTTTCAAGGAATGCTAGGGTAATTGTGTGTGCACTGTGTTTAACGTATAAGGAAACACACTTTTGGAAATGGCATGTATTAGTGGAATAAAGCTAGCCTGAGCCTCTGTATTGTTAAATTCCATTCAGAAGATAAAAATTATTGTATGATATTGGACAAAGACATAATCTCTCCATTAATAAATTCCAATTTTTAAATGCCTTTCTATATTAGCTATAGAATTTATACACCTAAGAGTATCTGAATGAGAAAAATAAAACATTTTGCATTCTGTCACTGAATGACCTTGATAACCATAAAAGAAATTAGAAAATATGTTCTATATTTGTTATGGCAAATATATTCTCTAAAGTATTACAGTAATCATTTTTAAGATCACAGTAATTTAACAGTTCCTCAGTTGTTCAAGTACTCTGGCCTTGGATGATTGCTTGAACTTTCACATATACATTACCTGCAAAGTCTTTTAAAACGTTTTTCATACTTCAAACTCTTTCTTTTCCTGGATATATATTTAAAGGTAGTGTGGTTTATGAAAGGCCAGCTGAAGATATTTCATGATCTTTCATCGCACAACTGAAGTAAAATAAAACTATGTCCACAGACATAGTGTTTAATCTTCATTTTTACAAAAATGTTTTTATTTTCTTCCTCAACAAAAGGAAAAAAGTGAGCTCTCAAAGAAGAGACATCTTTCACATTGAGCTGGAAGAACCATTGCTTCAGTCTCATAGGCTTGGATCTAGGAAATAAATTCTCCACCATTGGACCCCATAGCCTAATTCTTCTCAGTGCTGGTAATGGATACACTTGTCTCTCTATCTCATTACAAAATCATTACAAATAGTGTACATCACTGCTGGCACTCTTGGGATATTATCACTCCCTTATGCACCACCTATCTTTCTGATAACTGTAATGTTTGGCAGAATGCTTTGGGAATTTTCAGTCCTTCTTTCCCGTGTGTTTTTTTTCCTCCCACTCTCCAGCCTTTCTGAAAGCTGATCTTGTGAAGCTACTCAAGGAAATGTCATTCCTCCCCAGACCTCCCCAGCTTCTTTGACCTAGAGCACTGTAATCAGCTCCAATGTTTTATGCAGACAATGAAATAATGTTACCTATACATCTTTTGGAGACTCACAGAACCTTCTCAGACATAAGGCTTTGGCTCCATTTCTGGTTCCTGAAAGTGTCAATCACAGCAGACACCATGACCAGAAATCCCTCTCACATTCCTACTTTCTTTTTGCTCCCTGAGCTATTTCAAGTTCTTAGTCCTGTACCGAGCAAATGTCTTCTTTGCAAAACTGCCTGCCATCACCTGGTTTCTTTCTTCCTCATATTTCTTTCTCCCCTTAAGTCAAGGTTCCCAGTCTCCCACCTCTTGCACCTGTTTGCACATGGAGACCAGCAGCATTAGGCTGGAAGGACTTGTATCTGCACTGTTTATGGGTGTGTATCTGCAGTATCTACAGAGAAGTGCATCTCCCTGTGGGAATGTCACAGGATGGTGCACATATTGGATCACACCACTTCTCTCCTTCTGAGACCTCATTTGTGAACCACAACTATCAGAAAGGAGCTGTTGGACATATCTGAGCCCTGTCAAAAGGAAGACAGTTTCACAGAGCTCAGAATGACATAGTACTGCTCTCCCAAACGACAAAAGCCAATTCTTCTCTCCTAGATATTACAAAACTACGGGATTTCCTCCTTGGCTCTAAAGATTCATCTTCCTTTCTCTACTGGAGTCTGTCAGCAAACCTTAGCAGATCTTCCACAGACTTTCTCTGAGAATAGGTGATTATTTATATATTTTTATATTTATAGGTGATATATATATAGAGAGAGAGTCTACACTTTCCCAGTGTTTTACATCCTTAAGCCCACCATTTCCATCCACACCAGAAAATGCAGGAAGTACTTCTTTTTTCCAAGCATTCACAACAAATTCAGAGCAAGACCTCCTTTGATTTCTGCCTGCCGAAGTATTGTGTACTTGAGTACACTCTAAAATTTCCCAGAGGTACTTCCAGAGGTTGTGCAAGGCTATGATTCAGAGGAACGGTGCTGAACATCTATGTCAGAAAGTGAGCTGTGCTCAGCTGTGTACATTGGCTCAGCTGTTATACAGACACCTGGCAGATAGAGACCATCTGTGCTGCCTGTATTGTGCAATCACATCTCTGTAATCTAAGAGTAAAAATGGAGGGGAAGAAGTAGCGATAGCTGTGGAGAAAGGCGAATGCAGTAAGTTTCATATAACCTTTAATATCAAGAAGTGTAGGTCACGGAGCAGTTGATTTTGCTTGCCACAAAAGCAATTTTCACAGTAGGTGATGTACAAAATTATCCTAGACACATTCGTTTTTCTAGAATAATCGAGGAGAATTACACACACATAAAACTCTTGTTATACATAGGGTAGTAACAGTCATTTCACTGCCAGAGGAACTGTCAGAAGCCTTCTTCCAAAGAATCCTTAAGAGACATCACAAGGAGAAGTTGTTTGGTTTGTGTAATCTGCAGAGGGTAATAAATTTTGAGTGACACTATTGGTAGCTACTTTTTACAGCAGCACCTCTACTTGCTGATAACTATCCCTGACCTTCTTCTCTAAAAAAAAAAAAAAAAAAAAAAAAAAAAAAAAAAAAAAAAAAAAAAAAAAAAAAAATTAGAATGTCTACTGGCAAGAGAGACGGCAAGAGAGATAAAGGTTTTATTCTTTAATACCTACCTCTGTATCACATGGACAGGAGCATATCACAACACCAGACATTTAAGAGATGGGAAAGCAATACTGCAGAAGCAATGTAGTAGAGTGGTGGCCTCCTCATGCTTTTTGGGCTAAAAGGGAGACAACCAAAGGCCTAACTAGACTGACAGTTCTTGCATTTAACTTAACCTCTTCTTTACCTTCCCAGCCTTTCACAGAATTCCTCAGAGCTTTCCAAGTTGAGCTGGGCTTCTCTCAATATTAAAAGGTTTCAAAAAGGGCTATGTGGAATAAATGGGGTAAATTAGTAAATTCATTTATACAATGGCAATCATGCCTTCAGCTTTTGTAATTGGGCTTTTGTTACCAGGCCTTTTCATATGTCTTTTCCTTAGAGGTAACCTCATGTGTGAGAGCTAAAGCAGTTTTCCTATAGACAGACCTCTGCTCCACAGATGCCAGGTACAGATTAGCTAAGAAATTATTTCCCCCCTAATTTTCATCTCTGTTCCTCTGTGTTTGGTTTCTGTGCCTCGTTTTGACCAGGTTTAGATGGATTATATGTTTATTATTGTATTTAGAATTTTTTTTGAACAATATGTGTATGTTAATGCAGAAACACATGTATACTAATATAAATACATATAATTTACTTTCACTTGTTTTTTACAAATTACTTATTGCATCTAGTCTTCAGACCAAAACCAAGCTCTTCCTACATGTTAGTACATTGAGTATGTAATGCAGTAAGATTATACTTTAAGATTATACTTCGAAATATTCTGCAGTTCTACAAAACATTAAATAATATTTCATACTCTGTGATTGGGGTTTTTACATAGTTGCTAAGGTAATGTGCTGGAGTTTGTGATTCAGTTTTATTCAGCTGACTGTTTATTACATTTTAAAAATAAAAGTCTTATTAATTTGTATTTATTATTTCGATAACCTCTGCAATTCTCCATGGAGTGCTGTGTAAGAGACAAAGGCAGGCTGTTGTTTTGGACTATCTTTTCTCAGAGGAGAAAATGTAAGGGGAGTAGGTAGCACTAGACAGTAGTTCATATAAGTGGCTTATTGCTCTTCCAGAAGACTCAGATTTTGGAGGATTTTATCCTCTGTCAAATTTCCTTTGTTTTCCTAGGACATGCTTGTTCCTCCTGCATGAATAGCCCAACATTTGGCATCACTCTTTGTTGAAACCCCTTCCCTCATCTATGTCTGGACCAGGCACATCCTATCCCCATCAGGAGAAGCAGCAAGCTCCCCATGGCCTAACCCTGCTGTTCTGTGCTGGAGTGTCTCCTATCTTACTCCTTCTCAGGCAAGCTTGGGAAGCATCTTGCATCTTGCATGCTAGGCCAAGCACAATCAGCTGGGAAGGTTTTGCTGCCTGTGCTTTTCACCCTCCCATTTGTACCTTTGATTCCTTGTGTTCAAGGGTTTCTATGCGTGCAACACGCTTCAGTATTTATTTTAATGATTCATTAATATTTTAAAACACAAACCTCATGTAATCATAGAATTCCATCATTTTTTTAGGAAGTCAGGTGAACATCAAATGGCTACAGACTGTAGTTTCACCATAAACAGGCTATTCTGAAGATATAATTTTTAGTTTTTCTGAAGCCTAGGAAAGACCTTTCTCACCAATCACTTCGGTAACTCAAACTTGCTGATTCCATTGAATTGGGAAAATAGTATGAAGGGCTTAATAAGTTTAATGTTTTTGTTCACTTGGTTTACTGCTTTCCCATCTACCCTTTACTTGCAGAGGACTTAAAATAAGGAAGCACACTTATCCTGCTGTTGTCTATTTAGCTTTCATTAAGTAAGTTGGTGCACGGTTCACACTCATTCTCAAAACCAGCCCATCATCTAAAAGTATTTACATAAGACTCTTTGCATTATATACCAACCTCTGCAACACTAGTATTAACTACTGACATCTGCCAAGGCTGACTAGTAAGTGCTTTACAGTATCAATTCATCCCAAGCAAAAAGCATGTTTGAGTGCTGCAGTGCTCTTGTTAACACCAATAAGAAGTATCAGAGCTCATATGACACCTAGCAGAAATTAGTACCCACATTCAAAGAAAAGCTTTTGTTATTTTCCAGAGTATTATGTGGACTTTATTGAGATGACTGCATCTGACACCTGCTGTAATATAAAATGCAGCTATAATTAGCCAACTGATGCTCTCCACAGTTTAGGTCGAATCCCTTCTGTGGGAATTATGCTTTAAAATATTCAGAACTCCAAGTGGCTCTCATTACATTTAATTTTTACTTAGAATTAGGTGGTCTAGAAAAAAAATTTAGGATTGTAATAGCCCCCCGCTGAATGCCACACAGCAATGTGAAAACCCATAGATTTTTTTCCAAATAAAAAAATGAGAACAAGCAGACTACACTACAGCCTTCAATTGAAGTCTGGCTTTGCTTAATTGTACTTTTTGCACTCATCAGTCTCTCCTCTTCAGAGCAAGCTACAAAAATTGCCTGAATAGCCAAAGAAAAGTTTCCCACAGTCACTGGTCACAGAAAAACACCATTGTCCTTCCTCACAGTTTGATGGACAACATTTCTATAAATGGGTAGCCAGTCTGTCAATGGTACCCTTGCTGAAAAGGCAAAAGAAGAGAACAGATTCTGCCAATATCTGACAAAGCATGTTAACACATAATCAGGCATTCACTAGTCAGGCAGCTGCCCCTGGGACCTTCATAACACAGGTGCCTTTAAGCCATTTCCTATTCACAGATAAAGGAAACAAGCAGGAGATACCTGGGAAAGGAGCAGTCTATTGTCGCCTGTCAAATGTCCATCTTCTAGGCTGCCTGTATAAGAACAGAAAGAACACAAAAGAAACTTCAGCCTGAACTGCTGAATTATAAAACAGCAAAATACTCTGCAACTCCATAACTTTAATCTCCATTTAAATAATAATTTAAAAGGTTACCAAAGGAGCACCTTATCTTACAAGATGTACCTTCTTCATTCTTTTTCTGCATCAAACTGAGCAAAAGGTCAGTTGTGTCCCCAAGGCCAACAACTAGAATAGTCAGCAGTGGCTATCCCTGGACTGTCACATTCTCTCTCTGCAGCTTTGGTATGGTTTGTCTATGGCTAATCTGCTCTCTTCTTCACCCAGCTGAGATTATTAAACCAATCTTCAAACTGAGGAAACTGGAATTTTCTGAGGGATTAGTTTAGTGCAAGTAAAAGTTGATTAAACTGCAGAAAAAGACTCTTTCCCTTTTTATTAAAAAACAACAACTTTAACTTAGGGAGCCTAACAAACAAGTGGCATTTCATAGTCAGTGTTATCTAAAGGCCACTAAGTAGAATGACCATTTTAGCAGTGAATGGATCATGATAAGACAAGAATTAGCTTTAAGTAAAGGAAAATATTTGTATTTTGTGATGGTGCAAAAGACGTCTATTTCATACACTCAGTGTATTAAATGCGGGAACTCAGTTTATATTTAAGTAATTTCATTTATTTCTCATGGTAATTTTAGTAGCACTGCCTGTGTGTTTAATATTAAACACATGAAAAAGATTTATCTAATTCTATAGAAGTTCTTGATGGAAGCAATTCATGGAAGCAATACCTAGAAAAATTATTTCAGGACATGCGTCGCAACAACTGGAATTGCCCTGATTTTGTTGGGAGGCTCCCGCAGGTAATTCACCATCTCTGAGAACATAAACTGCTGCAGTGCAGCACAAAACATTTCAAGCAGCAGACAGAATATTGCACAGTATGAGCAAATAAATGGGCAAAACTCTTCTGTACACTTCCATACAAAACAGTATTGATGTCTTGCCTTCTCCTCAAGCAAGTTTCCCAAAGAGCCTAGTCGTGATTTCTCGCAACTACAATTCTCTTAGCAGATTTTGTCTTTCATACAGGCTGTGTGTATGTGTGTCTGTGTGTGTGCATGTATATATATATTATATATATATATATACACACACACCTCTGAAATTTAAAAAGAAAAGTTTCTAAGCTCCTGCAATAAAGTTATTCAAATGGAATTCATAGTAATAATGAAATTGAGAGGAAGCCAAGAATTAATAAAATTAAGGTAAAATTCAGCATGGTAAAATGTAAATGGGAAAAAAAAAATTATGCTAACTTTTGCCATTTTTTTATTGGTCAGTTTATAGAGTTCTGTACCATGAGGTCTCCTAGCACTGCCCATACCTGTTCAGCTTAGCTACAGAGACACTTCTCAACTTTTTAGAAGGCCTGCTTTTTCTCTGTTGAATCAGTTTCAGGCCACTATCAAATTTACAATCTAGGTCCAGTCTTGCAAAGGCTTTTACACACAGGCTTAGCCTTATGCACATGAATAGTGTGCATTTAGAATTCATCAGAATGATTTGTGCACAAAGTAAGCAGGTGCATGACCAGCTTCACTGAAAGTTTGGGACCCAAACTTCATATTCACTGTTAACAAATCCTCTTCTGCTTTAGAAAAATATTGACAGTGAAGATAAGTGTGATCCTTCGTGCAGTCACTACAACCCAAATGACTTTACAGTTACTTTATATCCAAAAAGTGTATATATAAGTACAGGTACTTTATATCCAAAAAGAGAAAGTTGAAGAATACTGCAGGTGGTATGAACACCGAGGGACATGTCTAGAGAAGCTTACAGGATTCAGGTACCTATCTTACTTTGTCATATGGATATGTGAATCCCTTAAGGCTAATTTGAGAGGCTCAACACAACTACACAATATAGGCCCCTAATTTCAACTATTAGTCCACAAATCTCATATCTAAACTAGATCTGGGTCTGTTTTTTGAAGTCTGCCAGGTGGCTGCAGAATACGGAATGATCAGTCAGACAGTAATGACAGATGTGGTCTATCCGATGACAACGGTCTAGCTACTGGGGTATAGAAATTTGTAAGTTGAACTGTTGAAGCAGGAGACAAGTTTAAATTTTAGCAATATAACTGTTCCCCAGAAAAGTCTAAGAAGACTGTAATGTTTAGGAAAGGACTTGGTTCCTAGCTAAGCTATGTGGAAAAGCTTGTACATAGCACAACTGAAGAATCCTATTTAATATATTCCTAAGCATCCATCACTATTATTTATTTCAAAATAATAGTCAAATTATACTAATAAAGATGCAAGCTTCAGCTTTTAAAATCAAGCACTCAGTAATCAAAGTACCCCAACAGTTACATTTTCTCTGAAATAAATACACTATATTCCTGTTTCCCTGTTAAATATAGATTTTCAAGTGTCCTGTTAAACTTGAGTTAAATATTGAGTTGAATATATAATATGTACAGCATGTACATATTAATGCAATGGAAAATTATTAATTTTTAGTCTGTCTTCAGGTATGAATGCTTTATTTCACAATGCTTGTGTCAAATTACTGACAGTTTGCAAAAAGGGGAAACATTGTGAGCATAGACACATGCTCTGCAAGGCACCTTCTACATTTTTATGTAATAGTCTCACAAGAAAATGATAGGAAGGAGATTTATAATCAAATCTTTCAAAGCAGCTATAGAAGCCTAGAATTTGCAAACACAGAATAATTATAATAATGGTTCACTGACTTCCTAAGAAGGGCTGTTGAGCTAGGACTTGCAAGGGTCAGTTCTCAATCCCAATTTATATAACTGAGTTGAAGGATTTTGTGCAGAGTGCTAATCATATTTGCAGATGGCACCAGGAAAGGGGCAGACAGGTATATAAAATTTAAATATGTTGTAAAATTACTAAACACAAACAATGAAAATAAAGACCAAAGTAAGGAAGAACACGAAGCAGTATTAGAAAATCACAAGGGTAAAAAAAAATTCAGAAAGGAAGAGTCATGGCTATATGTGCATGCCAGGATAAGGACACTAAACAGAATGCAGGCAACAGCATCACAAATGTTAGGAATGATCAAATTACTGCAAGTCATAAATATAAGATACTTATAGGTTTGTTGGTTTGCCTTTTTTCTCTAACAGCAAATACATCAGGGCAGTATTTTCACCAAGACATTTTGTAGATATCCCATTCCAATCCTGTCTGAACAGAGGTTTCTAAACTTTGATAAAGTGAAAGAAACACCAAAAGATCAGCAGAGACATCTGCTTTGAAGGAATGCAGCTCCTATTGGAGAACTAGATTTGCAATTCAGAGCTGTATTTGATGAAGCTGATAAGCACATGACCACATTTTAGGGATGCAGGCTGTGTTTTTTTCAGCTGGGCTAGTGCTTAAAATTAGACACCAGCTTACATACCTTGTCGAACCAGGATCTATAAACTTTGTTGGAGCGATGCCTTTTCCTGGGTACTTGGGAAGCAACAGAAGTGAAGTGGTCTTAATTTTAAAATGAATGCTTGGAAAAATAAATAAAAACTTTTATTTTGGAGGGATTTGGTCCTTTCCTATTTTAACCCTATTTAACTATTTAATGAGTATGACACTATCAATTTTGTTTTTATAACTGAGATAATTTAGAGCAGCACTGATAATCTGAATATTAAGAAAAACTAAATTTACAGCAGTTGGTGTCAAAGTGAACCATTTTCCTGGGGCTCTGGGCAGAATTCAGAGTATTGTTTATCTTTGAAGCTCCAAATTATTTCTGGTTTTGTTGTTATTGTTCTTGTTGTTGGGTTGCGGGTTTTGTTTTGTTGGGGGTTTTTTGGGGTGTTTTTTGAGACATTGCCTCTTTTGCCTTTTTCTGTGCTACAGCTCACATAAGCAGAAGTACACTGCATGAGCTTTTCAGTTCAGGAGAAAAATCTGTTCATACGTTACACAGCCCGCTGAGCTCAGCGCTTCATTCTTTGGCATAACAAACCTCAATGACTGGTACATTCTGTCAAGCACCCACCTTTCTTTGAGTATTAGTTAGGAACAAAATAAAAGTGTGAGTTCAGAAATTATGGTACTGTAATATTCAGCAGAAGAAACAGTGCTAGCAATTATCACAGTGGTGACCAACAAAGAATTTGTGTCAAGTTACTGAGGTTTACTGTGATTTTAAATTGCTTAAAGTCACCTAGACTTGGAAAGAGTTGAATATGTTTATGATTTTACAAACAAAATAAAAACAAGCAATAGCTCAAAACCAAGAGAAAATAGTATTCTATTTCAAAATAATTTTACTCCAACCACAATGTTTGATATTTAAGAACTTAGTGGACTTGTGCTTATATTTTTGAAGGTGATTTCATTGGGAGAGGCTTTTATATGCTTCAATGATCCATTAAGGATCAAAGCCACAGAAGATTTAATATTATCATGACAATTCTATCTCTGAATGTTGAAAGCAATTCCAGATTATTCCCTCCCTTGTTTGTCATGCTATTAAAATATCTAGACATTACTGCCAAGTTAGACATTTAAATCTTCTGGTTCCTCTTTCTAAACAAGTATCTCTATCTCTGGCCATCCACTTCTTGCCAATTTTCTATAAATTTATTCCAAATTACCAGTATATTTCCAGCAATGAGAGCTTCCAATATTTTATTGTTTCACCAGCTTTAGTGAGCATGCCATGTAATTTCCTCTGACTTTACGGAGGCCTGGATTTACTGTGGCCAGCTTTACTTCCAGAGGCGATTACAAGTGCATTCATTTTCACTGTGCACTACATGTAGTGAGCATACAATCATCTTCTAAAGCCATTTGGCTCTGGTCTGTCTCCTCCATTAGATATGAAGGTTTAACATCTCTGCCTTAGCTGTATTTGCACATTTTTTTTCCCCAGCACTCGTTTTCTCACATGCTCTTATTTTCCTAATCTCTTAAATCACCTTGGATTATTTCTGTTCTGTTCATGTTTGTTTAATACATTGCATAATTTAATCTGTGAAACTTCAGATGATACCAAATTTGTTCAACTAGCAGCTGCAACCCAGATCAAGGTCTTCTGAGACAGAGCAAGTAGGAAAAAAATCTTTCCCCATAGGAATCATTACTGTTTGTCTAAGAGAAGACATTTGCAAACAACAGGAAGAAGGTTGAGATCCATTTTCTGCTTAGAAAAGAAAAGATGGGCATCAACAACTCTACTGACTCCTTTATGGTCTTTTGCCTACTCTTCTTGTAATGATCACTGAATAAATAATGTCGTATCACTGTCACTGTCTTTCGAAATACTTCACCTTCATGATATCTCCCTTATATTTCCATGTATCCTTCTGATATTTATATGCTTATCAATTTATTTTTCATTTGAAATATTTTTTACCCCAAAACAACCTCTGGCTACAGGTAAAGATAACATGCTCAAAAGCAAAGGAAAGATCTTAGGTCTCTCAGTTAGGACAGCTACACCTACCCATTGCTAAAGTAGGACACATCTGCTCCATCACTCCAGGAAAGCTGGGTTTTTCCAAATTGGAATCTATCAGGTAGCTGAGCACTCATCACTTGAAGTTAAAAATTGGTTCAAATGCCTGGACTTGGTCTGTCTTTTCAGGTCATTGGGAATTCAGTCAGGACAATCTGTCTCCTTTAACACTGAGAAACAACAAGCAATGCCAGGTTGTTACATCTGTGTTCCATATTCTGCTCTGGCCAGCAGATCACTTAGGAGTTAACTCAGTGTTGTAGTGCTGGTGGGGAAGGGGAAAGGGCAATGCATTTTCCTTTTTTCTTGAAATCTTCATTATTTGATCCAAATGACATGATTACATTTTGCAGGCAGCTCCAGCCGCCTGTCCAGAGACAAAACTGCAAGGGGCAAGACAGGTTGAAGCAGCCCTTGATCACGAGCTAGAATTAGTATTGTTGCACAGAAATGCAAAACAGAATTACACAAATTTTCTTAATTGACTACCATAATCTGTGCACATGGTCAAAACGTTATTTTACAAAAAAAATTTGTGTGTTTTCAGGAATTAAGTAAAATTCTATGTGTTTCAGAGTTTCTAAAGCAGGTACACATCCTGCCACAAGTATTTCTGAACCCAAAGAATGGTCCTCATCAACTGAATCCAAGCAAATTCCATCTAGTTCACCCTAGATAAGATATTCTCGCAAAATGCAGATATCCATGCAATATATTTGTAACCATTAACACTGAAGTCCTCTTTGGAAGTAATTTTTCGCTGGAACTGAGCAGAGC
Source organism: Hirundo rustica (assembly GCF_015227805.2). Classification (NCBI taxonomy): domain Eukaryota; kingdom Metazoa; phylum Chordata; class Aves; order Passeriformes; family Hirundinidae; genus Hirundo; species Hirundo rustica. The sequence goes on from NC_053455.1 coordinate 25,135,059, forward strand.
TTTCTCTGATTGAGTCTCCTCAAATGTGGGGTGCTGGTGCTGAAAGCCTTGTTTAATAGGATTTATTTTCACTATATCAATGTATGTCTTATTTTGATAGGAATCCCCCAAACATCAGTCAAATAAATGCATCTGCCTAATATTTTTATTTGAGAATGTTTTAACATTTGTATATACAACTGCACTCACCATTTTTCAACGGCATAAAAAACATTGGGGGTAGAGGGTCAGGGAAGACAAAGTGCGAAGACCAAAATTTAGGTTATCTAAAGAAACATCGGGTAGGAAACCTCTGTAAGCATACTGTCTTAGGAAAGAAATTTACAAGTAAACTGTCCCACAGGGAATAGAATTTTGCAACCCGCATAATCAAGAGTACTCTGACAAACCCTGTAGTCTGATTTAAAAACAACCCTACTGCAACCAGAAGAGTCAAGGCTTTGAACAACACACACTAATGCAAAGAAGTGAAGGCGTAACCAGAAAAGCACAGCGGAACCAAGGGCGGCAATGTGATGCAGCGACACCAACACCGGCGTCCTTGCCCCCACGAAGGAGCACTGGGGGAGGCGTGCCCGCCACGGCAGCCCCAGGGGGGCGCCGCTGGAGCTGGGGCGGAGCTGAGCCTGAGGGAGCGCGAGGCCGGCCGGGAGCGCGCCCCCACAGCGGCCCCGGGAGCGCGCCCCGCAGCCCGGCCCGGCGCTGGGGAGCCTCCCATTGGCTGTCGCGCCTGTCCATCAGCGCGTGGGGCGGGGCTAGCGCCAGCCGTTCGTCATCGCGGGGCGACGGCGCGGCCGCGGCCCGGCCCGGCGTCATGGCGGCGGCGGTGGCGCCCGGCCCGCTCCCGCCCGGCGCCCGCGCTCCGGAGATCGACCCTGCGGCCTCGGAGGTAGCGAGCAGCGCCCTGCGCTGTCTGGCCGGGCTGGCGGGGCAGGTGAGTGAGGGGCGGGCGGAGGGAGAGTTCCTGGGCGGAGTTGGCCTGGACGCCGCGCCCGCTTCACATCACCTCGCTTCGGGGGCCCGCGCAGGGCTGGCTCCTGCTTCACCCCGGCTTGCGGGGCCTTTGTGGGCTCCAGGAATAGAGTACGGCGCCGGAGCGGACATAAGGCTGCCACAAAGGCTGCCTCGCTTCGGGAGGTTGTTCGCGCCCGTCTGGCTTCTGCCAGGGCTGGGGCGGTGTTGCCGGCTACCTCCCACTCTGCCTCCGGCCGGGTCACCCCCAGGGTGCGTGGCTGCTGCTGCTGCTGCTGCTTCTCTCCCACAGCCGCGACCGTGCCTTTGCCTCGCATGACGGGACGTCGCGTGTCACTTTGTAGTTTGACGGATGATCTCTTCCATGGAAAGTGCAATTTGCTTAATTGCTGTATCTTAATTAATTACTCTGAATTGAAAAGCTACTGAAAGCTTACAGTGCATTAAATCAAAATAAATTATCGGGAGCTTGAAGTTAGCCCTGCCTTTGTAATAACATTCTATGAAACACACAGCATATCCGAGGGTCAGAATTTTTAAAGGTGTTCTGCTCTATGGTACTTAAGTTGAAACACCTACTTTATGTTTAGTAATGTCTGTGAATTGTGTAACAGATGTTACAGTAGTGGTGGAAGGCTCTTACCAGGACAAGGTTTTAGTAATAACTTCATTATTGCTATAATTTTCCACTGTGGAGATATTTATGTAGCTCTGTGAAGGCAGTAGTATCACACTCTTACTTCACAGATTAGCAATTTGAAGGTTTGGAGCCAGATGACAAGCAATATCTGCAGGAGCTAGTGTAACTTAATATATGTTTGGTACAGAAATGGGTTCTTAGATGCAGAGGCAATTTAGGAATAGCTGGTGGCTGATTGAAATTATTTTTCACAGTGTCCCACCTCTCATCTGTATAGAACCCTATTATATTTGCTTCTTACCTCAAAGTATGCTAATAATTGTCTCCATTTTCAAACAAAAGGCAACCAAAATTAAGGCTTGATAATTTAGACACTTACTTAAGAGTCTTAGTTTTTCTATCTCTGAAATGATTAAAAACTGTTGTGCCTTTTGTACAGGACTACAGCACTAAACAGTGTGATGTTCAGACACAGATGACTTCTAGGATTACTGACGCATGAAAGCTGTCTATTGAGGTTTAAAGGCCCCATAATTCTTCCTGGTGAAAATTCTGAATGTGGTCAACAAAGAGATAGTGACTGTCAGTTTATCTAGGTCTGAGGACAGCACTATGAATGACAGTGTTAGAACACATCAGAGAAATTTATGAAAAACACAAATGAGACTAAGGGAACGTTTCCTAAGCTTTTAAGTAGAGTATTAATCACAAGTTTAATTAGTTGTTTCTAAACCTCATTAAAAACTTATTTTTCTCTCAACTTCAGCAGCTTACTTTTTCTCCAAAGCTGGCTCTACAGCTAGCATGTCACTGGAAGGGACCTGGTGATTTGTAAAAATAACTGGGTGTGCACAGACAGACACATTTTACTGTCATTGCACTAGTTGGATAAGGATCTGGTTGCTCCATCTTAGCTGTGATTGTCCTTTTAATTGCTCAGTTATGATCCTTTCCAGTTGCTAAGTTACACACTTGTCGGCCAGTGCTTGAGTTCTGACGGATTTAACTGCTGCGTTTTACCCCCTTATGGGTTCTAGCAAACTGTCTTGCATCTTTGACTGAAACTACTGATTCCCCATTTCCCTTTTATAGAGATGACTGAGCTTGTGCCAAATTGTTAGCAGTCACAATTTGTGATTCATTATAGTAGTTTAAGTTGGATTTATGCTAGTCAACTGGGCTGTAAGCAGGAAGATTTCTGGCACAGGATTTTTTTTACTGGAGCAATCAATGGCAGTACGTGACCAGGAGGACATCTGAGAATAACGACTCTTAAAACTGTTGTAGATGATCCTGAAAAGGTCTTAAAGATTCAAGTGATAGCCAGTGTTTTCATAAAACAAATTTCAAAGGGCTGAAATTACTTATGATCCTGTAAATTGAATAGGCTGTGGACTTGTAATCAATCAAAGGCTTTGACATTATCAAAACACTGAATTTATAAATCTGTTTCTCACAGTTCTAATATGTAGTAGGATGTAAAAGACTGAGAACTTACTCTATTGTACTAGAAACTTTTGTTGATGCAGGAGGGGTTTATTCTTTTATTTAAAAGCAGTGTCTGTGAGTTAAAAATATGACTGGGCTCTAAATTATTCTAAGTTGGAAGTTATGCTGCTTTTTGTGCACTGAACCACCTGGACAGGAGTTATCCATTATATGAAGGCACATACCAGATTATTCTTTTTGAAAAAGGAGGCTTATTAGGAAATTGCAGTAGCACTCCTATTTTGTTTCGTTTGGATTACTTAATCCACGCCTTTTTTTACCCTGTCAGTAGACTGTAATATAGCAAATAGGAGATGTTACTCTAGAAACTTTGGGCAGGAATACATGCTTCATATCATATGCACAGTGGCTTAATTCCTAAAGTAAATTTTATTCCTACTAAATTCTAAATACATTCTTGATTTTGAAACTTGTTCAAGATTAGTATATCCTAGAACATGACTTTTTGTACATCCTGTGTACTTAGCTTAAGTACTGAACAGGGATAACCATTGCGTGAAAGTTATCTAAAATACGTTTTAAATCTAGTCAGACTGTCTCCTTTGTTGTGTAATTTGGGAACTAACTCTGAATTTGGCAAGGCTGATCTTTCACTAAAGAAGGAAGGTGTTCAGGCTTATAGTTCCTTACAAAATTGTGTTAATGCTAGGATTTGAAACTAGCATGGGACAGCTTACCATCCATAGCTTTGCCTTCAGAGTGGTGGAGGCATTCTTGTGTCCAGTCCTCAATGTTTCCTCAAGCCACACTTTGCGGTGGCTTCAGGACACAAGTGCAGTATTCTGTGTTCTTGTTTATAATATTTGATGCTGTTAGAAGTTAAATGTCTTTAGACCTTGAGTTAAAGGTCACTTTTGTCATCTTCCTGAGGTACCTCTTTCTGTTTCCACCCCCACTTTTTTTAATGGAAGGAGTGAGGAATAGATGTACAAATGTGCGTATGAATTGGGAATTCAGTGTTGCAAGCAGAGTACCTGTAGGTCCTCTTGACAAGAATTTTATTTCTATTTAGAATTTGGAGTATCACTTGCAGGATGTTTGGTTGGAGAACAACCTACTTAGCTTTGGGAAATGAAAGTGATCATCTCTTGAAGATCTTGAGAAGAGCTTTAGCGTAAAAAAAAGGACAAAGTTGGGTATGAAAAGTGTGTTAGCTCATTGGAGTTTATTGACAATCATCTTTGTGTTAGAAAGTGTACTTTTAGCTTATAGAAGATATATAGTTCTTCAAATTCATTATCTGTGTTTTTATTTATTGTCTTGGGAGTTAAATATTGCAGTTCTTTGGCAGTGAGAATAGACAGTTGCAATTGTTCATTTCAATATTAATGCATATACAGGAAAATAGTGTGATTTGAAAACAGGTTTAATAGTGGTGCTGTGTAATCTAGAGTTTGTTAAACTTTGAGATATTAAAAAAATATTTTTATGCACTTATTTTTAATATTGTGGTGGTTAATGCAAAACCAGCACAAATACAAAGCTTCCTTTGGATTAGAAGCAAGTAAAAATTGAGGAATGTGCCCTGGTCTTATATCAAGATATGGGGCATGCAGCCATAGATGGTCTTGCATTCTTGGAATAAAATACATGAACTTACAGGAGACTGCTATCCTGGGTCATGTTTCTTCATACTAGTGGTTCTAGTATCCATTAAAAGAAAAAGGGTATGAGCATGAACAATATGCTTTCATACAAGAATTAATTAAATAAAGCCAAGGACTGAATTAATACCGTGAAAGTATGATGAGTTAGTAAGGATTTTTTAATTTTAGAAAATATTCTACAAATACTAGCTTACTTGGAATATGATAGCTGCTGGGACTGTAATTAGTATCAAATCTTTCCAACATTCTTGTCTTAAAATTGGGATGGGATTATATGAGACTGAGCATAATTGTTGTTTTGTAGAAGTCTTGTATACTTTTTTGATATTAGTACAGATAATATAATTTTTATTGTGTTTGTTTTGCCCTATTGAAGCTTAATCTCGGAGAGGATATTGTGAAAGTTGTAATCGATTGGAGCAAGCTTCAGAGCACATCAGCACTTCAGCCAGCCTTGCTCTTTAGTGCACTTCAGCAGCATATTTTATGTTTACAGGTAAGTTTTTCATGGGACGCATTTGACTTGACAAGAGTGATCAACAACTAAAAGTGATCTCAGCTGTAAAATTCCAGTAATTTTGATCTTACATTGCTGTATTCAACAAAAAAGGAATGTAAAAGTTACAAATGCTTGGGATTCTGCTATGCTCCATAGGTGCTCACATTTATGGATTTTTCAGATTAGTGGTGGGAATAGCCACTGTAGGTGAGCAGGCTGAATAAATGCAGCCTCATTGATTTCTAGACTTGCATTGTAAATGTGATACATTTCCATCTATGGTGGGTTATAATTAAGCAATAAGACACGGCAGGTGTGTGTCATGCTATGATAATGATTCCATGCGTTGGGTGAGTTTTGAGGCTCATAGAGTGCTTTCAGTGGTTCAAGAAGTGGCATTATCCCAGCATGACACATCCTGGAGTGTCTTACTGCAATTAAATATATTTTCAGCGTAGGTTGTTTTTTTTTTTTAAAGAGTAATTTCTTTGACATTAATGTCTCATCTTGCCAAGTAGCCAGTCACCATTACTGTCATTCCTTTTAACTATTTGAAACTTTCCAACCCTGCCAAAAGTAATTTAGTTGCATGGCAAGGGAGGGTGAGCAGTTTGTCAGCTGGTAACTGAGCAGTGTTTTGACCTTGATAGTTCATATGTAGAAGACAGGATTTGAGTACTACTATTTTGCTTCAGCTAGCTCATTAATTATTTGAGGTGCATAGTACTGAGGGGATAAAAAGGGAAGTTTCTGTATTTTCTTGTTTATAGGTAAAAGAAAGACCCTTTGTTTTCCAGACATCCACCAGATCTTTGGTGTGATGAGCAGAAAGAGAAAATATACAAGATAAAAGCAAATAAAATTTACATCCAACATGTAAGAATGCTGCAAGTAGAATTTGATTCCGTTCCAGAAAATGTGACGGCTAAAAATCATGTTGTCTTTTAAAAAATTAAAATAATTTATAGAGAGAAAATAAATAGTGAAATTCATACTAGATGAAACTGATGGAAATTAAAAAGAGACAGGGACGTATATATGTACTGAGGTTTTGATGATATTGTACATAAGAGTTACTGCAGTAAAATAAGCATTTTTCCTGCCACAAATGTCAGTGCCTTTTCTCATTTAATTTCATGACCTAAGTAGATAATCAACCGTATCAAGAAAAGCATGTGTTCATGATAATGCCTATGTATTTCATGTCTGTGTTCTCTCGTCCACTTGGGCAGCTACAGTTTCAAGTGGAGAAGTAGTGCTGATGTGATAAAGTAAAGGCTTTACAGTGTAAGAGCACTGGATTTCATGTTAAGGAGGAAAAATACTAAGCCTTACTGTTCTGAGTAAGCATTTGAATGACAAGTTAATTAAGTGGCATTGATGCCAGTGATTGAAGCTTTGATTTAGCTAGTAACACGGGAGTATGGGCAGATTTTCACAGAAATTTGGGAGTTTTCCTCTACAAACCTCTAAAAGGCACAGGTCAAAAAGGTCAGAATCGTGGTGTGCACCGATTTGGAACTTCTTTTTAATCTTATTGCTGCGTTCCCTCAGAGCAAGATGTTGTAACTCTCAAAATTATTTCCATTGGTCTGGTTTGGAAACTGTAATAGTACTTGTCTTCTTGGCTTTGGGACTTTTGGACTTAGGTTTTTTTAACCCTAATACACTGTTTTCTTCGTTCAGCCTCTCTTAGAAAAACTCCAGTCATTGATGAAAGAGGAAAATATAGACCATATTGGACCTGCAGGTAAAACAGAAAGCCAAACAAGTTTAGATGTTCATGATGGTAACAGTCAGACTGAAGAAAAATATGGAAGTTATGACTTGAGAGATCTGAAGGATGCTCATTTTAATTTTGATCCAGAAGTGGTCCAAATAAAAGCTGGAAAAGCAGAAGTAAGTGATTTATGTGAGTTTGTGTTTTTAAACAGAAAAATGAAAGACCTTTGTAAATTTTAAATTTAAAGAATGAAATAGATACATGCCATCATGTTTATTACCTGCAGATTGACAGGCGGATATCAGCTTTCATTGAGAGGAAACAAGCCGAGATCAATGAAAATAATGTCAGGGAATTTTGCAACGTTATTGATTGTAATCAAGGTAACTGGCTAGCCAGACTTTAATCTTCATAGTAATTTAAGTTGTGTGGGATTTTTTTGTTTGTTGGTTGGGGTTGTTTGGTTGTTTTTTGGGTTTTTTTTTTGGGGGGGGGTGGGGCGGGGTGTTTGTTTGGGTTTGTTTTTTTGGTTGGTTTTTTTTTTAATTTTTCAAAACCACTAATCTATATTTAAAATGGAACTCTTTTTTAAGAGTGACTTTGTTTTAAAATTTAGAACTTGCATGTGCACTGCAGATGTCAAATAGAAAAATAAATTGAGTAGTCACTGGATGGGATGGCAATGTTTAATGCATCCCATACAGAAAGATTATGTCTATTGTGTTAATTTTAAGAACTGCTATCTTAGATCAGATGATTCTGTAGCTATTGTTCCCAGTGTTTTAAGTAGATGTTCTTCCAAATAAATGGAATTGCAGTTCAGAAATGTCTTGTGAATTGCATATTCAAATTGAAGTTCATTTAATGCTAGTTAAATTACAAAGAAGTATTTTTTACAATGAATTTGAATTACTAGCTAGCTGAAATGACTTTTTCTTTTTAACATTGCTCACATTGTAGTACAATTGGCTGTATCTGTAACCAATCTTAAATCCATCTGGCAGACTGGATCCCATTTACAGGATCAGTAACTGTAGCTAAATGCATCTTTGAAGTTAAGACAGTTTTATATAAATAAAACTACATAAGTAGAACAGAGCTATTTTCTAAGTACCTGTGAGCCCACATATGCATTGTCTCTATGAGGTACTTAAGCTCTTAGAGATCAAAGCTTATTGTTCAGTAAGCTTCTTAGAGAGTTTAACTGCTTGAATGTTAGTTGGAATGCAAAGGACATCTGAAGTTTAGTAGAATATGCCAGATAGTGAAATACTGTTTCCCAAAATTGTTAGTTATGTACAGAAGAATTGATAATAAGACCTGTCTCATTGTTTAGGCATAATATGTGTAAAGCTTCGGTGTAATGAACAGAGATTAAAATATAAACATTAGAACAAATTAAGGTGGTCTGTAGGTCCATTCTGTAGGTTTTTATGGTTAAGCAAATGAAAGAAGTCACATGGGTCAGAATAAATGCAGAAAGGTTTAGGAAAGTAGGCTGTTGAGTAAACTAGATCAGCTGAAAAAAAGGAGAGATTCAGAAAAGGAATGAAAAAACAGGATAACAATGGTAAGCAGGAAAAAGGCTTCTGTACAGGAAGGAAATAAGGAGGAAGGAAATAAGTTACGGAGAAATGCAGTGAAAAGTAAGAACCAAATACATTTGGTCCAGATCCAGTAAACTTCTATATACATGTGTGCATAAATTTATATGAGTGACTTATTCAGTTAAAAGCAGTATAATGGGCAAGTGTTTATAGAATGAATTAAGTATTTCTGATTTTTTTTTAATTGTTTGAAACATTTTAATTAGATTTGTTTAAAGCATCAAAGCTGATGGAGGTTAGAATATTTTCAATTATAAATACATAATTTGGACCTCACTTGTTATGTCGTTATTTATTTAGAAAATAGCTGTGCCAGAACAGATGCAATTTTCACACCCTATCCTGGATTTAAAAGTCATATAAAGGGTAAGCAACTATTTTAATACCCATTAAATATCCAGATATAACAGCACTGATAAGTTTTTGATATCAAAACTTTTAATAGAATGCTCAAAAATCCAAACTTAGTGATTTTTGACTCTAGTGAATACTTTTACATTCTAATTTATTTCTTCAAGGTTTTAAATCCCTTAACTGCTTCACTAAATTAATGGTTAGGCACTAAAGATCAAAACAGAATAGCCAATTTTCATTGTTGGGAAGGAAATGTGGAAAAGATAAAGCAGGACAATACTTAGTTTTTCTTCTGAGGTGAAGCCATCAATAAGGAATTGAGATTAAATAGGATTGTCTTCTATTTGTCATTAGTTGGTGCAAGTGTATTGAAATAGAATATAATTTTGGGACAGTGGAAGTTCTAAGACATTGATTTATAAGAAGTGACAAGCTGGGGAATGTGTTTATCACTGTACTATTTTTTGGAAAGGAATAAATAATATAGAAATTATGTCCAACAGATGTTGTGTGTAAAATATTGCTTGTTCATCTGCTGCTCTCTAGGTGTACACAAGTTGCCCTTCTTTAAATACAAAATACCCAGAATGAGAATGAAAGTAACCCTGTTTTGCATTTTTGAGAGTTATCAGTTATCCACTTGATATTGGTCCTAGAAACCAACTAATTATTTTGAATTCTGTAATTCAGAATAATACTGTAAAGCACAATAATAAGGACTGAAAGATATGGTGAGCTAGAAGGAAATTGAGAAGTGAGTTTGATTTTAGAATTTTTCACAAAGAACCTCTTTCAATAGTCACTGTTTAAAACTGACTGTTAATTTGTTGGTTGGATGGCAGCATAATACAGGAAAAAAGGAAACTCGCATTTCAAGGAACAGTCATAACTGGAATGTGAAAAACACTTAGAAAGGATTTGGAAATAAAACCAGCATAAATAAAGCAAGGTTGTAGCATGTGGCCTTCATGCGTTATTGAGTAGGATGGTGTATGCATCTGGAGCTGCCAATATAGTCTTTAAATCTGCAGTACACTGCAGTAGTTCTGTGAGGGGAACTTTAAAAATTACTCTGATTTAACAAGATGTGAGCAAAATCTGATGAAGACGTGGCTCAGCATGGGTAAAAGATAGACCCAGATGCAGCTGAAGAGTCACTAAGGCTTTTACCCAAATGACAAAAATTAGAACTGAACTTCCTTGCTGAGGCTTGTATTGTTTCTTCCAGTTGTGTATCTCCCCTCATCTTCATGTATTTATGATGCTTCCTGTAATACTAGGTCTGGCCTCTTCTTTGCATTCAGAAAAGCTCACATGTACAACTGCTGACATAGATATCAAGGTTTCTGCTGTTTATCAGCAGCTGATGACAAATTCTTGACACTGCCATTCTACATGAAAGTATGAGTAATTCTTTTACTTTGCATATGTAAAATCCAGGGGTTTTGTTAGGTTTAGTTACTCATGCAAAAAAAAAAAAAAGAAAATGTTTTTACTTGAACTTTTGATCTTAATGTATGTGGGACCCTGCAAGACTTGTAAAACTGATTTAACACAGGTTCAATATTTTGATTCTTTTAGTTAGATCTGCTTTGTGTTTCATGTGCATATATGTGAAATTTATTTTCTCTTTACCTAGTTTCTAGAGTAGTAAATACTTACGGACCTCAGACTAGATCTGAAGGAACGCATGGGTCCAGTCACAAAGCCAGCGTACCCATGCATGATTGTGGAAACCAAGCTGTTGAGGAGAGATTGCAAAACATTGAAGCACACTTACGGTTACAAACAGGTTTGTATGATGTTTTAATTTTGACATCAGTGTGCCATTTTATGCCACAGTTACGATTACTGTAGTGAAACTGGGCAAGGCTATAAAAATTGATACTGTAAAAAGAATGGATAGATCCACTGAATGGTTTAGTAAAAAACTGTACCTGAAGTACAGTAATCTAGTGTTTAGGGGTTTATGCCAAAATGGAACCCAGGTTTATGCCCAGCTTGAGATTCTGAGTTAGTAAATGTGCGCTTTATGTGGTGGCAAACGAGAGAGGCATGACAGAACAGGATTTAAAATAATACGGAATATCTGGAGATTGGGGTTCTCCATAGCCACTGGAGTCCTGCCTTGACCCACTGAATAGGAAAAGCTGAGTTTAGGACTATGGGCTGCTTCATGGACAACTTGTGGTCTGGTGGTAGGATCAACACAAAGGGTAACCTGAAACTCTTTCCTAAAGGTGGACGTTTTTTCAAATACATTTAGGCATAAAATTTATTCCCCAGAATGTGGGAAATTTGTTGTCACTACTTCTCTTTAGGCCTGCAAACATGAGTCCATACCTTTCACAAAAATAAATGCCATAGCCATCAGGCTGCTGATGTTTTTTAGGTAGTTGCTTTCTTCACTCCAGCCCCAATTTTCCATAATATGGCACTGAGGCACAATGAGGCATTTATCAAGGAGGAATTAGTATTTTTCTTGAAAATTGTTTTCAAAACAGAACAGGAGCCAAATCTCCATCTAGTAAAGTGAATTTTCTACACATGACACTGTGGACACTCTTGATTTTTTTTTTTTTTTCTTTTTTTTTCCTTCTGAATACTGAATAGGTGCCAATGCATTACGTTAAAAATATTTGGAACATTGACTAGATTACTAGATTCCTGTGACTGTGTAGTGGATTAAAGTTCTCTGGCAGCAAGGAGAGTAAGATATGCATGGATACTCTTGAGGCAGCACTCAGAGCTTGATGCTTAGCTCTATAGCTGCCTCAAAAATAAGCTGGCTTTTGTGCAATGGAAATAGAATTTGGAAGTGGCTGGCCAGCATTAGGGTTACAATGTGTAGTTTTGGACTTTATGCAAATCGGATAATGATTGGAGGTAGAAAGGTTTGCCTATTGCTTCCAGGTTTTGCCTACAAATTTTTTGGAAGGTATGGGTCAGCTAAGCTATAGTATAGGTTAAGAAGATGTAAACATGCAACATCAGCTCAACTCCTGTTCATATCAGCATTCATGGGGAATGTCTCAATATTATTTGATGCATACTCCAGCAGCTGTGCAAAAAATATTCATCTCAGCAGGTAACATGCCTCAGCTACCTATTACACCAGTTTTTGCTTCAGCAACAGAAAGAATTAATCTTGACTCGCTGGCTGTTTTTCAGAACAGCTTCTTGTGCTAGTACTGCTCTTTTCCCTTTTCATTGAGAGAAAGCAATATTAAGAGTGATAGGTTAGCCAATTTAATTAGTAGATGCTGAGTGTTGACTAGAGCGCAGAACTGAAGGAGTGAAGCTACCTGCACAGTTGTTTCTTTGAGGGGACAAAACAGATGAATGCCAGAAAAAAGAAAAGCCCAAACCAGTGCTTATTTTGGTCGTTTGTGGAATAGAACTGTCTTGTCTAACAGACCCAGAAATAAAAGGAAATGTGTGTCAAAAAGTAAAAGCTTGCTATGGCCTTGGTTGTCAATGCAGTTCAGAATCAGACTATTATTTTAATTGGAACAGCCAGTACTTAGCTGTGATAAACAGTTATTTCATTATAGAATACTATGGAGTGCAAGTAAGATGCTTGCTAAGGCTGATCTTTTGATCAGTTCTATTTTTACATGGGGAAACAAGCCCAAGCTACTGTAGTATAGATGAAAAGAACAGATGGGTTGAGGTGGGATTTTTTTGCTGCTGTTGATTTTGTGGTATGAGTGGGATTTGTTGTGGGGTTTTTTTTGTCAGGGTGGTTCTTGGGTGAGCTTGGGGCTTTTTTGCTTGTTTGGTCTTTTTTTTTTTTTTTTTTTTTTTTTTTTTTTTTTTTTTTTTTTTTTTTTTTTTTTTTGTTAGACCTCTGTTACTCAATTCAATACACACATTCCCCACTCCCGTTCTCCCATCTATGGTCAGGCAACACTGTTCTTTGTCAAGCACAACTCATACTTGTCCTCTAACGTCTGATGCTCAGTGGAGATTTTTCTGAAAGAAACCTATCTTAGATATCAAAGCTGATTCATGTGTGGTCTGCCATCCCATCTGCTGTCTCCTAATGCTGGTGTCAGCTTTGAAGTGGTACCACTTCATGTATGACCAATGTATTGTAAGAGTGATCATTAGTTGTTTCAGGGACCTTGACAGACATACTTCAGCCAACTACATGAAGTTGTCTTACTGTTTTCATTGGCTGCACTGGCTTATCAATCAGGTTTTACCCTGAATCATATTAATTATCCTTCCTTTATATTATCCCATCCATTTATTTTGTTCACCTACTGGTTGATAGCTAATCTTGAAAAATTCAAATGTCAGACTTCCAGTCTTTAGTTAAATAAGTTATTCAAGTGTTTTTCCTGATTTCTTTGCATTATTACTGATGTATTTAGGTGGTCCAGTACCAAGAGACATTTATCAGAGAATTAAGAAGCTTGAAGATAAAATCCTTGAGCTGGAAGGACTGTCTCCTGAATATTTTCAATCTGTAGTAAGAAATTTTCTCACCTTCTTTTGGCATATTCAAATGTATTCGTGCCTTTTGTGCTTGAATCTTTGATGTACAGAGAGTCATAGGGCAGGCGCTTTTAATAAACAACTCTGGCTTGGTGTAGTGTTATATTACATGTGGACCATCTAATCAAGTTCATATTTACCCAGTTTATCACTCAAAAAAAGAAAGTATCTGTTGGTGAGAAAAAATTGCTGCCACCCAAGCTTAACTAATTTGTAATAAATGTGTCAGAGAGGTTGTATTTCTCCCCCTTGTCTTAAAATCTGAAGTGCTTCTTATGTCAGGAAAATTGACTGAAGTTTTGATTTTTGATACAAATCATAAATGGCTTAAAACAGGTGAAATCATTTGGGCTTCTATACATGATCTGATTGCAAATGATATGTGAATAACTTGCAAAAGGATGAGAGAGTAAACTGTTTAAAAATTGCTTCATGTGATTCTGTGACTTAGTTTTTTTTATTTCTGGTTTTTAGGCAAAGCTGTCTCTCTCTGAATAGTACAACTTAACCTTCAGTCACCAAAGGGTATTAGGACAAAGAGAACATTAGTTGTTACTACACTAGCTCTATTTGACTGTAGAAGTTTCTTGTCTGTTATCTTGCTCTTCTTTCCCCATGTAACAGTAAGAATGTCTCTTTTACTGTTGATTGCCTTTTAATTTATATCTTCTCCCTTGAGACCAGCCAAAGAAGAGTCAGTTAATAAAAATCAATAGCAATAGTACACATTTTTGTTTAATTTTTTTAAATTTGTGTTGGAGACCAGTAAAGTTCTTTATTTGTGAGGCTATTCCTTCAAGTGTCTGAAAACCAGAAGTTAAACATGCACTTTCATAAGCTGAAATTTCTATTGAAAGTGCTTTAGGAACTCTAGAATGAGGATCAGGGAAAAAATTGTGATGGTGGCAATAATAGTGTTGCATAGTAATTAGCACGTTTTATCCAAAGTTTTGCATAAATACTGGTATGGATTTAGGCAAATTTTAGGGACAAAAATATTGACAGTTTCAAAAGCTCAATTCTGTCTGAAGGAAGCTTCAGTTAAATTGACAGTTGTTGACTGCCAAGTGTGGAGAAGCTTCAACAGCTTCTGATTCTCTCCAGTAGTATTTCTCATGATACAAAGTACTTAATTATAAAAAAGGTTTCTTTAATCTATGGAATAGCAGTTGGTGTTTTTTCTATACTTTAAAGACTCTTGACAATGTTGTTTCAGAAATGTTTGTGGTCTTCTGTCAGTGCAACATTAAGTCTGTTTTGGTTGTCTTTTCTTCAGAGCTGTTCTGGCAAGAGGAGAAAGGTTCAATCTCCCCATGTAAGTGCTATTAACTCTTGTTTTTCTTAAGTTTAGGATGTTTTGGGTGGAAAGTAAACAAAAGTTCTGTGAAGCAAGTATGTAAGTTCTCAGAAGTAGCTGCATCGGTATTGGATAGCTGCCAAAGCTGCCAAAGAGAGAGGGAAGGAGACAGAAAGCTAATGGATGTTACAATGAAATGAGCCTTCTAAGAATATATGCTAGGGTTTTCACCAGTTAGGAGGATGATAGAATTAAACAAATCTATAATGCTGTTAATCAAGCTGAGAGTAATAGGCAATTTCTGTATTCTGATCAGCCCTCTGTTAATGTCTTCTGGTTTTGTTTTGTGGCTTAGTGGTTTTTGTTGATTTAAAAATTATTTTTCAGTTTACTTTATTGGTTTATGAAAAGCCAAAAGTAGAAATGGCGGGATTGGCAGAAGTATTGCAAAAGGATCCAACAGTATAGCAGATATTAATCTGTCAGTAAAACGTGCCATTTTCACAACACTGTCACATAAGGTAATGCATTTACCATGTACCTCTTAGGCCACAAAAGAGAAGTTACCATTGGTGCAGGTGAGACCATGGCTGGAACCTTGTCTGCTCCTAGCTATCACCCTTGGAGACAGATGGACTGGGGAGAATGCTTAGAATGGCCTATGGGCCATCTGAGACTTGGGAAAGTAGGCTTGTTTAGGAAAAAAAATCCTGCATAGGGTGAAATATTTTTATAAAAAGGATGATGACCGGCTTGTGTAAGAAGACATAAAAAAATTGTCAGTTTAAGTAGCACAGAGGAGCTTGATGTTGGGCAGTAGGAAAAAACCCTTTAGCTGTAAACCCAAGTTCTGCAAAATCTAGGTAGTTTCATCCAGTGTTTTTGCATGAAGGGATTTCTTAGGATTTTTATGAGCAGACTAAACAAGCATCTGTTAGAAGTAGCATGAATGTATTGATCCATGATTAGGACTGTCTTTCTTGCAAGTTTACATTCTTTTTCCTGTAAATTTAAATAGGCGAAGACTAGATTCAGACAATTCTGCTTAGGTAGTTCTGTCACTTAGGGCAATATGCTGTGACCTCAAGTATCAAGTGATAAGCCACTTCTCTAGCAATTGCAAGATGTAAATTATTGTGATTTTTATTTTGTTCTTTTAGCAGAGCTATTCACTGGCTGAACTTGATGAAAAGATCAATGCTATAAAACAGGCATTACTGAGGAAAACAAAAGAAAGCAAGTCCAAGGAGGCTGAGCAGTTTCTTCGATAAAGGTGTTTTCAGAATCCTCATCATCATGATTTACACATACCTATACCATAGACCTGAGTAGTGTTCATCAGAGATGACTAGCAATGGAGACAAAGCATGCATATAAGCTCCTTTTGGACCTTGAAAGCTTTCTTTCAGAGTAACTTGTTTAAAAGCAGCTTTATTAATGAAATACTTCAAAATTAAGAATGTTTCAGGAGTGTCATTTTAATAATCCGTTCCCTTCTGTTATAAAGGAGGACTGCAGCATTGTTTGTATGTGAAAAGTTTTAACCTGCACACAAAAGCTACATCTCACATGTAATTCTTGGTGACTAAGTATTCAAAAGGACTATCTTTTGTATACTGTTCATGTAAGTAGTTTGCATAGACTTGTGAAATTAAATTAAATATTTCCTCAGAAGTCAAGTGACTTGGGGAAAAAAATTACCAAAACCTTGTGGAATGCATGCTTACCTGTGGGGTTTTTTCTGTATCTATCACTGTTTTCACTGCTGTTAATACAGCAAATTGCGTTTCTATGTGACAGGTGTTTATGGAAATCCTATATGTGTAAATAAAAACAACTGTTCTTTACTTTTTCAGTGTCTCGTGGGAATTCAAATTTCATAACCTATTCACAAACAATATATTCTAAAAAACCATCCCAGGGGAGATTTTGAGGAGCATGCCAGCAGGGCAGCAACTTTCCTTCCATATGCATACTTACATGACTTTTGAAACGTGGATGCTAGCCTAAAGTCAGACCTTTGGCCAGACAGTGAAGAGAGATTGTGTTGTGACTTTTTGATTGGTTTTGTTTGTTTGTTTGTTTTTTAATAAACCATTTTCTATTTATACAAGTTCTTTTATTTACTGTTTGTCATTAGTTCAGCTTAGAAGAAAAGTAGCTGTTACTGAGGGAGTTTCATGTAAACTGCTCTGCTTACAGCAGTCATATTGTTGACATCTCTGTGGCAGGTGTTATGAACAATATTGACTTGACACAGCCTTCGAAGAACAGTAGGTGTTTCCTGTGACCTCATCTTTTCATCCAGAATAACATTTGTTATAGCAACTCTAGCTAATGTTTCTCTGGAGGTGAACCAGCAGAGATGGGAGTGAAAGCTACTTGAGCTCTTGTCCTGGCTCCAGGAATCATGACAGTATGATAGTAACCTCTAAGGTGCTTCTCCTTCCAGGAAGAGATTGGGGTGCCTCAGATTCAACAGTGGGATACCAAAAGGTACTGTTGCAGTTGAAGATTGTTGTGTGTGTTACAAATCACTGCAGTGTCCTACAGAGACAACTTCCTTGCATGAAGCATTGCCATTGTTGAACATCCTAACAGTATATTTTATGAGGGATGTTTTGGTGAAGCAGCACAGTGAGCTGCAGCTTGCTTTCTTCAAGTAGATTGGCTTTATTTCTTTTTTGTTCCCCTGGCTCAGGAGCCATAGCTCAAAAGAGTACAATGGGGGTATAGTTGCCACACCACACACTTCAAACAGTACTTGAAAGAGTGGTAGGAGGTGGCTGTTAGAGGGCCAGGGGGAATGGCCAAAGGGATTTAGCTTTTATGAAGCACTAGCTTCCACTCGTGCATCATAATACAAGCACTGGCAGCACATGGTGGCTACGGCTACTGCATTTGCAGTGGAGGTACTTTTGCAGTATGTAGTTTTCTTTGGAATATTCTGGAGTGAAGCCCTAGAAAAAATTGCTTGGCAGATCCTAGGCTTGAAATATTTGTCGAGTATTAAAATTCTGTGTTGTTAGTTTACATTAGGACAAGTGCACATATATATATGTATATATATACACATAGGAAAAAACCTACAACCCTCATCGGGGGTCAGTTCTTGAAATGAATTGCAAACTGCTGATTTCCTCAAGAGATACTGGTTACAAGGACTGCATTAGCTGTTTCAAAGTGGCTTTTTCTGTAGTGAATTGCTGGCTACTTGAAAGATCTCTTGCTTTGGAACTCTCATCTTTCTTAAGATGGCAGTAAGGTAGCAGTTAAGGGTTAAAAGCATAATGAATAGCTTAGGAAACAACAGCAAATGTACTTTGGATGGTGATTTTTTAACCCTATGCAATCTTAACAAATACATGTGACAGACAAACTTGATAAATGTCATGTTGCTTTATTCCTAGTCTTTTGCCATTTGGTTTCAAGTTCTTAATCTCTTGATTGCTTAATGCCAGTATTTCTATACTGTAAAAATTCAGGGGGAAGATATTCTTTGCTCTGAGCTGAATGTTAAACATACTTGATATACTTGAATATTTCAGTGGTCTGCCAAGCTGTTGGAAGTTTTCCTTCCTCTGCTGTATGACTTTATGTGAAGAGGCATAGAGGAGCAGGATGCTCTTCTGTGGTTCAGTGCTTCTGGTCTTACCAATTTATCCTTCCTTGTCTTTTATCTCCTTGGGTTTTACCTTCTACAACTAACTTCCACTGTCAGGGCTGTTTCTGCAGAAGGGTGAGCTCCAACTTTTTTCCAGAACTATAAATTCTGCTGTTCTTCCTCTGCATCTGACACACTCCAGTGCTTGCTGGTAAGTGCAGCTGCAATAGCTGTAGTCTGAGGGCAGAGATTCCAAGCAAAAGCAGAGGAACTGCTGGCTATCCTGTTGATGTGTCTCAACACCTAGACTACTGACTGAGAGAGTAGGGGGTGGGTAGTGATGTTGAGAAATCCTCTCGAATGTCCACATGTTAAAGGTGAGACAGGCTTTAAATAAACAGCACACTTGTTTGTGAGCCTAAATCAATGAAGAATCTGCTCTATGCTCATTTCAATGACAGTGAATTTTCTCACAGGCTGAGATACCATCCTACAAGAAAACCAGAAGTTTCGCAAATTACTTGCAAATTAAAGAGCTCTGGACTGACAGGCATGGAGAATGGCTGTTGCTGTACAATAGATGTTCCTGCCATGATGCAGACAAGTAGAGGTGTCTCCACAAAAGCACTTGTGTTCTTTCACAGGCAGACTTCAGAGAAATAGACTGGTGGGGTCACACCCTTCCATCCCTGAGAGAAATGCAGCAGGTGGAAGCTTAGCAAGTCAGAGGAACCCTAAGCCTCTTGCCATCAGGCAGAAGGAGACCTAAAAGATGGGAGGGATTGGAAACAGGTCCCAGTTTGCAAGGCAGGAGAATCCCCTACCAGCCTCTCTTGCCTTCTTCAGGTGCGCTTGTGGAATTGGTATGAGGCTCTGGAACTCGATAATCAAGCAAATGCTTGGGAAGGTCTACCCAGGGCTTTCCCCAGAGCAAGTCAGTCAGCCAAACACATTGCAACTATGGGTTTTAAGAAAGAAAGAATGGTTATTGTTGAGTGATTTCCTTCTCAGGGAAACTGAGGGCCCCATAGGCTGACTTGATCCATCCCAAAGTCTGCTGCCTCCCTGGGGTTCAGGTAAGAGACATTACTAGGAGATGAGTAGCATCTGATAATTACCCACTTCTGATTGACTGGGTTGTCAGTGATGAGGCAGAGGAGAGAAGTTCTAGGGCAGTTAAAAAGGACTTCAGGATGCTAAGATAACTGGTTGAAGGGATAGGAGCACAGGTGGTGTTTTCCTCAATCCCATTGGTAACATGGAAGAATGATAAAAGTGAGCTTTTGCTTTTCCAGTTTTCACTGTAAATCACTTAATGGCATCCTTGTACGCTGCCTGAGTTGCCTGCCCCTTTTTCCAAAGGGTATAAACTCTTGTTTTTTCTGAGTTTCAGCCAGAGCTCCCTTTTCAGCCAGTCTGGTAGTCTTTCCTTCTGGCTTGCCTGTGACCACATAGGGACAGCCTGCTCCTGTACCTTTCAGCTTTCCTTATTCTATGCCAGTAATTAAGAAGTGCATTGCTTAATTAATTTACCCAGAACAGGGTTATCATTGTTTTAGTGTACAGTTATTCCACACTGTCAAAAACTGCAACCTTACTGTGCTATAAACTCACTGGAAAAGAGACTGGCCATCCTGCATATGTCCTGCTGGAGAGAGATTGCAAAGCCAAGGCTGCCAAGGCACTTACCTGAGCTGCATCTCTACTGCCCTGGTGGTGTTTGCAAGGAGCATGCTTTGAAGGAAATGGTAAAACTCCCTGTACACGACCAGAAACTGAAACAATATCTTTGTTTCCATTGCAAGAACTCAAGACAGACTTTTATCCCAGCTTCAGTATATAAAATTCTGCCTCCTTATTTATGCTTACCTGAAAGCTGATCTGTAGATCTTTCCAGGTTTTGTCAGAGTCTAATAGCCTGTTTCACACTGCACCTTAGTTAGTAAGGGCTTTCAGTTACAAGATAAAAAGGGTAATTGTACAACACTGTAAATTTGGCATTAATTATTTGAGGAAAATGTCTAAGAGCGTCACTATTACTCCAAGAACATTTGTCTCACATTGCTGTTTAGCACCTTATGCGAGAGACGTAGTAAAAGCATTGGAGCTTGTGTTACTGTGCAGTTCTGCAATGTGTGCATGATCAGTTTCCCTGCTTCAGGCTCCCTTGAGTAGGGAACGATTCATCTCTAGGAGGCTAATTTCTTACAGTTGAGTGCAGGATTTTAATAAATAAACCCAAAAGTGAAGTGCCCTTTTGAACAGCCCTCATATCAGCAGGTAATATCAGTAATTTAGAAAACTCAAACCATTCACCATTCTATCCAATGCATTGTGATCAGTCCTGGATTATTTATTTATTTATTTAATACACCACAATTTATCTATTTTAATTAAGACCTTACAACAATACTGAGAAATTTTAACCACAGAATGTTGAAAATAATTTTTTTGAAGGATGAATAGTAAAAATAATGGATAAAAGTAAATTTTTGATTGATCAGTTTACAAACCATTTGCACCAGTGAGAATAAACAATGCATTTTCTTCAGTAGCAGATGCTGTAGCAGTAGCCACCCTCTCCTAAGTAGCCATCCTAATGAAAACCTGGAGCGAGGGATTTGAAGGGGCAAGGGAAAAGGTATCTGTAAGGGAATCTTTCCAGAGACATTTCATAAAAGTGTGTGTTTTCCATAACCCTTCCTGCTGAAGGGTTGTCAAATACTCCAGGTTTCTGTAGCTGTAGGGCTCTCCCTTCAGCTATGCTCTCACAGGAAGCCACGTAATCTCTCACAATTGCTGGCTACCTCAAAGCATGACAGAAAGTGGATGAAACTATCCTCAGCCCTGTGGGCTCCTAAGGATCCAGGCAACCTTTCCAGAGGGGCTGGGCTACACATTGCCTTTGCTGTCAGCATTGCACTAGCCCAGATAAGGTGCTCCTGTGGTTAGGAGGAGGGTTTGATGACATGTCAGAAAATCCATCCCACACAAAAACAGTGAGACCCAACTAAATGGGTCTTCCAGGAGCCAAGTTTTCTTGACATTTTTTCCTAGGATATATGAATGTGGCTTCTTCTGATTTTAAATGCTATCTGATGGGGGAGAGGTGGGAGAACATATTGTAGAAAATCTAACAGTTGAGAAATAGGAAAAAAGAAAGCACAACCTAAAACAACTACTTCTGTAGATCTAATGAAACTGGCTTGTCATGGACAAAACACTTAAAAATAACAATGAAAAGAATAGGCATTGTTTGAAGGTATTATTTAGAAATAATCTAATTTTTTAAAGGTTAATTAGTGTAATTTACCCATCTTGATTATTAAAAAGGGTTATACATGAACAATAAACATAAGAGTTCAATCCATTTTATTTCTACAGTTGATTCATCCACATCTGATTAGCTTTGTATGACCATCTAATTGCTTTGTAGAATTCGGTCCAGTACAGATGGGCTACTGTTCATGACTACTTTCATAGCATTTATATTATTGTTGCTCTGATTTTTATTCAAGGCCAAACAGAGGGGAATATAAGAGCGTGATGTTCACCTAAACATAACAATGACATTAAATTTCTATTTGGCTCTGAGACAAGAATAGATTTGTGGAGACAGTCTACTATGAATACAAATAAGTTGTTTATACATAAATATAATAACATTTCTTACTTAATTATGAACTATTTCACAAGTTCTACAACGTGCTGTTATCAAGTTTTTTAGCAACAGCCAGGCTAAATCAATTACCACAAACTCATTTGGCTCAAAACTAGAATTATACACCTACTAGTGCTTGTGAGAGGGAAAAAAGCTATGCCTTTGTAGCCTGTTCTGTGATACTTCTAATAACCTTCTAATACGTAGTCTCTCATATGGCTGTGCATGCTAACATTATTTCATACATAGTTAATACATACAGAATTTTGTATTTAATGGAAACTGTCACTTCCCCTTGAGTCATCAAGGCCAGTGCAGGCTGGATAGCTGTTTCCCATCAAAGACTCATCTCTTGCTGAAAACACACAGCATGTGAGCGAGTCTTCACCAAGCTCTGGTCCGTAAACCTGTCTCTTGCTCTGTTTTGTTTCTGAGTCTTCTCAGTATAATGGGGGTAGTATGAAAGTCCCACACTGTTGTTAACCTTTATACAGAAGAATTGTTCTCAACCCAGATCCTGAGCCATGTAAATTATTTAAATAATGAAGAATCTTCCCTTAATTTCCTAGTACTCTAACCTCTACTATGTAGTAACTATGTAGTTGGAGCTTCATGCATGCAACCTGTGTGTATCAGCAAGAAAGCAAAACGTCTGCAGAGTTGCAGAGATGTCTGTCACAGTAATGAGAGGTACACTTTATGCCAGTAATTTTGTACACCTCATGTTTACTTAAGCTAACCAGATGCCTCTCTGGCCAAGAAGGAATGTAGTATCAAATAAGCTGAAATATTGAACTACTTTGCACAAAACTCGTGAAAGAAATATATGGATTGTTGCCTTCATGAATGAATTAATTTTTCTGAATTTGCGGTCCCAAGTATAGCATCATAAAATGGGGGAGGAAAGCAGAAAGCCATCTGTTCAATACAGACTGAACTACCATTGAGGGAAGGCAGGCTGTTCACTTCATACAGCTAAGCAGATTCACTGAAGCCTCTAGCTTCAGTGACAGGGTGCAACATCACACTTCCCAAATTATCTACCATGGTTTAATGTGAGACAACTCAATGCAAAAAAAACAGGAAAACTTTCATTGACATAAGCAATGGCTTATGACAATACCATTTCTTACACTGTGGGGATGAGAGACCTCCTCTCACACTCACAGTTCTTCATTAGTATATGTCCCAAAGAGCAAAGGAAGAAAAATACTGCAAAATGGAGAGTATTTAAAAATCAGTATGTGAAAAGTTGCTGATGCTAATTGCTTCTTACCCACGGAGAAACACCCTTCAGCACAGGCTGAGCGATGCATCAGTTCCAAAGTCAAATTTTCAGGGAGTATTTAATCTCCATTTTGGTTTTACGACAGCACTTATCAAATGAAAACTCTTCCGGCATGTGAATTCCCCTTTAATGCAGGACATGTGTACGTGGACTTGTCTTTTAGGTGTTTTGCTGAGGGCCTCTAATGCAATTACAAGTCAAGCAAGCAGTGAACAGAAAAAAATAGATATAGAAAAGGTGAAAAGCTATTTCAAATGCAATTTGAAACAAGACAGAGAGTCAACAAGAGACAAAGTAAGGTTGTTCCAGGTATTGGAGCTGCAGAAGAGAAGACACTTACACAGCACAGATAGCTATACAGGTGGAGAAGAGACCAGGGTGTTACAAGACGTGCCAAAGGAGAGTGCCAGAGATTGACCTTGCAGGATGCTACACAGAAGGGCTGTTAGCACAGAGGAGATGAAAACAAAGAAAAGCAGTCTGACAGGAGAGGAAGGAACCAATTCTGGTTACATGACTCTGACAGGTTGCTGCTGCTGCAGGTTGCACAGACACCAAGAAGTCTAAAGGTTATCAGGTCATTAAATGCATAGAGGAGAGCTGTTTCTGTGCAGAAGAAAACCAGACTATTAGTCCCTCAGAACCTCTCAGAAAAAGGTGTTTCTGACTCCTAGCGACACAGAGCTCCATGATTCTGCCTGCAATGGCTAGAGGCTTCAGGAACCAATTTTCTCTCAAGTAATATCAATGTTGCAGCTTATAACAAAGGTTCAGGGTTCTTGCAGGATTAATTAAGAAAGGAATTGGCTTCACAATCTAGTTTTTATGGAGATTATATAGTAATTTTTGT
The DNA here is from genome assembly GCF_015227805.2 of Hirundo rustica. Classification (NCBI taxonomy): domain Eukaryota; kingdom Metazoa; phylum Chordata; class Aves; order Passeriformes; family Hirundinidae; genus Hirundo; species Hirundo rustica. The sequence goes on from NC_053455.1 coordinate 25,159,173, forward strand.
AACTCCATGGACTTCATTAATTACAAAATATTTGTTCTATTCTTTCACTATGTCAGTCATCCAAAGACTGCTGTGTGGCAACAGCAAATGCTACCTCCTTGTGTCCTCCTGAGGGAAAAAATTTAGTACAACAAAATTTAGAAAAACAGGTTTAGCAGGTATTAATCACCAAGAACATGGCATGCCTTCATGGCAAGAAAGAAACACTGCCATCCTTCCCACCCAATCCCAGAACGCTCCCTGTGACTCCAGCTGCTTTGTATTTATTTTAGTCACTCCCATTCTTGACAAGTTAGCTATGCAATCATGAATCCCTTTCCCATCTGCTCTCCCTTGCTCAGATTACTGCCCTTGTCCTCCACTTTTCTGCCAAGCTTTGGGTGATCTTCTCATTATTCACTGCTTGGAACATATGAAAAAGCTCACAGGGACAAGGGAAGTCCTTGGACCGCTGCCAGTCTGTCATTGTAAGGATGACATGCTGGTCTCAGTTTTAAAGCAATGCACCCTGGCATCATGTGGGGCTCGGCAGCTGAAGTCAGCAAAGGCCTGAAATACAAGGGAGTAGAAAAAAATGAAAAACAAATAATTAATTTAGATTAAATAAAAATGTCTATGTTCTGGGAGGAAAGATGTTATCATTGTTACAGCTCTCTGTTGAGATTTAGCAGGGACTGATCCAGTGCTTTCCCCATCCTCACGTTTCTTGTCAAGCTCTGTGTAAGCCAATTGATCTTTCCATGTTTTATCCATTGCTTCCCTGTAGGAAAATGGGGGATCATAAAAACCAACTGTCTTACAAGGCTGGTGTCATGACAGATCAAGAAATGTTCAGGATGCATTTAGGTCCTGCACTCAAAATGGTGCTTTCATTTAGGTCCTGCACTTAAAATGGTACCTGGAACAAGAATAAGCAGATTTTTCATTACAATCTTTTCCAAGCAATGCTATGGAGTAAAGACATGTGAACTTTACTGTAGTCTGTCACTACTGTAGGCAGGATTTTACCTAAAGTGATCCTGCAGCTGAATCCAAACAAACAGAGTTTTACAGCTGCTGAAACCAAAGGAGTGCAGGCAATTTCACCACAAAATGTTGTCACAAGCTCCTTGAAGCATCAGTACACTCTGTTTTCCCTTGTGGGTCCCTGCTCAGAACAGGCTTCTTTTCCTCCTTGGCTTCATTCCTTGGGCCAGTCCCACCACTTGGCATCACTGCTTGTTCACTTCCCTTCATCCAGATGGGTCTGAAAGCAGAAGCAAGAATTCAAATGGGAAATCCTTCCAAGCAGCATAGCAAAACTTTTGTTCTGATTTGAACCATTCTGTGTGGCTGCTTATGAATTTATAATTATTCTGTTCCTATTTTTTGACCCAGAAAAATCAGTAAAAAACAAATTGAAAAAAATGCATTCCCTTAGGAAGGCATTGTTTCTGGAAGCATTTCTTGGAAGGAAAATTAATTACCAGTCTCTCTCTCATCTTGATACTTAGATATCTCAAAGAAAGAAACAAAAACAAAATCCAGAAACATATAAGCTGTTTTTATCTGTGCTTGTTTCACTGAAATAATGTTTTCAAATTGAAAGGAGTGAAGGGGTGGGGGAAATATTGAAAAGTCATGAATCAATTTCAATCAATTTTAATTCCAGTATAAGAGGAAGTAATGCCACTTGTCGAAAACAAAGCAATCATTTCTGACAGCTAAATTTGCAAGAGATTTATTGCTGTCTGGAGAGAGGTAAAGCTGAATGCTTCCCTGCTTCTACCTCCCCATTAATTGACTTCCAGTGCTGTTTGATATATTCTAGTGAAGTTTCTCTGCATCCTGTGACATACTTTTCTTCCTTAAATCACCCTCCCACACAAAGCGAATTACTTTTTTTCCCAGAGTTTTAACTTGAAACTTGGATTTTGTATGCAGCTGTTTTATAAAAATATTTTTATTAATGAAAGACATCTTGATTTAAAACAGCTGTTAGGAAAAATTGAAATGATAGATTCAAGTAAAATTAAAAATAAAGATAAGACTTGAAAGAACACCAAGTCCCTCTTGTGTAATTTTACTGTGTTTTTTCACAAGCTGACTTTTCTGTTCTGTGTGTATTTTCTGGTTGAAATAAGCCAAAGTCCTTTGACAATGCTTATTCATCATTTAGCACCCAATAATAATTTTGACTGATTGTTGCCTAAACATTTTACTAACCGATTTCCCCCCGAAATCTTTGAGGGTTATGGATTTTACATGGATCCATTGAAAAGTTGAACAATTTTGCTTTTGTACCACAAAGAGGGGCAGGAGCCTTTTCCTTCGGAGGAGCACCACAAGGACTCAGCCCTCCGTGAAGGTTTGCAAGGACAACACCGCAGTGGATGTTTTCCCTGGAAGGGGAGGCCCACAATGAGGAGGTTTGCCCAAGTATCTTCAGGTTGTTAAGAGCTTTTGTCCTTTGATTCATTTATTAACTGATTCTTCCACATACAGTGGGCTCAGGTAAACCATGAAACAAACATGCGGATGACAAACGGCACCGAACATCGGCTTCATTAACTGATCTATTTAACTGAGTTTTTCCACTGCTGATTTCAGGTTTTTGAACTGAAGAGGAAAAATTCTCTGGTCAGCAGAGCTGCTACCTTACTAATACAGTAAAGACCCTGTCTGTACCTAAAGGGTGCTTTTTTCTAGACGGCGCTGTTGCCTTTGGCAGCAGTAAGGCTTGAGAGACATGTTTCCTTGACTGTACTGGAATTGTTATCAGCAGTGATCAAATATATTGTTTAACTTTTATATACAATTCTGCACATAGATGTTTTTAAATTAAAATGCATTAATATTTTCTTTTTGTCTGTAACCCATCTTTTCATAAGACAGTTTGAAGCAAATCACATTTTCCACTAAAAATTAATATTAAAAGTAAGAGGTTATCAGTGTCTAGTTTCAATCTAACAGGTTAACAAGGGTCTAGTATCAAACCCTCATTCCACACACCCGGGCTGCTACAAACACAGATCTCATCCACATTCTGGCATGCGTCAGAAGCCCTGGACTCAGATGAGCATTGGAAAATCTCCAACACAATAGCAGTGGAAGACCCTGGAAGTTTTGAATTTGGCAGGAGATGTTAAAAAAAAACCAAAACCAAAACAACAACAACCAACAAAACAAAACAAACCGGGGAGGGGGGGTGGGGGGAAAGACAAAAAGCCCCCCACAACAAAACAAACAAAAACCCCACACTGCAGTGTGTAGTCCATTTAAAATACACAGTAGCAGGAGAGAATTTAACTTGGCCATTTAAAATTTTGAAGATAAATTCATTTACTATTCTTGAAGAGACTATATCTCTGCCTTTTCTACAAGATGCATTTTACACACTTATTCATACACACGAAGGAAGGAGCTTGATCAGTGCTTCTACGCCCATTACTCGTGTAATTCCCCGCAGCACAGTGAAGGCAGCTGTAAGGGCTCCTCGCATCATTAAAGACCCATAGGGCTGGGCCCATCTTTTGTTACGGATGTTGAGATTGAGATCACTGTAACGAGAAACTTTCACAACTTTCAAAATACTGAGAAACAAGTATTTCATCTTAGATTTCACTCCTGAAGTCTGTCACTGCCAGCTAACTAATCGCTCCCTCCAAATAGAGCCTACAAAGCAAAAGTATATTTTCAGACATTCAAGAGGCTGTCAACGTGACACCCAGTCTTCCAGGCAAATTCATTAGGCCAGAATTAAATACTTACTGTGGAGGAAAATATAGGAAGGGAAACTTCAGCCTTTGTCACCCATACTTTTGTTAACCTAGACTTTGCCAGATTTGCCGCATGTCACAACCGGTGCTTGCCGGGGCCATTGAGGCAACAGGAATGCATTTGCTTTGTGAAGTAGTTTCCGCTTGCATGTGACAAAGCAGCTAGCTGGCTAGTCAGCCCCAGTCAGTGTCTATTTATGGCAAAATGTCAAAAAAGAATGTCCTGCATTTGTGGCTCAACAATAATGAACATGGCTAAATCTGAAAATGAACAAAGGGAAGTGAACAGCTTTTTAAATCCTGAAGAACATTCGATTCTTGGTGTCCTTTTTGTCCTGATTGTTTGGGCTGAAGGCTATGAAAGGACCACCTGTTGGGCTGCCATTTTGGGATTGTGCTAAATGCAGGGATTGCATGAAAGAACACTTTCCAAAATAACCCGGTATTATTATTCACTTATTTTATAGTAAATCTGCATTCAGAACCTGCAGGAAAGTATAAGGCTTTTTTTTCTAAGTGAAATTTAAAGCTGTAAGTTCTCTATAAACACACTTACTGTGGATGCATGATTTTGTAGTGACAATCATGATTTTTTAAAAGGAGCTCAATTAAGCCTTTGATACAGCAATAAGTTCCTCTGTAATAGAAAACTAACATTGTGAAGTAATAAGATGAGGGAGTGATTAAGTTATGAAGGACCGAGTATCTCTGAGGATTAATTTAGCAAGGACCACTTGCACAAAATGTAACTTAGGTATTTATTCTGCTCCTGGCACAAACTTGAAATTTTTAGTGAAGGCAATTATTTTTAATATCCATGAGAATGTTCTTGGATGTAATTTGCTTTTGCTCAAAGACTGCATTGAATTATGTTAGAATTTTACTGAATTTTGAGAAAGTTTACCACAAACCAGTATAAACATTTTATTTAAAAGTATGAAAGTAGTGTTCAGTTTTCTATGGATATTTTTTTTGCACGGTCAAATGATAATGATTAGTTACATAGTAAAATCAAGAGAAATGTTGCCTAAATTTAAAAAAGAAAGAATAATTTCTGTTTTATAAACATCAAATCATCCAGCCATAAGTTTTGAAGTTGAGATGTTCGCACATAGAAACTTCCACCCGATTCCAACAAACACACCCATTAATGTATTAACAAAGCAAACCTTTCTATGGCTCTTGAATAACCTCTATTTAGAGCCAATGTTAATAACACGTAGAAGAGCAAAGAACAAATGCGTTTTCCAAAATGTTCTCCTTTTACACCCATGATCAATGCTGAGGACTTTTACATAGTGTCGCTATGTAAATTTATTAACACGTGTATGATATTTACCAGGATGAGCAATGAGCCTTCTCTGTGTGCATCTGAACTTATATTCTCATCTCATGCTACACAACACACATTTTGAAAAACTTTATATTAATTTTATCTGACTTCATGATTGGAGCTGGTTACACAAGTAATTGGAGGCATAGCAGAGAGGGTTTTCTACATGAGTAGCTGGATATATTTCCAGCTGCTTTCACCAGTTTCAAGCACAAAAGTTATAACAAAAACTCAGGCAGTAAATCTCTTGGCTTTTTCTTATTTTTCATTCTCAGAAAATTAAAGGCAGTTTTATGGCTGAAAACAAGCCATAAATATATTAGTGTAGGTAAAAGAGATCTTGTTTCTTAGAAACCTCCTGTCTATCTTAAAGTAGCAGAAACTGAGCTTATTGTACCACTATTTTTTTGCAAGTTAAAACAGGATTTTAAATATATCACAATGAGTTAAAGTGACTTTTAGAAAATAATTTTTTTGTTGGTTAAACAAAACTGCTAGTCGAGGAGATTTTTGCATGTGGATTGAACTATATTTCCTCCGTTAGAGAAGAATGAGATTTTATGTGACGGTCAGTTCAGAGGGGGAAAAGGTGAGGGGGAACAGCGTACAATGCAGGAGTATAAATTAGTGTCTGGGTTTATTGTTCACTCTGCCGTGAAAGGTATGTACTACACGCAGCTACTCTATTAGAGAATTACGGAAACTGAAGCTAGTGAGAAAAAATTACTTGTGTCTGAATAAAAATATGTATCTTTGGGAGAGAGACAATATGTGTGGAACCCCGAGGGTTAATGAGAGGTAAACTGGTGAAGGGGTGAGAGGAGATAAGGGAAAAAACAGAAGCTGAATAGATGAAAGAAGTGATTCAGTGGGAAGCATTGTTGATCACAGCTAGGTGTCAGAAGTAAACTAGAAAAATAAGAAATGCTTTAACATTGGCAGGAAAATAATATTAAAAAGAAAAAAAAAGAACTTATACCACATAGTAAAAAGAAAAAGAAAATAAGAAATAATAAAAGGCTTTCAGGGTTTCTTTGGTATGCATCAATGAAAAATAGTGCAAGCAAACAAGAAAGAAAGCACTGAAATGGACCCCTCTGAAGATATCTTGGGGAGACGGGCTCATTGTCCCATTCTTTTCACATCAAGAATTTAATTTTGCATTCTCTTTGTCTGTCTTGAGATATACTTGCTATTATTCTACACCGGTTACTTTTTTTTCCCTTTTCATCCATTTAGGTAGCCTACACTGGCAGAGAGAGAGCCAGAATGGAAGAAATCTAACCATGAATTAAATCATCTGGCTGTCCCCTGCCAATGTGACTCTTGAATAAAGTTTGAACTGCACTCAAATGTAGAGTGGCATCCTCTTTCCTGTATACTAGAGGGAACTGCAGTTCTTTAATTTCCCTCATTTTCCGTTCCCATTTTAACATCTGTTTTTACAGAGAAATTGCATGTCTGTATCATCCAGATTTCATTACGCTCCTGCTACACAGGATGCAGATACACCTTACAGAACTGGATTACTTACACTTCACTTTAAGCAACTTCTACACAAAGGTACTGACTTATATTGTCCCTCTGAAAAGACTACAGTAAAATGTTATTAGCGGAACATGAAAAAACGCCCAAAAGCTATTTGCTTTTTAGTGCCAGGGACATTCCGGTCCTTATGTACGTAAACACCCATCCCCCATGAATTCCTAAGACAGTTTCTCTTATATTAAGCTTCCTTTTGGTGCCCATAGCAACACCATCTAGTACTGAGATGTTCCTGCAGGGTTTGCAGGAGTCCTTTCAAAACAAGATGCTGATTCTGCAGTTATTGCACATCCAGCTACTTGTATCAGATTCATAGCATGAATCCTCAATAACACATGGAAGGCAATTCTTGTGGCCACTGACTGTCCTCATCATCATTAGGGACAAAAGGCATTACATATGTTTCAGTTTGTTTGGATTTTCTTCCCAAAACCAACTTGAGTGTTTTTGCGTTTTGCATTTTGAGTCTGCTTAACTGTTTGAAGAAATGGAAGAAGGCGGTGGGCTTTGCGATTTGAGACGATTCTGCTATTTTATTTTCATTTCTCTATCTCCCAACACACTGTCATAAAAATTGATCTCTGCCTTCTTTGTATGTAGCTTGGGAGCCACTTTCTGATCCCAGGACAATGGTGTGGGGGCAGAAAATATCCACCTGGTTAAGAACCAAACTGGGAGAAGTTCATAGGAAGTCCCAATGGCTGGCTCCTGCAGCTCAGTGACTTTTACCAGAGCTAGTGTTCTGGGAGTCCTTTGGGACACGTGGTAGGGGTCAGAGTCACCTACATTGAGCCGGAACTCGGCAGAAGCCACAGCTGTACACGTTGGGGCAAAAGGGAAGGGCTATTGCCACTGCCCCATCTACCTGTGTGCATGGGGATTGAAGAGGCTCTAAAACAGCTGTGTGAGCCTGTCTGCCTCTATGCCTTGTCCCTGCATGCTGGACATGTCAGCAGATTTGCACCGCAGTGCAGAAGGCTGAGGAGGTACCCCAAGGCGAGCTCAGAGCCTCATAGCCCCCTGTACCAGATCGTCAGGCTGAAAAGAAATTATGCTGCTTTCAACAACCAGAGTCATGCCCATTGTAAGCACAATCATTTATATGATTTTGGTTAAGAAAATGGAAAGGATCAGGGTAGTGACAGTATGCACTTTTTTAGTTCATTTTGAAAACTGTATTTCATTTAAATTCTGTGTTGTGCCATGCTGCGTGCTAGGAAATGTACCCTAGGATATTTTTAAAGCTATGAAAGTTCAGTAAATGGAGACTTCTCTGCAGGACTCAGCTATTAAATCTTTGCTGGAAAGTGGGAGCCACGTCCATTAAAAAATTCATATTCTGGTAAGACTAATCATATCTTTGTACTACTAAAGTATGCTTGAATTCAGACGTTAATCGCATAAATATTTGCCAGTTATACATTGTGTAGAACAAACGCCCCAGTTTGGCAGAGTTAAATAACCCCTTATCTCTGAAGTTATCTTGAGAACATGGAAATATTTGGGACATGTGTTCAGGGTGAAGGCGGAACAGTCGCCACGGTAAGGCAAAAATAATCCCTTCCCTTGCCATCATTTAGCAAGAGGAAAGTTCACCTGGAGTGCAGCTGCACGGAGCCTGTGCTGTGCATGGCAGTGCAGGCTGAGCTCTGCTCCCTGCTCTGAGCACAGGGCCCCTGCCTGGGACGACGCCAGCAGCACCCCGAGGAGGGCATGGATGCTGCTGGTGGATATAATATGGAGATAACACCTGGCCTTTGTACAGGAGCTGGGTAAGGGGTGGTAAAGCTCCCTCAGCCCTGCTGGTGCTCTGAGAGACGCCTTACGTGCGGCGGCAAGGAATTAGATTCGGATTTCCATTCTGTGCAGCAGGCTTGTGCTCGGAATGGAAAAGCAAGGCCTGGTAAAAGTGAAAGCTTGAGACTCCTTTGGAGGAGATGGGCCACAAATCACTCTCTGCTGGGTTGGCTTTAGCAGTCATTCCGGAGCAGGAGTTAAGCTGTACAAACAGTGTCTGCAGGTGCAGCATGCCCACGTTTCTTCCTTGCAACCTTCACATATATTGTGAAAAAGGTGTTATTCTGAATAACTAAGAATTTGATTCCAAGTTTAATTTTGAATTTACTGTTCATTTTAAAAAATAGGGGTTTTTATGAGTCAAATAATGTTGTCAAATTACAAGGAGATGTGAATGCCTTTTAACTTAATATTGGGCAATCATATTTTTATCTGACGTCATTCTTCCTACCAGCATTAAATTCCCAATTACTGGCAATTAACTCCTTCCATGGTCATTGCTATAATGCCTTGAGCAAAATCAAGATCTCAGGAAATTTCCTTTGTTTCAAGGCTTGCAATCTGGTGAGCATATCTAGCCCGTTGGACAGTTTCTCCCACCCTTCAGGGAATATAGCTCATGCAGAGGAAAACAAAACTGGGGGCAGTATCGTCTGCGTTGCAGGAACAGAGGATTACAGTGGGGAGGAAAGGATGAATTTGCAGCCCAGCATGGATCTGGCAGGATTTATTTGGTAATTTGATCAAGAAGTGCTACATTAACATTTCTGTACTGGACAGGGTCAGAGCACACGGTTGGAGTTAGAGGTAGCATCCAAACATACCAAATTGCTTGATCCCAGCTGGCACAAACAGGACTAGACAGGAGTTTTAAAAAAAACAGATAAGGAATCTAGACCAGTACATTTGTTTATAAACACAAGGGCTGGGCATATCATTTTTACAATTGGTTTATACTGAATCTTAAGTTATCATTCTGGATGGGGTTTTGCATTTGTTTATTTGGTTTTCTGTACTCATCTTTTTTTTTTTTTTTTTTTTTAATTGAGGAATGTTTCTTTTATGCAAAGGAGTCCTGATGCTACACTAACCTTGAGAAAAAAAACTATATTTGTTGTGATGGGTTCTAAGTAGAAACTGCAATCTGAAAGAATCCCATTTCGTAAGAAAATTTCTCTTGCGAAGATGCATTAATCCTATAATGTTAATAAAATATCCATTTCACACCAGGCTGCATCTTCTTTGCATTTGTTTGCTATTTAGATTTCAGAAAGATCCAAGATATAGGGTCCAATTCATAATTTCATTAATTCTGGTTTATGCTTGTATAAAGCTATTGCTTCTGAGTTATTTTAAATTCTTTTGGGTTAATTTAAATTAGTAAAAAATCCTCTCAAGACATAAGCTGCCTCTTTCTGAATGTCTAGAAAGTTCCTGGAAAAACTCACAATGAAATTTTTCTCAAGATAGTTTGTAATGGTAATAATAAATCACATGCAATGCTGTCTGTGTGCATGTGAGCAATGCATACTTTATTTAAAAAAAAGTAGAAGAAAAATCACTAAATGCAAGAATTCCTATGTAACTTGTGGTTGTCAGATTGCTCTCACTGCTAAATCTTGTTCCAAATCTTAATCCAGACTTGTAGTCTGTGTTTCTTGCAAGGGAGAGCCTAGCCTCCTTTCCAAAAAACTGTTCTGCTACGTGTAGCTGCTAATGAGAGGAAATCTGGGCTTGTGCCCAGCTTTCGTTAGCTTTAAAAAATTCTCTCTTCTGATAGTCAGAATCAATATTTACCAAGTCAAGAAATGCCACTCCTCATCTGAACACCCTGGATGCTTGTACTCAGTCATAACCCATCCCTTTGTTATAATTTTGCTCTGTTGAACAAACACAAGTTCTTTTCTTAGAATTATGAAAAATCATAATTTCTGATAGTAGAAGTTATTTTTTAACAACTAAAGCAGTGATCAGATATTTCATATAGAAGTTTGGAAAATGAAGCATAGTAAATTTAAGAGAAATTATGACTTTCATCCCCTGAAACTATAGAAACTGCACATTAGTTGCTTTTAATCCCATTTAACTACAGCTTCCCATTTCATTCTTCTAATCATTCTTCACAAAAACATCCTTCCAACTCCTCAGTCATGTTTTCTATCCTCCTTGGAATTTCTCTCTATTTGTCTACATATTTTGAGCATAAAGAGAGGCTCACAGAGAATGCAGGATTCTAGGAGGGATTCTGTCACCATTGTGCTAAATCCGTAATTTAAAAGGGTTAAAGTTAATATATTTAAGCTACAACAGCGAAACCACTTGATCACACATGGCAACAGAAGTATTTATAATTATAATGATTGTCTTACCTCTCAAATGGTCAGACTTAGAGTGTTTAATCTGTATAGATTTGTTTTCTATAATGAAGATTTTAAGGACATTTCCAACACATTGCGATTTTCACTTGAATTGTGGAAAGTAAACTATTTTTAGAGGGTTTTAAAAAATCTTGATTTTGGTCTGCAAATATCAACCTCCCTCCTATCCACCTTCACTTTAACACTGTTCTTTCTATCTCAGTATAGCAGGACCCCTACGTTAGAGCAGCACCCTCCGTATGCAGCCACAGAGCAGGCAGGATGATGCACAGTAGGAACCACAGCTGCAAATAACATTTCCAAAACATTTTTGTGCACTTTTACTGAGATGCTTAAATAACACAGTTGTGATGAGGAAAACCCACATGTTCAATCCATCAAGCATTAACTGAATGCAAACAGAATTTGCTTGTGTAAATTTTATTATTTAAATGTTCTCTAAACTGTATTGAAAAAAGCCCAGCTGTGTACAGGAGCCCCAAAGCTGTTGACTGCCAGGGTGTAGTATTACACTCTGAGACACCAGAGATTACAGTTATACAACCACAATGTCCTTGGTTTATTACTTTTCTGACCTATAACTGAAGCTGAGAATAATTTTAAATTCAAGAGCAACATTTGTGTCACTGATGGGCATGAACACACTGCCTCGGAACCCCTCTCATGCGTTGGGACCCCAACAGGGTAATGACAGTTCCCACCTTACAAAGACTCTCAGATCTGAAAGGCTTCCCCCAGACAAAATTTCTCAGTACTTTGCATTGCCAGACTCACGGGCATAGGGTTCAGCAAGTTTGGGAGTTGGGTTTTTTTGTTTGTTTGTTTTTTGGCTTTCTTTTGGGGGTGTGATTGTGCGGTTTTTTGGTGGGTTTTTTTTAGGGGTTTTTGTTTTGTTGAGATTTGTTTGGGGATTTTTTTTTTTGTGTTGGTGGTTTTCGGTTGGTTGGCTGGTTTGGGTTTGTTTTGGGGGGAGGGGGTGTATTTTTTTTATTGTTGTTTTGAGGTTCTTTTCCCATACCAATGATGCTAACTTGTGAAAATAAATTGTGTTCTCTCCAAAGACTAATTTAGCGATACAAAGCACATACGCATGTGTAACTTACCCCACCCAGACACACCTGCACAATTACACACACACACACACACACACATACATTTACATGAGTAGATTAACTGCATCTAAAAATTAATTACTTATCTGTATGCACACGTGTCATTAAGATTTATAAAGACTATGCATAGATTTAGTTACAGGTTCCTAAAAATTTGAATCGAAGTGTGGTCCTGATGCTTTTCATCCCTCTGCCCTTTACCTACACACCATCAGCATGTGATGTTCATTTGTATACAGTATAGACAGGTGTCAGGGGAGGATGTATACAGACACATCAATCTATGTATCTGTGTATGACCATCATACATTATTTATAAAATGAGTTTATTGCATATACAAACTATAATTATTCTAAACATGCAATTATATATCCATACTTGTATGTCTATATAGATTTTTTTTGTCCTTAATGGAAAACTTGAACTGCAAGCAGCCATGTCAGAACTCAGATGGTTAACATTCACTTCTTGCTGTTTTATTGCATATTACTGTGCGCTCCTGAGCAGCAGGAGCAGATTCAGGCAATTACAATCAAGTCAGGGCACACGCCGTGGCTGAGCAACACGATCATGATGAGGATACTGATGAGGCACTTATCGAAAACCCCACATCATCCACACTCATCAGCCACAACATGTCACCCCAAATGAGGCATCAGCTGCCTTCAAATGGCTCATTGCACACTGTTTACAGCTTTCTTTGGACCCACTTTTGATTTTGCGGTCAGGACTTAGTTCAAACAGCAGCTGACTGGCACCGGCAAGCCTCGGGATTCAGCAGAGCTGACTTCCCAGGAGTCGGGAGTGTTTTGACACGGGGCCTGACCAACGGAGAGAAAAGGTCCCAGTTCAGCCCCCCCAAACATCAGTCCCTCTGGGAGTGGGAGGATGAGTTATTTCAGAAGAGTTTGATATCATAAGAGGAGGGGCAGTTCAATAGGGGGGGAAAAGCAAGCAAACAAACAGCCCCACAGCGCTTTCTGGTATTTTTTATTCCCTGCCTCCCCTTAACAAGCAGCCAGCAAAGAGGAATCTGGCAGAAACATTTTGGACCAGATCCCTGTCATTTCTGGGACCCCTTGAGTCACTTTGATGGTGTGAAAGGGTGTTTAAAGTGGGGGCACAAGTCATGGGTTCTCTATTCAAAACCGTGTGGGACTTTTCTCTAAACTGGTCAGAAAACTTTTCCTGAGCTGCAAACTCCCCATTATTTACTTGGATTCAGGGAGATCTTTCTTTCTTATTTAGTTATTTCTCCATAAAGCAAGCAAACAAGAAAGAATGAGCGAGGAAGGATGAGAACACACAAATGCTTCCTTGGGATCAGCCCCCTGCTTGAGTGAGGCTCAGGGATGAGCCAAAAAGCAACAACTACAAAACAGAGAGGCGGAGAGAGATTCCCTCCAGCCACCTGATGGGCACTCAAAAGACGGATTTAGAGACTTACTGGAATAGTAAAGACCATGTCCAGACCCTTGCCTAAATCAAGTGGAGTGAGAGCTCTGATTGGTTACTGCCACAGAGCATCACCCTGGGCTGAACTGGAGCGGAGATGCTTTCTCCTGCCACCACTGCATGGAAACAGATATTGCCGCAGCACGGATTAGAACTAATTTGTTTTGACAAATAGAGATTTTTTCTGCTGAGAAAGTGCTGTGTCATGGAGTCCCTGACAATCTGCCAAAGAGGGGTGAAACAACCTCAGGGTGAATAGAAATCCAGTCCTTGAACTTAAGACATTAGCTGATGAAAACATGCACTAATCAATTATTGTCAGTTCATATCAGTTTATGTGAGAGACAGGGAAAAAGGCAGCAATTTTACTTTCTCCCTCTTTCTTTTATATATATATATATATATATATATCTATATCTTTTATATATATATATATCTCGTAGTAGCTCATGAAATTATTTTATTCATTAAAGGCAAAGATCAAAACCCCCAGACATTTGTTTTCTATACCAATTAAAAATCTTATTTTACAAATAGACAAGCTTATGAACCGAAAGCAGATTCACCTGATCTTCCAGGGCCATCTTAGGACTGTAAAGCAAATAAACTCTCTTCTGAGTTTTCAGTCGAGGGTAGGATTTTATGTACACATATATGTAGTTATCTTTATGGTTACAGTGCAGTCTGCCTCAATAGTTCTCAAATTCTACAAGGCAGCACATTCTCTCTGGATATCAAATTGTGGCAGCATATTGCATCATGAAAACAATTGAAGCAAAAAGAGAGGAATCATAAAGATTTTCCTACATTTATACATATATCTGAGGTTTTTTGTTGTTGTTGTTTGCTGCTTTCATTTTTACCCTGTGTTGCCCAATGTTTTTTCTTTTAGGAACAGATTCTTCCTGCAGTTTACGGAGATATTATTTACTGCTAAACTGAGGGAAAATATTTTTTTAAAAAGCCAAAATAGATGGGCCTAGGAGGGACAAAAAATAATCTGTATCATCCATTTTTCAGTCTTAGTTATTGAGACTTTTTTCTTTTTTTTTTCACCAGGGTTAGCAAATGTCCTACACAAGTCCTAAACCCACAAATACCCTCAGAATAGCCTTAACTTATTGTTAGGGCTCCTCTCATGCTATCTTCTCTGTGGTGCTCAGCAATATGAGCAGGAGGAGGAGGAGGTAAGAGTGTGCATGCGTTAGGATGTCACGGCATAAAATCCCTGAAAACTGCTTGACCGAAATAAAATTGAGCTGCTCGGCACAGCGCTGCAAAGACACGAAACTCTGTGTGAATGATGCTAGATAAGAACTGAAGCACCGGTGGTAAAGCATCCTAATTACAAACCTGCGGTGCAGGCGGAATAATGGACAGAGTGGCAGCTCTTGTAGCTGTGTAAAAAGGAGTGGAAGTTTGCATTTTGGTGGCTGTATCTTGAATTGAAAGGGGGGGGGCAGGGGGGAGGTGAAAGCGAGAGAGTAAGAGACTCTGTGTGTGTGTGTGTGTGTGTGTGTGTGTGTGTGTGTGTGTGTGTGTGTAAAGAACTGTTTTTGGGTCATCATCTTACGCTCTTTGTGATGCACATTCTAATTTAGGCAAAAGGGATGCATCTTTCAAATGCAGATCATGTTTGCATTAGAAGAGCAATGAGAACACTTGTCACTTTCAGAACATTTATGTGCTAGAAGTACTGTTAGCAGAAGAGCAGTTTAGATAAATTCAAGACTTTTTTTTGCTGATCACAAACATTAAGCTTCACACCTGAAACCCTCAACCCCCTGCTGTGCTCTAATCCTAGCACCATTCACCCTTAGAGACTCAAAGTGCTGTGCCACTGCTCTCAAACATTTGATTGCCCTTACTTTGAATGCCACCACCTGCAAAAATGCCTTTTTATTCCCTTTGAGCCTCTTGAGAAGGAAGTAAAAATGATAATTCATGACAAACATTAATTAATTGTTTACAAGATGATCTTTTCTTTTTCTAACTTCTGTTCAGCAGACATGTTGAGCTGCAAGACTCCACGCTTGATGCCAGAGCTTGTCAAGAGGTCTGCATTGTTGTTTATCACTCAGGCATAGGATAGACTGCAGGTCATTGTTTCTGCAGTTCAAGTAGGACTGTCTAGCTCTTGTTTGAAGAATGGAAGTGCCATGCATGAGTTACCCAGTATAAAAGAACTACCGGTTCTAAGAAGGAACAGGGATTTAGCTTCTACTGCAGAGTAAATAAACATTTTTCACCATCTCTCACTCCATGTGATTTTGGAAAGGTCAAGAGGTGCCATTACAGTATTTTAAAAGCTTCAAATTATGTTTAAATAACGTATCACTAAACTCAGAGAAATCTTATCAGAATTTAGGAACCTATTGTCGTACTTTTAGTTCTTGAATTCACCATCAGAGGAAGACGTCTTTTGAAAGGAATGTGCTGTTGTTAGGAAGGCTGAGATTACTCAAGGCTTGGACATAGCTTCTCCCTCAAGCTAAAGCATAAACCCTTCCCCCCAGGAAAGATTTAACTGAGTCCTTAAATTCAAGAATTACATTGACCAAAGATGTTAGAGTTGTAATAACTGACATGAGTCTCCTAACAACACACTGGAAGAAAAAAATGCAGTCACTTAAAGTAATTTAAAACAATGCCACCGAAATATTGAAATCTGAGCAGCAAAGTTTCTCTCACAGAATTATACTTATGGTGCTAAAGGTGAGCAAACCTGTTTGTAAAGGAACTAAGCTGCCACAACCTGGCTGAATTCATTATAAAGTGTAGGGACCAGAACCTTTACAGATCAGATCTTTTATTTACTCTTTTCCTTTTTTTAAAAAAATATATAAACATATGTTTATTTATACACATGTAAGCACACATCTTGGAAATGTTGCTCTAATTCTCTCGGAAAAAAAAAAAAAAAACCAACCAAACAATCCCAAGAACTTTAAACCACATCAAAAGTCTGGCAAAAAAAGGTAAAGAGAGTGAAAGGTCTTACTTGTAGGAAGTGTACCGTAATACAGCTTCTCGCTGAACTCTGGTTTCCACATTCCAAATTAGGAGCCCTTAGATCACGGCTGCAAGGCTAAAAATCAATGATATTTTCTGAGTCAATACTAAGGGTTGCACTTAACAGACGTGGAGACTAATAAGGTATGCAGAAGGAGTAAAAGCAGTGCACAAAAAATTCAGGCCTTCGTCTTGGCGACGATCCAGCACAATGATGTTTCAACCAGATTTGAGAAAAAAAAAAAAAAAAAAAAAAAATCAATAACATCTGTGGTATAATGGTTAATTAAAGAAGCTCTTCAGCAAAGCTCAAGATGAGAGGCTCGGCCTGAAATTCAGACAGCTGAAGCTTGATTATCAGGAAAGAATGCTTTTTTAGCTATGAGTGGATAGGCCAAAAGCTGCAATGTGTGGAAATGGGGGAAAAATTGCTTTTATTTTAACTTTCTTTAAGTAATCAATACATGGTTTTCACCTGCATTAGGAGTTGTTTAGAGCAAAAGCCTCCTTCTATACGTCTATATAAATATAATCCATTCCCTTTGGAATCTACAGATTTAAAAAACCCAGCAAAGATAAGCAGATTGGCTGTCCGATCCTATTTCACAAATTCTCCACCTTCCCTCCCCAGCCCCAGCACTTGTGGCTGTGCCTTTTGTACAAAATCTATCTTATAGTAGACCCCTTCAGCTACATTATCTTTTGATTTAGTTTAAGTTTAAAGGCCTGAGCCTTTTAAAGATCAGTCCTGAAAGAATATAATCAAAGACTGAATATTAAAGCATGAAAAGTGCAGTAACCAGATAATTCTACTGTCAACTTCTGCATCTTTCTGTCCTCCTCTTATTTTTTTTTTTTTTTTTTTTTTTTTTTTTTTTTTTTTTTTTTTTTTTTTTGTCTCAATCTAAAATATATAGGCACAGATTTGCAGCCAGAAGGGACTGTCTTAATCCATGCCGTGTGTGATACTGGATAGAAGTTTCTGGCTTGGCAAGTTGATCTGAAAGTTAATTAGCCTTAGCCTTATCATAAAATGAGGTGTTTTTTAGCCTGAATGTTTCCTAGCTACTTGTGTCTTGGTCTGGAAAGTTCAAGATGCCTGGGCTATCAGAAATCATTTCTCTGTGGAGATTACAGATCATAGTCATGCCTGGTCTTCATCTTCTTCTGGTAAACTGGAAAAAATGTCACCTCTTTACACCGCTACAGTAGACAGGCTTTCTTAATGCAGACAGGTTTCACAGACTTTTTTCTTTTAACTCCTTTCAACTTCAGGCTCTTTTTCAAGGGCAAATAGACAAAACCCCCCTCTTCTTTCAGCAGCAACGTCACTAATGCTTAACGTCAGGACCCCACCTTCTACTTAGTTTTTCCCTGTCAATCCATCCAAAAAACTTCCCAGCTGTGAACGCTCTCACTAAGAGTTCAATTATTTTAGCTCCAATTATATCAACCCTTTTCTCCAAAATGCATGTCCCTTCCTTAAAAACAAGAGCACCATTCCTTCTTCCACAGGGTGAAAATAACTTGTATTGAACCATGTTATAACAAAGCCTGTTAGAGCACAGCTCTGCAAACACAACAAATCTTTCATTCTGCAATGCTAAGCAAAACATCTCCCACATATTACAACTATTAGGAACATAATTTTCTATTTTTCAGGAAATTCCAAAATGCAATTCAAACAGATGGCAAATTTATTTTAACTTATCCAACATACGAAATTTGAGGCAGAAAAATGTTGTTGGGTAAAAATTATTTACTTAAATACTTTGAACATTTAATTCAAAATTTTTATGTTAAACTAATGTAGTGCCTATTTATGTACTGTTGCTTAAAATGCACATAAAATTAATTATCAAGACTTGTTCCAAAATGTTTTAAAAAGTTATTTCAGCACTAGCACAGTGGTTCCTTTCTTTCTGCTGGATGCAATCTCTTGAAAGCATTAATTTCTGCAGTCTTTACTAATCTAAGGGTAGCAACATTGTTCATTAAAAAAATGTTATAATAAATGAGTTTAATTCATAATAATGAGAATCTAAGAAGGCAGGTATTTCTTTTTGAATTTTAAGGCGCAGTGTAAGAGTAGAAATAAAATCAGTAGTTCCGATAACTTAGGATTTTCAGGGCCAAGCTTCCCAAAACAACCAGGATCAATTTACTTACACATCCATTTAAATCAATGTTAGCTTTATGACTGTTTTCAAAGGGAGCAGACTGAAGTCAAGAGAGAGTGCAAAGTAAAATCCTGCCCCCTCAAACTTTCTGTCAGAATTCTTCAGATTCCTCTGGAGTTCAAGTGGAATTTTCCTCAGCAAACAGCATACCCAGTGCAAAGATCTTTTATGTCATCAGCACTGAAGAAATGAAAACATCAGCAAGTACATATTTGGAAATATAACTGCATTCACAGTCAAGACCAAAGGAGACAAACATCATTGAAAAATGACTGTGCCTGATTTACCCCATGTAAGTTGATGTCCATCGGTGCATTTTGTTGTATGTGCCAAAATTATTTTAGCATGCAATTTTTCCCCAAATTAAGTTTTATTTGGTATCTATATATTATGCCCCAAAATCAAATAATAGTATTTTATTTTTGGGCAAGAAATTCCCCATCCCCTCAAGACGTATTGAAAAGCATCACATTAACTGTTCTCTGCCATGATTACAAGCTCCTGCAGGCATTGGACCAATTCCAATTGCCCCGTCTCGCACAAGGTGAGAAGAGCGTTGGCGAAGCCTCTTTGTTCTCCCACAGCCTCCAAAAGAGCCAAACACTCCATTAATAAAATAGTTCTGCCTTGTAGACCTCCTCACATGAATTGATAGCTCTCCAATCTACAGCAGCCCCCAGTGAGATCCCTTGCAAGGGTCGTCCGAGCAGGCAGTCTGCCAAGAGATGACACACCGAAATGGTGTCATTTTTAAACCCAGCTTTAATAGTGATCTGGCATTCAGCTAGGTCCATCAGCCCTACTTCCCACAGTTCCATTTAGGTAATCAAGTAGCTCATTATTATTTGGCATGTGTCGTGCATACTCATTGTTCCAGGAAGAATTCTTCCCAAAAAGGAGCAGAGCCCTCGGCCAGATGAATGGTGGCTGTTAGGGCTGCAAGAGCAGGCAGTGGGCCCAGCACTGGGCTAAGGATCTGAGGTGGTCACACTGGCATTGGTCTCACCAGGAGTCTCTCAGGACTCAGGCCCAGGAGCCAGATATCCAGCTGAGAAACTGAGCTGGCATGAAGATGGTATGCCATCCACACTGCCTGAAGTGTGTCAGTAGACAGCCTTGAACTTCCCTGACCTTCGTGGACTCTCCAACAGGACCTCAACACCAAATTGCCTTTCCCCTCCTTTCTCTCAGAAGGGGTCAGTGGACTGTGGCATGAAACTGGTCTACTGAGTACCCAGAAAGTGTCATCTCTCTGGCACCTTGTAGGAGCCTCTGTGAATCTGAGTCCCATAAATGTTTTTCCTATGATTTGACATCTATGGCTGGCCCAAAACTAAATCAAAGGTAACCTTTGTAAATCTTGGCCCATATAATCAGAATATTTTTTTCCATTTTCCCTAAAACTTGTTCCCTCATGGATGTTTCCAAAATCCACTGGGAATGCAGACACCAGGAGTAGGATGTGCAAAACCTTGGACATGAGACCAGTGTCTAAATTACTGTGTCTGTCCTGTAGGTCTAAGCACAGGACTGATATGATTTGGATCTGGTCACAGCACCAGGTTAAACACATGCAGACTTCGCATGGCATTTCTTCCAATCTGAGCTTGAGTAAACAGACTGTAACCATGCTTCAAATCTGCTCAGTTGCAATGCCCAGAAGTACAGAAGAAAGCTGAACTGCATCTAAACCATAAATTCTGTAGTTCCTTCAGACCACTGAGACCAAACAGGAGGCTTGCAGAATATTCTTGCATTCCTAGGAACCTTAAAAAGACCAGTGATATTTTTAACATATGTCTGGTAAGACATTGAGATAAGGAAAGTCACTTAAGTGCCAGCTTTAATGAATCTGGTAATAAGATTTCTAGTAACTTGTTGGGTGTTTTTTGTTGTTTTTTTTTTTTTTTTAAATCCCTGTCTCTCCTAAAATTTCAGTTTATAATGTGAAGTGGCAATCTTTGAAATATGGGAAGCATACGTACTAGAAAACAAGCAGACCACCAGTGTAACTCACATTCCTTAGCCCACAAAAGAGATATCAAAGGTATCTGTGAGTTGTTGCAGAACTGGGGCAGTGACGTAAAAATTTGAAGCCCCGTATTTAATGCCTAAACTTCTCTGAGACCAAGGAGTAACTACAAATGTGCATTGCAGTGGCTGGCCCAGCCTTCAGGCAGAGATAGCTCCCCTCTGCTTGCTTTGGTCTGAGCAGAGGCACCCTTGTGTTTTCTCTTCCTTCTTTAAGCTGAAGATGCCATGATAAATCTTTGTATCAAAAGAGGAAACAACATGGGATGATCGTGTTATTGGCTGAAGTTTTCCTCCTGTACGCCAAGGGCCAAAGGAACGCTTCAGACCAGAATTAACGAAAGAGACAAATCTCAATTATACACTGCAGTTCAGCCTCTGAAGTCTAACCAACAAAACATGATTCAGTGTGAGATACTCCCACACTGCTTCAAGCATGCACACATTGATAGGAACACACTTCTGCGAGGTCTGAAGCAACAGAGCAGCTGGCAAAATCAAGAATTAACAAACTGCATTCCAAAAGAGCTCTTGCTCAACAGCCTCTCTTTAAAAGTACCAAGAACCACATGCCACGCTGATAAAAGATACCTATTTCTTCCTGTTGTTTTCTTACCTCTGTTTTGAATTCTGCAAGTTTTCATGTTTTTGTGTTTTGGAGAACATCGTATAGACTTCAGTGCAAAAGATGACACGTAAACGCTGTTAGAGGTGATATAGTTTAAAAAAGGTCTACCTGAGTCAGAAGGGCAGTCAAGTAATGGATCTCTTTTTACAAATTAATCCAAAAGACAGAAGTTTCAATGTAGAGAATGTCTGATTCATCTATGCAACAATCTATCCAGATTGATGATGTCATCCACCCCGCACCACCACTGAAGCAACACAGCAAGAGGCAGACCGCTGGTGTCTTTGCAGAAATTCACTCTTTTGACTTCTGGGAGTTACTCTGGGTTTACAATTAAATAAATGAAAGCAGAATCTAGCCCATGAAACCATAAACTCAGCTGCTATCAGACAGAGTCTTAGAATTCACTATTAATATCAGCACTGAGAGCTATTCTGATTACAATTGCAAAAGAATATTTTATATCCACTTTTACTGTCTTATTCAAATACAGGAAATGAGTCAATCTCCAACGAAGAGAAAAACGAGTCAGAAGAATTGAAGAGACATATTATTCAGCATCCAGCTTTGAAGCGAAGGAAAGGAAAACTGATTCCTGCAAATCAGTCTGCAAGTGGAACTGTTAACATATTGCTAAAGGTCATACCCACAGACTCTCGCTACAGCGGTTTCAGTTGTTCTCTTCAAAGCGTACACAAAGTGTCATGTGGATACCCTACTTCACTAAATGCCAAATGAGAGCAAAAACTACTGAACAAAAACGTCTATCAAAGTCTTCCCCAAGTGATTTGCTGTGAAGTAATTTGGATAAAGAAAAGTGAGGCTGATACTCGCAGTTCGTGTCCTTAAGTATTTCTGTCCAATGCTAACTATAGTTCTCCTAAATTTGGGATTTTTGAGCACTAGTATGTTTTGTATAGTTCCCACTTGAAGATGTATTTTCTGTAATAAACAGCTAGACCAAATACATTTGTTTCTCACTATAAACAAAGTGTTAAAAATAGAAACCAAATCACTTGTCCTTCCTTGGTATCAAGGCATGAGCTGGCTTTTCTCTTGGAGCTCAAACCCTTTTCCTTTAATGGAGTATTACAGTCAGGGCTCAAAAAAAGAGGCACCAGCTAGTTCTACTTTTGTCGCTTATTTTTCATTGAAAGTGAAATTTTATCTAATGCTTTTAAGAAGTTTAATTCTTCATATCTACATTATGAGCTAGCTCCCATGAATTGGAGTGAATTGGAGTGAAACCATGGAGGTAAAAACAGATTAAGGACAGGCTGTACAAGACTGTCCAGAACTTTGGATATGAATGTGGGTGCTTGGTCCACTACATGCTTGTAGTGCCATCCATGGCAGAATTTAAACTACCTGAGATACTTTCATAGAACAGCCACAGCATTAAAAGGAAAGGAGGCAGGAGCCAGGAAATGACAAAGAAAATCCGAGGAATCATCAGGAAATAGACGAGGAGCTAGGAACTGTGAAGAGGAGCTCTTCCACTGGGTTTGCATTCAGAAATTGCCACAGCAAGATAAAAAACAAGTTGCTTTACCTGATCATTTGCCATTTTATTTTCTTGCAATGACTGCCCTAGAGATATTCCAGGGATTCAAGTATTTTGCCTGTCCTCTGAAAGAGCAGTGTTCTTGCTCACTGGACTTAGAAAGCCATGCTGCCATCCCCTCTCCAGCCAGGTGCAGGAAGGCTGCTCTGTGAGTGAGTGGTGGTGCAGCAGAGCTCGAGGACTGGAGCAAACGAAGGCCTTGGAAAGAGGGGACAAGACTTAAAGGTCTTTATAAGAGAGAATTTAAATTATAGATGTTCCATAATGGCTAGGAATATTATTTCTAACACATAATTTCATATATTTTAAAGCACTGTCATAGGGTACTTTGGGACACTTCAGAAATCCTTTGAAAAAGTGTTAATTGCAAACATGGATGATTCCTCCTAAACATCAGTGTTGCAGTTATAGTGGGGTGTGTCTGGGTCCCTTCTGTAGCTCTCACAAATATTTTACATTTAACAGGAGGAAGACTTAAAAATAACTGACAAATCAAATTAATAGAAATCATCAACGGCGTGTATTGAACAACCCCTGTAGGTAAATTATAAAATAATTTAGTATGTTAATTGTTTTCAAATTATATCTCAAACTCCAATTATTGAAGTCTTCTTTGTCTCAACAAACCCAGGTTACCAAGATCATGTTTTCTACAGAGCTCTTCTGGTGCCTGAAGTCATTGTATGGCAGGTGAGACATACATCTCCCTCCCTCTCCTCCCTCTTTTTTTTTTTTTTTTTCCTTTCCATTTTCTTCTTCAGGCTTTGGATATTTTTAACCTAATGGACAATAAAATCTCTCCTGGTCCATGGACAGAGAGAAGCCCAAACAAGGTTAGTTACAGCTCTTCAGCAGAAATAGGATCATGATTCACCAGGAGAGGGGAGAGGGACAGAGGGCAGAGCACAGACTACAGCAGCGAGCATGTACATCCTCCTCCCCCGCTGGAACCACAGCGCACACCACGGCTGTGGGGTGGACATGGTGGGGAACCTGTGCTTTACCCCTTCGAAGCAGTGATTCTGCAGAAGGACTGAGACTCAAGTTCCTTGGTCTGGGGGCTGGGTGGGAATTTCACAGTTCTGTCTCCAGAAGCTTTAGGTTAGCCTACACAGAGACAGCCAGGAAAGCTGAATTAACTGAAGAGATATTTAAAGAAAGTGCATTTAGCTACATTAAATCCTTCTCTGCTGTAGTCTGTTTTAGTAGTAAAGAAGTATTTTTGTTTGTTTTCCATTAGACTTAGATTTTCCAACAAAAGATATTGCTTCTTCCTTAAAACCTTCCCTGCTTTCTTCACTTCAGCCCTAAGACTCCTTTGTTTATTAATGAATTAGCTCTAGTGTACCTGTATTAAGGCAATGACACAAAATTCACTTTATAATAAAAGAGGAATATTTCATTACCCCAACAGGCAAGGATTTAGAATTGTATATCTGTTTGGCTAAATTAAATCCTAGCTTGTAAGAGAATTTAATAGCACATTGATAAAGCTGAACCCACAAACTGTCTACATTGCAGCTGAATTAAGACAAACGTGACCCGACGCACAGGGTGTTGTGTCGGTGCTCTCTGGTTCTAGAGGAGGGGGTTGCTTTCCCACAGCAACCAATCTTTCTGTGTGTCTGTGAGGGATCCTCAGTGCAGCATGTGTTCACCCACACAGCTGGAGGGGTTGAGATCTTCTGCAGCAAACAACTGATGTGGTCTCAGCACAGCTCAGCGCCCTGAGTTTCCTACCTTTCATCTGTTTACGTCACTGCCCTATTGTCAAAGCCTTTTTTGTTTGCTGATTATTAGTTTATGTGGGGAGGTGAAGGAAATGCTTCTCTGGTTTACTAACATTTTTGAGTCTTTGTTTAAGCATGTCCTCTAAAGTTATGGCCTCTCTTTGAAGGTAAATTATATCTTTTCCAATTTTAATTAACAGTTCATGAGTGGATAAGCTAAATAGCCATTTAGAACTATGGAAATGTAATTGCTCCACCATCTGGTCAGCTGTAATATTTTATGATGACTATATGAAGAAACAATATTATATTTTTACTACCACTGTAAACCACCATGATGCTTTTAGAGACAGTTGTGCTGATCTGGATCCTGCCCCAAGACCAACCTTGAATTAGAAGACCAGGTTCCTGGATGTCATGGCTGATGGCCAGGTGAAGTATTACTTATACTTCCCTTCACTTATTTTGAAGTTAATGCTTACAGATGCTTTGGTTAACTCTGACCTTTGTTAAGTTGGCAGAAACACTGAATGAGCTATTTGACGTTTTAATTTTTTCATATGCAATTCTGATAACTTCTGCAGTTATGCAGAGTGAAGGCAAAGGAGTTACCATTCCAAGACCAATGTGATACTCTTTGTATTTACTCTGCTACTTCAAAGGGAAGAAAGAAAAATGTCATTACCATAACAATGCAGAATTCATGTATCACAACTATAATAGAACTCTATTAACTTGCTGTCTACTGAGTCTTGGCAATTTAAATGTAGCAACACAGTTTTGCTGCAAATGTCTGGTCACAGAGGCCATTTCTTAGAAGCTATTTTGGAAAGGGTCTATGGCCCTGGAAATGTATTTTTTTATTTCTGAAAGGAAGGACAACGGTGAGAAAAACAGGAAAATTATCTGCAGAAATTTACTCTTTTAAGTTGATGACTGGAAAATATGTAGATCTTAATAAGAAGAAAACAAATCTCAGACACAGCTTTGGCAGATTTAAAACTCTGATGAGGTCTTAGGTAAGGACAAATAGCGAAGGTGTGCCATACACATAAACAGATATGGCCAGAATTCTTTGAAAGTCTATAGGAATTTTACCACAGACTAAAAGGATTCCAGACTTCATCCTACACTGAAAAGACCTTAACAGTATTAAACAATTTGAAGCCAGGTTGTCATAGGGAAGTGCAGTGAAACACATTAACTAGAACACTAGACACAGTAACAGAATCAACAGAGGGCTCATATCTGTGAACAAACTGCTAATGAGACACGTATGTGAACTAGAGAAGTTGTCAAATAATTCATTCACATAAAGAGTCAAGATACTGCACTCTGCAATGTCATTAAATTTTACATAGTGAGAAGTAAAGAAAATATCCAACACGGAGTCTGGTGGAATTAATTCCCTTGTGAACTTTCGTTCAAGGTTTGCTTACTAGAACAGAGAGGGTTTTGCTTGTGATTTGCATGTGGAATACAGGACTCATTCTCTTGCCCATCTGAGGAAAGAGTCAGCACTTTCAGAACATTTAATTTTTTGTCAGCACTAACAGAAATACCAGATTTTACTAAAGGGTTATGGAGCTGCACCCTGAGCCTCCCATGAAACGTGACCCTGTGTAAACAGCTGGAAGTGATGCAGAACAAGAGGCCCATGGTTATCTAGGCTCCTAATGGCCATGTCTGTGTTAGCATTTGCATTTGGAGGAGCCCCGGTGTTTTGAAGCCAGCCATCCCCACTTACCGTGTGTTGGTTCAGACAACAGGACAGTTTTGGTGCACTGGCTGGACTCCCGCCCTTATCACATCCATGGCCACTCAGAGCTTCCTGACGCTGCTAGGGTTTGTTTCCCCCCCATTTCCCCCCATTTCAGACTTTTTTCAGGACCTTTTTTCTTTTGTGAGCAGCGCAGTCCTATGCCACAGCTGGGATCAGTTCCAGGGCTGTGCACTAGAGGGCAATTACAGTCATATATTCGCGCCGCTTCATTACAATAATATTCTTGCAGTAATGCAGAATATGCTGATGCAGATATCCTCAATTACCTGCAGGATCCTGATGACTACAAATCATTCTCTGCAGGCTAGCAAATGGTACTTTTTAGCCGTCTCCATTGTATAAGACAGCTTTGCATTTTGAAAATTACCTGAATATCTTATTTTTATTCACCTAGGAGATGAGTCTCCTTAAATAATCCTATTTTCCACTGATATCTATTTAGATATTACTTCTTTATCTATCTTTTTAAAGTTCAATTTAAGAATGCAACACCAGTGACTATATGTCTATATAGCCAAATATTGGAAGACAATTCAGATTTAAAATCACTGTTTTGTTACATGACATTTTATTTAAGGTTTTATACGTTTTGGAGAGAAATATTCCCAATTCTGCACTGAGTAAAGAAATATTTTCTGTAAGAGCCTGATTTAAGATCATTGCTCTCAGCGCATTTTGTTATTTAGTTCAATGAAAGCAGAGGAAACTCCAAATGTTTGTTGTTGCCAAGACATTAATCAACTGTTAGATTCTACAAAAAGAAATTATTTGTTCTGGTTGGCTTGTTTGTTTTATTCCTTCAGGCAATGACCACGTACTGCTTAGAAGGAGTTTGTATGTCACCTGCTTTGTGGTGACACTGTGACTCACTCCTTCCTAGCATTATGAGCCACGGCAGCTTGCAGGCAGCTGTGATGGAAGTATCTTTAATGTCTGCCAGGAGAACACCTGCCTGTGAGAGAGAAGCAAAAGGGGCTGGCACAAAACTTGGTGAGACCTCAATGAAAAGTCTGTCTGAGAACAATTCTTCATGTGAATTACTAGAGACTTAGGTAAATGACAGCTGCTGGAGCTGAAGGAGGAGGCAACTGCTAATGGCAGAAAAAGGGCAATAGGACAGTTTTCCAGGATTTGGTGAAGCAGAAGTCACGTGAGCTTTTAGCAAGGCAGTGAGGACTGAAGAAAGATTAGAAGATCTTGGATGAACTAAGAGGAAAGAAAGCAGTTTCTGATCAGCTATGATTCAAGTAAAGCACCGTAATGTAAAAAAAACAAGGTCTGTTCCAGAATCACTGGACCCATGTTTCCATCCAAAAGAAAAAGCAGATTTACAACTGTGGCTATCATATATATATATATATATATATATATATACTTCACTGGAATTAGAACTACAATAGAAATAACTGCTGGCCAAAATCACTATCTCATGTACTTCTCCTCACCTGAAGATGTGAGCTAGGCTGTCCCTTACTCAAGGTCCAGCCTACTTGCTGAGCGTCTACCAGAAACTCACCAAGCCTGGAGACCCACACCATGGTCCTGGGGACCACAGCATCACCCTTGTGACTTAAGCTGATCCTTTTTATGCTGCAATATTTACTTGGTACTGAGGAGAGAAGCCTCGGCACTGTGCTCTTCTCCAGCTTTTAACTACCCCACAGCTCAAAGCTCACCTTTAAAGACCCTCCTCAGCAGCCCACTCCTCTGTTCAGGCGTCAGAGGAACCACTCCTGCTGCTGTCTTTTCAAGGAATTGTGCAACTTGCTGCCTCTAGTCCCTGAAGGAACAACTGTTTCTGCTGGTACCATTCTGTCCAAGCTGAAAATCATCCATCTTTTCCCTTTATACTTAGAGGGAAAAAGAAAATAAAAATAAAAATAAATCTGTATAAAGTTTACGGCCTGCTATTCTTACTGTTGCACGTCAACCACTTCTCAGATTCAGGGTTGAGTTGCTTGCCAGCTTTCCTCATGCTACTCAAGATTATTGTCCTGTCTTTTCTCCAGAAAACATAATTTTATTTATGGGCACTTTAGTCACTGGAGGCTCAGTGGAAAGAAAAGTAAGGACCTTGAACAAGGAAGAGAAGACAATGAGTGACCAGGACAAGGAGAATATGTAAGAGTGGCATAAACTTAAAAAAAAAAACCAAACAACCAAACACTGGAAATGCAATGCAATATTCAACCAAATATCAGTGGATGAACACAGACTTATACTGTGCTCTGGATGCCTGCAAATACCCTTGCCAGCTGCACTTCGGTGAGTTCTCCTTGCATTTTGTCCTAATAATGGAAATGGCATGGGACAGTACAAAAGAAGAAAATCCTCCCTGAGTCATTATGCTTCTGTGGGGGACAGAGAACAGAGGGGAGTAGAGAGGGGAAAAGAAAGACTTTTGCTGTTCTCCAAATAACCCTGGGTACAAGACTGCTCTCTTGCTAAAAGTGAACTAGTGCATAAAAATAACCTTGAACAACTTGTGGTGAAGGGGAATACATTAATTCCTAAAGATTATTAGAGTAATATTAATTATGGATGGGAAAGTCAAACATGATAAGCCCAAAAATGCAACTCAGATCAGAATATGGCTACTATATGGAAAGAATAAACACAAGAAGCAGGAAGGAAAAATTCAAGTGAAAGAATAAATATACTGTGTAAACATTACCATTTGTTTCACTAACACACCTATCAACCTTCTATTTCTAACTTAAACCAAATGTTTCTTCTCGAGTTCGCAAAAGTTCTCACTTATGATGATTTCTAAATACCAGGGAAAGAGAAATTAAAAAGAAATTAGATGTTTGAACTCCACAAGCCTCCACAGCAATTTAAAGGTTACATTCTGTTAAAAAACCCACTTTGTTAAAAATGCTCAGTTAAAATTAAGCATGATGAAAAGGCATGTTTTGAAAACCTCTTATTTACAATATATTGAAGAGAAAGCAAACATTTTCATGATTCTGAAGCAATGTAAAGGCCAAAGTCAGGGTTTTACCCAGTATGTTTTTCCAAAGGGAGTGGAAATTATCTATCAAAATGTTGTCTGTTTTCAAGAATAAAAAAGGGAAGAAAGAACAAAGAGAATGAGGTTAAAAATAGTATCAGTATGGTTCCCAAACTAAATTATTATTTTACCTTAGGTTTCACCTAGGATAATGATGTAGAAACTGGGACCAAAAGCAGCTTGAATAATGAGGAAAGTATCTAGAAATGTTTAGAATATAATTTTCTATCTTAGTTTGTAGAAGAATTTAAAGAGCTCGATAAGTTCAAGGAAGGTACACCAGACAACCTTCTTCCCAGATTACTGAAAGGACATATGAATTTTTGAGCCCTATAGAAAGAAGTTAAAATAAAAATCTATCAAGTCAGATAGTATGACTGAATTGTATGACTGAAAAAAATAAGCACAATACCTGCATCTAAAACAGAAAAAAAGAAAAGTCCTGGGCTAGAACATACCAGTTCTAGCTTGACCTCAGCAGCATGAAAAGGTTTTCAGTGTATAAATAATTTGTCCCCCCTCACCTTTTTTTTTTCTTTTCTTTTTTTTTTTTTTCCTTCTTTTTTTTTCCCCCTATGGATCATCTCCTTGGTTGTGTACACATGCAAGCAATGAAAGTGCTTGTTTACTTGAAGTAAGGGGATTTGCCAGGTGACCATAAGTCTGGTTTGCTCCTTCATGCCTTCAACCCTTTTATTTATGAGAGTTCTCTTATTCTTCTGATTTAATGTATCAGCACATATTGTCAGGCTTCTCTAAATTTTGTAACCACCCAACGCATCTTGGGGACTTCTCTCAGCCACCCATCTCCTGAGCAGGCACCTGTCTCTACCTTTACAGTTACCTTAAAGATTTATATTTTTAAGTTAAATAGGCCAACTTAAGCATACACCAGCCTGTTCAAGTTACCTCCGAGGCCATGCACAGACAGATGGAGGCTTTGCTGTCCCATTTCTAGAGGAAAGAAGTCCAAATTCCCTCTGATGGATCTTCTTTCTGTGCCTCCCCTCATGGGCGCCTGAGGATATTTAGTGGGTTGGAAAGTCTGAAGGAGAGCAAGGAGGCATGATCTCCCATGAAAAGTAGAAAAATTAAAGAAGAAAAGAAAAAAAACCCAAAAAAACCTTCTAGTGTTTAGCATTCAACAGGCAAGCAGAAGGAAGCCAGCTGCAGAAACAGTGGGACAGGTGTAAGAGAAGGGATCCAAGGTGAACAGGATGCCAAGGCAAGCATGGTGGCTTGCTGTACAACCCTCATGGTGGCCCCAGCCTTGTTCCAGCGTTCTCTGGGGAAAGGTGTCCTCTATCTCCAGTCTCGGTAGGGCTGACCTGAATTTGTCTTCAACACAATCTCTATGCTCTTAATCTCTGCAGTTTGTCCCTGTCTTAATCCTAAAGTTCCTGCTAAGATTTATTGCTATCACCCAGATTTTTTCTAATCTCTCCAACACCCCACTCAATTTCATCTAAATGGTGAACAGAAAACAATCTAACCTAATTTGCCTCTATCCCTCTTTGTAGCGCTGATATCTACAGCTCCAAGATGAGGATTCTCTAGTGCTTTTATGTTGAGATATGAGCTCATGGTTTGGGAACTTTACTCCCAAAAAGCCTGAGCTCAACTGCACTGAAGGCTTTTTTGGTGGTGATGGTAGGTTTTAGGTGACTGAACAAAAGAGATGGTCAGCATGAGTATGTGAATAAAATGCAGCCATCTCAGAGGGCAAGAAGCAAAGGGTTTTGTACGTGTACAAAACAAGAAGCATATGGGGTTGAGGATCTCTATGGAGCTATCTCTAGCTGAGTGCAGAATTCTGATATGAAGTTGGTGGTCAGAATCTGGTGGGCAAGTGGGAGAGCAGAATGCAGTGAGAGAGTAGCAGAGTAGTAGAAGTTAGCAGCCTAAAATCTCTTGTACCGCTAACATAAGGAGATGATGCTGGCGTGTGATGACCACTGCATGTAAAGCCCCGCTTGGCTTTGCTGTTAGTTCTAACCCCAGCTTGGTGTGCTGTGCGTGGCCCATGCCTGGCATACAGCCATCTCTCTGGCTTATGTGGTAGAGGACCAGTAATGAAAACTGATGGCTGTCCCAAGCAAAGATTTGCAGCTGGTAGGAGAACCCCTAGCCTTTGTTTTTGCAATGGCTGAAGGCTGCTTTATACCAGTTTAAAGGGCTTTATGCAAGGGCAAGGGTTTGCCTAAGGATTTTTTACCTAGTGATTTTAATTTTGCAATAAAATAACTAATAATTCCCCATGATGTCTTATCTAAGGTTGGCTGCAAGATTTTCCTAGGAGCCATCAAGGGCATGAAAGAAGGCATGACAAAATAGAGAGGCCGTTTTGGCTACAGCAGTGGGTAGTGTAGATAGGACTGGCCAAATGACTCAACTCTACAGTGCCATTATCAGATAAACCACCTAGAAATACTAGGGTGTTGTGCTCACTGCTGTTTTCAAACTGTTGAAATGCCTTCTGGCTATCCACATATACCTCAGCATTTTAAAACAACAGCTACACTTCTCCATCCCTTGTCCCTAAAATATATAATCTGTTCTCAACAATAGAAATCACAGACTCATTTGTCAGCAACAGCAGCAAAAGTTCTCTTCATCCTTTCCTATAAGGAAAACACCAGAACTTCTGCCATGTAATTGGGAGCTTATAATAAAGAGGAGGCTATTAGGAGAACGCTAAATTTGGGATATTTCAGGGAAATACATCGTTATGTCTGTCGCCTGATTTGTGGCACATGTACAGTTGCAGTTCAAGTTTCTCTGGAATTGGAAGAGATGTCTGCACAAAACGCCATGATGATTTTTAGAGTGATTACTAATATGCAGAAGGGGTTGGTTTAAAAACAACAAGCCATGACTTCTAATCAATGCTTGACATGTGTCCAGTTTTCTAAAACTGAAGTGAAAGGTGAGGCTGGTTATTCATAACATAATCCAGTCTTATTTATTTGCATTCACGCATTTGAAAATCCAAGTTTACATTTTTTAAAGCTAAATAAAGTTGTCTTGTGACACTCGTATTGTATCTATTACATATTTCACTTCAAAACCTCATCTCTCCTAAAGCCTCTTCAGTGTGCTTGAAGTAGCACAGCAAAAGGAAAGGAATTTTCAGTTTAACTAGAGCACTGACATTCTGTTACACAATTCGATCTTGTCTATTTACCAGCTCTTAAAAAACAGAAGACGCTAAACAAAACAAAACAAAAAAATAATGCTGAATGCATCCAGCCAGCAGTGCCATAGGTGTCTGAATGCATCTGTAGCTTCCCTCTCACTCATCAGTGTAATTGTTGTCATCTTATTCCATTTTTTGATTAGGCTGGTCCGCCAAGCTCCCAGCTTTTCCTGGCCAAACGTTCTTCTGCTGGTTGTCATGGTGACTGCATTGTTAGCGGGGAGAAAGGCTCTGTTGTCTGCCATTGTTCTGTTGTGCTTTAGGTAATGCACGAGGCATCACAAGTGAAGTGGATGGACCTTTTTTGCTCGGCATCATTGCCGAGTATTGAAAATCTCACATAAAAAAGGAGCAAATAGGTCCTGACCAAAGAAATAACCAACTTCTTTTTTTTTCTTTTTTTTTTTTCCTTTTTTTTTTTTTTTTTTTTTAAAGAAAGCGCGCATTATTATAAAGAGGTAAAACAGCACTGGCAGTTAACTGAATAATCGAAGAAAATACTATAGAAATCATATTTATTAGAAGAACAATTGCCATGATTTGGATGTTACCATACAAGAGTAACCATTTGGCAATTTGGCTTGAATATAGTTTTAAAATATTCATTTCTCCAGCTTGCAATGTCATTTAGCCTCAGAGTCCATTTAGCTTAAAACACTACACTCTATGAGTTGAATTCAATAATTTGGATTTTAAAATTAACCCATGAATAGCTACTCTTTAAGTAAGATTCCACAGTTTATTACATTTTATACCACTATCAGAGTATGTAATCAACAATATTCTTTTTTTCCCCAGAAAATGAGGCTTTACTCCAATTTTAATTAAACTGTCTGGGGAAAAAAAAAAAAAAAAATTAAAATAACCAGCACTGCTCACAGGTTTGATTTCAACACTCAGAAAATTTCACAAAAAGCCCAGAGAATGTTCTTCAAAGAGCCTTATTTAACTGGATTTCCAAACAAGATCTTGCCTTTATACTGTGATTAATTAACACCTTTTCAACAGCAATTACACATTAAATATTGAAAAACCTAATGCAAATCCCAACTGCCTTAAAACAATCAATAGTTTATTGTTTGGGAGTCCAATTTCCTGCCTCTGTTTAAATTCATCCACTGATCCCATTAAGGGAAATTAGATGGGTACAAGCATTTCTTTCCCATCATTCCAGGAGAAAAAACACCTTCCAGCAGTACGTGTCACTGGATGTCACCAAAGTTCCATGAATTTGCAGGAAAACCAGCACTATTTTATCAGGAACATGCAAGAATCTTAAAGAAGGCAAGTGAAAATAAGTATGACAGCCAAACCAGCTCACCTGCAAAGCTGGCAGGGCCAGAACTTGCACTCAAGCACCTATGGATGTACTCACTGTCTCTAGTGGAGCCACTGAGTTTGGGTTTAAGCTGCCCGATATCTCACACACCTGGAGCGACAAGAGGTTTACAGCTGCTGGCACAGGCAGCTCAAAAAGTGCTCAGAGTAGCTTAATTGGGGTTGTAATACATATTGACATACATTTCCCCTTCAAATCTGTAAAGTGAGAATGATGTTTTTCCTTTTCTTCCTTATTTAGCGAGGTTTTTTTCCCTGACAGTTTTTTGAGACCAGCGGACTAGAGCTATTCCATATCCTGTGTCTCCTGTACTGGGGACTGCTGGTAGAATGCACAGCACCCAAAGGAAGTTTTTGCCTCTTAGGTGCTCAGTTCATCCAGATGTCAGATTGGAAATCTAAAATGAAACAGCAGGAGATGCAGATTTCCCTGCAGAGGAATCAATACAAACATATAATCTAAGGAGCAGCTCTTTGACTAATGCCAAAATAATTGAGGCAAAGGTGAAAAAACACATTTGCCATGAATATGAAACTTTTTAATAACTAATATGTGTCCCAGGAAAATGGTGCGTCCTGTAGGAAAAAAAAGGTTGTCATATCACAAAGCTTATCTGCTTTCAAACCTCAAGAGTGGGGATTCCCGAATAACAAAATTAATTGGGCATCCATGCCACAATGACTTCCCATGAGTACTACCTCTCCAGATCCCCCGTAATTTCTAGTTTTCTACGAAATTATTTTTTAAAGTTAGAGAAATTGGCGGCCTTCATACCAGCTGCCAAGGAACATCGAAGTACAGTGACTCCTTCTTTGAGTTTGCTGTGGGCTCCAGCTGGCCCCAGTGCTTGCTGGACACAGCAGCAATCCTGCTGTCCTCACTCCTCTGCTCTGGGGTGCTCTGGACATGTGCCCAGGACCGTGCATACAAACCCCTCTGAGACTGGGTAGTAAATCAGGATTTATCATGCTCGCATACATGCACACAGATTATTTACTTGCACAGCAGAAGCAGGTCTGCACACAGCCTCGCATCAGCTAACGCCAGCCTCATCTATGGCAGAGGTACAATTCCTGCTAAATTCCCAATTTTCTTTTAATTCTATGAAATTACTATATAGCCCAGATCATTTTACCCTTATTAAATTCAGGAGAGCTTTTCCATGAGGGATAGCTTCAGAAACACTAATATAGGACAATTGCTGTTTTTTGGAGAGCTCTATTGCAAGTGTATTGCCTTCTCAGCTGGAAAGGATGATTACTGCTGTCTGAAAAAGGTACTTACAGCTTGGTACACAGTAAACATGTATTCTGTTTTTTCTTTTGCTCTGCTAAACAATATAATACATAGCAAAAATCTACAGAAAAAGCAATCAAAACAGACACACTTTAAGAAGAATCCTAAAGCTTCTTAATTTGTACTTCATTCTTTCCATCAGCATTTCCACCCGAATTCACTGAATATTCATTCCTGCTTCTGTCTTTGCGTTGAGTGTGGCAGCAGCCCAGCAGAGTCACACAGGTATTTCCGTGGAACGGGTGACAAACCATGCCTCCCCCATTACTGCTGCATGGCAGGAGGGTCCCCAGCCTCTCTCCGGTTTGGGAGAGCTGAGCTCCCCATCAGCCCCCTTTCCCCTGCCTGATGCGCTGAGAGCTCCCCCTCCTGTTACAGCCAATCTAAACTGCAGTCGACAGATTAATATTATTACCTCATTTTAATTAATTCCTCTCCTCAATTCAAAAAAGCACATCTGGTGCTTTTCAGAGCCAGACAAAGCTTCTTTCCTCCCATCCTCTCCTGAACATCAATTAATAACTTGGCAACAAAAAGAAAAGAAGGGTTTGTTCTCTGTACCTAACAGTCACAAGTGACAGAGAGAAAGAAAATGGACTTGCTACAGGCAGAGGTCAAGGGAAATGACAGAACTGCCAAATCTTCTGTGTTCCTGCAACTCAGCAGAGCTTATTAGTGACACAGCTACTGTGGCTGTGCGGTTTCCAGACCAGGAATTGTCTCACATCTCTTCAACTTGAAGTGCATGAAAAATGATGTGTAACTCGTCTCACCCATTCAGGCAGGTGGTTAACCATTGGCTCCCAGGCAACTGCTCAAGCCCAAAAGGTGATTTCAGACCTTAGTGAAAACATTTCAACTCTCAAATCCACAGTTCAATTTATAAATAGAAGTGAATCCTCTTCCAGAATTTCTTAAATCTCTAAAATCTCCTAATACAAGTAGAAGACACACAGCATCCTGACCCCCTAGTCCTGCACGGCTCTGTGCTTTGAAAACAAAACACAGTGACCAGCTGCACAGAAGACAGTGAGGATGAAAACCAATTTCCAGTTCTCCAGAGCAGGTGGAGCTCTCTTTGACTGGGGAAATGAAAATAAGAGATGCTACTACTTAAAAAAAAAAAAAAAAAAAAAAAACCAAAACCAAAAACACAAAAACAAAAAACCCACCAAAAAAACGAAGAGGTTGGCATAAAAAAGGGCAAAAGTTTGGTGCAACATTGAGAGATACAGGACTAAACTCTGACTCTGGGTGTGTCTTCACTGGCCTATGGTCTCCCACAAGACCAGATCTGCAAGCAGGGAGATGCCAAGCCCAGAGCTGAGCCCAGGATGTGCCCATCTGGCTGGCAGGTTGGGTTGATCAGCATGGGCCATGCATTGTGTGGGCAACCACTGGTGCTCTGCAGGTAGGAGGTCTGGTGGCCATCAAAACCTGCTCACCTCCAAGTCACCACTGGACACACATTCAAACATGGCTTGACATTTGCCATTGAATTTTGTGATTGTTTCCTGTTTTCCAGCCTGACCTCAAGAAAGATACTGATGTCAGAAAAAGCACATGAAACTTTCCAGGATGATAAACATCCATGATAAGTAAGGAGAAGTGTCACTGAGTCAAAACCAAAGGTGAGGTAGAAATTAAAGGAATTGTTTATTAGTTTTTCAAAAGGGAACTGGTTTCATATTGTTCTGTTGTTGTCTATGTGCGACCCCAGATCTCAGTTTTTCAGTTCTTATTGCAGAGACAGCCTTTGAACTTACTGTCCAAACTGGCTTCCTTCTTTTAAACTCAGCACTATTGCTAACTCATTAATTGAGGTTAGAGGCTTGTTTGGGAGCTTGGCCGTCCCTTCGAATTTCATTTTGTTGATGCGTTTATCCCAGCTTTGTAGCAGCTACTTTCTTCCTTTCTTCCTCCTTTTTATTTTATCTCCTTTCCACCCACCCCCCCAAAGACATTTAGTGTGAATTGCTCTCGTGTGATTTTAGTTCTTCTTGGAAACCCGATTTTTAATGCCCAAGAACCTTGTGGCTACTATTTAAGGTGCTAGTACATGAAGTTTTATGTTTTAAAAATCAAAATAAGCATGAAAACGAGATTAAAATTCTATTTATGCATAGTTTCTATCAAACACAAACATGTATTTTGTATCAGAGGAAATGTCTTCTCACAGGCTGGAATTTTATTAGATATTGAATTTCATTATAAATTTAAAAATCCAGGGGAAAAAAAAAAAGGGGGGGGGGGGGGGGGGATAGTTAGCTGCTGATAAACACAGATTTTAAAAATGCAAAATTTAACGCAACTGTACCAAAACGTAAGATTCAGCGTATTAGCAGTATGCCCACTCTTAAAATGTGCTTTAAAATTTCTATTTTATTTTTATCATAGAACAGACTGTCACACAAAACGATATAAGGGAAGGAGCTGTGTTAGCTAATCTGCTGTAATCCTTTCAAATCTCTGAAAGAACAACAAGCGCTTGATAAGCAGGGTCAGGCTGGGGCAGGATTTTGATAGGAGACATCTAAGGAATGTCTAGGTGCTTCAGGAAGGGCATGGGGGTGATTTAGCAAGATGGCTAAATCAGCAAGCTTTCTCCCCCTCCACTTCGGTAAGGAGTAAAGGGAGCAGACCATGTGCTGCAGACAGAGCAGCCTTTCAGGGGAGACAGGTGTAACACAAGAAATCCCATTCAAGGTATTATTTTATCAGGCAGTGGTTTTAACAGACACCAGTTCAGGTAAGTACATTTTACTTTGTTGACTGATGGATAAACTATTTCCCACATCCAGTCCTAAAATTTGCAGGGTGTTGTCAGGTGCTGTTAAGCCATGCCATAAACCATGCTGCTCACCCATTGTCTCGAGCCACTTCTCTCTCACACACTTTGTACATGTTAAAAATGTGTTTCTGCAAAGTGCTTATAAATTGCAGGAATGCCAGCTGCGCCCATTACAGCTATCACCCATAGCAGTGCTAGTGTTGGTTTTAACAGCTGATTATATGTATAATCACAGCAAAACAGATGATATAAAATACCAGTAAATATTTTTAATCACTCCCCACAAAGTTCTCATCTGAACCAGAAAAATAAATAAGGTAGAATTATTTTAGAAGTACGTACCTTGCACTTCTGAAATATTATACAGGCTGTGCTGGCAAAAACAACTGCTCTCCAAGAAAGTACTTGATTGAAAAGTCAGTATCTGTGACTTACTGAAAGAAATGCAGCAGTTTCAATGAAAAGAGTGAAAACCTCTCAGACCTCATTTTATGCTTTTTTGTTTCCACTGAGCATATTTTAAGACTAATCAGCCTTATAAAAGGTACCACTGTTAATCTACTGTTTGTCTTCATCTTCACTGCAGCTGCCTAGTAGATAGAGAGCAAACAAAACCAGAATAAAGGTCATTCCATTTAAATCCTTCAGAGTGGAAGACAAGGACTAAATTATTGCTGAGAATTACATGAAGGAAAGCCCAGGATAAGATACATATTGTTTATTATTTGCCAGACCCATAGTGGTACTGCATTTACATATTTGTGAAGGGATTACACTAACATCTTATGAGATTAACTAGGATAGCACGGGGAGATTCTCTGATATAATGTCCACACAAATTAAAAAGTACAGACTGTACGTGGTATATATGGCTAGTGAGAAATAACTCAATTTTTTCCAGCTACCAATCAGTTGTAATGAATGAAATATAATTATATTTTTTCACATTAACAATGTAAAGAACTTTATTACTTCTCATGCAGAACAGGTCTGAATCGCACAGGATCATTAAGGTGAAAACCTTGATAGATCATTTTGTTTTCTTTCACAAAAACCCTTAAACTCATACTTTCACATTTTTAAGGCAGAAGGAGTGATAGCATAACAGATCACTTTTATGCTAATAATAGGAAATCATTTCACAGTAGTCAAATATGACTAGACAACCCACTAGAAGTGGGTTGAAGCTTTTCCTTCAAATTAGGAAATACTCCCTGGAAGCTACTCTATAAATAATACATAGTAGGTTTAGTGTAATCTTCGGTATGAGAACACGCTTTCTTTAGAGCCAACAGTAACACCACTTCAAGAAGGAAATGCTGTGTGAAGAGAGGATCTTGCAGCTCTCTCCCACTTTAAAATCAAGTACATCGGCTCCAGAATACCACCAGCCCCCAGGAGCCCGATGGCTCCAAGGCGTGAGTCAGCTCCACCACTCCGGCCTCCCAAGCGGCCAGAGGAGCGTCCCGCTTTGGTTCCCTGCGCTGCCTCGGCCTTCCCGCGCCCAGCCTCTGCGAGGCTCACTCAGCACCGAGGCTGGGCAGAAACCAAACGTTAGCGGTGGGTACCCACAAAGGCATAAAAGAGAGCGGGAGCGTTTCAGGAGCTTGAGCGGGACCTCTGCCCACGTGTGATGCAGGTGAGGGGTGCGCTGCTCGCAGTGTTGTGAGCTGCCCTGGGGAGCAGCCTCAGGTGAGAGGGGTGTCCACTCACACCAACACGAAGTTTGTATCCTTCTTTTTCCAAGAAACAATTTTCACAAGAGGTAAGTCTCAAACACCAAATCGCTGCAGACTTACAGACTGCCTCAAAAAATCCTCTTCTTCCCCATCCCTTTCTCCCTCTCCCCTTTCTCCTCACTATAGATGATTTTTTTTTTTTTTCCTTAGCCTATTTAAGTTGGTCTCCCAAAACTCCTTTACCCTTTCAAGCTGAGTAGCAGGTGAAGACCCATTAAGGTAAGTCTCAAACACCAAATCGCTGCAGATTTACAGACTGCCTCAAAAAATCCTCTTCTTCCCCATCCCTTTCTCCCTCTCCCCTTTCTCCTCACTATAGATGATTTTTCTTTCCTTATCCTATTTAAGTTGGTCTCCCAACACTCCTTTACCCTTTCAAGCTGAGTAGCGAGCGAAGCTCCGTTAAACACAGCCATGCATTGGCTGTGCCTGGCTCTGTGAGAAGTGACAGTAGGCCAGTGAAGGGGGACCCAGACCAGGGACAGGACCCCCCAGGGGACCAAGCCATTAGGACTCACTGTGTTTACAGGTCACATGAGTGATTCCTTCAGCTTGTTAGGAGCCAGCAAACCTTTGCGAGGGAGTTGTGCCCCAGTACCTCAGGTATCTCAGCAGCACACTGAGTCAATTGGACTCTGCCCTTTTGGTCATATCCCTTCTAACAATTCGCCTGCATATGTTTAATTTTATGTGGCACTCCTGGGCTTCTATATCAGTAACTGGATTAATTACAAAAGCAAATGAAAAGCTGGTGGGTCATAAATCTTTCAAGTGTCAATCACTAGCAGCAGTGGAATTTCTAGGAATATCCACAAACAGAAGATTCAGAGCGAGGCAAGACTAAGAGTATTGGTTTTTTTCTCCCTTTTTTAAGGAGTACAAAATGAAAAACACTGCTTTATGTTCTACTCTTCTCTGTAGAGTATGCCTGTTTGCATTGGGAAACCTAACCTGTGTCTGCATTCCCCATACAAAACGCTCCTCATTTTTCCATTTAGGACATACATAGCTTTAGTGTCATAGCGCTTAAGGACTTTCACTACGGAAATAATGGCAATGTACAGTCAGCTATTAGGTACAATAATACTGAAGATAAGAGTCATTACTAGAGCCACTGAAGAAACACCTAAAAATTCTAAAACTGTCAGAAGTGACATCGGCAAATTATGTCACTTGCATTCTTACATCTCTGAAAAGTCTCAAAACACTTACACAAAAATGTCACTAACATAATTCACCACAGAAATGTTACAAGGATGACAAGGATGACAGGGCTATACAAGAAAATTGCTAGAAATACTTAATATAAGGAAAACATTTTTTTTTATTGTGCATATACAAAAGGGGGAAAAAAGGATTCTTAGTCACATTCTGACATGCTGAAAGCAGTCTGAATTTACCTTAGAGCAAAAAACCCCACAAGCCCCCAAACTTATATTATTTTTTTAGAATATTGGAAATCTAACTAGAGCTCAGGATTTAACACCTTCTGTATCTGGAAACACATGAACATATGTGCCTGTGTTTTCTTGTATGCACATAAGGTCAGAAATCCTTTCCCCCTCATTCCCTGTTCCTTCTGTGAAATGCTGCTACTATTTTGTTTATTGTCATAATCTGCACTCATGACATTTATGTGCCATTTCAGGTACTAAAATAATAAGAAGACATAGAGGTCTGTAGAGAACAACAAAAAGTCCTACGAGGCACAGATAGAGAAAGGCGCTGTTGCTTCTAGCCCTCATTTGTTGGAAAGTAATTATCAAGAAACAAGTCACCAACAGACATATGCCATCGAATGCATCAACATGCATTTCCATCAGCATGACACCTGCCACTGGTGCTGGCAACTGCCAAGTCCTACGAGCTTGCACTTGGATGATGGTAGACTACGTCTATAGCATATAGCATTAACAGCAAACTTGGAGAGCGTGTAACACCACACAAGAGGCTGTTTGTCCTGTTTGATGACATTTTCAAAAAAATGCATTGTATGGCA
This sequence comes from Hirundo rustica, assembly GCF_015227805.2. Classification (NCBI taxonomy): domain Eukaryota; kingdom Metazoa; phylum Chordata; class Aves; order Passeriformes; family Hirundinidae; genus Hirundo; species Hirundo rustica. The sequence continues at coordinate 25,200,853 of NC_053455.1, forward strand.
ACATATCATAAATGGCTTTATGTATTTGTAACCCACTCTTTAATGTTTTATCAGAGCTGACCTAGTAGTTGGGATAGAAAAAGAAAGGAAGAAAAGGATGCTATTCAGCTTACAATTATAATTAAGGAACTAAAAAGTTATTTATTTGCAAATGTTAGTCTCTTGAAAGGAAGTTTCATGGAGGTTGAATTAAATAATTTATCTAACAAAGAAGGCATTATATTTGTAACATGTAAATATTGACTGACTTAGCTAATGAGTGGCTGTGTATAAACAGACTCCTTTTTTTATTTCAACTGGAGTCTAGAGCAGACAGCTTTGTATATTTTACAGTCTCTTGTACCTGAGCCAACAATTGATAGTGAAGGAGATCAAAGCCTTGATACAGAGATGCCAAGCAATTTGTGTATAAATTGTGCTCCTTAAAAAATGATAAGAGCACAAAAGAAGTTTTAAGATACTTTTGGCATGGTTTAAATGGTAAATACCTAATTACTGATGAGTTGTGTTAAAGTTGTACACAACGTACCAACAGGATAGAAGTTCAAAAAATGCTTTCTATTTTTTACCCCAGATTTATAAATAAGAATATATTTTACACTAAGCCCAGACATAACCCCTTCTGTTCTCAAAAAGATTTCTTTTGACTCCCTAATTATTTCTTCAGAGTTTATGAAATAGGCTAGGATGTAATTTTTTTTCTGCACGGTTTAATAGAGGTATTTAAGGCGACAAAAAGGGAAAAAATGCTTTCAGTGTCCACAAGATGCTCAATAATAATGTCTGCTCAATTAAAGTAATTTTTAACACAGTAAAGTATGCATTGGCACATAGAGTGAGAACTTTCAGTTCAAGACTCGAGCCTCTTCCTGGTTTCTATTAAAGTTATGCTGCCTAATTTATGAGCAAGCTGAGCATGTTATGCTTCCATAAATTGTTGTGTAAAGAAAAGTGAGTTAAAAGTATAAAAGCAATAGCATATAGTTCACAACCAGCTTGCTGAGATTGTACAACTATAGAGAGTACTACAATATACTACAGTTGTACTACAATGCCTTCAATAATTTGAAAAACTCCACATATTATGCTTTGATTCCTCTATATTGTTTGAAGGGTTAAATTGTGGGCACAAGTATTTTCTACTTACATAACAAAGTACTTGGCTTCTTCACTTTTTATTATGCAATAGAAGATAACAAGTCAGAAGTACAAATGTAACACTTAACTATGGCTCTTAGAAATGAACGTTATAACCCTATCTCTTGAGTTGTTTTCTCACACTGTATCAACAAAATTGGCTAGAACAAAAGGGAAAGGTGAATAATAGCTGAACAACAGACACTTATTTACTGCTGTGTGGTACTAGGAGACACGCAGACCGGAGAGGAACTGAGAAAGGCACCTCTCCATGCAGATGTGTTTAAAAAAAAAACAACAACAAAACAGTCTGTGTATGAGTGCAGTGTGTGTGCATGTGTGCACACATGCGTGTTTGTGTATGTCTGCAGAGCAATGGGAAGGGAGTGTTGTAGTGACTGGAAGCACACCCACTCCAGGTTTAAACCAGCCAGCTCCAGCAACAAAAACACCATGAGTATGCTGTCCAGGAACCAGAGTACATCCCAGCCACTGTGATCGGAGCAGCAACCACTGCAGGGGTCTGTGGTGCATTTCCTGCTGCCACCGCACCACTGTCTCCAACAGGGACCGATCCTCTTCAGCAGCAGTTTCCCAAGCACAGGCAGAAATCTACAACACTGCACCCACCACCTCTCACTTGTCTCACACCTCTGCTTTCTCTGTGCTTTGGGGGAAACCTGGACATGGACCTCTCTCTCTAGCCACGGCTTATTTTACCTAGGTGTAAAGACACAGGCATAGAAATTTAATTTTACTATTTTTTACTCCATTTGCTCTAATTAAAAAAAGTTGCAGAAGTTGAAAATAAATACTGAGTGGAAATAAGTCCCTTTACTGCTATATCCATAAATACCTGTGCTCATACTTAATGTACTGCAATCCAATCCCAGGCCAGCAACAGATGAAAAATTAAATAAACATCATCAATCACAAAACTAACAGTAAGGCAGAACTGGGGTTTTACTGCCAGCTAAATCTAGGTTTGACCTGTAAGGGTGACCCTAGTAAGGCACTCTGAGATTTCCAGATGGAAATATAAAAGTGGAGCATGAGTCAAGCAGCAATGTTGCTGCTACAGGACTATTTTCTGTCTCTGACTGAAGAAGGAACAAAGCCCTAATGTAACAGTGGGAATGGGACACAACAGTGTGGGTACCACAACCGGGATGTGGGATGCTTCCCACTGGCAGGAGGATGTCTCCCCGCTGAGAGGACAGATTTTATACAGCAGCCTGAGCTCAAAGCAGCATACAACCTCTGTCTCCAACACAGCAAAAGCAAACCTGACACTGAATGCAGATCCAAGGCACTGGTTTTGTTCTTCCTTGCCACTGCTGCAAGGATTTACCTCTCCCCTAGCATCAGCTCCTATTCTCCATTCCTCTGCCTCGACACAGCTCTGGGAACGTGAGTGAACATGAACTGCTGTTGGAGCAATGCACATGATTCAGGAGGGCAAAGCCCACACACAAATACACCAAGTCTCTCCTGCTGCTTCAAGATAAGCATGTCTACCTCTTAGTTTCCTGTGTAAGCCCTTAATTTCTTATGGAGAGTTGTAATGTCCTTTGCTTCTCTTGAAGAAAAAAGGAGACCAAACAGTTTAAAAGTAATGACAGCTGTATAAAAATTAAAATTAAATAAATCTACTAATATCTCAAATTCAGGGTGTATTCAGTTCTGTCCTCAACAATGTCTGCACATTTAGATGCACTTAGAAAATCCTCCAATAAAATAAAAATGAATAATAGATGTAGGCCCCATGGATGTTTGTGGGCCTGCCCTAGGCGGGACCACCAATTGCTTGGCCAATCAGGGGCTGTGTGTGATTGATTGACACCTGGTGTGTGATTGATTGACAGTCCCACCAATCAAATGATGGGTTAGTCCCACCCCCATGTGTGATTGATGGACAAGTCAGCATCTGGGGGCGGGGCTCTGTCTCAGCAGTGAGCGAGGCCTGGCCAGACCCCAAGCACCCACACAGGCATTGGCTCGGGACACGAAAGAGAGGCAGTCTCTGGTAGGGCTTGAGTAACAAATTTCGTAGTATTCCTAGAGACCGCCCAAACCACAGTCTTCCTGGCATTATTTTCCTATTGTCAATATTTGATCACTTTATTTTTCCCCTTTCCATAAAGTATTGCTGCATAAAAGAAGTAATGATTTTTATTCACCATTGCCATGTCCTCTGAGGCCCCTGACATCAGGCACCTTTCCCATTTACATAATGATTTGCAGGATCTTTCCTGGTTATTATGGTTGATGACATAATAACATTTGTTATGCATAAAGTTCTTCACTTATCAGATTTTAAACCCGCTCATGAAGTGCTCCGTAACTTAGTGAATGTCTTGGAAATACATCAGAATTCCAGGGACTATGAGAGTTCCCCAGTTTATTTAGAAGTTGCCAATCTAGAGAAATAAAAAACCTTCTTGCAGTGTATCACCCAAAGCTAGATCTATCACCATGACTGAGAAATCTAATAATTTATCATTTAAACACAGAATGTATTGCATTTAAACACAGAATGGCAAAACTATAACAAATTTTAAAAACCTAAACAAACGATACTTTCAAAAAATGTACAACTCTATGTCTCATTGCATATAACTCCAAAATTATAATCATGTCAAAATATATATATTAAGAATTATGTGCACATCGTCACTATCAAAGAGAGTCTCCTTTTCAGTGTAAGCATAAGACTTAAAAGCAGACTTTTTAAATTATTTTTGCATAGCAAGCATGGTTTTTTAGATTACTTTTTGTCTTGTGTGGGGAACAGCGATGAGTTCTTTTAATAATGGATGGTTGGGAATGAAATTATGCCAAATGAGGTAAAAACATTGCATCTGAGAACCGTTTATTGCTAATGAATATGAGAGGAAAAAGGAGGTGCTCAGACAAAGGAGGGCTAGAAGAGACAGAGAAGAAGGAAGAAAGATTGAAAAGGACTGGGGAAGAGAGGAGACAGAGAGAGAAAACAAAGGGAAAAGGAGGGCGTTACCACCAGCAAGTCACGGAAGTGCTGTTGCCGTGATGGGGTGGTGGGGACATGCATGCTGCCCGTACGTGCCCTGGCTGGGCTGAATGGCCGAATGAGCCTGTGCAGCTTCTTCACAGAAGCGCAGCTTCACAGGCACACCTTCTCCACAGGCACACCTTCTTCACAGGTGCAGCTTCTTCACAGGCATGACTTCTTCACAGGCACGCCTTCTTCACAGGTGCAGCTTCTTCACAGGCACGGCTTCTTCACAGGTGCAGCTTCTTCACAGGCATGGCTTCTTCACAGGCACGGCTTCTTCACAGGCATGCCTTCTTCACAGGCATGCCTTCTTCATAGGCACGCCTTCTTCACAGGTGCAGCTTCTTCACAGGCATGGCTTCTTCACAGGCACGCCTTCTTCACAGGCACGCCTTCTTCACAGGTGCAGCTTCTTCACAGGCACGCCTTCTTCACAGGCACGCCTTCTTCACAGGTGCAGCTTCTTCACAGGCATGGCTTCTTCACAGGCACGCCTTCTTCACAGGCATGCCTTCTTCACAGGCACGGTTTCTTCACAGGCACGCCTTCTTCACAGTCACAGCTTCTTCACAGGCATGCCTTCTTCACAAGCACGGTTTCTTCATAGGCATGCCTTCTTCACAGGCACAGCTCCCACGGCGATGCCGCCAGACATGTGGTGAGTGCGCACAGGACCCTGGACAGAGTCACTGTGAGGGTTGTGGCGACCGGCTGGATCAGGGCGATAGGGTCAAACGCCAGCAGCCCTGGCAAGGATGCGGGGATGAAGTGTCAGGGTGGTGGTTAAGGGCATAGGGAGACAAGACAAGCACAAGGGCAAGCAGGAACCAGCGAGGGCAGGAGAGACATAAGGCAGCCCGGGGCCAGGGCAAAGGAGGGAGCAAGGCAGCCAAGGAGCAGCAGTGAGCCCCAGTGAGCAGCAGCTCTGAATGGTGATGCAGTTATATTCCCCTTGGCCTCTCCCAAAGCCTGCCCACGGACAGGAGACCATTGGTCTGGTTGAAACTTTATTTGCTGCCCAGCGGAGACCTTTGCATGACCTGATTGGAGAAGCCCCTTCACAGTGTCTCCTATTGACTGCCTCATGTGAGGCATTGCCAGGCAAAGACTCCCCGGAGATGTGGCTTCCCCAGTCCTGGCTGCCGCCTGCAGAGGGATGTGTACATGGCCTCCCCCTCATGTCTCTGACAACCCTGACAAACAGGGTTGAGGCAAATTAAATGGCTCCTCACACTGTTTCACATACAGATATTCTTACATCCTAACTCAAAACCCAACCAACCAATCAACCAAAAAACCTCCAAACACAACCCAAAAATTCAAGCTGTAACATTCCATTTAATAATAAGAATAAGGTTTTCTAATGTGGTGATATGTAGTGCCTAGATATGAGGTAGATTCCATTGGAGTGAACACACTTCTCACTTTCGTTATAACCTACTGGCATTTCTTGCAAAAGTGCCCTACTAAATTTTCATGCATCCATCACTGTAATTTTGCTTCACATATCTATGTCATTCCCACAAAAATATTAAAGGGTCATACTAGGCCACTTTAGATCCCACACTATTCTGTAGTACCAGATTCACAACTCTTAATTATTTCATTAATGTAATATTTTCACATTACTGCAAGGAATCTCCCTAAATGCCACAGCAATAGCAAGAGCAAAACTATTCTGTGGCAGACAAATAGATCAGATGTTGAGATCAGGTATTGTAAGCCCACTGTTGTAAGCACTTTCCATTTAATGAGACAGGAACTGCCCAGGTGATACAAAGGGTGAGTAGAAATGAAAGTCATGAAGTAAGCTTCTCTACCCTGTCATAACGAGCCAGTTGGCTATAAATCACCAGCTAACGGCACCTTCCAAAGAGTTAGTTTAAAAAGAGCTTGAAGATTTTTTTTTCATATCATTACCGTCACCATCTGCAAATTAAGTATGTGAAGTGAACACATGCTTCCAGCATATTCAACCATCCTAATGATTATATTTCACCCAAAGGAAAGAACAATGTCTCTTTCATCATTCAACCTGAAACTGCAGATATTAAGACTCAGAAAGAAAAAAGACGGCTTAGACTACAGTATCTTCTGCATCTACTAAGTAGTATTGTTCCAGCACCAAACAAGGAATATGAAAATAAGATCAAAAAAGCACACTTTAAAATTTAAGAACACTCGGTTAACCCTGAAGATTTGCAAAAGGTGAATTTCCATACTGTTATGTAGTTCTAAAGTTTGTCAATAGTCCTAGCAATTGGGTTACTCACATAACTGTCTGGCAAGTAAATGTCTCTTCCAATTTTCTTGCAAAATTAAAAGGAAGAAGATCATTAGAAAATTCAAACTAAACACTGATACTGATATCAATTTTAAGATTTCTAACCACAGTGAAATAGGCTGTGTTTTACCGTGTAAAGCATAGAAGCAACATACAATGATTTGACATTTTAAAATAAATATTTTCAAAGAAAAATGCTAAAAATAGCTCTTTCTGTATTTAAAGGTCCAATTCAACTGTAGATAACCATTAAAACATAAATTCCAATTGCAATCCAGTTACAATGCGCACCAAGCACAAAAGCCCTCTAATGATCTTTGATTAGTTCTTTATTAAATTCATCAAGGGAGCAAAGAAAATTTAATAGTCTTCACCATTTGTCATCTTTCTGATTACAGTTTTGATTAGAACTTTCAGCTCTTTTTTTCTTCTTTCCTAGTCATGACTATTACTGTGATAGTGCTTCTTTCCTCTAGTTTAAGAAGTACAAGATAGGACAAATGAAACATATTAGCAATTAAATTTTTTAAAAAATAAAATATATATTTAACTAGGTGTGTTAATGGCCCCCCAAAGCCTAGTTAAGAATATAAGATCTAAAAAATTCAAAATAGCCTTTAATAGAATGCCTCTACACTCATACCATAAAAATTTTCATAGTCTCATGTAACTAATATCTTGCTTAGCTAATCAAATACCTTAAAAATACCCTGCACACAGATGTCTGTAGAAGAAGAAAAAAAATTTCCACATTTGAAGAGTAATTTTAATTTTTTTAAAACATTCTAAAGCGTGTTCTCCTGTTTTGGTATTCAGTGTTATAATTCATTTATTCAATACAAAGAAATAGAGTCGTTTTACCTTGTGATACCTCTATCATAAAAAATAGGAAAGAAACAAATTTGAATGTTCTAAAGAGATGAAACAATTTCCACAGAACTAAGCACTATGTCAGTCAAAAATGTGTGCATTTCAATCTCTGTTACAAATGTTGAAACTTTTATATTCCCAGTACAAATCCTGCTCTGTCGCCTGCTGTATGAAGCAGGCCCTGATTCACTGTGAAGAGTGAAGGGAGTTGCGGCTTTATTATTTACAAATATTACTGGAAAAAAAAAAACCCTTCAGCAGCAAGTACTGTTTTCATCAACATGCAAAGACACATTAAACAGTCACGGGGTAAAATCCTGACACACTCCTGAATCAAGGGATGAAATCAGGAAGTCCATCTTTAGCCAGAGGACATGCCAGGCGCTGGGCTGAAGAGCCTTTATATCTCTTCATTCTTACATCCCCAGACCAGGGAACCTTTAGATCTTGCTACAGATTTGAATGTCTCAGAAGAAACAGAACGTTTGAGCTTCACCCCACCCCTTGTGTAGCCTGATAACTCTGCATTTTCAGGATGGATTTTAACATGCTATTTTAGGATCTGATCTTCAAAACTAAAATGCTCATGATCTATATAATTTGCCTTATTGCAATTCCACTGAATACTAGGGTCTGTATTTTCCAAATCTTCGCATTTCCAAGTGCATAAGTGAGAACTTCCACTAGTAAATAGGAGCTCTTTTTCTTCCTCACTGGCTGTTTACAATCTCTTACATGATGGAAACAATTAGGTGATACTGCAAATGCAAGATGTTATTTTAGAGCTTTCCCTTGTGTACTGTGGTGTATTTGTCATGTGATCCCAAAGGCAGCAGTCATTTGTTTGTATCACATTTGGCTTAACAGTCATAGCAAAGGGAAAAATGAGGAGAAAGGATAGAAATAACAAAGGCATTTAGCATTGGTGTTTACAGTAAAATTGGTCCTTCTTCAGTGCAGACAATTCATGATGTGACCTTGTCACTAGGGTATTAAAGGTTTCATAGTAAAAATAAAGATTTTCAGTCATGAAAAAGCATCATCTTCAGCACACACAGCTTGCAGAGAGCCAGAAATGGTAAAATCTGCAGAGGGCCTGATAGCATCACGGAGAAGAAGTCAAAGGTTTACACCTTCTGACTTCTCTTTATTAGAAAATTATTTATTCATATAAAGTAGGGTTTCAAAATGATGATGGGATTAATCAATATGTTAGAAGAGAAAGTATTGAAATAACTTCACGGTTGGCATAGCCAGTTGTCGGATCAGCTCTCCCTTTCATAGGCACTTGTTATAACAGGCAGGGGGCTAACCCTCTCAGACATGGAGCTAATCAGTCCTTGAAAGTCACTTCATCCAGTGGAGTGGAATAATGTACTCTAGCATCGTTTGTCCACCTCTACCATTTGGAGCAACGTTATTTAGACTGTCCATTTTTGCCTCATCAGCTTCCATTTCAAAGAATTATTTTTTTTTTTCCAATGGCATCTTTTATCAGAACATCTGGTTAAATGTATTGTCTCCTACTATCCCCTTTGTAGTGGGCATTGTAAAGACCAGTCTGTGAATATACAGCAAGATAAAGAAAAAGCAGCTGCATAGTTGGAATGGCTATTCTTTAAGGCTGATTAAGTTCTCACAGAAAAGAAAAAAAATCTGGACAAGAAGTAAGACCACGATTAATGACCAAGAACAATATTTCCAGCAAAAAGTTAACTTAATCAACTTGCTGAACTGCAGGGTCCATTTACAATTACCACGCAGATGCGGGTAGCTTTCATCCTGCAGGCAGTGCACGTGCCTGCCCACCCTGTGCAAACAGATGTTCTTTGTCTCATTTTGCAATATTTGTTTCTGCCCTCCTCACCACAACTGGCTGCCTGCCCTGCCTGCAAGAATTGGTTTTTTTCCTGAGTCTAGGCTGGGCCTAATTGAACATGAATAGATTCCTTAGCCCCAAACAGGATCACTGAACTTGAAGAAGACAAAAGCTGATGGACAAGGACAACAGAATCAACTTTTCTTCACTACCAGCTATTCCTCACTGACACTCCGTGATAACAGTAAATTAAATGTTCATAGGGAAAGTTCTTTTATAGAAGAGGTATGTCTTTCTCCTAGTACTTGGATATCCCTCCTTGGGAAATTTCCAGGGAATTAATAAAAGTAAGACTAGATGAAACAATATTGACAATTTGATTATATTATACACAGAATTAACCTGCTCACAGAAATCCTCTTACTGTGTTAATTCCACTATTTTATTACATTTATTTTATGTATATGGAGAATGTGTTTTGTTCTTGCTATAATACTGTCATTTTAGAAGATCTTTTCTCCTGTCTGGAGGACGCTGGTATCAGCAAGGGAATAGAACATCTTTTGACATTTGTTCATCCAAATTGATTCCTAAAACGAGCACTTAGATGTTTCCTCTTTGTAATGCAGTAATAGCATGCGAGTGGCTATTTCAAAACATTCCTTACTGAATGGCCACCATAGGGCTTCTGGTGACTCTAGCTGTGCCCCTGTGTCTTTGAGTGATTCCCATTACCTATAAAAGATCACGAAAATCAATTTTATTTTGAGTAAATGATTGCCACTTAAGTATCAATAGCACAAAATATGGTGCATGGGTTTAAGAGTAGTCACTACCTTCCCTGAGCTGGGAAGAGTCTTGCTGTCATGCACAGGGGAATACTGATGCCAGCAGAATGTTTTCAAGGGGTTTCTGTGTTTGGGTCATAGTATAAAAACCATCTTGCTCAATTAGCTTTTTCTTTTTTCAATGTCACTGGTCATGTTTGTAATCACAGTGCATAATATTTATTCCTGACCCAACAGTTGAAACAGAAAGGAAGCATCTGAAAACAATGGCGACTCATTTTGCACATTTTTCTCTTTTGATTAAAAGGTCTGTTCTTTAAAATGAAGAAAAAAAAAATTTGGTCTTGTATTGAAAACCAGTGAGCTTTACTTTAAGAAGACAAATAAAACTAAAAAAGAACCAATCCCCCCTTTACCTTGTCCTGTAAAAGCAGAAACTTTCCACGGGCTTTTTATAACTGAACCTAATTTTTTTTTTTTACTTTTATGATATTTAATTCACTTATTTCATCACAGTATATGTAACACATCTGATAGAGCTTCCTGCAGAGTTTGGTTCTCTGCCGTTCTCCCAGCCAGTTAAACATAAGCAAAAGTCATGACACTAAAATGAAAAGAAAATGGGGAGGAAGAAGAAAGATAACCATCTCAAGTCACATTCACTGCTTCCCTCCAGGAATGGTTCCTGATACCATTCATTTGAATAGAAAAATAAGTTGTGTTTTTTCCTGACCTTTTCCATCTAGTTACAGATGGTGTTACTTAAAAGGCTAACTCAAGTCTTTTGCACTGTGAGAGTAATAATGTATAATGGTACTTATGTGTTGTAAATTAGGCCCTTGCCAATAAACATCCTTTTTAACCAGATACTTACTTTCTTGAAGTTCATAATAAAGCAGAAATAACCTATGCGAAACAGGAAATAATCTATGTGGAACAGAAAAATTAAGTTAGGGAAAAGTAACTTTGCTGTTCAGCTAAAATTATTGGGTAGTAATCAGCTTCATTCAACATATCTTTGTAAATCAGAACAGTGAAAATAGAGTAAATGAATTTAAATAGTCTTCACATCACAAATAAAAATGATGATAAAGAAGATAGGTGCAGATAATGGCATGTGTTTCTTTCAAATATGCCACCTGATCACAGGTTTATTTATATATAGTTAATGTTCTTTATTTATCCCTTTGTTATGATTCTGCCAGATTTTCATTTTCTATCTTGACTGCTGTGGTTCTTCATCTTATATGTATTTCTCTCACAAGAGAAATGCTGCTAAAATCATTAGTGCTTCTGCATTTGAGTCTGTAAGCAGCTTTTCACTGAATCATCTGCTTATACCTACATGGAAAAACAAATTGATGCTTAATTGTTTTATGGGAATAATTGAGGCTTCAAAGGAGGGTGGGGAACCTTTCTACAACCCTCCTGTAAAAATTGTTTAAAAGCATTTAAATTCAATATCTTGATAATTTCTGCCTCAATACATCAGGTGAGATCTTAATTGATAAGTCAGTGGAAGTTGTAAGCTGAAATAAATCCCGATAATAGCTGAAAGCTAAATTGAATGGATTACATATTACTTATATTATTAGTTAAAATCAATTAAAATATTTAAATTAACAAAACATAGTTAGAAAAGGATAGCATAATTATCTTTCCAAAATGGATATAGCGTCCTGAGACTTTGCTCTTGAAGGAGGGATGCAAACCAGTGCCCACCAACTGCCTGTGCTTCAGTGCTCTTCTGCAGTGCTTTCAGTGTCCTGAGTGAGCAGACACTAAGCCCTTGCTGTCTTTGCTTACAACTGTCAAATCTCTCCTGTGTCCTCTCCTATGACTCCCCATTCTAAATGCACTGTATTTCAAATCCTATGTGCTTCATGCTGAGTATGTCTCGGGGAATGTCTGTCTGTTACTATTTTTCTGCAGTCTAACATTACAGTGCAATTGGAGCAATGTTTCTGAAAGACCAGTTCAGTACATTAGCTCTCAAATATGAAAAAATACACTTTGCTCATTGAAATTATTCACTTATAGCAGCACTTCAGCAAAACATTGTCCACACTGACCTTGCAATTATATCACATCTAGTGTGTACTGATTTACATACTGCATGCTTTTCCACCTGTAATTGAGGCTATTAAGCAGAATGCAGAGGCTGAGCTCCACCCTCTGTATCTACCAGATTACACAGAAGGTGCAAACTCAACAAAACGTGCTGGGGATGCTGCGGCTGAAGCTACACTACGAGGGCTCATTGCCCAGCAAAGTAACACTCCTGCTTGGCAGGTGCCTCTCAGCATCTTTTGTTCAGTAAAGGTTATGCCATTCCCTGTGTAAATCACACATGCTGCTTAGCAAAAATCATTCTAAGATAAACTGGTCTGGAAAAGAGGGAGACACTGTGATGACACAGTCTCATTTTTACAATTGGACTAGAATTAAAATTTTAGATTAGATTAGAATTTTTTCAATCATTTTATTGCTGCTGTTTGAATTGGTCCTTGGAAGAGCATTTCTTTGTATTTTTTGTATTTTTTTGACTGAGTGAGGAACTTCTAAAAATGCTGAATTTTTGAATACCAAATCCCTTTTAGGTTTAAGTAACTATTTGCCCACAAGTTTTCAGGATTTGGGAATTAATGTGTCAGGTTCATATGCCTCCTGAAAATACCAGCAAATTAAACCACTACTTTCATGCATACAAAAATATCTTTAAATATTTTATTTCAAAACAGTTTTGTTTTTTGCACATTGGTTGGTTATTAACGTATTATGAGCTGAGAGTACTGATGGCCTAATTTGCTTCTTAAGATGTGAAAAATGTTTAAATCAGAAATGTCCTGAGGGGAAGGCCCAGGGGAAATAATAATATAAAAATAAAGCTATCTTGAGATCTTAATCTGGAATAGTATTTTACATTGTTCTTGCCATATAAAATAATTATGGAATCAACTATTAGAAGATGCTGAATTAGGGCTTTGGATGGCACCAAAAATCACTGTTGTGAAGGACGGGACAGGACATTTGCATGTGAAAAGATTGTGAATAGTATCTGTAAAGAATTGTGAAATTACTTCCATATTTATTATTATAATTTTGTATTATAATAATCACAGTCTCATTTCAGCATGACCTGCAAGAATAGATTAAATTAATGCCATTTTCTCTTCTTGTTAACATCTTTATCACAAGATCAAGCTGTCACAATTTTAGTGTCTAGAATAGTCTGTGAATTACAGAGGGCAGGAGCAGGACCATTTCCCCATTCTGCGCCTTGGTTTGCTCACCTCTCCCAGTTTGTTCTTCCTTCCCCACCACGCAGAGTGACAATCAACATAAAAGCCCTTTGTATTCTACGCTCCAGTAATAAACAGAAGACAGCCTTCACTATTTTAAACCTCAAGGTGAGTTAAAAATATAGAAGAACAGAACTGAATGAAAAAAGAGTGGAGAAAGAGGAGATTTGAAGGGAGGCAAGGTTTAGAAAGGATTGTACAAGAAAATGAAAGCAAATGTATACACACATCTTTAATGTACATACAATACACATGGCTAGAACACACACTGTCAAAATAATTGTTTTTACACTGATGATAAGAGAAAAATCTGTCTCTAGGACTTCACTGTCAGTTTTCATTAATAAGCATTTTGAACCTTAAAAAGGTTCAAACCTCTTATAAGAAAAAAAAAAAAGGCTTTGGAAATGTCTTTTTATATAAGCATAATATGAGAAATGAGAGGCTATGGTTGGTAAGTTTTGTCTGATTTTTCCCTTCCATTTTTCTCATTTTCTTTTTCTTCATCAACTTCAAGTAAGTGGACAGGAAAAGAAAGGACAGAATATCATCAAGGAATTTCAGAAGTGAAATTTTGAGACATTTTCAGAATATTCTCCAAAAAATGAAAAAAATCTTTCATTTAGATACCTGTTGAACAAGAGTTCAGGACTTTGAAACTAGTCAGTCCCTCCTTTCTCAAACATTTTGTTTCCTTGGTTTTAAGGAACTATTCAATAAGTGAATATTCTGTGAGATATTGCTGTTCCTGACTCAACATTGTTAATCATCGCCTAAGCTTCAATAATACACTTGTAGCTACAGAAATGAGGTGTATATCTCTGATAAAAGTTACATGAGATATTTTATCCTTTAGAAAAGTAGGAAGTTGTTGAAGGAAGTAAAATATTGAGGTTTGGATATCAGATGAAAGAATGCTGCAGTCTTGCCTGACTGAGTTATGAATAAATATTACATCCTTTTAATGTTGTCACAGATCATATTGTTCATGGGGTATTTTTGAAAACTCAACTGATTTAATGACAATTCACTTTTTTACCTTTTAGGAGAGAAAGTAAAAAAGGGGTTTAGCTTAGAAAGCCTCTCAATAGCTTAGACTTGCCATGGTGTTCACAACGTCTTGCAGGAGCCCTTTCCTTCAGAGTGAAAGATCCATTCATGATGCCTTCTGGCTCCTGGCAAGAAGATGCAATGTGACTCCATCCCAGAGGTACCATGGAGTAAACAGAACCTCCAGTTGTGGAGGGAAGACCTGGTTTTTTTCTAGCCAAATGTTAGGTAGCCAACATGAAGGACTGAAGAGGTGTATATTTCACTGAATACCCCAGCTTCAAATTTGGTCTAAAAATCCCTGGGGTTGTCTGCAATGACTCTATGCCATTGTAAATGTATATGTTGTAAGTCTTCTAAATGTACTATTGCACCACTAAACAAGTATCAGTATTGCTGCTATTGTGTTGTGTTACCATTTTCTTCTTGTGTTACCATTTTCTTCCTGGAGAAATGTGACGTAAACATCCAGAGCTACACAAAGGGCAGTTTGAACAGCAATGGTTTCCCACAGAATTCACAGAATTATTTAGGTTGGAAGAGACCTTCAAGATCATCGAGTCCAACCCATCTCTAATGAAAGCTGGCTATCCTGGACATTACGGTACAACACAAATTTCTGTTTCCCTTTCTTCCCTCCAGCCAGCTGAGCTCTGTCCTCCAGTGCTCCAGGACGCACTCCTTTGAGATCAACAAAAGGGATCAGATGAGTCCCAGACAAGCAGAGGGATGTAGATAACTTTCCATAGAAAACCATAATTCCAGTAACAATTATACCTCCAGGACTGTCTGGAAAATGCATGTATTTCACGGTAAATATTGTCAAAGAAAAAAAAACAAATGGCAGCTCAGGAGTACTTTATTTGACACCACAAAATATTTGTGCATGAACATAACTTTGCTGAAAGCTTCGGCCAAACTGAGGTCAGGCTATCCCTGTCCATGAACAACTGTGTGGAAATGAACATGGACTCAGGAGGAGCCATATTTAAATCTACTCAACATTCAAGGATTTTGGAAGACCTCATGTCTGCTCCCTTTATATTCTGCTTGATAATGAGCAGTAAGGTGAAATCAATGACTTATACAAGTAGACAAATTGTTTTAACTGCTAGTGAATGTATTGGGGGTGGAAGTCTGCCTTCTTCACCTAAACATGGTTTCAGTGCTGACAATGCAGATGATCTTCCTTTCTGACCATTCATCTAACCATTCCATCTGCCAAGCTGTCTAGGTTGAAAAGAATACCACAACTTAATACCAAGAGAGCAGCTGAACAACAAAGCTGACAGAACTGGGAGTAAAGTGGTGAAGTTTTGGGCAACCTGCTGTTCCTGCTTAGCAGCAAATAAAATGTTCTGGGGCATTATTTACATGCATAATTCATGAGGATACTTCTTAGAGGAAAGTAAAACCAAACCCTCATATAGTTCCAAAATAATCTTTAATTTCTCTTTGATATACTGAATATGTTGACAGCTGATTTCTATCAGAGGTTTTTGGTCTACGAATATTCAAGGGTTATAACTGCAGACCAGTTTCCAGAAGGCTTAGAAGAATAAGGCTTAATTTGATGTGGGTCATGTTGTCAAATGATGGCTTTTTAACATGGTATATTTATATACTAATTCCATTGTATGTAAAGGGTGATTACTTATTTAATGAAGAGTCTTCAGTGGAACAGAGTTTGTCACAAGATAATGGTCTCATGCTGTTAACTAAATGGGAAATCATTTACTGTAAAAAATATAACTCTAATTTATGAGATTACCTTGTACAAGCAAAGATCCAGCAATGGGATGTGGGCAAACATAAGAAAATATATTGTGACAGAAAGACTATTTGCTTGTCCATAACATCAAAAATGGTAACGCACAAAAAAATCTCTACTTTGTTGTATCTTTATCCCCAAATACATGTCAAAAGCGAGTCAAATCAATGCATTTGTGTTAAAAATATTTTATATGCATTTGTGGGAAAAAAATCACTCAATGGTGACTGCTACAGAACGGCAGAATTCAACCCCCTTCTGCCACTTGACACTGGAAATTACAAAAGGGTATTTTCCATGAGTTTCTGTGCCTCTTGGTTTAGGTACCTTCCACCCCCAAACACACATGTCCTGCATTCAGCACGTGTTCAAGGAGTGCTCCCAACTCCTCTTTAAGTTCCTCTGTTTCTATTACCAATATAAATTAATTTGCATGTAGGAGTTTCCTAATATCCCTGAATGTGGTGTTAATATACAGCTATAAACTCAGTGTTAATCAGGACTAGTGAGACAAATAATCTCCCTAAGGGGAAAGTGTCAGTTACATAATCAGAATACATTAAAATCAGGTAAACTGAATGTTTTTAATAAAAAAGAGCAAAATGAAGGGCTGAATTTATAGCTAGCAGACAAAGGTTCCTTAAAAATAGACCTATTAGTGCTTCCCGCAAGGTCAGATCAAAGATGATGAAATGAGAATTGACCAAACACAAGAGCAATTCCCGGCTAAATAAAAAGCCAGATATTATTTTCTTCAGTGAAAACAGAAAATGAACATAGAGACAAGAAAGGTTGATCACTGATGCCAAAAATGTACTTTCCATTCTCTGAGCTTTCTAAAGTCTCTTCTTTTATCCATTTTCTATTTTTCATCATATTGCCATTCTCCCTTTTTTGTCAATGACCTTTCTTCTGTCCGACTCAGCTTCTGTCTAATGACCTGAAGAGGCCTTCTTCACAGCCTGGAAAGCTTTATATTTAAGATCCCCCTCCTTCATTAGAGTGAAAAGTGAACAGCCTCTATGTGCTGGGTGTTAATGAATGTGAAGAAAGATTTTTTTTGTATGTGTTTTACACATTATGTTCTTGACTCCTTGAGGTGCTACAATAAATTGCTGCGCTTCATTTACAAGGAGTGATAACAGAAGCAAAATGAGGATCTGGCAGCAAATTACTTCTCAGTTCACCCTGGGTCAGGCTGCTGGGGCTAATGAGAAGAGGTGCTCTAATTTTAAACTCCTCCTCAACCAAGCTATTCTTGCATTAATGTTCACTGCTATAAATTGTAAAGTCAAATGAAGGAGCACTGTTGAAAATTAACCAGTATTTTTATCTTTTGAGTACCCAATAGAACATATTTTGGCTTCTAAGCCTGGTGGTTATGAAAGGCAGCACAGCTACACCAGCCGCTCCCGCCTCACCACGGCAGGACGCTCCTTGCACACACACACACACCAGTGTTTCTGCCTTTTCTTTACATGAGAGGCAGAAATGGTATGGCTTTACAACCAGATTATAATTTAACTCAAAGAAGAAGGTGTTTAAAGCCAGCCTTTTTGTGTTGCTTTAACAGGACACTGCACACAGACATTCAAATCGTGCTGAATTACTCTGTCCATTTAATGCTGCCACATGTTTAATGAATTGTAATTGTGTATATGGAAAGACCCTGTAAATCACGGACCCATTTATGTCTATGAACTCCTTGTTGCTATAACCCAGAGCAGGATTTGAGTAGTTAATGAGAAACTAATGCAGCACCTGCTTCTCTCATGAAATATCTTCTTAAGCCTGTATTTTGTCAATTCGAAAAAATCAAATACAATACAATTGGGGGGGGGGGGGGGGGAGGGGGGGGGAGGGTGTGTCTGGAACCCAACACAAAAAAAACCACAGAAGAAACCCCCAAACAAATAAACCTCAAACCAAAATCATAGTCCTGGGTTCATAGTCAGGGAGCTACATATTTTGAAGAACATGATTCCCGATTTTCATTACTGGATTTTTATTGATAACTTGGCACTGACTACAATGACATTAATATATTTGAAATATGTATCAATGGTATGGCATTCATTTTTTGTGAGACGTGTCTGTCCTGGTACATTCTTCCATGAAATTGCTACATAACATACAAATTAACCACACTACCCTACTCTAATCATTGTAATCAGTTATGTTTTCATGTGTACATTACTAATATATAAGGTTGTTGTAGTTCTTGTGTGTGGTTTAATTGCTTGTTTTTGCATATCTTGTGTGATTGATGATGTTCTAGAAATCTTTTCCCCGAAAGGAGACTTTCTAAATTACTTTGTTTAGATGCTAATGATTGTATTTCATTAGTGGCCCTCTCATCCAGAATCATCTTTAAATGAATGAATATGCCATAATTAAAAATCTGAATTATGAATTACTTTGAAAGGAGACAACATTGTCCCGATTTCCCACTGCGACTCAGTGTTATTTCAATTATGTAAATATGTTTAATCATTCCCCTTTTGTTTTTCTAATTATTTAATATTAATGTTGCTTTACCCCTTTATTGCTACAAGAAGGGATATGGCATCTTAAATGAGAGTACTTAGACAAGTGATACACAGATGACTAGATTCAAGCAGACATTTACCAGAATGCATAACCCATTTCAAAAACAAACATGCTATTAACATTCATACTAATATAGCAACACTAGCAGTAATTGCCCTTCATGCATGTTTTGTCTTTATAAACCTAATGTAATGTATTCACAATGTACGATCTCCAATCAATCTCCTATCAAACTTAAAATCCATTTGTACGGCTTCAAATTCTCTTGAAGTGCACATTTTAAGTAAAGAGATTTCTCTGCCCACACGCTGCACTTTTTCAGTAGTTTTAAAAAACAGATATAAATTATAAAGCATCTGGACACAAGATCTTGTCTCATTGAAAAAGGCCACTGTATTTTATAGGATTATTTCCTGTGAGCTGTAGCAACCTGAAAAAGTTAATGCTCCTGAAAATTACGCATAATACTGTACTTCTACTGAAATTCACAAAAGGAAAAGACTGTGAGGTTAATATCTGTAAAACTGTCAAAATCATAAATCCATATTAGGCATTACACATGCTACATAACAGAAAATGGAACTTAATTATAAATATTTACACATCATGGAAATGTTACATGAGTTTCTAACTAGATTATTGTCTAAAGTGTAATAATCTGACATTTACTTTGAATCATCCTGAAGCAGAATTCCTAGAATACAGTATCTCACTTCACTGTAAGACTAGCAACACAAGTTCAGAGCATTGTTTAAAATATTTATTTGTAAATGATCTGACGTACCAGAGAGAAATGTGAGTTTTGTTTCTATATTCTTTAAACAACAGTGTTGTGAAAAAGTGAGAACTTATTAGTGGAAAATAATGCATCTGTTTCAATTTTTATCAGTAGTAACTTTTTTAATATTAAAAAAAAATCTTTATTTTTAATTATAGGTTTTACATTTTGCCAGCGGCCATGGGTTAAAAAGGGTAATGAAATGTGCATGAGTATTATCAGTGAAATCATTCTACCACTTCCAGTTTGAGTTTATTATTCTCTGCTCTGCAGTTTCTACAGAGAGAATACTTCCAATTAGCATTGCTGCTCTTTTAGCCTCTGAATTACTCTTGGATTATTCAATATAAAGGGAGAAAAAAAAAAAAACAACACAAAACCAAAAAACTGCTAAAAACACATTCTTGTTTGGATTTTTTAAAAATAAGATTTTCCATAGGCAAGCATAGGGTAGTCATTTTCTGTGGACTTCTCTCTTGCCGTTGGATGAAGGTCTGCCTGCAAGCAGATTTGTGCATTTTGTCAAAAACACACACAGGTACAACCAGTTCAGTAAGCACTGTTACAACACATATTCTTTATGCGGATGTATTTTTTGGCAGTAATTCTTCCAGAGTCTTTAGTGATGCTGACATTTTCAACCAAAATAATGGCACAAGGTAGCAGCTGCAATTTCTGTTCTATTACAAATGTGTGTGTGGTGTGTGTGTTTGTGTGTGTGTGTGAAACACTTCATTTTTCTAACTAATTTAAAAAAAATTATAGAAGCGACCCCTTAGTATTTCTGTATAAGAGTCCCAGTGAACTACCTTTTCTTTGCAGACCACATCCCTTGAGAGACAATACTTTATAAAAACAGTCAGAGGAGAAGAGAAGAGAGAGGAGAGAAACTGATATAAAACTTTGATGGGCTGGTATGTTATAAATGAAGAAAGCAAACAGCAGGAAGCTTAGCCTCCGTTTTATATGTTACATTTTTCACAAGCCAGTTTCATTACAAAAATTAGGAATGGTAATTGCTACATATAAATGTAAAGTGTCTCTCTTGGCCCAGCAGAGGGGATAAAAACCCCCAACCAAATCCCAAACTATAATGCCACTCTCTGTTCTCAGGATTCTTAAGTATGCAAATAGTTTTTCCACTTAAGATCTCCCAGACACAGATCTGGTCAAAGCAAATTACCCAAACAGTTTGCATTCATCAGAGAGGAAAAGAGATGATAAGGCAGATAAAACCAATGATTGTAGACATTTTGAACAAAAGCCTGCCATTTTACAGAGGAGATTATCTTGTACTCTAATTCTCTAGTTATATTAGGAGCAGAATCTTATTTTCATATTATAAGATAATGTGAGGTGAAATGGTAGATAAAACCTGCCTTCACTGAAGTGAATGACAAGATTTTCATTGACACAAATGGAGTACTTTTGTTCCAGGGGCTTTATGCTGTGTGCTATTTTTTTAGTGGTTTTTTTGTACAAATACTGGCCTTTCTAACTGAGTACTTTAATATTCAGTATTGTTTGTGCAGCCTATGTTTTGCTTGCTCCCATGGAATTATTCATCTCCAAAAAAAAATCATCTAGCATATAAGGTAATTCAACTTTCTCATATTAATTGTGTGAATAAAATGTTCTTCTTTTACATTTTAGTTAAGATGGCCATAATGCATAAAATTATGATGCAGAATGTTACTGTGTAAAATGTTATATATGATTTATCTTCTAACAAAATACAAAGGTACATGAAATCCTACTTTTTGTATAAATTCTAATAATCTTTGTCCCATAGATGTCCCCCAAAATTTATGAATTTATTACAGCCTTTTTTTGCTCAAATCTCTCACTGCTCAACATTTAGGGCCAGTTCTGTACCTCTTGAGCACCCATGCTCTGAACAACAGGATGTTGGGCATGCACCTCTTCTCAGCTGAATGCAAGGAGTAAGAATGATGGTGCCGTGAAGATCTGGTTCATGTGTTACAAACCACCATCCACCCTGCAATAGTAATGGTCAGTTTGAACAGCTCCATGAGTGCCATGCCAAAATGAGAATGATGGCAGTTACCTGGGTGAGTCTAAGAAAATTTTTCAACATGTCTTGGGTGAGACAAACACTCATATTATGAATAACAGTACAAATACTTGATGAAATTATCAATAAAAATGTTTTTTCCAAAGTAAGGAAGATTAAACAGTAAGACTATAAAACAACATGATTAACACAACACATACAAAGTAAAAAGCAGATAAATCTGTTGCAAATAGTGTTTGGGTTATGCTTCTGACTTCTAGGTTTATGCAGATATCACTGACCCATTTGAAGAAAACCCATTAAATTCCTTGTCCTCCCTGCTGGGAACATAAGGAATAACTGATCATTATCCTCTTCATAACCATTTGTGACATACTGAAAAAATTGTCTTGTTCCCTTTTTTATTTCCCTTCATTTAGCATAAATTGATATAGACACATCATGCTTTCCACACAGTTTAGCAAATATTTAGTGAATTCTTTATCAATCCTGTGGCTTCTCTCTCCAGACACCTGCTTTGTTCTGGAAGTGCCATGTCCACAGCTGGGCACAATACTCAACAGGAATCCCCACCTCTCGCATCCATAACCTCAAGCTCCCATTAACACCTCTCAGAATGAAGTCTGTCTCTTTTTCTACAAGAATTCCTCCAAATCTTTTCCAGTTCTACTGCTTTTTACAATCTTTCCTTAATGATCACCGCTGGGATCACTTCTGATGCAGTGGATAAAGCTAGTCTGACTCTTACTTGTAAATGGATTTTTCTCAGATCAAAGTCTTAGATTAACCTTTAAGAAAAAAATGAGATATTTGTAATTCCTAGTTCATTTCAGAACAAACTAATCATTCCAGACCATAACAATTGACTGGCGGTGTCTTTAGTAAAGATTGTCACCACTAGCAAAGCCCACTTTACACCCCGAAGCATAAAAACTGTACATTATCACAAAGTTCTTTTTACCTGGTTCTGAAATAAAAACATTAACAGGCATATAAGAGGTTTTAGTAGAATCAGTTTTTAATACAGCTTTTTCTACAGCAAATGAGAATATTAAACTCATCAAAATGACAAAATCTATAATTTGAATAACACAAAAGACCCAATTTAACTTCACCTGTCTCCCCAGAGAAAGTGCTTACATCACTGAGATAGGTCTGGATATGTCCCTGTAATAGTGCAAAACACTTAAAGAAGCAGAATCAGAAACAGCTTCAGTTTTATTCTGAGTAAAGGAATTGGAGGAAACACTTCCTCAACTGAAGCCATAGGTCAGGGAAAATCAAAGGATCCCAGGCCATAGCAGAAGGTCAAGGAAGGGGTCCCACGGCCCAGGCTTGGGGTGGGCTGGGCATGGCAATGACCAGCCAGGAGTAGAGAAAATGAATCACAGAATAGTTAGGGTTGGAAAGTACTTCTGGAGATCATCCTATGCATTTGCAGACATGGCTTCTCATCCCATCACTGGGCACTACTGAAAAGAGCCTCGCACCACCCAATTGACATCCATCTTTGAAATATTTATGCATTAATGAAATCCCCTCTCA
Source organism: Hirundo rustica (assembly GCF_015227805.2). Lineage (NCBI taxonomy): Eukaryota > Metazoa > Chordata > Aves > Passeriformes > Hirundinidae > Hirundo > Hirundo rustica. The sequence goes on from NC_053455.1 coordinate 25,223,816, forward strand.
GTCTTCTCCTCCTTCTCCTCTCTAGACTGATGAGACCGTGCCTATGTTGGCTAAGCTCCTGCCAGGCTGGTGAAAAAGGCAGAGACTGAGTGCCAAGTTGGGTAGCGCCTTGCTATTGACTTTAGAGAGCTGAATGTCAGAAGGAATAACTACTAGATACGTAAAATGGTTCAAAATGCCTGCTAAGGTTTCACATTGTTTCAGGGGCAGGAGAACCAGGTTCAGGTGACCAAAAAGAATTGTGGTTTTCTAGTTCAATGGCTGAACTGAAACATGGGGGCAAGTTTTTATATTTTGTTTTTAAAAGCCTGACTCTTCAAGCCTATTTCTAAAACCCACTTCCAGCTTCAGGATCTTGACTCTGAAGTCAGTTTTAAAATGAGACACTGAATTATTTACTTTGCAAAATACTGAAAGAATTTCAGCTTCTTTTCTTTGTTCTAACTCATCACGAATTTGGAGATAATTTTGTAGAAAGTTTTGATTCCTTTTAAGCAGTGGACTATTCCAAAGGAAAACCCATACCTACATGTATATGTTTATTCTATTGTTTCCCCTTCTAGCAGTAATAAGGCAATGTTTGAGATTTGCTGAACTGTTTTGATTATGTGGTGAAGCCTGTGATCTGAGCCAGGTATTGCTTTGCTACAATTGTTCTTTTTACACAAAAAATGTACATACAATTCTTTTTACCAGAACCCAACAGGAACAGACAAGAAACATTTCATTGGGACATGCTTCCAAGCCTGTCTTTTCAGACACAAATCTGCTCAAAAGAAGCTTGGTCTTGGCTTCTTCTAAGGGGAAATACTACTCCAAGTTCTCCTGCCTGCCCTGCTGCACAGCTTGCTTGTCTGCTTCCACAGCTGTGTTCCACCCACTGCCTGAGCTCTGCATTCCTGAACAATGGTAATTCCCACCATCCCCCAAAATCACCACCTTAGTCTTTCATATTTCTAGCTATTTGCTGCTTTGGACACAGACTTCTCTTTTTTCCTTGTTTGCTTTCATAAAGGAGCTTGACTGCCTTCTTTTATTCAGTAAAAATTAAGAGAACTTGTGTGCCAAGTAGCTTGTATATGATTGCCAAAAATAAGCTTGCTGGAAGCCATTCCTTTCAATGCCATAGACCTGCCCATTGTCCAAGTGCAATACAGAACAGAGATCTCTTGTGGAACACGTCTCTGATTCGTTCCCATTTAACTAACAGTGCATAGTTGTTTCTTATCCCAAATATCCTCCGAGACATGACACTGTGCCTTGAATCCTATTTCATGTTCTAATGATGCCTTTGAAATGAAAATAAGTGTAAAAACCCCAATATTTGTCAAGATACACAATCCAGGAAAATTTATCATTGCTTGTAGAAACTTTTAACAAGAAAAGACAGCTGAGCAAGGGAAGATGTACAAATTAAGCTTTTTTCTTCAACAAGCTTGAGGTAGAGAAAAGGTCAATCCACCACAGTAACTGGTGATGTTGCTATGAGGGGTTTAGAAAGTCAGATCTTGTAGCAAGGGGAAGGCGAAGACATGCCCTGGCAGAGAGGAAATAGCCCTAGGAATGCTTAGCACCCATCTGGGGTAGCCAGCTTTCAAGGTAGCTGAGATGCTGGAGCAACAAAACCAACAACAAAAAGGAGCTTGTTTAAAAAAATCTTAAAATTGTGTTCTCTTTTCTTCTGTATTTGTCCCCATGGTCACAGACCCCATATTATTTATTCCTTATCTTAACAGATGAAGTAAAATTACTCTGGTAGTAGTGCTAAGAACAACTCCTCCATCAGAAGAGAGCAGCTCAAAGGCCACAGCAATGCCTGGCAACCAATGTTTTTAATATGAGTCCCTGTTCTAGCCCTTTAGATAGGATGGCCTTGACCCTTGACCCTCAGGTGCTGGGAAATACCTACAGGCCACACATAGATTTGCAGAGAGAGGGCAAAGAAGCCTGTAGGTCCATGTGTGCTCTCACACCCTGCTGCTCCAGCAGCTGGGCAGCTAGGCAGCTTTCAGGTTCAAACTCAAAGTACAATAATTACACCTGATGCTTTTCCAACCTCCCAACCTTGTTCAGAAACAATGTTTCTTCTCTGTTGTATTGGCAGCAACAGGATTTGTTTTGCTATCACCCTGCAGCGTAGGACTCAGGACACGGCACAGAACACAGAACACTGTCAGTGTTACATCAATAGTCAAAACTGCCTTTGCCCTGGCAACATGCAATGTATAACTTTGTATTTCATAAGACTTTGCCACTTATGGTAGAGGCATTATTTCTTCTCATCTTTTAAGTTATTTGTTTATTTTCAAGTTTGACCACCTGCCTGAGATCTGGCAATTTGAGCACTTTTCATTAGCATCAGAATGGGAAAACTAAACTTTGGGATAACACCACACTCATGATTAATTGTCTAATTAATTATTATTATCATTTGCATTGCATCCATATTTGAACACTCTAATTAAAGCACAGTTCTGCTGAGTTCAATGCTATAGAAATATGTCAGGGGAGAAGCTCCATTTCCCAGTGAATCTGCAGTCCAAACAGCAAATGCAAAGCAGAAAGAAAGAAATTTAGAAAGTGACTTCCCCAAGAGCATATAGTAACATTGTCAGAACAACGGGAAAAAGAAATTCAAAACAACAAAAACTTTCCACCAGTCTTATGATATCAGACCACATCTCGTAGATGTGTCTAGATCTGTCTCTATTTAAATCATGAAACATGCGAGCATGTATGGCTCTGTTCATTCAAAATCGCATCTTCATTATCCTTCTCCTATTACATGTCTCTGTCCCTATTTACAACTGAACCTTCTGAGCATAATCAGACATCTGAAAGGCACAGATACTCCTTTCCTACACCACAACATAAACTGTAAGTTTAGCCCTTCCCACACTATGTATATTTTATATGGGATAATACAATTTGTAAACTTAACACACATAAATCGAAATCAAACCACAATAGATCAAGTCAAGCACCCACTGAAAAATACCAAAAGATCACATGGCTAAAGATAACCTCAAGCAGAAGAGAGCAATCCTGCACTGATGTTTGGAGCATGAAAAAGGTGTTCTCACTAAACGATGATCCCACATCCAAGGAGGAGTTGATCCTTCCACAAAGCTGGGTTGGTGTTCAGAACAAAGAGCAGAAACAGCCAGACTCAAAAACAATGTAAGCAGAAAGACTTTCCTTTGAGAAATCCAATTGTATAAGCTGGTTTCTCCAAAACTTTTGTGCAGATCTATGTGGGTTTTTATGGTGCTACAAGAGAGCAGCTCTCAGGCTGTGGAACCTTGCACTGGGTCAGTGGTACAGGCTGGTCCCAGCTGCAGCATCCTGCTGGTCCCACAGCTCTCAGGCAATTGGCAGATAGCAGCAGCAGCCTGCAGCCAGAGCAGAGTACATCACAACCACATATTTAGTGTTTCTACACATTTCTCTACTTTTTAATAGAAGAAGACAGACATTTTAGCTGCAAGGAATACAAAAATCTTGATTGAGACTGGGAAGCAGGAAAATCCACTAGAACACTGGGATGAGAAAAAGGAACTGGTGTAGCTGTATTTTCCCTAGAGCATTTTTTCAATTTCAGTGGAATAGTTAAAAGAAACTCTGGTGAAATACTTTTGGCTAAATACAGAAAATTCAGTTTTGGATATGTTGCCTCTGTGACTTGTGTTGCCACTCACCATGATGGACAAACCTTCCCAATCTCAGTACAAGGTGGTTTTCCTTCCAACTTAGTCATCACTGCCAGCCTTGATAATGTGTGCCCTACAAAAGTCACCCAGGTACTGGAGTCCAGCTCAGAGAGGAAAGCAGACAAACAAACCACAATTTCCAGGTGGGAATTACTGGGTGTATAATTTTGGTAGTAAGCTACAGTTTTTGTTCAACCAAAGCTACAACCTTCTACTTATTTTGGAATTTTGTTCAACTCCAACCTCAACAACTTCAGTCACTAAAAAATAACCTCTTTCAAATCCTTCACGTGGGTTAGAAATCTTAACATTGTTAAGGAAAGCCTATATTATGAAAAAGGGAAAAAAGGGACATAAATTAATCATTGTCTGTCTTATCTGGTGTTGAAGAAATTTTTCAGGCAGAAGTTTTCAACCAATCTTATAAAGAATATTTATTTCTACTCACTCAGTAATTCGCAATTTGCATTTATGTTTGCACCCAGTTGCAGAATTCATGACCCAACCAATGCAACTGTATTTAGAGATATTTTAAATATAAACCAGAACCCTTCAAGAAACAGCACCTTCTTCTTCCATTTCTTCCCCTCCTGCTGAAACACACCTCAGAAGTCTTTTAAAAGGAAGATCGTGTAATAACTTGCAATCAATCCCAACACCAGTTTTACTAAAGTTACAGCTAAGCTATACTCAGGACCAGATCAAGGGATAAGAAAAAAGGTAATTTTCTGTCACCTTTGTTATCCATTCCCATTTCATGCACAGTAAAAAGCAATGAGCTAGTTCAGTTACCAGAAAAATTTAGAGGAGTCTTTCTGAATTACCTGCAAGGAGCCTCAGACAGCTGTCCCACCAATGGCAGAACTCCAGAGTGAAGAAGGAGTATGAAATAACCTCTTCCCACCACAGGACACCAAATGCAGAAGAAAGCTGGGAAGAACAAGACCTATGCAAGGTCACCACATCCAGGACTGGTATAAATGGTATAAAATCCTGCATAAAGGGTCAAAGATGTGCCTAAAACTTCCGAGAAGATCTGAGTCCTGTTTCTGTCTGTAACAGGCTAACTGTTATGACTTTTGATCCTCAGACCACTACAATGTTATCGTGAGGATAAACAGTAGGACTTTGCTATTTCTGCCGGAAAATGGATATCTGCTGGGATCTCTGAGTCCAGCCAGCCATCGAAGCTTCCTACAGCATCCCAGACAGCATGAGGGGATGACACCAGAAAGGTGAAGCAGTGACTAGCACTTGCAAAAGAGCTCTGAAGAGCCCAGAACTGTTGCAGATCACAGCACGCCACAGAGCTGTCCAAACTCAGTAAAACCTGACATACAGCTGATTGCCTCCACAGCCAGAAGGAGAGCTCAACTCTGAAGGAAGTCACAATTCAGATATCTTGGGAACATTTTGATGGTTCCATGAACTTTATGACTATTATTGACACCAGAAGCTTCTCAGCTGAATCTATGATAGCCTATTTGAGCTAAATACATTAGCTGTGGTCAGTGTGCCAGTCTGGGTGGGAGGAGCAGCCAAGATACGGATCCCTTCCTGACTGGCTTCATCATATGTGTACAACTCTGAAGGGATAAGTATCTTAGCAGCTTGTTTGGTAAAGGGCGATTACCAATTCAGCAGCACCAACTGGCTAATGAGAAACTGAATTAACAGAGCTGACAAGAGCTCAGTTCCCCAACACTGCCTGGATTATATTGACTAGGAAAAGACAGCAGCATATATCCAATTCATGAAGGTGTGCATTAGACCCACTTAATTTTGCTGCCAAATTTCTATCCCCTCAAACACCACCATGAGATTTTGCACCTATAAGAGACAGGACTGGTTCTACTACAAGTATGACTTAAATAATTTAAATTTGAATAAAATATATTATCTAGTTCATCATCTAAATTTTAATGCTGTATGTTAACCAAAGCTAAATTAATCAAATGTACTCCCCAAAAAGCCAGACAGAACAAATGGGCACTTTAAGTATAGTTTTAGGCAATTGGTCTCCTTTATCACAACCTGGGATTTTGCAATCATTATTTCATCTTCTTTGTGCCTGAAGCTTTCGTTCTCCATGATGTTTTGATCCTTTTTTGCCAAGCCTCTTCAGCTGCAGAAAGCTTTGGTTTGCTTTCCAGTTCAGGTTCCCGTCTGCCGCTTCTAATCCTCATTTTCATTCTTGACAGTTAGTCATCTGATTTCTTTGATCCTTTGTAGCAAACCTTGAACTCTGTTTTTATTCAGATTAGAACCCAGCACTGAGAAGTAATGTTTTCTTTTCCTTGTAGTTTTGCAGCCTCTAGCTTGTTAAATCTTGTTTATTTTTTCAAAAACCTTCAATTGCTGCACTTGAATTTTGTGTGATTTCAGGCCAGGTTTCTGATCTACATGCAGCATCTGTGACAACAATTATCAGCTTCTAACAATTGCAAGGAGTGAACATCTTCCATGTCTTCTCTCTTTTTCAGTTCCTAAATGTTGTTTAGGCAGTATGGATGGCATACAGCACTGGGAGAGCAGTAAGTTACCCAGCTGTAACAGGCACTGCTTGGACTCTCACAGCCTTGCAGGTGTGTAGGACAAGGAGATCTTTCCAGGTCTTACATTCATTGAAGTGGAGGAAGCACTCTAAGGATCTCCACTGTTGTATGGGAAGTTCTTGAAAACCCTTGAGAACTTAGGATGTCCAGGCTGGCATCTCAAAGCACCACCAGAGCATAAATGATTGCTCCATGTGTGTGCCAGAGTACAGCCCATGACAGATGACTGACAAATGCAATTCATCCAGCTCATGCGAAAGACGACGGCGCTTGACTTCAGCATAGGTCATCTGGATGAAGATGCTGGTGGACAGTAGGATCCCTTCCTTGGTGTGCCATAATGATCATGAACTCTTAGTAACCAGAATGATCATCCGAAGTGTGATCCAATTAAATTTTCCTGGAGGTTACTGTCCACAAAGAGGGAGGAAGATTGATCAGTTGAAATCAGTGGAAGCAATAAATTGAGTGGGTAGCTGAGTTATGAGTGACCTCTTATGTGGTGACTCAACTGCCACAAGCAACAGTGTAACCTACTAATTCATTGCAGAGGACATTGTTGGACAAGGTATTTAATCCTCTATTTGGATGCACCACTGTTCCTTAATTAGTTTATCAGTATGGCCAGTGCTGCTGGGATTAGAACAAAGGTTCCATTTGCACAAATCACCTGGGAGTGTATTCTGCATCTCCATGCGTGGGGCAAAAGAGGACATCAAGTAAAGACTTCAGAGCAATACAATGTTCTTAGGCCTCCTTTTGAAGAATCCCATAAGGATCTTTGGAACCATGTTTATTTTCCACCGGAGCCTCCCTCCTGGAGCCTTCAATGCCATGAGTTTAGGAATTGTTCAGACGTTATTAGTACAGCAGTTCTTAGACTTACATGAGATGGTTAGTGTTAAAGATGTTAAGCCAAGAATACCCAAATTTTGCATTCTCAGACAGACATAAGCACGCTGAACACTTCTCTAGGGCCCGAGTTTCTCTAAGTAGGACAGGCCATGCCTGTACATGAATCCCAAAGGTTCAGAATTTGGCATAGAAGACATCATGGCTGCAAAACAGTATTGAACAGGCCTAGCAGATACAGACTTTGAAAAAATATTAATTTCAAATAAGAAAAGGAAAAAAGCTCTTCACACCTTTGCAAAAAGGCTTACAGATTTTAAAGTTTGCAAAAAGGATGAGCTGAGCAGTCGTTGGGTTGCATCTGAAGAGTGCTAGGGAAGAGTCATTAATTCCGTGTTCTTTATACTCATGCATGGAAGCATGAAAGTCAGAGTTTATACACATGTTCTTAAAAGATCCTGCTGTTCAGATTTCTGATTTTTCACATACATGTGCCTCTGGATCCATGCTGATGAGTACTCAAGGAACACAATACATTGTCAAAACAGAAAATAGAGTCTAAAAAAACACACAACATGAAACAATGCCAAGAAGCCATGAATATGCTGATTTAAAACACTGTTAACAAATTTCAAGGACTGCCAAGCTACATAGTTCCCTTAAGCACAGCTAATCAAGAAATTAAATGTCAAGGGAATCATTATAGAACACCTTCTGAATGGACCTTTTCTATACGAGGAGTACTCACGTTTGTCCAGTAAGAACTATTATTTGTACAATAAACACCAGTATAACTTTTCTTTTTGTCCCATCCATCTGGGAAAAAACAGGAGCATTGGTACTGATTCCTTGACCTCTTTGCTGTGATGTTTTGACCAGCAATGTAACTAAGCACTGATTCTTTACAGTCCTCATGATACACCTGAGACACTGCAGATACAAACCCTGAGTGGGAAAGAGATGTTGTGTGAAGTTTTCTTGGTAATTACCCTAAGTGGAGATGAGTTTTGGTCTCTTGGTCTTATCTGTCAGGCATTAATTGCTTCCCTGGTTCCTTACAGCTGGAGTTTTCTTTTCCTAAACCTCTTTCTCTTCCAAATACATTTCTTGCATTTCTTACCTGTATAAAGCTACTCAGCCCTTTGTTGCCATGGTTTTCTTAAATGTTCCCATGTTTGTCCTCTCCCATTTTCCACAACATACAATTCAAAAACTTTTGTCAGCCAGGTTCTTAATTACTGACATAAATCACCTAAGTTAATGAGACACCTGTTAAAGAGACCTTTACCACTGTGATATTTTCAATTTATGTTTTTGATTTAACCATTCGCTAAGACTTAACAGAAAATAATTTTCTGTCTCCTAAAGCTTTACTTCATTGTAACTCAAACAGTGTGAAATAAGAAAGAAGCATTCAAAAGGTAAAACCTAAAAATATAAAGCCAGCGTCACCCAATTTTTAAAGTACATTTTTTCAAATAGTTTGTCTAACTATGGTCTTCCAGGTCCCAATGCTATCTTCACCTCCCCTGGGATCGTCATGCTGCTTAACAAAGAAGGTAAAATATTTTGTCCAGATGGTAATTTGTGCCCAAAAAACACATGGCTCATAAGGATAGTCATAAGATAAGGCTAAATAAAAAACAAGGGGGGAAAGTTCACGTTACTTTTCTTCCATCTCCTCACACTACATTCCGGTTTCAAGGCTGGTGGCTGCCAGACAAGCAGAAATAGCCACATTTGCTTGAGTTTCTCTGATTGTACAGATATTTATATGTACATACAAACCAAATACTTATTCATCCATAAAAGAAACAAAACACTTAAAACACCCACAAAACACCAAAGAACTCATGGTTTATTTGACTCATAACCAGAAGTTCCTTCTGATGTCTTGCAAAGAGAAAGCATATGAAGCACTAGCAATTCAGTAGCAACTATCCGGGCAGGAAATTTCGCCAATAGACAATGATATATTTAACAGTGACTACAAGAAATTAGTATTTATTTACTTTCATGAAACTTGTTAAACAAGAAGTACCACACGAGCAATGGGACAGGTGGTGCGTGCAGCGGCGTCGCCCCGTGAGCACACCTCACACACCTCACACACCTCACACACCTCCTGCTCCCGCATTTCCCATCGATGTACCGCCAGCCACACTGACGACTATTCCGTACTTTCAGGACGAAAAGCCGAGTGCCAGGCGGCGGAGGCCGGACGAATGCCTCTGCGAGCTCCGTGAGGCCGCTGCGCAGAGCCCGGCGGCGCCGCGGCCGAAGACGGAGGTGCAGAGTTTAGGAGGTGCTGAGGGCGCTTAAGAGAAAGCGCGGGTCTTTCCGCCGCCGCCGGCTTGCAGACGCATCGCCACCCCACCTGGCAGCGGTGGGAAGCCCCGCTCCCCCCGGGGAGGGCGGACACCCGCTCCCGCCGCCCGGCGCCCCCCGCCCGGCGCCCGGCCCCCGCGCCCGCCGCCGCCCCGGCGCCGCCGTGTCCCTTGTGCAACGGCGCCATCTGCCGGGAGCGGCGGGCCGTGCCGCCGGGGCTCCTCACCCTCCAGAGGGAACGCCCGGCAGCCGGGCGGCTCGTGGGAGCCGGGGAGCCCCGGGGAGCCCCGGGCGGCCCGTGGGAGCTGGGGAGCCCCGGGGAGCCCCGGGCGGCCCGTGGGAGCTGGGGAGCCCCGGGGAGCCCCGGGCGGCCCGTGGGAGCTGGGGAGCCCGGGGGAGCCCCGGGCGGCCCGTGGGAGCCGGGGAGCCCCGGGGAGCCCCGGGCGGCCCGAGGGAGCCGGGGAGCCCCGGGCGGCCCGTGGGAGCTGGGGAGCCCCGGGGAGCCCCGGGGAGCCCAGCGGCCCTGGCTGAGCCAGCAAGCACCGCCTTTGAGGCGTCCGGCACCTTGCGGGCCAAAAGCGTAGGGAAGGCGCTAAGGGTGACTCGGCAGAGCGTCGCTGGAAATGCCAGGCCTAAGGCGGGAGAAAAGTCTATTTTTAAAAAAAATATATATTACTGTATTTTTTTTTTTCCACGGGAAAGTTTAATTTCGAAGGGATTTAGTCACAAGATACCAGTTTGTCACAATAGACCGGTTATTCCGTCGTCAGGGTCGCGCACGGGAAGTTGCCGAGGCCGGTTGGTTTTCCCAGGAATAAAACACAGGGTGCAAGAGCAGAGCCGAGCAGGGGCCGGGTTCTGCCAGCACGGGAGTTCACCGCTTCCGAGTCTCAGCTACTGAAATAACTGCCTCGGGGACAAATTTAAATTATTCACGCTCATGAAAAACATTCAGGGAAATGTTCTTATCAGAGGCTGGCAATACAGTGAAGTATTCGGGGGCTGGCAGCCCCCTCAGTTTCATCGTAGGGATGCTGAATTTGTGTTCCTCTAATTTGTTTAAAAAGCTCCTCAAAGATTTTATGCCTGGATTTTATGTTTCTCTGCAGCAAAAAGATTACCACAGTTATGATGCTATTTTATATATGTATACTTTTCACCTCTCTTTTTTTTTTTTTTTTTGTCTACTTACTAGTTTTCCTCTTTAAAAACAAAACAAACAAACAAAAAAGCAATCTGCACGCACACAAAAAACACCAAAACAAAAAGATCCCCACAAAACCTGACCATGTTCTTGGTGAGTCAGAATCTGTAGTAGTTTGCAGCTCTCTCCTTCAGAACTGTTGTCTCTGAATTTTAAAATTATTCATCTCAAGAGAAATTGGTATGCTGGCAGAAGAATAAATCTCAATAGCTGTATAAGAATCTGTATTCATTCAGTCTGTTGTTGAGGACTTTGCTTTGTGAGACAGTACTTTATAATATGTCAGGTTTTGCTTTTTTGGTTTTTTGTTGTTTAAACTGACGAGCAATAAGCTACCTTTTCTTTTTATCCTCCATCACTAAAAAGTTAGCAATTTTCTACAACAATAAGTGGAGCATAGTAAAAAAGTAAAAACTTACAGTGAAAAATGCTTGGGAAAAAAATCTTGAAAAATCATACCTACTCTTGTTTGTAATGTGTGAAATTATTACAAGTATGTTCACTATGAGGACTATTGATAGATTACTCACAATTTAGCTAAATTCAATGAACCACATACTGTGCCCATCTCAGTAGGTGACTCATGCATTTTGTATTTCAAGTATCAAATGTTTGCCAAAAACAGTATTTAAAAAAGTAGGAAAATTGTTCAAAAGGGCTTGTGAATAGGTTGGGACTACCCACAGGCAGCTCTTACTTATGTTCTGACCACTTACGTAGGATTTCATGGCACTACTGTAGTATTCTGCTAGAAGTAGTGCTTAGCCACAGCAGCCCCACCTTACACACTTCATGTCTTTTTCTCACATATATTGTACCTTCTTTAAATACACACACATTAGAATTTAATGCAATACTTTAAAGCAGTTGTGTTTTAAAGAGAAAAGCCTGCAGAGTAAACATTTTCCCTACAGAGTTACTGCTCCGTAATTTTATACACATTTCCTAATTTTCCCAGCCCCACACTTTGTCCTTTTAAATTTAAATGAAAAAAAAAAAAAAAAAAAAAAAAAAAAAAAAGGCAAATCAGCAGTGTCAAAGGAATAATTTAGCTGATCCCTGAATAATGTATAATACTCTTTTAAATCAAATATTTCAATGTAAAGCTCCAGAATCAGGTTCACAAGAAGGAGTAGGCTTCAGTCCTCCTGGTGTTGACACCTTTTCACAGTTTCAACACCTGTGGGGTGACAAAGGAGGCCACTACATGTTCAAGACTCAGTAGGTTAACTTAGATTTAGGCAGTTTTCCAAACCCATTCATACAGACCTCAGAATGCATCTGGATCTAATTTTTAGCTTCAAGCAAGAGTTACCTGATCCCAGAATATTGTGCATTGCATATACGCAGCATCCGTGTATTATAAACTCTTTTGTGAAAGCAGAGAATCATGTGCCTTCATGCCGTGTGACGAGAGAGGACAATTTTTTTTCACCAGGGCCCGTGAATTCCATATATTTATAGAGGATGTGACTTTCAGTGTCTATTTTCTGGATGCCTCAGAACAGGTGAAGTATTTGGTGAAATATTTGGATATTTGGTGACTCCTTTAATTGGTATCAAACAGTGCAATTTCATTACTGATCATCTCTGCATCTTCTTTCCCAGCATTCCTTTGGCACTTTCCCCATGAGCTGGCTCCTGCACGGAGGCCCTTCTGATCCCTGGAAAAAGCCAGTATGGTGTCATCTAAAAATTGATAAACCTAGAGTTCACAGAATTGTAGAATGATTTCAGTTGGAAGGGCCCTAAAAGATCACCAAATTCCAACACCACTGCCATGAGCAGGGACACCTTCCACTAAACCAGGTTGCCCAGGGCCCCATCCAACCTGGCCTTGAACACTTACAGGGATGGGGTGTTCACAGCTTCTCTGGGTAACCTGTTCCAGTGTCTCATATCCAGTTCCTAATATCTAATCCGAATTACCCTCTTTTGGTTTGAAGCCATTACCCCCTTCTCCAACCACTCGGTGTCCTTGGAAAAAGTCTCTCTCCACTTTCTGGGAGGGGTCCAGGGAGGCTACTGTGAGGTCTTCATGGAGCCTTGCCTACTCTGGCTGAACAACCCCAACTGTTTCAGCCTCTCTTCAGCACCTCCTGAGAGTTGCTCAAGCCTTCTGACCATCTTTGTGGCCTCCTCCTCCTCCATGGGTTCGTGTTGACTAGGGATATATTAAGCTGATGGCATCACAACTTTCATATATATGCAGAAGTGGTAAAATTAAGCATAATATTGATTTCTGAACTTCAGTTTAATAAATTAAAAACTCGGCATGAAGCATATTTTATTCATTGTTTTGTCAACCACTTCATGTTTGTACCCTGTCCTTCTTGCAAAATCTGTAAAAAGAACACATGTAAAAGTATTGTGGGAAAACATTTGATTTATTTTAGATTCCTTTAATGAAATTTAGCAACCAGAGAGCAAGTAGGAAAAACAGCCCAGACAGTTCTCTAAAGGCCTTTACCAACTGTTCTGTAAGAGGATCATTAGCATCCTGCCTGTGAAATTACCAAAATTGATTTCTTCATATTGACATGGGTGATAGTAATGATATTGAAGGAAATATTACATTTTAAGCATAGAAAGTATACATATTTTGCTGGTAATATAAACTTGTCCAAGTGTTCTACATTAGGAGTGAATGCATACACATAATGGAAAATCTCAAACAACATACAGATTGTGGTTTTTAATACTCAAAGATTAAGGCATTGCTCCACTTGGGAAATCATGTTAATTGTTAAATGATGACAGCTGGAATATTAACATTTTTAACAAGGGGCCAGATTATTGCATTACTATCCATGCATCATGCTAGAAATGCTTTTTAACATCAGAGACTCAATATTTATCAAGAGAATTTGATTTAGTAATAACCAGTATAACAGTACTCCGCAGTTTCCATTAGTTTGATTGAATGCTATATCTGTCTAAGCAAACCAAGCATTAGGCGCTTCAGTGAAAGTCACTTGTCATAGAGAAAAATATAATGCATGAATATTTCATTAGTAGATGAATACCCATCAAAACTTTACTTGAAATGCTTGAAAGCACCTACTGAATGCTTGCCAGTTATTTCATAAAACAGAGATGGTAGTAATGCTGCTGTTGAAACAGGAAAAAATCTATTAGATCATTTAACATACTAAAACAATTATGGTATAATTATAAGGAACATAATTATATGTTCTTGATGTCTTTAACAGTGCAAGCCTCACTAATTAACATTAGAAATCCAATCAAAACAAATTATGCTTTAAAATTTAAGGATGAACTTAAAGAGAAAGATCACATTTACCAAGTCAAACAAATATAACTTTAAATTCCACCTGGCAGTAGGCAAACTCCTCATATGTATGTTTGCAGACTCTCTCTCTTTCCATCTTCTAAATGTTACTTAGTGTATTTGGAGATATATCGAGAGAGAGAGAGAGAGAGAGAGAGAGAGAATGTATACATACACTCAAATTACTTACCATTATAGGAAGTTATAAGTGTCAGTTTTGCTTGAGACAAAATCCAATAGAGATTCTTGTGGCCTTTAGTTTAAACTTTAAAGGAAGATATTCAAACTGTTCCTACTGTATTTGGGTGTTCTCTGCATATCCCTGCATTGTGTATAAACTTACCATAAAATTTTTCATCTCCAACTCTGCCCTTGCTTTCTGTTTTACTGTTCTCTGTTACTTTTCACCTCTCAGAACTATGGGACATTTTATACAACAAAAAACCCCACCATTTTTTTTTTTGGAAAATATTCAATTCTTTAAAAAAGTTTAGATATGTCATTTGACAACAAAGAAGATCTGCCCAGACCTTCCCCTATATAAATTACTCTCTTTGAAAACATCTGTTTTTCAGAACTGGAATTAGCCTAATGGCTTCAATCCTTTGTCATTCTCAGTTTGCCAGTGGAAGAGATTTCTCTGAGGCTCAAGCTGGTTCCAGTCAAAATATATTCAGGTTCTTTGTTTTGTTTCGCATCAAATATGCATCTATGCCTCTGTCTCTGCTGCCACCGTGCTTCACAGGAAGGATGGGCACTTGCTTGTAGACCCTACATCCCTTCAGAGAGGGGACTTCCAACCAACTGGGATGCATTTCTCTGGAGATGTCCGGTGAAGCCCAGCTCTGTGAGCAGCACAGCCAGTCAAAGTGTGCAGAGCAGGATCACTTGAAAGCTTTGGAAATGTATAGAGTAATATTTAAACCAAAAGAAACAACCTTTTTTGTTTGTTTGTTCTTTGTTTTTGCTTTTGTTTTTGTTTTATATTAGAGTGTTAGATACGAAAACAAATTCCAAAACAACTGAATTTCTTATGGAGTGGAAACCCCCCATTTTTGGCTAGCTCTTTTCCTAGACTGCTACTGGTAGCCTGATAAGCTTTTCTATTTGTTTAATAATCTCTAAATTCAACAGAATACCTACAGGGTATTTTCCTCTCACACTGTTGAGATTAAAAAGAGAAAGAGGTTCAGTTATTGACATTGCATTAAACAGATGAATGTAAGAAACCTCATGAACAAGAGAAAAACAAAATTCTCCACAAAACGTGGAGCATTGAAATACTATTCAACATATTTATTTATTTGTACTGGGACTTGACCCTAACAAAAATACTTCAAATACGTTCCTCTCTCTTGCACTGAAAAACCCCAGAACGGCATCATCATTCATAAGAAAAGAAAAATGGAAACCTCTAAGACTTGGTTTCTCTCTTTAAAAAAAAAAGTAGAATATAGAGTAAGCACTGCATGTACTCCACTTTCTATATTTTTGTTTTCTACTCATATTCTCAAATTAACTAAAGCAGAACTATTAACTAATTAATATTTTAGCCATTTTCTGCTGCTGTTTTGTGTGGATGCACACATTCAAAGGTCTGATCATGAATAATGCTGAACACTGTGGGCACCAGCCAGTTCCCTAAATGTAGGAGACCAGTGCTAATTGAGAGACCTTCAGATAGCCCAGTCAGTCATGCCAGTGCAGGCAGATGGGAGTGTAGGAGATGCTTGTGCCTTTTGGCACAGCCAGACCCCCAGCACCTCCTCTGGGTGACTGCTCAGTCAGCTGATCCTCACCATGTCTCTCCAGGTCTGCCAAGCTCCGCTCAAAGGTAGCGCCGCTTTGGTTAGCTTAACTCCGTGTTCTGTTCCCGGCTGGCTTGGCACTTCGGGGTGCAAACCCCAACACAATGTAAGACATCAAAAACCCTAGAAGAGTTACCATGATTATATCTTGTTTCAGGTTAATCCTCCAAAAAAAATCTTGGTATGAGGACTATGAGATTTCAAATCTTTATTGATGATTAGAAAAGCTGGTACTTTAGACCCAAGTATATTCTTAGAAACACTGGACTTTATCAGAGCACATCAGCCACGGCAGTGATCAGTGCCAGTGAAAATGTGTAAATTTTTCATGGAATAATTGCATTGGAGTATTTGAATTCTAAAAAGAAAATTCAGACAACTCCTTGCATAATTTGATTAATCAACACCTCCTCAGTGAATAAAGAGTCTCTTATGCTATTAGAGATTGAATGGATTCAAGAGCTATGCTGGAGAATGACAGCAAAAATTGACTGCATAGCACGGAAACAAACTTGTCAAGTCCCCCACCTACAAGACTGCTTTCTATTTCAGGTTCTATTCCATTCTTCCACAGAGCCAGTGATGGGATGTCTTATCCTTTAAATAAACCCTTTAAATATAGCAGTGTAATGCTTTTGTTGTTATATGACAAAATATCCCTGTTGTGGTAGGGCTGCTTGGTCTGGTTTAACCCCTTCACCACACAATGTTTCTCTGTGCAGCTGGAGTATGGAGAAACTCTGCACAGTTTTTCCCTGACAATTTCTATACTACACTACACTTCCTTCTGTGAACTGGACCTTTCAAAACAATTTTATTCACATGTGATTTTCATATGGTCAGCTGGGCAATACAGGCTTCTGTTGTTTGGTTTAGTTGGAAAATGTTTTTAGTAAGGCTTATAATAAAATATTTTCCAATGCCTACCATCATCTTTCCTCTTTTGAAGAATGACCAAAATACTTCTGTGGCCCTGGCAGGCATTTTGCTGGTATTTGGAATGGCAGCACACAGTGACAAACAAATAAATAAATAAATGGGAATTAAAAAAAAAAAAAGTTACATCTATTTCACTTGGAAACAAATTATTACAAAGCAGCTGATTACAATTGGAGAGAAGATGTAGAAAGGCAAAATGCCAGTAATATCTATTGGAGTGAATTAACTGGGGTACTCAGGCACAGTCTCAAGAAAAGGATTGACTGTCAGAAGGAGTTTTAGTGGTGTGAAAACTTGCATTGCATTTCTTCAGCACACAGAAGAGCAATCTACCTGGTTTTCCCAAAAGTACAAAAGCAATCAGGTATTTTCCCAGTCTATTGCCTGCTAAGAGGGATGGGAAACCCTAGAAATGAACAGGAATGACAAATACCAGAAAATCTTTATTGTACACTAGTACATTTTCAAGAAATATTTCTCATAAATTTTGTCATTAAAAGGATGTTTTCAAAACACTCTCGGAAGAAAATATAGCCCTCATTGTTGATTTGCTTATTTGGCAAATAAAGGAAGAAGTAGTAGAAAAACCATTTTGTATGCTGCAGGGGACTCAGACTGAGTTTCTCATAGTTTTCTTTTCCAAATTTTATCTAGCTATTTCAGCCATTTAAAAGGTGTTTTTAAACAGTAATTCCAATCCATGTATTAATTATTTTAATTTTTTTATCTTCTGCTTACAACCTGTTGTAGCATTAATTACTTCCCTTGCTTCAGTAACTTCTCTTAACATCTTCTGCCTGTGTATCACAGAGTTAAATATGTCTAGTCTTCACCAGGTCCAGGAAGGATTTCTGTGGGAATGCGAGGGAGATTTCCAAATCTGACTTCCATTTTCAGACTTGAAAATGTTAAACTATTTTTTCCCAGAGCTACCTGAGATGCAGATGTACTGCACATTTCTTCAGTATTTTAAATCTGTAATTAAATGGGTTTAGCAAACAGAAAAGGAGTCTAGAAGGTGAATATCCTGGCATTAAGACCTAATACTCTAAGCCTATGTTAATTTTTATTTCACTGCTGCAAATATAGTGGTACCTTTGTCTTAGATGCAAGGATTTCAACATCTTGTCAAAATATTCTACCACAGCAGAATTAATATTCTTTAACATATTTTATCCAGTGATCAGGGAAAAGAAAAAGTAAACTCCCTCCAGAATAAGCTTCCTGCATTCATAAATTTTGTCTTACTTTCTAAATAGATTTTAATCAATATTATCCATTCAAAAAAATTAGCAATGTGATGCATAACAAGAATCTAATTTGCTGTACTGGGACAGTGACAAAGCAGAGTACTTACTTATCCTGTAACGGCCATTCAGACCAGAAAAGAAAAGAGGAGGCACACCAAACTAATTAAGACACCGAGGCATTCTGACCTACTGACCAGGATCTTGGAAAAGTGGTTGTTAGATATTCACAGGTGTTAATTCTCGCAGTTTCACTGTAAGATAACACCAATGAAATGAGGGCAAAGTCAATACTGGTATGCTTAAATTAATGTCATGGACACCATATAGCTATAGTATTTTCATATGTATCCACTTATGAACTGTAACTTGTGGTGTATTGTAAGACTCTGCAAAGAGGTGCAGTAGTCATGAAAGGAGAAAACATTTGTTCTCAGAACTTGCTTTCCCAAGAGACAAGCGTGAGAGCAGGAGGAATAGCAGAAACGTGGCTCAAGAGGCATTTTGCCATCTGAAGGAGAGTAAAAAGAGTGAGCTTCAGGTAATATGAGAAGAGATGCCATATCTGTCATCTTTCAAGGAGTGCTCCAAGAGGATGGGCTCAGTAAGGAAGTGCCAGGCTCCATAAGGGTAAGTTTCCATCCTCCGTTAAAGTGGGGAGCTGCACTTAGTGTTGTTCATTTACTTTCAAGCAGGAAATCTGACATCACTCATTTGTCACATTGTGATGTAACAGGCTGTGATTCACTGTGAGACACTTTCCTGACATGGAATATGGAACTGTGGCCCTCAAGGGAGAATAACAGCAATGTGTTCCTAATGAAATCAGTATTTTCTTCAAACCTTCTTCTGAAGTCAAAAATTTCTTCTACACCGGAATGTTCAGCATTTATTTTAATAATTACTCAAGCATCTTAAAAGAGTTCAAGATAAGGATTGCAGCTCAGTAATTTCTGACTTGCCCATCTGGAGGTTATCCCAGTTCTCTTCAGTAATGCAAGCCTTGCCTATTTTATTAACCAAACCGAAAGACACTACAATGGTAGCGCTCCACTGTGTCCTGTACTCCAGGTTTCAGAGAGTACAGAGTTAATTTTCTTTCTAGTAGCTAGTAGTACAGTGCTGTGGTTTTTGGATTTAGTATGAGAATGATATTGGTAACACCCTGTTTTGGGCAGGGTGTTATCAATATCACCAAGGGAAAAGGTGGCCCAGTGCCACTGCTCAGGGGCTGGCTGGGCATCAGCCCTAGGAATGCTAGGAAATGCTGACTTTCTGATTTCACTGATTCCCAAAGGCTGACAAGAGGTGGTTTAAGCTGATCCATTTTACTGTGCATTACAACATGTGGATATCCAGTTACCAATCCCCAACAAATAAAGAAGTAACCAGCAGCATAATTGAAGGTGCTAACAGAATTTTCTGAATTTGTCCTGCAAATGTCAGTGTACTGGTTCAATCAGCTGATGGCAGCATCCTGATGAAAATTATATTTATTCATTAGTTCTAGATCAAGTTAAAGCAAAACAATTAAAATTCCCTTCCTTACACAGTCCACAGAACAAGAGATTTAAAAACATTCACTGTTGATTAGAAATTTAACAAAGAATAAGTATTGTTGATTCTAGGATTCTTTTTTTTCCCTGTCAGCGAACAAGCCTTAACGTACTGGAGGTCACATTTTAGATCGAAAATATGGAGATAATGAGACTCATTTCTTCTTTACAGTGCTTTAAAATCTCCTGATGAAAAGTGCTATATAAGACCTTGATATTATTATGATTAATGTTCATAATCACCATCTAGTCAGTACTTTTTCCCCTTCTGACCTTGTAGTTTCCATGTAGTAAAAGGCACTTACCTCACTGCTTGATCAAGCTCTTAAGACAGCTCAGACATCAGGTTTATGCCTCCTTTCCAGGAGGTGGATTCAAGAATCTACCTAGGTGGCTTGATAAAAGGAATGGGATGCTCTGGAAAAGAAAAAACAGAAGAAAAAAAAAAAAAAAAAAAAAAGAGTTTCTTATTTATCCAAGAAAGTTTTTCTTCTCCTCAGCTCTCAGGCTTTTTTTCTCCTTGGATCACTGTCCCTTTAGGCAGGACATCCATGGAAATCATTCTAAGTGATTTTATTTGAGAGGGGATGCATTAAAGATAGTGTTTTAGCAATGAGACCTCTTGTTTAGCAGCACTCATTCCACTGCAACAACTTTTGGCTTGTGGGCAAAAATTTGGGTTATCTCTCCGGTGGATTTTGGCTATTGGGCTTAAGCTACTGAGTTGCAGCCTCATCAGATACAGGATTTGGAAGAGCAGTGTGAAGAGAAGTTGGTGTTCAAGAAACTGTATAAATTACGCTTAGATGCTTTTCTGCTTGTGCTGGCACTGGTGGCTCCTGCAGGCTGCAAAACAGCAGCCTGGCAGGAAGCAAGTGACTTTTACAGGAGCTGCATCCTTATGTGAGGTCTCAACTCTACTGCCCCACCCTAAAACAAAATGCAAACCCACTAAATAAAATCCTGGTCTCAGCAGAGTTAATAACAAAACCTCCTCTAGCACTGAGTAGACACATCATCTATCCTCTGGCTGTGCAAAGAAGTATTCTGGGAAGCTTTGTTCACAGGTAGAACATTGTCTAGGTTTTTTAAAAATGCACATATTTCAAAAATACGCACTGAACAAAATTGTGAATCCAGAGCAAACCAGATTTTTTTAATAGATGTCTTTGAAAGTTTGACCACTGTACACTCTTCTCCCTAGAGAAAAAGTCCCATTAGCAGCCAGGGCTTATTGAGTGTAAATCCATTTATAATAAGCTTCACTCATATATTTTTCTGTAAAACTAAGAAAGCATGGGGTTTTTTATACTGAAGGTGTTTGAATATGAGATAAGAGTGGATATAAAACTTCTCCTTATTTACTCACATATCTATAATTGAGCTGTTCCTAAATAAGAACATTAAGGTATTCCTTTGAGTGAAGGATGACAAATTTCTTTCCAACTTTATATTATTCCACTGTGGTGAAATATTATATTAATTTTAGCTACTTTAAAATATTTTAATTAAACTTATCAATACATGAATCAATCTCAATTATCAGTGTTTATATTAAATTCATCACAATAATTGTGATAAAAACTACTTTGATTTAAAGTTTATATAAAGAGATATGATTTCATATCATATTCAACTGCCATATAACAATATTAATATATCTCTACACCAGTGTAGGATCCAAACTTACAGGAAACTGTAGAAAATGGATATCCTGAAACAAAGAGACCAAGTAGGCACTTCTCTGTCATTGCAGATTAACTAAATATTATTTTATGAACTTGCTTCTTTTCTGTTGCAATGTTTGTTTCTGTGTTTCTAGGTAGCATTTCTCCTTATGAAACAGATCAGAATGTGTTAAGAAAACACTTAATGATATTGTAAATAGAGTAGCTGAGCAAGTATCAAGTAAAGCAACTTGATAAAATCAAGCAAAGTTCATTTATTTTACCTTTCTGTTAGTTCATGTCTTGCGACTGTAAGTAGAACTCATTTGCATTTTAGGTAATGTGACTGACCTGGGAATGCCAGTTCCCTGAGTTCTGGCAGTAAGAAATTTGTTGCATACTTAAAATGAGCAGAGGTCAGCATTTTCAGGTTATCATCTAGCACTGCTAGAGCAGGTTTCCCACCGATGAAACTGATGTACTGCTTGTGGTGGTATATCCATAACTCTGAGGCAAAACAGTAGTTGATATATTTCCCTCTGGAAAATTAGAAATAATTTCCTAAGTTAATGAAATTACGTGATGGTTTTGGTATTAACAAACATATGACTTCCATTTTCCACAAAACAGTAGCCAACTACAAGCATTTTTTAAAAATACAAATATTACTGAAATAAAATCAACTACATTCTGGTTTTACGATGAAAACTCCCTAGACTTAAATCAAACTTAAACCAGGAAACATATATTTGGAATAAATGTGTATTTATGTTTCTTGTCTCTAAAGTTCATGACAGGTTTCCAGAACTGCATACGTTCAAATGTTTAATGAGATCTAAAATAATTGTGTTGACACATATTTATAGCTATTTTGACCAGCAGTTAAGATAATTAGAAGCACATAAACAGAATGCCCTGGGGTCAGATTTTCCCTTTTCATTACAATTTTCCAATGCCAAGTCAGACTACAATAGTCAGAACATCTACAGATTATAAAGAATTAGTGGGAAATCCACGTCGATATTTTTCCTCTAAAATTGCCTAGATACAGGCTGATTTCAAACAGGTTAGATACTCAATTGCAGGACAAGACCTGCAGACCAGTCGGGTTTGTCTTACCTTGCAAATGAGGGCAGCAGGTGGTTAGGGTCTCATATATCTGCGTATTATCTTTGCAGCCATCCTTAGTGCTGTTTTAACTTGGGTGTTACTGGAAAAGAGGTGGGGAAAGGGGAGAAGGGAGTTTGGTGATACAGATATTATTTCTTAAGGAGAACTGTCCTAATTGAAAGAGGAACAAAAAAGGTCTCCAGTTAGCAGTAGTTGTTTAACTATTACTCAGGCAAGAGGCAAGGAGTTTATGAAAATAATATATGAATAAATATATTCTCATCCTTCAAAATGCCTCCCTCACAGTAAATGTTTAAGCATATGTGTAGGCCATTGTAGAGGAACTGTGAATAGTGCCATCAGAGCTTGATCTTTGGAAAATTTAGTCATCCAATGAATTTAATTATCTTCCAGTTTTGTTGATAGTCACCGGCAGGTGATCAACCCTTTTCCATGCCAGATCAGTCCCTGTCCACTCACACTCAGATGTCTCTTCCAAATAACCTTGACTTATATTATTTTTACATTTCTTTGTACATTTTCTCATTGCTTTGCTGAATTAGTTGTGTTTATTTTTACCTCATTCTGCCAGCTGCACAGATACCACTAGCTGTGAGACAAAAACCTTCACAGCTGGAAACAGCCTAAAATAAGCACTGGGATGATGCCACAGTTACACAGCATCAATTAGCAGCGGGAGCAGCTGTTGCAGCAAGCAAAGACCTTCCTGTGTTTGGTTTGCTCCCTTGTCATTTAGCATCAGATGACACCACTCCTCATCAGGATGCAGCCATTGCACATGTGCTGTACAACAGTCATTCCAGCACAGAGGGCTGGAGTGAGTCTTTGGAGCCACTTATATGCAGCATAAGCTCTATTTTGAGACTGTGCACAGGGAGTTTTTGCTGGCCCTAACACATCCAAGCATCCCTTATGAGGAGCAAAGCACAGTGAGAGCTTACTCACTGAGGAGCTGCCCTATTTTTAGGTGGCCCAGATTTATGAGAGTTCTCTGTCGTCTTAGTGTCACTGTCCTAAGGACAATATGTGGCACGAAGGCCTCAAGAGTCGCTGATGATGGTATACAAAGCTGAGGGAGTGTTACCTGCACTGAGTCATCTTTTAAACTGTAGCAAAGATGGCTACTCATCCATGATTTCACAGGGATACAGACGGAAAGAGGGCAGGGAGGAGGGGATGAGAAGGCGAAAAAGATGGTGCAAGGGAGAGGAAGAGAGAGGAGAGACAAAAGGACACATTAAACTCAGTTTGTAAATTAAAGGCCAGATAATGAGCCTGCTTCAATAGATTAGTGTTGTTAAACCAAATACAATTATCCTCCCAATACTGTGTGTGTATGCAGGTTCGTATCCTAAATGATGACGTTCCACCAGGAATCCGAGGCACTGTCGTGCATCAATCTATAATAATCCTGCTGTGGATCATGAACAGAATCACTTGAAATGACTTGCCAGCAAGACATTCTGAATGAGAAAACATATGTAGGTGCTGTGTACAAAGCATTTGGAGGGAGCTGTAAGATGAAATGCATTGAAATAAGCTTGTCTAAGACAAATTGCAGCTTGGAAACACACTGAAATTTCAGTGCCATCTAGGAAGGATGCTCTATAGGTGGGATTTTGGTGAACTGGTGACTCACATTAATTCCCTCAAACTCTTCTTCTCCCAATTCTCAATATATGCAAAATTAAGCATAAAAAATATTACAAGATTCCAATAGGTCTTTCTGAAGTACGAGTAGAGCATAGAAGAAAATAAGGAAATAGTTGGTCATATTTTTGTGCATACATTGAAATGGCATCATCACAAAATACAACACTGTTTTAAAATAAGTTCTTTATCATTGAATTATTGCATTTAATTTTAAACATAGTCAGTTGTACTGAATCCAACCTCAAATTAATTGAGGTTTAATAGTTTTAAATGATTCTTTAGGGGAAATGAGTAATGAAGAGTCAAGTCCCTCACAGTTGAATCATCAGGAAAATATGAAGTGAAGCATATAATCTCATCTCACAATGGGACAGCTCCTCAAGAGAACCTGTAATCTTTATATTACTCACACAAATAACAGGAGGTTTAGGGGATTTTTTTTCCTTAGAAAGTATTCCTCCGAGCTCCAGTAAATGCCAATGCCAGGCCAGGAGAAGTGCATTTTCCATGCCTAAATGTTTCATTCCTCCTGTATTTTAAAGCCTCAATGAAAATTTTAATTACCTCACCATGACTGTTTCACAGACCATAATTCATGTAACTTCAAAAATTCTCAATAAGAAGACAAAGTCAAAAATGCCACAATTTCTTCTCTTAACTTGCTAAAAGCAGTCCACAAAACTCAGCTGTAGTTGGCATCACACTCATTGAAAAATGCTTAAACCTTCAAAATATCTGCAAAAAAAGTGTTTTAGGTACTCAGTGCTGTGCTGATTTTTATACCTAGAGATGCCATGTCTTTGCTGAACCACCTTCATACTGATTTCCTTGCTTAAAACTGCCCAAAATTCTTGAACCTCTTTTCCTGCTGAGCCCAGGGTGTTTGGTCTGCTTGGTCCCTCAACGTATAGCAGCCAACCTCCTCTCACTTTAGAGGAAATGGGTGATGTGACCTCCTCAGATCAGGCTGGGGCTCCAGTGGGACAGCCTGTCCATCTAATGCAAGAGGGTGTGTATGTCAAACACAGACCCTCAGTGTATGTGTAGTCCTGACAGGGCTCCCTGTCTCTAACATCTTTGCCTTTGAATACACTGCATGCAACTTCTGAGGTGCACACCAACTTTAATACAAACTTGCCCTTGCACTTTGTGTTAGAGCTACTGTTGGTGATGTCAACATAAGCATTTCCATTCTAATTCTATTATGTAAGGACATTCCCTCCACTGTTTTAATCATCACATTTCAGCTGAGCTAAAGAGCTGGATTAAATGGAAGATGTTTCTCTCACTGGAGATTACTGGTGCAAATCCAACTAGTTTAAAATAAAAGGAGGCTACCTGGTAGAAGTTATTGCGTACCTTGTGAAGAGGAAGGTTACATGCAGGCATCCACACCACAAAACCTCTCCCCACCTAGAATCTGCCCGCAGTCCTATGGCAGTCTCAGATAAAAATCAAATAAGAGAAGAGCATCAGAGATGACATCAATCTTTTATCCACCACAGATAGTCATGTTTGGGCTGTGAAGCACTTGTGTGAGTGCAGAAGGACAGGAGTGCTGCTACCACTCCTTGTCTGCACTGCGCATGGAGTTTGGACAAACTTAGGGCCTCTGTTCCTTGGGCTGTCAGTGCAGGGCCTTTCACAAACACTAAATTCATGTAAAAGTGCTGTAAAGTTTTATTAGGGAAAAAACACCCTTTAAACAGTTGGTTCAGTTC
Source organism: Hirundo rustica (assembly GCF_015227805.2). NCBI lineage: Eukaryota > Metazoa > Chordata > Aves > Passeriformes > Hirundinidae > Hirundo > Hirundo rustica. The sequence continues at coordinate 25,249,479 of NC_053455.1, forward strand.
TCTGCTGAAGGAAACCTTTCTCCTTGAACAGTCAAAAGTGCTCGGACCAAGACAAAAGTACATTGGGAAAGTTTAACAGAAACTGGCACCAAGCTAAACAGTAATTTCCACATGCCAAGTGTCACTACCTCCTTACTTTGGTTATAAATCAGGTGTGCCCTTGTATTTTCTACACTGAAAACAATGGTCATTGAGTTATGCCTGAGTTCGTGCTGCACTCTCCCACAGTCCAGACTAAGCCAAGACGTTATATAGCACCAGGTATTAAGTGAAACTGCTCTCAAGAGCTTATCAAATTAAACTAAACAATGTTACATTTCTCAGTGAGGTTCTTTTCTCTTTTTTCCCAGAGAAATAGTATGTGATTTTAACTGTTATAGCTGAAAACAAAATGAAAACACCACCACTTTCTCTTTTATTTTCCACATTTCTATTACCACATGGTAGGTAATGCAGCAGTAAAATGACAAAATAAAATATACAAAGATGCATATGTGCCTTTGGAACCTTGGCCCATTGGGCTTTTATGGCTAATTTCATATATATTCAGTGTGTAAAAATGTATTAGGGCAAATAGATAGATAGATAGATAGATAGATAGATAGATAGACAGACAGACAGACAGACAGATAGATAGATAGATGGATAGATAGATAGATAGATAAAGGTACTGAAGAGCCCAAGAGTCTAATTCTAACTCATTTATGCTGAAAATCTGTGCATGTCCTGTACAAATAGTGTCAAAGTTAATTGCCCATGCACCCTTTTACAACAAGTAAAGTGTTTCCATGTGATTTTACACACTACATATCTTTAAAAAGTTGCCTCCATAAATTAGATTCAAGGGGAGTATGCAGGATCTTGAAACCACTTTAAGAACCCAAATCAAAAATACAAAATTCAAATCTTCCAATCTTCTGCAAGTTTCCACAAGAGAAACCTCCTAGGAGACTGAGATTCTGCACAGAGAATGAGCAGAAGTGCTCAGGTCCTGAAAGTCCTCAGCAATTTGATGTCTATCTCCCACCTAAAAGCACTGACATTCCCAGGACAGGTTTTGTATCACCTGTCTCGCCTTCAAAAGCTGACGTGTCAGGTATATCCTGAGGATGTCTAACCTCAGATGAAGTGTGGCCGTTCCCTCAATCCAACCCTTCTTTTCCCAGCCAGTAGTAGCAGTAGTAGTATCACGAGTGTTTCCTTGGGATCAGGGTCAAATCCCTCTTAGACTTCTGTATTTCTGTATTCCATGTGAGCATCTTAACCATCAAATTGCATCAAGCTGCCCTGTTCTGCAGAAACACATCAGAAACATGCTTCATCCTTCACACATAATTGTGGAATTACGAGGTTATAGAGACGTGTTTCTCTTCTCCAAGATGACCTTGGACAGGGGACAGGGAGGCACTTCAGTAACTGGCAAGGCATAATACTCATTTGCCAGTCATGTCCCTAATGCTCCTTTGTATATCTTCCCACAGATAATTATGGTTGCTCCTTCAACCTGCTCCCAAGTTTTTTCATCCAGAGGATGTGAGATTGTTGATGTATATTCAGTGTGTGGCAAGACACTTGGAAGTTGCATACTGCCTTGCAAATCCTTGGTCAGTCTCAGCTCAACTGTTTAAGGAATCAAACTCTAGTTTTTGATCCATTTATTTCATTTTCAGTTAACTCAATCTGGTTTATCACTTTCAATAAATAGAACTCACATGTCCACGTACCTTCAGAAACTGAGGCCTCTGCAGATTTTGAAGCTCTGGATTAGGGTTCTAAATGATTACGAATCCGTAGGAAATTTTATCAAATTACTTCCCTCAGTATTTGCAACAGATTGAAATAGCTAGAGATAAAAAACCTTAGACCTCATTAAACAGTGTAAGATCTCACTCTTGCCTCTACACCCAAAACTGTAAAATAGATTATGTAATGTAAGAACCAAGCTATAATTGGATGAAGTGAGACTAAAAAATCACAGGTTTATGTTCCCCCTAATATTAATTCTCTGCCAAAGCACTTCATTAACTCTCAGTTACAGGTCAGAGTAGCACCATGAAATAGTAGGATATGTTAAATAATTATGTACTAAGCATGGGTCTATATTGCCTCATTCACTGTGTGAAAAAGGTAAATGAGATTTTGTGAGGCAAAAATTCCATATCCACCAGACATTTATAGATCAGGAGAAGGAAATAGATTTGGCTGCAGGATCCCCTGGTGTTCTTCCTCTATAAAGTATTTTCTCAGGTTACCTATGAAATCAGTGAAGCAACGGTACAGCTGTTCCTAAAACATGCAGCAAGAAAAAAATAAAATGAAGGGAAACATATATCTTTGTTTCTTCTTAGATGAAAAAAAAATCATAATTCTTTTGTGTTTTCAGTGATTTGACTGAAAAAAGTCAGATGAGCAGTGTAAGGTAATAAGAAATCAGGGAATATCTGGGTCTGTAAGGGCAAACACGATGCTGACTCTTCCCTAATGCATGGAAGACTTAGTACGGAAGAAGGGCAGTCATATCATGCAATAGCCTCCTTCAGTTTGCAGATCTAAGGTATTCAACCTGGATCTGTGCTCTTGACAGAACAAAGGATCCCCGATCAATGACATTTTTGGTTTCCACTCTGGCCAGCTGGTGTTGGCCTGGTGTTCCTCTTATCCTTCCTAATACGGGGCATGTTCTACCACAGCAACTAGAGCAAGAACTCATTACTTTTTAAGTGAATAGGCTGGTTGTGGTTTTTTTCAATAAACAGTTTAAAAGTTCAAACTACACCATCATCTAGAGTTTATAATTTTTTTTCTCTGATCTACTTTATTAAAATAAAATTGGCTGCTTTGTGTAGAGACCGTTTTATTCAGCTTTTCTGCTGCTGAACACTCAGACTGGATAATTGGCTACCTTATACATGCATAGTTGTAAATGAAGCTTAAAACGTGGTCCTTTACACTCAGCATAATTTGGAGGGAAAAGCATCCTAGACAGATGTCTACTCCATGGTTTATAAGAGTATGTGATACCATCCGCACTTTTCACAGCTAAACCCTTGAAAACTGGGAGATTGACAAAGGGACCCAAACGTGAAGAGCATTCATTAAAAGATGTAAATAGCCAAGATCCGTGCTGTTTTGTTTCAATCTTTTTTATCCTGTTGAAAACAGGAAAGCCTCCTGTCATGCAGGCTCAGGGATTTTCAGGGCCCGATAAAGGTTAGTGACATTTTCAATTCATGTTTGTTTTCATTCTTCTAATCATGAACCCTGTGTCAGCCTGAGAAACCAGCTGAGCTTAATCCATAACCTTTTACAAATGAAACATTAACTCACAACATGTTCTGTTGTCTTTTTAAAGCAATAAAAATGCAAAGGGAGTGAAAAAAAAGAGCCACAACATACATGAAAAAACATAGCAGCAACCAAATGTGAAGGTTTCTTGAAAGCAGTTACAGCTGTGGACAATAGCATATTTTTAGGTCATTAAAGTCATCACATTCAGATGTCATAACTGCTGGGGGTTTTTTCACAAGAATATTCAGGACAGAAGAATAGAGGCAAAAATGTAGGAAGAGCCAAGTCAAGATTATCTAGTATTTTATCCTATATTTTGATAACTATTCTGACACGTTTCTATACCATCATTTTTGATTGGTATTAACTATGGAGAAAATATCCAACTAGTTTCTCCTCTTTCCTTCTGCAGATTAGCTCATCCCACTCGTTTGCCCTGCAAGTTTCACCAGGTAAGTGGACAGTGCTTTAGGGTTTTATGGCAATACAGTGCAACAGGGTGAATTTTGTGCAAGGGCAGACTACTGGCCACATATGGAATCTTCCTGCCCCACCAAGCATGTGGTGCACACACTGAGCAAACCTGGAGAGAGCATCTCTGACTACAAAGCACACAGGGTCAAGGAAGGATAATTATTTCTCCAGCTTTTCCAGGAGAAAACCTAACCTCCTGTGTCTCTGTTGGATAACAAATACAATACATGTATATTAAGGAAGTTCTCAAGTTACAAACTTTTATAACTTAGAACAAGAGAACATGTTAATTCATAGAGAAAAATAAAGGAACAGCAGTCAGAAGCTGTTTGAAAACAGAACAGTAAGACATAAATAAAAAGGTATCTGATTTTAAAAACCAAACAACCTAAGAAGAAAATGGAGTCCTATGCAAAAGTGACTATTGAGTTTGAATTAGTGTATGTACCACAGATAGTTCCTGTGAAAAAGAAACCTAAACACTGGCTTTGTAAAGTATTGCTGATGTAGCTGAGATTATAAAGAGATGCAGAATAAGGGAGATTTCACAGGATTTATTTTCCTTTCCTCACCACCTGTGTTCAAAACATCTTTGGATTCTCTATTTCTGTGTGATTGGATTTTAAAAATAGGCTGAAAAATTGTAGAGCAGAGGGAAGAAGAGAAAGGGAGAAAGGAAATAACTAAAATATAGGCAGAGAGATGTGTACACACACACATATGTAGTAAAATCCTAGAAGGGCCATTTCCTTAGCAAACCAGTCTAAAACATTCAGATATAATTAGAGAAAGCTGACATGTGAAGCAAAAAAGTAGAAGGATGTTACTCCCCTGATGATGCACCAAGATGCTGTTTCCTCACCCAGGCTGCCTGACCATGACATTTTGCCAGTACCTATGTGCCTGCTGGCCACCACAGCATTGAGACTTCCTCATTTAGCTCAAGGCTAAGAAAATTTAAAATGTTGGAGCTGAGGCTCACAGAAACAGCAAAGTATTACATTGCCTGCTGCATGTTGCTCTCTTGTGCAGCAAAAGTTTGGCATGGAGGGCAGGACCCCGTCACCTGCACACAAATCAGCAGGGAAATCAGTCTCTCTGTCTGCCAGATGCTTTTCCCTCTCGTTTGTCAGACAAAATTACTGGTTAGACTGGAGGCACACAGCCACAGTCCAACCCTGTCTTCAGGAGCAGAGTGCAGAGGGACACCAGAGTTCCAGGTCCTGCTTAATTACCTGACTTGCTCTTGGGGCAGCATAATTAATTATCGAGGACATAGTGTAGCATTACCATCAAAGCCAGAATAGGTAAAAAGAGGCTTGGGAGGATTAAAAAGGCTTTTATGGCTGGGGAAGTACATATGAAAGAAAGTCTATTAACAGATGAGGGGGATGAAATTAATTGCAACTCAAAAAATAGGTAAGATAACAGTCCTGTAAATGAAAAATAGAAGGGAAAAATGAACTGAAAGGTCCACCAAAAACAACCATTGGTAACCACATGTAAGACTCTACAATTTAAATATTTACTTATACACTTTACTTTAAATTTGCAATTCAAATTGACAATTTAAATTTAAAATTTAATTATTTATACAATTTAAATATTTCATTCATTCTTATGTATTATGAGAATTAGCTAACAAATTTATTCACTCACTGATTATTATAACTTCAGAAAGTACATCTGCATATTCAAGCATGACCTGTGATGATGGTGTAGCATTTTCCAGTGGCTTCTCTAGTTTGACTCATATCTTTTTGATCTCACCAATCCATCCATCATCTATCTGATCTTCATATTGACTAGCCTTCCCTATGTTATTACTCCCTTAATGCTTCCCTAACTTCTTTTCTGAATGTTTTTCAATTCATACAAAGGTTGTCAGTTTTTGAGAGTCCCTTTTTCTTTGAGTGTATTTTTATTACTAAAGAGCATTTATCTTTAGGACTTACGTCAGTGTATGTACTTGTCTTTTTCAACATATTCAGGTTAGCTGCCCATTCTCACCTCCAGAAGTGACTGTATTGCATCTGTCACTGCAGTACAGAGCATCATGCTGTTAATGAATCAGATAGCAGTTACGACAGCTACACCATTGGAAACTCCTGTTCCTTCCATCTTTCAAAATTCTTTCACAGGAGGTTCAAAATAAACTTAATATTCCTGTTGAGATGGCATTTTTAAGTGCCCAGACCAATGGAATCATTCCTTCTCATTTGTTCTTCACGCTGTGGTTTGATACTGATGATAGAGGCCTGTGGTGAGTTCAGTGGCATGCTGTTGAATCTGCCAGCATCCCCCTAAACTTTTGAGATAAGGGGTGTCAAGTGCTTGCTAAGTAATAAATAAAATATGCATTTAGTGGGTGATTATGTTTTTTCAGTTATGTGGTTTCAGCACTGTGAATGGTTTAGGTTCCTTCCCTTCCTCTGACACAAGCTTTCTGTACCATGGCGTTAATCTCAGCATTTGCTTCCTGTGCTCATGTAATACAAGGAGATGAATTTTTCTTGAAAGCGATATCAGTAAGATGGCACAGCTGTAACACTCTTACATCCACATTCATTGTCATGAATTAAAAAAAATTCCCTTCATCCAGTCACAAATGGCCAATTTAAACATTCATACACAGTTGCAGATTTTCACAAGACCAGCGTGAAAGCCACCAGTCAAATTTTGCAGTTTTGCTGGGGCATTGTCTCTCTACAATGCTTTCCTGAGCTGCATTTTCAGACAAGCACACATCACAAGTAGTACCTTGGTAGTACCTATGAGCTGTGTGGTCCTGACTTTTTTCTGTGTTTCTGTTGTCTTAGACTGTGAGTAGTTCTACAGGTTGGCAAGGTGAACGCTGCATAAGGGCAAACTACTGCCTGTGGCCATGCAGACCTTTTCATCATTACTTCTCCTCTCTCCCTCTGAAGTTGCATGCATTTGCTCTCTCCTCTTCTGCTGACGTTGGAGATTATCTGTCCACTTGTGTCTATGGTTCCTTTATCTGCTGTGTGTGAGCTTATTTTTCCATTTCTCACCAGCTCAAACTCTTGCATGATATCATGGTCCAAAGGCCTTAGAACAGAAAATGGGCTTTACAGACAACATTTCACTGCATCACAAAGTTTTCACTTTTGAATCATTCACAATGCTCACACTCAGCCTGGACATCAAGTTCTTTCACTTTTTAAACTCAAGAAGTCACTGTCTATCAAACATTCAATTTCGGACCCTGGTTGGGTTTTTTTATTTTATCAGGTTATGCTTTGTTAACTCAGGAGGGATTGGCACTGATCAGGTTACCAGGACCATTGTAATAAATTAAATGCCTTTCTGCCTTGTCACATAAACCCAGATCAATATTTTCTATTAATTTTGAGAATTCCTGCTGTTAATAATCCCAAGTCCTGTTACAGGAGTGACTGATGGATTTATTTGTCTTTTAATGGGCTTCTCTTGGTCCCAAGAATTAGATCACAGAATGAGAAAGACTGAGAATGAGGAGGTGAAACAGCAATACACAGCAAAACAGAAATTTCAGAGGCTGGAATACTGATGATCCCAGTGTTTCCCTCAGCCTCAATGGGAGCTACTGTATTCTCAGCATCTCTCTGAAAACCTAACCCTCATCATTCAGTCCCCATGTGATTTAGTTGTTTGTGAACAACTTTGGAACAGATTTAGAAGCCTTGCCTAAGAGCAAGTGGAAGGAACGGGCCTAAGCAAGAGGAGAGAAAGCAGTGTTTGAGCACTTTGAGATTGTTACTGATCACGAAATACAGAAGTTCAGCTGCAGTAGTTTCCAAAGAAAAACAGAAGACCCAACACCTGGCGTGCCCAAGCCAGCACTTCTCACCCACCACATCACCTGCTCTCACCCACAGCTATGCCAAAGTTAGCAATTGTCTTCAATGTCGTATCACTACTGTTTGTTCACTGCCTCAACCTCCCACAGGACTTCCCCCTTATGGCAGTTGCAAATTGCAATAATTAAAACAAGTCCCCGCTAACAGTGCCCTGAGTACAGAACCACATGTTTCAGGCCGTGCATTAGGCAGAACTTGCAGCAAACTGAGCCCAAAGTCATGAGGCTCTCTCCCTAGTTAGCAGGGGGTGGGGGTTGAAGCCAATGGGTATCCTTGATCTTTAGCATACCATTTATTTCATTACACCTAATTTGGTTGATATTATCAACATTATTACACTGATAGTTGTTTCAACTCAGACTAATTTAATTGATAGAATTCTGTGTCCTTGCTATTATATGAGACAATTAGCTCTCATTAGTTCACATTTCACTCATTTTCTACTGACTGATTGCACTACACAGTGATACTTGCTATCAATATGTAATGCAATCAGTCAGAGGAAATGTTGGTATAGTATCTCTAAAAACTATCACACTTAACATTCTGATTGTCTTCAAAGTACCAATATTTTCCTATAACTTAATGGTTTCATAATGCAATGTTTTGTATTAATAACAATCTTTTTAAGGTCACACAGTTAATCACATACTGATTAAACAGTAGTTAACTAATGAGGGTGACAACTTATTAATAAATTGCAGATGATACATTTCCGTTATTCAGTGTAACCTTTAAAGAGCAGAGCTAAGACTGAGGGTTGACTTAAAGACTTTTTGCCTATCTTTTAATATATTTTCCTGAGGTTTCTTTCCCTGAATTCTAGGCATTTTTGTAAGCTGTTGTCACAGTCCTGCTGGAACCATATGGACACCTTTAGCAAAGCAAGAATGTACAGCTGATTCTTAGATAAAAAGGTGAATTGTCCTACTGTTAATTTGTCCTTTAAGCACCTACAACAGGGAGTTTATAATGGTAAGGACTGAAGAACAGAGGTCTATCAGATTATTACATCAGAAGTGCTAAACATTTGAAGGAAAGAAAAGGGTAAAATGTACAATCAGCTTACCATAATCCACTGAGCTTTCACTGAAGTCCATCTGAAAGGGCACTAATAATTTACTCCAAAAATTGCATACCTGAATTTCTCTTCTTAAGAATTTGTGTACCCCTCCTCACTGGTGTGAATTTGTAGCTGTGTTTATAAATAATAAACTCCCAGTCCTTATATTTCTATGAAGTGCAAAATCCCTCAATATGCCATAAAGCATAGATCATTCTGTGAAAAATAATAGTCCAACATTCTTCAATATGTAATTTGTAAATCTCGTCTATTCAATAGCAAACACATTTAATCAGCTCTACAGTGAATCTGAAACGGACTCTTAATCTTGAAAAGTTAACAACAAAAAAAAGCATAAAATAAATGGTTTGCAGTTGGGGCCTTTAAAAATTCCTTACAAACATTTTAAAGAGTAAATCCAAATTAGTCTTGCAATGCTAAATTTAATGCTAAATAATGACAGAGGACAATTAAATACCATACTTACTATAATAATCTGTGTTTGAATCATGGTTTCCGTGAACTGGGCTAAGATTTTAGGCAGAAACTAATTGCTACAAACATTAATTTTCAAGTCCCTTTTGTTTCCTATTGTAGGCACCTCTGGATGCAAAAGGTACCCAATTAGCAGAATTCATGGTTCTGATTGTGCATTGTGGGACTAGTATAAACACTGCTGATTACTATTCCACTGTAATGGTTGATTTTTATTTATTTTTTTTTCTGATTGCTTAATAAGGCCATCCATTCTGCATCAGACACTGGCAGGGCTGCTGGTGAAATCAGTTAGGTCACTTTTTCTGGTCACAGTAGCAGGAGGAGCCTTGTGATGGTAAGAGATTACTAACGGCATAATTACAGACTATTTAACCACATCTGTTTCCCCACTTAACATTGTCTGCTCAAGTTAGTTGTAGTTAAATAAATAAAAAGGAAAATAATGGTGAAGACACTAAAAATTACTATTACATGGGTAAAACTCTAGGGTTTGTTATAATTACAGAAAACAGAGTTTACCATGATTTTTAAAAGGCACTAATTTATATTAGAGAGTTTCTATAAACATACACTCTGGCTGGTTGCTGCTGCTTTTACAGCCTGTGTTATTTAAATACTTATTTGTACAGAAGAATTGGTTGAAACTAGGAAAAAAATTAAGATGACTATTCTTTCTTGAATTTTGCTCTTATGTCTTCATTCAGTATAATTACAGGACAAGACCCTTTGTGATTTTGTGTTTAAGAACAAATACCCATAACACCACCAGTTCCTGTCAATAACAATGGGAAGAGCAGAGAGCTCTGGATACCTCCATATGTTTCTGCAATCATACAGGGATACTGTTTTCACCCTTTTATTTATAAAGGTACGTCACTTGTTGTTATTTCTGAATATATTGCTGCTTCAGGATGAAAAAAACCACATAAATAAATAAGTGTTGTCAAAGTCCAGCTTGCACATGGACATACAGCCAAACCATCTAGAGCAGCAACATGTCTAGCTAACATCAGGACACATGTTCTGTAACTTACCTGCCCTCTTTTGTTCTGTGTAGATAAATGACATGATGTAATTAAAATATCCACTGTAACTCTGTAACATTGACAGAAAAAGGGAGATAGCTTGGTTGGTTGTCGTAAAACTAAGAAATTGAAATATCAGAGCAAATATTGAGCTTCTTCACATCAGTTGCTACCAACAGGCAGATTTTTAGCTACCATCGGAGCAAAACCCACTGAAAACAGTGACGTTTTCTTAAAATAAGGCAGGTGTCCTTACATGTTCAGACTAGGAATCCTAGCATGAGATCATCACATGCTTTAAAATACACTGAAGCAATGGAATTACAGTTTATGTCAGGTAGGATTATGGCCTTATTTCTTTTATTTGGGTGGATTTTGGTGGGGTTTGGTTGGTTGGTTGTTGGTTGGTTGATTGGTTAGTTGATTGGTTTGCTTTTCAGATTTGGTTGGGTTTGGTGTTCATGGTTTTTTGACAGGCCATTGGAAATAACATGAGGTATAGAAAGAAAAGTGAGTTCTTTTCTTCAGGTTTCCAAATGCTCAGTTGCTCTGGGACCTGGTTTTGCTGGATATAGTGGAGGGGAATGATGAAGCTCTGCATCCTCAGTTATACACTAGCATTACATTTGTAACCACGAGACCAAAAAGAATTAGGAATCAAATACTTCAAAAGCAAAACTACAGTCATAGGAAAGAGGGAATAAATAAGTGGTACAATCCTAATTTCTCAAGTGCATCAGAAAAGAGTGTTCTTTCAGAGCAGAACATTCCAGGATCAGCTGCAAGAGAGGGTGTAAGAAGTAATGGCACTGGGGTGCTCTGCTGCCCAGGAGCTGTCACCACACCTCACATGCAGTGCAGGCAGAACCACAGATTCTATTAAATCTGTAGGGGCTGCTGTTAACACAGGGTATTCCTATTGTGCAAAATGATCTTTGCTTGGAGATATTTGCTTGGAAACAAGTAGTTATGACAATGCACATCCCCACTGTGCATGCACATTTGTACACATGCACTCACCTATGGATATACATGACATAACATCAGAAGTGTGATTGTGGAGGATTGAGAGATTCACTATTCTGCACCCTGTAGAAGCATCTGTATTTCAATTACATTGCCTGTTCCTGGGATTAGACTTCTCATCTTCATCAGATTCATCATTCAAGGCAATACATTCAACTCTGACCTTACTCTTCATCTATTTCCACCATCTGGATAAAGAAAATGAGAGCACTGTTCCTGTTATCATTATAGCCACATTCCATTATTTTGTTTTCTTCTAATACAGAGCTACCCTTCTAGCATGTCTTACTCTTGGCTTCCTCCTCTACATGCTGTCCAACTGCAAGCAGCGAAGACATTACTCCTGTACCATTCACTCCCTCCCTTTGTTAACATCCAAAGCCTTGCTCTTGAATTGAGGGCCACATAACAACTTCCCATCCTCTTCTGCACTAGACAGTCAGGCCTCTTAAAACAAATCTTGCAAAAGAGTGGATTCATTCTTTAAACATTTCTAATGATCTGTAACTAAACCGGTTTCCATAGCACCATTTCCCCCCAGTAATTTTGGATGTTGAAATTCCCAGTGTCACAACATCCACTCTGAACAAAAAAAGAAAAAATAAAAAAAAATAAAAAAAGGAAAAAAAATAATAAAAAGGGGCATGAATATGATACAAGTAACTATAAGCTACCTGTACTATCAACTGAATTTCTTAACAACTCCCAGGATAGCCTGAAGTGCCTTTTGTGGTGCCTTGTGTGAACAGCCAATGCACTCAAACCCTGCCCATCATATGTCATTATTATTAAGAAATGATCACTCCGTTTGCCCCAGTTTCTATATTTCAGGCACCTATCATTATCCTTTACCTTGGCCTCCTTTTTTAGCAGATCCTTGCTGACCTTCATCTCATGAGTCAGTTTTGGAGACAGTACAGCTTCTACATCTGAAGTACAGCAACTCTACAACATTGTCCTAAGCATGGGCACAGCAGAGACAGGCAGCATCACACTCACAGATGGTGGACCAAGAGATGAGCATGCATTCTCTGTCAGGAGAGATAGAGGGCTACAGCCATGAAATGGTCATATACTCTCTGTATATGTTCAAATTTCGTGAGAGAGTCATCATCAAATGGTTCTGCAGTTCACATCTCCCATTATCAGCAGGTTCAGGATGAATCCACTGCTCATGTAGTGGTAATGTGCTGTCATTTAATCAGTCATAAGCACAGTGGGCAATCTGTGTCAGGGCTCTATTTAAAATACAATTTTATTTGTCATTTTCCCTGAGGTAGGCTTAGAATGGTCAGGAGCACCAATATGTATCTGAGACTGCACATCTCTGCCAGCTGCTTGACTTCCTGCCCATAGTAGTGTGATTTGCTGGCAGGCAATAGACCTGTGGATGACAGCGGAAAATAGATTTGAGATACGTAATCACTTCTCTAGCGTCAGTTTTTTTCTAATAAATTTATATCAGGTTAATTAGGGCTAAACAAATCTTTTTCAAATTTACAGAAACAGGTATTATCACTTTGGTCCAAACTCCAATTTTCTGTTGCAACGATCAAGAAATTTTCTGTGAATTGACTCGTGTTTTTTTGCAGACAAAACAGCTCAGCAGTTCTGCATGTGTTACTGCTCATATCCCATAAAAATATTCTAAACCATTCTCATAGATTTGTTAATCCTTTACACTCACACATTTTTTCTATCATTCAACTTATTTTTAAAATAACTGTTACAATTTATCATCTTAATGTTTTTCAATAAAGGTTTGCCTAGTTTGTTAAAATAGTAGAGAGAGCAGGAAATTGTCACATCAACTATTTTGTACTAATAAATATGAAGAGTGTTTCTGGTTATTACCGGGTAAGTTTTATAATAGACAAGGCAGTATTTGTTGTTTGGGCTTGGGGGAAGGAGAAAAGATGCTCAGTTTTTTTTAACTACTCTAGTAAGTAACAAATTTATTGGGCCTTTACTACCTTCAGTTGTTGCAAAGCTTACTCAGATGGTGAATGTGTTCATAGCTGAGTCAAGAATATCTCAATTCTTTGGAGATATGCTTTTAGTATGATTACTGGGTTTGAGAAATGCATTTATCACTTTTTGAAGAGTTTGATGTTGAATCACCTGTCTACTGCTGAGGCAAAAATAACTACATCCCATTCACAGGGTCTTTCTTCAGCATCTGTATCTGTAATAAAAAATAAGGGAATGTATTCTGACTTGTTCCCTACTCAGCAGCATCCATGAATAATAAAATTATCAGTTTCCAATCCCATTTAAAAAAAAATCTGATTTTATTTCCTGTAATACTATCCCCACAGCATCTGTCCCTGGTATTACTGTAAAAGTTTATCTCTGACCCTTATCTCTCCTTATCATTATTCCTTGCAGCATCCTCTGTTTTATGGCACCCTGTACCTGCAGGCAGTGCTGGCAGAATTAGCAGATAGCTTTCCTTTGTAGAATCCAAAGTGTTTATCTGGATATAATGTGCCCAGAAGACATTTTTGTTCCTTAACTTCATCTTGGAAATTTTATATTAATTGTCAAAGCACTGTTATGGTACCTAATTTTTTTTGTGTATGATTTTGGCTTGTGTTTCATTTTTTGACAAAGTTAGTCAGTTAAAATCATAAATATTTTTTCTATTTTATGATATTTATCTGATCATTCCATAATGAAAATTTTACTGGGAATTGTAAATGAAATTTATGTTCTTCCTAGTGATCTTTTACCAGTTTGCTATAGAACTGCATGGAGTTAGTTTTGATTGTCTTTCTTCCAGAGTGCTGATGACATCATTATAGCCTTATATGTTTATGAATACCTACCTTATCTGTTGGTCTGCCTTTTCCTGTTCTTAGCTGAACAGTAAGGTCGTTTTTGAAGTTTTGCAAGTCACTAATATATGCAAAATAGCTTAGGCCTCTACTGTATTCCCCATTATAGTGCTTTTTTTTTACCCCTTGACTTGACTGACAAAGGTTTACCTTTTCATAAAAGTACTTTTTTTTGTGGTGTCTAGAGACATTCTGGTTTTGGACGGGAGAGGCAGGGAAGGTCCTCCAAAGCTATAGCATGTTTTTCCATGCATCAGTAACTTATATCAGCTTATAACCTTAAAAATCTTGGTTCTTACAGAAAAATATTAAAATGGTCATATCGTATCAGTACAGGCTTACTGTAGTCTTTTCTCTTAACAGCCCCGTTGGACTTTTGCCATTTTCTTGTGAAGATTTAAGGATTTTATAGTTGGTAAACAAGGTTTCTTTCACACTCATGTGATGAGAAGCAGGAATATAAGGTGCTGCCTTTGCTGCTGTTTAATGTTTTTTTGTTTAGCTTGTTTTGTGCTGATTCATGCATCTCTAGGATGAGAGTCACTTCTGTTGTTATATACTCAGTCCTCATGCTGAAGTCTCCATTTCTCTTCTAGATAGGCTGGCATCTCTCATAAGCCTTTCCCGAAAGTACCACTTCCATGAATACAGCACCTTTACCCAGAGACATTCACATACCCAAGAACTCAAACTCAACCATAATGTACAAGCACTAAAGATGATTATATAGAATTAATAAAGGCACAGAAATATCTTATGTGATTCCCACTGACCATAAATCCTTGTATTAAGCATTTTAATGTTGAATGCTCAGGAAAAAGTTTAGATACATAACAACAAATATTAAAATAGATACATTTTCTTGCTTCGTACATTGGCTAAATAAATTTTAAGAAATGTAGAAATTATTAAACAACAAAGAGTGATTTTATTATTAATTATTAATTATTATTATAACTATAATATCTATAAAATATAAAATAATTATTATAAATTATTATTAATTTAGGTCTCCATTTCAAACTACATATTTTACAAGAGAAGAATTTGGATACAGTTTTTTATTTCCTGTGTAGTTTTATATCTCTTGTGTTATTTAAATCTATTTAAATCTACACACCATGCCAAGAAGTGTTACCAAGCAATCAAAATCTGGAAGCATACAAGTGTCACTGAGGACAAAACATATAGATCCTGTATTTTGAAAAGCATGTTACCCTTTTGTGTCAAAAATATTATCCAGCAACTTTGTTCCAACTGGATGTCTACCAAAAAAATAAGACAAGTTGAAAATCAGTGGAGTTAAACCCCTTACAGAGATGTAACACAGTGAGTATAATTGAAATGTTAATAATTATGCTCATGCTGATAATTACCAAGATAGTTTGGTATAGTAGTTACAGAGTTCACCTTTCACCTCTGGGTCTTGGATTTGATTTCTACCTGGAACTGCATGAAAAGAGTTCAATTATCTCCATCTGCCTCTTAGTGGAAGGATTTTCCACCCCGTTCAAACTTCAAAAGTAAACAAAAATAAAAATAGATGGACAGAAAGAATATTTTGTGCCCCCAGTTGGCTAAGTATGAAGTTTTGGGCGATGTTTTTAATAAAATTTGACAGGAAGTACAACACAGTTTAGACCACTTGGAAAAGACACTAAACTACTGAAAAAATGCAAGCTGAAAACAAATCTCTACTCCTTCCTCTACCATTCCTTTTAGTATTTTGAGTACAACATACAAAAATTACTGTAGTGTCATAATGTAAAGATAAAACACTCGTTGCTGTGCAACAGCCTCGTAGCTATGAATCCAACCTTATCAACATGATACAAACACTTTAAAACAACACGTACCCTATTCAGTCTAACACATAATGAGAAAAGGAAAAATAAAATACAGTTTATACACAGGATTAACAACAGACTCTAAAAAACCATAAGCAGACTCAGTAATTGGATGCTGGGTTTTAATTAGTCCAATTGCCTCCATCTACCTGCCACATATAGCAGGAAAAGCGTAATGATTGCTAGATTATGTAGGGATCTAACCACATGGGTCTCTTAAGGGTTTCAGAGATTTTATAAAGTTCTGCTCACTTTGCAGGGCATCTCTTTTACACCATGATAATAAGAGCTAGGCGATGCCTGAAGCCCTGATGCAAAGTTATGAGGCAGTATGCCATTGGGAGTTCAAGAAACTTGTTTTACCATGAAAAGTGAAATCTCAGAGAGATTTCCTGCAGCCATAGGCAAAAATTAAGAAAAAAAGATCAAAATTTAACATCAATCATTGTTTATGAGACACTGCAATTAGTTTCCATCAGTTACATACCATTTACTATGGTAAACATTGATTCAATCTGTGAGTTGTGCAAGTCTGAAAAAAACCCACAAACACCACTCAAAATCCACCATGTTTCCATAACAGGCAAAGCTACATTCCTTAACTGTATCAAGAAGATAATCCAAAGGGGATTTTATGCCATTCCTATCTGAAAGCAATACCACCATTATCTGTGCTCTTCTTTCTTAATTGTTCTAGATGCCAAGATAAAGTAGGAAATGAAACAAGATCTAGGCATCACAAACAGCGTATTTTTAAAAATTAGATTCTAATACTTTGATACCACTAGACAGGAAAATAAATATAGTTAAAGCCTGGAATTTAAAGTTAAAGCCTGAATTCTCCCATGGATTTCAGCAGCATTCGAGAAAACTTTGAAATAAATGGGGCTAATCACAAGAATGTAAGAGTATTCAGCTTGGAATTGAAATATGCAGAAAGTGCTCCAGTTACAGACAGTAAAACACTCCCATTGCTCCATTTCTCTCCCTCTTTCCCTGGTTTTTAGTTACAAGTGTTTTGATTTTAAGTCAAAGGACAAATACTGTGTTTATATATGCTTTGTATCTTTTCTTTCAGCAGTGTAGGGAGATGTAAGTAGAACAGAAGGTACTGGGGGTAATGCAGTCAAGCATAAGGCCAAAATTTTTTGAAATCAAAATTTGCTAACTCTGTTATTAAGATCCAGATGGAGGCATATAGATAGGGACAAAACCCTTGCCTTCCATACAATATGTCCATGCTGTTTCCTGGGTTTTTTGCTTAGGTTATGCATAGTTTTATTTTTCTCCCTGGTACAAATCAAATATATATCTTACGAGACCTGCTCCATTTCTTCTGAGCACCTTACTTGCTTGATTTCTCCTATGTGGTAGAGCCAACCAAAGCCACTTTTTAAAAAAGACAAATAAAAGTGTTTTGTGGTTCTCTGTGTCGCACTATGCTGAGACAAAGCAACCCTAAGTGGACAAATTAGCTACAAGAGGTTATTTAGATTCATTTAGGTTATAACAGACCTCTGAGATCGAGTCCAACTGTTAACTCAGCGCTGCCAAATCCACCACTAAAACTTGTCCCTAAGTGGCACATCACACTTTTTTAAATACCTTCAGGTGTGGTAACTCACTCACTTCTCTGGGCAGCCAGAAAAAAAATTTCCTAGTATTTTCTTTCCTCCCACAGTGCAATTTGAGGCCATATCCTGTTGTCCTGATGCTTGTTGCTTGGAGAAGAGACTGACACCCACCTGGCTACAGCCTCTTTTCAAGCAGTTGTGGAGACTAATAAGGTCAGCCTGAAGCCTCCTTTTCTCCAACCTAAACACCTCCAGCTCCCTCAGCCACTCCTCACCAGATTTGTGCTCCAGACCCTTCACCTTCTGTTGCTCTTCTCTGGACACACTCCAGCACCTCAGTGTCTTTCTTGTAGCGAGGGGCCCAGAACTGGACACTGGAGTTGAGGTGTGGCCTCACCAGTGTCCAGCACAGGGGAACGATCGCTGCCTCGGTCCTGCTGGCCATGTTATTTCTGGTACAGCCCAGGATGCCGTTGGCCTTCTTGGCCACCTGGCCACATGCTGGCTCATGTTCAGCTGCTGTCAACCAGCACTCCCAGGTCCTATTCCACTTTGCATCCACTCTGCCCCTAGTCTGGAGCACTGTCTGTTGCAACCCAAGGGTAGGGCCCAACACTTTGCCTTATTGAACCTCACACAATTGGCCTTGGCCCATTGATCCAGCCTGTCCAAATCTGTCTGCAGAGCTTTCCTACCCTCCGGCAGATCAACACCTCCATCCGACTTGGTGTCATCTGCAAACTGACTAAGGGTGCACTCGACATCTTCATCCAGATAATGATACTAAAAAGGACTGAACACAAGACTGAGCCCTGGGGAACACCATGAACCAAGTGGATTTGACACCACTCTTTGGCATCACCCATTCAGACAGTTCTATACCCAGCAAATACTGCACCTGTCCAAGCCATAAGCAGATAGTTTCTCCAGGAGAATTCTGTCGGTAATAGTGTCACATCCTTTGCCGAAATGCAGGTAAGAAACATCTTTCCCTCATTTACTACACTACTACACTTGTCACCTTGACATAGAACATTAATTTATTAACAGAACAGTCATTTATTTAACAACACTAAAGTTTGGTTTCACACTGTTAGCAGAAAACTTTATGTGTGAGCCATACTTCCATTTGGCAAAAATATGAATTGCCCACCATTTACCACGTCTATGATTTTAAATGCTACAATTATAACGCATGAAAGCACTAAGCATCTTACTGAAAATGGAGAATTGTGAATTATCCTAGCTTTTATTTGTAAAGCATCAGGATTGTTCATTCAGCCAGTGGCATTTGAAGGCCTTCCTGAGAAGAAAAATACCAAATGAGCATTGCATTTACTGCTGTGAAATAAACACTGTAGCCTCTGCATAAGAAATACAATAATATTGGCGGTAAAATTGCTGATTGCATGGACATAATAATCTGTCTGGTAGTAAAAGCACCTAATGAAAAGGGGAGAAGAAGGAGAAGATATTGCTGTGGCTGTGGGAGCTATAAGATGGGAGGAGTGAAGGCATATGGAAAGCATCCTGCCCCAAGTCTCACTGTGAAAGGCTTAGAGTCAGAGGAGAGGAGTTGAAAGGCCTTGCTCTGCACATTTAACTTATCTGAGAGATGTGCACAGGCACAGCGCTGCCGGATAGTGCAGTGTGTGACAATCTACCCATGCCCTGCTTCATTCTCTGGCTGTGTTTCACCTGTGGCATTGCCAGTCACATTTTTAAAAAATTACAAGCCTGCATCAACAAGAGTCTTACAGAAAAAATTACCTAGCAATTAAAATGTATTTTGAAAACCTTGAAGGGATAAAATGCATAAATCTGCAGGGAATACCTGAGAACACAGGAAGGAATAGGGCAGGGAAGAAGAACCCCCTCAGTTAAACATAATCAAAGGCTTTGATATTAAATGTACAGCTGCTGCATTGCACCCACAGAGTTTCAAAACAGTTAATACAAGGTTTTCACTCCTTGGGCTTTAAAACAGGAAAAATACTAAATCCCAAGTGAAACTGTGAAAATAGGGAATCCATTAAAGATATTCTCACAGTAGGGCACAACAGGCCTTCTGTTTAGTAGCTTACAGATAATGGGTTTGCAAAGCACATAGTTATCAACTAAATGACAGATGAAGGAATTTGAATAGTGATTTCAAATCTGTATTTCTTCAGTCTTGCTCTATTTAAGAGCCGTTTATCTAAAAAATATTTAGATACCAAAAGATTCTAGCCTTGAAACTCCTTTCAAACCTGTTTTACATGGTTATCTCAGACATCCATGATCCCTTTCAAAAATATAAGCATTTCCACTTCTTTAGGTATAGCTTGACTTATTGGTGTCCCTGAATCCTCTAATTTCTAAAGAAGAGAGATATATGGCGCTAGTGATCATTACACATGTGTACTCTGTATTATGTTTTTCTCAACCACTTTCTTATTGACTTCATAGGCATTTCAGTACATGTAAAGATATAAGCAAATCCAGCATTTCAAGCACAGATGCATTAATGCCATGTCTTGCAAACACTGCTGCTTTTCATTTGTGCACTTAGAATGTTTCACCAATACCAGCCTGTGCTTCAGTTTGCAACTTCACATTTATTTTTCTTATCTTTAAAACTCCACCCATTTCTAAACTTGATTTCTAAAGATCTAGTCCCCAGTTTTTGTGCACCCTATTGATTTTCTTTCCTGTGCTACATATAAGGCCTTACACTTGCTGGTATTTAATCTTATGTCAGAGGCAATTTTTCAGCCATGCACCTTCTAAGCATTTTTTCTTTTGCTGATTTTGTCCGATGAATGTTCTAATCCTTGCCCATATCTTTATTTTCTTTGGAATTATATCACTGTTCTAGACCATCATATGTCCTCACGTGCAGCCAGCTCTACTGTGAAAGCTGTTGCCTGTTGTGCATTTACACCAGATTGTCAAAGGTCCCAGAACAGTCACTTGCTCCGAGACCTGGAATTATAGAAAATAGTGGTCTAGGTCATCATTATGCTCAGTTCCTTTCATTCCACTTTGTCCAGCTCATCTTGACATTTCCAGGCTCTAACAGCTGCTTTTCCTATTGGAAAATATAAAACACTGCGAAGAGACAGTGGGTGGGCAAATACTTCAGTGGACGGAAAACAATTCTGTATTCCTTCATGTGTTGCTCTCCTTTGATGATACCACAGGTCTAAAAAAGTACTTTCACACCTGCTATCAGTAGGACTTCTGTAAGTCACTCCTCTGTATTCTCTGTTCTTTCTCATTTAAGGTGCGAATTTTACACAGTATTTTCTATAGGCATGAGTTGGTAATTAAATACCAGTCAAGGCATTGGTTATCACAGCAGCTATCAGTGATCCCCTCTGGCAGCAACCCAGTGCCACAGCCCGGGCAGCTGCTTGGCCAGGATACAAAGCAGGGCAGCCAGAGGATCCCTACCCAGCATGATTCTGATCCCCGGCCCTGCACACCTCTCACTCGGGCTTGGCTGCTTCCGTGCACTGCCCAGCTGCAGCTTCAAACAGGCAGATTCCACTCAGCACTGAGCTAGCGACACGAAGGACTAGCAAGTTGGCTCTGACAGTCTTACCTGAAGTCGAAATACCCTTCATTTTAATATTAATTTTCTTTTTCTTTCTTCTTATCGCTGCTGGGTTTTTTGCTCTCTGCAGAATGACACAAATTTGCCACAGATTTTTTCTTCAAACAAATGCAGATTTCTTCCACTTGATCAGCATTTTTCTCGTGTATAGAATATGGTTCACATTAAAATTGAATTGAAATATTTTATGACATTAAAAGTTCTGGATCACAAAAGAAAAAAAAATCTACCTTGACCTGTCCTTTTTCATTCTTGGCAGACCCTATTCCAGTTCATTTGACATTTTGGCATCTCTAACTGATTTCTTTTGGCAAATTGTTGACTGAGTTTTTTAGACACCTGGGTTTTTTCACTAGTGGGTTGTTTTTTGGGGTTTTTTTTGGTAAATGAGTATGCATGCTCTGCTCTACAACACGTTAGCTTGGTTAAAGAGCTTTTTCTCCACTTTTCCACAAATACTGTTCTGTTGCAAATGAAGTAGTAGGGCATTGGTTTTCTGCGTGTCTTTGTAAATTGACTCTGCTTTTTGTTGTTGATGTTGTTGTGTGCCCTCCCTCTTCCCTCTGTTCTTCTTCATATTTCTATGGCTGGAAGACAAAACTGAGCTGGTTATTGAGACAGTATCATTTATTTGTGTTCTTTAAGCAGGCTGTAGCAGAGCCAGAAGATAATGGGCACCTCATTTATTCAGGCTTTGAATGATCATATTTAATTCCCAGTGACAGCTGTCTTCACCATATTAGCATTGCAAATCAGCACTGTTTTGTACTGGCCTTCTATTGAACATGATTCAATTATGTGTGGTCCGTAGCGAGGCAGGATACGGTCTTAGTATCTATAGCAATATTTCTGCAAGCTGCTGCTCTTTACACTGCTCACATTTAAGCTGTCTGTTTATCACAATGCTTTCCTTGAACTACACTGAACTCTCTTCATTTTGCAGTGAAATAAAGAAGAATGAATATAATTTGTAAAAGCAGTTATCTGGTCAGCTATATTACATACCCTATCTTCTTTACACATGCCAGGAATCAGGAAACACTTGTTAAAATAATCGTTATTATACTTAAAACATTTATATTAAAGAAGTCATTAAAACAGATTTAAATTATTATACAGTATTAGATGCTGGGTTAAGACTAGATTAAAGCTCCAGTGCTGGCTTGAAGAAAAATTGCAATATCATACCAAACAGGTAAATTTTGTGTTACTGTCATAGTTTTCCATGAAAAGGGCAGCAAAGTTTAACTTTTATAAAAGAAGTTAAAAGGCATAAAATTTAAAAAATTATTGTTTCAAAAGGTTTCAGAAGTCCTACTTAATTTACTGTGGGATGGGTAAATCCTGCACCCCATATAGTCTTCTTTTCCTGCATTATGATCTGACATGTGCATATGGCATTTCAGACTATGCTGTTGAAGGCCTGGATTTCAAGACCATAGCTTAAAAGGCATGTGTGTTTTGTTATAGTATAAAAGTATTTATAAATTCTGATTCCAGCTGTAAGATAAGTCCTCCTATTGTGTTAAGCAGCCTCAAAAAGAAAATCTTCCTCTGCACAAATTCAGCAAATGCATGCTTCAGTCAGTGCAAGGCAAAACACAAACTTTACTCTTTTCTTCAGGTTTTCCATTCCTATGTTCTCTACAATATTCAGGGTTTTGTTTTTTTTTTTCTTTCAGAAATCTCATTACACACAATAAAACTGTCTCCAGCCCCAGGGCTCTCTTAGCATCCTTCATCTTTGTGATGAAGTGCACGTATAGCAGAAATATATTGTTTATTCCACAAACTAAAGTGCTGGGTCATCATTCTAAACTGTTTGGTAGATCAAAAATGTGCAAGGTTTTTTTCAATCATATACTGACCTTGAACTGTTTAAAGATGCTTCCTAGGTAACAGCAACAGAAGAGTTGATATTTCCAGTTTGAGGTTGGTCCAGCCAAAGACGTCTCAAGTGGGGTGGAAGGCCACAGAAAGCCAGGCACATCATACTACTTCTGGTGACACTGCATTGGATACCACCGTGCATATATCACATTCATCCACTTTTTAAAGGATTACTTAAGGGATTTTTCTTTTTTTTAAGCCTTCATTCAAAACTTTCGTCTCCACTGTCTCCTCCAATAGATTCTGTTGCCTTTTTTGCAAAGATTTGATGCATCTTAATTTCTTGATTGCCTTCCAAACTTCATTTATGAGATCTGTCATTGGATGGTGAGCAATTCTATTGCGTATCACTTGTTGTTCTTGGGGTTTCTTTCCCTCTCTCTTCTTTTTTATGTCCCTTTTCCTCCTCCATCCCCTTCTCCTCTTTAGTAGCAGTAGTAGTAGTAGTATTTTTTTTCTTTTTCAATTACTAAAC
The DNA here is from genome assembly GCF_015227805.2 of Hirundo rustica. NCBI lineage: Eukaryota > Metazoa > Chordata > Aves > Passeriformes > Hirundinidae > Hirundo > Hirundo rustica. The sequence goes on from NC_053455.1 coordinate 25,272,937, forward strand.
TGCTCTTATCTCACCCCACAGGTTTTACCTTCTTACGATTCTCCCATCCATCCCACCAAGGAGGGGCATGGAGTGAGCAAGCAGCTGCAGGGTACTTAGCTGCTGCCTGGGGTAAAATGTAACAGCATTAAGTTATGTCCCATTCTTATCACAGTCTTTCACTGCAGAAGAATTGCATTGCAGCTAAAAAGGAAAAGCCAGGGGAAAGCCTACATGGTGGGAGGCCCTCGTGGGGCTCCTAGTGGAGCATAATGCCATCCTGCACCAGTCTGTCACATGGGTTATACTGTATGAACCTTCTAGATCATTTTCCAGTGCACATTTTTGGATATTGACATTTGCACAAAATATTTTTCACTGTTTCTTTGTCTAGGAAAATGTGGCTTCTCCTACCACAGTATCTTCCTCTCATCTAATTTCCCACACACACAATCACTATTAACCCAAATTTGAAACTTACAAACAATTACTCCTACAGGTTTCCTGAAGACCAGCAGGAAACAGCAGCTAGCAAAAAAGTTTAAAAGATAGGAAAGTATGTCTGCCCCAGAGGAGCACAAATAGCCTTTGCAGCTGCCAATGCAGCTGGCACAAACACTGACAGGAGCACCACGTGTGGCACCCACATCACTGCTTGGTTTAGCACACTAGAGAGGACTTACAGGGAGCTGGAAAAGGGGCTACAATAGTGGACACAGCAGATCCTAATCCATAGGCACCCAGGCTCCGTTGATTTTATCACTTATGGAAAACTTCTTTACGCTGAAACAAGTAAGCTCTTTTTACATGAAAACTACACAAACAAAACATCACCTCCTGAGTGTGCATTGATGTTATGTAAGAGTGGTCATACTTACAGTCAATTACCACAGAAAACCAGGGAGTTTCTTTCTATATTGCTGGATGTAATGGATACTAATGACAATTTCCTCCACCTGTCATGTAATTTGGTAATTAACGTAATTTGTTCTGGTAATTGAAAGAAGGTCAGGATCAGAGTTCATGGAATATGAATCACTTCCACGTAGTCAATATTTGTCATCCTGTGCTACACACACATGCCATTATTATACAAATAACTAAATTGAGAAACAATAAATGTTTCTATAAAATAAAATAAACCTTTCATAGGAGTAAAGAAATGAAAAGTAAATCCCTTAACACCTTATTGCTCAGCCAGAGGTACATGTTCTGTAACATTCATATAGCACAGGCCACCACTCCAAAATCTCCTAGAAGTGTCAGCCTTCCAAAATCATGACTTATCAACTGCATTGCAGTAACACTTTGTTTATGCTACTTGCCCCTGCCCCAGATGACTTATTTTGCAAAGTACAGAGGAAATTAATGCAGGCGTCAATGGTGGAGATAAAGCAACCGGCATTGCTTGGCTTGATCTCAGGAGACTGTGCTCATGCTCTCATGTATTAGTCTTAGTTAAGAAGAATATTAAGCAGGGATTTGGAGGATAATGGAGTAGATTTGGTCTGCTTATAGGGATATTCTTCTTTCCCAGCTTAAGTGTAGGTATAGGAATACTACGGGGAAAAAACCAAATGTGTCTGCCTGGAACTTCAACAAGTAGGTGGAGAAGGCTTCAGTTTTGTTTTCTAAATCTGATCACAGATTTTCTGGTCTTTCTTCTGCATCTGCATTTTTGATAGTCTTCAGATTTGTTTCTTGATTTGAAAATGGGCTTTCTGGTCTGTTTCCTGCGTAGTTGCATGTAGTAGTGCTGTGTTTTCCTGAAGCTGTGATGAATAGGAACTACTGGAATAATCTGTAGTAATGCTAATTCACATTCACTTGTAGTGCTGCTGCCTAGATACATAGTAATTGTTCCAGAGCCAACTGGAGCTTGGTGTTCACTCTCAGTCTTGAAGATAAGGTCCTAAGTATGCTGCAAACTGTTGTGAAAAGCCTTGAGAATTAATCAACAGCTTAAGTTTAGTGAAGCAAGGGGGGATAGATTTTGCAAAGCAAGGGAATTAATGGTAATAGAAACACAGGAAGGAAGACCTTTGCAGTGATATGAAGAATTGTCAGAGGAACAAAATTACAAAAAAGACAAAAATTATGCCACAGTAAGGGAGTCACAAGATAATGCCAACTTCTGCTACATGAAAAGACAGGAAAGATTTGAAACATTGCAGCAAGAATCATAAAGACAGCCTGAATGGGAAAAATAACCCACATAGCAAACCCGTGTTATGTGCTTCACTGACAAGTCTAGCAGCATTCATACTCAGAAAATGAAATTGTAGGCTGGAATTAGAATCACAGGTTATTAGCTATCTCTGACTTGAACATGAGTTCACAGGTCTCTTGGAGGCAATATGAGAAAGTTGGTCTAAGATTTTAATTTTGACAAAAGTCGAGACTGGCATAGAGAGACAGGCTAGTGAGGGCTTTTCTAAAAGGTTGCCAAATTCCTATTTTCACAGGCGGATATGTAGTGATACAGTTCATCCAGATCATCAGCCGTGGTGTCGAACAGGACTGGCCCCAACACTGAGCCCCGGGGAACCCCACTGGTGACCGGCTGCCAAGGGGATGTCGCTCCTTTCACCACCACTCTCTGGGCCCGGCCATCCAGGCAGTTTTTCACCCAGCTACAGAACAGAGCACCTGTCCGAGCTTCTCCAGGAGAATGCTGTGGGACACAGTATCAAAGGCTTTGCTGGACCCCAGGTAGGAAATATCCACAGCCTTTCCCTCATCCACAAGGCAGTCAGCTGACCATAAAAGAGGTCATGCTGACTGGGCCTGGTCCAGTGTTTGTCCTGTACATGTCTTGTGATGCACTGGAGGTAATCTGCTCCCTAACCTTCCCCGGTGCTGAGGTCAGGCTGACAGGTCCACATCCTCCTTCCAGCTCTTCTTGTCAGTAAGCACCGCAATGGCTAACTTCCAGTTGTCTGATACCTCCTTGGTTAGCCAGAACTGATGGCAAATGATGGAAACTGTCTTGGTGAACAATTTCACCAGGTTTCTTGATGAACAGTCCCTAGGTGGATCTCATCTGGCCATGCAGGCTGCACAGAATCTAGTAAAACCTGAGAATAATTTGGGACAGCACAATGTGTCCATTTGGAAAAGATTCTGCAGTTACTCCATCTACAGCCTTTTGCATGTCAATTCCTTCACTAAATATCCTACCCAAATAAATCAATATCTTTGTGGATACTGGTTCTGGAGTTTTTGCAAAACTAAAAGCAATAGTTCCTCAACATTTTCCTTACATGATTTAATGAAGGCTATTGCAATGAACCATCAGCACTATAAAAGGCATAACTTATCAATGGTAGTTACTGACAAAAATGGAGCTGACATGGGTAAGCAGGAAATAAATGCCTAGCTTTAAGACTGAAAAATGTGTTTGATTCTTTAGATATACAATTCAGAGATTTTCTTTGCCAGGAGATACTACTATTTAGGGAGAATATTATATATTTTTAAATTAGAATTTCTAAAAGCAGAATGCCAGTAGACAATAGGAGTTTGTATGAGTTAGAAAAGCAAGCACTCAGTCCACAATTGCTGATGTAAGAACAGGAAAGCTACTGCTTATCACTCCCTAAGTTACACTGTCAATAAATGATTTAAATACTAATATGGAGAAGTGGTGGCCAGTAAACCCGAGGCATACTCCAGTATTCCCTGAGTGCTGTGTTAAATGATGACTGGTATGAAAAAATCCTCTAAAGCCTATATACTCTCTAAATAAATATACATTTAGTTTAAATATAATTACTCTTCATCCAAACTTTAATTATCCAATTCCTGGATAAGAACTGGGAGCAAAAGCATGTAAAAGATTATAAAATTCTCTCTTAAAAGATGAAAAGAAATCAATTTTTTTCTAGGTTTTTATTCTTCTCTACGGTAGGTTTTTTCTGCAATGCAGTTTTATTTTTCTCTTATATTCCTTTTCTCTCATATAGATTCTCTGTGCTTCATACATGATAATTAGCAGTTACCATTTTTTAAAAGGCCTTTAAGAATACTATAGATAGAACAAAGAGCAGCTATTCTGAGAGCCAATTCCCTGACTTCTCTGTGGACAAAGAAGTCAGATTAGCACACTGCCATTACAAAAGGTCTCCAGCATTTTCTCAATTTGATTCAAATTAATAGTTGCCAACTAAAACAAGAAGACCGAAGTTGAGGAGTCAAACAGGATAAAACTCTTCAAATGCTCATGAAATTCAAAAACCAACCAAATAACCTGTTTATCATATTTCAATATAGTTAAATAAATATGGTGTTAATAATACAAAAAAACCAGTCCTCTGAGTTTCTAGGACTTGACTGTTGTCTATCTCCTGAGCACCCTAACCACTCAGGGCTTAGCAGCAGCATCAGAGATAAAACTGAGAGGTGAGTGCTCTGAAAGCAAAGCCTTTAGTTCTGCAGCTAAAGAAAACTCTATATTAACTCAGAGCCCAACAGAACATATGACACAGAGTCAATTATTTTATGCACTCTGAGACTTTTAGAAAGATAGCCTATTTTGATTTTAAAATGCCAGAATAGATTGCACCACCTAACCTTTGCTGTTAAAAATGGTCACTTCAAAGTTACTGCCAATTCAATCAGTGTTATTTTCTACAAGCTCTCTTTCTGCCACTCTGAATGATACCCACTGGATATCCCAAGTCCAACTGAACACTCTAGAATGATTTTTAATCTGATCTTTAAAACTATTGCAAAAATCCTTCTCCACAAACACCTGTATTTGCAATTGATAACTGCATAGTTATACATACGCATACAGGAAAGCAAGCAAAAATCCCCAAGGGATTGTTTTGTTTTACTTTAAAAAAAAATGGCAAACCACTCCGGAATAAATAATTTATCTTCAGTTTATTAAAGGTTGCAAATACAGAAACTAAACAATTTCAAACTTAATGACAGTCTACAGGTCTCCAGCTTGATGAAGTTCTAACACTGGGCACTACCACCAGAAGCCAATAGTCTGTTGAGGAACACTCCTAATTTTATCTTCAAAGAAAATCCCTCTTGCACAAGAGTGCCTTAATGGTGGTGATGGACAGGGAGGGTTGCAATGGGTGATATGCTGGCTTTGTGGTATCAAAGACATTCATACTTCAAATACATTGTGGCACAAAAAATTCAAACAATATACATCATGTTTTCAACTGATTAGTCACAGTATTTTAGGGTTATTAAAATCATACATATACATCCTCATAACCTATATACCTATCCTTTTGCTTCTCTTAATTAGGAAAAAACAGTCCAGTTCTGAGCTTAAAGAGCCGATGAGTTAAAAATCAGCAATGTCCTCATCATGAATATTTGTCCTTATCAGAATGGAAGCTTCTGTAACAATTACTATGTATCTAGGCAGCAGCACTACAAGTGAATTTGAATTAGCATCACTAGATTATTCCAACAGTTCTTATTCATCACAAACAACAACAGCTTCAGGAAAACATAACAGTACCACGAGACCGGACAGGCGACATATCAGAAAGCATGTTTTCAAATCAAGATACAAATCTGAAGACATCAAAAATGCAGATGCTGAAGGAAGGCCAGAAAACCTGTGCTCAAAATTAGAAAATCTAATAGAACTTTTTAATAATATCTGACAGCTGCACCACAAAATCTCTTACTTGTACAACACAAAAGGCTAGAATCAGAAAATCCATTCAGACAGTAACCTCGCCAGGCAGTCCTGGTGGGTTTAAAAAAAACCAAAAAACCCACACCATTCTCTGTCACATTCTCCAACACCATTATTGCTCTACTACCCTATAGAAATGTCATGCAATTAATAGAGTATTATGCATGTTAAAATGTGTCCCATACATGAAAAAGTATGGGAAAACATGAATAATATTTTACACCATAGCTCCACAGTTTTAATCCTAGAAAATTAAAATAATTATGCTTGCTCTCCCCATCCTTCTTCCAATATAATTTTTACCAGTATAATTACATGCAAGCAGAACTAGATCTCACTTTTATGTTAAATTGTTGAAGTTAATTTCCACAACTAAACACACAAAGAAGAAATGCATTGTTTAATGCATTCATTTTAGGTGGATACTTTAGAAGAAAATTCTATCAACTTTGCTTGAAACTTGAAAAAATCTTAATTCTGACAGCAGAAACTGTACTGCTAAGAGAAAGAGAACACGTCTTTTAAAATGTTACAGTCTGAATATTGTTACAAGAATTGACAACTATTTTCCAGTATTTTGTCCCTAGGTAGGAGAGGAGCTGTTGTTTCTACCTTAGTTTTATCAGACTCACTTCAGTGGGCCAGCATTTCTGTGACTGCACAAACCAAACAACAGCCTCATTTCTGAAGCCCAAAGAAAACTTGCAGGGATAAGTCACCAAGAAGGCAAGTTTCTATTTCATCATTCTCAACTGTTTTGAGGAAATATCTCTTCCCCTCATATTAATTATTTTTGTTAAAATAATTTTGAAATTATATTATCAGCTTTAAATACAAAATAATTTTAAAGTATGGTCAAGATTTACGACCTGCATTTTAACAGCATAAAGAAACAAAGCCTGTGGGTCTTGGATATTTCATCTAAAATTGCAGAGTAACAGCAGGAACTGAATCCTGCTCTTTCTTTTCACCCATTACTTGCTCTTCACTGACCCACAGAAAAGAAGCCTGGATGGATACTATCTCACATAGACTCCACATGAGGAATTTTTTCATTTTGAGTATTCCTACCCAGCATAAATCCCATATCTATTCTGGTTTCATCGAACTGTCATTCCAGGAGTTCAAGAAGTGAGTTCAGCACAGTTCTGCAAATAACTGGTTGATTCCATCAGCTGCAAACATACATCAAACATAATCAGAAAGCAATTGGCAGTGACCATGATGCATCAGACATGGCAGAGCGGATGAGAAAAATGTAAAAAGTTCAAGACAGTAATTTTGAAGTCTAATCCTCACCGATACCTGCATTCAATTTGCATCTCAATTTCTCACACAAATTCCTCAAAGCACCTAAATGTTGGCACTGAAGCACATGCAATGGCACCTGAGCCCTGGTCAGGGAGAAAATGTTCTCAGAGTCTGTCCAAGTCTCAAAGGCCAGGATGTTTATGCAGTGCTCAAGACAGTGCTTCTCTTACACCGCAGGCTTACAACCTGACAGGACCATTTAGCCCATTGCCATTGTGCAATATATCCAACACTACCAATATCCCCTCCACGTGGTATTTCCAGCCAGTCCAACCTGACAGAGCAGACATGCTACTCTTACAGTTGGAACCTGTCCAGATGCACTGTGCCCTGTCTAATGCTGCCAGAGCTCTCACCCTGGAAACAAATATCAGTACAAGTCCCAACTCTGTTAGGAAGCTGCCTGAGTGGCAGGACACCCGTTCAAATGAGCTCTGTCGTTCTTCGGCTTTCAGAAGAGAATATTCCAGAAAAGACAACAGTACCTGTTTATAAATTTGAAATTGCTAGGAGAACACTTGGTCCTTGACAGTTCAACTCAGTATTTCAGCTGTTGATAGCAATTTTAACAGCCACCCTTTCTATTTCCTCTCATTTCTCCCATGGCATGAGCTCTAAGGGCTTCATTCTTCCTCAAATATTAGGGCTTTTTTTTTCCCCCCTCAATATTCTCAACCAGCAGAGCAAATCCAAACTATATCTTTTTCAGCTTTGCGGTCAGGAGAATACGGTTTTCTCTCCTCAGAAAAAAAACCCTCAGGATTTTTCCCTCACTCTCAGTGACAACTCTGCTAACAGAGTTAACTTTGTAGCTAACAGACAACTCTGCTTTTCAGACATTCCATGTGCCAGTTCCAAAGCTGCAGTTTTGCTCATGTTGGGCCTTGACAGTGAAAGGATCATTGTCACATTAGCTTTGAAGATCTGTAAAGACACCAAAATTCTCCAACCAGGCTGTTTCCTGTTCCCACAGAAATCACACATTTAGTGGGAGCAGCCCTTGAAATTAATTGAGGTCTCCACATTCCTACAGTAATAAAGAACAAAAAGCATCTGGGTTACTGTTCTTCTCGTACTATTTACTATTTTTTGAAACATAAAGATATTGAGAATACTTAACCATTCATTCCTTCCTAATTTTGCTTCACTAAAGTAGTGAATTAGTATCCCTCGGTAGATTGTGGAGACACATCTCTCCCATTTGTCCTTAAGCTATGCAATGCTTACAGAGTCTCAAGTTGTTTATTCTATATTTATTCCTTTTTCTTGGTAACATTGAAAATATTTGTATACCTTTACATACATGATAAATGTCTAAAAATGATCATTTAATAGAAAGTTTTGGTTGGATTATTATTGACCTATTATTGATTCAGAAGTGCTCAGTTATATGACATTAAATCATGCTGTCCAAGAGAAACCAGGTTAGCTTTTATATTGACAATAGGCTGGGATAAAGGATAGCAGAATCAGAGCTTACATACTTAGTACTGAATAAATCATATTTTCTAGGCTGCTTTACATAAAAACAGATATGCTAGATCAAACTAAAAACCAAAAGATTTTTCTCAGCTAGTGGCCCACACCTGATGTTAAGAAAAAAAGAACATATAAAAGAGGGGAAGTAGAACAGTAGTTGCCAGCTACTTCTGTTTCAAATCATCCATCTCATGTTTAATAGCTCTTCATGGTCTTTCCTTTACAAAATTGTTTAATCTTTTTTTTTTAACTTATTTATAATTTTGGCATCCAATGAAAATGAATCTCAATGTGTAATATTGTTATGCAGGAAAGGGTTTTCTTTTGTTTGTTTTAAACCTGCTGCCTAATAGTTTCCTTGGGTACCCCACAGTGAGTAATCATTCCCTATTCAGTTTCTTCATGTCATTCATAATTTGCTATTCCTCCCTCACACCCACATTTTGTTGTCTCTTTTCCAAGCTGTTACTGCTACAAAGTTATATGTCTCCCAAAAGTTGTCCCATACCTCTAGACCTGCCTCTCTGTTTTTCTTTCTACCCCTTCTAGGTCTATTTGCCTCTGTACTTCCACAAACCATTTACTATGTTTCTACCTCATTAATATACACATAATGAAGCTTTCTGAGGCTTTTAAAAATTATTTCTATTCTTTCCCAGTGCTTCTTAGTATTCTGTTTTTCTTTTGATGGTGGTGGCTGAGATTAGGGCTGGTATCTTAAAGGAATTAATCAGAAGAGTTTCAAGATCTTTGCTAATTTAAAGTCCACCACTGTGAGCTTCATCATTAAAACTGTTTTTCCCTCAGGAGGTTTACTTAGCATTAATTTAGTCTTTTCTCACCCAACCACTCAACACTAATTCCTTACACAACTCTTTAAAATAAGATTTGGCTATCTTGAATAATTTCATATCTGCCAAAAATTGCCTTATTATTTGCACCATTTGCTAGATCAATGAAGAATATATTGAGTGGCATACAGCTCCATCCATTCATTTACAAAATCTTTTGGAAAACAATAGTATTTTTTTTTTTTTTAATGTGTGTGTGTGTGGGGGGGGGGGGGGTTTGGTTTGGTTTGGTTGGTTGGTTGGTTGGTTTCCCCCTGTATTTTAATGCATTGCTAATTCAGGAAGAAATTTATTCCATATCCCATTTGTGGAAAGATGGCTGGCAGTAAAATCAGAGCAAACTGAGAAGTTATAGTCATATCCTAACTGTATGTAAATTACAGGGTACAATATAGCTGCTACTCCCTGGATGGAAAGCGGCTGCCATGCTCCACGATGATTTCTGGTACAACTGTAAGCACCTGCTAAGGGGGATGGAATGGAGGGAGGAGCAGACTGGAGACACCATGGGCCAGACTCTGTTCAAATCCTTGCAGGGGGGAGAACTCGATGGCACTGCAGCTGATAAACCTGTCAGCCAAGGGAGACAGAAGATGTCCTGCTGCTTAGCCAACAGCTGTAGCAAAATCCCTCTCCTTAGATTCATTGGTTCTCTCCCTTGGTTAACGATAGCCTAATGGTTACGTTAACACACTACTCCTCCCCAAAGTTACCCACCCCCAAGGTACCACCAGAACAGCCACCCCTCAATGGGTATGGGCTCTATATTTTTTTGACTGCATCTTTAACAGCAAAGCAGGAGAATGTTAGAACAATTAGAAACAAAGGTATTTATGACTCAAGTCACTCAAACTAAACCTAAACATAAAGAAATATGTCGCAGTGTCCTAAAAGCGCTGACCAGCGCAGCCACAGGCTAGCTCAGTTGGTTCCCACTGCGGCAACGTTGGAAGGTCGGGGTGGCAGGCTGGGCGAGCCACCTCCTCCCTGTGGGGACTTGGATCCCCCACACCAGCGACGGGCAGGACGATGGTACAGCAACCGCGGCAACCGAACAAAAGGCTGACTCCTCTGGACAGGATACAATGTTGGTTTATTGGGGGAGAGGGAGCACGGAGCTCTGCACTCTCGGTCCTGCTGCCCAGAAGAGCCCCGAGAGCAGGCGTGCAGCAGCTTATAAGGAGGGGTGGAAACAGGGGTGGTGACAACCGGTCAGCCAATTACAGAACTCGGGGGTCTAACCAGGGGTGTAAATCACAGAACAGGGGATCAACCACAAAATGCTGGGAGGGGATTTCCAGGGCCCCAGCCTATCACTCGACGCCCTCCCTGGAGCTTTCCAGAAGCCAGGGAAGGGTCCTGGAGTGATAGACAGGGCGCCCAAGGGGAGAGAGAGAGGATTGACAGCTTGGGTACACGGGGAAGGGATGATTGACAGAAAACAAACTGGGAGCACTTTGGAGTAAACAAATCTGAACCAATACAGAAATAGGGGGGTACAAGGAATGAACCATTGCATAAAAACATGTTTAAACTCATATAAAACAAATAAAACAAATTGCACACCACCACAGAAATAGTATGAAAATAAGTTGAGAATGGGCGAAAATTAAGGGAGTCTTCACTGTAACGGCTGGGATCTGTCGATAGGCTGAACCTGTCTTCTCCTCCAAAGGAAAACCTATTGGGTAACAATCATACTCTGTGCAGAATAGTTTTACTGAGGATTAGATTTTCTGTGTATTGCTTTAAATATATGTTTGCAGTCAGGTACTATCACTGACAAACCCAGAAATGTCACAATTTTATATCAACAAAGAGTATTATCCATAAACTGTTGGTGTGACTCCTTCACAGGTGCTGGCAGTTGCCAGCAGCAGGTAACATACAAATAGAGGGGAAAACCCAGTGAGGGGTCAAAAAGTGGTATGACCAGCTGAGGAGTCTCCCCTAAGCTGCTGACAAATTTCCCTGGGCACCCTGCGATCCTCTGACTCTGCCTCCAGCCTGTCGCACTGCCTGGCATTGTTGTGACCCAAGGGCAGGATTCAGCACTTCACTTTATTAAAGCTAACACAACTGTCCTCAGGCCATGGATCCAGCCTGTTCAGGTCCTTCCAGAGCCTTCCTGCCCTTCAGCCTGTTATCATTCCCACCCATCTTGGTGCTGTCTGTGAACTTGCTGAGGGCGCATTTGATCCCCCTCCTCCAGATCATCAGCCGTGGTGTCGAACAGGACTGGCCCCAACACTGAGCCCCAGGGAACCCCACTGGTGACCGGCTGCCAACGGGATGTCGCTCCTTTCACCACCACTCTCCGGGCCCGGCCATCCAGGCAGTTTTCCATCCAGCTACAGAACAGAGCACCTGTCCGAGCTTCTCCAGGAGAATGCTGTGGGACACAGTATCAAAGGCTTTGCTGGAGTCCAGGTAGAAAATATCCACAGCCTTTCCCTCATCTACTAGGTGGATCAACTGATTATAAAAGGTCAGGCTGATCAAGCAGGACCTGCCTTTTCTAAACCCATTCTGGCTGGGCCTGATCCCCTGCTTGTAGGTACTTGCCTTGTGATGCACTGAAGGTTATCTGCTCCCTAACCTTGCCTGGTGCTGAGGTCAGGCTGACAGCCCACAGTCCCCCAGATCTTCCTTCCTAGCCCTCTTGTAGATAAGCATCTCATTGCCCAGCTTCCAGCCGTCTGTGACCTCCCCAGTTAACCAGTTTCACCCAGATCACAATGAAATTGATTCAGGGATACAAACAGTGCTTGATAATTTTTTCTTTATGGCTTTTTCTCAGACTGGTTTTGGGGTTTTGTTCCAGCTCAGTGAGCTCCCTTGAAGTAAGATCAGAATGAAGATTTGCTTGTTTAGCCCAGAGATAAATTCACTAAGGCCACCCCAGCACAGTGAGGAATAGTCAGTGTGTGGGAAAAGAGGTTCATATAAATAAATATGTATTGAATGGTCTAAAACCACTGTGCCATGAAGCAAATATTGAATACAATTCAAGGGTGACTAAAGACTATATTTGGGGCTCTTACTTTCTTAAGTGAGTATGAAACTAGCAACAATTTCCAGGACTGCCTTAAATTTAAATGATAGGAGCTGAAGAATGTCAGCACCACTGCCAAGAGGAATTTTCCGTCTTGTAATTACATGGATTGCAACCAAAGCCCTCTTCTACGCACTTCACACTAGAAAAGCAATATTTTTCTTTCAAAAACACTTAAAATATAATAAAATATTGCACACAACCACCTTATGCAAGAATGTAGAGAAATCAGATTTAGTCAATCTAAGATACAGACAAGCATCCACAAATCTAAGGACACAACACTGAAAATAACTTCAACTACATGTAAATCTGTTTTGCAACAAACTTATATTAACAGAAAACAAAATATGTCATTTTTTTCTTTACTCTCTTCAAAATTAATACCATTTTTTCTCCATTTCTCTATGCTTTGCTTTGTTGATTTTTTCCTGACATTTTGGATTATTTTTTCTCTTCTTCCACATCCCTGTACATGCTTTTATTTGTCTACCTGACTTTCTTCCTCTTTTTAACCTCTCTTGATTTATTTCATTGTGTTCAAATAGCAGTGGTACCTGGAACATGGCCTCTGTCTAAGCCAGCCTCAGCTAATTTACACATTTCTTTCATAAGAGGGTACCTAGGGAATAAAGGCCCTTTTCCCTGATACCTCAGTATCCAGCTACATTCTTGTCATAGAGCTGTCTTAAAATAGTAAGAATAGGAAACTTAGTGGCTTAGGGATCTTTACACCTATTTGCATTCATAGAAAACAATAGATATCTTACTGTGCTATCTTCTTTCTTCTTTGTTTTGTTTTGTTTTGTTTTTGTTTGTATGTTTGTTTGTTTGGTTGGTAGGTTTTTTTGGTCAAAATTATGTTGTTATAAAAATAAAGCTGGTTGTCTCTTTTCTCCAGGTGATGCTTCTTATCTCCTCCTCCCCCCATCCCTGCCATGCTGGACTGCTCACCTGTAACAGAGGTATTTCCCACACAGCAACCAGGAGAACATGGAGCCATGAAAGAAGAATGGAAACCATGTTTGTCTTGCAAACCCTATTTTACAGTTTCACCACTGAACTTTGTTTGTGGTTCTATGGAATTCATTTATAAAAAGATGGCTTGTGATGGATATTAAGCCATGTTAACATCAGTGAAATGCCTGAAAACAAAGTCCACAGAGAACTTCACACAAATACGGACCCAGGTTCCAGCTGAGCCAAAAGCCAGATATGTTATCCAGGAATCAAACAATCATTTGCACATCTTTTCTTGCCAACATCATGAGGTTTTCAAGGACAACACTCCACCCTAGTACTCTTGCTCTAATTAACTCACAGTGTAATCCATGGGATGTGTAACTGTGAAGAGATTTTATCTGTCTATGAAACAATCGAATGAAAGTTTTTATTGTTGAATATACATCTATTCACAAAAGCTAACAGGTGCTTGCTCTGCTTTCTGCAATTTAAATGTTTAACCTTCAATTCCATTAAAATATATTGATGAGAAGAGGAGGTTCTTTTAACAGAGTGCTAGCAAAGCATTCATGAAGACTTCTCAAGCATACTCTGCCAATTATTTTTCCATGAGGTTCCTGCAAAAAAAGAAAAATATTCTGTGGCTTGTGACAAGGTCTGCATCCCAGAAGTACCTGAGCTTGAGAAACTCTGCATTTTTCTACATTTAGGCAAAAGTGCTTCTCTCAGCCAAAACTCGACAAATTTGTTCATCAAGAAACACACCACAATGTACTCATTTTAGAGGGCTAAATCACAAGAATACTACAGTTGTCAGTTTATCTAATTTTTAGCCTTTTTTTTAAAGATCAAATTAAATTCCTACAAGAAATTTCTTCTTCAGAAATGTTTTAATTTAATTTTAATTTTAATTTAATTTAATTTAATTATTATTTTTATTAACAAAAAATAACCATGAATTCTACTGGGAATCACTTAATTGTTGACACTTACTAATAAATCAAGCCATCCAATGCATCCATAAAAATAGAATTATTGGCCCAGTCTTATGTTAATAGATTTGTAACCTTCACAAAGATCAAAATCATAACTTAAACTGTAAATGCTATAGCAAGATTGGTTGTTAGCCACTTGGGCAATAAAGTGGTGAATAAACTCCTCGAACAGGGTTCTTCTTTATTTTGCCTATATCTTGGTTGAAATGTTGGATTGTCACTGATTCCCCTTTTTTTTTTTTTTTTTTTTTTTTTTTTTTTTTTTTTTTTTTTTTTTTGTGTGTGTGTGTGTGTGTGTGTGTGTGTGGCCAGGCAGATTTTCTATAAATTTCCTTCTCAGCACATTTATCCAGCTTTTTTAGATTGAAATTTCTTTGCCATTAAGAGTTAGGGTGATACTATGCACTGCATGGCCTTTATTACTTGTTATTTATGTACCCACAAATAAAGTTCTCTACTAATTGATTAAATAATCACAGTACATTTCTTTTTAGGGTTCTTGTTACATTTTCAAAATAGTTTCGTTTTCCTCTGTGTTGATATAATGGGGGTTTTTTCAGTTATTTTGGAATACTGTTGGTAAAGAATTGTCCTGATGCAGTAGAAAACCCACACACATTTACCTTTGCAATAGACACCTGTAGGTATTTGCCACATTACAAGTTATGCCTCATTGTTCCACCTAGCCTTAATTTCAAATGTGGTCTATTTTCAGTTTTGAGTTGCAGGGGTTTTGGCTGCTCTGCCACTTGCTATGGCATGTTTTCTGTCTAGACACTCTTCAAGTGAAGCCACATGCCATGACAAAGAAGGAATAACCATCCTCTGTTCAGATGAAGTCTAGCACCAAAAAGAAAAGTATATCATGTTTCCCACAGAGACTCTAATTCTGGGTTTATTTTGAGTTTTATGTTTAAAACAAAAATTATGAGGCCTTGAAAGCAGAAGCTGCCTGGGGAATGTGGCAATATGGTCTTCAATATACAATAAAATGTTTCTGAAAAATCTTTCGTTAGTTTCTTGTGCTCTTTATTACCTGTATGCAAGCTGATTTAGATGGCTGTGTGCCTGGTGTATCCCACCAGACAAGAAAGCAGTGATGTACCAGAAGTCCAAGAGGAGGCAGGAGGAAAGTTGCCCTGACCAAGAGTGAGAGGACTGGACACAGAGTGCTGGACCCAGAGGAGGAAGCAGCTGCTCCACACCATCGTGTAAAGAGAGATTCAGTGCTAAATGAGTGAGACAAGACATAGGTTAAACCATATCACATCCTATAAGGGCTTTCAACAGCAAGCTACTAAA
The DNA here is from genome assembly GCF_015227805.2 of Hirundo rustica. Taxonomy (NCBI): domain Eukaryota; kingdom Metazoa; phylum Chordata; class Aves; order Passeriformes; family Hirundinidae; genus Hirundo; species Hirundo rustica. The sequence goes on from NC_053455.1 coordinate 25,288,546, forward strand.
AACTATGAGAGGAATCCATGAGCTAAGAAGCACTGTTGGAACATGTATCAGAACTGGATCACTCAGTAGCAGTGAGGAAAGGTTTGATGAATGTTTATTTTTTTCCCACAAAGAGAGTTGCAAAAGCAATTTGTGCAGCAACTGCTAATATGAAAAAGGATCTGCTAATCCACTTCAATGCTTACAGGTCGTTTGTTTTGTCTTTTTTTAGTGTTCAAGTACACAGACAGTGGGATCAGAGCAGTGACCATTCTCAGTGCTAAAGAGACCTTGTGTTGACAGACAGGCCAGAAAAAAGGAAACAGAAGCTGGAAAATATCTATCTCTTTTATAACAAGTTACAAAATAGGCATGGGCCTATAGTTCAAATAGAAAATAGAACACCAGCACAAAAACATTTTCATTTTCACCAGAGGAAAAAATAAACTAAAAGATAATTTTTAAGGTGCAATAGACAGACAACTGCTCAAAACAAAACTAAATCTCAACATCATAGTCTTAGCAGTCTAATTTTGACATTTTTAGCAAGGAATTCTCTTCAGGCTATCCAAAAATCAGAGTTCAAACATGGCATGGTGGGATTAGAGAACAATCTACATGTTTGCTCAAAGTGGCAAAGAGTACATGAAATAATTGCTCTTTGAGCATGCCAGAAGGGCTGGAGAAAGGAATCATTATGAAGCTGGACTAGACAGAGTATTAAAATACCCTTAACAACTGGCATGGGATCATGTCGGTAACTATTTGTGACAGTGGCACTGCATAGTTTTGCTGATCAGAATAATAACATTTTAACAACTGTAGATTTTAATCCCCACTCCTCCTCCCAGTCCTGTCACTGATATTTTGTCTTTCCCTCTTCTCCCAAGGTACTACGGTCACATAACAAAATTGCCAAACAGAGTTGGATGTGAGGTCCCTCTTTTCACTCAGAAAAACTTCAATAATGTAGGTGAAGGCTGTGATAGATGGTGCGATATTTCTTTGGGAAAACACAACTTTTACAAGTTTTGTGATGAAAGGAAATGTCCTGAGATGTCCAAATGGAAACAAATTTATTGGCTGAATCTCTCCAGAATTATTAAATGCAGATATATTCTTTTTCCATTCCAGTTTGTGTTATAGCAGGTCTCCTGCATGAAATCAGAATTCTGCAGGAACACAGAGGACTCGGTTTTGCCCCTGTGTCTATGGCTGTGAAAGAGACACAAGTCTTGCCAAGGCAAGGCTTTCAATGCAACATGTGACACACCACAGAACCACCAAGCAGAACAAAGAGGATTTGAAGAATGGAAACAACCAGCAGCTCTGCAGCAGCAGGGATGCAAAGAGGAACTTATCTCACCATCTCCCCACAAAAGCCTTTTTTTTTTTTTTTTTTTGCAAACCCAAGGACCATTAATGCCATATTTAAATGCTATAAAATTGCTTAAAGCATTTCTCAGGATCCTCTGGAATGATATTTCATCTGCTTGCTCTATATGAAAGCAAAGGAAAGTAACTGGATTGGAACGAGGGGAAAACAAAAACAAAAACAAAAAGAAAAGAAAACAAAAAACCCCAATGAGTTGGGTTTTCTAGTGGTAAGGAGCAATGTTATTCTATATCTTTCTTCATACTTGTATTGTTCAGTGAAAAGATGTAATTACAAGCAAAGTGTATCCCCAAGGCAAACTAAACTTCTGCACTGCAGGAACTGAGTTTCCCAGCTTTGAAGCCAAGATGTGGGGCTGACAGGTGAGGGGGTTTTAACACTACTGAATCACATTGCTCCCTCCATCACATTTACGGTCGCTCCGTGAAAATTGGCCAGCATAAGTAACAGTCATCTCTCACTATGGTATTTTTTCAAATAGAAAAAGTCCTGGTGCAGATATACACTGCACATTACTCCAAAGAGTAAATAAAACAAGATTATAATTATTTTTCTAAAGAAAGAGTATTTTTTAATAAGAATGTTTTAGTAAACAAGACCGTAGCCAGGAAACAGTCTTGATGTCCTTTTTGGATTTAATCTGAATTGAAATGCAGTAACAAATAATATGCATTTTTAAAAAGACCCTTTCAAACCATACAGCTGTACTCATGCCTCACAGTTAATTCTTTAATAATTTCCATGAAAAATACTAAGGGCTAGAAAGTGGAGTAGGGCACAGAGGAAAATGAGATTGAGCTTCACTTTCATTATAATCTCTATTCAGCTAAAGGAAAACACGAATTTGTTGAGGCTGGAAATCTTTCCTTTTCTGAAGTACAATTTCCATTTCAATTTTTTAAAAACCTCAAGTATGCACCAGAAAATGGTGGTGTTTTTCCAACATTGTATTTTCATTATGCTAATTCAGATAGAAAGCAAACACTGTTCTTCAAGTCAGAAAGACATTTAAGATGGTTATTTTTTTAATGTAAATTTTAAGAAATTGCATGCTGTCAGCTTCATGCTTTCTACTCCTTTCTCTAAGCTGATAAATGCAAAAAGTGTGTATCTACTGGGTGACATTCCCAATATATAAATGCATACTTTCAACAACGGAATGTCCCTTTCTAAGATTTTTTTTTTTTGGGGGGGGGGTGCATTTAACAAAATAACCACAAATGTCAGGTATTAGAAGGTTTGAAACAACCTTTTCTATTTTGTTGTCTTTAGAACCCCATCTTTTATTCATGACTTTTCTCTTAGTGCTGGAAGGGAGGCTGTGTTGCTATAGCAATGCCCTGCATATCCTTGTGGATAGCTTACAGTTTCACTTTTTTTAAGCAACAAAGAGCCATTGATACTACATGTTGCCAAAGGTTACAAAAGTTGAATTCTAAAATGGAAATATTTCTTCTATAAGGCTACATAGGATATGTGACATGCAAATTCAAATCTTCAAGTAAACATACAGCCCTTTTGTGAACACGGATGAACCCAGGATTATATTGTTTGGCTTCAATATAATATTTGGAAAAAACGTGTTTAAAATATACTTCTTATCTACTCTTTTCAAGACGTAAATGTACCAAAATGTATGACCTACTATTACACCTTTCTGACCTACAGTAGAAATAAAACCTTTCTTCATTTTAACAGATCTGGAAAATAAAACACAATTTCATATTCCAATTATGATTTAATAGTAAATATACTTCCAATGTCAGGGAACAGTCACCTTATAAAAGCTTCCCTGCCCACAATGGATATTAAATATAGTTGAGTGTCCTTGAAGACTTCCTCAAGTATGGGGGTTTTTCCTACCCTAATTGATTTCTCTTCTGTCAGATTTGACTCCCACAGATAGATGTTTACATAGTACAAATTCAATAACAGTTCAACAAGTCAAATCAAATAAAGAGCTAGATGGAAAAAATTAGGGTTACAGCCGTAAGAAAGAAATTTATACTCATGATTCAGCAGGCAGCAGCAATTTACTCAGAACAGATCAAAGAAGGTAACAAGGGGCAAAACATCACCCATCACTGCTACAGAGCAGTAAATTAGGGAGGAAATCCAAACTTTTCCACCCTCAAATACCTTCTGTGCTGGTTTTACAGCAGGTATTTACTGCCTCGCTCCCGCTGCACTGATGGGAGGAACGAAACCATTTTAGGAGCCCTTTCGACTGAGCGATTCCGTTTTCTGTGTAATCGTTCTAACACCACTGGCCTGGCAGCCACAAGGGCCAGGTTCAGCTCCCGAACCACTGAAACCCTCAACGAGCCCGACTGGCCCTCGGTTCCACGGCAGCCTGGCTCCGGAAGGCCGCCTCTCCCCAGAGAGCCGCAGTGCCACGGGCAGCTCGGCCTGCGCCTGGCGGGCTCAGCCCGGCCCGCTCCCTCCTCGCAGTGCCACGGGCAGCTCGGCCTGCGCCTGGCGGGCTCAGCCCGGCCCGCTCCCTCCTCGCAGTGCCACGGGCAGCTCGGCCTGCGCCTGGCGGGCTCAGCCCGGCCCGCTCCCTCCTCGCAGGGCCACGGGCAGCTCGGCCTGCGCCTGGCGGGCTCAGCCCGGCCCGCTCCCTCCTCGCAGGGCCACGGGCAGCTCGGCCTGCGCCTGGCGGGCTCAGCCCGGCCCGCTCCCTCCTCGCAGTGCCACGGGCAGCTCGGCCTGCGCCTGGCGGGCTCAGCCCGGCCCGCTCCCTCCTCGCAGTGCCACGGGCCAGCTCGGCCTGCGCCTGGCGGGCTCAGCCCGGCCCGCTCCCTCCTCGCAGTGCCACGGGCAGCTCGGCCTGCGCCTGGCGGGCTCAGCCCGGCCCGCTCCCTCCTCGCAGTGCCACGGGCAGCTCGGCCTGCGCCTGGCGGGCTCAGCCCGGCCCGCTCCCTCCTCGCAGTGCCACGGGCAGCTCGGCCTGCGCCTGGCGGGCTCAGCCCGGCCCGCTCCCTCCTCGCAGGGCCACGGGCAGCTCGGCCTGCGCCTGGCGGGCTCAGCCCGGCCCGCTCCCTCCTCGCAGGGCCACGGCAGCGTGCCGCCGGGCTCCGCAGCAGTGAGGGCAAGAAAACAGCTATCCTGCCACCCCAAACACCTGTTTTAGTTCCCAAATCTCGCCGGATTTAGAGATGCGTGAACAGCTGCTAAAACTGCTGCAGGGTAGACCGCAACACAGGAAGGAAGAGAATATTTACCAAATATTATCCTGAGCATCCTGAACTATTTTGGTTCTGGGCAATCCACCTCCACTGCCAAGCAGAGTGGGACATGCGGAGTTAGACTTTGTTTAATTGGGGAAAAAAAAATTTGAAAAAAGGAAAAGTAAAAACATATAAGATAGACAAGAGCAAACACTACTGCCCCAACAGAGCTTCTAGCAATTTTCCTGACCCTCTCTTCCTCCACGTGCTCCTGATCCCATGTTCCTTCTGAGAGCCTGGTCTGCTGGGCCTGGTTCCACTGCTGAGAACCTGGTCTGCCATTCTGCTCTGCCAACCCCCCCTTCAATCAGTCCTGTGCAGCACAGTGGGACAGTGACACGGCAAAGCCTTTTTCCCAAAGGAGCTTTGGCACCGTTTTTTCTTTCGTCTGCAAACCCTCAGCCGCGGAATTGGATTCTGGTGGCTCCTTTGTCCTAAGGAAAACTAGACTGAGATTTTCCCAGCTTGTTTATAACAGTTCTGCTCTTCCTGGTTTTACAGTTTTATTTTGCAGCTTGGAAAAACCCCTTGGAAGTTTAAGAAGCTGCCAACAGGGACGGGTTTCACTGCCTATGCCAGGCATTGCTTTCAAGTCTCAGAGGGACAGGAAAGCTCTGAACGCAGATTCCCAGAGAAGCACTGATCTTTGTCCTCCTTCACATCCACAGTCAGCATATCAGGAAATGTTACTTACCACAAGCAAAAGACTGGAGTACCACAACATCAGCTCATATTCTCCAGAATGCCACAGAACATTTTGTAAGACGAGTATGTTAACTTTCTTTTTCTTAAATGATGACAGCGCCACAAAACTTGCTAGAAGTTCCTTGCTAGAATTCTGCAAGAGCACTGTGTGTGAGCCTGCTCCCCCATCAGAAATGGTCCACACAGTCTTTAGACCATGACTTCCTTGCCCCATAAGAAACCAGGAGAGTTAGGAGAGCAAACCCTGTTGTACTCCCCCAGACAGTTCCATGCTGCTGTCCTCATGCCCATGCAGCACCAGTGAGTGAGACAGAGACTGCCAGCATGGGGATGCAGAAGCCAGAATCCAAGCTGTCTGTGAAACCCGTTTGTCTTATGGCGTTTGATGTCCCATCCTTATCCTGAAACATTTTACCTTGCTACAAGGGGAAATGATGTGTGCACTGGTGATGGGCCAGGAATGCTGTACTCAGACATGCTGCACATATGTTGCTGCTGAGGTAGGGCCAAGGACAGGCAGAACAAGATTCACCTTATGCCTCCTCTTGTAAGCTCATCTCAAGTGTGTGGTGGTGGCCAGATTTTGTGTGTATGTTGGTTGTGACTTATTGGTCACAATATTGATTTTGAATTCAGGCACAGGCTTATCTCTGATGCAAAGATGCTCCACTGAAACAGGAAGCACCAGCTTCTTTTATACCCCACAAATTGCTTTCGCACAGCTTTTTAGAGCCCCAAATTATGGGCACCCTGGGCTTGCTTTTACCAACAGTGTCCTGTGTCAGATGCCCCTCACAGAAGCACTGTTGGGTACCCAAGTTTCCAGCAGTATGCATTGCTTTGGCTTCTCACCCGGAGGCATATCATCACAGATGGCAAAGAAATCCCTGCTTAAAATAAAGTTCTCGGTCTAATACAAGGTGTGCAATACTAAATGCAGACAATAGACTCTACGCATCGGCTCCCCCAAAATATCCTACACAGCTTTTATTATTTGCACCTCCAAAACCTAGGCCAAGCTGTGACCATGACCCACAGCTGAGATGGAACCCAAACTAGCCAGGCTCACCAAGTCTCCATTTGGAAAAAACCTGCAACTACTACACTAACGCATCTGAATCTTTCATGCTCCTTCTCTGGGGCTCTCCCTACTGGCAGGCTGCCTGTTAAAACCAGCCTTTGTGGGTTACACAAAGCACCAGTTTGAGGTGATTGGGAAACTTTGTCTTGTGGGTTTCTTTGCAAAAACAATTGGCTTTACCAGCTGTTTAGTATTCATAAGGATTTTTGTTACATGAATTGTGGGATTTAGTGTTTGAAAAGTTGCTAGTTCAGCAACAAAACCATTTGTTGTCTTCCTATATCAACCAAAATCACAACTTCTAGGTTAGCCTGCTTGCTCCAGTTCCCACTGGGGCAGAACCTGTCATCCTAGTCTTTTCCCGGTATAGATACCTGCAGATACCACTCCCAAATCACATGCAATTCTGCCTGTCCCTCTTCTCGAGTCTTATTTTCATGCTTCCCTCACATTGCTAGTCTAACTTTTGACCCTTATACATCCTTCTTCTCTGACACGTTCTGAAAACATCATCTTTACCCTATGTCTGTCCTCACAATGCTAAGTCCCACCTCAACATGCTTTTAAAGGTGAAGTCTTGGCTTATAACCATGGAACATGTAAAAAGTACTCCTGGACAACACCAGTTCCATACTCAAGATTGGTGCTGAGCAACAAAGACTTGTCACAGTCTGGATTTACAAAATCCTTGTATGTAATTGTGTTTGTCTTCATTTCTTTGCTGTGTTTGAACGCAGGCTTTTATGTTGCAAGTTTTATGTAAACCAACACGAATTGGGCCTCCCTCTGAAGCAGAGATCAGTGCTTATTGACAGATAAAACTCCAGGAAGGGGGAGCTGAAGTTAAGATGCCTGATGCAATGACTTGGGGTAAAATCATTACAGGGTTGAATTGCAACCATTCTAAAAATCAGATTTATAAAATCTGATTTACTAAAATATTATAAATCAGATGTATTAAAAGCAGATTTATAAACTCAGATTTGTAAAATCAGGGTAAATCACTCTTGAAATAAATCCAAATACTTGAAAATATCTAGGGTATTGTTATAAGCCTTTTTTCTTTTTCTTTTTCTTTTTTTTTTTTTTTTTCATATCGAAGGGCCTTACACATTGGCCTGAAGTAACACAAGCTAATAAACATGAGATTGTGATTTGGCAAATATGGTTTGGAGGCCAAGTTAAGAGACCTGCAGCTATTTCATGAAGTGATATTGAAGATTAGACTTTTAGCATAGCTTTTTGAGAATTTGTTCTGAAAAGAATGATAGTAGGTGCTATGGCAGACCATGAGAAAATGAAAAATTTCCAAAACTGAAAAGGGGCTCGTTGATGATGAGGGATTTAGGGCTTTTAAATATGCCCAGATAAAAACCCCAAATTTTAAAAGAACAATTAATTTTTTATGTTTTCTTGATCTCACAACAGAATAGATATTCTTACAATCATTTACAGAAAATTAAAAGATGCAGAAATTTTTACATTACTAATTTTTTTTATTATTATTTTCAAATTTATTTGCATATTGAAATGCAACATTTTTTGAAAGAAAAGTGTAATCCTGAGTCCATCAGATTCTCTGAAGAAAATCTCTGTAGCATTCATATATGCAAAAAAAAGTTTTTCATGTATTAAAGAAGTCTCCAGTGAAGGAGATCTGGGTTGCTACCTCTTTCCTAAATCAATGGCGATAAGAATGTAGGTTTCTACATTCTTGGTGGGAGTCTTGGTTACTGGTTATAAATAGTTTAAGGAGTTTTCTCCTTACTCTTCCTGTGAATGCTCCCTAACACCTTAAAATTTGTATTCAGCCAAAACCAATGGATCAAATTTTGCTGGAACGTGCAAAGTTTTTCCTTTCACTTGAAATTTCTATTTAAAAATATCCTATTGGGCATACGAATTATTAATCAAAGTGTTGATTAATAATTAATTAATCAATCTCTGGTTTGTTTTCAGCTTTGAGAACCATGGTTAATAGCTGAAGAAACCTCTTCTAGGTACAAAGAGAGTTCTACTCTTTTATAGCAGGATACTTTACTGTAGAAAGTACTAAAAGATGAAGAGGAATTCTCCTCCTTAAACAAAAAACCCCAAAATTTGACTTAAATCCACCCCTGGACCCTTCCTTATTCATTGCACTGTTCTAGGCTACTGATAACACCTAGGAACAAATATATGCTGGGAGTCCCATAGGCCCATTTGATTCTAACTAGGTTTATGGCATGTCAAGCAGATAAACTGCTCCTCTGGGTTTCCAGTAATGTGTGCAGAAGAGATCTCATAACACCCAATACAGAAACCACTTGGCAAGAAGTGAAAAAACCCATCCTTTTTAAAGGATTTGTTTTCCATGTATCAGAACCTGATGGAAAAAAAAACTGTCAGGAAGCAGGAAAAGAATTACCAGAAACATTTTTGAAAGGTAATTTTACACCAGAGGGGTTACAGGAGGCAAGAGTGTAATGGAACTAAACTGATACTGCGGCATGCATAAAACTAGTAATATTTGCAAAGTCACTAGATTTTAAGTAATGAAGTCCTATAACCAATGTATAAAAATAAATTCGAGGTATTTATTGTAGGAAATCTGGTGAAATCCAAGCCAAGTCTTCAGAAGACTTAGCAATAGAAGCAATTGTTCCTCTAAGGTGATGTGTGCAGTCGAAATGCTGCAAGATCCAGGCACGGGAGGTGGTAGTGTGCTGCCCCCCAGAGACTGCACTGCTTCTCTTAACATCGACTTTTTTTAGTACTGACAGCCAAATCTTGCCCGTAGTGCAAACGGCTCTGATCTAGTCAGCTCGGAGCTTTGTATGCTTCAATAGCCATTTGAGGGAAAGGAATAATTTTCTTTACTGCTGCAGCTGAAATTTGATTCTAAAGGCAATAGAGACGCAGTGTCCTCTGCTTTTTGTTATTCTATATCTGAAGGTGCCAATTTACCTGCAGTCATAACACAAAAAAATTATATTTACTGTTTTCACATACAGAATCATATGCTACCCATACTTCTTTTTCTGTTTTTGTCTAAAATTGCAGCGTGAGAGATTTGATGGCACCTTATCTTATCTGCTTAGCAATCATCAAAACATACCAAGGTGAGGAAGACTTCCCACTCATTCTTCCAAAGCTTCTCTTGCTGAATCCTTGTTTGGTCTTGAAAAAGCAGTAAATGCTTTTTGCACAACTGCAGTGGCACCAAAATCATACAAAGTCATGGATGTTTATGTAACATAGGAATTAGTTTTATCACTATAATAACAGGGCTAGGATGACCTCTAGGTTCAGACACTCACAGCTGACAAACTGGCTCAGCCATTCCTGCCATTCTGCATATATTTGGGGTTTTTTCATTAGATCTCTCTAATCTCTTCTGAGAAAATAAGTCTCAGGTATCTTCTCCTCTGTTTTATCTGTCTCATTGTCTTTATTTTGGTCCCCTTTTCCTTTTGCCCTTTTCAGAATTCTGAAAGGACTTCTTTCCAATTCTTGTCTTTTCTTCCTAGAACCTTCTTCTCATATTGTCAGTTTCAACTGTATATTTCACAGTCCAGAAGCCAAAGTCTATTCAAAGTTAATGAAGTGTGGAGTTAAGAGGCCCACAGTATTTTTCAACTAGGTTTTACCACTTCAGCATCCTTTTCCCACCTTTACATTCACATTCCTCCCTTTTTCTCTCTGAGATCTTTAGGCTAGGTCCCGCCCCTCTCTAGCAGATGCCTGTCTTTTTAAACCAAGACAAGGCTAGATCTATTTTGGTAAAAACTGAAAAGTAGAAGAAAACCCTAGTAGAGAATATTTGGTGTAAGGCATTATAGTATCAAGGAATGAAAATTACTAATTTCTTTCCTGTCCTTCATGAGCAATCAAAATTGAAATTCGGTACTTACAAGAGGCTGAGAGTTTGTCCTATAATCTGCTGCTGCAGAAAACTCGCATGCACCTTGAAGGCGGCAGAAGTGATCTAGAAAAGGGAAGGTTCATTCTGTGGGAGATGGATTACCAAGCAAATACCCATCATCTGGGTAACAGCTCACTCCTAAGGGTTTTTCCTGGAGCAAGTGGGAAATGCGCTGGAGGATATGCAGCATAAAGTGCCGTGTAGGTGGCTCCCCCTAGCTACATGACTTTTACGACTCATACAAATTTTTGAGGGGGTATTTTCACAACATCGAAATCAAAGATACACACAGAAACGCAGCAGAGGTGTATCCCCAAAGAGTTCATCAAATGAGCAAATCTGACCACTGAACTCTCAACCTCTGCTTGGAGTTCAGGATGTTTCTCACAGCTCTGTTAGCTGCTCTAACACAGCTCTGTTAATCTTCAAGGAAAACCATTATCCCTTGTCCAAAGGACTACAGGAAGAGCCCCAAAAGATGCAAGGACAAGTGTAGTCTTGCATACTATCCCTGTTCCAAGCTAAGGAACAGTTCTCAAGCCACTGATCCAAATGAGACCATCTTAGATGTAGATGACCTCAGAGCTCAATACAGAGCTCAGCTCCACTGACTCCCAGTTACAACTTTTTCCTAAATTGCTGGATGAACAGCTCTCACTGCCTGCTGTCCAACTGATTTAACAGAGTCGTTTTAACAGTTGCAAATAGCAGCTGTTAATTTCAGCAGACATAAGCTAGAAGTAAAACAACAACCAACATTGTTTTTAAAGCATGGTTTGTAATCACCAGGAAAATGCAGTAAGCCCCCTCTTTCGACAGAAGGAATTTTTATATTGAACATATATTTTATTTAAGGAAGTGAGAGACACAGCACAGTATCTGCCACTTTCCATCTTGAATTCATCAATCTTGGATCAACACTTGAAAAAGATTGCTACCTTTATCAAAATCACATGCACAAATAGCCAGATCAGAGAAGTTCTGTACTGCACTGGACTCACTCAGCTGCCTCTGAATTTTCTTGTAAGAACAAGGATACGTGCACTGTAGGGGTGAACAAACAAGAGGGTTATATGCATGCTTAGAAGCGAACTGCAGTGATAATTACATCAATTGCAAGCGTAAGGAGAATGCACAGCCTGCTGTGAGCAGTGCAAGAGCTCAGCTGGGCGCTCAGAGCTGCCGTGCCAGCGCAGCCAAGGCCCAGATGATGGGCACAGAGGAGCGCAGGGCGGAGTCCCAGAGGGAACGGTGGTTCATGGAGGTAGGCATCCTCTTTTAGTGGAGCAATCAAACAGGTTTGATTGTCACTATCTGCTTTTGTCCAGCCCTGACCTACACATTGCGCTGAGGGACATCTTTGTCTCACTTCTCTTTGGTCACGGAGTTCATGGAGCTCAATGGGCTGCGGCCGGCAGTCCATTAACGGGGGTGCTGGGCTCAGTCCCGGGCCACCCAGGAGCCCCGCTGCATGTTCTCGCTGAATGGCTTCACTGGTGGCCCATTCAAATGCGATAATGTCAGAAAAAAGGGTTGAATGGAGGAGCCAATGTACACCATTGCTCAGGCGAAGTGACTGCAGCCTCCAACAAAGCCTCCCCTGTGGCGATGTTAAGCAGAGTTATCAATAGTGCTAAGGCAGAGCAAGAACTAATGCTCCAATCATGTCATCCACAGGTGGCACAGATGGAGCCACTTCAATACAGAAACCACAGGGCAACATTTCCTGGTAATTCTATCCTCTTTCCAGTGCTAACGTACAGAAAAATGTGCAGATGTCATGTGGATCTCTTGTAGTGTGTCAGACCCCCTTCAACTGAGCTCCAAAGGACTTTTTTGTTTCCCATTCCTTTTACTATTCACACCAACTGTAGGCAATGTTAAATTCTCATTTTGTGGGAAGCAGAAAACTTGGGTTTTAATGTACACATAAATAAATTCCCTTACTTTTTCTGAGCTGCAACACTGGACCTTGTGAGAAAGAATGGAAACTGCTTCAGTATTCACAACAGTACAGGACACATTATTACAGCATTTCATTTATTCTCATAGGGCAGCCTAAGTTAGTTTGATTATGTAAAAAAATTAAATTAAATCAAAACATAGCTGAACTCAGATCCACTATGAGCACGAATATCTTTTCTTCTCAGCTTAGTACAATGTTCATCTTTAATGTTTCAGAGACAAAGCAGAACACAATAAAAACAGGGCTCCTAACAATTCTGAATGCAGCATCTATACAAAGTGAATTTGCAAAGCACATCTGAGGCAAAGAACTGCCACAGTTTCTGCTCTAATTAACAACTCATAACTTTGTCTATGAATTTCCATTGCTACGTTCATAGCAGGTGGCAAATGTGCAGCAGAAGGGAAGCAAACATCTCCGCAAAACACATTACTTCTGAACAAGACAGACACCTTCCTTGCTTAGGCCTAAAGACTTGCATTCATTTTCAAATCCTTCATATGAGACAGAAGGGGAGAAAACAAAAACACTAAAGAAAATTCCTCTGCCTGGGGAAATTCCATCACTCAAAGAGTCTGAGATAGGATTCATTCCAAAAGGGGTTCCCACAACTACAGGCAATCAGTCAGGACAGGCCACAGGTCATGGATGCAAACCACTCACCAGAAAGCTTTGCTCAACTCCAAAACTAACCAAAAACCAAAACCCAGGACTCTGAGTCACACAAAGAAACAGAAGAATGCACCAGTGTTCTAGGTCTTTATTCTACAGTGAATTGGTTAAGTAAAACTCCCAGATGTTTTTAGGAAGAGAATTAAGCATACCACTACAAAGGTGAGAGGAAAACGTCCCTGGCAGTCCAACCTGGGTGAAAAAAATCTCTTATTTGGACTTTGTCTCTTGTTTGAATCCACTGATTACCTACAGGGACACCTTCCACACTGATGTGACAGAAGAGAAAATGTGGGCCAGAATGAAAATTGTGGGCCAAATATGAAGTAGGAAGTAGACAGTTCTACACAAGAAACATATTCAACATTTCTCTACTCCAGTGCAAAGCAAATCCACTATAATGACAGAATTGAGAAAAAGTGCTGAGGTTAATGAGATACACGTGGGATATTCCCAATGGCATCGTGTGGTCTGGTGCATAGAATTACCATCAGAAGGTGGGTTATTTCCTGAGTTGCTGTAACTATTTTCAAAATCCATTGTTATGAATACAGGATTCTTTATATCAATACAATAACTGAACTAATATTTTATTTCATTTCATTTTATTTCACTTTATTTCATTTTATTTCATTTCTATGTTTGACAGTCTGGATATGATTTGCATTACTTAATGATGTGTTCTTCACTTATGGATAACTAAGCTATTACAATCTCAGGTTGACAACATTAAAAATTGTGATACAGAATGATAACATTTTCAAATAATCATTAAATCAACCTGCCTGTGGGATATATGATTACTTATCGAAAGCACTAGGACAGTCCCCTGAAGAAAAAGAGGTTTTGCTTTAAATTCTATAAATGTAGAGAGAGATTACCATAAGACACAAATGAGCCCTATATAGACGTCAATCCATTTACATCAGGTTCTCTATGATCCTCTGCATGAAACTTTATCGTGTTTGCTTGCTTTCTCTAAGCATTCAAAAGACATAAGGAAACAGGAAATTTCCCTAGTACCTTACTGTTTGCTAATTGATAATTGTTTTCCACTTCACTTCCAGCATACAAAATGTTCCAGAAAATTCAACAGAAATTTTGTCTAAGAAGATCTCTAACCTGAAGACAAGAACACTTTAAGCAGTGTTCATCGTCATTTTTTAATAACTTCCATTACAGCTGGAATTTCTCAGCGGTTTTCAATACAGAAATTTTTTTTTTTCAGGTTTTGACCTTAAGTGCTGCTATACCATTTCAAAAGGATGTCATAAAAGATTCTATCAGAATAATACAAGAAACTTTTTCGAACTAATTTTCCCCAAGGAAAACCACATTCACTTAGTGCAGAATCACCTGTTTTTCATTATTTCTGCCTTCATTTTCTCTCTATGCCTATGACCATAAAGGCTCAGCAGACCTCTGTGGAACTTTAAATCAGGAAAGAAACTCCTGCTGTTTTGTATGACTTAGTCTTCGATGCCATTGTAAATGTGTACAAAACTACAAACTGCAATAATTTCACAGCTGGCCTTCTCCTTCCATGTCTCCAATTCTACAGTTCTAAAAATTTCCCTTTCATGTTGCTGTCCCTCTTGGCCAGCAAACAGAGGAACCCAATGCCTCTCCCAGAGGAATGAGCGGGAGGCTTCAGTACTAGTTGGTACAATGGCTCTTTTTACACAATTTTTTGTCTTAATGCGTGTGCCAAAGTGTTTTACAGGACAACATATATTTTCTTAAATTTTTTTAATCTTTCTGAAATTCACAACTAATAGCTCACAACTTGCTTTTCAGAATGTTAGGATTTACAATGCTTGTTACTTCTGTTCAGCCAGGTCTTCTCACTACATTAGGTGGTAACAGAAACTGTAGTGAGGACAGGAAGATTGTACGTGTATTGTCTCACCCTCTACAAACATGATTAACACTATCTATTTACATTTAAAGGAGTAATTAATTTAACTAAAGCAGGCTTTGGCTAGAATAATTTTTCTTACTTTTAATATATTTTTTTATATCCAAATATAAAGCACAATCACTTTCTTCAGTACTGGTTGGTATCTTGAGGAGATGAGAAAAAAACCCCAAATTTAATTCTCTCTATTTTAATGAAAAAACAAAGAATATTTGTGTTTAAAGTATTACACCTGGCTTGCAAATGGCTTCATTTCTACTGGGAAGCAGCCTCTTCAGTTTTCCATAGTGTGACATTTATTGCTGCGTAATAAAAAATTCTATGCCTCTAAAAATTCCATAATGGACAGGTCAACCACTGAATATCACATCATTCATGTAAACATACACAGCACTTGAGCTTTACATAGATCTCAGATGTCACTTCGAAGGAGTTCAGAATAGAAATAGTAAAAGAAATTAAGCAATAAAAGAATATGCACTCTTTGTTTAATGTAAATGGGCTCCTTTTTAAAAATGTAGTTTTAAAAAATCACATAAAGAAAGTTGCATTTTGGCTGCTTGAATTAAATGTCTTTACAATTGTCTGATAATTTAAAAATTAAACTCAAAGAGATTGCTCATAAGTTGAAAATGACAACTGGTATCCCTGCTGCAACAACTCCATTAGAACAGCTGCGATGACAAAGTTCAGTTCCATTTCGCTGCACTTGCAGGTTGTCTGCATGTCGTAAGGATTCAGTCAGCCCACCTGCTACAGAGCAAAAAAAATAACTCCTGCCCAAGCATTTGACAATGCAATGTACCATGTAGAATGGTGTGCAACAATATCTGCATTCAATAGAAAAGAAAAGAAAACAAAACAAACGACCCCCCACTCCAACCGTAAAACAATTAAATCCAACTCAACAGTGTCTGGAACACAAAAGTTTTTTGGCCTCCTAGGATATAAACATGCTGCAGACTGGGAGAAAGTGTAGTTCTCCCATCAGCACACATCAGTCAAATCACGGCTGCGCACATTCTTGACCATTCTGTAATACAAAGGCATGGACAATAAGAAAAAAAACTGTTACAAAGAATGTCTATAGATAACTCGTGGAAAAAACCTGTGGATTTCTATCATTCACAAATACTTAAGTAAATGAGCATATTTTTAAATGGTCACAGACCTCATGACCAGAGGATTTTTCCATGTGCTTAGAAAACTGCAAATTATTAGAATTTTCAGATGCTAATTTCAATGCAAACTTGAAACAGAGAGAAAATTTGACTCCAGCTACTCTGTCCTGCAGGAGTTAAATCTGGGAATGAATGAGAGTTTTTCCATCAATACTAGAAGCAAGCCAAGCTCTGCCTCAGTTCGATAAGCTATAGTAATAGCTTACCAAACTAAGCAAGAGTAAGCTATCGACCCTGTTTCCAGCCAGGCAAGGGGAGACAGCCTTTCACTGCCTCTGTAATCTACTAACAGTTCACATAAAACCAGAGAGTGGGAGAATCCCACAGGAATCAAAATTCAGATCAGCATGTAGTAGCAGAGGTCTAAGCCCATAGAGAAGCCATCCCCATCTCTTTTCTCCCACTTGCACACAAGAGACAATCAAAATATTCCTCACTAGGCAGGCTGAGAGACAACCAGCAAAGGGAAGGAAACATTATGGCTGGGGAATGCTTTTTGCAGTGTGATGCTCTTTTCTTTCTATTCCACTCCATCCTAATGCATCCTGTAACTTCTGTGCTACCTTCTGCTCCAGTATTCAAAATTCTCTCCATCATTTCCTCCCATAGTGTTGTTCAGTGGAGCACTGGGGTTATTGGTAATGTTACCTTCTCTTCCTTGTTGGGCAAGGATCTCCTTTTCTGCCACCTCATTCTCCATTCACACCAGACAGGAACACAGATGTGCCCTCATCGTCTTTCTTCTTGCAGAGTGCAGCAGCAGCCTCTGCTTTTAAGAAAAAGGAACTTGCAGTGATGCCTTGGGAAGGCTGACCTGAAACAGACTGGACAGAGCTAGAGAATAAAGTAGATATAGAAAGGCCTTTGTTTACCTACTCCGTGAGGAGAGCTCACCAGCACTTAATATGAGGCTCAGAACTACACCTCTAGGCAGCACAGAATCTGAAAAACATGAAAGCTAAAATTTAAGGCATCAGTATTGAAACTCTTTCCTTGTCCTACCACTTGACAATATAGGGCATAAAAAGGAGAGAGACCAGGACTTCGAGTAACAACCAAAATACCGATGTATTGAAATAATTAAATCAAATAACGAAATTGAATCATTGAAGTCATGAAATCATGAAAATTCAGAGCTGAAATAATTTTCAGGAGATCATCTAGCCCAGCAGGGTGCATTAAGGAAGAAACCTCTGTGCTGACAATACTAGTGGTGGGTTGTTAATACTGCCATTTCAGCCCTGCAACTTCTCATCAGAGTAATTGGTTATTCATATTCACTTTTTTCTTTTCCCCCTTTAAATCACACATAGTTTGTGCTATCACTCAGCAAAGACCTAGACTAATTCATATCTCAGAACATGTCACTGGCTTTAGACACGCTTACCCTCGTGGTGCATTTTGATTGGGTTTGAAGACAACTTTGCTCAAGGAATTTCTTGTTCCTGTGGGTCACTCACCGAAGAGAAAGGTTAAGTGAAAGAGTAACTGTTTTACTAAGCCCATTGAAATTGCATTTGCTACATCCAACTGGATTTTTTTCAAGCAGTGCACTGGATTGACAAGAAAGCAGTTACTCTGCAGCAAACAAGTGAAAATTCATGGGAGACCAAGGCAAAGGAAAGACTGAGGGTTTTGCTCACCATCATCAAATTGCTGGGATTTAGAAGAGCACCCTTTGATCTCTCCCATACTAATTACTGCCCTGGGTTTGACTGCTTAGTACATTAGTTGTCCTTCATAGAAAAATGCAACCGTTGTAATATAAATCTGCACTGGAAATAAAAGTGAAAATATAGTGTCCAATAAAAAAAAATAGCAGAAGTCATCTGTCAGAATACCTGTGTCACACAACTTTTTTCAAGCGTTCCTCAGCTGAGCAGTACGTTCACTGGCTGTTAAAATGAAACCGTTCTAAATAGGAAAAGCATGTGTCTAAGAGCAAAACAAATCAACACAGAGCTCTATAATGTATATTGTATTTCTTCAATTTTTCCAATATGAAGTTGCCACATACTGTTGTTCTAAACTATAAATTACCAATGTAAGTCCTATGTACGTGGATTTTTTCTATGATAAATTCTACTGCACCCAGGAGTGGGATGTTCACAGAACACATGACCTTTGCTGCCAACAGATGATGAGTAAATTTCAAATAGTTATATGTAGGCTGTAATTTTAGCTTGTACAGGTAAGGCAAAGGAGGGAGTATGTTAAAACTTTCTTAAGGTAAGAAGGAACAAAAATGTGAGCTCAATACAACATACATAAAGACCCCTTACCACACTGTACAGTAATATATCATTCAATACATGTTGAAAACAGCCCCTTTCAAAGCCTGAGCCTTTGCCTGTGAGTCTAGAGCTGGGCAAGGATGGCTACAACGGTGTCTAGCTCAGGGTTACCTCCTTTTCCAGATCTAGGTTTATGAGCAGTAGGTTTACTGTGCACAAGCAGCCTGGTACAATGGTGGCACCTCTAGTGTGGATTCATATAAGGGCAGCATGTCAGCAGCAGGCTCCTGTATTCCTGCTACAGTCAATAGCCAGGGCAGAGATCTGCTGCCCCCTTGGAGCTGGGCACCATGGCATTCCACATCTGTCACAGCACCCACTAGCACACCTGTGATAAATTCAGCAGCAAAAGCTTGAGGATTTCCCTCAAACATTTCTATTCATTTCTACTGTCAAACAAAAAGAGAATTCACAGGAGAACTTGTTGCCACGCTTCCAGGTAAAGACATGGACACCCGGCTGGTGTGACCACTGTCACCGACTGGGAGCTGCCTGCACACTCCACCATCACCGTTCACTGGCAACATTCATCCCGTGGCCAAGGTGTACGTGCAGCTCTGAAAGCAAAGCTATAAATGCAGTATATAAACTGCTAAAGAAGTGCAGCACAGGCCTGCAACTCCTCAGGCAGACCCCCATCACTTGGACAAGCACCACTAAACCCTGCTTATTTTTCTGCTTTATTAAAGAATTTTTCATAGCGCTCAAGAAAACTCCCAAAGAAAATAATTGTCTATTATACACATTCAAACTCACCAACCATAAAAATCAAATTTTTAAATATACTGATATGCACAGAAAACGCTAAAGTATGGCCATAATACTTTTCATGCAATTATATTATATTACTTCAGTTTAGAATAGAATTTATATATTCTGTTGGAACTTTCAGACCACAAGATATCTATAAAATACCAGGCAGTACTATTTAGGATTATAATTAATGTAATAAAGCATTATGAAAGTTATGGAAAAAAAAAAAAATGTAAAAGGAAGGAAACCCTATCCTGGCTTTGGTTTCCTTGCTCGCTATTTTAGATATTAAATACACATACCTAGCATAGTTTTCCAAGCAAATGAGACCGATTCAAATACACCTTCTGTTTGTCTATCAGTCCTTTCACTCTGAAATGTTCTTCATCAGCTTTAATCACGTCAGGCAAGGCAGCAAGAGGATTCAGAGAAAGCACTTTGCTACAGTGAATGAGAACTTGGGGGTGGGAGGTTACAGCCTACGTTATTCCCTTTGGAGGGAGTTAGAGGAGACCCGAGGGCTGAGACTAATGTCATTCTTGCTCCTCTTCCACCAACTACAACATCTTCAACGTCTTGCCTTTAAAGCATCAGAAACTCTTCTGATGCCCAGTCCTGGTTGGAGGGTTGTGATTTTAAGGCCAGGGAAGTGACTTCCCACTCATATTGGAATTGCTCCTTCTGAGGAAGGAATGCCAAATGCCAAGAGATGGTGATGAAAATTTTTCTAAATTATTATCACCAAACGTGATTGCTAACATTCTGGTTCTGTATATTTCCAAAGTTAAAATTGGAGACAATAAGATACTAGGTATCAGGAGATAGCCCTTGCTGTGATATCCTTCTTCATAAAATAAAATATGAGTGGGCTATGGTCAATCCTCTGTAACAAAAATATTTCCTGTATTATAAAGCAACCCACACCCTGAATCCTACATTGCAAAGAAAAAAAGATGATTCTATATAATTTCAAACAATACTGGGTTATTTATATCCCAGAAAGAGAAAAAACCAACCACAACCACCAACAGACCAACCAACCAACCAGAAACCCACAAAGAATGAGCGTTACTTAAAATGGGAAACAATGAGCTTTCTCCAAGCCTGTGTGTGGATTTTTTATGACAGAATCCCATTCAGATGAAGCCTGATTAAAAATGTTCGTTTGTAGGCAAGTTGGATTTGGCTGGCTACTGCCTAGTCATTAGGAATATTTATATGCATCTCAAACTATTTAAAATGCAAACACTGGAAGAATTTAAAAAAATAAAACAAAACAAAACTGCATTTCATATCAAAAAGCTTTCCTTCAGTTTCTGTTTGGAGATATAATGAATACTACAGTCATACAAGCAGCAAGACCACACAATCAGAGAACGAAAGACCCTGGACAAAGATGATAATTTAGTAACTGTTGTGCAACTAATATTTTATAACGTGATCTCACAACCTTTTCCATAGGTGCTGAGTTTTAGGCTGTTCATCATGAGTGAGTTTTGGAGACAGAAATTATACACTCATAAAACTGATTTGTGATTACATTCTTGCTGTTAAAATGGTAAAAAACTTGAAAAGGTCAGCTACTGTTTACATACCATGCACAGATTTTGCCTCACTGAAGTTATTAATGTTCTTCAATCCAATAATCATTCCAATAAAATAATCCTTTGAATGACTAAAAGCTAGATCCTGCTTCACAGTTTTAAATGCAAAATAATTTATTTATTGTGCCGGGCTCAAAATATATTCTGTGTAATATAACTGCCTATTTTTGTTAGTTCTAGGGTTCCCCACAACATATAGGGCTTTTGCATATTGAATAATTTTGCCACTTGACAGCAGCCAATGCCTTCTGCTGGCTGCCTCCAGCTTCAGAAAGCCTGGCAACAGAGGAAAGAAATAAGCCATGTGTAGTTAGTCAGAAAATAAACAAACAAACAAAAAACTAAATAAACCACACATGTTTCAGGGATTTGGTTTGCCCTAAATTTCCCATTTCCAGGGCACCAGTATTCAGGCAATTTAGCTGGGCAATGGCTGCACTGAGAACAGATTGGGCTGCTCAACTGCTTGAGGCTGAAAAGAGGCCTGAAAAAGGACATTCAACTTTGATCCACGGAGATTTTGGGTACGTGCCCTTCCCTATCATTCATTTTACATGAAAGGTTGGAAATTACTTAGTTGGCTAAAACAAAGACAGGGATCAAAAGCACATTGAATTGACTCAGCCTTTAGGAAGCTGTAGATGGTTTAGGAGCCAAGTAATTTGCAATAACATTAGTAAGCATAAGAACATCATTGTAGTGTTAGCCAGAGAAAATTAGGAATTTGGTATTTTACAGATCCTTTTACAGTGTTGGAGCACTGCACAGTGTTAAGGCAAGAGGTAAATTGTCACAATTTTTCATTACTGTGAGATAATACAAAATTTCTAGTGACAACACTTAAGAAAGAGTTTATCAGTCACAGTAGACTTTGTAGCTATGAGAAACTCCAGGCAAGTTTGTGGAAAAACTGAAAAATGGTGCCTTCAGAAGTCTTACCAGTGGCAGGTTTCCTAAAACATTGAGGATTTAAATGTGTTCAAACACCCCTCACCTAATCCTAACCCTGCTTCCTCATCCCCCAAAAAAGGGGGGGAAATCAATGCAATTTTCTAGGGTTTGGGGGGATTTTTTTTTTTTTTTTTTTTAAGATACTTACACTGGTCAACTTTCTTAGCTGGACTAATGCTTCAGCTGATTTAGAAATCAGTGTAAATATAGCCAAACAGAACACACACACACACACACCTGAGGATGAGGCAACTGGTTGCTTGAGGAATAAAAGGCAGGCAGACTCAAATTCCTACCCCAGCAAATTTTAAGAATTCAGTCTTTTTCTCCCTTTTCTCCATTTCCCTTTTGGTTTTGAGTGAGGAGGGATGTTGGACACAATTTGCCTCTGCAGCCAGAGCTGGCTCTCTGTGTCTGTTCAGCATTTCCTCCCATTTGTTTCCACCCCAAGGTGCAGAGCCCTGGGAATATGTGTGCTAAATCAAGGCTGCTATGTCCTCCTCAGCAGGACTGTAAGAAATTATTCATTTCACACAGAAGCCTGAGAAGCAAGTGCAGGTGTGCCACATAAATTAATTCCAAGGTCAACACTGTCTGTATAAGGTAGATTCAGATATTTTAGCCAGGTTTTGGCATAATCACCTGAACATGAAGTTATACATTTAACTGAGCGCAGGCTTCCTTTGACTTTTCCTTCCATCTGAAGGAAATAAAGGTAAGAATCACATAAATTTTTGTTTTTGTTTTTGTTTTTTTGGGTTTTTTTTTTTTTTTTAAAGGGTGGTGGTGGTAGTGTGAAATACAAAGCCAACCAATTTCCACCCGCCTCCCAGGGCCACACACTGAGATGTGCCAAATAAGAGATCTTACCATGGAAATAAGTCTCCTCAGTCTATAAATAGCAGAACGTAGTCACCTTAAGAGTTAAGCTAACAAAGAGAATTAACAATCACCGCTACATTTTGAACTTTAAGTCGTGAAATTTTACGGCAGAATAAGAAAGAAAAGTCGGAGAACATGAGTCAAACGTCTATTAAAAGTAAATAGTGTTTCAAGAGAAACCTCAAAGTGCCCTCTCCTGGCACCTGGCACTAACTGCGGGCTCTGAAACAGCCTAAACCCGCAGTACTTACTATCTGGTTAAGAGTAGTTCTTTTGACACATTTTTTGTTAAGAAGTTGTCTTTATTAGCTATAGAGCAAGGGTAAGAAACTGTTTTCATATTCTGTAAGAATAAGAAACATTGAAGTGATCTGTTAAAAATTATTTTAAAGTGTTCATACTATTTAGTTTTTTCCAAAAAAGGCACGTGCTTAAGTTTCATTTAATTGCATTATTAGTATCACATAATATTAATGCTATTAATCTGCAACAGTATTGATGCAAATTTGCATTGCATTACTTATTGCTGATTATTATTGACACTCCTTTTTATAGATTCACCCTAGGAAGCAAAACATTTTTGGTCTTAGTTAACCAAGCACAAAAAGCGCAGTAAGTGAAAATTGCACTAGAAAAACAACCCTGAACCCTCTGTTTATTTCTGGGTTTGGTGTTTCAAGTTAAAACACTCATTCCACAGTCCCACCTTTCCTAAACACTTTCCTCGGTGTAAGAGCTATATTTCATTTTGTTTAATTATATATTTTGTTTCTATGGCAACTAGACAGAATCTAATCCATTTCTGTTCCTTCCTAAGCCTTCACATACCGATTTTCTTTCACAGTACAGCAGCAAAAGATAATCCTCCTTTAGAACTCTGAGTACTGTTCTTTCCAAATATCCCTTAATTAGTATGCATTAGGATTAAAACCAGTTGTAGTTGTGCTATAACTAAGAGAAACTGTGGGGAAAAAAAAAAAATCCAACTTGATCTAGACAGAAATTCGAAACTACCATCAAGCAGCTTCAGCATAAATTTACTGCCACCTGCAGGCAGGCTTTCACCATGAGGGATCTCCAGAGCATGAGACCAGGAGGATGAAGGGCAAGCAAATTTGATGTTCCAACTCTGGCCAATTGATCGAGATTTATTTTACTTTTAGGAAAAGGAGAACCCACTAATGTTGTCCTGTTTAATGAAATAAGGCCGATTTTAATTTCTGTTGTCCTATTCCAGCTTGTTTCTATTTGTGAAGACAGTGGTGATGTTTGAAGATTTTCCTTCTGAACTGACACTGTAGTAAAGGACACAAATTCTGCTGCTGCTAACCACCTCTTGAACAGTGTGCTTTCTGCATTCTTTTTTTTTTCCCTCCCCCAAAAATTCCTATGTTCTAAAATTTAAGCAAGTTTTTTAAAAATCTAGCAAGTCAAATCTTAAAAAAAGTATCATGTTTTTATTTAAATACCTGTTCTAGGAAAATTTGGAGATTACTGCCTTACTAAATGGCTCGAGTCCTATACATTCATATTCTTTCATACAGAGAAACCAAACTGAAAGAGCAACACTGACACTCATAAAGCTTACAAATATCTAACAAAGCTTACCTACGAGGCCTTTTTTTGAGCCCATCAACATCTGAAACAATCTTAACTTACAAAATCATACATTATTTTCTCCTATCAGAAACAGATGCTGTCTCAGTCAGTGCCTAGGGTAACTAGGGCTAAATTATTCATCTTACCATTTTTTTTTAGATGCTAGTGCTTAACACACACTTCATCCCTTCATTTGTTCCATTTACCCATCCAATTTTTATACTGCAAGCAAGAATTTCTTCCTTTCAACACTGCATTCAGCACCACACCTAACATCAGGTACTCTGCCTGCTACTGAAGCTGTCAGATTATTTTCAGCCTTCAAACCTTTCATGCAGCCTCTTGCACAGTTAAATTTCTAGAAGTGAGGTGTGCAGGGCTGCCAGCACACTGAAATAGGAGTCAGCTCAAAATACCAATTTTCACCTTTCCAGGCTGGTAGTTCCAGAAAAAAACAGTCATGAGTCTCAAATGGTAGAAGTCACATCTGATCCATTTTCCATGCAGAGAAACAAAAGCATACATAATGTCATACAAGTACATTTAGGCCGTCATTTCCAGGAAATGTCAAGTTTACCAAATACATGCTGTGCTTTTGCTTCAATTTATGAGTGCAAATTCCATTCCAGAGGTAATATACTGGCTACCTGGTCTTAATTCCAGCAGCAGCTGTGCCTCTGCCTGGGAATAGCATCATCAAAAACCTTCTTAGGAACGAGGACATGCCCTCAGCACAGAGCTTACTTTGCCACGTGTAGAGGCTGTGTGGACAGGACTGTCATCTGTCAATCTCTTATCACAGATTGATAGAAAGGTTTGGGTTGAAAGGGACCTTAAAGATCATCCAAGTTCCATCCCCTCTGCCATGGGCAGGGACACCTTCCACTAGACCAGGTTGCTCAAAGCCTCATATGGATTAAAGCATTGAAGAGTTTAGCTATTTAAAGGCAAAGTCTATTGGACACATGGTTTCCCTCTCCTTACCGCTCTCCCTTGTACTCTAAAAAAAAAAACAGGGGGAAAAAAGGCTGTTCTTTCCCATGGTGATAGTTGAATAATTTCTCCAGGAAGCTCTATTAGCAGGTCTCTCTTCTGATAAAAGTCTAAGCCTATTTTTCTTTTTTCCTATCTACTTAAAAAAAATAACAAAACCAAACAAAACCTCACACAGAACGAATTGACCCTGTTGTTGGAAGGCTTTCAAAGTGAGTAAGAATTTCAGTACTTAATGATCTCTTTCCACTTGCTGGGGGTGGTGAGCTACTTACACAGGCCTTGGCTTACAAATACAGAGTTAAGAGGTTCATGGGCTATAAATAACCCATTTTTATAGTTTAGAAACAAACACATTAAGACAAAGTGCCAAATTCAAATGCATTTGGAAACTTTAAGACCTGCTTATCATGAAATACCTAAGCTAAACTCCACATGATACTTACAGAGTAAGTATTGCGTGGTTAAATCAATTGCATTCCAACTGAACATATCAGAGATGTCATTGCAGGAAAGTAGAGCAGATCAATTTGCTCTGTGTGTTTGGCAAAAATCGAACTGCATCTCCTCTGAAACATAACTATTGATAGAGAAAACTTTTCTACACACGTACAGAGAGTTATTTTTGTCACTCAGTGCTTCTTGTTCTTCACTTACCTTTTCACATATTATAGAATTCCTTTCAGCACTTTACAGATATAAATCCTATTTGCAGGTTAAAACAATGCTACCAAAGCTTGAAAAGTTTTAATGTAGTGGTGTGAAAGATAAAACAGATGGACAAGAGGCTAACAATATCTCTACTTCAAAGGACTAAGTCTGTGGAAGACCCCTCTTACATTTTATGTTGGATCAAGCAAAACATTAACTGTTCAAATATTAAAAAGATACAAAGCATGTACCAAATACGATTCACCTAAGCATGAAACAAATAATCAGATATTAAAAAAAAGACCAATCTTACAGCTCTCTCATCATATATACAAAAATGGTGACATGTCAAAAAGGAAAGCCACAGCTCAGTTTCCTGTACTTCTAGTAATGAAATAGGTAGATCCCAGTTGTCTGATCTCTAATCTCCCTACTGCTATAATTATCACCTCTCATGTTGATATGAATTATGTTTATTCTGAATTAAGAAACCACACTCACAGAGTGTCAGTCCAAACTGCAGGGCTGTATGAAGCAAAATTTTGCTCTGTAGAAGATCAGATCAGAAAAAGCTGTAGGAATAATCAATTGCAGCTAGAGAGATGCAAAATACAGAAGGGGTAAAAGGAAAGTGGTGAATCATTAAAACAGTTTAGAGTACCAGCATGGCCTAAATACAAATGAGTTCAAGTTATGAGATTCTTAACAGTGCTTATGTTTGATTTATAAATGTCACAGAATAAAGCTTCCATAAAATATTTTGTAAATGTTTGTAAACACAAACAAAATTTATACAGACAAACTCAAAAATCAAAAGAAAAAAGTGCAAGTCTAAAGGTTTTTTTAAAAAGCTTTAGGCCTGATTATTTAAAAATATTTCCCTTTGCCATTTGGTAGATCAAGAATTCCAACAAGAGACTAGAAAAATCAAAGAGCGAAACAACATAAAATATGTCCACTACCACAGATCATTTATTCATATACTAAGTTAAAAAATGCAAATATTTAATTACAAAAAGTTTATCAAACAACTGTATACATAGAGTTCATATTGTTAAAAGCCAACATGTCAATCGATACCTTATGTACATTTGATTTATAATGTCATACAACTGTAGAAAAGCATCACTCAGCAGAAACTGATTTGGCATTTGGAAAGTACTCACCACCCTGCACTAGAGGAGACGATTAATTTATATGTTACAACAAAAATATTTATTTGCTGTGATCATTTAAAGCAAATGGACGCTTTACTTTCTCCAAGAAGAAATCATCATAAGTGGAGATTAAAGTGCACATAACCAACGCGTTAACAACTCTTCAACAATCCCATCTATCATTCTAGATGCTCGAAGCACTCCACAGTAACATCAAGCATTTAGGACTCTTTCTCTGCGGCTAAAAGAGCGAGACTTCGAAAGACATTCAGCTTCCTAAGCTGCATGAAATACTTCCGGTGTACAGTAAGATGAAATTTTGAAAATAGTGTTTGGTGAAAAACTCATTCTCCCAGATATAAATTCTCTCAGATATACGACTTCCTGGGGAAATATTTTCCTTTCCTAACAAAAACTCATCATATTTCATACAACTGTGGACCAAACATGCAGGCCATGCAACAGCATTTATGTAACCATCCCCCTAGTCCTTCTTTGTGGGCTACATATAACACAGGTTGGAGCAACACTGTCTACCTTATGCATAAATTTTGCTGGCAATCAAGAACAAACATCACCAATGATTTGTCTGCTATAGAATAGGGTCCTATACTAGAAAAGTGCTCTTCAAAAACATAGTTCAAAATATTGGCTTTGTCTCATTACAAGCAATAGAGTTAACCTTACAAAATATAATACAGTCGGTACTAGCAGAGCTGTTGAGGACAATAATTGTAATAAATCAGCACACTTTGGATAAAAGAATGCCTATACATGTTACAATCTATTCAAAAGCAACAGCTGAGCAGGCTAAATTTACATCCACAAGAGAAGCATGACAGTCACTGAAAATAAAGTGAGTTGCTGGTAATTATGGTTATCATTTTTTTCACACCAACTAGTCACCAATGGAAAAAGAATTTTTTTTCAGTTTACAAATATGATAAGTTTTGAAGCGTTATACTTGAAGAGCATACTTCATATCTTAGGCACTGGACCCAATTTAGAGGCAAAATGTCTGTTAACAGGATTTACCCTCATCAGGTTTCTGAAGGCCGTCCATATGAAGCTTACATACAGCACGACCAATACACATTAGATACTGCTGTAAATATACAAGGAATACAAAACACTATTAAATACAATTTTCACCCCATGGCACATCACACATGGCAATACCACTTGTTTCATATCCGGTGAGCAATGGTCAGTTGTGGTTATGTTTTATTGAATATTTTCCTTTTTGTAGCTGAGAAATATACAGCTTGGACTTGCTTCCATCCGGTCTTTTAAACCAAACTTCATCATGGTTTATTGTTGTAATTATGGCACTACAGAAAATGAGGGAAGAAGGGTCAGGGGAAGAAAAACGAGAAGAATTTAGAAAGCTTATAAGCTAAAAATAACCTCAAAACTGCAGCTGTATTTCCACACAAATGAAAATATGTATTCGTGCAAACGCTAGGCCCAAAAGATACTAGCACAACACTAAGGATAGTTTGAACAGAATTCCTTGGCAACTGCAAGTGTCTTTAGTGAAGGTAGCTCATGTTTCAGCCATCAATTTTATTCTGTTACAAGAAAACCCTAACAGGTACAAATACTTTAATTGTTTAAAAGAACAACAGTCTTACAGAGAAAACAAAACAATACTACCCATAGTAAAAAAAAACAAGAAAAGCCTCGAAATGACATTGAATATGAAGTACTTGAAAAAAAGTTGAACAACCTGAAGCCAAAATTTAAAGCACAAAATGTATTCAACTCTTACTTATTATACCAAAACCATAAGAAATAAACTGAAAACTGATTCACTGTTGAATGAGCCCTGCTTTTATGCTCCTTGTGGTAACCTTTAACACGAACAGTGAACGAAACTCCTTCCCCATACCCCACAGAAAAAATACCATTTCAAGTAGATTGATGGGGAAAACAAAAAGCACAAACCCAAAGATTAAAATAGTTAATAGAAAAAAGATCTATTCCATACTGAGGTTGACAACTCCCTTTAGTTGTAGAAGTTGCAGGGGTCTTAAAAGCCCCGGAAAGCTCCACTGCATGATTGCCCTGCTAAGCATCAGCTTTTGGCTTTTGTCAGACACTGGAATACTAAGATCTTTACTTGGTCCAGTACAACTGCTGTGTTCTGCTAAATTAATCCAGAGGTTTTTTTAATTTCAGACACAATCTGTAGTTTACTAAAATACCTTGCTGTTTCAGCCCTGATCAAAGACCAAAATCACCAAAATTTGTTCCTCTTCACCATACATAAGGAAGAGAAACAGCCAGTTCTACAGTAAACTACTGACATATGAAATCAAAGTCAATTTTCCTGAGTATATATGCATATTTAATCAACACTGGGCTTAGACTTATTTGCCCCATTCAGTAAAAGGTAAGATAGACATTAAATTTTAAACACATTCTGACTTTTAGAATTTATAAATATTATCCATACAGAGAAAATACATTTATAGATCTTTAATGTTCAACCAAATTTGAACTCTAATATTTAGACTGTTCCAAGTAGAACCTTTCTTAAGAGAAAAAAATACCATTAAAAAGTTCCTCTCCTCTTTCAGAACACTAATCAATGGAAAACAAAGCTTATCTTCAACAGCATAAAATGTTTTTCCACAATTGAGCATTTGTGGGTAGGCCAACAGATCAAATTCTCAAAGCAACAAATACCCAAGCTACTAGAAAAAGAATTACTCAAAGGCCATCAGAAAGTAGTAACAGCTTGAATTGTTTGAGAGATCCTAACTTGACAACTCTTCAGCCAATTCCAACCTTTGCTAGCCTCTTTCACAAGTCAGCACTCATCTTTGGTAATGCCTGTCTTCCAAGGTGAACTAGTAAATGTCACTGAGGTGGCAGTATTTCCACATAGGAAATTTTTTTTTACTCTTCAATGCCATCATCCTAGTTATTGCCTAACATGAATATACAGAGATACATAAACTAAATAACGTTTACCTTGTAGGACATTCATCTTTCTTATCAATGCATATCGTCTGCCCTCGTCCGTACCACTCGCCATCATAATAGAGTCTTCCTTCTTCCGATCTAGCACTGTGTAGATGCTTTTCTAATTTGACAGGTGCTAAATTAAGTAATAAAAGTGATTTAATATTGATTCACAGAAATCAATTAGGCGGTTAAATACACTTTCATCAAGTTATTTACACAGAATACACATTTTTTCCAACAGTAGTCTGTCCCTTAATAATTGCATGAAAATTGGAAGCAATGTATCTTTTCCTTTCCAGTCAGATAATTGAAAGGCTCATTTTCAAATAGAAGCTTTCACCTATATGCCTACTGTCCCTTTTCCTCCTCACCTCCAAAGATGTGATTTTACTTAGCAAGAACATGCTTCTCACTTCAGTGCCAAATACGAATACCAGTCCTCTCCCACAGCTCTGCGTTTTCAGAGTTGTAGTTTGCAGTCAATGTGAGCATCCTTTGAAATGCACCTGTAAGGTCCAGATGCTCTCAGCTTTCTTCTTAATCTTGTGCAAACACTGGCATAGCTTGCTAATATGAATGTAAGTATGAAGTAAACCACTGTTACAAGCCTTAACTTTTCTTGATGATTTTCTAGATTTTGTGTCAACAGAAACAACAGCAACCAAGCTACAGGTACCAGCACCTGAGACAGGGAAAAGACAAAAGCCGCATCTTCCAACTACTTCATCCCATCCTCCATCACTACACCAGTACTATAATAAATATAATCTGCCTGGATGCAGTTTGCATCACTGGACACAGTAAGTTCTGTCTTGTGAAACATGTTTACTTACGTTCTGGCTTTACTCTGTGTGGCCCCAGCGTAGCCATTGCCTTGAAATACAAAAGAAAACTCAAGTTAGCCAGCAGGCAGAGTCATTTTGTCTGAACTGCCAGCTTTCTTGTTGTGCAGCAACATGCAGTGGTATTTGCTTTTATATGCAAGTATATACTTGCATTTACATGCATAAAGTACAATGAGAAATCTAAAATAAAAATGTGTTCAACGGTGACTTGGTAGCTACATAATAAAAGTATTTTGAGGGTGAAAAAAATCACCTTCTTTATTAAGTTTTGATTCCAATAACTCAAGCTTTTCTAAAATAAATCCTCAAAATTGCTCTTACGTAATTCTGTCAAGAAAAGACAAAATTACATTAATTCATTCTGAAAAACAGAATACTATATGAACAATCTAGTATTTTAATTTGTATGTTATAAGCTCATAATGTTACTTCATGCTAACTCCAAACCACACATAACCTTGGGGGAAAAAAAAAAAAAAGGCACTTAAGAGTTTTTGGGGGTTCATTTGTTTGCTTTTTGGGGATTTTTAAAATTATTTCCAGAAAAGGCAAAACCCTAGTATATCCTGTGTTTGCTCCTGTTGTTTAAAAATATGTAAAACTACAGAGAAGAACTTGAGGGAAAGATATTTTGTGCTTCTTCCTCTGATGTGATAGAGAAAAGTCAGACAAGTTCTCACACAAAGGAGACATTTTACTCCTTGTTTAGGAAATCAGTATAGGGAAAAAAAACAGGATGGAAATTGACTCAGAGCCAATTCCCCACCAAGTTTTTGAATTCATCTAAGTGGTTTGCTATTCCATAAGCTGGAAGCACTAGGATACTAAGGGGAGCTTTCTGACTGAGGGTGCAAGGCAAGGATAGCATTTCATTGCAGCAAGATCCTTCAACAGTCTTACAAAGATCTAAAAAAGGCATTATGCAATTAAAAGTTGGATTTATTTTTTCAAATACAACAATTGACTAAACAAATTTCTCTTATAAGCCATTATTCTCTTGTAACCTGAGAAAAACACAGCTCCACATTTTTATATAAAAAAAGGGAGAGGTCAAAGCACAGAAATCTTCTTAAAACAAAAACCTTACTATATGAAAATGTGCCATGTGAGATTTTACAAAACCTTCACATAAAGCAAAATCCTATCAGACTATTCCTATCATAATTTGTATCCAATTAGCCTAAACTATGAGAAAGCAGATCCACTTAACACAGGCTTTAGGCTCACTCTTTCAAGAAAAAATACGAACTCCCCATTTTAGAGATCCTCTTGCACCGCTTTAATGGATTCCTCCGCATGATTTGGGTAGAACCAGAAGAAATAGCAATAACACAGACTGAAGTGAAAGGATTAACTGACTAAGGAAGAAATAGAAGTCTATTTAGTGTTTTGATAATGTAAGAAATCCAGTTACATATTTTTAAGTAGTAGAAGGAGTAGACATGAACCCAGCTAAATCCACAGTCAGTGACGTTCATCCTTTCATCTTACCTTCCTTATTGTTGTCCAGTCTTCAAGTATATCAAGATCTTGTAACATATAAACTATATAAGGGCGTGGAAATGTTAGGGAAAACTCTCTTAAACAGAAACAGTAAAAATACTCTAATGTTATTAGAAAGATATTAATAGCTCCGTGTACCAATACAAAGTAAAAGCTCAGTGCAAACACATCCATCTTTGAATAATGCAACCTAGAAGTACGCTTTAAGAATTATTAAAAGAGGTAAAAATAGTAGGTAGATATTCAGCCTACTGGAGTTCAACATAAGATGAACAGCTGAGATACAACCATTCCATTCCTAACAGTTCAAAAATTATTCTATTTGCAATAATTCAAAATACAATTAAAATCCATTGCAATTTCAATGTACCACTGCAAAACAGCAGCTACACTAGTATCAGCTTAAATAAAAAGATTACTTTTACAGTATTCTGCAATACATATCTTCAAGAGAAAAGTATGGTCAGCACCACATATCTGAATATCAAATATCCAAAAAACAGGAGGTAGAAAGCCCCCTTCCTTAAACTATCAACTGCAAAGTAAAAAATGTGTATTAGAACAATACATGATCTTCAAATTGAAATTCCATATAGTGCACCTATTCTATTACAATAGCCTTCCCTTTTTACTTTGTTTCTCCACATTTCATCTCTGAAAAATAAGTTTAGCAAAAGATGCTATGGATGTTTAAAAAAAAAAACCCTAAAATGGAGAACAAGCTGTAACTTAAAAACATTTGAAATTTTAAAAATCTGAAACCACTTTCAAATTTTTGTCTAAATAGCAAAAAATTACAACCCAAAATCTGTGTAAAATTTCTAGGTATTTGCTTTGCACAGATCTGACAAGTACACAACTATTTCTAAACTACTATCAAAAAGAACAAATTCATTTACTTCACCACTGAAAGGATTTTTAGCTTTATAAATTGCCTGAAATTGCTGAGATTTTATACCTAATACTGTATTAGTATTTTTGGTTTGGAATATACTCTAAAATGGCAAGATAACTCATAATTCACAAAATCCAATGCTATTTATACGGTCAGCTGGTGAAGTTCAAGGGCCTAACTTGATTCTGCTTTTCTCTTGTAACTTTATTTTTCTTTAAGAAAT
The DNA here is from genome assembly GCF_015227805.2 of Hirundo rustica. NCBI lineage: Eukaryota > Metazoa > Chordata > Aves > Passeriformes > Hirundinidae > Hirundo > Hirundo rustica. The sequence goes on from NC_053455.1 coordinate 25,321,901, forward strand.
AGAAAAATCAGCTTTTAGAAACATTTTCTACATAAAACTAGTAGCTAGGTAAGAGAATCTTAAATTTTAATTTTCATGATGGGATGGATGTGTCAACATGGCTTCTCTAACCTGAATTAGAATAATGCCTGCCATGCAAGAATCAGTTTTGATAATGCATTATCACTTCAACTTGATATTAATGACCCATGTAAGAAAGTTACCTATAAAAATGCAAACACTACTAGAAAGAACAAAGATTTCGGTAAAAGGATATCTGATACAACAACAGGTTTCTTCTTATCTGGGCTAAATGGATCCTTCCTTTTCTTCCTGGACTGGAGCTCATCATTCCATAATTCTGAAAAGATAAAGTAAGAACACGTTACGAATCAGAAACATTTTCATGTTTAGCTCTTTTTATAGCAGAAAACATTGTCCAAAAATGAAAAACAGCATTTTCTGGTGAGATGCTGTTTCTAAACAGAATAAAGGTGTTATAAGATTATGTAGGCATAGATCAATACTCTCAAAAGACACAAGAGATGCTGACAACTATTAAACCAAAATTTAAATTCAACCCCCTGCCCAAAGTCTACAGCTGAATAGCATTCTAGCAGATAACCTAAAACTCACCAGAAATATTTTGTGTACAGTCAAGTAATTAGTAGGCAGCAGAAGATTAAAAACAAATTAAAAAAAATAACCAAACTGAATTTCCATCTACCTGAGGTAATGTCAATGCTATGTCTGTCTTCTTCAAGCCTTCTAATCTTCTCTTCTAGTTCACTTTGTACAGTATCATACAAGAGAAGCTTCTCACTCTATAAAAGCAAGATTACAGATTTTTACATTACTGAGCTCAATAATCTAAATACTGACAATTTAAGGCATCAGTGGAAGGAACATAAGAATAGCTTTTTCAGAAGCCACAAAGCATATTACATGTCCCTCTATCCACTTTCTTAGCATGAGATCCTAGCTCCTTAAAGACATCAAGTGAAAATATAATTAAATATTTATCAGCTACTGGTACCAAGAGTAATTAAGGGCATGCAGTCAGCTCTCCAAAATAACTCTTTGCATTTTGAGACAAACATAATTTTTCTTCTGGATAGAAAAGCTCTATTCACAATGGGTAACTGTAAAGTAGTGACCTCTATGCCACCTTTCATTCCAAATTACAAAAGCTAATGGAAAGCTTTATATAAAACTACCTCCTATACTAAATTACACAGTAACTATACAGATCAGTTACTCTTTAGCATCAAAACCCACTAAATTCTCTAAAAGAGTAACTCGGAATTAAGCTGAGTTCCAAGCTTTAAGGAAGTAATTTTATTGCTCTTTCATAAGCTTGCACATTTACAAAACTACCAGTAGAAAATACAGCCAATTGTTAGATTTTAACATTCACTTTATGTGAGCAATGTCTTCAACAATTCTGGAAAACAGAGAGCTTGGATTGACTGAAAAAACAGTGTACGCAGCTCAAGTCAACGCATCCAGCCATCTGCTACCATGTCTCTGTCAGAAGCTGCAGTTCCCTACAGCCAAACAAGCAATGTCTGCACCTCAACTGCTCTTGCCCACAGCACAGCACAGGAACAGAAACTTCCCTTTACTAGTGGTGAAGCTAGTTCGCTGGAGCGAAGCAAATCAGTTGAGGAATGGACAAAGACTTCTATTCCACTAAATGATTGTCATGTTTACCATTCTCTCAAGTTACAAAGTATTCAAATTCTGAAGACCTCCTTTCACATAACCCTTCATTATAAAAAAATATTTCCTAGGTGAGTTTAAAAGGCAGAAGCCTCTTTACATACATCTGAAGTGACGATTGAGTGTTATCTGTTCTGAGACCATTTTAAAATTAAATAGTGTTTGTGTTTAGACATGTGTTCTGCTTCAAACATCTGCTAACAAATAAGGTGTGAAAAGCTATTACAGGCATCAGAGGCATTCTTGCTCAATGGTTATATTCCAGAGCAACAGTAATTCTACAAACAGCATTTCTGACTTAACGGAGGTTTTCCCCCCAAGAGACTTGTATTGGATGGTGAATTCTGAATGTTTCACATAACAGCAAAACAAGGGACAAAGACCACCTTAAGGGAATAATACAGAGCCAAAGCAAATCATTCAATCATGGGTAAGAGACCTTGCAAGTCTTACAGGATTCTGTCCAGCCTCAGGAGTATTCACAGGAGTAAAGACAGCCAGTAATGAGTTGTCCTTCATAATAGCTAATTCTTTCCCAAGGCATCAAGAAAATGGAAAGCTTTTCAAAATACACACTCACATTCTTGCTTTATTGGTATAGTAGGAACCAGGAATTCAGGAATATGATGAACCACTTAGAAGAAAACACCTTTAAGCAACTGTAAGGGGGCTGAGGAGCACTAGGATGAAAACCTCAGAATCTAAGCAGCTATGTATAGCACTGGACATACATGCACTTGAGTGTTTGTACTAGAGTATCCGGTATTTAGATACGTGAACAGGAATCCTTATATTCAAGGAGAGAAATATATTTTTCTTGTGACTGCTTTTGAAATGACAACTCTATCAGTAGCTGTCTAATGCTAATCTCAAAAAGACTTCTTTGGTTTTGTTGTTAAAACCTAAGGCATTTTTTGCTAAAATTATGTCAGATATTTTAGTTACTTTTCTGGTAATCTTTTCATTAAAAAGGTAAAAAATCATGTGGTAATCTATTAATAAGAACTTGATAATGAAAAATAAGAAGCCTTAGAGATAGATAGATAGATAGATAGATAGATAGATAGATAGATAGATAGATAGACAGATAGATAGATGGACGGATGTAAAGCCAAACTAATAAAAAGCTTTTCAACATCTTCATTAACAACTCAGACATGGGACTCAAAGGAATACTAAGTTTGCCAACAACACTAAATTGGGAGGGGCTGTTGATTCCCTTAAGGGCAGAGTGGCCCTGCAGAGAGACTTTGACAAATCAGAATGATGCCTGAAGCTCCAGCTTTCATATTTTCAGATTCTGTGCTGCTTAGGTGTAGTTCTGAACCTCATATCAAGCGCTAGTAAGCTCTCTTCACAGAGTAGGTAGACAAAACAAATCCTTTTCCTGCAGAGGACCAAGGACAACTTTCAGCCCAACACTATAAACAATGCTGGACTGAAGAGAAAAAACAAGGTTGAGACCTCACAACCTGAAGCTGTAATTGGACAATTAAATCCCAAAATACAAACGGACGAAAAGTTATAAAAATGTAAGATCACATGACCAGGCAGTCAGTTTGTGACCCTTCTTAGTTCACCCTGGATGTAGCCCTGGTCAGGTTCCTGTCCTGCCCAAGGTGGATCCTGGAGGCCTTTCAATAAATATCTACTTTATCCTGTAGCTCTGTCAAATCTCTGTTTCAGGTCAGCCTTCCCAAGGGCATCAACAAGGCTGAGCAACTGCCAACCAAATGAAGTTAAAGAAGAACAAGTGCTGGATTCTGCATCTGGGATAGGGTAATCCTGGATGTACAGACAGACTGGGGAATGAGAGGCTGGAGAGCAGCACCAAAGAAAGGGACAGAAAGCTGAATCTGAGCCAGCAGTGCCCTGGCATCCAGGAGGGCCAGCCCTGTCCTGGGGTGCATCAGGCACAGCAGGGCCAGCCGGGCAAGGGAGGGGACTGTCCTGCTCTGCTCTGCACTGGGGCAGCCTCACCTCGAGGGCTGGGGGCAGTTTGGGGTGCCACAATGTAAGAAAGCTATTAAGCTATTACAGTGCCCAGAGGAGGGCCAGGAGGATGTTGAAGGCTCTGGAGGGGAAGCCGTATGAGGAGCAGCTCAGGTCTCTTGGTCTGTTCAGCCGGGAGGAAACTGTAGAGAGACCTCATCTTGGTCTTCAATATCCTCACAAGGGGAAACAGAAGGACAGGTACCAATCTCTTTACTCTCATGACCAGGGACAGGATTTGAGAAAAAGGCGTGAAGCTGAGCCAGGGGAAGTTTAGGCTGGATATCAGGAAAAGGTTCTTCAGTCAGAGGGTCACTGAGCACTAGAACAGGCTCCCCAGAAAAGTGGTCCCAGTTTGTCTGAGTTCAAGGAGTGTTTGGACAGCACTCCTAGGCACATGGCATTATTCTTGGGCCTTCTAACTCAGCACATTGTATGATTCTAATTTTTAGATGCTTTGAATAACCTCTTGCATGGGCTTAAATATTAAACGGCAATTGCATTCAAATAGCAAATAACCACAATAATAAAAACATGCACTGAACGAGAAAAGCATGACAGACAGTAAAGTTAGATGAGATTAGCTATCAATGTGAAACAGCTGGCACAACCTCACAGTGCTGTCGAGAGGCTTGAATTTCACATTCATATTTGTTCTTCACAGATTCCAGGCAAAGCTCCCTATAGATACCTGTAATCAGACAAATTACAGCAATATTACTTTCTTTAGCAAATATCCACCCTCAGGATTCTATTTTAAGACTGTCTGCAAGTCTCAACACATGTACACAGTGGAAAATACAGATATATTACATTAGGCACTTAGAGTGGCTCACTACTCAAAGAATAAAAATAACAAGTAAATGCTTAATTCTGAAGATCTGAGAAAAACTAAATGCTATTTAAACTCCTTCTCCTAAATTACACCAGTGGTCACACTGACTTTAAAAAATATGTCTATTTATTATTTGCAATCAAACTATCCTGAATATTATCAGTTTTCAAACTTAAGTACTGACTGACTTCTTCTATTTTCTAATTAAAGTTTGAAAATAAGTTTTTACGGTTTTAAAACAGCTAGAAAACTGATTGAAAGAAAAAGGTTTTACAAATTAATATTTGGGATAAGACTTACTTTATAATGCATGACCTTAATAAATTATATTAATTAACAAGACTGCTCCATTCTTAAAAACAGTCACCTTGTGTTAAAGAGTACTGCTTCTAAGTATTAGAAGCATTTTTAGACATTTCATTTTTTAGAAATGTGTCCACTAAGCTGCTGAAAAAAACCCCAGGTACCTGAAATGCAATATCAGGCAAGCACCAATAGAACTTAATTTACTATATTCAATGCATTCAACAGAAAACACTTATATTGCTTCAGATGAGAAACTTGAGGAGTTAAGTTTGCACACACAGTGGTGGCGTCTTGCACCTGAAGAACTTTCAAAACCAGCTTCCCTTATAATTCAACTTACTATAAATGAACACAGTACTAGAGGAACAAAAGTACTAGCAGCAATCCCTCTGAAAAACAAACCACAAAGTATTGCATCAATCATCTTTCCAGAGTGATGCTATTCTAGAATTCAAAATGTTCTTTTCCTACATTGCTATGTTATGCTGGCTTTTATTTTCTTAATATTTATGGCTGCCTGGCATATTTAGGTCACTATTTATTGGCCTGAAATTGAAAAATATTGAACCATTCTAGAAGAAATGGTTGTTTTTCTGACTTGCTGTAATTGTCAAGATCCACATTTTGTGTGACTAGTGCCTTAGAGTGCTGAGGAACACAAGTTTCTTTCCTAATACATATGCAATTATATCTGAAGTATAGCTAAATACAGTTTAGTTTGGGGGTTTTGTCACCACTTCCTCCCCTCTCTTAGGTAACAGTAGGTCTTTATGGAGTACCTGCTGAAACTCAAGCCCTACCACTACCCACTTCTGTCAAGGCTCTCGGAGAGTAAGAGCAAATAAGCCAGTTCTGCAGTCTATTGCTTTCTCTGGAATAATCTTATCAAGGTCATTCAGCTGGGGACAAATGGAAAAAACCCTCCTATTCTCTATTCTCAGCTTCAAGGAAACTGTTGTTTGTAAGCTGGGCTTTTTTTACATTGAAACATGGCTCTTCAATGGTGCTGAAGAACAATCAGGAGAATGTGTAATATGCTGCATATCCCATACCCACCTACATGAACGCACTGATGGACAGCTCCATTTAAAACAGAAAATGAAAAGCCTGGATTAAGTTGCTTTTATATCAAACCTTTTGCAAGTTCAACCAAGATCCTCCTGCAAATCCCAAGTGAGCTACTTAGGAACTAATCATGTAAATTTGGGCTAAGAACTTAAAACCCAGAAATGCTGGGTCAGCAGCTCAGAAAAAGCATTACAGGTAAGACCTGGAGGGAGAGAAATGCTATGGATCAAAAGATTTAGAATCCTCAAAGTCAGAAGTACCAATGAAGACATATGGGGTAGTACTGAAACAGCACTTAGTATTATGAGAAGTATGAGGTGACTTGCCATTTTTCAGTTAGCCTGCATCATGTTTCTGCTAAATTTCTTAGAAAAGACACTTGTATAGCTTCTCTGGCCACAGAGATCACAGGTGTCTGTCCTTTGGCTTTCTGACAGCTTGTGTTAGGTAACCCTTAGCAGAATCCTCCTAACAGAATCAAGCTTTAACATGAAACAAATTTACAATAGAGAAGTACAGAACTTTCTCTTCCAAAATTATACCTATATATTATCATTTCATATGATTATATGGTTGTATACAAGAAGATAAAAGTTCTTGCCGCCTTCTATGAGCACAAAAACCTGTATAAACATTAGTTTTTTCGTAACTAAAATTCAGCTTAGAGAAAAGCACCAAGGACAAGAGGTTTTTCCTCTTTCCCTAGACAGAATAGGATAGGAGCAGAGGAGTAGAAGAGACACAGGCTAGACAAGCAGGAAAAAATGTCATCATATTAGATAGCAAGCATTTCATGACATAGCACCTACATATACCTTCAAAAATTACCATTGTGTAGACTTGATCCCAAACCTTCTGATTAAAAAAATTATTAGCTTTTACTCAGTAATTTTGTTCTTACTACACAAAAACGGGCAGCTATTAAGTGAAACATAAAAAAAAGCCTTATTTTTAGTGTGAGGTTATCAGGCAACTTATTCAAGGAAGTAAGCAACATATTCATTTTAACTTAAAGACTACTTAATATTTAAAATTATTCCACAATATTTCTAGCTTTAAAACACACTCCTTCAACGATTCTAAAGAAAACAGAAGATTTACCTTAAAATAGCAAGCACAGCGTAGCAAGTTTCTACTTTGAAACAGCAATACTCATTTTACATGCCTACCTGCCACCTTGGTTCGGATTTGCATATTTTCTTGTAAAGCTGCCAAAGGTTCTAAGTATTCAGGCGCTTTTCCAGCTATGACTTCTTGTAGCTTTGCATCCACTTGACTTAATCTTTCTTTGTAAAGTCTTAAAATAATAGAAATAAAAATATGTATTTTATTTAAAATAAACCCAAGTTAGAAGAAATATTTTTAAAATAACTATTTGCCATCCCTTTGTTAATGCTATGGAACACTGAAACAAAATGAGGATTTGCTAGCGTTTGAATTTTCCAACACATATTTTCTTTTTGAAAAACATTATCCATGTCTATTAAGCCTTTCTGAAAAGCAATTGCAAATAATCAGAAGTGCAGAAAGTATAAAATTAAATGTATCTCCATCTCTAATGAAGAAGAAAAAACATTGCACATCTGTTAATAATAGGACATGAATCAACATGGAAGAGGAGATGAAAAGGTATACAGTACGTAAGAACAAACTGCATTATGTCATGAGAGAGAAAGATAAACAGTTTCTGGATAGAAATGATCATTCATATTTATGTTCACATTATCTGCTCCCACATTACTGTAAACCAAGGAAAAAGAGATGGAGGTGCTTAATGAAGCAGACCTCAACTCATCTCCTGTGGAAATCTACATGTTGCATACCATTATAAATATCATGAGATAATTTCTGACATATTACATTCCTGCCAAAAGGAAGTGTAATTAAAATATTTTTATTTTACCTGAAATTTAGTCATTCCTTAAAAGCTGATATTTTTTGGCAGACAATGAATAAATCTGCTTGCACTTTGAAGAATTTAATGTAATATCAATTACAAACATTTCAACCTCAATAAAGCTCCACTTACTTGTAACTGTTAGCGTTCCATGTTAGAATCATCAATATACCTGATTTTTCCTGTCCTCATTTTTCACCTTGCACCCCACAATCAAAACGAGTAAACTTACAGCAAACATGTACAAACTATATAAGTGTTACAAACACATCAGATGTTGCCTGTTTACACAGACATACGAGATGTCATTGGGACAAGGATGCTGCTTTTTACTTACTTAAAGTGCACAGGTTAAGTAATTAGACAAAATATAGTTCATGTATACTGATATATCACCTTGTCACCAGGCTCTGTCCTCCAGTTAGCTAACACAGCCTGCAGCTGAGCAAACCCCAGTTTGCTGGCCTTAACCCTTGCTGAGCATGCCCTGCACACAGTGGTTAACACAGGGCTACAGCAGAATTATTTAGCCAGACCATAAGCCTGGGTGCACAATGCACCTGACTGGGTCAGCCACTAACATTTGATTACACAGCACCAGGTACCAGCTACATAAGAGCAAGCAGTTCTGGACTAGGTGCTATCAGCACTTCGTACCATGCAGCAGTTGATGGACTACAACTATTTATCCAGTACTTTCAAACAATGATTTGTCCAAAATGAATAAATGCTACCAAAGTAAAATGCTACTTATCTTCAATACAATTTCCCTGAAATGGATGTGGAGGCAGACCCAATCATTACACCATCTCTGCTGTTAGTTGTGACAAAATTCACATTGTTTATGCATCTTCTACTTTCCCAATGTCATCCTCTCCCTATTCACAGCTGCTTTTCCCTATAATCCCTCTTCCATCATTCTAATGCTCCATTTCTGGTATTCCCACCATCATTGTTCTTCCAGCCCACACAAATACCTCTATCTCTCAACTAACCAATATGTCTCTACAACACCTTCCTCCATATATCACAGCTCAAACACCATGTCTAAGCCCTAAGCCCCCAAGAGTACTTGCTTCCTTTCTCTCAAGACCACCCTCTTTCATATTCACTCCTTAAAGATCTGTTTCCACAAATTGTTTTCAGTTATCCAAGCTGTTGAACAGATGGAAGAATAACACTGAACTCAAAAGCTGACAGTTTTACAAATGCCAAAGCAATCAGTATTGACTGGCTCCAGTGCTCATCAGCTGGCTGTATTTCCCAGGTTTTTTCCATGTTCAGCCCAAAAAACAGCAGGACAGTGTTCTCTAGATGCTACAGCAAGGAATTTCTTGTTGGGCAATTCTTTCCAGACCCTATTATTTCCAGACCTCATAGGGTCTTGTTATGCAAAGCAAGTTATAGGTCTCAGTTCTGCAGCAGAAAGGACTATCTCACAATATAACTATGCATCTGAACCATAATAACAACTCACTGAGTTTTCAATTAAAGCATATGCCCAAGAACAGACCGGGTCTTCTCAAAGTTACCAAGTACCTTACTAAGTTAGTTGCCAAAATGCCAGCAATTTAAACTTGAACAAAAGCACCTAACTTGAAGTTAAAACAAATTTAACTTCACATACACTGCTGAGCTTGTCCACAGAAGGAAAATGGAGCTGGTGAAGGGTCTAAAGCACAAGTCCTGTGAGCAGCACCTGAGGGAGCTGGGGTTATTTAGCCTGGGGAAAAGGAGGCTCAAGGGAGGCTGACTGCTCTCTACAACTACCTGAAAGAAGTTTGTAGCAAGGGGAGTCAGCCTGTTCTACCTGCTAACAAGAGGCAGGACTAGAGGAAATAGTTGCACCGCGGAGGCTTACATTTGACATCAGAAAAAATTTCTTCACTAAAAAGAGTTTCCTTGGAACAGGCTGCCCAAGGGAGAAGGTGGAATCCATGAAAGTGTTCAAAAATATCTGCACATGCTTACAGACATGGTTTACTGGTGGACCTGGCACTGTTAGGTGAATGGTTGGACTTCATGATTTTAGAGGTCTTTTCCAACTTTAATGATTCTATGATACAAGTGACAGGCTGTAATACAAATGACATTCACTTTTGAATAACTGTGACTATTAAGTTTATCTCTTCTTTTAAGTAGGTTTTTACTAGCTGGTTATGTAGGTATTATGGCAGACTGAGACATAACATTATTTTCACTTTATCTTGTACTAGTTTCTAGTGCCTAGTTTCCAGTAATCAAAAGAAACTTTCATTGGTACCAACTATAAAAACTACTGCTGGGGGAAGAAAAAAAAAAAAAAAAAAAAGAGATTCTTACTTAGCAAAGACAATGCACTTAGGTCTGTCCCACAAATATGAAAGTATGAGAATGATATTGAATGAATAAGTAATTAAACAAAATCTCAAACTTCCTTAAAATCCCAATTCCTTGGTTCTACTAGGGAGTTTGATGAAACAGACCCAGACTAGCCCTTCACAGGAACAATATTTCAAAACCATCCTTCTAGCAAAACAAAAAATATGTGAATACACAGAAGCATTCTGGAGCAACTACCTGCAAGTAATATCAGAATTCCCAGTCCCTACTCTTCTTCAAAAGTAGCATCCACATATATGAAAGACAAGAAACATCAGCTGCACAGTATTTTCATGGAATGGATCCTCAAATGAGCCACTTGAAACATTAAAATACTTACTGATCTTTAAGGTCTGTAAACTGCTTTTCAAGATTCGACATTTCATCTAAACATTCCATTCTTCTTCTTTCACAGTCCTCATCATCCATTTCTAAGAACATAAAAAAAAGAAATTGACAGTGAAATATATAACAATAAACTGGATAGTTTGTTTCTAGTGACTGTGGAAGGGCACCTCAATAATAGTCATGAACAGTTTCTCTCTTATATTATCATTCTCGTAAAACAGAATATGAAAAATCACTTGGCATATAAGCTACGAAGTAAAAAACCTAGATCTAATTCTAGAATAAATTCAATAAACAGCAATTCTTCTTCCTCAAAACAGGAAACAACAGCACTGTAAGACCTCAAGAGGGTAATTTCATGACTGAAATACAAAGAATACATAAGAATGCATAAAAGAGAAAACCTTAACCATGTATATCACATCAAGTGAAAGACACCATTAAGCATGAGCAGTTATAAGCCATCACTGAAGATTCAAGTGTATCCTGGGTTAGTACAAAAAAAAAGCAGTCCCTGGAATGCAAGCACAGTTCAGTAGTGCATTTGTCATATAAAATTCAAGGTTTGTTTTATTAATATTCTTTAAAGAAAATGTAACGTGATTTTGAAACAGGTTTCATCCTGTCCAATTGAAAGAGTCCTTTGAAGTTGAAATATTAATGTAAAAATATCTGCAGTTCATGTTAATGACCATTTGAAATTACTCTAATGAAACATTTCTTAACCTGAAAAGTCTAGAACACTGCAGACACTGGACTTTACATGCTTTTATGCAGCAAAAGTAGTTAACATTAAGATTTTTTCACAGATTTTAATTTATATTCCTGATTTTTTTCATAATTTACCTAGGGAAGATAAAGCAACATAAACAGACAATTTTTTGCCAAACTTTTTGACACTGCCATTGAGACATCCAATGTTACTAAACATCCATTGGCCTTTCTTAGACTAGAAAACTGAGAAACTAAGATACAAAAATATTGAATCTTTCCCAAACTTCCAAGGGGAAAAAAAAAAAAAAAAAGAAAAAGGTTTTGTTAAGCTATATTCAAAAGTCAGGTAAGTAAAACTGCTTTATAACAGGAGTATCTGCAGGAATTAGCCCTCTACAGTTACACTACAGCTGACCATTATCAAGCAGCAGCAGGCTTGCAGAAGGGATCGGTATGCACTCAGGAACTGTGACTGAACTGGTGCAAACAGGCCAGATGCCTGAGAGAAGGCACTGTCCTATGGAACCATTACCTATGTAAGCAGTTACTCTGGCAAGAAAAATCCTACCTCCTGACAGAAAGGCAAAGTAGGATCCTGAACCCAGCAGTGATCACTCTTTTAGGCTATAAAAAACTCTGAGCTTTTTGCTTCTTCCTCACTCACATTTTTCCAGCAAACATGCTTAACTGCTTTATGCTGTCTCCTGCACCAACTACAGAATGCAGCATGCAAGTCTTCATTCTTATTGTTTTGCAAAACAGTATGGCAATTTGTAAAGCTGATGAGATAAAAGGAGTAGCTTCAGGGCCACCAGCTACTTGGAAGGATCTTATTAAATCAGATTGTCTACTCAGCCCTCTCTGCCCTTAACTTCTTCTGGAAATCATCACAAGCTTTCAAGACTAAAAACTATACTACCTTCTCTGCCTGGATACAAAAACCAGCAGTCAGCACAGCAGTACCAATCAGCATTATAATGGCAATCATGAGTCCAAATTAAAGACTTAGTGCAGCCTGTCATATTACTGCTAGTGCAATCAAAAAGGACAGTGCACAAAATTTTAGAACACAATATAACCTGAAATATTTGAAAGCAGAGTAAGAAAATTAGAAGACAGAACTTAAAAAAAATGCAATGAATGCGGAGGGTGAGGGAAGAGCATATCAGGCTGTTAAGAGATACTATTTATATAAAAATATTGTTTCCAAAAGTAAGGCAGAATCATACTCTAAGAGAAAGGCTGAAAATCCTATTAAAGAACAAATTTTTATTTGACTGTTTGACAAAATATCCAACCCAAAATCTATTTACCAACTTATAATTTGGCCAGATTTAAGGAATGCAGCAATCATATTACTCAGAGTTGTACAAAGCATTTCTGTGCTACAAAAAAAAAGCTTCTTTAAAATGTGAAGGCATGACCCAGTGAAACCAAACAGGATCAAGCACTGGGATATCCAGAGTTTTCCTCCTTTACTCTCAAACGTGTTCTGCGATGCTTTTGATTCTAAGTATGTTTTACTACATAAGCTTTTCTTAAATTAACATGGACTTTATTGTTTGTATATGTTTATGGAATACAAAGCAAAGAAAACTAGAACTGTAATGCTGGCTGGGGATCAGAGAACACCCACCGTTGGAGGGGAAAGGGACTGCATCTTACATTTTAAACTTGTGTTGAAAGGAAATTGCTAGTCATTGGCATCTGAGGGTATAGCTGACTTCCTTATAGATAAAGAATTAACACATAGCTCTCTCCAATCTCCTCTCAGCTACAAATACTCTCAAAAGTCTTTGACCTTCTGCCTAGAAGTCTTCATTCTACCTGTCATTCATACTAAATGTCAATTCACATGCCAAGTTGCTCTTCAAGTGTTTCATCTTTATTCCTCCTCCAATAAAATACATAAAATGATGAAGATTTTCAGAGTCCTGGCCTACCTTTAATTCCCCACTTATGGAATTTCTTCCTCATGGCCTTAAACAACACACAGACTATGGAATATGCATTGCAGAAAAAGTATAATGTTGTAAGATCAAATTTCATGGCTTTCCAATTGAAAATTTATACCACAGAAGGTGGAAGACTGCTTAATTCATATTAAAATAGTTGCTGATAGGCTCATCCTGTCTCAAAACTTCAGATTTACCATACAGTTTCATACTGCAAAAATTATTTAGGGTACTTTTGAACACTTTCAAAATCACAGCTGTTTTTTTCCTACTATACTCAAGCAGTCCAACACAGTAATTAGGGCAACCTGGTTTAAAGATTAAAAAATCCACACAGCATTTAAAACGTAACAGCACCTAAAATAGGTTTTTTTAATAAGCTGTGGCCTATATAAAGTGCTTCAAAAAATGGCAAAATTCTCTGCTGGGATAGTGAGCATAACTTGTGGCTTTTTAAATTCATCCCTAACAAACTGTTCTATATCCCAGTCAATAAAACACCTGTACTAAATACAAAACATCAAAATGAACAGAATAGGAGCGCCGGTTTTCAAGGATGAATCATGCTTCCTCTAACAACACCTTTTGTCTTCTCAACCATCTACTGGAGACAGGGAAAAAAAAAGAAGGCTGAATGCAAGTAAAGAAAATAACAAATTTAATTTTAAAAAATTGTTACTAATTTCAACTGAGACTTATTTCTTGGGGTGCTAATCATTTTAAGCCTGTAGGAATAATACGCTTCCAAGGAGTATTGGAAGGAGGTTCATATTGGTCAAGATACTGAGACAAGCATGTAATTTTCTGTATTCATCACACTTTAAGTACTCCCTTAAATGCATTTCTCTGTGGAATGCAACAAAAATTATCTGTAGAGCTTCTTGTATTGTTTTAAAGAAACGTGAACAGACTACATTCACATAAAACATACTTACTCCTTCCTACTCCCAGACTCTCATGCACATGGTGTGACTCTTGAGGTGTCCTGTGCAGAGTGAGGAGTTGGTCTCAATGATGCCTCTGGGTCCCTTCCAACTCAGCATATTCTATGGTTTAATTCGGTGATATAGGGGCCTCAGCACTAACTCACTCAAGCTGCCAAAACCACACATCAGGACTAGGACTGGTCCTGGTCCACACTGACATCAGGACTTTTCTCAATTCACTAACCCTGTCCAACTTCCTTTCCATCCACTGCCTTGCACCTCATCACTAGGCAAATAAGGCACCATGAACTCCTACTGCTTATCACCCAGAAATATGTTTTAAGATATAAGACAGAAAGTAGTAATCACAAGGCAAGTTTGAGCAGATAATAATAACCCTCTTAATAACAGTGGCGATATAAAAAGTGATCCTTTTAAAGCTAGATTTCAGCTACTAATGTAATTCAAAATCTACACTCCAGAAGGCAACTATGGAAAAAAGAAGGGGCCTTCAACTGAGCAGAAGCTGAAATGATCTGCAAAAGAGCCCAGTGGTATTGACAGGGCTTCCAATATCCCCTCAAAGCCAGATCTTAAAACTCCTAGTTGAAATTCATGAGCTTGCATGGAAATACGTGCTTATATGTACGTACACACGCGTTCATGTATGCACACGTATGTACAAGCCTTTAAGTGGCCACCTCAACGAGGAGTCCCTCTGCGAGGACGAACTCAAGCCCAGCAGGGCACAACCCACGGCTCTTCCACGGAGCGGAGCAGCGCGGCCCTTCCACGGAGCGGAGCAGCGCGGCCCTTCCACGGAGCGGAGCAGCGCGGCCCTTCCACGGAGCGGAGCAGCGCGGCCCGGGGAGCCATGGCCGGGTGCCAGCCTGCTCCGGAGCCGGCGGCCCGGGGTTCAGTGGGGCTCCCTGCCCATGCGCCCCGCCCCGTTCCTGCGCCCTGGCCGGCGGCCCGGAGAAGCCGCTGAGCCGAAGCAGAGGCTGGGCCGGGGCGGGGTCACGGGGGGAGGGGAAAGAGGGGGGGGACACCGACAGCCACCAGAGCCGGGGCGGAACCGGTGTGTCCCCGGGGTAGCACCGAGCGCTGAGGGAGCCGCCGCGGCGCCCTCTCAGCGGCGCTGCCTTGCGGGCGCCTGCGGTACCTGAGCTGTCCCCCTCCTCGGAGACGGACGAGCTCTCGGTCTCCTCCTCCTCAGAGCTGCTGCCCTCGTTCTCTCCGTAGTCCACCTCCATCTCATCGTGATTATTCTCCTTCTTCTCCCGGGAATGGACCGGCATCGCCCCCGCGGCTGCTGCGGAGCCCCGAGCCCGCCCTTCCCGCCGCCGCTCCGCCGCTGCCACCGGCCGCTCCGCCCCGCCCGGTGCCGGCGCGCCCGCCCATTGGCCGAGTCCCGCCGCCGTCTGGCGTCACCACGCGCGCGGCGTTCTGGGAATTGTGGTCTGCCCTGAGGGAAGAGGGCGGGTAGAACGCGGTGACGGGCTGGTTCCGCAGCGGTGGCTTTTCGCGCCCTCTCCCGTCCCGGGGCACTCACAGGACTGCTCGGCGTCGAGAGAGGCTTCATCGCGGCCGGGCAGAGTTCGGAGCGCTTTGTACGTGCCCGCGGCTCCCGCTGGAGGCCCAGCGAGGCTGTGGCCCTGTGCGGCGGGGGTTCGATGGTGGCCGTTCCCTGCCGGAGTAGCGAGGGGCGACGCGGGGCCTCACGTGTGCCCCCACCACCCGCCTGGCTTCTGCCGAGGAGTTTTGCATACTGGCAAGGCGTTCCTTATAGCTCGGATCTCAGAGGGAAGAGGTCCTTACAGTTATTAAGGGGAAATTCTTTACTGGGAGGGTGGTGAGTAACTCAATAGCTTGGAGAAGCTGTGGATGCCTCATCCCCGGAAGTGTTCCCGGCTAGGCTGGATGGGGTTTTGAGCAGCCTGGACTACTGAAAGGTGTCCCTGCCCATGGCAGGGGATTTGGAACGAGATGATCTTTAAGATCCCTTCCAACTCAAACCATTTAATGATTCTATGAATAGTGCCCCCCCAGCAGAACTTGCTTCTTCCCCAGAGTCATATGCTCTCCTCTACCCAGTGTGATATGCTTTACATTAAATCAGACTTTACTAAAACTGACAGCTGTCCACTGAGAGTGGATATGAGTAAGGACTAAAGAGATAGTACTGCAATCTATGCAGGGTTGGGATCGTTTTTTTGGCTTTGAGTATCAGTACTTTTCTGTTCATTCATCAGTTGCTGTTAATTGTGCTACATAAGATGTACTGAATAGAAGTGACACTTTCTGGAAAAAGCTGACCGAACTGTCCCCTTGCTCTGAGGGACTGATTAGCTTCACCTCAGGACATACGCACATACAAGGAAGTCTGGCAGGGATCCTCAAGAGTCCTGAAATGCAGATCTGGTTGTGGCCTGCAGGTCAGTGTGGGTGATACCTTTGGGGTGAAGGTGAGCTTACTTGTGCTGCACAGGCTCACTCTCAAAATCTGGACCAATTGAAGGAGCAGTAGAAAAGCACAATGTGTCTCAGTGATGTGATGTGCCACTTCAAAGAAGTTAAGGTTTTGTGTACCTGGCAGGAGCAGTTCTTCATATTGAGATCCAAATTTAGTCCTTCTCTCCTGTCTGTCTGGATGTTATGGAGGCTATATTGTGAGGCAGTTGATAACTCCTGAGTTTCCCTATGGATTTCCACCTCCATAGCAATACCTGCCCACCTCAACCACAATAACCATTGCTGTGTGTTAGTCACTTCTTTTCTCCTACATCTCTGTATATCCAATGCAAGTAATTTCCCTGTATCTCCCCCAAGAGGAGTGTATGTAGGTGTGCCACCTCTTCTCCAAGAACACTGAGAGAAAAATTAGACAAAATTAACCTCCCATCCTACAGTGTGCATCCCTTCTCTTGTTGTTGTCTCTGGCTTTGCAGTCACCCAGGGACACAGCACAGTTTGGCATGCTTTCTCCATACGAATTACAGTTGTGGTTTTTGTTTTGTTTTTTTTTTTTTTTTTTAAATAGGTCCATAGAATGGTTTGGGATGTTAAGGACTTTAAAGATAATCTAGCTCCAACCCCCCTGCCATGGGCAGGGACACCTTCCACTAGTTGCTTAGAGCCCCATCCAACCTGGCCTTGAACACTTCCAGGGATGGAGCATCCACAACTTCTCTGGATAACCCACTCCAGTTCCTCACCACCTTCAGAGTAAAGAATGTCTTCCTGACATCTAATCGAAGCCTACGATTTGTAAAAGAACTGTAGCGCACGTGGGAATCCTGAGTCCTTTCCTCGATCCGCAGCAGTGGCCAGCTGCGGTTGCCAAAGCCATTTCTTTTCTCCTGCCCGCACTCCCTCGCCGCGCTCCCGCGAGCCCCTCCGCGGGCTCTGCGCTCCCGGCTCCCGCCACCGCAGAGGGAAGGGGCGGCCGTGCGGCGGTGGCCTGAGAGCTGACATCGGCCTGAGAGAGCTGGCCTGGCCCGAGGTTTTAAATGTCTCTGGCTGTTTCATGGAGCAACAGCAGCTGAATTTGTCCCTAGGTTTTTCCCAGGAAACTTGTGAGTCCCCGAAGCCTGGCCAATTGCTGGTTCACATGGCTTTAAAAACTGACTGAAGCAGTTATCAAGAAATTTTTTTTTTTTAATTTTTTTTTTTTTTTCCCCCAGTCTGGCATTCTTTTGAGGTAGCCCAGTTAAAGTGTAAGTAGTGATGACTGATGGTCAAATAGCTGAAAGGAGCTAGGAGACAGCCTGAAACAAGACCAGGAGACATCCCAGAAGAAAACCAGGAAATTTCACCAGCTGGATTTGAATTGTTTTTAAGATATCCATAGGGATTCAGAAAGAAAGGGGAAAAAAAAAACCAAAAAAGCCAAACCCACCACAAAACAAACAAACAAAACCCAAAACAACAAACCAGAAGTAAAAATGTCTAACAGTCTCCAATTCAAGTGTTGCCTTTTGGACTAGCAAGATAAAAAGACTAGAAATCAAAGGTTCTGGACCTCTGAAACAACAACAACAACAACAAAACAACAGCAAACCAACCAAAAACTACTGGAACTAGTTGCAGGGAAAGGAATGGCAGGAAAACAGGAAAACCTTGGCTTGATTGTAATTTCCTGTTCAAATAGTTGGAACTAGGTCTAAAGGAGCTAAGAATAAACTCCAGAAGGAAATAAAAGTTCCCATGCCCTGGGTGGAAATCAGTAACCAAGATGAGGAGTTAAGCCAAAAACTTTTTTAAATAACACACAACTCTACATGCCTCTATTCTTTTTATAGCCAGGAGAGGGGGGGGATTACCCAGCTAAAGCAGTATAAACATCTGTTGTGTGGAGAAAAAGAAGTTACTGGTTGAAGTTAACTGTCCAAATGGAGTGCTAGAAAATGTAACAACAAAGGGTACTTCTGGGCACTACGCATAGGCACAGGGCTAATGGTAGCTTATAGTTTATTTCCAGACTATAAAGCTAATTTACCAGATCACCTATAAGCCCTTACCATATCAAGTGACAACACCTATCTTAATCAGCTTTCTAGAGGCAAATGCTAGAAGGAGTGGGGAAAGAAGAAATTCTATCTGTCCTGTTAGAGGACTTGCAAAGATTTTTGTTTAATCTGTATACATACATCTATGAATCCAGCCAACTACCAGAGGACCAGTCTCTGGATTGACCATTTCATTGATATAAGTGAATGCAAGTGTTACGTGTGATTTTTTGTTTGTTTGTTTGTTTGTTTGGGGTTTTTTTGTTTGTTTGTTTTTTCTTTTCTCCCCCTCTGGATCATTAGAGTAAAATAACTATGCCCTTTATTAGAGTAAAATAACTATTAAGAAGGTGATTGTCATCATCCTTATCTATTCAGCTTTGCATTTAATAGGGATATGGGGATCAACAGCTGGGAGTTTTTTGGTGGTATTTTCCAACAATTAGAAAGAGACCATTAACAGGGACAGTTGGCAACCATGTAAAGATTCAGAACTGGAAATTCTGTTGAGAACTGGTATTGAAAAAATCTGGATGCAGTAACAATCATTATAAATAAAATGCTGGCTACTACAGACAGTGATATCTCCTTTCCCAATTTGGGACACCTTTAGAAAAAGCTAGAAAGGAAAGCTGTAATTTTACACCTAATTTATTGAATGCAGGCAGTGAGTGGAAACATGTATCAATTTAGATTCTGAAGAGCAGTTACTAACTTTCTGATTATAAACCGGATTGCCAGCTTTTGTTGTAGTGATTAGTTGCATAGTAATTGAATATTTCTGACAAGAAGATTTTAAATGGAGAATCCAGAAATATATATATATTACATTGAGTCATTAGGATACAGGTATGGATGAAACCTTGAAGGAGAAGCAGGGATGAAAGAGCTTTTATCATGTGTGCAGTATAGTGCACTATATGTTAATGAGTTGGAAATACCTTCTCATTAGGAGTCTCTCCCATTTCAAAGATGTAGCATGTCTTAGACTGGTCCTCACAGGTCTGGTTGTTGGGGGTGAGGTCCTCCAAAGGGGACAGAACAGCAACCTATTAGCCAGATTAGCCAGAAAGAAGTGGTAGCCCTGGGGTGTTTGGACTCTAGCAAACCAGACTATTTCACTTTCTGTCACTAAAAAGCTATACACTAAATACTTTATTAAATCTAATTCCTCACCCTCAGTTTGAAAGTGCAATATTAGGAGGTAGGTCACAAGAACTCTGAAAAGAATGTTTTTGCCTGCAGGTTATAATCAGGAGCAAATTAAAGTAGCAGTCATGGAGTGCCAGTTATGAGCTAGGTTTGAAGGCTACTGGATGATGTTCATTCCTCAGATCATGTTTTTTCTAGGCAAAATACTGTGCTGCAAAAGGTGTAAAGTTGTACTAATCAAAATAAACACAAAGACATATGACCTATTTCCAAAATACCCATTTTACTCCTGCAGGTGACATAACAGGAGAGATTGGGGCAAAATATTTCCTTTGATAGAAAGGAAGTAATCTGTACAAAATTCTCCCTCCCCTAGAGGCTGGCAGACATGCAGGGTTTCTTTTGTGCATTTGTCAATGCAGCAAAACTATTTCATAAGTTGGGAAAGAAAAATAAAACATCTCAGTGGTTGAGTGTTTGAGTACTTTTGGTTAAAAGAAAGGTTGCAACTTCCACTCTATCAGAGTATTCACATTTCAAAAGCTCTTTCCTATCAGATGTGGGTGCTAAAGCTTACATTAGAACTCAAACATTGTGAGTTGGAGGTGACTTTGCATAGCAAAAGTCTAAATTCCCTAGCACTACTGGCCAGGAATTAGTAATGATTACACCAGTTTTAAATAGCTTCCATATGTATGAAAGTTCTCGCCATGAAAGCCTTTTACCCCTTCTGTTCTCCGAGCATGTCTGACACAGTCCTAGCTTGCTAAGGAAACAAAGCTTAGGTAATGATTGGTTGGTTGGTTGGTTTAGGTCGTTTGGTTGGTTGGTTGGTTGGTTTGGGTTTGTTGGTTTGTTTTTTTCAATTGCATTCTCCCTGCTACTTTTGAAGCCATTGTCTTATTTTGATCTTATATATATGACAGTGTGAGTATTAAAAATAGCAGGTTTCTGCATGTTTTGTGAAACAGCATTTGGAACACTTAAAACCTAGTAATGTACCAGAAAGGGATATGTGTTCACTTAGCTTTTGTCCAAGGGACAGCAGCTTGCCAAACTGTACGCATGTAGTTAAGACTTAACTGCAGTCCAGCCTCTTGCCCATCCCAAAGATGTAGGGGAGGACTGAACAAAGGAAGGTTTATGGTTGTGAAGGGAGGTGGCTCATGGCTTTCAGTGGCTAGAATACAAATTTGGAGGAAATCTGGCTTCATGAGTTCTGTAGTTCTTGGAAAAATGTATTCAAACTTGTGATCCTTGGTGACTGGAAAGACC
The DNA here is from genome assembly GCF_015227805.2 of Hirundo rustica. Classification (NCBI taxonomy): domain Eukaryota; kingdom Metazoa; phylum Chordata; class Aves; order Passeriformes; family Hirundinidae; genus Hirundo; species Hirundo rustica. The sequence goes on from NC_053455.1 coordinate 25,342,939, forward strand.
ACGGTGTTCTGGTATCACACAGAGGTATTAGTGCAGATACACTGCTAACAAAAGCAGAGTATAAGCTCATGAAAAGCTCCTTCCCTTAAACACAAAAGTATATAAATTCCAGATTTCATCTGTGAGACACAGAGCTGTGCAAATACAATGGGAAATCACAGGAATCGTCATCTTCATAGGAAGAGGATTTTGTTGAAGGGACAGCTATCTGTTCCATTATTGTTATACTTGAAATATATTAGAGGATCCTGACGTTTAACTGCTTAGGTGAAAGTAGCAAACATCTCTAGTATTAATATGATACGCTTGAGCATTAAATTGTACAGAGCTGTGGTTTTGACTACTCAGACTTAAATATCTAGTTTTGGGCGCCTTTTTCATGAAGTAAATAGTTGCCAATTAAGTAAAAATTTGTTACTCAGGATGAACAGGAATACTGCTGCAAAAGCAAAGCCATATACTCAGAGGTTTACAGCACACCACTCCAACAGCCACAGCACAATTTAGAGAGCCTTTCTCAAAAGCTAGACATCCCTCATAGGAAGGACACTGTGAAGCTAAATATGAAAAGATCAGAAGCAGTGACACTTTTAAAAAATTCTTTTAAATTTCTTCTTTTCTCTTGAAGGACCATGTGGGCAAATAGCTCTTCAGTGCCTGTATCCCAGAGGGGTCAAGTTTAAGATCTGTACTAGCTACCTGAAAGATGGGAAATACTTAGTGAAAATCTGAGTAATTTTAACTCACTTTTAATCATGTACCCTTATGTGGTGTAAATACTAGTAAGGCGAGAATTCCAGAAACTTAGATATCTGTAGGTCTACCCAAGAATGCAAAACAATCTATCCATTTAGAATGTTGAACTGTTGAATTAGGCCACAACTGAAGGGTTTGTGCTCTCTAGGATATATTAAAAAATACCTATATGCTTTCTGAAGCATTTGGCAACAGCTGAAATCTTAGGAAATCATAAGTCCTAGATAAACTGGGAGAAGTTTTTGATGGTATGAATGTGATCCAATTGCCCCCTACTACTTTGAGTGTCCTATGGGGCCCTGTAGAGATTGCAGAATCACAGAATCTGCTGAGTTGGAAGGTATCCATCAGGATCATCGAGTTCAACTCCTGGCCCTGCTCAGGACCATCCCCAAGAGGCACAACACATGCCTGTGCATATTATCAAAATGCTTTCTGAACTCTGTCAGGCTTGGTGACAGTTAATAGAAGGACGGAATAAAGTGCTGCAGCATTTAATTGTCTACAGTACTCATCTAAAAGTTCAGTTGAACTTATTATGACAGTCCCCTTGCATCTGGACAGAAATATTTTACGAGTTCTTTCTTTAAAGTGGAAATGCAAAGAATTGGGCACAGTAATAGCAGCCTGGAATGCAGCAGAATCGAACTTCTGCCTAACTAATCCTGCTCTTTTCTAACCTTGTCCTTTATGCATATTCGAAGGAACCGAAGACACATGCTTCCAAGTCAAGCCTTTGCAAGATCGTGGCTTTTCCTGTGCACAGAACATGCCATTCCTGCCTGGTGTGCCTGTACAAGGAGGTTATCTATAGAAGCCATTATTATCTTGGTTAGCACCACTCCCTCCTGTCATCTAATATTTCAGTGATGTCTTACTCTATTATTTTTAATCTTGAGTTAAAGATCTAAAATTGACAGAAAAGCAAGCAAATTCTCCAAAGAAAAGATATTTCAAAGTTTTTCAATATGCAGAATTGTGTTTAGAATTAATGAAATTTAGAAAACAAAGCACATAAATCAATGTATCATTGTCAGATCTTAGAGAGCTAGAATGTACTGTGTTATGGTAAACTAAATAATTGTAATGCTAGCTATTACCTAATATTGCTGTTCTTCAGATCTCATTGACAGGGATGGTAGAATATTAAATGCTTTGGGGCAGACCACAGAGGCAGGCAGACAACACTGAGTTCCTCTCTGATGCCCTGCTGACTATGTTCCTACTACCCTTGTGCTTCTAACATTAACTGTTATCTGTCATTATTTTAAATGCTTGGGTTGTTATTTATGTGACAGGTCTGTAAATGTTGACAATTCTTGGAATTTTAAAACAAGTCTCAAATAATTAAATATTTCCGATATTAAAAACTCCAGCTGTTCCAACAAGACTCGTAGCTCACAGAAGTGGATCCATATCCTCAATCCAAAAGAGACCACCAGTGACTGTTTAAAAATGTCCAAGCAAAGAGATATGGGAAAGTTTTAAATTATACTACAGCAGGTATCTTTTGGAGAGTCCAAGAATTCTCTATCTCATGAATGCAAACAAACTTTTAGGAAAAACTTGGGACTTTTTCAATGTTAGTAATTCAGTCCCCAGCAAGAGTTGATACGACACCCATCCATTTCCCTGGCTGTCGTGGGCCTCGCTGTGAGGCTGTGCACGGGACTGAGACAAACGTGTACTCTTGAGCTCATTTGCTGTGGGAGCAGAAGGGACATGACCATCCTAACACAGTGCAGAAGAAATGAGGATGCCTCAGACCTTAGTGCCGGACCCAAACGTGCTCGATGGTTCAGTCTCGATGCCAGCACTGCAGCTGAAGGCGTAGGCAGCAAAATCAGGGAGAAGCAACTTTGGGCAAGAGCTCGGCGTGAGGAGTTGCAGCACTTTGAGGATCAGTGTGGAAAGAGGAACTATGAGACACATCGTTACTGGTTGCACAACCGAAGCTTGAGTAAAGGTTTGGAGTCTCTGCCGTGGTGAATACGGTCCCTACCTGGATTTTATTTCCTTTTTGCTCACAGGATTGCCGCCTTAACCGCAGCGTCTCTATACAGCCAGAGTAGCAGTGTAATGGGATAACTTTACATTTCACTTACACACAGCAGAAGTACAGTTTCCCACACCAGTTACTGTTGCCGAGCTGCGCAGAGGATCCCGGAGGGAGCCCCCGAATGCGGGGCTCCGGCGGCAGCGCTCCATCCTCGCCCAGGGCTCCGGGGGAGCGCGGGCGGCGCAGCCCCGCCTGCCGCGCCTCGGAGGTGCGCGGGGCCGCGCCGCCGTGACGTCACGACGCGGTTGCCATGGGGACGTCTGGGGTCGTACCTGACGGCTGTCGTGAAGCAGCGGGAGGAAAGCGAGGGAGGAAGAAGGGGGAGTGCAGGCCCAGCCCGCCCCCCCGGCCCGCGGGGAGTTGGCTCCGCGCCGCGCCCCTCCGCCCTCGCCGCATCGCGCTCGGAGTCAGGAGGAGGTGGCGCTGCCGCCTCTGGCTATGTAGGGGCCCCAGAGCGGGCAGATCCGGAGGCCGCTGTCCGCCTCTGGAGCTCGGCGCCGGGCCCGGGCCCGCGGCCGGGCCCGGCGGGATGTTTTCCAAGAAGCCGCACGGGGACGTGCGGAAATCCACGCAGAAGGTGCTGGACACCCGCAAGGACCCGCTCACCCGACTCAAGCACCTCCGCGTCCTTATCGGTAAGGAGGCCGGGAGCGGGGAAGGGAGCGGGTCAGCGGGGGCCGCGGTTCCCGGCCCGGGAGAGACCGGGAATTTGGAGGGACCGGCTGGGCGCTGGGGCGGGAGGCGGACCCGGGGCTCAGCCCCGGTGAGAGAACCCACCCGGCGAGCGGGTGACCCCCGCCCGGCATGGCGGGGCGAGGCTGCAGCAATGTGCCGGGGGCTGCGGGACCCCGCGGGCGCGGCGCGGGATGCTTCGCTCGGCGCTTTTGTGCTGAGACACGGACGTTTCCGCTTGAAGATGGAATTGCTTTGGTAATTGTGGAAGGAGGCGAAAAAGTGCTGTTTTCCCATGTGAATTATTCTCTAGAACACACAAACTGACAAGTTGCTGCGCATGAATAAAAGTGGCTGGTGAGCGCAAATGGTGCCTGTAACTCCTGAATCCATTTCCCTTACCTTCTTACAGTAACAATTTATATTTGTGTACGTTTTCAAGGTAAGGGCTACACTATTAAATGCTCACTAGCGTAGATGGGAATGAACTTCTATACAGCCAGATTTAAAACACTTTTGGTTTGCCAGTTGGTAAAGGAGGACACATAAGCGCTTAAGGGCTGCCGCACTTCATGTGAACTGCCATTTAACCTGACCAGTGAATTAGAAATTGTCATTAAACGGCATAATTAAAAAAAAAAAGAAAAAAAAAAAAAAAAGGGAAACAAAAACAAACCTAGAATTAACCATTCCAAGATATCTGTTAGTTGCATGTGCTCGTAGAAATCTAAGTCATTGTCATCAAGCTGTCCTTGAAAAAAGAAGCTTGCTCTGAAGTGTCTTTTGGGCGCTTCAGTCCTGTGAATGTGTGTGTTGCTTCTGACAGTTTATCAACGAGTGAGCAGGGCTGGGTCAAGGGCAACCGCATTCCGTGTTTAGCACAGAATGCTGAATGGATTATTTTGAGTTCTGCCCACAGTCTGGTGGTATTTATGTATCTTGTCCTCCAAAGCTGGATTCTTTGCTTTCAAAGGAAAACGGCTATTCCTCCTTTTTTTTTTTTTTTTTTTTTTTAAGTGTGTGTGTGTGTGTGTGTGTGCGTGTGCGTGTGCGTGTGCATGTGCGTGTGCGTGGTGTTTAAAGGAACAGGTGTTCCCATGTTGCACCATCTGCTGCTTCGTGAGTTATTTTCTGCAACATAGTAATTATCTAGACTTGAAATGGAGAATGGTTGTATAGCTTTATAAGAGACTTCAGTAGTCAGACGCATCCCCTTGCCTCACTCAGAATGTACCACTATTCCTAACTGGCTGCACTGAGCCAGCTGTGGCTTGCTCTCTGTGGGGTTTTAGCTACTTCCTCAGTTGAAACTTCAAAGGAAGAAACATTCTAAAGAAACGAAGCACCTCCCTGAATTCAGAGTTCCTGGCGAAAGTATGTTGAATATTTCTAGTTTTGCTTTAGTCTGCAAAACACTCTGAATGATTTTGATCTGATCTGTTCTAGATTTTGTATTTACGTTGCTTGCAATTTATTTATAACTTTTCTTCAGCTTTCTTCATAACTGGATGACTTCTGTAAGTTGCAAGCCGTAAGATATATCAAGCAGACATTCTTATCTAATCTAAGGTTTCTGTTTACTGACTGTGGGACAGACTGAATTTACTGGGGATTGTTTCATATGATGCCCCCTCCCTCCCCCAGTTGTGTATATCTCAGCTGTTGAAGCACAGCTCCCACACATCCTTTCTCCAAGTCTGGGAGAACACAGTGTGTGAGTGACTGTGTCATTAGCGAAAGGTGTAACGCTAGTCAGTTATTAACAGTATTGGGAGAAAATGCTTGTCTGTTTTGGATACATCCACAAGATTTTGTCATTATGCACTGTTCTTAGGTGCATGAGGTACAGAAAAAAGGGATTTCTTAGAGCAGGAGAGTGAGGTATTTCCATACGTAATCCCTCTGAAGAGCATGAGAAGTATACAATAGATTATTTGAAGTCTGTCTTCTGGTGTGATCATCTCCTTGCCTTAATCCTTTCTCTGCTGCCTCAACTGGCTTCCAAAACATAAACTCTATGCCCTTTCTTCTGTAGTTGTTTCTTTGACTAATCTTCAAGCCAGATTAAAAGAAACTAAGGTGCCCACGTAAGACAGACTGCTTCCTGAGGTGGCTTCTCATACAGGCACCATCCCACAGTTTGAGCAGTGAAGTACTGCACATCATTTTGTCCTCAGTAACAATTCCCCCAGAATAATAATTGCCGTATTTCCCATGTGTTCAGGGGAGCTATGTTAGCTATTGCCAACAGACTGTCTGAGAGGATAGGACAGGAAATCTCAGGTCAGCTCTGTTCAGCCTCTTCCTGAAGGAAAAATAATTTATTTTGTTTATTGCTCTTAGCCTCTGCACACTGGAGATTAAAAGGCTATCAAGAAGAGAATTTTCTGCAGTTTCACATCCATGAGAAGGATGGAATTTTCTCTTGCTCTTTAATTTGAAATACTTTCAGTGTGCCTGCAAGGTGTATTGGACCAGAGTTCTGGTTTATTTTGCTGTACATTTAAGTCTTTGGATCAGCAATAATAAACAGGTGTGGCTCTGGTTTCATGTTTAAGATTTGAGGGGAAGAAAGGGAGTATTAGTTCATTTTCCTGTTATTTTACCCAAGTATCCAAAGCAGCAGTTCTCCAGTAAACCAAAATAATGGAATAGTAATGAGTGGAGGTGAGTGCTTGTTAATTATAGACTGTTGGCTGTCTATTAGCCAAAGAGAAATATAAAAAAAATAATTATGGTAAAAGACTGAGAGTTACATCCTCTAAGGTACTGATGTAAGTCAGGCACCATATAGTCTAAAAATATTTAAATTAATATAATGCCACTTTTAGTAAGGACCAGAACAGACTGAACAATATCAAAGCACCTCATATGAAACTAACTGGATGGATAGCACAAAGGCCTGTGACTTTTATTTTTAACTAATTAGGAGCAGTGTACATTAGAGGGAATTTAAAAAATGTCTTTTACAAAATAGCGTAGAATGCGGTGATTTGTATTCTTTTAGGAAAGTATCCTATCATTGGTGACATCTCAGGTTAAATTTAGTAAAAAATGCAAATTAGTCTGCATAAGGGTATAGAGAAAATTTTGTGTCTTATGTAAAGCAGTGATGTACCATTATATATATACCAAATACCAAATTATACCAAATACCAATATACCAAATACCATTGCAGCTTTAGAAGTCTTGTTGCTAAAGTTAATGTATAGAAGATTTAGGTATGGGAATGACTCAGATGAGAGTAAAACTTCAATGTGAAAACACATGGAAAGCTTTAAAATTCCTTTGTGTTGGGACAGAAGGTGAAAAATATGTAAACATATATGAAAAAGAATAGGAAATAACATCTATTAAGGCTTACCAAATTTGAAGTTACAAGAAATGATTTTTGTCTTGGAAATAACATCTGTTAAGGCTTACCCAATTTGAAGTTACAAAAAATGATTTTTGTCTTGGGGAGCTCTTGAATGCTAGGCTAGTGATTAGTTATAGGTATACTGGGAGAAAATGCATTTCTCATGGTTTGGGTTTTGTTTCTGTTTTATATATATATATAAAATATATATTATATATATATATATATATATATATATAATTTTTTTCTGAAGCTCTTTAGTAGAATGCTCCTCTCTACCACTTCAGTCCAGTGTCCTGTCTCTGGTTCTCTGATCTGCTTCAGTTTGTCTCCTTTCAGCTTTTTTTTGTAATTTGGGAACAAGAGAAGCTTCTGTTAAATTCAGGTGACTAATTCAGAATTGATTAAATTATTTGTTAAAATAAATACAATATATGACACATTTATGCATGTCACTGGTATAAGGTTTTTTTTACTAGGCATTAAAGTACTTTCTTTACTGAAAAGTAAAGAAAAAGTACTTAAAGTACTTTTTTTGCTAGAAGTTAAGTACTTTCTTTACTGGAAAGATTGAAGTCGTATCTCCGCACTTAGCAGTATGTGAGCAAAGATAATCTGCTTTTCCTCGTTATATTGCTGCAGTATATTTCTTGAAACAACTGTAACTGTCTGGTTTCATAGATTTTATTATTTTATAATGTATTCCTTTATTCCTGTAGGGGAGTGTTTACCCCACCCTGATCCATTTGGTTTTTTCTTCTCAGTTCCGGGCAGTGCCTGGAAGTGTCATACAGTTCCCTGGTGCTGATTTGGTCAATGTGTGATTTTTTAGCAAACTGCTCTGCTGTCTTGCCTTCTTATGTGCTGGAAGTGCAGTGGCAGTTGTGTTTACCCTGTGTGACTGCGGTAGCTGGAGCATCTGAACGTCGAGCGGGGTTCCCTTGGTGTGGCAGCAGCGGGGCCTTGCTGGAAGGAAGGCTGCCAGCTGCAGTGGTGCAGGTGTGATCACTGAGGCCTCTCCAGCTGATGGAAGGGAGGCACATCATGTACCTTACAGAGTTGGTATTGCCTGTACAATGATTTTCCAGAAAAAAATATCTCTCTCTCTCTCTGTGTCGGGGGCTCCTTTTCAGGAGTTTAAATTCCCCGGCATTCAGGTGGTTTTAGAGTTCTGGCCCTCTGCAAAGCTCTGTGCTAAACGCAGGAAAAGACGGAGTCCTCAAGGTTACATGCTTCGTTTATTAGTTCTTATCTTACAATTTTCTCAGTGTCCAAAAGATGTTTGCTGCGGCTCGGACATCTGGTGACTCCCCCTGTCTCTGGGCTGTCCTTATCTTTTATACTAATTGTTACATGTTCTTTATTTACTGTTTATTACCAATGTCTATTACTATTACTAAAAAGGTCATTTTTACTCTGACCTAATCCTCACTAACTACTTTGTGCCAACGTCACTGCAAAAATGGAGTGAGGGAACAAGAAGGAAAAAGAAAGAGACAATGCCTTAAATTCTCCATCTTGCCCCATTCACTTCAATGCCAAGAATCCTAAACTTACTGTTTTTTCACTCTGTGATATACTAAACTACTATTTTTTACATTCTTGTGGCCGTGGCCTGCAATGCTTCCTGCAGTGCAAGAAGCCTCTCCCATAGACTAAAATCAAATCCAGTGTCTCTCTGAGCTCTAGGCTCTAGGCTGGGGTCCTAGACCCCCCTGCCCAGGTCCCTGACCCTCCAGGGCAACTAAAGGAATGCCCTGGACTCCAACGTCTCTGTATATATATTTTTAGCAGTCCCCAGTCAGTTAGCAGCTAATTGCAATTTTCAGGATCATTAAAGTGGAATTCGTGCCATTAATATGGCATTATTATTACATATATGCATTGTTTCATCAGACTTCAACATCAAACTAAAATTCTATGATTTTAAAATTTATAAAAGTTTTTGCTAGTAATCTTTCAAGCATCACATCTTAGTTTATATGTTCTTTTGCTAAAACAGTGCTTTGAGCATTCTATAAATAATTAAGACAACTAGTTATGTTACTTATGATGTTACTAGTTATGAACTTATGTTCATAAGGTCATACTTGAACAATATTTCATTTTCATTTTGATATTAAATGTGTTGGTGCTACCTGATGAATTTGAAGTTGCAGTCAGAATTTGGAAATGCATGCATTTTTTAAAAAAAGCTAAAATCTCTAAATATGTAATGAGTTCTGTGAAATCCTACTGTGCGCAAGTAAATCAAATGAATCTACATGGTTTAAAATTTTCTGATAGGGCTGAATTCTTAAGATACTTCTTTTCTTGTTGGGTTGGGTTTTTCCCCCCTACTTTTCACTTTTTTTTTGTAGAGTAGAAGTTACTAGCCTATAATCTGTTAATCCAGAGTAAAGAAGAAAGGAAATATATTGTTTTTCATTAATTATTTTATTTGCATCTGATATCTAAAACTATACTGCTTTTATCTCTGGAACTATGGAGAGAATACTTGTAAAATGCAAGAAAACAGTATCTAAAGTGTAGGATGTTTATGTTATTGTTTTGTTATTCTTGGTGATTGGTTAGAGATGGATATCTCATGTAAATAGTTTTGGAAGGGGAAAGGTCAAATTACATGGGACAGGATGAAATGGACTGCACTGGACATCCATTCTGAGATATTGTTTAATATTAAACAGTATACTTAAAAAGAGATTGCATTCGTTTAAAGGGATTTTAATTTAAGAAATCTATTTCACTGGCAGTTAGCCCTAATGCTTCAGCTGGATGGCATTCATTGGTGTTGCACATCAACATCAGTCATAAAAGAAAAATGTTTTAGCATTGTTAAAGTGACAGCAAATGAGAAGCTACAACAAAAGTAGCTGCCTGGCGTTTCAGTGGATGTGCAAGAGTTGTAGATTTTTTTTTTTCTTTCCTGGTTAGTCTAACTGCAGAGGACATACCACTGCTCATATAACTCAGGGATCTGGATGTGGATTGAATGCAGTGTAAGTGACTGGGCTTCAAGTTCTCTCAACCCTGGACGAGTTATGTTTTGGTCAGGAGCAGAGGGGAAAGATTGACTCTGCTTTAGTATTTTGGCTAATATTATACTCGACTTGCAGAGTTCAGCAGTGGCCAGGGCTGCTGAATTGCTAGGCTGAGGGCTGGAGACAGATTAAAGCCCCAGGGTAGACAAAAGGGAGGCTCTGACAACTTGGTTGCTAAGGAAAGGTCTGTGTGGGTTTAGCTTCGCCAGTTTGGAATGAAAATAAATACATTACTAGGGAAGTGCTTGAAGTCGCTTAAATAAAAGTTTAAGTTCTGGAACACGTGTGAATTGTGGAAGTATTTCTTAAAAGTTTACTAGTGTAACTCTCAGAGGCTGTAAGCACCATTAAAGAATTAACTTGGAAAGCTGGCAGCTGCTTCTGCTCGTTCGTGTAGGGCACTGGTGTTGTACCAGTCTGTATGGTACATACATATCTGTGCAGATGATGTTCATTGCTTCTGTTAACCTATTTATTAAGCTGTGATTTTTTTTTTTTTCATTTGTATCTAAAAGATTGTGATCAGGAGTTCAGTCTTGTCTGATGCAAAATAGAAGTCCATTAGAAGATTTCTTTAAGTTACATTCCTTTTTCAGTACCAAAACCTTCAGGAATATTTGCTTTGACAGAATTACCTTTTTTTTAAAAAAAAAAAAAAAAAAAGGTTTTGCTAAATAGCTGTCGGTTAGATCTGAAACAGTAAGGGCTAATGTGAAGCCTGTGTTTAATAGATTTGCACTTGTGGTTTGTTATCAGGGCTCTTTGACTTTGACAGTCTGTTAACTCTGCCAGAGCCACTAGTTAGTTCCTGAGGTTTTCCACTTAACCTTTCTCAGTTACATGCTTTTCTATTCGAGACAGTCCCTATGCAACCAAATCTCTCTACTGTTTTGCTGTAAAGAAACCCTTAAATTTTTCAGCATGGAGAATTAAGAATTAATAAGTTTGATTATCCATTGAGGACATGGAAACCTTTGCCTTCTAGTGGCACCAGTTTGTTACAGGGATTGATACTGACTGTGTCAGTCCATAGCAGGCCTCTGCTTTACATAAATAGATCCAGAATTCTGGCCGTCTTCCAGGTCATTGTTTACTGCAGTTGTTGGCTTGGGTTTTGGTAAGGGCGAGGGAAAGTGACTTAAAAGCCAGTAAGTCTTGGAATAAGACAAGATAATATTTTCATTATACTAAGTGCTCTGGCAATTTTATGTATAAGCATAGTATTACATTCTAAAACACTTAAAATAGTACATAAAATTAACCACAACTTAATCTGTAATGATGCTGACTATTTTCTTAAATTTCTGCAATGCATTGTAAACTGATGAAAGTTCTTTTCAGAAGAGTTAAAATGTCTGAAATCTGTTTGGCAGGTTTTGTTTTGTTTTAAGGAGAAGATTACATTTAAGCACAGAGAGACACCATACTATGTGAAATTAAAATACTGTAAAGCAAGTAAGATACTTGCACAGGCCGGAATTTTAAAACAAACCCCGCCAAAACAGATTTTGGCTCTCTCTCTCTTTTTTTTTTTTTAAACAAGAAAAAGCAGCCTTGAACACAGAGCTAGTATGGAGATCAAATTTGTACCAGTTTTTAAATTATACAAAATTATTAAGGAAAAAACAGCAAAGATCCATGTTTCTTGTGTCGTAAATCATGAAGAAAACTGCATTTTCTTGACAAACAGCTTTCATAAAATCCTGAAAATCTGGATTTTAGTATACTGGAACTATGCTTTGTGCAGTAGAAACTTTAGATTTTATGTCCCTTTGGAATACAGTAGTATCCCATTTTTCCCTTTCACATTCTGAGGAACTTTTCCAACTACTTCATATGGTGCCAGATCTGTTTCTGAGTCCTTCCCTCCTCCCAGTGTGGACATAGAAGCAAGAACATGAATACAATAGTCTTGTTAGTTACATGATCTGTGGTAGAAGAATATAAAGTTCTTTTGTTTAAAATTAAAAAATAGGAATGCACTGGAAGTTGTAGAGGAAATCCTGTTTCTGTTTAACCCCGCTTCACATAAAAAAAGGCTATGTCTCTCTTCTTAAAAAGACAGAAAATACTTTAGTAGTATTAGCTGATGACAAGGATAGATGTAAACTGAATATTTTAGAGACATTAGGAAAAAACCAAATCCTTAATTAAGGAAGAAAGCTATAACAGCAGCATATAACTAGAAGTTTTAATGGTACAGTAATCAAGGAGAGCAATAATCTCTCCATGCATTAGTTGTGTGGATTGTGCTCAGTACAGAGGTAGCTGTGAAATGGAATGATGTGTACAGGTGGCCAGATCAAGCCCTCTGAAGTTCTACATTATTATCTCCATGCCATATCTGCTATTTTTCACTCTTCTTCTTCTTCTTGTCATAATTCATATCAGGGTATTCATAATGAATTTCAACTTCTCAAAATATGCAAGGTTCCAAATTTCTGCACCAGCAGCTTACCGAAGCACTATAGGTGTCCTTTGATGGTGAGCAGATGTTCTCTTTTTGCTGTAGGTGGTAAGCGTGTCAGATAAACAATCATTTTTCCTCCCTTAGGAGGAAAGCTGGTTTTCAGCATTAACAAAAAGGGTTTGTGGTTTTTAAAAAAAGTATTATTTTAACATAAAAGAATAAAATTCCCATTAAATAAAATGCTATATATTCTTCCATCTGAAGCAATGGTGCTTATTACAGAATACAGTTGTTGTTAACTGGCTTCAATTTTAAAAACTTGCTTTTGATTTTGCTATCAATTGTGATCTTAGAAAGGAACCAGAGTGAAATGCATTTGCTATAGAAATTGCAAAGTAAATGAATTTTTTACTCTCCTCCTACTCTTGCAAGCCATAACTGTATTTTGAAGGTATGCTTTTAATGTTAATTGGGTGTTAGTGGTAATAATACAGGTGTACCATGTCTCCTTCAAGCATTTTTTGAGGTGATTGACCCATTATTCTTAAATAAATATAGAACAAACAATTGAAAAATTCACAAAAGGACAAACTTGTGAAATTCCACCTCACCCTCCAGCCAAAGGCAGAATGTCTTACTGCAGTACTAGTTGTACATGTGCAATTATGTGGTAAAATGACAGTCACTGTTCAGCTGTTTATGTAGGCAAGCCTTCAGTTTGTTGCCTGAAGAATTTAGGAATAGCGTCTCCAAAAATTACTGACTGTCGTATTAACACTGAGTGTTTAAAAGAATACATTTGGTTTAGGCATTTAGGTTTTATTCTGTTGGTCAGCTTCACAGTTGACCTGTGTCTGAGGAAAGAATGGGGGCCTATTTCAGGAAACGAAACATTTAACATGCCTGCAAAAATGCAGCGTTCTATGTTTTGATTGGAAGAGACCCTGTTTAACTGCTTCCTTTCCCTTTAGTATTTGGCACTAGTATTTTCTGCACCTTTGCATTGAGCGAACCATTCCACTGCTTTCTACATGCAATTCCTATATAGTCCTATAAACATATGGACTACAAGATATCTTCTGTCACCCTTCTTTCTCCTGGAAGTCTCAATCCTTGCTTTTTTTTTTTTTTTTTTTTTCCCATTAATCCTTCCATCTCAAACTCTTGATTTTTCTTCTAGTATTTTCTTGTCCCCAGCCTAGGACTCCCTTAAGGCTCTGCCCATGAGTGGAAGTGGTTGTAATGGTTGTGCTTATGCTCTAGTCACAGCTCCATTTCGTGTGCATTTCCCTGATCAATGGAAAATCATCATTCAGCTTGTTAGAAGTGGAATTGGTTTTAGTTGTCTTTTAATATTCGGATCACTAAACTGTAGCAGTTCAGCTGCTGATCTGTAGGTGGTGAGGCAGTTTCTGCTAACTTGGGGGATTGGTAAGCCTGTAAATGGTCAGGCACATGTTTGCTGCTCTCGACCACTGTTTCTTCCAGCTGAGCTGCCTTATTTAAGAGTTGATCTTGGCTGCTGATACAGCACCCTGGCTCTACTACACTGATTACGCAAGATGTTGGCAGGATGCTGTGATACAGCAACAATTTAATCTGTCTTGGAAACTTTATAGCAAAATTTATGTTAAAATTGAGTGAAGTCCTCTAGAGGTATAAAAGAAAACTGGACTGAAAATACACCACACTTTCGGCCACCTTTTCAGTTCATTGTTCCTGACTTTATACTCTACCATTTGTATATCCAGTCATGTGAGATGATAAAGATTGAGGTCATTCTAAAAAGGGTTAAAAACTTTGTAGTCCAATACAGAATTAGAAGGAGCTTTTTAGAAGATATATCTACAGGGAAAGAGGGTGCTTCAGTGTATGCAGCTGGTGAAAGAGTTTAAAGGTTTTGTTTGCCTCACCTTTATTTATGTTTTGCTTTTGTTTGTTTCACATCAGTATTCTGAAAGAGGAGAGTTTTACCCTTTAAAATGCTGTCTTCCTGTTCCTCTGTGCTTCCATGGTATTGTTTTGTCCACCTAGTTTCTCAAGTCTTAAGGAGTTGAGTAACAAGACAGGGAGTGTCTAGAGAGTGTGTACTAAGGCTTGACTATTTAAAATGATCACTTTAAAATTAATCTAGATAAATCACTGTGTATTTTTTTTATCAGGAATTGGCAGAAAACCATCTAATGAGTTGTGGGAAGAGAGTCTGGAAACCTTCCTGGGATACACAAGGAAGTACATTCTCCTATGGTTAGAGTGATATTTCCACCTCAGGGTATCCTGGAGTTTCCATCTTCTGATTTCCCTCGACCACACAATCAAAGGAGTGTGAGGGACTGAGCCAGACCAGAAAGTAAAGTGTGCCTTGGAACTTAGAGGGAATAAGGAGACAGCAGTGGGAATCCAGTGCTGCTGTTTGTGTCCTCCCAGCTTGTTTATCTACAGAGCAGATGCGTTCCTCTCTTAACATCCTTCCTCCACTTTCTTCAGTAAGCTTAGTTGTGCATAGTAATTACAGTTGGAGAGTGTGAGCTCTTTCTGTTGCAGAGTTTGGGCAGTGTCACTAGCTTTACTTCTATTAAATTAACAGTTGAAACCAGATTCATCTGTACAGTGCTAGTCCTGATGGAATTAGCATTCACGACTGGCATTTGTTGGCATTACATCATGCAAACAATGGGTGTGCAAGACGATGCTGCTTCCTGTTTTAAAATTCACTCAGCACTTATGGCATGCCATACTGAATTTCATTAGCCTCCGTGGAAAGAATGAAAACTTCAATAGTTTCTCTAATTTTTTAGTTATTTATTAAAAAATCAAGAATTTTTCTTCTAAGCGTCTTACTGCTGGGTAATGATAAGTAGTGGTTGACTCTGAATATTTGAAAGAAATATAAACAATATTTTGTTCTGTTTTTCAGAGAATGCAGAGTCAATTGATCTCAAACAGTTTTTTGACCTACATTTTTCACATATATATTATGTGTTCTTTGAAAACTTCGTGACTATTGAAGTGGGCCTTAAACAAAAAGGTAAGTATTTCAGATAGAACTCTTTTTGTTTTGATGCTTGTGTCTTTGTTATGAAATAAAGCAGGGTGCTATAAATAAAGCTCTGTGTGGTCACAAATGACAACATTAGCTGTGCAGAAATACGTCTAAGAGCTAACTTTGCAAATAAAGGCAGAGCAATGAGATGTGCATGCAGTGGAGGTGAGCAAAAAGTGTTTATTCTTTGATGAATGTGTTTGCCCTTTTGCAAAGTAAGGATTCTTAAGGTGTTACACTTTGTGTTCTGAAGAATTATTGTTTAACAAGATATTGTGTAACTTAATCTCTCCCAGTTGTAGATGCCATAATAGGAAGTTACGCAAGTTGTAGCTTTTATAAACTGTATTTGTGGGGTATAATTTTTATTTGCAGAAGCAGTGCAAAGTTATGGTTGTATAAATGCAGATTTACATTTTACACATTTAAGGATCTTTGTTTTGATAATGAAAGTGCATCTTCTATTTATATTTAACTATTTAACTATTTTAACTACTTATTTTTGCAACTAGGTCACAAGTCTCAGAGAGAAGAATTAGATTCTATTCTTTTTATTTTTGAGGTAAGATATTTTGAATTTGTTTTTTTAAATTTTACAGTCATCTGTAAATACACTTTGCGTTTAACTGTATTCCTTTTTACTTTTGAATAGAGCTGAATTTATGTGCTTTGTGTGAAAAATAAAAATTTGAATTGCGGTTTGTAAGATGTTTAAATTGAAAAAAGATGTTTCTGTGTCTCTAGATAGGTGATTACTCTGGTGGAGGTATTTCCTTATAATGTGTTATACAAATTGAAATTCATAAGAAGGTGATCTCTGTTTAGTCATGATATTTTTGACCTTTTGATGGCATGTTATCTCTAATTTTTCTCATAATAGATTGCTACTGCAGATTTTTTTTTAATAGATCCTTTTTAAAAAATATTTCTTATTTGAAAATTGCATTTCACAATATCCTTTCCAAAAGCATGTCTTGACTTAGTTAAGATGAATTAGACACTAATGAAATAATTTAATAAAATCAGAACATTTCTAAGCAGACACTGTAGTTTAGAAATAGCTTAGAATGTCAAATTTTCATCTTTCCTTTTTGACGGAGGCTTCTAATTATAGAACAAGGATTGTGTTTCTTAAAAATATGCAAGACTGATTACATGGTTGAATACAAATTCAGTTATTATTTATTTATTAACCAGGTACATTGGTGAATGTGAAAGAGAACTAGTTCATTTGTTCGTTAGTTCCTGCACAAAGTCTGTTAGGTGATCTGTGCTTTGGAAGCAGTTTCACGGTTGCAAATGTTGCAAATATCTCTAGTGTAAATACTGCAAGTCTTATGTGATAGATTTTTAATTACTAACTGTGCTCTGTTTCTTGTTTCTGGAAATGATCGTTCTATTTGTAGAGGTCTTGTCTTCACTGTTTTGCTGTAGCCCATTACCCGTCTCTTGAGAAGGCTGAAGCAAATGTTTGCTTGTGCCACAGAAGCAAGTTGACAGCTGAACATCCTAGCTGAAGCCATTAGAAAGGTGTACTAACTTAATGCAATTGTGAACCAGAGCAACTGAGGCAGACAGTCATCCCATTCCACTCCCTGTGCTGTAAGCAGCAGTGTCTATCAGAGAGGAAGTGGAGCCAGATGAACTGGAGTAACATTGGAGCTCTCCAGTGCAGGGCTTAAGCTCAGTCTGTCAGAGCCTTTGGGCTTCTTAGCTTTAGGAATGGGGTCACCCTGAAAGGCCAATAATGCTTCCGGGGAAAGCATTGTGGGAATTTTCTAAGTTGATGCTTTGGCTTCTGTTCTGTGGCCTATGTGAGAGGGCTGTTTGGTCTTTCAACAGCGATGTCTGCAACATACATCCTTGGGTTCTGTTTTTTTATAGAAAATTTTACAACTCCTTCCTGAAAGGATTCATCAGAGGTGGCAATTTCATAGTATTGGTAAGTTGATTTTCTTTCCCTCTTCCTTTCCCTCTCTCTTTCATTTTACTTTTTATTAGTAGCTACCAATTAGTGGCTACTATGCCACTCATTTCCTTAGACTTTAAGTGGCTTAACAGAGGTTATGGTCTGGAGAATTTTACAAGCTAGGTGAAGGAAAATAAAAAAGAAAATAAAAGAAACAGACAAATACCCCACCAATGTAATGAATACTCTTCTATATAGATTTAAATCTGGGAATATAGAAATAGAGTAGTGGCTGAGAAAGAACAAGGACAGGTGAAAACTTTGAAGTTTTAATGATTGGTTTGTTCCTTGTTTTCTTAGTAATACATTTCAAAATGACATGAGGTACTTGTAAATAGAGAATGCTGATTTTATGCACTGTGACGACTTGAGAGTGATTTACTTTTAATGTACACATCTCAAAAGTCCTTGGGGAAAGATATTCTGTGAGGAGGCTGTGGAAGGTGATATTTGATTTTCTTTTCCTTCTGGCATTGAGTCAGTTGCTTGAAGGTATCAAGGTCACCAAGATTAAATTGGAGATTGCCAAGGACTTGTTTAAAAGTGGCTATCAAGTCTGACCGAGAACTCTGACATTTTACTTGATATAGAGAGAACAAAAGCAAACAATTTTTTTTTCTCCTTTTTTTAGGGTTGATTTTAAAGAAGCTTCTTCACACTGGAAATTCATTAAAGGTATTGTAAAAAGTTGCATGCATTTTTGTCTACAATATTTAAAAGTACAAATAGGAACATAAGGGCAAATTTTTACAGTAAAAACCCAGGAATGAAAACCAGATCATGACTTGTGTGTCATGAAAGAGTGACTCCAAATCATCAGCTTTATCTCAGTAAAACTACTCACAGCAGTAATGTGTTTATATAGTGTAGCCAGTGGTTTAAAGAACTTTGCATTAACGAAGTAGTAAGCATTAACTGTAGCTCAGGCTACTTTGGAAGTGGACAATTATCTATGCTAGGGAGACCTGCTGGTGCGTAATTGAAATGGTTGGGACAAAACAGCTGCACCACCCCCCTGTAAACCACCTGCAGGCTTCTCTAGTACTGAAATTCTCCAGTGTGAGAGCCAGGAAGGGAGTGGTCTTTTTTGAATGAGAAATGGAAGAAGGTAGAAATGGTCCTTCTGATACAGAAAGCTCCCTCACTCTGTTGTTATAATTAATGAACATATTTAGAAATTTTATGTTGCTCTTTGTATTTTCTGAAAAATGCATCTGGCATCTTGCAGTGCTGTGGTTAGACATGTTGGTTTTCTTCCTCTTCTTTCAGAGAAACCCCTATGAGAAATTCTTTGAGGTAAACAGCAGTGAGGGTGCCAGGCTTGCCCTTGCATTTCATCAGGAGCAGCATCAGTGTCAGTTTGGCTCTGCTGATTGCTGGGAATCATACTGTCTATCCTCATTTTTTTAATCACTGGCTCTCCTTCTCCCTCCAGGACAAGTGGAATGCTTTTGTTTGTTCTGGACCAAGATAACTTATTCCATTATTTTTTTTCCTTTAAGATACGTCGAGAGGGTGTGCGTCTCTTTCTTTTGTGGCTACAAGCACTTCAAAATAACTGTAGTAAAGAACAATTATGGATGTTTTCTTGCTTGATTCCTGGATTTTCATCACCACAGTCTGAATATGGCCCCCGAACATTAGATAATCTCATTAACCCTCCCCTTAATGTCCAAGAAAGTAAGTAATTTGGTAATATTACTCAATTCTCAACACAAATCTTGTCTCAGACAAGGCAAGTTGAAGTAACTGACATACATACATACCCAGGGAGATGATGGAGCTGTGATAAATTTCTTAGCAGTTTGTCAGGTCTTCTTTCTGTAGCATTTTCTGTCTTGTTGTTTTTCAGAATTGGTTGTTTCCTGTGGTTGTTGGGGTTTTTCCCCCCCAGGTAGGTTATTGTAGTGATGATGCCTTGGGAAGGTTGATTTGAAATAGAGACTGGACAGAGCTAGGTATTTATTGAAAGGCTTCTAGGGTTCACCTTGGGCAAAGCTTGACTAGAGCTACACTTAAGGTGGACTAAGAATGGTCACAAAATGGTTAACCAGTCACAGGTCTTACACTTTTATAAGTTTTGGTCTATTTGCATATTGGGGTTTAATTGTCCAATTACATCTTCAGGTTGTGATGTCTCATCTTTCTTGTTCCTCCCTTCATGTCCACCATTGTTTATGCTTTTAGGCTGAAAGTTGTCCTTGGTTAAGCTAAAACTTAAGGCATCAGTAGCTTAATGCATAGAACGTTAAAATAAACAGACCAACTGTGTGTAATTCTTTAAAATTGCAGGAAGATCCTACATCTACTGCAAGCTTGGCTCAGGTGGATTCTGCTTGCGTCAAACGCTTGCAATGGCTTTGTTCGTGCTTCAGGGAGTAGGCTGTGTAAAGCTGTTTCTGGTGTGACCTTCAAGAGAATGAGTGGTTGTTAGGCCAATGTGTAAGCACAAATGTGCCTGTGTATGACCAGGCAATTAAAGCTGTGGTATTCTTGCAACCTGGAATCTTCAAAAAGAATCAGACCTTGTAAATTGCAAAACTTGAGGTCTTAAAGGTTTGCATGAATGAAAAAGCTTGAGCATTCTGAGACGAGGTTTTTATACTTTCTGGTTGGATTTTTGTTTTGTTTTTTTTTTAAGGGTAAGGTCATTTTCTTGGCCCTAATTAATAGAGTGAGGGTGACTTTTCTCTTAAGATGAATCTTAGGACAGTTTTTCCTTTGTACACTCTAGTATTACGTGCCTCCTAACTCAATTTATTCTTGATAGTAGGATTTGAAGCTCATTTATTAATGATTTGCAATTGGATGGGGGTCTTTGAATATAAGTGCACATTATGCATTCACAAAAGGGGCAATAGAAAGTTGAACATCATTTCCTCTGAATGTTGTGCTTTGCCTTCTTTCCATCTTCTCTTAGTATTTGAGTATTTTACTGCTTGTAGAGGAAAGCAGTGTCTCCATGACTAGTAATTAAATTTGCTGAAACACAGCAAATTTCATAGCAGGATAGCTCTGCAAGTAAAATTTTGCTACCTACTTAAGCCCTTTTTTTGAGTTATCTTGTGAAATTCAGAGTGCAAAGATTGACATGTCAGCATCTAACTACAGGAACAGGAGAAAAATCAACTCTGAACTAGCTTCACTGTGGAGGCAAAGAAGGATACAGATAGTAAAACTTAAAGGAAATGTAACTGATCAACTGCTAAATGGGAAGAAGGTGAAAGATATAAATAAAGATTTGGCATTTGTGTACCGTAAGTGTTACACTATTGTTTGCATAAATTCCAAAAAAAGATTTTAAAAATTCAGGTTTGGCAGGTAGATTCCGAAAGTGCATAGAGAAAACATACTTATTGTCTGTTGTGCTTTTTATATGTGTAAGAAATAAGTTCTGTGGTGGTTTATAAGTTAAAATTACCTGATTTTCATTAATCTACGGGTGTCAGACTGCTTTACCTGTAACTCTCTCTGCTTGCTGCAGTGCATTTCTATTTTCATAACTTTGTAGATGTTTATGCATGACAAGAAATGGTCTAAATGTTAGATGTACTTCTATTTTTCTTTAAATAGCTCAAGTGACTATAGAAGAAATCACTCCGCTTGTTCCTCCGCAATCAGGAGATAAAGGACAAGAAGATTTAACAAGCTATTTTTTAGAAGCACTTTTGAAATACATGGTAATTCAGGTATGTTCTATAGTTTTCAAGCAAACGGATGAAACAATTAACATCTCTTTGTCCTTTACAGTAAGTTTTTTACTTGTAGCACTGCAAATGCATATAAAAATGTTTTAAAGAATCCTTCCTTGCCAATCCCTGTTTTTTAAAAAGCAAATTCTTCTAGAAAAATGTTTCATTGTCTTCTGTGTGAAGATTCCTAGATCTGTTATCACAAGATCTTCCATTAGATTGTGGCATGGAGGCAAAACAATATTTGTCAGTCACTTCAAACAATGCTGATTTCAGCTCCCTTCTCATATTCATCTCCCCTTCCCTGCCCTGTTGTCTTCAACCAGTGGATCAACTGTGTGCAGAAAAGGAAGAGTTGAATGAGTATTTCGTCCATGGTGTGCAACTTGGGCACAAACAATGTTCTTCCCTTTGAAGTTGGACGATTCTGTGATCTCAGCCAGTATGGGGCATAGCAACAGCTTCTGTCAAAAACTGTGGCTCAGCTGTTACATGATATGTAATTGATTTGCTGGTTAATTAGCACATGCTGCTTCTGAGCCTACTGTGCTGTCATGTGCTGCATGACATGGTAGGCATTGCTGGGTACTGCCTTCTGGGTCAGACTTGTCTTGCAGAGCCCAGTTGGATACCTCTAAGTTTTTCTTCACACTTGTGCAGGTTTTACTAGAGAAGATGGATGCTGTAAAAATACGTTATATGTTAAACATTTCATGGCTTCCCTTTATCCATCTTTCTCTGTGAGCTTGCCATGCTGAAATAATTTCCAGCCTTACTTTATTGCTTCCAGCATCTCCCAGTTTGAATAGAGGTCTTCATACTTGTGATCTGTAGGGTAAGCTTAAAGCTGGCTATTTAATTTGAAGAAAAATAGCCCTTATATTTTTGAAGACAACAGCCTTTTCTGTAATAAATTGGTCGTGTTATATTTAAATTCAGATAGGTCATTGAGACAGGTGTCACAGAGCTTGTTTGCTGTGTGAGTGCTGAAGTTGTTTGCTGAAGTCCCTTTAGAGGCCACTGATAATTGTAAGGTTCTTTGATATTAAGTTCTTCTAAAGGACTTCGTGTCACTAAATTATATGTATCTGCTAATCCGTTGAGTTATATTGGGGGTGTTTCATGTTGCCAATTACACAAATGAACCCAAGTACCTATTATAATGACTATATAGACACTTGTTAGTCAAAATGTCTTAAAATAAGTTGTTGAAAAAATATTTGGAATGGCATGGGTAATTACTCTTTTTTTGTAAAACATCTTGAAATATGAAAACAGTTTCATTAAAAATAGTCAGTTTGAGCATACTTCTTGACTTGGCAAGATGACTGAAAAAGCAAATGTATTTCTATTGATTTCAGTATTTTATGTGTTTAAGTTCATTTTGAAACAATATTTTGGAAGAGAACAATCTTTGTTTCATTGACATTTCCTAGTTAGTTTCTGTTTCATCTTTCTAAGACTGTTTATTAAAATAGATATGATTTTGTTTCAAAGAAATAACTTACAAAGAGGACATTTCGTGAGTTACCTGTTTCTTCTACTTGTAGATATTAACTTTGTCCAAATTCTTGTTTTAAGGTTAAGAGTTTAGAATGGAAGAACAAGGAAAACCAGGAAAAGGGATTTTCATTTTTATTCTCAAATTTTAAGAAATACTACTTACCTTCTATTTTCCCAAACATCTGTAAGGAGACCAGCTTGTATAACCCTATACTTGGTAAGTGTTAACACAGCTGATAAAATCATTACATTTTATCTAATAGCAATGTTAGGATCTGATTAGTGAGACAGGCCTCTGCCCAAATTAAGGTGACAACAAGACCAAATGCTGGTTCAGCAGTACTGACTTTATTTTGTCACATTGACTGCATGAGTAAAGAAAGACAGAGGGAGAGAGGAAAAAGGAGAGAGAGAGAGAGAGTGTGCAAGTAGGAGCTGGTCACCACCCATGGATCCAGGGGTGTCTTGCTGGGCGTTCTTCATCCTGGGCTTGGTGGTAGGGTGTGGGTCCTGGTTTGTTCCTCTGTTAGTAAGTTCTGTGCTGAAAGGGGTGCTGGGTCCACAAGGTCTGTTGCTGATACTCATATCTTTTCAGTATTTATACATTGTAGAAATAAAGGAATTATTGCTTATTGGCTACAAGTAATGTAGTTCTCTTATTAATTAGTATTCCATCTTCTATTGGTTAAATGTATCTTATGCTAATTAGTCTGCATATTCAGTCTTTCTCTTCTTTTGATATGGTGGGATTCTTAGGTTGGTGAGTCGGTGGTTGAAGATCTCCCTCTGTGGAATTACCTTTTATCCAGCTGGAACTGATTTCAGCAGAACTGCTGAGATGGTTTTAATAATTTCTTCTTTATCTTCTGCCAGATGTTCTTAAGGCCTCTAAATTCTGCATTCTTTGTATCCACAATCAGTAATAAATCGTTCCTCCTAAGCTTTGTTAACCTCCCCCCAGGTCCTAACACCTGGACAGCAGTACTACCTTTATACAGTAGAGGTTCCAGGTGTCCGTGGGGTGTGTTCAGGGGAGCTTTGATGGCCATTGGTATCCACAGATGTTGCCTGTCCCATAACTTGGGATGATACTTTGTTGACCAGTGATGTGCTTCTTGTCACGCAGTCTGTCACAGTGGGAGTGTGCTAACCAGATCTTGCCTCTGTCAGGCCTGGATTTAGCACCTTCTTGTCACAGATTCCTCTCTTCTGTGGCCTTAGCAATGTTTAAGATGTGTAATTGTGCTCTCTAACTCCAACAAGACAGTATAGCACAGCAGTTTTAAGCTTGAGTCATACTGCCCATGAAGGGCATTCTCCAAAAGTATTTGTCATGAAAGAACATGCTAAGATTCCTGTTTCTGGTTTTTACTTCTTTGTTTGTGGAAGCTGCTGACCCTTTCATTAGAGTCAATCTTGCTCTGTTAACCTGAATGAGGTAAATTAAATGTTCTTGTAAAACATTTCTTTAATGTGACCTGTTCTGTTGATCTCAGTTGTGCTCTGAAGGGAAACTACTGCTGCCAAAATAAAAGGTGTTAGTATGCTGTTCTTTGGATGTGTTGGTTTTATCTGTGCAGAATCACAGTGTTTGGATTATACAGGGCTTGCTCACATTTCTGACAGGGCATAGTTAGGTTTTTGTGCCAACTGCATTTTATCAAGAGCTTGCAGTAGGGAAAGGAAGGTAGGGTTTAGCACAGTCTTCAAAGCTGATGGTGCTAAAGTGTATCTTTCTATATAGAGAGTGGAATGTTAGGTGTTTTCTAAGCAAACCTGAGTTTTACTCAGGGTTTTTAGCCCATTTTAAACCAGAAGATTGTTTTCAAATCTTGATTTTGTTCTCTCAGGTTTGCATGCACCCATGCACATGTTGGCTGTAGGCCAACAGAGTTCAAGACTCCTCTTTGCAAAGGAATACCTTGTACATAGCCTTTAAGTTACCATTTCATCACTTGAGTCACATCACCATTCCTCTTACCTTGTAGATGCAGCATCTCAGGAGGACTCTCCAAAGTAGTGATCTCCAGACACAATTCCATATTCTAAAATCAGGCTGTTGGGGAAGTTTGTAGAAAAGGTCTTAGCTTCTTCCAGTCCATGTACATTTATTTAGATTTGAGAGATGGTTGTGTCAAAGCCTTGTTCTCTTGGGAAAGACAAACAGTGGGCTTTCTCATCTACAGGAGAAGAACCAGTATAAATACAGCCATTAGTAATAATAGAGTAAGGGTTATTGTGCAGATGCTGAAGAGGTTCAGTGATAAAATAGCTACAAAAGGGATAGTAAGCAGTGCTGAGAAAGAAAACCTACTGTTGCTTGATGCTCCAGAACAAGAAATATGGAAATGCTATTTTTCTCTTTCTGTGAAGATCTTGATTGAGTCTTCCATAGAAGTGTTACTGTAGTCCTCTGTTTTTCTGTGAACTGTAAACAAGAAACTTCCAAGGCTTTAGTAAAGAAGAGGACAGTGGGAAACAAGAAGAAATGTGCACAGATCCCCAGAATTACTGAGAGTGCCTTAAACTGTGCACAGTGAACAACTATAATGAGGATTTTTGGAACAATACAGTGATGAAAACAACAGAAGCATTGGTAAGTCAAATAATTCTCTTCTAAGATGTTCTTCTCTGGCATGCATCTTCCCAGCCTATTTGAAAATAATCCTGTGCTTGTTCTTAACTTACAGCCCTGAGGCTGAAAGCAGGGCAAACTTGGGCACTGAGCCTGCTACTAAGAACAGTTCTCATTATTGGTGTAATGTTTAATTTAGGAGAAGTAATGAGGTACAAATCAGAACAGTAGTTTTAGTAAGCAAGCCTTGATACAGGGCTTTACTGTAGGCAGCATACTGGACTGAGATTTCTTTCCTTCTTTCCTGATAAATATATTGCCTATAACATCAAGCGCCAAGCATTCTGGTTACAAGAAGGCTAAGTCTTGTGGCTCCTTCAAATTCTGGCTTTAGTATTAGAGACTTAGAAGAGGAATACAGCATTAGAAAAGCCCATGAGATTTTTTTTGGAGGAGGAGGAAGTTTGGTTTTGTTTAGAGTTTTTTTGCTTTTTTATGTTTTGGTGGTTGGTTTTGGGTTTTTTTTTTTGGTTGGTTGGTTTTTTGTGGGTTGTTTGTTTGTTTGTTGTTTTTTTTGGTTTGGTTTGGTTTTTTTGGTGTTTTTTTTTTTTTTGGTTTTGGTTTTTGGTTTTTTGGTTTTTGGGGGTTTTTTTTGTTTTTTTGGTTTGGTTTGGTTTGGTTTCTTTTGCCTTAGTATTTATTTTGATTGTAAAGTCTTTGTTAAATATCTGTTGAGATTGAATTAGAAGTTGTTTAGTAAGAGCTACAAATAACTGCAGTAGTATTCCAAGGGCGTTGCTTCTTCTGTCATAGTAATGTGCCTTTCTGTGCCATTTCCAAGCCATTTAGATGGGTTCCTTCATTTACAGGGAAACACTAAAGTGGGCTGTCCTACAGCTGTCTTCAGCTCTTCATTCCTTATGAACCCTTTATTGCCTTAAAAATTAAGCATGGTCAAAGCTACAAGTGTCCACTGTGTTTTTTCTAGCATGTTCACTTTCTACCCTGTTATATTTTCCACCACCTTCAGCTTCCTGCCCTTTTTGTCATCAGGTTCCCACAGGTGGAAGGGCAGGGGGTGGGGAAAGCCCAAAACACAATAGAAAGAAGAAATGGAAAGGGGTGAAGGGAATATTTACTCTTGTGCTGTTTTAGTCAATCTAACAAGCTCTGTTTTACTTTGCTTTTATGTCTGTGTTCTCATCTGAAGCCTTGATACCTTCTTCCAAGATGGACTGAATTTGAAAATACAAGAAACAACTGGGAGGATACGTTTGGGAAGCAGCTGGAAGGAGGATACATCTAAGAAGCAGCTGCAGCACATAATGCAGTTGAAGCATATTGTAGAAAGAGGATGTTCTGAGAGGTTACCATGAAACAAGGAGACAATGTGCTGCTAAAACATGTTTACTGCATGTTTAGTCCTTCTAAAGGCTACCAGTACTGCAGCCTTTGTGCTCGGCTGGATGCTTGTAGATACCAGAGAGAACCAGATTGTTGCATCTTTAAGTGCTGTGTTACCAGGCATTTGCTTCTTTCACAGGTTGTACTGTTACACGCTTGTTAAAGATACCTTAATTTTTAATTTTCTTGCTAACCTGCTGCTTTCCACAGAATGAAAACAATGTACTGGTTTTATTACTTGCAGTAAATAAACCATTTGTAAACTTGTCAAAGAGTATTCTGTGTATTTGTTACTTACTTAGGTGGATAATACGCAAGAATCGTGGGTTTTTTCCTCTAAAAATATTGCTTCCATTGAAAAGTGTGGATCTTGTTTTGGAGTTTGAACAGGAAACATTCCTCAGTGTAGCAGCATTGTGGTGGGTTTATCACTACTTATGTATGTGGCTTTTGAAACGACACTGAGATAGGCCAGTGTGGATATCCTCATTGCGGGTGCTGGATCTTGTGTATTTGTAATGATAGCAAAGAAATCTTTACAGCAGTCTGGGAGATACACTGGTTTCACTTTAGATACCTTAAAAAGGCTGTAATAATATAATTACTTAGACAATATCTGATTATTTCTTCATTGCTGTCCAGATTTCTTCCTCTTGGATTCTAACACCATAAACTGGCAAAGTTATGCAGGATCCTTTAAAACACTCTTGACTTTGCTTTAGAAAGATACAGTCAGGGAATAATTTTCTACTGTTCAGTGTGACTTTTTAAAATCTTCTTTGACTGTCACCATTAGTATCCTTGAACTGCTTTCTGGTTGGCCTGTAAAACCATGGAACTTCTCTCTTGCTTATGCACTGCAGGCCTCAGAAGAGTTGAGGCAGTGCTGACATAACCATCTCTGTTCAATCTGTGACTCTCTGTACATGGCTAAGACCATCATTTTTCCATGCTTCTGTCTTTTTATTAGTTGGGGGGTTTTTTGTCTGGATTTTTGTTTATTTTGCATTTGTTTTGGTTTGAGTTTCTTGGGGCTTTTTTTGCTGTCATTAGATGGAAATCATGATACTGAAACACCAGCATCGGAGTGCCCTGACAGCACGTATCATAATCAGTAGTCACACAAATATTTGTCTTCTTTTTGTTTTGGAGTATATCTCATATTTGCCCTTATAGGAGTAGGACTACCACTGGTTGACATTCCACTTTCAGAGAAATGTCATTTGCACATGAATGTACCAGTGCTGCTTCAGGGTGATGATTGGTAATGTACAACTATTTTGCACCATGTCCTGGGTTGTAAAACCCAGAAATTACATTTTGCAGTATTGTCACAGAAAAATACACAATTTAAAAATGTTACCATGTGTCCTCCCATCTTTGTAGTGCTTTTACCCCACATGTTCACTCCATCCACATAGAGCTAGGTACTGTCATGGTTTTCTTCTGAAGCAGATTCAGGAGTACTGATGACTAGCGCAGTAGAGAGCCATAAAAGCTGAACAATTCTGAACCATCATGTGGAATGCGGGATGGCAAAAATGGAGTTGTCAGTTCTAGTCCCCAAACAGCCACAGTTCCTGCCAGCTGATGTGCCCCTGAGCATCCTTCATTACATTTCCTACAAGCCAGTATAGATGATATTGCCACAGAGTCATCTTGCAGCTAAGTCATAGGAAAATTTACATGCCTGTGGCCTGGCAGCAAAATTAGCCAGTGCAAATGGGGCCCTCGGTGAAACTGCAAAGCTCATGTGGCTTTGGAGCAGGATTTCTCTGTTCTATTCATCTTTCACCTTTTGCAGGGCCAGAAGAGGCTGTGTTTATTGAATTTGCATTTTGGAATTGTATAGCTCCCATTATTAGACATGATTAGATTTGGCACTATATTAATTTTATAGGGAAATAGTTTTCTTGTATGGGTAGTAGTCTAGTTGATGGTTATTTTGCTACTTGGAACTTTGTAGTTTTCAATTAAAATTTGTAGTGAGTTTGCTGAAGTTTATCTTTAAATATTGGTTATAATAGTTTAAAAGAACATGAAAATAATGAAATGTGTTTACTTCTATAGAAAAACAATGCAAGCAAAAATGTAAGGCTGTAGAAATCACTTTCAGATAAAAAAATTAAGGTTCCTCATAGCAGAAATAAGTTTCTGTCTTTTGGAGCAAGAGTGTTGTCTTCCTTCAGGAGAAAATTCAAGTGTTTTGATGTCTTACAATTCTCGACATTTTTTTCGTTGCGTCCATTCCAGCACATCTTGGAATGAGTGGTGCAACAGGTGAATGCAACAAAACTACACCTCTGAAGGTTCATGTGTATTGATTTTAGGATTTCTTTCTTAAGCAGATCTTTCTCTCTGCACATACTTTTAAGATGTTGTTTTTTCATACAGATATACCACAAATGAGACCAAAGCCACACTACGTAATAGTTAAGAAAGATGCTGAAACCAATGAGGCAATATATTGCACAAAGGAACCTTTCATTAAGGCTCGTGTTATTGTCATTCGATGGTTGGTGTCTTTCTGGCTTGAGCCAAAACCTCATACAGGACCTCATATTCCTGGGATGGAAGGTGAAAATGTGCCAAAGAATATTCAGGTAAAACCAAATACACAAAAATGTATTTGTTTTTGGTTTCATTGTTATCTCAGTAGTATGCTCTCCTCCAATAATTACAATTAATGAAAATTTTTTAAAAGGAGGAATTTCTAAATAAATTGGATGCTTATTAATTCACTTTGAAAGGGCCTGCAATGCTGCTTTCTTTCTTCAAATTCTGTGATTTATTTTTAATTAACTGGACATTAGAAACCTTGAAATGCAGTATATCTTTTTGTTTGTCTGGTTTTTTCTTTAATTCTTTGTGCTGTTTAAATTATACTTAAATTGTATTGATTTATTGCTGTACTAAAAATAATGAAATATTTTTTAATTTTTTTTCAGAGAGCAGCTGCTAGCATGGCTTCAAGAGAGGATAGCAAAAATGACAGTACTGATAAGCAGGATAGAAATGCAGAACCAGAACAATCTCATTCTAATACAAGTACTCTAACAGAGAGAGAACCAAGTTCTTCCAGCCTCTGCAGTATTGATGAAGAGCATTTAACTGATATTGAAATTGTCCGGAAAGTCTTTTCTTCTAAAAGAAGCAATGTCAATTTTCTCACTGAGATTTTTCGACAGGTAAAAAATTCTCTTTAGAATGCAAGAATCTTGATTATTATATTGCATATTTTCATTATGTCATGGTTTTCTTTCAAGAGCACTTTTTAAGCGGAACGTTATACCAAGTTACAGGTTTTTTCTGCCATCCTGCCTTCAAAAATTGAAAAGCTAAAATTCTGAAATACTTTCCGCATAGAATACCCCTAGTTCCTGATTTTTCTGTTTTTATATCTTTAATAACCAGTTTAGCAGCATTTAACTTGGACTTCACAGTTCCCCATAGATGGAAATGATTACTCTTTTCATACATCAACGCTGTAGATATTAGAACTCACAGCCTACCATATTAACATAAGCCTCCTGTGGGAGTCTGCAGCTGTTACAGAGCTGTTTTAGGAGCATCCAAATGTCCTTTCCTTGATAGTGTTCATCAGAAGAGTAGGACAGATGGCTATAAAAGGTAGCAGCTTCTGTTTCTGACTTCACTGCAACCAGAAATGTTAGCTGAGCATACTCAGATTGTATTTCTCTGCTGGAAACTATTAAACAAATTTACACTGAGAACATATGCCAGAATATGGAGCATTTATTCATAGTAACTTAGAGTTCAGTGTGGGAGAATAGAAGATAAACTTTCTTTTTGTCCCATGCTATAGATCAAAAGGCAAAGAGTTTTCTGAATAATAGTAAAGAAAGATATACTAAGTTTCAAGTTAAATGCACAACACTAACTGCATTAATCAGCAGAAAGCTGAACATTTTAAAACTTGTTTATCTGGATGAAGTAAATGTTTTTAAATGAGGCAAATAAATGTGAGAAGCTTACCCACATCCCTTGTATCAAAGAGCTTGGACACATTACTGAAGGACATAGCAAAGTTACCCGAATTCAGCTGGACACTCAAGGGTTTACAGAGTCTGAGACATTGATTGTAGAGTGTAAATTATCAGTGGTCTACTTTTCAATGTCCCCACAGTGAACAGAAGCAATTTTCTTCATTCTTTTCACAAGTCGCTCTGTGAGTTTATGTAGATTATTTGGATTTCATGTGCAATTATGAGATCATATTTATGTCATTATTTAGCCAGGAGTTTTCAGTATAAATAAATTTCTCATATACAAGATGTTGGGAATGTTTCGAAAACATTAGGACTAAGTTATTCCTGTCAAAAGGAGGTTTCAGTTGTACTGAGTGATGGAAAGATTGTCTGTAGAGAACAAGTTTTATACATTTTAGACTGGTGGGTACAAAAAATATATATATGGTCTTGCAGAAGAATGTTAGACTTGA
This sequence comes from Hirundo rustica, assembly GCF_015227805.2. NCBI lineage: Eukaryota > Metazoa > Chordata > Aves > Passeriformes > Hirundinidae > Hirundo > Hirundo rustica. The sequence continues at coordinate 25,373,884 of NC_053455.1, forward strand.
TGAGCAAGTGATACCTTAAGTTGTAGCTTTCATGCTTTCAGATTCTGTGCTGCTTAGGTGTTGTTCTGAGCCTCATATTAAGTGCTAGTAATGACTGAAGTTGTCAGTTTAATCCTGTAATATACAGCTGAATTCTTTTTACTGTGATAATGGTATGAAATCTCTGTTTCCAGAGTGAGCATGCCACCTGTGTTACCTGAGCCCTCCTTAAAGACATGGGCAACTAGTTTGGACTAGCATGGACCCTGTAAAACTGTGTGTTAGTGTAGTTTATCTGTTATTCTAAGTCTATAATTAGGGCATCATGGTCTTTGGTAAGTATATTTATGGTTAGTTAAAATCTGACTAATGTTAAAAGTGACTAGTTGTTACCAGCACAGCCAATACAAAAAACCTTCTGAAGAGGGCACTGATCAGCCATCACACCAACTCAAATGCCTGCTTTTTAGAAAAAATAATACTGAAATCTTTTCAGGGAGTCGTTTGCTTTAAGGATACTGTTTTGTAAAATCATAATTAGCTAAAAATAAGATGGATGACTACCAGTATTGTGGGTAACTTGGATTTTTCTTAGTCATTTAGAGCTGGTTTTACTCCACTTTTCCAAATCCTCTGAATGGAAGATATTGTAATAGAAACTTCTGCTCATTTGTTTTACCTATTTTGGTGGGTGTTTGGGTCTTAATTTCAGCAGGGTATGTGCTAAGTAGATATGCCCTTGTGGATTCTTATCTCTTTCAGAGTATTTCTTGATAAGTTTTCTTGTTTAAATTTGGGGTTTTTTTCATGTTTGCAGTTTATGTAGGAAGAAAATGAGCAAACATTTAGGTTTGGCAATAGTTTGTATGCTAGGATCCTACATGGCTGTAGGCGGCTGTATTTTTCCACCTTTATCTCTTAGAACTTGTACATTATAGAGCCCATCTTATTTCAAATATTGTAACAGTGTTCTTTTTCTTTCTTCTTCTATTTGCAGGCATTTCTCTTGCCAATATGTGAAGCAGCTGCCATGAGGAAGGTGGTGAAGGTGTATCAAGAATGGATTCAACAAGAAGACAAACCTTTATTTATGAAAGAACCTGAAGAAATAATGCAGTGCACAACGGTAGATTGTGATGAAAATGTTGACCACAATTCATCAGAAAAAGGAAAAGAAAGAGAAGAGGTGAGATATTACTGGTTAATGTTTATGCATTAATCTGCCGGTAGACAGAGAAGTGGCTTCCTTGATAGTTTATATGTGGTTTTCTTTGGTGTCAGGGCATTTATTGGGGAAAATCAATGGTAGAACACTGTATGGATGAGCTACCAATTTTATCCATTATCTGTAGCTTTTTAATGTGCTTAGTTCAATTCAAAATTTCATAACATTTCATGAACTGTTTTCAAGATGTGGATTATACAGTATGCCAACTTTCAACTGTGTAAAAATTATATGCAAATAAAAGGATGACAGAAATAGTAGTTACGTCATTCAGGTACTTTACAATAACTGCTACAAGCCTCACAAAATATTATTGTGTCTCAGGTGCATTTGCCTGCTGTTGTTTATTATTTATTATCTATTATCTATTATATCCTTTTTCCTTTAATGTAAAGCCAAAATACCTGTCTAAAAATCTGTGGAATTTTAAGAAAAAATATTTTTCAGGAAAAAGGGATAAATTCCAGTCATGTCAGAAATTCAAACTGGACAAGAAATGGTTGTTATGAAGACGCTTTGCATAAAACATCTGAAATTGATACTGAAGAGCAAAATGTACGAGCTGGAGTGCAGTCAGTATTGCAGGTATGGAACAGACTTGGTATTTAATTTTATCTAAATTACCTATCTAAAATGACCTAAAATTCTTGTTATCTGCGCATAAAGAGTGGAATGTAGTGCAATACTTCTGCCTGTAAATCCCATGCATTTCTAAACTATTTCTAAATTTTAAAATTATTTTATACGCAACAAATCCAATGATAAATGATAGACAAATGATACTGGTTCACTTTATCTTTATTGACCTGAAGTAGGACAATGTATAGGCCAGTGTTGGGTAACACAATAAAAAAAATCTTTTAATTTTGCTTCAGAATGTCCATTCTCCTCTGCATTATATTAGAGAAAAAATAATCCTCATGTTACTGCAACATCTTCAAATAATTCTAATTAAGTGTTTTATGAGAATGTTTAAAGGTTGGGTTTTTTTAATGCTATTAGTCACAAAAGCCAAAACATCCAATCCTGTAGTTTTTCTAGTCCTATTAATAATGTGTACAGGGATATTTTTTCATCTTTTTCTGAATTTACACCATCTTTGAAAAACTTGATGAGGCGCCATCACTCTCCGGTGATACTGTTAAGGAAAGCAGGAGTTGCAGTTGTACCCTAACAAAAGTTTCTAACAACTTCTAGGCAGTTTGACAGGGTAGAAATTGTGTTAGTTTCAAATGTTTAGCAAAATGCTTCACTGAAGGTGAGGTGGTGGAAAATTGGGAGGGTATAATTTGAGGGATTTTGAAATGCTCCTTTGGTTATAAAGTGTGTGCACATACATGCATTTAGGTGGGTATATGACTCTAGCCTCCATAATATTCTTATATCCAGCAGAAGATTGATTTTAATGCACATAAAATAATGTGCATTTTCCACTTTACTCTGTGCACTGTGTGTGACCATGGTAAGTAAAACTCATTTTTACTACAGCTTGAATAATTTTATGAATAGGGTTTTCATTTGTGCTGTACACTGTTATATATATAAATAAACTTTGTAATTGAAATCAGTTTTAAATTCAAATGCATTACAATAATTTAAGCTTCATAATCTTTGTTTTCAACAACTTTTTGAATATGAAGTGTTACTGAGAAAACAAATACAAAGTATTCTTGGAGGTTATTAATGGTGAAGTTTTTTAGACAAAGGTTCGTTTGATTACCAAATGAACCTTTTTTTTTTTTTTTTTTTTTCCCTTAGCCTGAAACAGAGTCAAGGCATTATTCTAACCCAGTACCCTGTCTCAATTTGAGATTTCCTGGTCTGGAACCATGTTTGATTTTCCCTGTGAATCAATAATCCAAGACTTCTGTCTTGAGTTGTTTTTTGTTTTTTTTTTTTTTTTTCATTTAATACTTGCATAGACTTATTTCTAGGCATTTAGAATAGGTTAGGTTCATTAGTTGAAACTAATGAATGTAAAACTGCATACTAATAGTTTCTAATTAGTAAAAATCCAAAGCTTTCAATAGAGGGAAGTTCTGACTTTAGTACCAATGACTTCCTGTACATGTAAAAAAATAATTGAAAATCTAGGCCTGAGATTCAAGTGTTCTAAAGTTACATAAAAATATAGTAAAACTTCAGTAGCTGCTTCTGTAGCTCCTACAATGTCCTTGCCTATTTTTTTTTTTCATAATTTTCATTCGGAAGGCCCTAATTCACTGCCCACTCAAGTCAGTCACTTTGGGGAACATGTCCAGTTTCTTTTACTTTTGGTAAGCCTTACTGATCCCAGTGGGATGAATGCTTTTGTTTCCCAGAACATAATACAGGCTGTGTCATCTGAGGCACACACTGTGTACCAGGACTATTTCAAGCAGTTTATCGTGTTTTGTTCTAGTCAGTTCCTGGCTTACAGGTGGAACTTTGTGCAGTGGACTTCTTGCTGGAACATTTTTGTCCATCATATCAATATGATCAAATTGATCATGATCAATATGATCAAATCAGTATGATTAAATTAATCATATTGAACCATCTGTCTGTGAGAACAAAAATATACAAATAGGTTTTGTAGAAAAAAGTGGGGAAAAGATCAGTCTCATTGCTTAATTATTACTTCAAAGTGACTTATTTAAACATACACTTCTGTGTGCACATGCCACATTTCTGATAAAGATTCTTTGCTATAGATTTTTTTCTTCCTGGTTTTACCAACTGAATTACTGAAAACATCGGAGTGCTTCAGGATCATGACATCCGCTCTTTTCTGCTTACAGGTTTTTATAATAAATTCTTCAAATATATTTTTTCTTGAACCTGCAAATGAATTTAAAGCTCTGCTGGATGAACATACTGATATGTGCAAACGCATTCTCAATATCTACCGCCACATGGTAGTCCAAGTGTCTATGGACAAGAAGACGTGGTAAAATGATAATGTTTTTATCTTAGACTATTGGTTCACAAGACAAGTGAAAATTTACTTGGTAGTAAACTCAATAGAGTGGTGTTGGTTATATGAACCAATTCCTCTAAATCAGTAAACACATGGACTTGAACACCATAGACAACTTAGCATAGGGGAGGTTATCTGCTTTAAAGCCTCTGGTAAGCTCCTAGTTGATTTGTGGCAGCTTAGACCTCAATGCAAAGAGGACTAAGCTGGGATATACAAACTGTTATTAAGGAGCTACTGATGATTTTTTTCCAGGGCATTTTGCTCTTGTATCAAAGCGTTAAAGTATTGAAACATATGAAGCTTCACAGCCGTATTTAAAAATAAACAAAAACGCCCCAGACAAGCATGGATATCTATTACAATCACATGTGTGTTGTTCTTGACCTGGAATTGTATACAAGAGTCTGTGTACTGTTTAACTGTGACATGCCTTTCCAGTGCTTACGGTGCCTAGCAGGTACAAGAGACCCTGCTTTAAGGGAATTTCTATTATTTCCCACTCCTTTAAATAGTAGTCTGTAATCAGGTCCTATATTGCCACCGTTCTCCATTACAAGGAAGAAGTAGCACGGGGATTTCAAATGTCTGATTTATTCAATTTTAACTTGACTTGCATTCAATCTGTCACTACTATTTCCTGAACTCTGGGTAAGTAAAGCTGGCATTACGTGTCATGTGAAGCTTGTCTCCTCTTCTGAGGAGCCAATTTAGCTGGCCACTAGGAAATTTGGGAGTGATAATAGTAAACAGAGTCTACTAGATTGGTAATTTCTTTCCCAGTTTCACATCAATGTAAAGAAGTGACTCTAGACCACAATGGCAAAGATTGTGCCACACAAAATAATTGATGAAGTATGCTAATGATAATGTAAAATTACCAAAACCTGTAATTCATAGAAAAAGAAAAAGCTCAGATTGAAAATACAGTTAAAACCTGGCCTCTAATTTCAGCCCATTGAAGGTGATAGCAGTTGAATGACTTGGAATAACATATTACTGGCCAACAGAGATCTCTCACTCTTAAGTGCGAAAAAAAGATTGGGATAATTTCTTTTGCAAGAACCAAGTTAGTGTCTTTGTAATCATTATGACCTTTTTGGAATGTGTTTAAGCAAATAAGGCTTGATTATTACGTTTAAAAATATCTTGGTATATACAGAGCTATATACCTTGTATATACCTTGGTATATACAGAGGTATAACAAAATGGTAACTCAAAGTTTAATACTGTTTTGCAGGGAGCAGATGCTACTTGTGCTGCTCAGGGTAACTGAATCTGTGCTGAAAATACCACCCCAAACTTTCTTGCAGTATCAAGGAAGAAAAAACTCCACTTTAGCTGGAAGACTTGCAGGACCTCTTTTCCAGGCAAGTAAACATAAATTTATTTTAATTAATTCAGCCTAATTTTCATTAGTAGATTGGATGCAGCAGCCACCATTGGGTCGTTTGTCATATCACTGATACTATCCAGATAATGTGAATGGTGTGAGTCAAAGAGCTGGTTGCATTTGTTACTTTCTGTCCTATATTTTAATGACAATGTGACAGCAGTATTACAGGTACTGTAAAATTCAAGAATTGCCGTCATTTGGATGAGTTGGAATAACTGGCAAAGATAACTGTCAGTGTGTGCGGTTTCAGCCTGCTGCCATAGCAAAATTTGCTCTAGTCAGCATGAAATCTTCTGTGTTATCCATGCCTAACTGATTTTTTTTTTTTTTTTTTAATTTCTTAGAAAAGTCTGTAATTCCTTACAGAAAGCTGTAGCAAGTCCTTTCAAAGTTTATAGTTGCAAAGTGCTGTTGTGGTGAGTTCTCAGTGACTAGGATCTGTAGAGTCTTCAGTTACTTTAGCAGAACAAAAAAGAATACACAAGATAATGGATCAAACCAGTTGTTCCTGTACCTAAGTCAGAACCCTGTGTTAACACTTGATAATTCATTCAAAATCTCTGTGTACTGGTGAAGAGAAGAATGTCAGGTCTACAGAGAAATTTCTGTGGCAGTTTGAAGTTTCCTTTGAAATAGTAACAACTTCTCTCTGTTCTTTTAGACTCTTATAGTAGCTTGGATCAAAGCAAATCTAAATGTGTACATTTCTCGAGAACTTTGGGATGACTTGCTGTCTGTAATGTCATCACTGACATACTGGGAAGAGCTGGCCACTGAGTGGTCACTGACAATGGAGACACTTACTAAAGTATTAGCTAGAAACCTGTATAGCCTGGACCTCAGTGACCTGCCGCTGGATAAATTAAGTGAGCAGAAGCAGAAAAAACACAAAGGCAAAGGTAAGACAGCACTGTATAGACATCATTTGAATTTGAGCTGGTGTTGGGCACAGGATAATTTTGGTCTCATGTTTTTCTTTTTATACCTGGTTAGGCATTTCTATGACCTGAAATAACCCTGTTTCCTTCAGGTAAATCTGCTTTGTAGAACTATCACAACATGATATTGTTATTTCTGCAAATGGGCACATATGGAATGTAGTTCTTATAAGTGTGTTGAATTTAAACTAAAATGTTACACTCTAGTGGGTTATGCCATTCTTCTTTTATCAAAGCAATTAAATAGTTGAGTCCCAATCAACTTTTTGAAAATAACAAAGACTACTCAGCTGGTGAAAATTAAGTAATTGCAAGCACAATTGGAATATTGATCCTGAAATGTTATAAGATTAAATGTAAGGTGAACATAGTTCTGTTTGGTACTAATTGATCGCTAGCCCATCGCGAAGACAAGTTTTGTTATGATTACCTTGTGTACTTAAGAGAAAGTACAGTTTAAAAATCCATATGAGTGGTAGCTATTTTTAAAATTATTCCTAAAAAATACATAAAGTATCTGTAAGACATAATCTGGGGAGAGGTGGCTGCTTATAATGGCACAGTTTTGGAATTGGTAAGGCATAGGAAGATTGTCCTCCTGGACAGAGGGCTGGATTGAAAGCTGCAAAACCCGGATTCTTTTCTCACTTTGGACACAGACCTTCTGTGTGGAGACAGACCTTCTGTTTGTGACCATTAGAAATCGCTTTGTTTCCACTTCCGTAAAACATGGATAATGATAATATTTTCCTTTAAAAAGTGCATTGTGATCTAATTGTGAGAGGCAGGATTATATTTAGAGTGAGTAACAAAGATGTAAAAATGTTATTTTTAGGCTACTTTTTATCCCTTCAGTCAAACCTGAGGGAAAGTGCATCCTAATACTATGGTAGGGTTTGTCAGTGAGAAGCAACCTATGTGGATTCCCTCTCTTAAAGAGAACATTGCTATAGGCTCTTTTGCTAAAAACATTTCACATGCTTCTATGCCTTGTCTCAGGCAGAGTCGTTATTCACAGATTTGTTCTGGTTTCTGATGTGTAATAACTAGACTGATACATCTCTCTGTAGTTGCCCTTGAGAGGTCTTTCCACACCACGCATTTTTTGTTTTCCTATACTGCACAGGTTTCTTCTTTTTTGTACTTAAACAAAAAGATTAAATAAAACAAAACAAACAAACAAAAAACCTACCAAACCACCATCACCAGCAAAAAACCCCAAACCAAACAGTCTGGCATAGGATAAGAATGTGTACAGTTATTTGAATATATGCTTAAAAAAGCATTTTGAATCATCTGAGCAACATGCAAGTTTATGTTAACCTTCAGTGACAGTTTCAGAGAAAGCCTCCCTTGCTAAGTGTGAGTTGCATAGTCAAGTTCAGCTTTAGAATTAATAGATATCATACAAATTATGACAAATTTCTTTACCCCTGTTCGTTTGCTAATAATAATGCACATGTTGGATTAGAGCTCACTTTTTCCAAAAAGGTACCTCTTTAATGATTGTAATTGTGTCAGTTTGGATTATTAATGAGCTCAGTCTGGATAAGGAAATACAGCACAAATATTCTGTACTTCACTTTTTTTTTACATCTAGCTGGTTTTGATAGCTCCTCATATGAGCTGTATTAACTTCAATATAAATGTCAAATCTGAATTTGTTCCATCTTAATCTTGCTATAAGATTTTCTATAAATTTCCAAAGAGCCTTGTTCTCTGAGCCCATCATCCAATTTTTTTTTTTGCTTTTGCATTTTCTGTAAAATTACGTTATCCTTATTTCATGTTCTCAATGTTGCAAAATTATTTGGAAACCTGCCCCCCCCAATATTTTGAAATGTATGACTTTGTGTATCTTATGTGGTAGGAGCAGCAAAGGAGAAGTTAGATGTAGCATCAGACTACACCCTGTGTAAGGCCATGTTTTCAGAAAAGAAAATTACAGTTTTTTAATAGCACCGACGTCTCTGAAAAAGTTTGAGTATCCCTCAGAGTTAGTGCTGGCTGAGCTTTTGAATTCATGCTTGCTTTGGTAACTTAATTTATTCCATCCAGCTTTAAAATTTTTTGAAAGAACACATCTACAGTCATCTGGTGATAGCAGAATAGAAGTGAATAGATTTGCAATTTTATTTTTGCAGGAGTTGGGCATGAATTCCCAAAGTCTTCTGTTGATAAGTCCTTTTCTAGAGGCTGGAGCCGTGATCAGCCTGGACAAGCACCAATGAGACAACGCAGTGCTACAACCACCGGCTCGCCAGGAACGGAAAAGGCAAGGAGCATAGTGCGGCAGAAAACTGTTGGTAAGTATGGATAAGGGCTGATAAAAGTGACATCTGAGAAAGGGTAAGGAATTAATAACTGACTTCTGTAGTAGTGGGGATAGCTTCTTTCCACAAAGGTATACTAACTATAATGATTTGTACACTGGTTAAAGCATAAGTTATGCTGCCTTATGTGCTTTGAGGGTAGCTGAATAGCTTTTGTTTACTGCAATTATAGTTACTGCAAAGGAAAGTAATGCAGTTGCTGTATTAATTCTTAATGAATTTGATCACATGCTTAAATGGGATTGGAAAATAATGCTGTTGTGTGTATATGAAGGAGAAAAAAGCTGGAGTGGTTTGAGCTATGGTGCCGATAGGTGGGTAAGGGAAGGTTTCTTAAGTGTGTGTTTTCATACACTGCACCAGATGGGTTGAGTATTTTCAACGTGTGCAAAGGAAAGTGGGGAAAAATATGTGTAAGTCTGCATAGTTTATAAAATGTACTTTTACTATACCCTGAATATTGCAGTAATGAAAGATTGACACAGATGTGTTCAATTCCCCATTTCTGAAGTCACCTATTTCTGAATTTTATTACTTGCAGATACTCTTTGCTGTGTTATAAATGAGTTATACTGAGCAATGCTTTAGGTGAACTCCTCCAAAGAAGACTCATTTGTTCATATGATTTTCTTAGACTATGTTAACAGGCACTGGACTACAAATTTCTCTCTTGATGATCTCAGTGCTATTGCTTGCATGAAAGCTGGTTCTAATTTTGTATTTAAAAGAAGAACCTCTTAAGGAATATCTCTTACTTTTTTACTATCTTTATAGTAGTGGTGGCTTTGGTCATTAAGTGTTGTTGCTTCACTGATACTTCTTGGAAGTAGGTACATTCTGACACAGTTTTAAAACTTTAGGATGCAGTTGAATAAATAATTGTGCTAGCTTTTCAGAAATTAACATATTCTTTCTTTTTCCAAAAATATTTGGTTAATTTTTTTAAGCCACAGAGATTATTTAGACAAAGTTTCTATTTGACTATTTGACATTCCTCAGAATTCTCCATTTTATTTTTTTTTCTCTCCTAAAGCTCTTTTTGATGTGAGAGAATTAATTGTCCTGTAAGGCATACAGAAATGAGAGAAAATGAAGTCCCTACTCCAAAATTTCCTGTCTTTTTTTTGCACATTCAAGTGCTACGCAGCTTTTCCTGAATCTCCTGCTGACAGCACCTAGTTTTCCTCATGGATCACAGATACTTTAAATGTGATTTCTGCTTCTCTGTAGTCTGTGATTAACTGTAAATGGTGGTTTTGTTTTAAATCTTAATTGTCTTAACAAGATAAAGCTCATGTTAAAATTTCTCCTTTACAAATTGTTCATCTTTCAGATATTCTGTCAGAAGGTTATGTTGTTTGCTCAATTTATTAATGCTTTTGTTTTGCTGCAATTTGAAAGATGGCTATTTATATGATGTTAGCCTTGAAATGACTGGAATTTATCTTAATCAAGCTATATATTGACCTGGTTAGCAGCAAAGTAATCTGATTTTCGTTTCCCTGCACTTTAGCTTCAATGGTTTTGTTCCTTTCCTCCAATTATCTTACATATTTGATATTAATAAGCCAAGTTTGCATTACTGCAACCAGTTAAAATTTCAACTCTATTCATGTTGCAGAATACCAACTGTGGACAAGCATCCCAGCATTGCTAGGATGATTTTAAAATACGATAAATCCAAAAAGAATTGCCGGAACCAGAACCCCAAACTCATCAGTTTTTTTAAATGTTAATGAGGAAAATGTTACAAAATGTTACATATATCTTAACTGAGTGGAAATAGTTGTTTGTTACTACCTCTCTGATTTGCAAAGAGAGCTTTTCAACTGCTTCTTAATTTGCACCGTTAATTCAGGGTCAAATAATAAATAAATAATCACAATAAGTAAAATCTAGAACATTTTGCTGGTCAGATCTTCTCCTTCAGTTTATCATTATGTCTGCAATCTAAGTCTGGAATTGAGTCAGGCCTTAAATATGTTGCATGATATGTGATTTGTATTACATTCCCTTTGTGGGTAATATATACTCTTAATATCTGAGTAGGGGGGATGTGCATGTTGAATATTTTATGGGAAGAAAACGCTGGAGTTTCTTTTTCATCTGTTTTATGTTGTACACATTTTTGTGTACATCTTTGCACCTCTATTTTTTGAGCCATCATCATGCCAGCACACGTTTATGCTGCACCAAATATGTGTGTGTGCGTGTTACTCAAATAAAAATCACAGCTTTTTTGATATGCAGTGTGTACATTTTTAGCCTGAACTTATGTAAAATATTTTTTGGAAAGGGCCTTTAAGCATAATATGCATATGGGTTGAAAAATCTGTAAGGTTAGGTACAGGAGTTTGGCTTCGGCAGCAGGTTCTAGTCCTATAAAAATATTGTATCAGAAAGAATTTACTTACCTATAGTTCTACTTTTGTATAGACAACAGTGGAAGGTTATAAACTATCAAATATCTATGTGTTCTGACATTGCCTGCCTCCACCTAACTATTTAATTGAATGTAATATGGTGGAAAAAAATCCAGTCAAATTGAAAGGAACACTTTATGTTAAGCTTTGTAATCAACACAGTATCCAATTTCAAAAGCTTCATTTATTTAGAATAATTTACCCTGGAAAAAATCCTTGATATTACTCTTGCCTACATTCGTTTTAACTTTCACAGTGATGAATGTAATGCATTTAACTATGACTGTATCCTGTATTTTATTACTGTATCTCTTAAACTGATACTAAAGCCTTACACATAACTGCCTTAAAAAAAAAATTAGTTACTGTCATGCAAAGTTTACTGAAGCACTGCTTCAGTCTTAAAAGGTCTGTGTTTCTGAATTGTTTTTTCAAACTAAATTTAAAACTCCACTTAAGTTGTCCTGCATTTGTCAAATGTATTTTCTGCTCAATGTGACCTACCCAGGCTATCTTCATGTCATTGTTAGCAACAATTCTTTAACCTGGTTTAGAAACGTGGTGCGCTCAACTTTCACTGCACTCCATTCACATACATTTGATTCCCATGCAGATCAGGGGAGTCTAAGTCTTATAAAATTAATAAAAATATTATATAAGAATATAAGTCTATATTCCATGTTGTTTTGAAAATATAGATATGGAGAGAAAAGTTCAGACTGATTGAGTGTTGCACTGACAATATTTACGCTAGATACTCTGAATTTTCCTTAAAGAATTTTATCAGCAATGATTTTAAAACAAGTTAGCAAATTTACAACAGTATGAAAGGAACCTACTCAAAGCAATGGATATTACTTTTTTAAGAATTTCCAGTGTACTTTGAGGTTGAATGCAGTGTCAGTTCTTGCTCTGTCTTACTCTGACAAAGTAAAGCAAATGTCAAAAGTTCATTTAAATCTATTAGAAAAGCTGCAGATATAACCTTGATTGAAATACCACAATTCTTACGTCCATTTTGTATTCTGTAGGACTGTTGGCAGGATGTGAGGTATGAAAAGGTGAATAAACATAAGTTTGGCAAGATTTATCCAATATCAATTAAAAGCCAGACCCCATGGATAAAAAAAATTAATGCTTTCTTGTCAAACCTTTTCATTTCAGGAATTTAATTTTTAATGTGGAACTATAACAAGCTTTATTGCAAATTTCTCCACACAGAACTGCTAATTTTCCCCTTGTGATTTCGAATCTCTGTTGTAGAACGTGAATTCAGGAGTGTGGGTATATGTATAATACAGGGACGCATTTTCAGGATAATATCAAAGGAAACTAGAAAAATGCAAATGTAGTACAAGTTACATTTTCTGTTAAAAAAAAAAAAAACCAACAAATTCAGAGTGCTTGTGGTGTAACTTTTAGATTTTTCAACCCCTGATGCACTGGGAAAATGTGTTAATTAGCTTCTTGATTTCAAATGCAAAATCACTGTAATCATCATAATAAAGGCATTGTTGCTGCTTTACATAAAATTTGAAAACTCAGAATGTCTTATGTGTCCACTGATTTTTTTTCTTTCTTACAGCTCTGCCAATATCTGCCGTGCTGAAATGTTTTAATTTTTGAATTATCTTCCTTTTTATCTTTGTTTTCTCTGTTGCTGCTTTTTCTGTGACACAAGCCTTTCATTATAGTCACTCTTCTTTTTTTCCTTCCCCACTTCTTTCTTTTCCTTTTTAAAGCCATGAGAAGCCGATCCATTGGTGAATGTGCTCTGCCATCGGCCTATATACGCAGTGCTAAAAGTGCTCCTGTTCTGATCCATACTTCCAAACCCTTCTTGCCTGATATTGTTCTCACTCCCCTTTCTGATGAGCTTTCAGGTAGTGCCACCTCTGCTAATTTCTGCACCCCCTTTATCACTTTTTTAAACCTTCTGCTTTCAAATTCTGCTAAACCATTAAATTTTTCAAAGTAAAAATACTTTGGGGATGGTGGGAGAGGGGAAGAGATTAAGAATTAATATTTTGAGTTTTGTAAGATACCATGTTATTTTACAATTCATTCTGGAACTGTTAGAAGTTAGTGCTGTGCCAATGTTAACTATTAAAAAAGAGAAAATTTGAGAAATCTCTTCACTTTTCCAATTTATTGGTAAGCAGCAATATAATATCGGTCTACCAGAGAGTACAACTAATATAAAATTTTTATTTTTTATGAGAGAGGGAGGGAAAGGAAGAACTTAATTTTACTTTAATTTGCCATTTACGTCTTTCTGTGTAAATTTTTTAATTCAGTGTCATAGACGTTGTGTGAACGACCGTGATGATGCACTTTAGCTCCCATGAAAAAAGAATATGGTATCATATAATATGCTTTAGAGTGTGCCTGTTTTTCATTACTATATAAAAACATGAAAAAAACCTGTAGCGTGGAATTCTCCAGTGTGATGTTTTGGTGTTATTTTCCAAATGATCCATTTTTTAGGATGTGGTTTTCCTCAACATTCTGTTTGGTCCAGCAGGGTGGTTGGCTACAAGTTGGACAGTAGCTTACTTTGGATACTTTTCTTTGAACGAATAGATTCAACAACTAGAATTAGCACAGACTTTAAAAATACATGTTTTCAGATAATGTAATTTTTCCAGATATTACATAGGTATGAAGTTGTAATGTGATAAGGCTGACAATCATTTTGTGCCTTTGTATCAAAGAGTGGGAAAAAAAATGAAAGCACAGTTGGGAGGACTATATATAGTCAAAATGGCATAGAAATAGAAGGACGTTGTGACAATAATATTTTTATTAAATTTTTATTATTATTTTCTGTCTCTCCTGCCTGTCTTTGTAACCCAAGAAGTACCAAGAACTGTACCTTCATAATTGTATTTTGTCATGTGTCACATGTCACAAAATCCTTGTGAAACAGAAACTTGATGCCTTAATATTAAGTCTGAAAACATTATTGAAAAATCAGAAAAGTTCAAATAACCCACTCTAGAGAGACCAGACTTTCACAATGAACAATTACAAATTATTGTAATGCAATTCTTGAAACCACAAACAAAATTTAATAAAATACAAATTTTATGTGATAATTAATAAAAGTATGAATGCAAATAGTATCTCTTCTAAGATACAATTGATTATAACTTAGAAGATAGAGATTTTTATAGGAATGATACATAAACAACCTATTAGAAAATGGATCCTACCTGGCCATAGCGTTGTTGGAAATAGTCAGTGCTTAATGAAGACCTTAAGAACACCCGCAGAAGGCTTTTGAGCTTTCAGAGTGAAATATTATTTCATCACATAATTGCTGATACTTAATTACCCTTTCTTAAACAAGGCAAAAGTGCTTTTGTAGTCAATTTTATCATCCATGTTTCTGAAAAGTCCTGGCTTGCATATTACTTCTAATGTGTGCCAGAGCTGATGGCTCTCTTGCTGTTATTCTTTCTGTTGATACTCATCCAGTCCAAAATCTGCATGACCAATGTAATTATAAAAGTAAAGAGATGTTACAGACCTTTGCATTTCTACCACAGAAAAAGTCCTAAGCCCTTCCTGGGTTTGATGTCTTCTCAAAGAGATGGGTGTTGCAGCAGCTTCATGATGTGCCCAAGAATCTTGAACATTGCCAGAAACCTAAAAAACTAGTGAAAAAAACAAGCTGTTAAGATTGTTGATGGGGTAGTAGCAGAGAAAGGGGAACACTTTCCACTGGATCAGAGTGCACTTTGCTCTTTTAATTTTCTGCATTTTTAATTGTGCTCTCTATCTTCTTCCCTTTTTATTTAAACATGAAGCTTTATAATTTTCCTTGCCTTTTCTTCTTACATTAAATATATTCTTTTCTGAAAGCCTTCTGTTTCCAGACATACAGCATGCCATTTGGGAAGTAATCAAATAGTTTCTATTGTAAGTGTGTTCTAGTTAATTCATTTATTAGAATGATGTTCAGCTAGTCATGACAGCTATTCGTCTTATTACAGGATTACATGAATATCCGTGATACCCAAAATGACTTGAAGGAGAGGACATTTCCTCTGAAAAGGAGAGGGAATTATTCCAGAATAATAGGATACCTAATATTAAGGGTTTGGAAGTAGTTTTCAGCTTCTTTTTATCTGTGAAACTAATCATTGAAGGCTGGACCCACTGAACAGTGGTGAATCTGGGAAGGTAGTCTAACAGAAAGCATTTATGACCAAACTTTTACCTTATGTACTGTTATATTAATTTTCAAGAGTAAGGCACAAAACTTGACTATAATTTGTGAGGCATAATTTGAAGATCAGTCGGTAGGTTGATAAAAGATATTGCAGAAGTTTAGTTCATTGAACAGTTTATTGACATCCAGTCATCTAGCATCACAGAGGATGCTTTTCCTAAGGTAGTAATTCCTTCATGTAGTTTCTGTTATGCTGTATTTCCATGTGCAGAATATTTGCAACGTTTCAAGTAGTATCTGGAAGGTAGAAGTGATTTATTCTTTAAGGTGTTTAGTTAATGAAGTGATTTGGTATAGTATATCTGTTGCAAATCCATAATATTTCTAAAAAGAACTTTCCTTTAGTCTGTCAGAATCATAGGAAATCCAGTCTTACACATTTATAAGAAAGCTAGTGAAATGGCCATTCTTTCTGGAACCCTTGGGGATTTTCAGGTACAAAACCTGAAATAAAATATCAATGAGATGTAGGCAAGATTCCTAGAAGCAGTGGGCAAACTAATTAATTGCAGGTGGGAGATTTTTCCTTATCTGCTAGGACTAAAAGAGTCAACTATTAACATGAAAGGGAGAGGCATATTATGCCTTTACAACCTTCCTATCAAATCATTAAGTAATCATTAGAATGAAATATAAAGAAATCATAATTGTAATGTCAGTATGGCTGTAAATATTCTTTAATCCCAAAAACTCAGAGAATGCCTTTGTTCTCTTAAAAAAAACCCAAAACAAACTATTGGAATCTCAGAAGCAAAACATGTTATATTTTTCCCACTTCCCAAACAGACTTTGCATGATGAAATATAAACCTGGCCCAGTGTTATACAGGGATTTGCTGTTAGCACTCATGCTGTCCTGTCAGAATGTGTCTCTCCATGAGTTTGTATTTTAGCATATCTGTCTCCCACTTGATGCTGAAAAGCTGCCTTCTCTTTCCACCTTCTAGCGGCAGAAGGAGAGGCAAAGTTCACTTAGGAAAGTTGCGATTGTGTGAGATTGGCCAGATGTACCAATTATGGTCTTTTCCTTGTTGAACCATATGATGAACCAGAGCAGTGTTTCTCCTAAGGGTGCTCAGGGTCAGATACACAGGGTCAGCCTGCTGGCACACAAACTCCTTGGGAGTTTTGGGTGTCCCAGTCTGACTGTACACCTGTGTGCAAGGGTGAGCCCTGGTTGTGAAGGAGCAGTTCATTTGGGTTTTTAAATATTGTCTGTGTTTTCAGTGCTGGTATTGCAATAACATTTTTCATTTCCTTACTTCCTTCCTGTTCTACAAAAAAGAAGTCTTTAGTGCAAGCACGTATTTGTTTGAAGATGTGTGCTTGTATGTGCTTTTCATGAATATGTGAGCTAAAATTAATTCTGGATCGACATTGAAATGAATCTAGCTGAATTTATTTCAATGTATGGAGCTGCTTTGTGTGCATTGTGAGTTCTCTGTCCAATTATTTTTAACATCCTAGAAGGTCATGATCACTGCATGCATGCACAGCATGCCATTTCTAGGCTCCTGCTTCAGATAAGGCTGAGTTTATAATAGATTTGAAAAATGCATATTGAAGGCTTGAGATGAGATCACTGTCATAGTTGCATGTTTTAATCTCAAATATATCATCATGCATATTTTTGACTGAATCCTGTAGTAATTTCTTTGCAGCTGTAAGAAATAACTTGAGACTATGTTAGCATAACCTCTGTTAATCTCTGCCTAAGTCAATAGGGAATTTGAAATAACAGTTCCAACTAGAGAGAGACCCGATTCGTTTCAGAGGGTGCTAATTCATGTAGTGAGTAATAAGTTGAACAAGAACAATGATGGGAGATTTGTTGCTTATCAAAGCTTAAGAGAAGGAATAATAGATTGTGTTGTAGTCAATGATTTTTCAGTTCATGTTTAATTTCTGAGGCAGCTTGAATGTCTATTCTCTTTTTCCAATATAGATCTCTCAATATCCTGTCTAATAGCTTCTGTACAGTTCAGTAAACTTTGTATGAGGTCAAACTCAAATTTTAACTTCTTTGAAAAACTGAGCATGGAAATAGCACTTTTCATCTTCTGGAACACGTTTAGTTAAGTACAGATGTATCTCATCCCTCTGGTTTATATGCTTTGTTCCAAAGGAGAGTATGAGAAAATGCAGCTCCATCTCTAACATTCTCAGAAGAATGCAAGCAGCTCAACAGGTTTTAAGGGGACTTCATATTATCAGCATTCAATATTACTGAAATAATGAAATAAAAAATTGAAATACTTAGTAACATTTATATATTGTATTTAGTAGTAATAATAAAAATGTATTAAAATGTAATTACATGCATAGTTACTTTATTTTAGCTGTAACACATCAAAGTTAGGGGAGGGAAAGGGGATTAAATTTTGTCCTGATATTAAGTAAATTCACCATTGCAATCCTGAAGCTAAACCGTCTAGATAAAACAACGAGGTAAGTCTGTTTATTGTGGCACATAACTCTTGCTGGTGTTCATTTAAGCTATTTACTGTTATTCCTAAATTTGAAAGCATCTACAACTTTTTAAGTCGTAGATAATAAAAAATTAATCTAGGGAATAAAGGATTCTATCAAAAAGAAACCAACAGAAAATTGTCTAAACTGGTTTTACCTTGCTGTTTAAGTGCTTATCTCATAAAAGTACTGAGAGGGATAGCAGTTAGGTTACTTGTCTGTAAGCGGTATTTAGTCTTGAATACAGTGGTAATTTGATAGTATATGGTGTTCCTATAACATAGTAGGAAATCTGAAGAGATGCATAGGAGAGGCTCTTTATTTTTGTGGATGATGTGAAATGAGCTGAAGATACTTCTTACAGTTCCTAGGTGATCCATGTTGGAACTGCAGGTTTCATTGCAGTTAATTGTGACTTTTACTGGCACTAACGTGTTAAGAGTCCCAACAGAAACAAGGAATCACTAATGTAAATGATAACAAATTCTGATCTTTTCATAAACAAAAGTGGGTTTACACTAATGTTAACTGCTGTGAGGCTGCAGGATATTTTTTGGTATCAGAGTACTTAATTCTGTAATTCTCATAAATGTTACATTTGCCTGAGTAAAACTGGAAGAAGAGCAGGAGGTAAGCCTTCATTAGGTATATAGTTTCATATTTTGAAGATGAGAGACAAAACATCCTTCTGTGGGAAAAGGGTCTATCTTTAAATTGTCCATTATGTATAGTCATCTTTTCTGTATAGGGCCAACTCTTCTTTGTCATTTAAAAGCTTTAGTCCTTAGGTGTACACTGTATTACATATCCCAAAATACTTATAATGGTGTGGCAGTATTCTTTCTGAAATCTCAGTAAATTTTATATATATATATTTTTTTATATATATATATATATATATACACACACACATATATACTTATATATTTTTTTCTTTTAAATTAATGGTTTGCCGCTTCAATAGACAACCTTAATTTTCCAAAACACATCATTGTTGTCTTTGGAGTTGCCTATTTTTCTGAAAATGTAAATTTCACAGAGGGAGTACTGCTTTTTAGCCAATTCATATTCCAATAACCATTTCTTGAACAAGCTAGAATGATATTGGTTGAATTATTGAACTTATTGGCACAGCTCTAGCTTTAACTGTATTTCCAAATGTTCCATGACCTCACTGTTTGTTCTCATGCATGTTAACATTTAAAACTGTGTTCTGATGGTCTAACTCATTTATATTACATTCTGTACTGGATATTATGTGCGTGTGTTTTTAACACTCTAGTACTGGAAAAAGTATTTTTTGTAGTACCTAAGAAAACAAGGTTCTGAATTTTTCTGGCTTTTAAAGTCACATAATTAGGATGTAGTGGTAAATATATATTGTTTCTGTATGTAAATTTTTGTGCATGTTACATATCCTTTTTTCCTACAGACATTGACGATGCTCAAATTCTTCCCCGTCCACCTCGAGTCAGACATTTTTCTCAGAGTGAGGATGCTCCCAGTGAAGTTTTTGGTGCATTAAATGAAGAACAGCCACTGCCACGAAGCAGCAGCACCTCTGACATCTTGGAACCTTTCGCAGTTGAACGAGCCAAAGGTGCAGTTCCTGTCATTGACAGTTCATCCCATCATGCTCCAAGCTTACAGAGTTCCACTGAGACCTCTTCAATGCATAGATCCACTGAAAGCCATATCACTGATACAAATAGCAGAGAGTCCTCCTTGGAAGTTGGGGATAGTATTTATGACCATCTTTGTCATTTAATAGGGCCGGTAGAATTTGCAAACACTGCCTTTGAACAAAGCCAGTATGTTGACCTTGAAGGTGAAGATGATCTCCTTTCATCTCTGAGAGAATATCTTATTAAAGAAAAAGAAGAACTTTGCGGTAACTTTGAGATAGATAAATGTGAGGCTTCTGCTCATGAAGTTGATACATCAGTAAGTAGGAATGATAGATTACCACTGGATGGATTAGAAAATAGAGATCAGACCGGTCAGTGCACAACTAGCAACACTGTTGCAGAAAGAGGCAATAATACAGAGCTGCAACTAGAACAAAACCCAAGTGGCTTTATAAGTAATATTGCACCTATTCAAGTAGACTTTTTTACAAGAAATCAAGTGCTCAATAAAGCTAGACAGTTAGATACTGATAAACAATATGGAAGCGTGTTTGATCATGGGTCAAGCAGTCCTAGCAGCAAAGAAGGGAAGAGATATCTGTACAGGCAAGCAGCCACTGAAACTGATGTAGATGTAGTTGTGGAAGCACCGATAGCTGAAAAGCATAGAAGTGCTCAGTTTAATGAAAAAGTGACCAACTCACGCATTGTCCATGCAAAGAAAATTCTTCCTAAAGCACAACTTGATCCTCAAATGCCTCGCATCACAGGCACAAGCAAACTGGCACCAACTAAAAGAAGTATATCTGAAACCGTAACTCATAGGGCCAAAATCATGAAAATAACAACTAAAAAAAGAAACAGCGTTCATGTTACTTTTAGGCCATCTACAGAATCGGTTCAGTTTTACAATCCTCTTGAGAACAAAGAGGCTGCTTGGAAAGCGAGACTTCGTAAACTTGGTGGCTTCAGTAGTAGCAGTAGTGGTAGCAGCAACAGCAGTACCAGTGCAAGCAGTAGCTCATCAGCTGCCACAGAGCTGGTTAGACCTGGAATATACAGGCATCTAGATGCAGTCAGTGCTGCTTCGACTGGCAGCAAGCAAGTTAAGGAGTCTACAGAAACTCAAGCAGCTGTGTTGCCAAAAGAAGGTCTTGCAGTTAGTCAATTCCAATGTCGTAGTGCCATTAGAGCATCAGGTCAGGAGTCGGCACAACAGCAGGGCTCCCTGGGTGGTGTTTATAAAACTGTTGTACATGCTCTTTCGAAGCCGAAGGCAAATGTTTCCCCACAGAGGCAGAACAGAATGCCAGCAGAGGCTCCACTGAGGGATCTGTACAGTCATGTAATGGGCTATTTTGGAAGGAAAGCTGCAGGTGAGCACTAACAGTGTGCAGAGCGCAAAAGGAGAAAGGCAGCACCAGTTTGGCTTAATGCAACTGAAGCTCTGATAAGCAATCAAAAGGCTTTGGGATGATCACTGCTTTCCCTGTTTGGTTATGCATGCGCCTATAGCCAGCTGATTTTTCTCCCAGCATAAGTTACATTTACATACTTTAAATTACTAATTTTCCTTTTCAAGATATTTAGTTGAACCTCTTTGCTGCTGAAGATCATCAGGTTAGGGAAGAGGAAGAGACAGTAAATGACCTAATAAAGGATTAAGCCTTGAGACTTTTGAATTTTCATCTACTATGCAGAACCTTCAAATTAAGCCTACTGAATGATTGGCAATGGATATTTTATCAGAATGTGTTTTTTCCACTCTGAGTATAGATTCTTTGTCAGAAGGACCTGGCTCCCAACCCACTAGGTTGAACTAATTGTATTTCTGGTTCATTTAGTGTGTTTTCTTCTTCCTCCTCATCCTCTTCCTCCTTTTCCTCCTCCAAAACAAAACCAAAAAAAAGCCCCTCAAATTTACATTTGGAGGTCACTTTAGATAGTTTTTAAAAAATAGTCCAAAATAGCAATCTGCTATTACTGGAATGATTTCATTATGACAGTTCTCTGAGTCTAATCATAAGCTTTTGTTTGAGTCTGTTTCAAAACATGTCATAGGCCTTCCAATATTCATTCATCCAAATGGCTGCTGTTAAATATTGGCAACATCTTCCGTTGCTTTGTTTTTTTTCTTGGAATCTTGGATGTTCATGAAGGTCTTGTGATAGTCTTTCACCTGCTAACTATGAGACCTCTGTGGACTGATCAAAAAAGAAGGCTGCGACTCTAATATACATTGACTTAGTTCACATAGCCGTAAATGAACAATAAATTAACTTTCAGCAGTAATGCAGGTTTTCTTTTTTCCCATTGTTATGCCAGCATGATTAACAGAGGATTCTGCAATGCATCCTGCATCGAGATGTTAATGCCACCTGAGGGCAGTCTCTGTAAGCACAGCACCTGAAAGCGGTCCTGTCACAGGTCTCACAAAAATGATTTGCTGCTCTTCAGAAATTAGACTTCTAAAAAAAGATATATCTAGGAAGCACCAATTTCAGAAGTAGCTGTTATTTAAAATCCAACATTTAACAGAACCTCATTGTTTGAGTAAACTGCTCTGTGGTCTCATGAGAGATGACACTGAGGGAAAAATTTGTATAAAGAGAACATGAACTGGAATAACTTGAAGACTTTAAAGGCTAATATCATAAAGTCAGGTGTAACAGCCACAACTAAATATGAACAGTATAGTTATATCAAAACTGTAGCACTAATAAAGGAATGAACTTCATTAATTGTTCATAACCATTGATCATTTAGAGTTAGAACTTTCATTCCATGTAATAGCATGTAATTTTATTACGTAACATTTTCTTTGCACTGTTTATACTAACTGTATACACTGCCACATTGCCATTTGTCATTAGTATCTATGACAACCTAGTTTACTTTTTCCACTATGTTGCTTTTCATTAGGAATGCAATGAAGAAGGAGTCTGAAGGAATCAAATAATTTTAGAGTTTGTTACTTACTTGTGATATGGAGGAAGAACATATGCTTTATCCTTAAAGCAAGCATTAACAACTTTGAGTAGTGCTTACCTATAAGCTTCCTGCTCTTAAAGGTGGAATTGGAAATCAACTAACCCCTGCTTAGTGGGAAGAAGAAGCCATACTAATTCTGAAAGTAGAATCTGCTTTAAAAGAGGGACATTCTTAAAATGCATGTTTGGCAATTTTGTTTTTTAAATTTCTGTTAATTAGCAGGTTTTTTTTCCTTTGTTACATTTTGTTTTGAAAATGTCTTCATGCGTTCTTTACTATAAATGGTTGTTCATTTGCTTTTAGCTAATAGAGAGGATATGAGTCAAAAGCTGCACCCTATTGATAGTGATATTGGCAGTAGCAATACAAATGTTCCTGACCTCATGGATGAATTTATAGCTGAGAGACTTCGCAGTGGTAATGCACTGGTAAGCCTTTAAAATTGCTACATTTCAATACCTAAGTCTCCATATATATGTGAACTTGTCAATGACATGGTAAATCAGTTCACTAAAATACATTTCTCTGGCTTTTATGAATGAGAATTAAGAATATTGCTTAATTATTCCTTGCCATTGGCATAGGTTCTTGCCATTTTATACCATTTGTGTTTTCCTAGCTATTAAATCTTCATCATGGAAACAATGCAGAAGTTACTGTCAGATGAATAGTGTAATTGCATTAACAGCCTTAATTGCACCTGCAAAGATACCTGTACATACACACTTTCAGAATACTAGTTTAAATGTAAATTTGCAGTCCTCAGCATGGTATGCAATTGAGCAACATGCTGTAGTACGGTACTGTTCTGTACAGGTATAGTCATTGCAGCACACTCAAACTATTCAAATATATATATATTTCCTTTATTTTTGTTAAATTTCACTTCCAAGTGCTGAATAATTTCTTGCAAATACTGCTCTGCTAATCAAATCAACTTTCCATTTACTTTCTTCCTACACTTTTCCAAAAGTGTCATGTTATTTGGAATGGCACTCCTAATAAGAAATTTTAATCCATTTTAAATTAAGAATTTCAGGTTACTGTTGAATGCTTACAGGAGACAACTGATTTGAAGAGATAAGTGCTGATTAAGTAGTAACAAAAGGGAAAATACTAAAAAAAAGTTGCAAATTGGGAACAGAATGCGTAACAATTTAAAGATATTGTTTCAAAAAATTTTAGTTCCTTTTTCTTGAAAGTTTACAAGGCCATTTGACAAGGTCATTTGAAGACATGCTCCTCTAAGACAATCGTATAGAAAATTGTCAGTAAGGAATTGGTGATAATAACGGACAGAAGAGGATTCTTCAAAGTCATTAAAAATGTTTATTTATCATCACCTTTTATAAATGGCAAGAGAGTATCTATAGCGTTTGTCCACATGTATACTTTTTTTCTCTTTTGTATTGAACTCATGTTTATGAAACTTGATTGTTGGCACAAAGTCTTCTTGTTAGTAAGTCTTGAGTTACACAACAGAAGACTAATTTGTAGTCGGTGAAAAAGTTTAACTTAGTCTGAAAATGAATGAAACAGAAATCATCACAGCTGATTCCAGAAGAGAGAAAGGGAGGGATTACTCTTTGTTTTGAGAATTTATACTTTCCTCAGGTAGTAGAAAAGGTGTGAGATAAGTTTTAGTAAATACTCTGAAATTACCATTCATTTATTTAATTAGCACACAACAACAGACATGCCTTCTTTAAAACAGTACCAACTTAAGATTAGTTTTAGATTGCTGTAGTTACTGAATGCTAAAAAACATATGAAAAGCTTATTACTCTGCGTTAAGCTAAAATTAGTGGTAGATTAGTAAAAGAATGCACAATTGACTGGGCCTAGTATAAAAGGAAGGCATCTTTAGTCTCATAATGCATACAAATTAATGCATACAAATTTCAAATCATTTCAAAAAAGGCTTTTCTACTTTGATATCTCTTCCTTCTTAAGCAAGCAATGCTCTCTGTGAAAAAAAATGCCTTGAAGAAAGACTTCAAATAGACCACCACCTTACTTACACATGAGCAAATCTGCACGCCTTACTTCTGTTATGTGTGGTCTTTTGTGTTCCAAACCAGTACTGAAGTGGTGTTTGAATCATAAGATTAATGCATGAATTAGTAAATTAATTTGCTCCTCCTTCTATAAATGAAGTTTTTTATTATAGTATGGTGACCTATAGGCCATTGTGTCTGAAAGCAAGGTTAACAAGTTTTCTTTAGTTACTTATATATAATATACTTTTTAACTATTTTTCTCTCACGCATCTTACCTACCGTGTGGCCCATGCTACTCTGAATCCTAGCCTTTTACAATATGTGTCCAAAAATCTACTGTGCAAATAAAATTTATATTTATTAAATTCTGTGACTGCATGGGTTCTTCATTTCGGAGGCTGGAAAGTCTTGGTATTTAGAATGATGGCAATTTCTGGTTTAGGTGCATAAGAACTGATTGTTGCATTCTGACCTCAGCAAATGTGGGATTGCTTTTTCCATTTTATGTAAATAAGCCATCCAAGATTGTAAGATAATTTATATATCTTCAATGTTCAGAATGTGACAAGAAGAGGAAGCAGCCCTGGCAGCCTGGAAGTTCCTAAAGACCTTCCTGATATACTGAACAAGCAGAACCAAATGCGTCCTGTAGATGACCCAGGCGTGCCTTCCGAGTGGACGTCACCTGCCAGCGCGGGCAGCAGTGACCTCGTCAGCTCAGACAGCCACTCCGACTCCTTCAGCGCCTTCCAGTATGAGAGCCGCAAATTTGAAAGCAAGTATATTTTTCCAAAAGTAACAGCACTGTTGATTAATGTATTGCGATTTTTCTTTGGTTGGTTTGTTGTTTTATATTTTTTCCCGGGATAAAGTTGTATGCTGGCAGTTTTCTGAGAGAGAGATTATTTTGATTTTCCATTGAAATCCTTAGCAAGTTAATGGAGCAAGAAAAGGTCTTATGAGAGGCAATTGTTGTTTCAGTATACCAAACTAAAGAGCCCCAGAATACTGCTATGCAAAGAGAAGAACATAATGGTACAGAAGTTAGAAAGCAATATTGTCTCTTCTTTGGAGCATATCCATCTGTTTTGCACAAAATATAAAAATTAAAGCTTATTTATTTTGGAAATTATTTTAACTCTTTTGAAAGTAATTAGGTAAAACCTAAAGAAAAGCTTCTGGTGTTTTTACAGTTGTCTTCATGTAGCTCTAGATTAGTCAAGATATTAAGTGTAATATCATATTAAAATTAGTATGCTTTGTTAAAATTAGTGTGCTTTGTTTAGTAACAATGCTTTTCATTAATTTTATTTATCTATTCCCTCTGTTGTTTAACAGAAGAGGTCATTATGGTTGCTAGGAATTATGACATCATGTTATATAATATAAAAATAATGCGTAGTAGAATTTTTTTAAGAAATTACAACTTTTATATATGTCTCCATTATGCAAATAAGTCATGGCATTTAAACCTACATTTCAGCCTGACATTTTTTTGTTAGCGTTGAGGATAACATTTATTAGAGTATCATATGCTGTAATATTTTTAGTTTGAAACTAGTACTTTTACAACAAGCTTAGATGTTTCTTTCAGCTTGTAAATTTTACAAATAAATTCCTTAACATATTATTCCATTATTTTTGGGTTATTCAGATGTAGGTGCACTTACAGCAACTGAGCAGAATACAGCCATGCAACAAGAAAGTCATCTAAAGACGTCAAGTCATGGGTTTATGACAGGAAAGAGAATATTCATAATAGTCAATACTGTCTGCTGTTGCACTTTATTTAAATTTTGCAACGGTGTGCTAGTAGCATAGAAGATGCACATTCAAGGTTTCTGTTTACTTTGGAGGTCCTGGGCCTCTGGGGTTTTTTTGTATTAGTGGTATTTTTATGTTGTAAGTTAATACAATGCTGTCCTCATACAGATTTCAGCTTTGGCACTGAGGCAGGGACGCCAGCTTCTACTGACGTTGATGCAATTTCAGGACAGCAACAAAGTGCTGAGGAGCAAGAAGTGGCCAGTCTAACTACACTCCACATAGATTCAGAAACAAGTAGTCTCAATCAGCAACCATTGTCTGCTGAAGCTGCTACTATTACTGGTAAAGTAGATTAAAAAAAAAAAAAGTATTTCTTTTAGAAATTTTTCACCCATCCTGAAGAATGCATCTTTCAGCTTCTGCCAAGAATCTGTATTCTATTTAAGATGATTCTTTTGTTTCAATTATTTTTTGATTGCTATTGAAAAGTAATATGTGAAACAATGTAAGTGGAAAACCTTTGTCTGACTTAATTACCCGTGGTCCTGAATCTATTTTAAACCCTTCATGAGAAAATCTATACAATTTCTAAGGAGGAACTCTTACTACACAATGTATGCTAGATCTCTGACAAGTGTCCTGTTACTCGTAGTTAAATAATTAATTTTCATGAAATGTTTTTGCTTTGGAAGGTATGCACAGTGCTTGTTCAATTCAGTGTATCACACTAAAGTGTCTTGGGATTCCTCTATATGCATCCATCTTAATATCTCTTTTATATTGTCTGTTGTGTAACTGAGAGGTTTTATTATGCAAAATGTTAATTATTTGGCCATGTAACATCACTTTCTATATGTATAACTGAAAAGTGATGCAGCTAACCAATACTGAATGGGCTCCTGTCTGAAAGAGAGAATACTTCTCTATGAGGATGATCTGAAAGAATGGTCTTTTGTCAGGTTTTGTACTTGAGAAGTAAAGATGTCCATAGTCATTTTCATATTCCTCGTTCCACAGCTGTTATACACTACCATTCCTGTTACAACCCTAGTTGTAACAAGTGACAAGTTGCAACAAATACCTGTATTTCTGTGAAAGCTTATACCTATATATTGTGTCTTGTTCCCTGTTAGAAATCAAGTACTGCATTTTCAGAGATATGGAAAGACATCTTTACTTCCTCTGCACTAATTTTCACTTTTTAAAGCTGCCCTTCTCCTGAAGGAACCAGGGTATTAGCTTTCATGGACATTATTGTTCAGCTTGTTCCACAGCGTTCAGCTTGACTTGTGTTCTCTTCATTTTTCTCTTTGCTGTGTGCTTGTTGAAAGTCCTTGTTGTAGATCTGTTCTTTTTCTGTTTGTTTGTATGTTTTTATATGTTAATAACGTCATTACTGTTTGGTATTTTCATCCAAGCATGCTCTACAATTGAATTGATAAGATTGCAATTAGTGACTGAATTGTTCATTGAGAGATTGTGGTTAGTTCTTCTTGTTTGAGCTACTGTTTTAGAGAGGCAGTTCTTGTGTGTCACCTGCATTTAGCTGGGTTTCCTGAGGAAACAATACTTGTGCAGTTGTTTTGTCTGTCTCTGACTGTTCCATGCACCCAACAATATTGGAGCCTATTGTCCAATTTTTGCTAAATTGACATATAAGAAAAAAGAAGGATGTTATTTTCTTTGATGTTTTATGAAAGATAGGCAGATATCTAGTGAAAACTGCATGTATGCAGACTCTCATGATGGGAGCTGGAATGTAAATTTCACTATATTAGATGCCAGCAAATCAGTGCCGAAACTCAACCTCAAAACACACTCATAACAAACAAGTTTTTAGTAGTTCCGCTGATCAGAAAACTACTCTTTCTAAATCTGAAGGGTTTTGGGAGGATAATTTCTTTTTGGTATATGGGCATTACATCATATTCTAAGTAAATAATAAAGTTGGCTATTGGCTGCTATTTACTAGTCCTGGAACAAGTGGTGCCCATGGGAGTCTCAGTCAAAGTTGGATCCACATATGCTGGAGTATCTTTTAATGACAGATTCCTGTAGTTCTGCAAACTTCCCATAATTGTTTCTGTCCCTTCTTTTCCATCACATGAAGATTTCTTTCCCTCCTTCCTCTGCTCCCTGTCTTCCCCTGTCTACTCTTTCTTTCCATCTCATTCACTTTCTGTCCCTCTCTATCCCACTCCCTCTCAATTTTTCTCTTCCCGTCACCCTTTCTTGGTCCTTTTTTTGAACTACTTTCATCTGTCCCCAACTAATAAGCAGAATGGAAATTAAGTTAGAAAATACTTCCCTTGAACATCTTTAAAAAGGGTGTCTTTTACTTTCTCTCTGTGTGTGGAAAACTAGTGGTCAATAGCAAGCAAGGATCCTTCCTAGTCACATGAAACAATAGCCTGTGAGTGAAGCAGTAGTGTCCCTCTATCCTGCATAGAGGTGTTGATTTAAATTGATAGTAAAAGCTTCATTGTCTTAGCCATTTAAAGGAGATAGAGACCTTTGCAGTTTAACAACGTAATAAAGATTGTTTACTGCAATTTCTGTTTTGATAACAGTAATAACAATTTCTGTCAAATTCTTTAAACAGTTTATTCTCTTTATAAGAAAGAACACTTCTCTCCAATGAGAAATGTTCTTCCATTATTCTGACAATAATTTGGAGAAATTAGTATTTAAAAGACTCACTTTTCAATGCTGTCCCTAAAGTTCACTTTATCACTAATACTGAACTTTACACATAATATTTTTGTGCCCCTGTTACGTTTATCTAAGAATTAAAATTAATAGGAATTCTTCCATTTTAACATGTGCAGATATGTAGGAAAGTCTGTAGTGAATATTTGTCCTCTTTTTGTCCGCTGTGTGACTGTTCCAGCTCAACTCCGCTATATATAAGGATCTTTTGACAAATTCAGGATTTGAAACATAAGTTAGTACAGAAGAAAAGTACAGCTACTTATTCCCTCTCCACAGATCACACAGTAGAGACCACATAATTGCCTAGAGGTGGCTCAGAGACTGTCACAGAAATATGCCTTTGTAGCGCTGTCATTCAGACACTTGTGATTTCCTGTTTTAAAGGAAATAACACTCCTCTAACTATGCACAACTTTCCCGTCACATGGATTTTCTCAGCTCAATCAGTAGAAAAACACCAAAGGTTGAGTTACTGGTTTGCGTTTTTATTTATAAATTAACTTGCATTCACCTATAATCCTGGAAAAGCATTTGCTCCAGGAAAAGTTTTGCTTAAGCATTTTGGGAGAAATTTAGGTGAGGGAATGTGATGAGAAGTTTGACTGGTTCAAAAAACTGAAAGTGCTGCAAAACAAACACATTTAGAATTATTTGGACCTAAAATAGAGGTCTGCTAGTCCACTTACCTGTCTGATTTTGATGTTCATCTTTCAGCTTTTCTGCATGTACTTCATTTTCTTTCAGAACACCACTCACAAGGAGATCTGCTTACTGTTCTATATCTTTTCTTTGCCCAATTTGGTACATAAAAGCAGCTCAGTTTTCTGTTAATGGTGTATTTAGACAACATTTCAGTAGCTCAAGAAAATAGAAAAGGCTTTTAAGGTAACTGTTAAAAATTACATTTGCAGGCTCTGAAAGTGCTTCTCCAATCCAATCTGCTCTTGGATCCCGATCACAGACACCCTCTCCTGCCACTCTTCATGCAGATCATATTGAGCAGAAGGATCTGCAGCTGGATGAGAAGCTCCACCACTCTGTTTTACAGACGCCAGATGACCTAGGCAATATCTGGAATAGAAAATAAAAACCTGTTCTTTCTTTCTTTCTTTCTAATGCAATGTAGTGAAGTAGCTAGTATCACATGGAGTTGTAAACCATCCTGTAAAAGGCTATTTCATTTGCACTTCAAAAACTAATTATTTACAATGATTACTTTTAAAAGCAAACAAAAACTTTTTTCATTTTAATCTGCATTTCATTGTAATATTTGGCAGTGGATTGATAGTCCACATACTTATAATTGTTCTTTTAGTTGCTTAGAATTGTGGCAGCCTAATCTAGTATGTGGTCCTGCCATGGACTGTTTTATCATTGGTGTACAAATAATAAGACATAATTTCAGTAATCTTATAATTTCTCCTTGCAAGTTTGGTTCATTTCCCTTTCATATTTAGACCAATTTGTAATTAAGTCAACTATCTTAGCTATTGAATTCTAAGATACGGTTTTTTTGTAAATACAGTGTGAACATTTCTCCCGCATTTGGTTTCATGCAAACAAAAGAGTGTCTGCTACGTATTTCAGACCCTATTTCTTCAAGTAGCCTACTGATGGACAGAAAGATCATTTTGCTTTGTACTTTAAAATCTACAGCCTAGAAACCAATAGTGTCTCCACCACAGTGGCCCAGAAGTTAAAAAAAAGAGGCTATGTGATTAGGCTGAATTCAGATTTAATTTTGATTTGGTATGCCTGTGGGAGCTATGAGATTTTCAGAAGAACCCAGTGAATTATCTACCTGAGGGGGTGGAAAGAAGATTCTGAATGCCTGCTGCACTCAAACTGGCTCATTATGTAGTTTTTTTTTTTGTGGCTATTTAGGTAGTTAAGTGTGACTGGACTAAACCTAAACCATCATAATCTGTTGAAGGTTTCTATATGGACAGTCTGGATCTTCCACCTAAAAAAGAATGTTTATTTGTATAGCACTGATTTGTGGAAAGAGCTAGGTGGGTGTTAGGACTGTGGTGCTAAGTTACTGAATGTTACCTCTCCACTCATACAAATTTACTGTTCAAAGGACAATAGCCAGAGACAAGTTTAGTCACACTTTTCTCTTTGACTTGCAAAAACATGCTTTCCTAATAGATTCTAAGAAAAATAGTCTTTATTAGGAAAAATGTAAAGTTGAAACATAATTTTACTTGAAAGCAGCCAGGTGGAGTTCTGGAGATTTGTTGACTTTAAAGCATTTAAGAAAATACTTATAAAAGGAGTGGCCTTACTAGGTCCATCAGATCTGTATTAGAGCTCCAGCAGTGACCTTAAATGTTTTTTAATGAAAGAGTATAAGAAGCAGAACAATTCTTCCTCTAACAGAGTTTATAATAGACAAAGTTTAACATATACGGTGTTGAGGTGGCTGAATGGGTAAAAATAGCTTATTCTGAAAGCCTGATCATTCACTTTTAAGAAGATAAATTATTTAATAATTGTATCAGAACTTTTCTTTTCTGGAGAGGTAGATCTCACTATACTTTTTTTCTTCTGTTACAGAAACTAGTGAATTCCCCTCCGAATGTTGCAGTGTGATGGCTGGGGGAACACTTACAGGATGGCACGCAGATGTGGCTACTGTGATGTGGAGGAGAATGCTAGGAATTCTGGGAGATGTCAACAGCATCATGGATCCAGAAATTCATGCCCAGGTTTTTGATTATCTGTGTGAACTGTGGCAGAATCTGGCCAAGGTAAAAAAACTGGACCTTTTCTCCAACCTGACCTGTTTGGGCAGGATTTTCAAAAAAATATATTTATATATTTCCCTTAAATAACTCTCTTTCTCGTTTGTTTTTAATAATCACAGATAAGAGACAATCTTGGTATTTCAACAGACAATCTAACTTCACCATCTCCCCCAGTTTTAATTCCACCACTGAGAATTCTAACACCATGGCTCTTCAAGGTAAGTTTGAGCACTAAATTGTGAAATGGACATAAAAGTTAACGTAAGTGTAGAAGAGTGTGTAATGTAATTTTTTTTATTTATGAATAATAAATATTGTTCTAAAACTGTAGGCAACAATGCTGACCGATAAATACAAACAAGGAAAGCTACATGCTTATAAGCTTATTTGTAAGACAATGAAACGAAGACAAGATGTTTCTCCAAACAGGGATTTTTTAACTCATTTCTACAATATAATGCACTGTGGACTTCTTCATGTTGATCAAGTAAGTTAATTATGAAATTCAAGATAATATAAATGTTATGACTGAAAATAAAATTCTCTTCTCAGAAATACTCAATATATTTTCATCTGAGTAATTTAACTTTGTTTTTGAAATTGGTGCTGTGACTGATACTTTTTATAAAAAGAAAACTTTGATAAATGATCCTCATGTTCTTGGTTGTATTCAGAAATGCTTTTTTTGTAGTCCGTTTCAAGGAAATATGAGGACAGAAAAGGTACTCTCTCATTTTTTATTGATTGTATGTTACAGATTGAAGTATGCAAGAAAGAGAAGGAAGCAGATCTCTAAAGTCTACTGTTCTTCTTACTTGCTCCCTGATGCAACAGTTTAGCTAGTAAATTGTGCTCACTACATTGGAGGACTTTGTTTCTACAGCAAGTATAGGAACCAGCAAATTGAGATGTACTGAGCGTATCTAATCAGTGCGAGTAGATCTTTTTCATAGGTTTTGATATTAAGAAGCCTGAAAATTTTGTATGGCCTAAATACTTTTATAAAGGTTTGCAGAAGCATAAAAAAGCTGGGTTTGTGAACTTTTTTGAGGAATGATTATAGGCATGGGGAGATCAAAGGTTCAAACAACCCAGTTTTCTTTATCTGGGAAGAATAGAATTTGTCCAGAATTATTCCACAGATGACTATGGACAGATCTCCAGTTTCTGTCCTCTATCAGCCATTAATGCGGCTTTTCGTGATGGATTGAAGATCCACCTAGGACATACTGCCATTTAATTGGATATTATTACTAATAGAGAATTATTCAAGGGAGAAAAGGGGAGGGGGTGCCTATCTGTAGACTTGGGATTGTTTTTACAATTAAAGCATTTTATACTTTTTCAAGTACTTTTGAAAAAGTTGCACATTGTACAATGATTTTTGAAAGTGCCTCACTAAGTCTACAAGAACATAATATGCTGTGCTAACTGCATACCAGAAATGTTATTAAACATTATTTATTATTGTTCTTTAAATTTTGGTTCCATATGGGTATACAGAAGATGCTGATACCTTTTCTAAAGTTATAGTCAGACACTACTTGCTGGAGAGGATTAAGTTGTATAATAGCTGATTATCTTACTATATCTCTTCTGTACCTATTCAAATGAATGGTTAATCAGCTACAAAATTCGTAAAAGCTGACTGTAAATCATTATATGAGCTATTGTCCAAGCTTAAATTGATCTATAAAGTATACCAATTTTACTTACATTAATATGAGTATACTTAAGGAATTTATCTTTTTGTGCTACTCTGCTCTCACTAATGAGTGTCTTACTGGCCACAATGAGTTTTCTATCTCATAATTTTATTTTCTACCTTTGATAAATACCTGCCTTTTTTCATTCATTTTTTCATCTTGATTCGTGTTGATACTCTTCCTTTTTTTCCTTTTCCTTCTGCGAGGATATTGTCAATACAATCATCAAGCACTGCTCTCCTCAGTTCTTTTCACTTGGTTTGCCTGGTGCTACCATGCTTATTATGGATTTCATTGTAGCAGCAGGAAGAGTGGCTGCTTCTTCTTTTCTCAATGTAAGTATTTATCAGTTAATTCTCATTTATGGGCGAGGAAGAATTTGAGAGAATACTGAGCAGTATATTTTTCCATGACTAGGGTGTTAAATTGATCCCAGAATTCAATATAGTGGTTATCAAATACAGATAATGGTAGTGATTTATTCTAGAGCACTACACATCCCTCTCCAGAAAATATGTGAAGAACGCAAAAATTACTGTTGAAGCAAAGAATCTTGTTTCAGAGTTACAAAAATTCTGACTGCCATTTTTCTGTGCTTGAAGACGTTTTAAGGTAAATGTCCATTTTGACTGTGATTTCATTTAAAAAAATATACTCATTCCTCCATATCTCTGCTATGGAATGACTTTTATGATCAAGCTTGAGAACTCAAATGTGCTAGTGTTTGCACTATTTGGATTTTTTTTCACACTTCTGATTTTGTTACTCAGGCAAGTTCAGCCTTATATAGTAATACTGATGTGATTACCTGGGCACTGTTGGCCGTGCATATTGTACTCTCTCAAATCCCCCATAGTCTCTTCCAGCTGTCTGTGAATTTTGACTGTTTCTCCCATCAATCCCTCTCTAGCCAGTTATGAAATCCAGCCTCCCTCACGGTTCTGTCTGAAGCCTCTGTCAGCTTCTTACACTGTATCAGCAATGCCTCATGTCACATTTAGTAGTTTTCCACATTCTGGTCAATTAGCTGAACCTAGGGCCGGAGCCCAGTTAGCAGCTCAGTCTGCAGTCCTAGCAGTTCTTCTGCCTCCTTTTGACTGTCCTGGAAAATGAGAGCTAGGGTGTGCATGAGTAACAATCCAAGGAGCTGTGGTCTCTGTTTGCTCAGCTCTGCAGGGGTTCAGAATTACCACGAGAAAGGAAATAGCTGCATATAATTTCACCCATCGTTCTCTTCTAAGGCAGCTAGAAACGTCATCTTCCAAATTGCAGTAAGAATATATATTTCTCCCCACCTTTTTTTTCCTTTTTTTTTAGGCACCAAGAGTTGAAGCACAGGTTCTTTTAGGATCTCTTGTCTGTTTTCCCAATTTATATCGTGAACTACCAGCTCTTCACCCAAATATTCCTGACATTGCTGTGTCTCAGTTTACAGATGTTAAGGTAGGAACTTTAAGAATATTTGGCTAGTATTCTGTTACCAAATATATGTTTAATATTGTGCTTTTTGCAGAAAATACTAAGATTTTAAGATCCTGAAGTTTTTCAAAAGTAAATTCAAATAGATTGTAAGATTCAAGATCCCATAAAGTCTTGTCAAACTTTGTACTTCTAAACATACATTATAATTGCTATTGACTTAATAATAAAGTGTTTTCTTAAGTTTGTAGAAGGAAATGATACATTATCTCGCCCTTTCAAGCCTCCTCTCACTAGGGCTATTTGCAGGTATCACAGATTTAATTAGCTGAGACAATAAGATTGAGACTTTAGGATTCATTTTTTAATTTATTAAGACAATTTTATTTCTTTCAAAACTGGTGACATCTGCCTGTGTTCCTAGGGGCTTTTACTTGGATTGTATTGAGGGCAGCCTACACCTTTAAGGACATTTCACTGTAGTTGAGTCAAAATTCTTCTTGAGAGCATTCTTAAGGCACTGTAGGCACTTATTCTGCAATTAGTTGAAAATACTTTTAAAATCAATTAAATTTTTTAAGAGCTTGTTTAAACCTCAAAGTAAAAGATTCTTTCTGTCATACCCTTCAGCATTACTCAAGATAGCTTCAGGGCATCCTTTACTGTTTCTTGATATTTTATGGAAATGTTTTGACTAGAATTGGATAAATGACTCATCAGCAGAAATTAGGACAGTGACGTATTCTTGAGGTGGCAGAGTAATGGGTATCTGGGACAGGCTAGATATTTGGAGTAGTGGTAAGCAAACAGTTTATCTAACCACAACATAGAGACTCAGCTAAGCAATATGCTATAGTATTTTGATGCTTTCTGTCATGGAGTTATATGTGATTCAGTGAGTATTTTCTCTTCATTCTAGGAACTCATAATTAAAACTGTATTAAGTTCGGCAAGAGAGGAGCCATCTGGTCCTGCACGGTAGGTCATACAAAAAGAGCTTCAACATCAATAGATTCTATTCTTTATTAGTGTTTCGAGGTGAACATATTAGAGAGCTCAAAGTAAAAGTTTGTTGCATTTTATTAATGGTTTTCTTCACCACTGTCACAACTGTGACAATTCAAAATTGTTTGTAATAGAGATATTAAATGAACAAACTGGGCTGGTCTAGTCCAGTGTTCTTTCTATTATAGTGGTTTATAGGAAAGAGTGTAAATAAGGGTAAGAGAATCAGCTTTCTCAGCCTACGCTGGTGTTCAGCTCAGGGGTTTTCTGGACTAGAGAAGCATTTTTTTACTTTGATTAGGACAAGATTATTTATGACGGAGGGATAGTTATTTTTTATTAGATCACATGATTTAATTTGACAAACAAAAACAGTCCAGTGTACATGAGCCCTTCTTTATGGTATAGACAAGAAGCAGAAAAAACTGAGCTAAGCATTAAACTAGGAATGGTTGCTCTGATGCTTAAACCTAAGCATCTTCATCAAATAAACTACTTCAGAGAGTTACAGTTTTCTCTTCTGTTTCTTAATTTGCTTAGGATTTTGTTCCTCCGTACACATCTTCGGAAGCATTCAGTTACACAGTTACACAGTCCTGTGTATGGGATTGGAACAGGA
The DNA here is from genome assembly GCF_015227805.2 of Hirundo rustica. Classification (NCBI taxonomy): domain Eukaryota; kingdom Metazoa; phylum Chordata; class Aves; order Passeriformes; family Hirundinidae; genus Hirundo; species Hirundo rustica. The sequence continues at coordinate 25,410,440 of NC_053455.1, forward strand.
ATCTAATGCCTACCAAGGAAGAGCGTTATTTGTGTAACTTATATATTTGGAAAGAGTGAATAAATATGTCCAACTAATCTATTGTCTCTTAAAAATACTAGAACTACATACCTGAGAAACTACAAACCTGGAAAGATCAGCTTATTGAACCTTGAAATATTTTGCTGGAAAACCAAGAGCAGTTTTCATCAGCCCACTTACCTCTTTCTTCACTAGAGCTGATTATATTTCTCAGCTTAGGGAAAGGGGGAATAGCTGGAGATCACATTAATTTATTTTTTTGTGTTACAAAACTGCTTTCTAAAAGGCATAACACTCTCCATTTTGCAGTTTTTCTTTCAGTCACAATGTACAAAGTAGGGTGGTTTTACCCTACTTTATAATGTACTTTATAATGTGCAATTAAGTCTTGTATGTGTTTTCTCTGTCTGTAAGCATTTTTGTGATTCTGTGTAGCCTTAAAATCCTTTTTCTACAGCACAGGCTTCATAGCCACTTCTGTTTCTATTCTAGCCTACAATTTTTCCTTCCCAGATGCAATGCATTGCAGGTCTCATGACCAGCTTTCTTCTTGTCAATTTTGGATTTCTCTCCAACTTTATCCAGGATTTTGAATTCTGAAGTTGTTTCCAAAGTGTTTGCAGACTGTGTTCCTGAAGAAAATAACCAATGGCTCAGAGATTGCTTAAGCTAGCTCTTTAATATTTCTGAACAAAATTTCATCCATCTGCTGATTTGAACACATATATCTAAATACTCTTTATCTTTACACTTCTTTTCTGTTTCCTGATTTTAAATGAAGAAACAACAAAAGTTGATGTACTAATCACGATATGTATACTGTCTCTAGGATTTATTTACACCTCCTCTAGTCTTCCTTGTTTATTGTCCATCTAAAACAATGGGAATGTCTATGAGAAACATTCCCCTCTCACCTCTGTGTCTCAGTCGTTCTAAATCTGAGCAACCTCTTGTGTTGAGGAGGAAGCCTGCACCACAGTTTTTGCTTTGTCTTAAGAAAATATAAGAATTTCCCATGCATTGATTTCAGATAATATTTTTAATCAAAACACACATAGAAACACAAAGGTTCTAGATGTCTTCTGAATTTTTCAGTTGCTTTTTCAGATGGGTGCTTCCTCTGCCCTTTCCTCTGCCTTCACCAGCATACTTTGGATTTCTTGCTCATTTTTAAATAAGTTACAGTGCTATAAAGGCTTTTGTGCAGTTGTTTTGGAAATATTAAAAACATATTTGTTGTTAAATGTCTTTAGCAAAACATAACAAATCATAAAAATTGCACATTCCTGTAGAATATTTCTCAATAACTTGTCCTCTAATATCGTTTTACAGATGTGTTGCTCTTTGCAGCCTTGGTATTTGGATCTGTGAGGAGCTAGTCCATGAATCACATCATCCTCAGATCAAGGAAGCGCTGAACGTGATTTGTGTTTCTTTAAAGGTGAGAAAATTCAATTTTTACCATCTATCTTCCCTTTATGTGTAAAGATACTTTACATTTTCAAAGTCACAATGACATTTTAGCATCCTTACTTCACAGTCTCATTTACCATCCTTACATAAGAGAGAACTCAATTTAATGAGTAGATCTCTGGAATGTCAAAAGTTCTTTACCCTTCTTTAAATTTGGAGAGAATGGTGTGCTGGGGGATGAGATAGTGGATTTTTATTTTAATATATACCACTAGCCACTCTAACCTACCATGGTATTCTCCTAATATTCTATGCGTGTTCACTTCTGAAATCAAGCCATTGAATTATGCAATATTGCTTCTTAGCCCTGGCCAGTTATTTAGTGAGAAATGCAGAGTACTTACAGTGGTTGGAAGTACTTATACTATACGGAAGCACTGGGAATGTTTAATTTGCTGTGGCAGAGTCCTTTTCTATGCTTATTCCAAGAGCTGCATACTTTTGGCTTTTCTTTCATTTTTGTTTCCCTACTTTCTAAAATCTTTCTCCATTTGTTCTTATATTATAGAATAATTGGAATATTAGTAAAAATGTCTTGGTTTTGAGCAGTTTTCAAATTAGCATGTTTGTGAGCAATAGCTTCAACTTTATAAATGCTTTCCAGTTTTTCTTCAGAACCTTTCTATGTGCTTTTTGTTTGCATCAAAATTCTATTCATAGTCTAGTCTTTCTGCATATACAGATTAATCAAAATTGGAGTGTACACCTGTTACATATGACTTCTGTCGGATGTTGGGGATTATTATGTTCTTTCAAGCAACGGGAATCTCAAAAATATCTTAGCAGATCAGCTGCTCACATCCTGTGAACAGGATTTGAGTCTCTGTATAAGGTAGCTGCAGGGCTTTTAATATTAGACTCTAAATTGCAATTTCCTGTTTTGCAAAATCACATTCATTCTTTGCAGCTCCACTAATGCCCTCTTCCAAGGTTTTCCCATTGGTTTTTAATAACGCTTAACTTTTGCATTTTATCAAGTTCCTGTGCAAGTTTGGTATAAGGCTAATGATGTTTTTATCTTGCTGCTTCAATTCATCAATATTTGAACTATTTTTAATCCTGAAATTCACAGTGATTTATGTTCTTTTTCTCTGACGTATTTATTAAACCAATTATTTGTATCTCATTTATATTAAACGTAAATTACCTTTTGAATGAGAAAACAAAGATCTTTATATTTCCACTTTGCTTTGCTTTTTGTTGGCAGAACCATCTAGTGCACATTGTATTTTTTTCCAGTTCTGAGCAATGGTATACATTCACAATTGAGTTTAATAATGAAATGAAAAGTTCATTAATGTGTCATGGGAGAAATAAATTAGCTCTAATTTGTTACCTAAGCAATCTCCTGGCTACCAAGTAGTCAGAGGTTTGAACTCCCAGAATGGATTTGAACGGATTATTTTCTTTTTTCAGGAGAAATGAATGAGGTAGGGAGCTATAGGCCTAGTCCAACTTACTGATAAGTTCAATTGAACAAGTAGTATTGAATAGAAATGCTAGCAGCAATTACATGCTTATTTTTGAAATACCAGAAGCATATTCAGATCTGCAGTTCAGCAGCTCACTTTGGATATAACTAGTGCTTCTCCCAGCTGTGTGGCAATACCGCTCCGTCTACATTAACCTCTGCTGGAGCTTGAGCACAAAGGATCCTAACCAGCCATCCAGACCTATGATTTTATTCTGCTTTTCTCAAAAGTGCTCCAGATACATCACAAAATTGTGTTGTACAGACTTAGTTGAATGAGTGCTAAACAATAGGTTATTTTCAAGTATGGACAAGGTTAAATTCCTGATTTAACATCCAGAAAGAATGGACCCTTACAAAGATGAACATTATGGTAAGTCTACCTTTCCAAGAAAAACACTGAAAGTTGGGAAACAGGCAAAGTGCCACTTCATTGGCATCTTATTTTTCCCCCCATCAAGTAACTTCTCAAAAATTATGTCCACAGTCTACACTACTAAATATAAAAGTGGTGAATTCATATGCTTTATAACATATATAGGACATATATAGGACATTTTCCAGAGACAGAGAATGGCAAGGGGAATGTTTATGGCATCATACAGGTGTCTCCATGCCACCTCTGAAGGTTCTTTTGAAAGAAGTCAGAACAAAATGACTGACTTGAAAGGGGTGAATTGTTTCATTATCTGACATGTAGTCAGTGAGGCTACTTGAGTTCAGGAAAATGTCCTTCCAGAACCCACAGCTCTCATAACTGTCTGTTCTAAGGTGCCAGAGCGTTTGCATGATTTTAGCTCAGCTGGAAGTTAAGCACCATGCAGCCACTCATTCCATCTTCTACCCACAGCAGTGGAATGGCCAGGAAAATAAAGGCAGAACTTGTATGTTGAGATGAGAACAGTTTAATAATCAAAAGCAAAGTAAAACGGCCTAATAATGGTAAATTATAATAATGATAATAAAAAGAGAAAGAAAAAAAAAGCCCAAGTGATGTGCAATGCATTTGCTTACCACCTACTGACTGATATCCTCTTCCCAACACAGACTGACCGCCTTTCCAGATAACTTCCCCCAGTCTGTGTGCTGGGCATGATGTTCTACGGTGTGCAATATCCCTTTGGTCAGTTCTGGTCATCCATCCCAGCCATGGCTCCCACCCAGTTTCTTGTGCTTACCGTCTCACAGGAGAGAAGAACAACATTAAAAAAAAAAACACAAAAAAAACCCCAAAAAACCAAAAAAAAACCCCCACCAAACCCACTGCAACAGCTACTGAAAGGAAATTAACTCTACCCTAGCGACAGCATTTTTTTGAAGTGTGATATATTGACCATGCTAGGGCAGCTTTCTGAAGCAGATGCAGGATTTGATCTGTTTCAGCCAACCCCCATATTCTTGATCAAAATTTCCTCCTAGATGCTCTTCCCATGGAAAAAAAAAAAAAAATTAAGTATGCAAGATTAGATTTTAAATTTATACATATTCATTACTTTATACACTTTATGTGGAATTTATGTCTCCGCTTACTTTTGTTTCTTTATTATATTAATAATAAAAAAACCAACCCTCTCTTCATCCGGAGGAGAAAAAGAGGTTAACTGATTCGTGTAAACCAGCCTTAAAAATTAATCATTCATCTTCATTTTAGAGCCTCTTTAGAAAAAAAAGGTTAGAAATTTACGAAAGAAATGCTTTCTGATTTTAAGTAGTGAATGGCTGATTATTCAGTGACTCTGAAAATTCTCCAAGTCTTTTTCTCAGGTAATTTTTTCTTACTTTCAGTGATCTGGATTCTCTGTATTAAGCTACCCAAATTTGTCCACCCCATTTTTCTTCTCCAGTGATTTTGGGGTTTTCATGCAAGCTTGTTAAGGTGTTTTGAGTAATCTGGATTTGATCTCTTCTGTCATCAAATTGTCACGCTTTCAGTTCTTTTTTTTTTTTTTTTTTTTTTTGGTTGCCACTCAAGTTTGAGCATTAGAATCTCTACCCTGCTTACTGTGCTCTTACAAAGTACTTTCACAGCATGGGGAGAGGCTTTCTCATGAGGGATAAAAAAGTAATTATACTCTTGTCATAAAGTCTGTGAAGATTTGGAGATGTGAGATCTTTACTGTTTTGAGCTAAAAGCCAACAATAACATGAATCTGCATCCACTGAGAAACAGAGAAAGTCAGAACAAGAATTAACTACCCGTTGTGTACTCCAGTTTCCATCTCCCTGGATGACTTGCAGGAGCCATTCGTAGTCTTTCTTTCTGCTTACATAGATACCACCAAAAAAAAAAAAAAAAAAAAAAAAAAAAAAAAAAGTTAATTAAACCTTTGTACTCCAGACTTTTCCTTTTGCTTGTACCATTTATTTTCAAGACTTTAAATGTAAAAATTTATATCTCTGCTTTGATAAGAAGCACTGACCTAGAACAGTGCATTTTCAGTTAAATTTTTGCCATTCAAAAATTTTATTCTAAAATCTTTATTTTCTCCTCTGGCTTCATTGCCCAGGCATTTAAGCTTCCTTAAAGCTTTGGAGGTTTTAAGTTTTGTGAGATGCATCCCTCCCTGGAGGGTTAATAGAACTGGTCTGAGTAAGAAAAAAGCCTATGAAGCCAAGAAATTACATCTTAATATTTTTACAGCATAATTGCCCTTTTCTGAGTTCAAAGTAGAAAGCCGTCTTGCAGCACATATCTGTGACAGCTTCAGTGCTGAATATAGTGAGCTTGAAACAAGTAAACTACTTTCTTAATAATGCAGGAATTCACTTGTAATATTAACTTTGTCCTTGTCATTTGCTGCACACCTTAATTTTTTAGAGCAAGTGCAGTGAAGGTAGAAAACTCAGTTACGTGTCTTGCGCAATAACAATGTAGGGAAACACATCCCTTTCTTTTAATTTTTATGTTTTCCCACTTAGGAGTGTAGAACAGAGTGTACATTCCCCCCTAAGACTGGGAATTGTACAAAATGTGTTCCCTTCTGCTTTGACCAGCCTGTAACTGTGGAAGGCAGGCTCCAGAGCAGCAACCTTCTCCTGCCTTTAAAAGAAAAGCAGAGTTAAGCACAGAAGCCAAGGTGAATTTATTTCCATTCAAACATGTGCTGGGCAGTTGCTGGCATGTAGCAGAACAGTTCATCTCATGTTTAGTACTACAGGCTGCATTTTGGGCATGTGGCTCTTCACCTGCCTTGATTCTCAGTAAAGACCTCTGATTAAAGAACTGGATCCTTGGGGGGCTTTGCAGTGATTCATTAATATTAATAATCATTAAGGTAACAAGAAATTAGTTCTTTTTTCCTGGCTTTGTGATATTGTACTAACTAGTCCGACTTAGTTGGGAGACACCTCTCCCCTTTCTGATGTACAGGTCACTAAATGTCTGACCCAAAACTTTGGTGTTAGCTGCTAACATTTGTTTACGAATATAAAATCATTCCTTTTGAGTTTTGTAACATTTAATTCTGTTCCTCTGGTAAATAGATACTTAAGGAACTATATGTATGAAACTACTAGTGAAATTTGTGCCCACCTTACCACCTAATGTACTCTTACATGAAATCATTTTGTCATTGTTACTGTGCTGTGTTTCTCTTTTCTAGTTTCCGAATAAAACAGTGGCCCAAGTTGCCTGCAGTATGCTGAACATGCTGATACATTATGTACATAGACTTCAACTGTATCAAGCTGATTCACCTTTAAGAATTATTCAAGTAAGTATTTTTTTTAATTGAAACTTTCAGTTATTTTAAATAAAACACTACAACATATTACCTTAAAATTAAATGCCTGAATATTGAGAACTGTGTTTTGCAAAACATTGAATTAGTATAAACACAGTCTTACTTAACACTAGCAGTAGGGAATTGCAGCACACTTAACTTCCTGACTCCAGTATTGACATTTAATATGTCTATATCATGCCTGTTTTTCCTAGGAGAAAAATTGTCATGAGCATGTTGTCAATAAAGTACAATTTTGTTTTAGTATTAGATATCTTCAAGCATGTTTATTTAAATTTAGGGAGAAAATGATTGCTTAAAATATGGATCTGCAATTGTATTTTGCATATCCATGAAAGAGTTTCAGTATATAGCAAAAATAATATTTTGAATACGCTTCCCATAACAAGGAGGTAGACTATGGCCTCTGGGAGTCTGAACCACATAGAAAAGACAGAGGGTTCCCAGGTTCTTTTCATGTTAAAGCTTCTTAAGCAAGCATTTCTCTGCTCTCTGGAGACATATTTTTGATCACATAGAGACAGGGTGTATTCTAGTAGTTCGAAGAACTAAGGTAGCTCAGATAGCACCATACACAAACCGGCACCAGATTTCTTCCTGCATCATATAAGGGTGTTGAGTCACGTTCTTTTCATGCCTGAGTATTTGAGGTAGCTGTGTAATTTCATTGTCCTTAATTCACCTGTGTCAGTCAAACAGAACATACTCCTTCAATGCAGTCTGCAAAACTCAATTAAAATTGTTTTTATTAAAAAATATTGTCAAGGAGTACTGTAACTTGTCTCAAAATAATTGTAGTAGCATTTAACTGTGAATCTAGTATCATTTTAGATTTACCTACTTAAAAAATTATTTTAAGCTTAAATATTTAGGTTCTGTTTTAAAAGAAATATGGTGTATTTCCCCAGATTCTGATAGCAACTATTACACATCTGCTACCCAGTACAGAAGCTTCCTCTTATGAGCAAGACAAGAGGGTAAGTATTTTTCATTTCTAGTAATTTCTGCCTCCTGAAAGCTCCCTCTACTGAATTAGCTTTGCTGTGGGGCTCATTGGGTCATTTAAATTTGAGCACTTTGGTGCAGTTTGTTGCTGACAGCTCCATCAATCTGGGCCACTATTCCCACAAGAAGCTGGAGTTCATCTTTTGCTCATTTTGGTCTTCAGATCCCTGTTTCATCTTCTGTCTCTGTTTGCAAGAAGTCAGGGGCTGTTGTAGGCTACAGTCATATACCAGGCTACCCTCTTTTCCACTTGAGGATGTTTCCATAATTGACCAAGTTTCTCCGTGAACTATTGTCAGTCATTGTACATCAAATATCATATAAAAAATGTCTTACCTATTTTGACAAATGTAGTCCTAATGGGTTTCTTAAAAATTGATTAAAAGTAAAAAGAATCTGTGCCCTTCATCATTGGGTTTATTATACTTTTGAGGGACAAACTTGGAATGTATTATGTAAAACGAGTAAATTAGGTAAATGGATTTTTTTAAAAACTTCTATCTACCTTGTATAATATTTTAGAGAATCTTGCAGGTATTCATCTGAATTGTCTTTTCTTTCACAGCTGAGTTTTAAAAATCAAAAACTATTATTTGATCAGTAAGGTATTGATAGTTTGGTGTGGATTTGTATCTTAATCTAATTCTGTTCTAGAGTCTTTCAAAACATCCCAAGAGGGAATTGATTCTTTTGCTGAGTAACCTACAATACAGAAAGTGGTGGGCTTTCTTTCAGATGATACCTGTTGCTGCATAACATTATTGATACGTCATAAAGGACATTATGTGTTATTTATAAAGCACTAAATACAGGTGAATTAGTTCCATTTTGTGTAATCCTTGATTCACATTACAGTGAAATTTATGTGCAAAATGGTGCATCAGCCTTAATTTGGACCTTTGTTATCTGTCGTTTTAAAAACAACAACCTGCAAATCAATTTTGAAAACTGGGGGTATCCTCTTAAGTATAGTATCTGCTCAGTCTTACCCTGGTGAGAAACTGTTGTATGGATGGCCAAAGTTTTTACTGAATGCTATAGGTATTGAAGATACAGTGGTTAACAAGTGGGACCTGCCATTACTGCAGAAGGTTGACTTCAATGAATTGAAAAAGGAAGGCAAAACAGAGAAATAAAATAAAGTGATAAATATGAAGTAGCAGGTGCTGGCTTAATTGATTTGTAATGGAAAGTGTTTTTTCCAGTTGGTGGTTTCTTTACTTCTGTGCTTGTTGGATTGGATAATGGCCTTGCCACTGAAGACTTTGCTGCAGCCTCTTCACACTACAGGAGCAGAAAATGATAAGACTGAAAGATCAGTTCTTAACTGTATATATAAGGTACACGTTTCTTTGCTTACTTTTTAAGAATTTCTATGTATGAAGGTAGTGTCATTTTTCATGGAAATTAAGGCAAAAGTTTTCTGTAAGCGGACCTCCATTCTACTCCTGAAATATGGAGTGCTGGCTCTTTTCTTGCATGTTTCACTGTAACAGCTTGACCTTTGGTATATTTGGAGTAGTAGATTTTGTTTTAAATTTTGAATAGTTAACCAAGCCTTTTTTTTTTTTTTTTTTTTTTTGGTATGTCATATGAATTGCAGATGCTTGTATTGTAGATATTGTATTGTATTATATTGCTTCTATTTTATACAGAAGGATGTAACTTTTATTTATCAAGCAATTTCATTTAGCAATAAGCAAAGCAAAAAGCACTAAGTTACAATTACTGTCTTTAGGAACACAGGAGAAAGGGGCTTTTATCCTTTTTGCAAGGGAAGGGGATTAAAACCTCTAGCAGCTTAGACCTAGCATATGTAATTAGAGAAGACAGGAGATCTGAAAATAAAGGTAGCCTAATGATTTTTTTGTAAGTTTTGTTTCTTTATTGTTAAGTTCTGTTTTGGTGGTAATAATTTTCTTCACAGACTAGAGTTTGTTTCTGTAAACATTAAGTATCTAAAATTTTCCAACATTTCGTCATGCCTGCCTTCTAACAAATCAAATTTTAAAATGTAAATAAAAATAAGCTTAATTTCTTATAAAACTATAAAGTACAAATTTCACTAGTAAATGTAATGAAATTCTGGTTTTGTTCTAGGTTCTGCATGGATGTGTCTATGGGTCTCAGTGTTTTAGCAACCCAAAATATTTTCCTCTAAGCCTTTCTGATCTGGCGTGTATGGATTATGATCCTTTTATGCATTTAGAAAGCTTAAAGGAGCCAGAACCGCTGCATTCTCCGGACTCAGAGAGGTCTTCTAAACTTCAGCCAGTCACTGAAGGTTTGTCTAATTGCCTAAATACGTTTTCTTTCAAAAAGATTTTGTCTAGGTTTTCAATATTGAAGTGTTGGTTCAAAGCACAGGTTTTCGGCTATATGAAGACACTAGGTAAGAACCATTAGTATGGAATGAGCAAATGTAATTTTGAGCAATTGCCATTTGATTAACTGGAACAAGTATGTTCTGAACAACACCAAGATCGATATGATATGGATTCTTCCGTGCTCTGTGTATCAGCAGAAGTGTTAAGTACTGCAACATGGATAAATGTTGCTTTTCATTTTACTTTCAATAAATTAATCTGATTTTTTAATTTTGCTCCTTTTTCTAGGAGTATTTTGGGGTTTTGTTACTGTTTGACATTGCGATATTGAATGCTTTCCAAGAATTTTTTGTAGCCTATCATAATTTGTTATGGATCTCTTTTTACAGTGCTTAAAACCACAGATTTGTCTAAAAAGACAAATTTTCTCTCATCTGCTTCAAACCTTAGGAGACATGGGAATTAATATTTTCTTCACAACTTAAAAATAAAAATAAAAAATTAAGAATCTAAGCTACAGAGGACTGTCATGTATTATTCAGTGTATCTAGTAAATATCAAATGGCTATGTAGGGAAGAAAATTGAAAAAGATGAGATTAAGATACGAGCATCTCTGTGTAGTGCTATTCTGCCTCTGTATTAAGTTGTTCCATTTAGGCTTTTTTAAGGGTATTAAGAACCAGATAAATGCAGCAGTTCTTTGTAGCAGCTGTGTGCTAACAGCAGGTGATTTTGTGGTCTGTAGTGACTACGTGCTGTTTTTTATGTAGAGAAAATGGCTAATCATTGTGCCCTTGTCTAAGGCATGCTTCATCATCCTCAAGTACTTTTTTGGCCAAAGAATTCTAAACATAGATCTGTCCCCTAATAAGCTCAGTATTGGATTGAACAAGTCTGATCTGAGAACAACTGGCAGGAGGAACTGTAATTATTAAATTTACTGAAGAATGAAGCAAGGTACTATAGTTGGCTTTTTGTCAAATGGCTGTGGCCTTATTAGTAAAAAGTAATCATCTGCAGGGTCAGAATGAAAGAGGCTTCGAAGGATTCATTCTGTCCTAATTACAGTCTCACCTATACATGTTATGTAAAGCTAATATTTAAAGCATTTGCCAAAATTTACTTCCACTACATGTTCTATTACGGTGTACTGAATAGTAGTAGCTTTTTATGCCTGGCATCTTTTGTATTCCATAATAATCTGTAATTATGGGTTAGAAGCAAATACTGTGTGCCTTTTTTAATCTGACAATCTGAAAAGACAACCCTGAATAGATTTCTCTTTAAATGAGTACGGTTTCACAAAGCCTTAGCATCAATATCTTCATTTTGCATTTCCAACCATGATCTTTTCTTTTATGATTTCTTGTTAAATTTCTTTATAAAAGTAATTTCAGATGTACCTTTTATCTTTTCAGATAAATTAAGTTTCAGGGCTCTGGAATTGTAAGTTGGACTGTGAAATTTAATTGACATGCTACAGCACTATAATGCAACCCGGGTTCTGCAACCTTGGCACTTCTAGTCCCCATTGCCAGGCAAAGAATAAAATTGGTGGTGCTTAACCGATTGCACAGCATCTGTTCTCCCTGGCATTGTTGGAGACATGAGAGGGGTAAAACTAGTGGATTACAACCAATCAGGGTCTCTGTCAAGACAGAGGGTCAAATACTACAAGCCAGCAGCAGAACAGTATGCCAATGGGTCAGCATCTTTCAGGATAGTAAAAGTGCGATCATAGTATCTTTTTGGAAGGAATGGAAATGAGCAGGGCAGAAGCTGTAGGGAATTCGGGGAAGTTCTACAAAGACAGGGTAGAAATTGCAAGACTCTTTTGTTATGTCACAAGCAAAGCTGAAAGTGCTGTAATGACAAAATTCTTATGACAGGGTGGTTTAACGGATGTGATTGATTTACCCTGTTATGCCTCAGTTGTTCAAGGTCAGATCCATCACAGGTTTTGTGGATACCTAGCCACAGCATAATGTGGTATGAGACCAGCAAGATAAGGAACTTAGAGTGACACAGCTGTGTAGTGGGGACAGGATCTACTGAGTGGAGTAAGCCATGTGATGACCAGCAGGACAAAGATTACTTAAATCCTCTGGGAACAGGCATATGTCAATAAAGAAGATTATTATTGGCCTCTCTTTTTCAGTAACTTTCCAAGTCCTGTCTTTTACAAGGAAGCTCTTAACTTAGGATTATCAGTAAAATTGTCTTTGTTCTCCCTTCTGTGGCTGGTAAAGTGGTAGATTTTAGTATGAGATATACAAAGAATAACTTTGAAATTGGGTAATAAGCATATTAAACTGTTACATTTAAACCAGAATGAACTTTTAGCAGCTCTCAGTAAGGACGCTTTTACTGCATCATCAGAACTTGCAGACCGCAAGTCTGTGATGCTTTCATACATCTAAAGAATCACTGGGTTTGTCTGTGTGAAGGCCGAGGAGCTGCTCCTCTAGTTATTGTCAGCAACAACCTACTCTAGCTACAGTACAGGCATACCAGTGATGGTGGTGGTGGTTTGACCCTGGCTGGATGCCAGCTGCCCACCAGTGCTGCTCCAGTATTCTTCTCATCTGGCCAGGGGAGAGAAAATATAACGAAAAGCTTGTGGGTTGAGATAATGACAGGAAGAGATCACTCACCACTCACTGTCATGGGCAAACCAGATTTGACTTAGGGAAATTAATTGAATTTATTACCAAGCAAATCAGGATATGATCATGAGAAATAAAACCAAGTCTTCAAAACATCATACCCCTACCCTTCCTCCTTCCTGGGCTTAACTTCATTGAAAATCTCTACCTCCTCCTTAACCCAAGTGGTACAGGGGCGTGGGGATTGGGGGACTGCAGTCAGTTCACCACACATTGTCTCTGCTGCACCTTCCTCCACAGGGGAAGGCCTCCTCAAGCTCTTCCCCTGCTCCAGCATGGGGACTCTCACACAGGAGACTTCTGTAACACAAGTTCTTCCCACAGACTGCAGTTCTCCACTCTGGGTCCTCTTCATGTGGCTCAGTCCTGTAGACTCAGGCTGCTCCAGCAAGGGTCCCCCACTGGGTCACACGTCCTCCCAGCAAGCCTGCTCCAGCATGGGCTCCTTTCCACAGCAGCACAGTTCCTGCCAGGAGCCTGGTCCAGTGTGGGCTTTCCACAGGATCACAGCCTCCCTTGGGCATCCACCTGCTCCAGCATGGGGTCCCCAGGGGCTCTGCAGGTGGATCTCTGTTCTGCTCTGAACCCGCATGGGCTGCAAGGGCTCATCCTGTCGCACCATGGGCTACACCAGAGGCTCCAGGGAACTCTGCTCTGGTGCCTGGAGCACCTCCTGCCCCTCCTTCTTCACTGACCTTGGTTTCTGCAGAGTAGTTGCTTTCACATATTCTCACTCTGTTCTTCTCTGACTGCAATCTTCTTCTGCCCTTTTTTTTTTTTTTCCTTCTTAATTTTGTTATTCCAGAGGCATTACTTTCCTCACTGATCAGCTTGGCCTTGGTGAGCAGCAGGTCCAGCTTGGAGTTGGCTGACACTGTCTTCATCAGGGGGAAGCCTCTAGCCGCTCTTCAGGGCTCTAGCAGCTCTTCAGAGAAGCCACCCCTGTAACGCCCACACTACCAAAACCTTGCCAAACAAACCCACTGTTGTAATTAACTGCACCTAACCAGGCAGCTGAGATGTCCACAAGCCAACCTGGACTGCATAGTGCCACAATCTGCTAACTTCTGATCTTTTCCATTTCATTTCAGGGCCATAAACATATATGAAGAAGAATTTTTTTGCAATTATAGACAAAAACATTTTGAAAGCTGTTTTTCATAGATCACAAATCTATTAGATAGGTGTGATTGGAAGGTACTAGTAACATTACATGGATACAGTGGTATTGATTTGATTGATTTCCCACCCCATTACTCATATTTCTCCAAACATAAACTCTTTTGCATAGATTGATCATTTTTTTTTATATTTTTCAGTTTCTAATGAAAAAGTTTTCCCTGCCTGATGTTTAGTCTTGGCTTTTGTTTAAAAGGCAAAAATATAAAGTACTTTTCATTTAAGACTTTGCTCTTTGCCATTTTACTGAAAGGACTCAAAATGCACACTTTTAAAAAAATAGTTTATAAGTAAAGCAACCAGATTAAGAGAGTTTGTGTTTTGTGGGGAATATTCTAGAGATGGTTTCTCTGTTACTGCATGTCTATGTAGCTGAAGTTTAAAATTAGAAAGGCATGAGGCTTACTTAAACTGAGGTAAAATAGAGGAAACTAAGCTAAGAGGAATACTCTTAGGCTCCCTCTAAACATAAAGAAGGAAAAAGAAGTGCTTTTAGAGGGTGATTCATCCCATTGCTGCAATTTGAGATTAATCAGTCTGTACAGGTCATCATTCTTTAGACAGCTAGAAGGATGAGAAGAGTGGAATTCCACCCTCAGTCATTGCTTTTTGCATCTGCTGTATAACCATAGTTGTTTAAAACCATTCAGCCAAAGTTGAATTAAAAAGTTAACACCACATCTTAAGGAAACTCAGGACTCCTTCATTCATGCCACAGATACAAATTAGTAATGATGGACCTTCAGCCTTTCCACAAAAGAGGTAATTTCAGGACTGAGAAAAATAAATAATATAACATGCTTCTAGTAAATTACCAAATGATCATGTACACAAATAAATTACATTGCCCAAGCCACAGGCAGTACCATTGTAAAGAAAGCAGCGATGTGTTCTCTGAGGAAAACAAGTCAACAAAGCAGTGAGCTGGACTGCCTTAATGTGTAATGATACGGCTTAGTTGGTAGTATTTGTGGCAAAGCTGTGATGGCTTGCATTATTACATATGCTCATTTGCCCTCCAGAAACAAAGAGCATGGTTTAGATACTCATTTTAAGGTTTTAATATATCGAATGTCCGGTTATTCCTGATTGAGGAGATGTGCTTCCAGGAATAAATTAAGTTGCAAAATTAATTTTACATTTTCATAATTTCAAAATGCATTACTAGGCTTGGATTTTTCCTTTTTTATTTCTGGGGAAACCATCATCACAATCTGGTTTTCTGTGTGGCAGAAATGTTTCAAGATTGCTTTATTTTATTTCAACAT
The DNA here is from genome assembly GCF_015227805.2 of Hirundo rustica. Lineage (NCBI taxonomy): Eukaryota > Metazoa > Chordata > Aves > Passeriformes > Hirundinidae > Hirundo > Hirundo rustica. Next base: position 25,425,594 of record NC_053455.1, read on the forward strand.
AACAGGTTGCATCTTACAGTCTGCTTTTCAGTATGCTTCTCTTGATACTTCTAATTTAAGTTCTCTGTGTCATTTTTAGATCAACAGCACTGTATTCTGAGAGAAGACTCAGATGTAGTGTTCACGTTTTATAGAACTAACAATAACAGATTTATGATTTTAGTTCAATTACAAAGTTTTCTGAGAAAGGCTGTATTAGGACTGAAAATGGATCTTTCAAATTTAAATTAATTATTCCTGTCTTTGTATTATTGTCATCTTTCTTTTCCATATTTCTCTTAGGCTCCTAAGGGAGTGCATTCACGCAGACAAGCAGGAAAGGGCTGTGGTCTGGTTTGAGATCTTTAGGGTTTGCCACACAACAGTAATAGTAATAACATATGCTTGAACGTCCTTATTTCTTCTGGTTTCTCAGCAGAACTTAACAGGGGGCATTTAAGCTTTATAGGGTGGTCCGGACTTCAGGTATCTGGAAAGCTTGTGTGTCTCTGCTCCTGGGAGCCTGAGAAAAGTATTACCTTATTTATCTGTGCAGTGGCAAGTGCTAAATACTTAGTATAAATATCCTGACAGAGATGGGCCACCCTCTGCCTTGTCCAGGTGCTACCAATAATGTGCTGATAAATGATTCTTCAAGCACCCAGATTATTTTCTCCTTGTTTTGTATAAAATCTGGTCCAGTTCCTTCTTATATTTCAGCAGATGGCACTATAACTTAATTTCCTTGTATGCGGCCAAAATCTGGACACTTAATTCAGCATCACTGAATGTCTTTGTGTTTGTAAATTTTAAACCTCAAGAAGGCTATAGACAATACAAATATAATCTCTAATTTGCTTATATTAATTCTCAAGGCATTAATTTATTAAAATCCTTGAGTGGATAGGAGTTTCAGAATTGTGTAAATGTTATGTTGATTTTGCCAGCTATTAACTGGATGAAATGTTTCCATATTTGCAGTTCAGATGTAGTGCTTGCTAAAGGAAGAGAATATCCAGAATCCCAAACATCTCTTACATGCTGTAGCCAAACCTTTTGGGGGGAATAAAAGTCAAATACATGCTACCTGTTTATTTTTGCAGTTGCTGAATGCATCCATCTTCAAAAACTGAAGATCTATAATGGCAGTCAGTACGCATCACAAATTTGCCTTTGTTTTTCCTGTTAAACCAATTAAGACATCTGAAATTGCAAAAAGAAATTTATTTCTTAAACATTAGGTTTGGCAGCTTATAAATATCCAGCATAAAGGGAGATGAATTCATTATACCTTACTTCTATACTCAAGAGGTTACATATTCTCAGTAAATACTGAATGAAAAAGTGATGTCATTCAGAACATTCTGGTTTGATGAATTTTGGTGAGAAAAAAGATGGGAAGCACTTGCAGCAGTTTTCAATGTTTAATGTAATTTAAAATACATGATGTAATCCTGAGGAGTACAGTTTTTTAATCTTCCCTTTATAAATCCCAAATTCAGAGCATCCATGCCCAGTTACATGCGAGAGGATACAGAAAACAAATACTTTGCCATTTTGATCTTGTTCCTTCTTCCACCAGTCTTAGTCTGCAGTGTAATATATTTGTGTATGGGCTCTTCAGTGGGTCCCGTGAACCAGCTGGCGGTTCTCTTCCTGGGGGAGTCACTTTGTCCTGCTCATGTACTTCATGTAGAGCGGACTTGATAAAAATAATTCAGTAACAGTATAGCACTGTGTTAGCAGGGTGTGATATAAACATTAAAAATACCTTTTGTGAATTTTGTGAATTTTGTGATGGTGTAACGTGCAAGTGGAAGGTATGCAGCAAAGAAGTAAGTGGCAAAAACCATATTGAAATAATACCAGTGCAACTCACAGGATGAATTTCACATAAAATGGGCACAATTAACTTTTCTTTCTCCCTCCCAAGGTCTTCTAACCTGAAACTTCTTAAGATGCGGTTGTGGCTTGAGATTTCCTTTCTGAAAATTTTGATAATGTTAGATTATATTCAATATAGACAGCCTGATCTTTGATTTTGTACTTTAAAATTATTCAGTGCTATTCTCAAGCTAACCTACAGCTGTATGCTCCCCAGGGAAATTAAGATGGATTAGACCTTTTGTGCATCTATCTTCCTTTGTATTTCTCAGTGTAATGATGTGTATAAATATAAAAATACACTGCAATTGGAATGGACATCCTGCAACAGTTAGGATCTCTACTTCAACAGCAATTCAAGATTTATTTTCACTAGATAAAAAGTGAAGAACAGTGCTGATAACAGAGCTATGGCAAAGGAAGACATAGTCATGGCTGTAAAATAATGAAGACGCTTTAACTGTTTTAGTATTTTTTGTGCTATTTATATACAAGACCAATGGTCATCAAAATACATATTTTTTCATTACTGAGTTGCATTTATCCTCAGTGCTCATCCTCTCAGGAAGAGACCAAAAGAAACACATAAATCTCAGTGTTGTTTTCTGAACTCTTCTTTTAAAACCTGTTCTCTTTCTCTTGCAGTGAAAACTCACATGCAACAAGGATTAATTTCTGTTGCTGCTCGTACTGTGATAACACATCTAGTCAACCACTTAGGCCACTATCCAATGAGTGGAGGTCCCGCTATGCTGACCAGTCAAGTGTGTGAAAACAATGACAATCCATACAGTGAAAGTCCTGAGCTTTCTCCTGAACTTTTTGAGAATCCAAATCTTCAATTCTTTGTATTAAACAATACTTCCCTGGTGTCTTGCATACAAATCCAAGCAGAAGACGACATGCCTGGGGGAGGACTGTCTGCTGGACTTGCATCAGCTAATTCAAACGTTAGAATTATAGTGCGTGATCTGTCTGGCAAATACTCGTGGGATTCAGCCATTTTGTATGGACCATCATCTTTATGCGGATCTTCACAACAAACATCTTTTGCACTTTCATTATCTCAGCAAGATAAACCAGAAGATACTCTTTCATCTTTTGAGCATGTGGAGGATGTATCTGCAAGAGATGGAATTACACTCCAAGTTAAAAGGAAATTTAGAGACTCTGTACCAACATGGGATACAATTAGGGATGAAGAAGATGCTCTTGATGAGCTGCTGCAGTATTTAGGTGTTACAAGCCCTGAATGCTTACAGAGAACTGGTGTTTCACTCAACATCCCTGCTCCTCAACCAGTCTGCATCTCAGAAAAGCAGGAGAACGATGTCATCAATGCAATTCTGAAACAGCACACAGAAGAGAGAGAGTTTGTTGAAAAGCATTTCAATGATGTAAATATGAGGGCTATGGAGCAGGACGAGCCAACTTCACAAAAGCCACAATCAGCATTTTACTACTGCAGATTACTTCTCAGTATACTGGGAATGAATTCATGGGATAAAAGGTAAAACAACTTCTATCTTAAGAACTTTTTTTAAGGAACTGTGCTGTTCTTACCTTGTCATAGGGTTTGTTAAGACAAAAATATTCCAGGCCAGCTAACAAAAGAGAGGGGATGTGCAGCTAAGAGCCAAATGGCAGCTTTCTTCTGCTTTTCAGCCTGTTATTTAGAGAGACAGAAAGGATTCTGTTGGATTTATTGTGATTCATATTCTTTCCTTAGAAAGTGTTTAAAGGCAAATGGAAGGAGTGATGTATTTTCTTTGCATCCCATGTATGTTGCTGCAAGAATCATTACCTTTCGATGTCAGAATAATACTCAGAAAGTGTCATATTCTCAGCTATTGTGTCGCTGGACAGTGTCCTGCTGCTTTGTCTGCTAAAAGCATGCTTGCATGCAGCCTCAAAGCCTTGCATGTGTATTAGCTAATGAGAAAGATGTGTCCCCTACTATTTATTTCAACATTGGCTGTGCTTGAGTACTGTTTGAATATTGTTTAGAACAACAGGAGAGAAGCCATGTTCAATTACAGAAGTAATGTCTCTTTACATTATTATTTTTGTGTGGGTGTAGTTAAGTGCATGTCTATGTATGCATGGGGGTTTGTACAAATACTAGCATCCTAGAATTGATGGGTCTTTCTGAAATCTTCTTCTGCCATTGCTTTCAATTTCAAGTATTAGAATCATTAATATATTTTCCTACTATGAAGGGAAATGGATATTTGGTAAAAGAAAAAAAATCTGTGTCACTGAGGTATCACTGGAATGAGACAAAATGTTGGTGTTACAACCCTTCTTATTTGGGTCTTTAATTCCTCAAAGCAGTCTGGTTTTGAGTGGGCTGCTCTTAATTCCACAATGTTTTGTGGGAAACATCTTAAGCACAGTTGAAAAGACATGAAAACTGCCTTTCTTTTTCTAACATACTGTTTTTGTTTTTTGTTTAAATTGTTACAGCTGTCTGGGTGATTACTAAGCTGTTCTGCTCTGTAGTTCAGGGTATCAAAAGTTCTATGTTGAATGCACCAACTCTCTACAACAGTAGACTAATGGGGGTGTCTTTTGTCATTACACATATATATTTTATGGTTCTTCTGTAGATAAATGAATCCCAGGCAAATCCAATGGGTTGACAGAAGAAAGTGGAAAGAAATAAAGGTTATGCTCAGGGCTGTAGTGAATATAGAAGATTTGCTGGAGTAAGAAAAATTGCTTATCTATATTTTTAAAGATGTCTTAATTTTTATATATTAAGAAAGGACTGTTGAAAAGACAGAAGCATTTGTTGACTGTTCCTGAGTGGACCTGGGTATGTTGTTGTACCATTCTTGTACTGTTCTGTATCCATCAGTGAAGAGGTAATAAAAGAGTTACAAATTTTTCTGTTTAGAAGGAGCTTTCATCTGCTGAAGAAAAATGAGAAGTTACTTCGAGAACTCAGAAATTTGGACTCAAGACAATGGTAAATTCTTTTAATGACTGCCTACTTACTTGTTTTAAGTGTGCTTTTACTCAAATGGCTCTAATTGCATAGATGTGAGAGTTGAGCTGACTTTCTAAAAAGTTTTTTAAATTATTAATGTATTTTGCATCGTATTGTCATTTTTTCTGTTATATTGAAGTTGCATTGATTTTATTTGTAGGGTCAAATTCTGCACGTAGAATACCATGAGATAAACAAATTTTTAGATATCTTATAATTATGAACATTTGTATATGCATAATGTTTAATTCTTTTAAAGCTTAGATATATCAAAGTCTTCACATTTTAAGCTTTGGTTGATTGTTTAGCTGTTTCAAATGGTCCCAGTATTTGAAGACATGGACCTCTAGTAGGAATTGTAGCACCGAATTAAAAACTGACGTGTTTTTGTAGAAATTGAAACAAAACCCAGCGGAAGTTGTAGAAGTATGAGAAACCATCTCCACTTGTTTGAATGTCTAACAACAACAACCTGTCAACAGAAGACAGTTAAATGATGATGATCTTTAAAAAATGTGTAACGATTCTTCATTGAGTTGCACATACACTCCAAATGGTGCAGTCAGTACAATCCTGGATCTTAGACGAAAGGGGTAAATGCTGCTCATGTATAGCAAAACTTGAGGCTCTAGAGAGGATGACACTAGAAAGGACAGAATGAGAATATGAAAATATAGGGGTTATCCAAAAAGAAGCCATACCATTTGTAATGTAATTCCACTATGCATTTTTTGTGCTTTAAAAGCCGTGCTCTGTATGTATTGTTTGCATATTTTAATTTTATATTAGTTAAGGCACTATCATGCAATGATCATTCTGTTTTACAGCCGAGAGACACACAAGATTGCAGTGTTTTATGTTGCTGAGGGACAGGAAGATAAACACTCCATTCTTACGAATACTGGGGGAAGTCAAGCCTATGAGGATTTTGTAGCTGGTCTTGGCTGGGAGGTATTTATTAAATGTTTTTATCCTAGCTTTTTTTACAAAGACAGTTACTGATACTTTCATATGTTACAAGTCTTTGGCTCTTCAACATTACTCACAAGAACTGAAATACACTGGTTTAAAAATGGGATTTAGAGAAGAATCCCTTTTTTAGTTTCATTAACAATACTAGCCATTTAAATTCAAGCTCTCAACAACTGAAGAAAGTTTATGCAGGCAAAGATAATACTTTAATGTGCAGTCCTGTACTTGGCTTTCATGAGCTGATTAGGAGGCACCTTGATTTCCGTGTAAGCTTTTGAAGCGTTAAGTCCATTGAAGTTTGAGCTTTGCTCAAATTTAAGACTTCGAAAAGTACAGACAAGCAGCTTCTCAAATACCTCTTCTTCCTGCCTTCCACTGCAGGCCTGTATCAGATCACACACTCCATTCAACTTCTCTTCCAGCAGTCAGAAATATTGTGATCTACCCCATCATCTGTGTGGGCCTACAGCTCTTTAGTCACTTGTTAATACTGCCGCAAGGATTTCCTTTTTTCCATCTTTCTTTCAGGTGCACAGGATTAATTACCACTATAAAGTTCAATTTGGCACTGTTGCACAGAATACAGGAATGGCTTTTGGTCCTGCTTGGCTGTATAGGAAGCTGCAGGTTTTTTGCTCCTCTTGCAACTTGTGCTCATCAGGGGTGTCCACATGAGTGTCTCTTATTTACTCTTTGTGTTTCTTTACTCCTTAGGTATAAAAGGACACTACCAGATTAACTGTGTGGATAATGACTCTGACTTTCCCACAGGAACTGAGGAAAACAGTTACAAGTCTGCTGACTTTCATGAACATAGATGTTTATTTCCCACATTCAGGAGGAAAAAAACAATACTAGTACCATGAAATATCCTTCTTTAGTGGTTTAATTCTCTTAGGCAGTATTAGCTAGCTTAAAGAGTTGCTAATTTGGATTAATATTCCGTAATGAGACAATATTTTAACATTAAATTCTGCATCATTTAGTGTCAAGAAAACAAATATATCCCATGTGGGCAGAGATTAAATGTATTCACATCTGAAAAAACAACTTTTTATAGTCACTGTTTTAAAGGCAAAACATCACATTAAACATGATAGCCATATTAAACTTACTTAATAGTCAGACTATTTCCCATTGATCTAAGATTTTAAAACTTATTTACAAACTATCAGTTAGTTTCCTGAGAATTTTTTTTTTTTAATATTCACAGAAAGAAAATTTCTCAAAAAATATATATGGAAGGTAATAAATTCCCTGGCTGTTACACAGAGTTTTTCCAAAGCTCAGGTTAAGGTTGATGTAGTGTCAGAGAATTTTAAAAAATTCAGAAAGCACTTGAAAGTGACTACAGTCAAACTATATGGGAATAACGCAGTAAATATTATTTACACAATCTTTCCTTTCTTTTAATCTCATCTTTCCAGTAGCTTCTGTGGTGACCATGGAATATGGAATGCTATGGCACTGCAGATGATTCCCAGTCTAGTCAGCAAGTCTGAGCTCTTTTAGAAACAAAATGTAACTGCACTGTTGGGAAAAGGATCTTCACTTTTAAAGTTCAGTTGAAAGTGCATTTTAAAATATAAAGAGTTCAATGATAATTTTCATTACCTGATAATTTTTTTCTTGTAAAGTTTTATGGTCTCTATTTCTAGGTAAATCTCACAAACCATTGTGGCTTTATGGGAGGACTGCAAAAGAACAAAAGCACTGGATTGACCACTCCATATTTTGCTACCTCAACAGTGGAAGTAATGTTCCATGTGTCAACAAGAATGCCTTCTGATTCAGATGACTCTTTAACAAAAAAGGTAGGTGTCTCTGAATGAATAGTGTTCTGTTGGTAATAAACCTACAGAAATTAGAGTCAAATTCCAGTAACTTTAAAAAAAATCCAACACAACAACAAAACACCATAAAATATCATAATGTCTTTGCCTGATAAGTTGGTATATTCTCTGCCAGTTTCTAATTTTACTATACTGGTGATTTTTTGCTATCATTGTAATTGTTGGCAAGAACATATGTAAAGTGGGGAAAAGTGCAGGGAGGTAATGATTGGTGTAGAAGAAAAAGTACTACATCTGAATGATATCTTAGTACTTTTGAAACCTTAGATGCCAATTAAGAAATATGGGGTGACTGCTTTCTGAGATGACTTTATTTACCTAAGGGTCACATGCAGGTTATTAACATAATTTTCCCCTTTAAAAAAAAAAAAAAAAAAAAAAAAAAAAAAAAAAAAAAAAAAAAAAAAAAAAAAAAAAAAAAAAAGTTAAAAATATGAAGACAGTGTTTATTGTATATAAAGTGTTTTGTCCTGGAAGAGGGACAGATTCTCAACAGTGATATGATCTCTTAAAGCTGCATTAAGAAAAAAAAGCATTTAAAAAAATATTTTCTGTGTTGGTATTTTTTTCTTTAGAATTTAATAAATTCCACATTAGTGGTAATAAGTTACAATCTTGAACATGTGTCCTGTTATGAATGAACAATTAGCTATCCTCAGACTATCCCCCCATCCTGCATACATACATCTTCAGATGTGCTAATCCATTCACTAGACACGTTAATGAGCACTGGTTGAAGTGTAATATTGGAGGAACTGAAGCTGGTTGACCTCAGCATGGACTTTAATACTTGTAATTAAATTAGATGGTAGACAGTTAGTAAAGAGAGAAATAGCCATGCCTCTGGCAAGCTTCAATTATTAATGACTTCTTTTTCTTTGTGTTCAACTTGAAGAAAAAATATTATTGTTCTTATTATAGACTGACTATGAATTCTAACTTCTCACTGTTCTATCTCAGGTTGGTTTGGTTGGTGTGGGGTTTTTTAATTAAAAACGCTTTGCTTGTGTGCCTGTGATGCTGCATCCTTTCTGTTCTTTATTTCCTGAAGTAGAGTCAGGGTAATACTAAGGTTGTTAAATGATTTATAGAAGTGGTTAATAGCAAAAATAACTCATTTTAAAATTAGATTGTTGCTAGTGTTTTACTACAGAACAGTGTGTGTGGGGGGGTCTTTTTAAGATGACTGACTTCTTTATTTTTTAAACAAAAGCCTGGTTTTATAAAACATAGCTTGTAATTAACCTTACAATGTTTGTTTATAATCTCTTTGAATTAGATCATTACAAAGTGTTGAAAAGGGGAACGGGTCACAGTGAAAAATAATTAATAGTGACTGATTTGAAAATGCTCTGGACTTCAGCAGAACACAGAGGCAAGATCTCATGTCTGTTTCCAGGAGCATGTCATGAATGAGCAAAGGCATTGCAAAATGACCAGCAAAGGCATTGGCAAAATCAGGTTTAATATTCAAATAAAGGTGTGACAGTTCATTGGCAAGTTTCAGTCTACTGCCTACTGGATGCTTAAAGCACACAGAGAAAAGTCAGACTAAAACATACGATCAATCAATCAATCTAAAACTGAGATCAACCAAGTATGATCTGTGTGGAGGCTGGGGATGAAAAAAGGGTTAGAATAGGAAGGGGTAAGGATAAAAAGCAATGAGGAAGATCCTCCTAATGAGTCACAAGGTTCAGAGTGGACCCACTTGCCAAACTTAGCCCCAGACTTGAATGACAGTTTAGGCTTAAAGCTTTTACCAGCATGTAGACTTAACAGCACTTAACATCAGTAACTTAATTTAAATAATTTAACAAAAGTTTATATAGAATTTACTGTAGCACAACAGTAACTCACGGGCCTAACTTGCACATCTAAAGTACTTTAGCTGAGAGCAAGGTTCATAGTACAGTAGCTATAGCACATTTATGCTTGCATGTACACAGATCTAAAGGAGTATGTACGAGGTATCTACCTGTAAACAATTCTCCTTGACTTCAGTGAACTACTCATGTCGGATGCCTTTGCATCTTCTCAACTAGTGACGGGGTTGATCCTTGAGCAGGAGGAGCCCAGTCTCCATTGGTGGGATTTAACAGCAATCCCCTGCGTACAACAAACTTAAGAGTTTGCTGCCTCTGAAAGAGTGTCCCACTCGGAGGGAGATGGCTGGCTGGAGCCAGCTCGTGGTCCAGGAGAGCTCAAAGGGTCTCAATTCCAACCAATGTTTATAGGGCTGCAAGAGAGTTTAATTAATAGTTTAATTCATAGTAATTTTCCATTCTGTCCACAATTTGGGTTGGTAACTTTCTTTGAAAGTTTGATTACAACTTCAATTACCAGTTCCCCTTGGGCTATTATTCATGCAAGAAAAACAAGTTTCCAAGGTTGTTCATTAAAAACAGGAGCTCATTAGAGAGCATAAGTTCCTGGGACCAGACGGTGTTTCTGATAACACTCAAGAGGAGCTTAGCCCAGGTACTGTCTGTTAAGACCGAGGCCTAATGAGCATTTCCAAGATGTTAGTGCAGGCTGAGAGGGTAGGGAGGGATACACCGCCACAGAACACCATGCATGAGCTGTTCTTGACAGGCAAGGTTCAGTGCTGGTTCAGGCTTCCTCTGACTCAGCTTCTGAAATTGTGTCAGCTGGGCTTCTTAACAATTCCAGCTTACTCCAGGCCTGTTTCTCTCCTGCTTTACCAACAATCTCACTCATCAGTAATTTGGAGTACTTGAGGTCTGTATGGATATGTAGAGTGTATCAATAGATTGAGATTGTATTTGTGGTTCAGCTACTGGTTGACTGTTTAATCAAGCTAATGTATTTCTCTGTGGTTTTCTTTTCTGTTAGCCCTCAGTGTGTTGATTTTGTTGTTTTTAAGGACATTTTTCCAAGAACAGAGGTTTGTGAGCCTCTCCCTCTGTCTCTCTGTCTCTCTTCCCTTCCCTAACAGTTATTGGCCCATTCCAATCAAATCTAATAGAGACGTGTAAAAGCTGTTCATTTTGTGTATGTTTAATGATGATGTGCTGAGTAAAGGAGACAGAGTAGGTGAGACTTGAGTGCTCCTACTCAGTAAGTAAAGACTTTGTGGGAAGAAGCATGAGATATCAAGGTCCCAGCAGCAAAGAGAGATGTTAAGAAATTCATCCTAAACTTGAGAGAGGCATCAGCTGAAGTTGACATCTTGGGATAAACCGGCAAGTGCTATCAGGAGACATGAGTAGGAAAAGTCTTCTTTACTGTTTGTGCAACTACTCACGCTGCTTGGACTGAACATATCAGTAAAAGGATTGTGTTTTATGAAATCAGCTCACACACACTATCAAAATTATTTGCGAACCATGTGAGTGCTAACATGTGAGTTCTAATTGTTTTGAGTGCATGTACTGTTCGTGACCTTCAGAGAAAAGTTGAGATTTGAGCTTCTCTACAGGTCTTTCATGTGATTTTTTTGTCTGTTTTATTCAACGAGAGAAAAGCCAACTTGCAGTAGTTGGCTTCAAATGGCTGCAGGTTTTTATATTGTAAATGTGCCTAGAGGTACATGATAGGTTCTTCTTATAAATGGAAATTAAATTAAATTAAAACAAAACTTCTTCCTGCCAGTTGAGCCACTGTAAAATCAAGATTCTGCTGTTTCAGGGGCTAAGCCATTTTAGAAATGATTTTCCATCAGTCTTAGAGAGTAGTAAATTAAACTTTTAAGTTTCTTGATACCTCTGAAACATTTGTTTCTGAAGATATGAACAAGAACAAAAAAAGACATGAATTCAAGAACTGATGAAAAACTTCTGATTGTGTAAAGGAACTTAATGTTAAAATACACACGTAAAATATTCTGGTTTTCTTAAAATTAAAGGTTAGAGTAAAAAGTATTTACACTAACCTAAGGACTAAATAATGTGAAGATTCAGTTCACAGAATGAAAAAGGTTGTAGAGGCTCATAAATGAGCTATTACCTGTCTAGTTCCTCCTTCCTTAGGAGGAACTTACTAAAGGAGTGAAGGTGTTGTAAGTAAGAATTTTATACACACAGCATGTAAATAAAAAGTAATATTCTTGTTAGTGATTGAAATACTAATTAATCTTGAGCTTTTGGTGTATTACATGATTCTAAGTTGTGCATGACATGATCCTAACCACATAAGATTGTTACAGCTCCCAGTACTTAGGGTTTTTTGTGTTGCTAACGTGTATTGGGAACTTGAAGGTTTATAGATGTGAATTATCAGTACAGTACCTTTTTGAGTCACAATTAGATACACATATTTCTAGAAAACCAAACCAAACAAAAACCCCAAACACACTATAGTTATCGAGACAAAGTTTTGTGAAAAATTCATCTAGAAGGTACGTGCACTGTAGACAGTAGTGCTGTTAACATTAAATGGACAAAAGTCACTGCATAAAGCCATTACTTCATATACCTCGGCTTCTTTTGTTCTTTTTGTAATAAACACTTCCATTTTTGAAGAAGAAAATAGTTGAGGCTAGCTGTTATAAGAAAATATAATAGGTTTTTTTCTTCCTCCTTTAGGAAAGTGGGTATTAGAAATTACAGTAATTTTGGCAAGAGTTCAAGGGTTAATGTAACAGATAAATAAAAGGAATTTTCTGTAAATTGAGCCCTGCATTATTTCACTTGTCTTGCCTTTCCAAACCTAACTCATTTAATTTTAAAAAGTAAATACTTAAATTCTTCCTGACAGTGTGCTTTGCTTTTACTATCGTTTATTACTTCAATTATAGTTGGTATCACTTAGAACAATCTGCCATTTGGAAATTTCAGTATAGCCTGCAGCTTAGTTTAAAGTCTGGCTGCTATTGTAACATGTACAGCATATGACACTAATGTATCAAAATTAGATTTGATCGTCCCTCCTGGTTATATTTATTTCACGTTTCTTTTGTATTCAGTTAACATAAATGTATTAGGAGAGCTGACACATGATGATGGTTATAGAGTAAGAATATTTTAAAGTATTTTGAGTTAAATTTGAAATTTCAGGTAACCTAACAGTCGGTCATTTTTATATATTTGTTCTAATGGAGTAGAGTTTCAAAGCAAGCATAAAAAAAATCTGTTTGTCTCTTTTGTCTCCTCAGGGCTGTCTTCCCGACAGCTCAGGTTTAAAATGGCTAAAACAAAGCTCTTAATCTCTTTCTCATTGCCACCTTTCTGGATCACCACAGATAACATGACCATTGTGCCTGCCACTTGTGCCCATAGCCTGAAATCATCTTTAATTTGGTCCACTTTCTGGATTCTTACATTCATTCTGTGCTTACAACTCTTCTTTTTCCCACCTGACACTTTTTCCAACATAACCTTTCCATACACACTGGTAACATTTATTCTCTGTATCGTAAACTCCTGTTTTGGTTGTTGAACCTTCCTTTCTCTGGTCTTGACACCTTCATTCTTGAAGAATGCTGATATAAACAACATTTTTCTAATCTTTAACACCTTTTTACATTTGCACACCTTCTTTGTATTTGTCCATCTCCATTTTGTGTCATGTCTTATGCCTAGATAATGAACTCTCTAGCATGGTTTGATCTGCATTTAGAGTGCTGGAATACTGGTGTGTAACCTGTAGTTCCAGGTGTTTCCAGTGTATCACCAGTTGCTCAAAGTAGAATATTATTTTAAGACTTTTTATTGTTTATATTATTGCAGTGACTTATGTCCCTGGTACTGATTTGCACTTTGTTAGGCTTACTGTGATGTAAGAAGTTGTAAATTCAGGAAAACAAGGTCAGGAAGTAAGTGTGAAGACAACTGGTGGTGAGTTTGGAATAACCATGAACACAGAATTCAGTCTTGACAGCTGTCCATTCTGTGTGCATCAAATCCCATTCTGTTAAATAACACTGGGACCACACCTTCTTGGGAAATTATGTTTTTGTTGGTCCTCAAAAGGTTTCAGTGAGCAGAGGTAGTTGTAGCTTGGTATATTTCTCCTACTTGTGTCCAGGACGCTGAATTCTGGAACATTTCCAATTCAATACAAAGAAATAAAGAATCCAGATTAAAGTAGAAAGATGTTAGGCTCTCATTCTCCTGTGGTGTAATAATTACAGTGAATGATGGATTGTCAAAATGTTTGCTGTGCTTGCAGGAGATTTTGGTTTTTAGCACTGCTGAATTTCAAGGTTCTCAAATGAAAAATTGAAAAGAAATCTGAATTTCTTCTTTCTTAAATGTTTTATGCAAAACCTAACTGATGAAATAGGCCAGGAGGTCATTTCAAGTCAATTTCAGGTATCAGATCTCTTCCATGAATCAAGTATTGTTGATCAGTCAAGTTACCACCATTTGTGCTCTTCCAGCTTTCTTGCTGAAAGGAAGTTTTTCTTGCTGACCGAGGTGAGGACATCTGAAAGAGGCAATAAGGAGCACTGTGATAGTAGTGTCAGAGCTTCTTCTGATCTAAGCTTGAAAAAAAACAAATTTCTTACCCAGAACTTAGTTATTCTCCAGACATAAAATCAGCAACATGCAACCTTGTTTTTTTGTCTATTATTTTTGTCAGTCATCTGACTACCTATAATAGAAACAAGGTTTTGATCCTGAGTAGTTCTCTTATGGTTATATACCACCATTTATACTTTGTATCATCATCCACCTACTTGCATCCTCTGATTTTGACTCTTAATCCGTTACCTGTCACAGAGATGCCGTTCTTCATTTTACTCAAACTGGGTCATTACAAGATCATTCTTGATAGTAATCATGAGGTGAAATACATTTGAAAGGACTTGGAACTCTGAAATAATCTGATTCATTTTCCTTTTCCTCTGAAGTTGTTTCTGCTTTTAGCCCACACATATATACATGAGTATTAAGCAAACTTTGAAATTGGAAAGAAAAGTTGCTGATGGCTTCAGTACACTTGGCATCCAAAAATATGTGTCCTTTGTCAGTAATCCTGCTGAAATAACCGCACAGTACACTTTTATCACAGTAAAATCTGTATCAGTCTAATGTGAAAGCATGCATCAGTAGTGATGTTTCATCTGAGTAGCTTTCACAGAAGTGCAAGAACTTGTATCCTATCTGACTAACTGCGGGTATCAGTAACAGGTAAACAGGAACAACCTTTGATAAATGAAATTCAGAGGCAATGATGCCCTCAAGAAGCTGCAGTATCTAAATTCTCTATATGTTTTGGATTTTGAAGCTGTTTATTTGGCATGTACACTGTCACCATCACTTGTTTCTAACAGTCTATGTGTTTATTGTCTCTGAGTTTATTGTCTCTGAATGCAAAGATGGCAAAGTAAGGAGTAAGGAAAAATTATTTTATTAAATAGTTCAATATTGCTGAATTATGAGTGGTGCAGTGCAGTGATGGTGTATCGGCCCCATTTCTGCTTTTTGGCAGTTAGTCCAGTGAGTTCAGTCATGTTCCAGATGGCCATCCCTCAACCTAGGACAATGTGGGTTTTTTACATTCCACAACACTTCATGTCCAAACTGATTTACCTCATGCTTTCTCTTTGGCTGGGCAGCCTCATTCTCCCTGAGCTTTTCACTTGATTCTAAGTGTGAGCCTGTCAGTCCCTGATGCCTTATCATGGTCATATTTCAACAGCTAGTTTGACTGTCACTTCACTGAGGAAACAAAATGGGATTTTTTATATTTTTTTTTAATCTGACGTGCAACTCCTCACTGACTTCTCTGGTGATATAGCCAGTTTAGGATGTGACAACCCTACTTTCCACTCCTGTCATGCTTCGAAAAAAGGTGCCAACAAGTTTTCTTGGGCTATGTTTGACGCCAGTAGAACGAAATGAGCTGAATTTAAAGCAAAAACCTGGCATATATTTTCCCCCCTCGGATCATGTTTGTGATCCATTTTAGAAATTATCACATGCCTGAAGAGAGAAGTTGGTTAACTGTGGCCAAAGGAGAGGAGGCCAAGGATAATGATTTATTAGACAGCCATGCTAGAGGAGACTGAAATGAAGCAGAGCCTTGTGTAAACTTAAAAGATAGAACTCTGCCCGGATGAAAATGGGGCTGTTCTGGTGCCACCATGCATGGTTTCTTTAATTAATGTTTTGCTGAAAAACTAAGAGGTAAGAAGGAGAAGTTGCTTTTCTGGTGATTTGGGGGGGGTTGGAGGGTTTTTTTTGTTGTGAATTTTGGAGTTCATTCCTCCAAGCTGTAGCCAGGAAACTAAAAACAACTAAATGTGCTTCTTGTCACTCTCTTGTTGCTCTACTGACTTTATTGCTTTCTACAACTACATGAAAAAAGAGGTTGTAGCAATGTGGAGATCAGTCTCCTCTCCCAAGTAACAAGAAACAGGAGAAGGAAATGGCCTCAAGTTACACTAGGGGCTGGATATCAGGAGAAACTTCCTAAGAGAAAGAGTTGTCAAGCATTGGAACAGGTCAAGCATTACCCAGGGAAATGGTGGAGTTGTCATCCCAGGTACTTAAAGGTACTTAAAAGATGCACAGATGTGGTGCTTAGTGATGTTTTAGTGATGGACTTGACAGTGTTAGCTTAACACATGATCTTGATGATCTTGGAAGTCTTTTCCAGCCTAAATGATTCTATGATTCTAAGGTAGGAGAGAGTCAGTTTTGCAGTTAATTGTCTTTTATGATGTTTGTCATTGTTAAGTGTTATCCAAGGGTCCTTCAGCTGCTGTTTGTTGCACATCAGCCATTCAGGTTGCTGTCTGGCTTTATTCTAATCTAGTAAAATAAAGCTCAGTGTTGGTATGTTGCTTTAACCAATTCTTTTGCTGGGTTGGGTTTAAGTGTTGATGCAGGAGTGTCCCTAAGTAAGTGCTATTCAAAATAATTCAGCCATCTACACAATAGGCAAGAACAGCTGGCTTCAAAGGCACCACAGCCATTTTAGAGTAGGTGTATATACAGTCTGATCCAGACAAAACAAATTACTTGTTGAGCATCAAAGAAATGGGGTATTAAAGCCACCTGTCCTTTGCCCAGTCCAACACTGAAGAAAATCCTTTTTTTAATACAAATACAACCCTGTTCTTCGGTGCAATGCAATTTAAAGCGAACAGAGAAGAGCAGAGACAGCTTTTTTTTTTCTCTCTCTTTTTTTTGAGTCTGCTGCTGACAACTGGTGTAGTATCCTTCAGATAAGACAAAGCATTCCAGGAGGTTTTGTAAAATAAACAACTGAATAATTGCAATTAAATTTCTCTGAAGACTGTGTATGTGTTTCGCTTTTATTTAAAGTGCATTTGCATTCTGAAAGTGCTATGGCAAATTGTTGCTTTTTTATATAGAATAACTTCTTGTACATGCTCAGAGTGGTATTTGTATGTTACGCGTTAACAGCAGTGTTCACAGTGCAGTCCTTTCAATAACGTCAAGGTGATTGTTTGACAAATTCCACCTACCAAAAGCTGCGGAAACAAGCTAAAAACAGGGGTGAAGACAATTGTCTGTAAGTGGTGATGCACTAGGAGATAAAAGATAATCCAGTTGGAATTTTCAGAAATAACTCTTACTGGAAAGAATCTCACATTTAATAATCTGAATGTATTTGATCAGTATACATCAAGCCTTGCTACATGATGTGAACATTTGTTTTAAGATGATAATGTTTATCAGAAGGAGTGTTTTGTGCAGATAATTCCAGAGTGTTCAAGGAGTTCCTTAATCGGGTTAGGTGATTACATCTGAGGATACAGCATGGATTTGGAGGAACCCATTCAGCCATTCTGAACTAGATCATGAACCATTTTGTAGTTTGTAGCGGAGGAGGATGTTATTTTTACAAAGGTGTCCAGGTTTCATGGAAAATGAGCATTTATCTTAGTTATTCTGGGAGCTATGGAGAATGCAGTAGCTATTCTCCTTTAAAAGCTTTTTGTTTGTAGTAGGGAGTTTGGAATTTGGCTAGAATGATGAGGTTAACTTCTCTGATATGTAACTTTTAGAAAGATGTCCATTCACACTTTAGAAGCTCATACAGAATTTAGTAATTTTCTGCCGATCAGTGATGGCAGTCTTGAACACATTTTAGTATATCAGGTTGAACCACTGCATTCTTGAGATAATAGCAACAAAATTTTAGCTTCCAGTAGGAAACAAATATTCACATATCTGTTGATTTAAATAGAAATTAACACCAGTGTATAAAAATATATAGCACAAACCTGTGCTGTCAACTAATACACTGAAATTGTAAAAGAACTGTTGTGTCATTTGGTTATTTTACTCATTTTTCTTCATGTGTTTTTAGTGGGTTTGTCTTTTTAAATATGTACATTTAATATAGCTGTATGGCTATAGAATATTAATTAAGAATATTCAGATTGATGAAATGTTATCCCTGATTTTCCAGCTAAGACATTTAGGAAATGATGAAGTACACATTGTCTGGTCAGAACATACTCGAGATTATAGAAGAGGAATAATTCCAACAGAATTTGGTGATGTTCTTATAGTTATCTATCCCATGAAAAACCATATGTTCAGTATCCAGATCATGAAAAAGCCTGAGGTAAGAGTCTGTTTTCTTTTGTGTTTCCTTCATGTGTTTAACATGAACTGAGTTTTGTTTAGAATCTGAGGTTTTGGTATAAAAGATTGATCCAACAACGTGATGTCTTAAGCAGGAACAGTTGCAGCGGTGGTAGGAGGGAAAAGGAAGAGCTCAGTGAGAACAGTGTGCAGTCAAATAAGTAACTTGAAATTGCAAAGGCATGATGCTCTAAAGCATACCTGCTAACAACATAATCTGGAAACAAAGCTAGAATATTCTACATAATAATTTAAATTTTACAGTAAACTTGTAGAATGTTTTTATCAAATTTGATACATAACTGAGGTAGTTGAATAATGGCCTGTTCCAGCTTCCTCCATCCTTGTCATATTCACCTTTCTTCCTCTCAAACCTATTTTTTTACTTTCTTCCTAACTCCACACAAGAATTTGGAGATGAATTCAGTAAAGCAAGACTATTCAGCCCTTAGGCATGAGAACAGACATTCTTTCTAATGACTGTTCCTCAAATGTCAATGCTGACCCTGTTGTTAAAACAGTGGTTTAGGGTTGTGAATACTAAACTGACCGAGTAAAAGTAGTCATGAGTTTTTGTACTGCATAACTTCTGTGTGTGATGTCACTTGCCATGTATTTCTATACTTCATTAAAATTGTTACTACAAGCACTCATATTAATAAATAAGGTATGACAGAAATAGGATTACCTCATTATGATGATTGCCTCTATCTATTGATAGGCATGAAACAATAATCAGTCTTGTTATTGTTGGATTACTTACACTTTTAACTAATAAGTATATCCTTTCTTTTACTACTTTAACTACAAGCAGTTGTATTATTGGGACCTTGCAGGTTAAGAAGAAAAGCGAAAGCTGCTAAAAACAGGGGTTGTTGTTAGTCCAACAACAGTAAATGACTAATGGCAAAAATATTACAGGGATCTAAAATTGTTTTGCAGTGTTTGTCTCCTCTTAGCTGAAAGAATATTTAGTGTACACTCTGCTCCCTTTGCTGAGCTGATGCACAAATTTTGCTGCTCTTCTCCTGCTTTATGTCAGCAGCTTCAGAACCTTATTCACATGTACAGGAAATGAAGATACTTAATACTGAATGTTTGTTTTGTTTTGATCGCAAAATGATGACTGATTAGAGAGAAATGTAATGCCAAAACATAAGATCTATCTGTTCTATTCACCTTTTATGGGTTAGCTATTCTAAATATTGAGGTTTTCTACTGATCTCACAAATAAGGTTTTACAATTAGGCTCCAAAGAGGTGAAACTTTCACCACAGATTTCTTCTGTAAAGGGCTTACAGTCTTTTTGTTTAGATACTGTAGAAAGGAAGAAGAACAGAGGAAAAAAAAGAAAATAGAAGGTGAGGGTCAGTACACCAGTAGCTGTATGACACTTTCACAGTGGATTGGTCCTTACAGAAATGTTAATAACTCGAGCCATGATAAAAAGTATTTTAGAATCTGAGTAATTATTTCTTTTGCTTCTTACCATCTATAATATTATCATCTAGCCTATCAACCTCATAAACATCATATGCATGACTTTTCCTAGGAGTTTTGCAGAAAATGTTGTAAATGATCTTTGATGAGACATAGTATTCAAATAGTTGCTTAATTTTTTTTCAAATGCTGTGTTATCTGTTGCCAAGGATATCAAGCAGTTATATGACTGTATATTTCCACAAGAGAAAAGGTCTGACTTGCAACACAATAACTGGTTTGATTATCTAGCAATGAGGAGGGAAAAAGACATATATTTGAGTGCTCTATTGTTAATGTTGATTGCTAATTGTTATAGCTATGATCTTGTCTTGCTTTATGTTGAACTTCTTAATATTTTATTCAGGTTCCATTTTTTGGTCCACTCTTTGATGGTGCTATTGTGAATGGAAAAATTCTGCCTATTATGGTTCGTGCGACAGCTATAAATGCAAGCCGTGCATTGAAATCATTAATCCCGTTATACCAAAACTTGTATCCTTTCACTCAAATGGTTTCCAAGGCATATACATTCCCTTGCAGTTCTACAGATATGATATTCATGTTTCTTTCTTTTTTTTCAGATTAATATAGGGATTTTTCTTTTTTTTTTTACGGTGATGGTGCCTTTAGGGAGCTTTAACCCACAGAAGAGCATTCAGATGAAGACCAGCTTTTTTAAAATTAAATAAAGAATAGATCAAGTCCTGAAAAATTGCCTGTTTCTAATATTGTGTAGCATGGACTAGCATGGATTTGTCATTTTTTGTTAACAAAATTATTTTAATGACCATTTTGTGAGTAGTCTTTCTAAAATAGCAATATCATGATGTTAATAGATGTTAATAATTTTACTTTCCTTGGGATATTAGGTATTTATCCAGTATTAGTGTGACTTAGTTTTATTTTCTAGTTCTAAGAATGCTGCTTTCCTTCAAGGTGAGAAGAAGAATGCTGCTTTCCTTCAAGGTGAGAAGTTTATTAAACTTCCGTCATATGGATTTTGTTATTCAGTTCAGAATGCAAAGCTGATGTCAAAATCATGTTAGTGTCTTTGTAAATGTGTCAGAAAAGGCTGTCTCTCTTCTGTTGTTGTTGTTGTTGTAACTGAAATCGTATGTTTTGGAGGGGCTGCTCTTGGAAGAGTAGATTTATCAACCATAAATTAAAAAAACATAAGGTAAGTCAGTCACTTACACCCTTTTCCTTACTTAAGATTGAGTTCTGGTAGTTAAATCAACAGGTTAAAATCAACCGGTTAATTAACTCAACAAGAAATTTTTGAATTTCATGAACTAAAAGATACATTTAAATTTTAATCCAGAAGAATTCTGTGCTTAATTTTTAACCATGCTGTAAGTACTAGTGCTTGTCATCTGATAGATTGTTGCTAAAATACTATTTTTTCTACGGCTGACTGTTAATACTTGCAGAGTTTTGGATTAGAGATGATGAAATGGATTTACGAATGAATGATGGATGTGTTTTATGTGATCACATTAAGTGATGTTTGTGCCATTTCTGTAGATGACACATGTTGATTCATTGTATTTTCATGTTTGGAAAGGTCCGATCTTTCCATCATTACTCAAGTAGCTTAGTCAAAGAATTTAAAATGTATTATCATCATCATCATCAACCATCAAAAGTGATGGTTTAGAGCATTATATTGATGTATAGCGATGAGCAATTGGAAAAAAATTTGCTTTGAAATAGTAAACTCCAGTACCAAAAAAACCCCACAGACTTATGCATTTAAACTTCACAGGATAGGAAAGGTTTATTAAATTCCTTGGACACAGGTTGCCAGCTCAGTGTCTAGGAATTGGCCAGTTCCATGGAGCTGTGCACTGAATTTTTAATTCAGTTTTCCAAATTGTACTTTTTAATATGCATCAAAGCACAGCATGTCATTTATGACATAATGTGGCCTCCATTAAAATGCTGATATGTCTCCTAGTATGGTTAGCATGATGAGTGGAAAGTATTATGTGAGTAAGTAAGAACAGATTTTAGATAGCATTGGTTGGTGGGTTTCTTGTCATCACTTGGTAAGGCTATGAAGTACCAGTTGTCTGGGCACCAATATTCAAGGTGCTTTCTTAAGTCGTCAGTGGAATTTTTCCACCTGGCTTGGAGTATCTTGTATTTACTGTTCGGTATAATAATTTAAAAATTAAAATGAGGTTGTGGGAATTTCTTTAAAAGGTATTTGCTTGGTGTGAAATTGGAAAAGAACTCTACAAACTTTCCTGGCTTAAATTAGGCTTTGATGGAGTCAGTTGTGTCAGTGAAGAACAGCAAAAAAAGCTAAAATTCAAAGTCTGGCCTAAGTCTCAGTGGTATAAAAACCTCTTGATTAAAAAAAATGTCATGGACATGCTTTTGGTGTTTAACTCATGGCCAGACTTGAGATCAAGAAGGAATTTCCCTCATCCAAGAATGGCTAAGAGTGGTGGATGTTTCCTGTAACATGGGCATGGTCTGTTATCTAGGAACATTTGTAAGTTGAATCTAATTATGTTCCTGTGATAGTGGGGCATTGAAGACATCAAGGACTGTCTTAATTGTCTCCTGCTTTTTTTCCCTTTGGGATATTTTAGCTATGGCTGCAGCAGTTCACTTCTGGCCTCTAAATTTGTAGTGAACTAAAGGGTGTGGGGAACAGGCATAGTTTATGGTCTGTGCTTAAATAGCTTTTCTGGAGACACTACCGAAATTAGTGTCTCTTGTGGAAGACAGACAGGATTCACTAATCAAAGTGGCCTTTCCTTGTGTTGGAATATTGCTGGAGTAAAGAAAAAGAGAGCTCAGAGTGATGAAAACAATACATTTGAAGACGGAGGAAAAGGGGAACAAAAAAGCTGTTTTTCAGAAAGTACACAAAATGGAAAAGTGAAGCTGATGATCAAGGATTTCTGCAAGTTGAGGACCAGTAACATTGTCAGTGCAAGAGGATCCTGAAGTGATGTTCTTGAAACTGATCTTCATTTACTTGCTTAGGAATTTCTAATATACTGAGCTGTGCTAGTTTATTAGGAATTTGGGTGATGGTTAATAGATACCCAGTTGAATGTGGATGTCAAGGGCACAAGAGTACTTGAGATTTGTCAAACAGAACAGATGTCAGGCACTGCATTTTTTTTTACAGTAGTAGACCCGAAGGCAGAAATAGTTAATTTCAAAGCCAGAATGAGTGTACAGATGTCCCTCTGCCTGCAGGTGTGTGGTTTGTTTTCTGGTACTGTGTAATGCTGGGACACTTTTTGACTTAGTAGGTAGTTAAAGATATATGTGTGGGCCTGTGCTTATCCATTTTTTGACAAATGTTTATGATATCACATTGTAGATCTTGTGGTGATGGATCACTGTGAACTCTTAATTAAATTGAAACTGTGTTGATTTGCTTGTGTATGGGGTGGGAAAAAATGGGCAGAGTTTGGCCCTCCTACTTCCAAGGAGAGCTTATCTACCCTCCGAGACAGTGCATTTTCTAAGTGCCGACCTGACTGAAAAAATCAGCTGTCATTTGTAATCAGCAGGGATATTCAGTCCTTTTCACGTAACCTGATTGCAACTTTTTCCTTAATGCGCTGGTCTGTTAATCACAGTGTGGCAGTGGTAGTATGTGTGAATGGTATAATAATGGTTGCATGGATACCAGAAATTCTGGTCATCTCCCTCTTGTAGTCTTCTCCAACTTTGAGAGATGTATGTGCTGTATGGTCTGAAGTAGCTTTCTGACACTGACATATTCTGTCAATCACCTTCCTCTTTCTGATGTTATTTTGACATTTCTGATAGGATACTTTAATAGCAAAACTATTTAAAGATTTCATTTAGTTAATGATTTTTAAAGGTTTTATCTGGTCTGTGGTTTTATTCTTTGCTCAGAATACTATAATGTATTTCCATATTGTCATATTCTAAGATTAAAAATTCACTAAATTTATCAGCAAACATTAGTCATGCATGGCAGGTGTTCTGCTTTATTTGATTCTTGACACACTCATTGCTGTAGCTGTCTGAAGAGAATATTGCTATTTTGGGTGGAGTTTTTGCATTGATTTGTGGAATTTGCTTTAGTTTCTCCTTCAAGTATTCTCTGGTCCCCAAATAATTTTTGGTGGCCTGACTCTCTTGTATCAGTACCCCCTCAGGAACAGGTGGCATACATGCACACAGAAGCAAGTGACAAACACAAAATATTTGTAGTGTCTTGCTAATGAAGCACCCGTAACCCCCTCTCTGTCTCATAGCTGATGTGTTTCTTCTCATTTCATTTGCCATTGTCTTAAGAAGTCCATGCTTATCTCCTGAGTATGCTCAAGCTGCACGTATGCTAGGAAAACTTCTAACACTCGTAGATGGAGGTGTAACAGTGTGATTAAATGTTGACGACAATCATTTTCACTGTGATGTAGAATAAGAAGGCCAATACTTAGGGATTGTTAAATACTCTTTATTTGGTAAATTGCATTGAAATTTTTGATATGAAGAGTTTTGCTCGTGGCTCAGACTAAGCACTTTGTCACATTCTGAATTCAGCATCAACCATGTGTGGGAAATGGACCAATACTAAGTATGTGGAACAACAGAAATCGTGGCTTCATGCAAAATTTTATTTGAACTTCCTGAATAAACAGCAGATGTCAGCCAGATGCCGAGAGGTACACCTTGCAGTGACCCAACTTTTTGCAATTATTGTAACAAAGCAGGACAAATACAAGAAACCTTGTGGGAGTAAAACTGCTATAGTGAAAAAATTAGTGTCACTTTTTAATTGTACACAAATTCTGGAGTGTTGACAATTATTCCAAACTATCTGCACTTCAGACAGGGCAATTCAGACACTTTCTATCTTACATAGTATTCCCCTATTAGAGATGCTACCTAAGACGCACAGTTAGAAG
The DNA here is from genome assembly GCF_015227805.2 of Hirundo rustica. NCBI lineage: Eukaryota > Metazoa > Chordata > Aves > Passeriformes > Hirundinidae > Hirundo > Hirundo rustica. Next base: position 25,450,198 of record NC_053455.1, read on the forward strand.
TTAAACAGTGCGAAATCCTCTTTAACATCTTTTAAATCTAGCTATTAGATACAGATATTTTAGAATACCTGGAATATGCATGACTGTTTTATCCTTAATCATAGCATAATTTTCACTTCATTCTAATAATCTGCCAAGTCTTTGACCTAGTCCCAAGAACTGGCATTTCCTTTTGGAGATTTTTTTTTGTCACATGAAATGAATTAATTTAAATAGCAAAAAATATTGCTGCTTTAATTATTCCATCTGAAAAATGTTATAGAGTAAATATTAATTGGAGTGATTGGATAAATTAATATTTGTTATCAAAACTGAAAATTTTACATCCTCCTAACTTTCTTGATATTGTATGACTAATCAGTTGGTACTTGATGTATTGTAGCTAATCTTTTGACAGTTGTCTTCTAGGGAAAAGGAAGGTGTTAACCCCATATGCTGTCTGACAAGGCAGTAACTTATTTATGAATAAAGTAATGTCTGTGAGTGGCTTGTTAAAAGTTTGCTCTGTATTAGAAACTGCTCAGAAAAAGCGTTTTTTCTTCAGGTGATACTCAACTGCCCTAAAAAAGAGTTTTATTAGAACTTCCAGTGTTGCTGTTTGTTGTTCTTGCTTGACCATGTCCTTCCTCAAGATAGAATTGCAGGCCCTGGAAAAGTGAAGAAAATGTTCTTTATTAATTACATACAGTGAGCAAAGGGTATTCTTCAGATTTCTAGCTACATTTGTTTCACTTTGTTGTATTTGTTATATTTGAATTTTCAAACTGTAACTTGTAAAGATTTTGAAGATTTCTCACGAATACAGAAACTTAGAAGTTAAAACTGGATAGCATCAATTTTGGCAGTGCCAGTTTCCCTTTCTCCAGGAAGTTTTCTATCTTAAAGCTGCATGAGCATCTCCAAGGAAAAAACCGAATAGAGTGGTACTGAATCAATGGCAACTGTGTATCAAATGGGAGAGGCATAAGAGGTGCTCGCTCCCATAGTTTTGGTGTAGTGAAAGGAATAATGCATGAAATTAAGGTTGTTCTTCTAATATTTTTTAGTTTAGATTTTTTTTCATTTGCCGTATGCCAAGAATCTGGAAAGTTTGCTGTATTTCTGGCAATACTTTTTTGATACAGAACATTTAATAACATTTTAACATACCTGTTACTCATTTTTTTTCTGTCATCACAGGTGAGAAGATACCAACATTAAAAATAATGCTTGATACACTTTTTTAGAACTACTTTATATATTTTTTACAAATAATAACAAATTTCAGAATTTCAGTGAATATTTATTCCATCCGTGGTGTCTGCTATTGTAGCCTTATCTGATATGATTTCAAGTAAGCGACATGGATGAGTTCATCATATGACCCCTGCTGTTTTCTCCAGAAGAAAATACAGTTATTTCTGAAATCTGTTTTACTGTCTAGTGGTGAAAATTGTTTTCCTAGTTCAAGCGAGACTCATAAGGTACAGAATATGGTGTTCAGTCTTTCCTGTACTTTGAATTGCTCTGGGTGTTCTTCCAGATCCTAGTTCTGCTGACAGCTTATTTGATATTTTAATAACTATAAATGTGGTTGATTAATTGAATGCCTGCATACAACAATGTAACATGAAAAAATGAAGATTTCTAACACGATTAGAAGTATATGATTGTTTTAATGGACTGTTCAGGTATTTTGGTTTTAAGGAATCATGTAACAGCTTCTCTGCCCATTATAAGAAACTTAAATATAAGAGCAAAGTCTTGTATTCTATATGTCTCTATAGAGTTGTGTGTGTGTGTATGTCTCCTTGTAAGTATGCAGTGACTGTAATAGCTATATCTTTACCTTTACTCTATTTTTCCTTTAAAGTAATACATCAAATTAATGTATTTTCCTGTGATTTCACAAGTATTTTTGAACAAAAAGAGGCTGTTGTAAGGAAAATTGCTGGGAAAATACCAGAAAGATCTAATACCAGGTTACTTGTGTGGCCGTGAATGGCTAAAGTGCTCAGAATGACAAACCACTAGTGCCAAAAAAGCAGAATGCACAGTACTTAAATCTGCTGCACTTAAAAGTGTTTATGTTCAAGATTAATGTTAATGAAAATTAGTACAGTTTGAAATATGATCGGTAAAGGAATTGGCACAATGGCAGTGCAGTGCAATATAATAAACTAAAACAACTTCTGTGTGAATAGCATTATGTTGAAGTTTGCCCAATTAAAAAAAAAAAAAAAAAAAAAAAAAAAAAAAAAAAAAAGCTAAATGAAAAAAGAGCTAAGATTCCAAAGCATAAATTGTGCTATTTATGTTCGTTAAGTATGGTTTGAAATCCTGTCTTAGGGACATCTTGCCTAACTATATATCTCATGCTGCTCAGTAAATGAGAAGAGTATTGATTGGCATATGCTGCTTAAATCGATCACCTTGACAGCCAGAATTACAGTAATCTGTCAGTATTAATGGCTATCTTTCAAGCCTTGATACCTCTCCTTTGCTTGTCTCGTCTTGCCTCAGTTCTGTTTGAAGTGCATTTTCTTGAAACCTCTGGTTTTGTCAGGGTAGGTACTTTTGTAGGGTTTTTTGTCCCCTGAGTCCAATTTATTGGCTTGATCATGCAATTAGAGTAAAAATGCAACACCAGGGAGCAAAAGTAGGCAGTGTCCTGAGTAACAATTGGACCTCAGAGGTAGTGCAAGCCTGTTCTCAGCCATCATTTATTAGTTACCTGTTGAAAGAATAGGATTGTTTTGCAATGAATAATTCCAAAGCATCACTTTAAATGCCTTTGATTTTAGCCACCAGAGACAACTGATTGAGCCAACATTTGTGATAGGCTTTTAAACTCTTGCCCTAGCGTTTTTCATATAGACACTTCAAATAACTGCTGGAGAAATACTTGCAGATGTTTGTAACAAGCTGCTGTGTTTGCTACATTTTCATGTAGTGAACATAATTTCACAAAATTTCACTTGGTTTTCATGGATTTTTTAATGTGAGGAGTTGAAGCATGACATTGTCTTGTTGATCACAACTCTTTGAGTGTGATCATCCAGACAATTCCTGATCCACCAAGTGGTCCATCCATCAAATCCATGTCTCTCAAATTTAGAGACAAGGATATCATACTGGACAGTGTCAGATGCTTTGCACAGATTCAGGTGGATGACATCAGTTGCTCTTGCTGCGTGTACCAGGGCTGTAACACTGTTGTAGAAACCCACCAAATTTGTGCATGATTTGTCCTTAGGACAGCCATATTAGCTGTCTCAAATTACCACCTTATTTCCCAATGCGTCCTAGTATAGTTTCCAGAAAGATCTTTGGAGGCATTGAGGTGAAACTGCCTGGCCTGAAGCACATGTTAAAGGGGTACAGTTTAAGCACATGGGTTTAATCAGGCTGTTGTTATCACAAGATATCTACAACATATTTCAGTCAGCAGTACAGCTTTATTAGCTACTCTTCCCTAATGAAATGCATGAGACTCTCTTGAATGTGGTAAAAACGCAAAATATCAAGTTAGCAAAACTGATTAACTGTAGTAATGTAGTTTTCTACTATTAATTGCCCTTATAAAGACCTGAGTGCTCTGTTGATGTAGAAGACACTTACGGGGAGACTCAAATATTTTTATACTGTTTGGAAAAATATATTCTAGATTCTTTTACTTCCATGTTCTTTCATAAATACAACTCAGCCATCTGCAGGAGAAATATTGGTTCTACTGATTTCTCAGCAAAATATGGGTAGGCTTATGCCAGTGGCATTGTGTTTTAGAACAGAAGGAGGGCAGTGAGCTGTTCTGAAAAGCAGTGACCTGCTTTATCAGCCTCCTAGAACTTCTGAGGCTGGATATGTCAGTACCAATCCCTCGAGGGAAGGGAATTTTTCTTCTTACAACACATTTTTAAGGGAGGAAAATTTTGTATGTTGTAACTGAAAGTTACTGAAAGTTAGTAGTGGAATCACTCGTTCGTTATAAAATGTGTTTTTGAAGTCTATAAATCCCTTTAAAAAAATTTGCAGAGAGAAGGCTACAAGTCCTTAAACTGGAATGAAAAAGATAAACTAATCCAATGTTACACAGAGTTGATTGTCTTGTGTGTAACATAAAGTGACAGGTTTTTTGTTAATACCTACTTAACCTTATTAATTAATTAAAGATTTTGGGTAACAAAAGCCCTTTGTTAAAATGTTAAGACTCTTGCCCCCTTAAGGTGTTAAAATTCATACAGATTCTTTGATAGCTCTCAGAAGTCTGTGAATAAAAGACTTCTGGAAGACTAAACAATTTTTCCTGACCTTAAGATATAAAGAAATAAATGTTTTTAAACTATTTAAGCCCTGGTTTTACATTTCAAAAACCAGCATTCTGTATTGATTTAATCCTTTTCATAAATTCATCCTCATAACAAATAAGGGATGTGCAAACTACTTGCAGGGTTTGTATGTTAAAACACGAAAGTCATGTGTATATAAAAATAAATATGTGACATTCCATATGCTTGATTCTGACATTTAAATTGGTGGGAAATGTGGGAGATTATTTATAACAACCAAAGCTGGCAAAACCGTAATGGTTGTGAGATAGAGTGATGTTTTTGGGTGAGTTGAATAAGATACTGGCAAACTGTTTCTGCATCATTCTGCATATGGTAATCAAAACAGTTGGGGCATGCTTTGCAGTGCCAAAAGAGGGATTAGAAGATCATAGGTACAAAAAAAAAAAAAAAAAAAAAGAAACTAGCACATTGGTTGGCTTCGTCCTCCTACAGCTCTGTATTTCAGTTACTGAAAAGGGGCTTGTATATAATACCTGGCAATATGTGGAAATATCTAGCTGGAGATTGAATGTACTTCATGTAAAAATATTCAGCACATTCAAAATTATTACAAAAAAGGTTATAGTTTATTTTGTATATGCCACATAGTAGAAAAACGGAGTAAGCTAACATAAAGCAAGGATTAAAAGTTAGTGTTACAGTAATTGGAGTTACCATATGGCAGTCCGAAGGATGTGAGTCCTAATCATAGCCTGGCCAATCAAATTAATCTCAATATACTTTCTAGACATTGAGAAAATAGTTTAATTGCTGATTAACTGCACCTGAATGAATCCTCGGGTCACAAATATATCTATCTCCTTCTGAATGCTTCTCCTCCCAAACACAGAAGAATTCATGCTATTAGAAAATCGTTTAATTTCAGCTTGCTAAACCATAGTTACCATCCATCTGTTCCTGCCAATTGTGGAAAAAGGTCAGTTTTCAGCAAAGCCGTGCATTTCACAGAAGGTATGTGAAGTGAAATTTCACAGGGGACATGATGGATCCTGATTCCTAGTGATAAACCTTAGGGGCCAGCAGGGTTGGCATATGGTTCAGCATGATATGAAGGCTTGGGTTCCCTGGCTTCACTACTTTGGCGTGGAACTGATAAAACCTGGCTCTTAAGTATTGTTTCACTGGACACCAATCATGGGCAGCAGGAACTGCCCACTTAACTCTCTGTGGGAAGGAAGCCCAGGCTGTGTTCACAATAGTACTATTGTAGTGCTGCAGACTGCTCTCAACAGCTTGACAGCATTAGGGAGGAGGGCAAAGGGGCTGCTTTTCTAATTGCTGTTCAAAATATAAAAGGAAGCAAATAATTGAAAATTCATATTTGTTTTCTTCATTTAAATAGAACCTTGAGTTTTTAAAATCATTCTTAAAATTGACTTTACTGCCCTCCAAAGAGGCTTGTAAGTAGATTATCTGCTACTGGTACTGCAGCAACCCAAGGTAAAGAGAAAACATTCTCATCAACTACAAAAGTTTAAAGAGGTCGTTGTAAAGTTCATTGAAGTACATATGGGAATTAATGACAGAATTTCTTATTAGAGAAGTTTCCTTTGTTACTAGTAGTGTGGAATGGCAAATGAACACATACCTGCACGTGCAATCTTTTTACTAGACAGTATTTAGTATTTATATAATTTTTATTTGTGTAATTTTGCAGTTTGGAGTAATTTCTTCATGAAAAGGCATTTGCTGTTTTTCTCATCAATTAATATGTCTATATGTGCAGAGAAGGTATTTAAAGTAGAAATTTAAATACTTGAATATATGAAAACAGTGAGCTTAAGCATTCATGCTAATACTGGAGAGCAGAGAACTAGTTTTGCTTCTGTATTCTTTACACCTATCAACCTTAATTGCTTGAGTTAAAACCGATGTAATGCTGGATGCCAGAATGAGGATTGAATCCCTTTCCCAACATCCGGAGTTAGTTCGTGGGGCTGCACTTCTCCTCTGGCCTGTAGTATTCCGTTTCTTGCAGTCATCACTTCAGCTCACACCTTAACATCTTCCATTGGTATGTTTGGTGCAACATCTTTAATAAACTTCAGTCCCATGGCCGGTGGCTCTGCGCCTCCCCTGCTGCCTCCTGCAAACCCACAGCTGCCAGGTGAGCGCTTGTGTCTGACCGCAAGAGCAGCGCTCCGTCACTCCAGAGAGAGCCTGAAGCAGTGGCAGCTGTAACGGGCTTCAAAACAATTAGCACCACATACCTTATAGATTCATTGATTCCCATCTTGGATACATTAGTAAGACAAATCCTCCCTGTAAGTTGGACTGGGAATTCTGCCTGCATATGGGCTTCAGCATTGTTTTTTTCTTCACTATTTTGTTTTCATGTCCACAGCCTGTTACTGAAATGTAGATGAGTGCAGTATTTTTAAATACTGTTGTTACTATTCTAACCACCCAGCCAAAGTTATAGTGCTGAGGTATTCGTCCTTCCCATCCTGCTAGCCATTTGATCAGACGTTTTAACTTCATGCTAAAATGCAGTTCAGGGTTTGTAGAACCAACAATAGACTAGAAATGGTACCGAAACTGATACTTTCTGCTATATGTTTGTTTTAGTATGCTTCTGCTATATTTCAAACAGATAATTCATTGAATGCCCATTCTTCCTCTTACTGTAGAGTAGATTGTATTTAAGTCAAGATTAATGGATAGATTCTGATGTTAAAACCCAGTCTCTGAGTCTGTCATTCCCTAGAGGCATATAGTGCATTAGTTTAAGCCAATGTGCTGTTTATCATAGATACTCTGACACTGTCTTGAATGACAGTTTACTGTGCTTTGTAGCTGCTTACTCTGGTAATAAAATCACTATATTGTGTTCTTGATAATTACAATATTAAATAGAAACTTAATTGGATTACTGCACATTTAGATACAGATAGTTCTTAAGTAATTGCCCACTGTAAAATTTCTGATACTCATTTTTTCTCTCATGCGTGTGTTCTCTTGGAGTCTAAGCTTAATATGTAGTTCAGTCACCTTAGATGAAAAAGTGCTGAAAAGACATCTGCAGTGGGATTTTTTGGTGCGGGGGAGTACCTTTTATCCTACAGGTTTTCACTTGAACCTTTGTTGTTTTTTTAAATCCTTCCATGGATGTTCCTGTTTGCCAAAGTCCTTAAAATAAAATAACTTCTGGGTTTTACAGAGTTGAAGAATTTGATAAGTAGTCTTAATTCAGATCTTTTTTCCCTTAATTTTGAAAAGTCTGAGCATAATTTTTATCATTTTTGCTGCCTAAGCAGATGAACAGAATTAGAATTAATTCAGTAAATAGTTTTTTTTAATATTATTATCTTTAAAAGAGCCCCAACTTTTTATATAATTAGTTTTTATATAGTTTATATTATAAAGAATATACTGAAATTAAAATTTATTTTAAGTTCAGTTCACTTGCACTTTAATTCCACATATCTTTATAAGCCTTCTGTAAAGGACCTTGGTACAGAGTGGTTACATTTTTCATTTCATAATTGAGTGTTTTAAGTGGTTAAGCGTAGTCCAAATTTTATCCAATTCCAGCTTGTGTTAATGGTGCTCCACTCACACTGCCTTAGCACCTGTTATGGATTTTGAGTCATCTGGCAGCCCGTGGGACTTAGATAAAGAAGTACCAGGTGTCCTGCCTGTCTCTTAATTGAGACGCAATGTAAACAATATAGACTTGGCAATATGGTTATAGAAATGGATTAAAGCCCGGCTTTGTCTGCCCTGATGAATCACAGCTTTTTCTTCTTAGAAGATGTTACAAACCACTGATGAATTTAGAGAGCTGTAAGATTTTGTGGAACAACATAAAAGTAAACAATGCATCAAGGATTTTCCTAGAAGGACAGTTTTTCAGGATGTTAAATGTGTTGAGTTTTTTAATGAAAATGTAAGCATCAATTAGAATTTTCTTGCAGTAATTTAGCGATTTTGAAACTGCCTACACTGTAAAAATTCAAATTCTTAACATAAATTCAGACAAAGTCAGTGCCTTTCAATATGTAATGTGTTAGTAAACCAAATGGAAAACAATACCATTTGCATGGAAACACTCAATGGCTGCAACTTCATCTAGCTTACACTTACATTGCACGACTTTTAACCATATAACCGTGGAGTAGATATAAAGTAAATTATCTCCTTTAACTGTAAGATAAGTAATCTTAAATAAGAAAACTCCTCCAAATGGCAAAAGTGCCATTTGATAACACTTAATTTATCACAGATTTCTATAACTGTTTAATAGTATAAAAAGTCCAAGGTAATTTTCATTATATTTATTCAAAGAATGGTGCAACTATGTTTTGGAAACAAATTGTAATATCTGAAATGATGGAATTCATTTATATAAATGTATCGATTATATATCCCTTATTTTCTTCATGAAGAAATATACCGCAGAAATTGCCTCAAAAAGCCCTTTGTAGTTACAGCTTGAGTTGAAAAAGAATGTCATTAAATATGTTAGATAATACATTTTAGGCTTGCTTAAATTCTACAGTCTTGGTACAGTTACTTGTTTTTCATTTACACTCTCATTTTATTAGTGAGATCCCTACATTAATTAGTAGATTGCAACATACACATTACTTACTAAAATTATTGATTTTGGATAATTAACAGAGCCCTTTCTGCAGTTTTAAAATGTTTTCACCAAATGCAACAGATAAGTTTACTTCTAAAATACATTTTTCATTTCTCTGAGGTTTGTGTTCTATTTTTATGAGTAAGAAAATATATTGTTACATTTTGTTGCAGAGGAGCTGTCTTGAAAAGGTGGTTCAGTAGGAAAAAATCACCTTAAAAGACTATAAAATTTTTAGTTCTTTCACCTGCTTAGTAGTGTCAAGCATAGTCATTTTTTTCTTCTCTTTCACCTAAATAACGTGCATGAGATATGAGGAGAATGAACTGAATTCTGCCTTATGAATCATTGGTGTTGTGGCTAAGTCCAGTTGTATGTGCAGAAGCTTCTTTCATTTACAGCATAGCTGTGTAAACAGATGCACCTAGCTAAATATTTATTTGCCATTTTCTATATTGACAGTATTTAAGAAACTCAAAAGAGCCCAGACTGACTTCGAGATATGAAGGTGACTTGAGTAAACAGAAGATGCAGCTGGAAGAGAAAAACTCTCTTTATTTGTACACTGTGCAAACTAGATGTGGAAATTACTGAAATGCAATAAATAGAGAACACCATGATACCACTTCTACAGAGTCACTTTTCAGAATATAAGAGAACTTTAACCATTCCTCTCAGTTGATACTGATCACCTACCTACATACAAAATGCTGCTACTTGCAGGGCTTCCAGCACTGGATCAATAGCAGCCTGACTTACATCCCTAACTCTAAGAGCCAACAAAGACTACAAATTGCTGTGACTCAGTATGAGTTCAGCTGGTTTGACAACCATTGCACAGTCTTTTCTTTTAGAGTGAGATTTCCTAGAAAAAAATTCCATTTCTGTGGTGTGTGTGAGTTTTGTCTCATCTTCCTGTAGAAGTCAAATTCTGCTGGGACTAAGTTTTCCTTTCAGCTTAAAATCTTCATCCTAACCTGCAGTTGTTATTTTTATGGGGAGGCTATTCTCCTTTCACACTTTGATGTAAGGAATTGAAATTTACTAGGAAAAATGTGCCAAATAAAATCAGTTCATCATTTTAAGTACCTCAAACTGTATCAATTAATTCAGTGGGGTTTGCACCCTTTTCAGGCCAGAGAGCAAAAAACTTAAAATCTCTTACCAAAAGACGCTCTTCACTGTGTTTCACTGTGGCTTTTTTTAGTTTGTTCCCTGACATCCTAGGAGCATTTTTGTATGTTGACAATACTACAGATTTGGGGTGGTTTCCTATAAAAATGATGCATGCTTCTAAATTTGCTGAGAGGGAAAATGTAGTAAACAAGAGAGTTCCTTTTCATATGGCTTTTCTTAAAATGTTGTTAATCTCTTTTATATAAATTGTGTATATATGCAATTAAAAACCTCTTGCAATTGTCCATTGATCCTACAAGGAAGTATCTCTGGATGTAGGATTTTCATTTTCCAGATAAGGATTGAGTAGCAGTTCCGTTTCTGCTTGTCTTAAATTATTTTCCAAATGCCTGGCTAACAAAGTCATACTCTCCACAATCATATCAATATATATTGACTTCTTAGATGATTTTGCTAACAGTTGGAACTGCCAGGGATGCAGCTGTACATGTATTGCTGAGAAGAGTTTGTAATTTAACCTGAAAAAAATCCATCTTGCCATTTAGAAATGCAAGTTCTAGCTTTAGCTTTTTTTTTCTAAGAGGTTTTTCAAGGCAATCATTAAAACCCTGTCTTTTTTTCCCAGCTCTGGAACCAAAGCATCTACATACCAATATACCGTTATATCATGGTGTACTACACGTATATACTGCACATAGATACAAATACACAAGTATGAGGAGGGAAGACTTCTGAATAAAGCTTTCATGAAAGTGTTTTACTTTGACACTGCTGAAATTGTTATTTCATAAAATAAGATTTCTTCTTAATCACAGGAAATGTACATGCTCATCTGCATAGTCTAATCATTATGGTGATTTCTTGGGAGAGGAGAGTCCCTGGATTCCAGTCTGTGCTCAGAAGCATTTGTTATCAAATGGTTTTTGGAGCAGGCAGTAGAATTTCTTCTCCAGCCCGTTTGAGAATCTAACACGTAGTTGTTCTGGTAATAGATGGATTGCTTATTTGTGAAGTGCTATATCCTTAAATAAAGTCTTGGAAATCTTATTCCATGTTTAAACTATTTTTTCTTCATTTTTTCCAGCCTTAGGTTAATGTCATTTTAGGATTGGTATTCCATCAATGACTGTAGCAGCAATCATGCATCCACTCCTTAACTAAAAAAACTAGATAGATTCATTGTAATGCATTATACTCAGCTGTAAACCTGAGAAGTATGAAGAAGAATGGAAAGAAATGTGCAGTCAGGATGACACAGTAAATTGTAAAAATCAATAATCATAGCAAAGGGAGAGTTTGTGGGGGGGGATTTTTTGTGGACACTTGTGGAGACCTGATGCTGCACATAAGCCACATAGAAGAAAGTACAAAAGTGCCTTTACAAAAATGTCAAGATTAGTGAGAGTGACTGTATTAGTTGACTGGAGGCGAGTGGTTTTGGTAAAATGGATGGAATAGGTATGGACTATATAGTTCAAATTAGTAGCCTGCATTTGCACTAGGAAGTGGCAGACTGATGGCAGTTTCTGAGAGAATGCACCATCTAAGTAGTACATCCAGAAAGTGGATTCTGCAGTGCACTGAGTAGATTATAAAAGGATTAAAAATGCATTTATTTAGACTGGAGAAAAGGATATGGCAGTAACTGAGATGTGAGGTAAGAGCCTAGGTAATTTTTTCAAATAGATGGCTAGAAAGAGTTTTAGCTAAGATTCTGCATAAAGAGTCTGCAAGATGTAGATGCATTTTGCCATAGGAATCCAAAGCTTGGAAGTGATACAATCAACAGAGATAGAGCTATTAGGTGAAGACATGAAATGATGTTTTTCAGAAAGACTGGGCATAAATTGGTAATCTGACAGCCAAGCTTTCAGTGCTTGTTCCCAAGTGCAAATCAACAGGTCTAATAATGGAAAGTGCAGTATTTTCGAATAATAGATCTTTTCAGATAATTATTAATAGAAGTAATTACAGATTTAGAGAGTAAGTAAAAAGGATCGTAATGTAAATTAAATATTACCTGGAGTGACTACAACCTGACTGACCTATAAAGATATGATTCCTGATTTTTTTTATGGTACTGATTCTATTTTTCACAACAGGTTCTTCTGGAAAAGTATAATGAAGTAATTGGATTTCTTGTTATGCTTTTTGTAGTTATACATCTGCAAGTTTTTAGCTGACACATTTGGGTGAGTGCCCAATAATGTATATCGTGCATTTTTATTCTTTCTATTTTTTTCTAGTTAGCACCTCCTTCAGAAGCAAAAAGCCCACAATACTGTTGTTTAAGTGTTTTGTCACTATCTGTGCCAGTCTTTCTCCATTGGTTTGTCTGTGCATCCTTCCCATTCCATCTTAATTGCTGATGCCAGTGGCAACATCCACTCGAAGTAAGAATACAGCTTGCATTGCCCTATTATTACTAGCCATTGAGTTTGTATGTGCCACTCAATCTGTAAGTGCTAATAAGTCTTTCCTAGAGAGCAGTGTTTTAGAGAAATAAATGTCTAGCCTATTAGAAGTAATGTAGAAATTATCTACCGTAGGTTTATGGTCACTCTTGCAGACAGTTGCATTCAAATACAGTGTAGATTAGAACTAGATTATCTCAGCCACAAAAGCATATAGAATTGGTGTTTCAAAGTTACTAGGATGATCTCAAAATATAAATTAATATAAAAGTATCTCATCTATGTAGTCTCTAATACAGAAACAGAGTTCTTCTGAGGAGAGCGTGTAATTCCTTTGTGTGGAGTAGAGCAAGCTTTGGACTTGGTGTTTTCCTCCGAATTTCTTGTGTTTAAGGTGGATTATGTTTTTAACAAGCTGCAGATGGTTTTGTGGATTGTTGGGATGAGCAGAGACCCAGCTAGCTGAATTACTTTTCTCTGGGTGCGCATTTGAATTAGCCTTCTAGAACTGATATGAGCATCTACTCTTCACTGTGTTACAAAAACATCCTTAGTTTTTGTAACACAGTCAGCATCTATCTTGAGACTTCTGTATTTGGTTAGGAGATTGTACCAAGACTAGAGAAAAAGAATGTCCTTGTCATGTTCAAAGCAGTAACTTTCCTTCATTTTGCCTTATTTGTGTATAAGCTTTGGATATAATAGGATAAACTAAAAGGTTTCCTTTAGAGACCTCTGAATGTAGAGCATTTTAAAAGCAAGTAGGTGTCTCTACCCTACTTTTTCATGAAGCATTTTACCCATTCAAGCAGACTTTTAAAAACAGCTTGTTTTGATAGCAGCCTGTTCTCCTGTGGGCCTTCAGCCTTTGCTTCCTGGCAGCACCTTTGGTGCGAAAAGAGAGTGATCAATTGGGAGACTATCAGTGCCAGCATGCATAGAGTGATAAGTTAACACACCACTGGGAATTTCTAGGGCCCACCAAGATACTTCACTTCTAATGTGCTAACAAGCTCATTTTTCTACCTCTTGCCTCTTCAGTTATTTTTTTTTTTCTCAGAAGAGCTTAGAAGTTGAGTGCATCAGGCATAATGAAAAGCTCTGTAGGAGGGAGAAGCAATAACCCCATTTTTCCCTTTTCAGCCAAATAGAAAATTAGTTTCTGGTAATACACAAAGGCCAGTATTTTTTGTGCAAGGGGCACTGCTGTGAATCAAAGGACTCTATTAACTGCAGAAAATTCAGCAGCTGTGAATCTCCCCCAATGAAAAAAAAAAGTGCTTTTCAACAAGTTGTGAGATACGTAGTATTATTTAGACTTCAACCATCAGTTTCATCCTCTACCACTTATACATAGCCTCTTAAAAACTGTGCTATATTACTGTCCTCTGTTCAGGCTCAATACTGTGTTTATCCCCCAACCTAAGAATCATTACAATGGGAGATTTTTGTATTTTCTCTTGTCCCAGTGCTTCTGTTATAGCTTCCTCCAACTGAGGCTTCTGCTGTGGTTCAGCTGTCTCTGGATTCAGAAAGAATTCAGAGCACAGGTTTTGGAGGGAAAACTGTTTCCCAGGTTTGCTATGTAACCAAGTTATGGCCTAAGGAAATATGATAGAAATAATTTTATTCACTGAAAGTTGTTTCGAGATAATACATTCTCTGTATTTTTTCATATTTAGGTAGACTGTAAAATCTATAGTAAATGTTGTACAGAAAAAAAAGACAGAAAAATGGAGTAGGAAAAGTTCTGTAATTGTAGAAGTGTAGTTTTGTAAGATAATATGAAGATTATTGTTTCCAACTTTCACTGGGTGTTGGGAATTTTATTGCTTATTGTAACTGAAAATATTATCCTTATTTATTTGAAATGTCATCACTAGTAATTAAAAATGCTTATCACATGTAATACAGTTTTTTATGTTTGGATTGCTAAAAAACTATGTGCAATGTGAGTATTATCTCACGGGTGGTGAAATTGAGTCAGAAAGATAGTTTCCTCACTGTCCCTGATTCCCCCAAAAAGAGCAGTAGACCTGAAATCAGACCCCAGAATTCTAAAGAAACCTCTTTTGAGTACATTCCTCCACAGCATGCTGATTTGTTTGGGGTATTTTTTTGGAAAACAGAACTATGGAAGGAGAAAATTTTCTCACTATTTGCAAATAAAATACAGGGGAAAAAAAGTGGGCACAAGTGTAAAATTCAGGGAAAATTTCTGATCGTTCTGTGTTTGTGTAAGATAACTGGAGAAGGTTTCCCTCATTCAACATACTGAGTCCAGCTGGAAGACTCTGAAAGTTGTGTGAGAAAAGGTTAACTGATTTCTCAGTTCAGCAACTATACAACATGAAGTCAGCATGGTAGTTTTTCTTGATAATTGTATGTTGCTGCCTGCTGCTCTACATTTTGACAGCCATTTCCATAGTTGCTTTCATGAGCAGCAGAAATATTCTCTCTTTTTCTCGCTCTCTCTGTGCTAACAGCACAATCGGGCCTGCTGAAACAAGAAGCCTGGAGAGGGTTCTTCAAAAACAACAACACTTCAAGATACCAGTCTCTTGTCAGTAATATTAGAGGGGGAGAACACAGGAAAAAAGAAGTACAGTATTTTACTGTCAGTGCCCTGCCAACACCCTGTTAACCAGTATTTAAGGGTCCTGTGGATTCTTTACAGGTACTCTTGCTTGTTTTAATGACATAATTGACAAGGTGTTTCTCCCAGTACTGAAATTTCACTATATTTGTCTTAAATGTGTGTGTGTTTAGGAATTGTGAAAGCAGTTTATCATGGAAAAGTGCAATGTCATTTGTTCTGTTAATGCTAAGGTATGTTTCATGCTACACCTCCTAAAAACTGAAATGTTTTTATATTTAATTGTGACCAGAATACAGGCAAATTAGTTACTTAAGAGACTACTTAAGTTGTTGCTGTTGGTAAACAATTTCAGGAATTTCTGCATCAGACATGAAAAGAATACAGTTGAACCATAAGGTTTACATTAATTGTGTTTATCTTATGCTTACTATTATGTCAATGCATCAGACAATATCACAGTCATATAAAGAATTAAAAATAAGTGTGTAGAGTCACTGCAATACGTTATATGTATTTAACAAAAACAGGAATTCTGATTTACTAGGCTCTGATATTTAGCAGTTACAGTACATTATATAAATTCATCCTTAATTCTTGGCTAACTCAGTTATGAGGAGAGAGCACGATACCTGCAAACAATTGTTCAACATCATCTAGAGCCTACAACATTTGAAGATTTTGCTGCTCAGGTTTTCTGTCCAGCGCCTTATCAACATTTGCCCTCAGAGACGGGTAAGAAGTAACAAATAGTTCTTATAAAATCTTACTTGAAATGCAGTATCTTTACTTATAAAGACTAAAAATTCAGACCTTTGCACATCATGAAGAGTTATCATTAATTAGAAAGAACATACAGGCTTGAGAACATGGGCAAAGTTGACTTTAAATCTTTGTTCTGTTTTCTGGCATCATGAGCCAATGCCTGGTGTTAGGATTTGGCGTGACGCTTTAATATACCAACCAGACCCCTGGATTTTTACAGCAAATTTCATCACAATCCCCTGTATAAAGTCTGCTTGAAACGTTGATACTGTCATCTAGGCTAGTTCAGGTAGAAACATTTTTCAGTGCACCTTCCTTATTAGAAAGGTTCAAGGCTCTCTACATGTTTAGAATGTAAAATTTTAAACTGCAAATCTGAGCCTTGCAATCTTAATTTTGTTCCCAGGTTGTAAGTCACAAAGTTGGTTTTAAGGTCATTTTATTTTCCAGTAAAATACCTGTTTTATAAGAGGATACTGCATTTTTTGTTACTAATAAGAAAATCGGTAAAAGAAAATGAGTAACTCAAGGCCTTCCTGTTCTGACATTTCTTGAACTCCTTATGATTATTTCATTATTTTATTTCCCCTCTTTTTAGATCATTAAATATCAGTTCTGTTTATCTGAAGGTAAGACAAAGTGTCCAAAAAACCCCTTTGTTCCTCTTACTTTTACTAGAGCACTAAGCTTGTAACTAAATTGTATGCAAACTTTCCTTGTTGCCCTTGTTCACACTAAAAAGAATTTCACACTGATTGAGAAATGACCACTACGTCTTCTAAAAGTTTTAGTCTTTTACTAACCTCAGGTCTGCATGAAGCACTAACACTGGTTCTGGGATTAAGGTAACTAATGATAGAGACAGTTGTTGAATGAGTAACACTTTATTGTGTTGACCTTTGTTTCTCAGCATGAATAAGTAGTACTGGATGGCAGTGGTGTGTTTTGTACCCTGTACTGTCTTTCATTGATGTTGTAAGACATTCTGCAGTGATAACCTGAGAGAGATGGAGAAGAAGAATGTGTAACACTTGAAATCCCCTGTTCAGAAAAACCTTATTTAATGATAATCAAAGTGCTTCCATGGAAAAACTGTAAATCTAAATGAAATAAATTTTGTAAGAATAGTTTGGCAAGTTGTTTTCTGAAAATTTGTTTCTCAGTTCCAAAATATATGCAGAATTCAGTTCTGAGTTATATGAGAATTATGGTAAGGCTACAGAATGAATGACTGAGAGATGTTAAAATGTTGAGGCTCCTTTACTTTAAAATACAAACTATAACTAGAAATGAGGTGCAGCTTCAAAGTATAATAAGTGGTATAATTATGCTAGTGGAAATAGTTGAGACCAAAGGTAAACAAAATTAAAAGTAAGTAATTTAATTGAAGCAGTATAAAAATTAGTAACATAATTTAAAGTATGAAAACACTGAATAGGAAGAATCTGTAACTAGAAACACTAAAAACAAACAACCATTAAAAACAATAACCAGGGATACCACACCAGGGATAACCAGTCGTTGCCACATTTCCTCTCAAGGGACGTAGTGAATATTCAGCACCAGACACTTTTGTATGGCTAGTATATATTCTATATTCTAGCACACTTGTTGAAGTTCTGCCTATTCCTTTTCAGAAGTCTCATTCCAAGCCAAGTCATTTTGCCCTCTTCCTCTAATTCATTCTTTCAGGGTGAAGCAAGACTGCTTTTCTATGCTACAGAGTAGCACTTCTCTACAGTGGCAATTTCTGTATTCTTTTGAAATTATCTGAAACGAGGTTACGATTTTTTAGAAATTTGATTTTAGCTTAACCTTTCCAGCAAAGTTAATAATCTTCTGTAGAAATCTCATTAATAGGAGCTTGTGATGTGTTTTACATCTGTACACGTGCATGTGTGTGTCTGCATACCACAAAATATGATGTCCTGTCCTGGGAGCCACATTCTTCTGGACCTTGCATTTTGCAGTGGAAGTGACCGAGACGTCAGTGTCAGGAGCAGCTAGCAGCTTCCTAGGACAGACATGCAGCACAGTGTGACCCAGCATCAGAGTCAATCAACCTGGCCCTGCATCTGCCTGACTCTGAGCTTGCATTTCAGCCAAGGGAAGCTGGGGATGCTCTGGCATTCCTGCTTGCAGCCTGATCCCTGTTCCATCTAGGGCTCCTGGAACTCTCAGCTCCAGGACGGAGTGCCTGGAGTAGCATCGGACCATCTGCCTCTAAGCTGACTCTTGAAGGCACAGGTTCTAAAGCCTGAGGCGGGTATAAAATAGCACTGCAGTCACCTGCCAGAAAGTTTACCCCAGGGCTTGGGGTTAGCCTGGAAACCACTGGTTTCCAGTTTTAGCAGAGTCAGACCTGTGAGCTGCATTGCTGCAGATGACCCAAATTTCTGATGGACTGTGATCCCAAGGAAGAGTTCGCCAGCAGTGCTATTGAAAAAATAGATACCCCTAAATTTCCAGGGCCCCTGCAACAGGTGAATTTCTTAAGAGGTACAGAGCACTGAACTGTGCCAGGATTACACACAGGAATGGTGCTGGAGTCCTGCCTGGGAATCCACGTGCATTCATCACCCTCAAGATGACTCAGACAAAGCCTTGCAAGCTCCCAGCCAGATGTGTCCATGTCGTCTGAAAATTTCTAACCAGCTTCTAACATTACATCACATTTTTAAAATACTAAATATTTCATTTCTGTATGGGGCTTTTTTTAATAAAAAAAATATTGACCAGAAAGGACTAAGAAAAAAAATCCACGTTTTAGGTATTATAGGCTTAATTCTTTTATTGGATCATGATCTCCATGATTACAATTTCTGAATATGTTTAATTTTAAAAAATACTCTATGCATTTTTTCATCTAAGAAAGATCTTAGAAACTATAAGGCTGCTACAGCCCATCACCAGGTGTTGCCATTTTGTTGTTGTGATCCCATTGGCCGTTTGTTTGTTGGTTTTTTTCTTTTTTCTTTTGAGCTATGGGAATCAGAGCAAATAGAGAACATGCCATTCAGTAACAAGCTGTGTTTTCTTAGATGGACTTGTTTTATCAAAGGCTTAGACATCAGCAAAAGCTGTTTCGTTTTTTATTGTGACTGCTCTTCAGTGTAACATGATTGTGGCAGCTGCTGTTCTGTCTAGAAGCTTAGTTTGCCCTGTCAAAATATCTGACAAGTCCGCCTTCCAATGTGTAGGAACCTGACTAGTGTAGTGAATGTGTACATTTAAAGAAATTGAGATTTACCTGTACTTAATCACAGAATGCAATTCAGTTGCCTCTGTGTTTTTTACCTTGTGCTGTTTCTGTTAAATTGAGTAACTGCAAATACTCTGCTAAATAGAGTAACTCGTCCTATGCAGATATTGAGTGAACCAGATCTCTGTGACACCAGAATAGGTTGAGGGAACTGTCAATGATAAGCTCAATTATATTGAAGGGCATATTGACCTCATGATGCTAAGATTCTGATCTTTAAAATGTACTCATGTCTTTGGTTCGCTTTTTCTGTCTTCTTTTGTTCCCTTTCTTCCTACTAAGATGAATACCTTATTACAGTAAATTTCTAAAGAAGAGGCCCCTCTACATTCATCATAGTATATTCCTTGTGACAAAAGCAAGAGGCTTTTGGGTCCCAACAGTCATTCCTGTATTTTCAAGCCTGCTTTCAGAACAGTTCTGCTGCTCCACTCACAAAGGAAGTGGGGTTGCCACCGTACAGTCAGGGAAGCAGGGGAATGTAGAGGTAATGTTGCTTCAGCCTTGCACAATTAAAAATTGAGTTCAACAGCTTGTATTTTCTTCTGCTGCTTCCTTGGTGTGAAACATTGAAACTAATAATCTTTCTGGCCCTGTCCCACCCCTTCCCAGATGAGAATGATGGTGCTTTAGTCACTGTAGAAGGATCTGAGTCAGTCTTGGTGGTGGTGATTTGTGATTGGAAGTGAAGCTGAAATACAGAAGTGAGGGGTCTGTGTCTGGCAGGGCTGGAAGAATTTCTCATTATCCTTTCTCCAGTCTAAACTTAGGACTCATTTTTAATTGAAAATCAGAGCAAACCCTCAAAACTTAGTAGCATTTTCCAAAGAATTCATATTGGAATGGCTGAGGCTGAAACCTGATGCCTTTCTGAACTATTGTCCTCAAGTCAACCACTTGGGTGAAGGTACACTCACTTTGAGATGGTAAATGCAGTGTGGACTACTAGAAACACAAACAAATCAACTTTCTACATTTAATGAAATGGGTCTACTGAAAAAAAGAGCATGATTGTTCAGTTAAAAAGCATCCCATGCATACACACAAGGGGGCAAAATTAGATTTTAATCCTGACATTTCCTAGTTTTTAATTTTGACTTTATTTTTTGTGACATTTGCCTTGTGTAATTACTCCCATTTTTGTTTTAAAGTATAGGGCAAAGCAGAATTTCTGTAACACTGATTAACAGCCCCAGGATACATAAGCAAACTGCATCCTCTAGAACCACCACCTCCTGCAGACTGAGATAGGACAGTAGTTTGTAGGAATGGTAAGCTCTCTTAGCTCTGCCTCAATCTCCGCCCATGGAAAGACTGGGAATTTTGCCAGTGGGTTTTACTGTTATTTGGTAGAGAGAAATAGGCTTACTGAACACACGATTCCAGCTAGGTTCTGAAGAGCATTTTTCACTGCACATGGACTTGGCTGCTTTTTTGCCATAAATTTAATCTTTTTTTGCTGTGTTCTTTCTCATGCTTCTTAGTTCTTCCTCTTCTACCCAGTTCTGGTCTCCCAGGTCTTTAGATCACCTTTTTGCCTTGCTTTGCAGCTGCTTTTGCAGTCTTGCTACATCTGCTTCTTGCTTCCTTTCCTCTATTTCACAAAATTAGTGAGAGACTTAACTGACTTGATTCTAACAAGGCTGCTGAGCGTGACAGACAACTTGGCCAGATTTGGACTAAAATTTGTAAGAGTGGTGAAGGCCACAAGCTGTACAAAAATTATTTGCCCTCTTCCCTGAAGGTCAGATGGAACCTGCTGAAGTATCTCAGAAGACCATCAAAATTTACCAACATGCACAAATTATATTTTCCCCTGTGGTCATTCACAGAGACAACACTCAGGGCAGTGTAGGCATGGTAAAGCCAGAAGAACTGAGAGTAGTCTTAACGTGTCACATCCTTTCAGGCTTCTCCTGGTGAATTTTTCAGCTTTGGAAGTCAGAACTGATACACAAGATTAGTCATGGCAGTGCATATATTATGATACCTCCAGATTCCTCCACCTCACCTCACTTCTAATTTAGTCTCTGTGTAGTTAGGATTCCATTTTAGATTTAAATAGATAATTTCTGAGTCAAATAACCAACATACTATTAGAGGATTAGAAGATTCCAGATTTTTTCAAATGGAGTATGAAAGTGTCGCATTTCAACTTTGTTGACCCACCTCCTTGTTCAGAAGCAATTGAAATGCCTTTGCATTATGGCCCCAAAATATCATAGCTGATCAGGCTATGGTATTTATCACTGGTCAAATCTAAGAGGAGAAAAACATGGATCACTGCCTGATGTTTTCTGCCTCTTAAAAATCCAAAGACATCTATTTTATTTATTTTATAGAGCTTTCTGGCTTAACATCATTTGTCCATAAAGCTTTCATATATAACCCTATTTTTATATTTTGGATAACTAAATATTTTGTTGTGGTGGTTTAAGAATGGTATTTTCCAATTCAGTGTTCCCACTGAAACCACTCCAAACCATGTGCTGCTTGATCACACCCCCTCTCCTCAGCAGGCTGGAGAAGAGAACTGGAGACATTAAAGGCACGGGTTGAGATAACAACAATTTACTGGAAACAGCAATAAGATAAGAAAATGAACAGCAGCAACAAGAACATCAATACTAATGACAGAAGGTACAAGAAAGAGGCAAACAATTCACAGGGACACAGACACACCCCATCCCTAACAATAATCAACTGTTCCTTCTGCCATACTGCACTGATCTGGAACTGAGCCCTTCCCCATTCCTGAAAAATGACACAAAGTTGTATAGAATAACTTAGGTGTCCTGCCATGCCGCCTTCTGGCTACTGCAAAAATCAACTCTGTCCTGGCCAGAACCAGGACATTTTCTGCCCCTTATTCCATACCAAATCCATCATGCCCAGATCCTACACCTTCCAACTTACTATATACATATATCTTCATATATACATAAGCATGGGCATCATTTCCATAGTCAATGCCCATCCCTCCAAGCTGTCTGTTGACTTCCTTTAGTCGATGACTGTGGGTTCAGTCCATCCTAGATATCTTCTAGGGCAGGAGGGCTGGTGTGCTGTCAAGTGGTTGCAAGCTGCACCAGGAGCTCACAATTGGAGCAATTCATACTCATTGTCCATGGTAGTTCTGGCATCCATTGGCAGTGTCATTCAGCAACCACTTTTATACAATTCAACATTACAGGCTGTTCTAACCCAAAAATCAAATTCCCTGGAGGTATACACTGTGTTTCCCTGTCCCAAGTGCATCCAAGTCCTTGAGCAAAAACAATCCCATGGATGGGTTTGCCTTTGCTTGAGGCGGGATTAATCCAGAATGTTTTCCCTAACACAATTCTCCTGTGCTCCACAGGCACTTTATATCCTTCTGCAGTACGCTGAGGATTTGACTGGGCAGGGCAAGCAAGGTAGATCCTCTAGTGTTAACTAACTGTGGGGTCTGCGCTAAATGCAGAAATGCAGATCCCAGTGTTGAAGGTCTCACCACCCATTGCTTTCAATGTGTTTTTTCACAGTCCACTGCATCGTTCCATTTCCCAGAAACTGGTACAGTATCGGAAATATGATGCACCCAGTCAGTATCATGCTGGCCCAGGTGTCTATGAGAATATTTTTGAAATGGGTCACATTGCTCCACTCTGTTCTTTTGGGGATGCTATGTCACCACATGAACTGCTTTTCAGGATGATATTCTGGGCAGTGATGTGAGGGACAGGGTGCATCTCCAGCCATCCAGTGGTTGTCTCCACCACCATCAGCACATAGCACTTGCCTGGGCAGATTTGTGGAAGTGTGATGTAATCAATCTGCCAGGCCTCCTCACATTTATATTTCAACCCTTGTCCCGCACATCAAAGAGGCTTTTACCCATTTAGCCTGACCGATTGTTTCACGGTTATGGTTATCCTGGGATATATTGTTTTCATGCCTCAATCACAAGCCCATGTGTATTGTTGCATCTCTTCCATGAAGACCTGAGGTGTTATGGGCCCATTGAGTCAGAAATAATTCACCCTTATGTTCCAGTCCAGGTCCACCTGAGACACTTTAATCTTGGCAGTCTAATCCACGTGTCCGTTGTTGCAATGTTCTTCAGTAGCCCAGCTCCAACCCCCCATATAATCAGCTACCAGAAAATTAAAAAGGATACTCTCTCTTCACTGATGGTTCCTAGCATTTTGTAGGGATACGTCAAAAATGGAAGGATGATGTATGGAGTGCTGCACAGCGAGTCGCAGAAGCTGTTGAGGGACAAGGTGGATCAAGTCGGGCTGCAGAGCTGAAAGCCATCCAGTTGGCCTCAGGTGTCACTGAACGAGAGGAATGGCCAGCACTCTTCCTCTACACTGACTCGTGCATGGTGGCAAATGCTCTGTGGGGGTGGCTACAACAGCGTAAAAAGAGTGATAGGCAGTGCAGAAGGAAACCGTCTGGGCCACTGAACTGTGGCAAGACATCACTGCCCCGGTAGAGTAGTTGGCTGTAAAAGTCCATCATGTAGATGCTCACACATCTTCTGTATAGCTCCTCTCTGGAGCTGCCACAGCATTGTCCTTGCAAATATTCTGTCACTTTATCAGGGTTGTGTACATGAACTGCTAAACCACTGGAGCAGAGAATTTCCCCAAAATCTGGCCCATTCTCTCCCACATTCTGTGCTACTCATGACCATCAACCCGCAGGGCAGATCTCTGCATGACCTCCCTAGAAATCCCTGCCCTGACTCTAAATACGGTGTAGACTGCACTGAGGAGACATGGCAGATTTAGTAACAAGAATATGCTTTCGTTAACATCCAGCAGGAATTCAGAATTCTCAAAAGCTGTTTTAACGGGTCTGAAGGAGGAAAAGGGAGTGAAAAGCTGTGGAAAATCAACTTTCCCTTTTACCCCTGCAGACTGGCTGTGATTATTAATGACTCCCAGAGCTAGTGCCTGAGTAAGGATAGGAGAGAAACACCAAATGCACATCCCAAATGACGTTCATTTTCCTTTATCTTACCATGTCGTAAACTGATACTCCATAGTACATCAACAAAGCAATCCCAATCCCCCTCCCTGCTCTGAAAAAGAGCACCATTGTGAGCACACAGTGGATATACAAAAACACGTACAGGGTTAGGAACCACACCCACATGAGCAGACCAAGAAACATTGCAACCAGTAGGTCTAGACCTAACACAACAAATCAAATCAGATTAGATCAAACTTATTTTCAAGTCACTCTGGGCAGATCTGTTGTTATCTCAACCCTTCGTGCCTCCCAGTGGGCACCAAAGAAGGCTTGTGTTTTAGGAATGGTATTCTCCAATTCCATATTCCCACTGAAACCATGTGGTTCTGCAAACCATGTGCTGCTCCATTGCTCATCAGCAGGCTGGAGAGGAGAATTGGAGGTATAAAAGGTAAAGCTCAAGAGATAAGAACAATTTTTACTGGAAACAGTAATGATATAAGAAAACATACAGTAACAACAACAATGCTAATGACAGAGGGTACAAGAAAGGCAAACAATTTAATGTAGGAGGTGAACTCCCCACAATAATACCCAACCACTCCCTCCACCACACTACACTGACCGAGAAGTGAGCCCTTCCCCAGAAAATGACACAAGATGGTACAGAATAACCTCCAGGTCCTAGCCATATCCCTTCCTGGCTACTGCAAAAATTACCCCATCCTGGCCAGAACCAGGACAATTGTGGAGAGAGATAAAGATAATAGCATTTTATACTGAAAATCTGAAAACTCTGAAAGGGAAGCAAAACCTGCAAAATTATTATATACTATATTAAATATCCACGTGTGTATGAGTGTATGTATGTGTATATATGCTTATCTAAAATTCAAAGAAATTTAGTTACTAATTAATCTGTTAATTTCTGTCAGTCTTTAAACATGTTTTAAGTGCTGTTATTCTTCACTCTTCTGGTATGGTATGTTCAGATGTGAAAATCACTTTACATGACTTCTGTTCTTCAATAGCTCTAAGATTCGTAAAAAAAAAAAAAAAAAGTGGTTAAATGTAAATTTGTGCTTTTGTCCACTGGAATTAGAAACAAAATTTTAAGCTACAGCTGGAATATTTTAATTGAAATGATGTGTCAAACTGAGTTTTTCTTTATCCAACAACCCGTGATAAAATTTCAGACTATGGTTTAACCCTTCAATGCAGACTAACTACCTTAAAACTAGCTGCTTTTGTTCTTTACGTGATTTCAGGAGTCTCATGTTAAGACTGGCTATAATTTTAACATGTTCAGTATTGTGAAATAGCTGGAGAGCAGAAGCCATATATCGAGTTGCCATCTGTTTTTCCTTCTCAGTTGTGTGTATGTGTGTGTTTATTTAGCTGTTTTCACCAATGTTAAGCAAGCATTTCAGGCAGTGTATAGGATGTATCTCAGTTGCTATTAATAAGGTTGTTGGATCTGGATAATGTTATAGAATTCTTTTCTTTCTCTCTCCCTTCCTTTTTTTTCTTGTAATGCTTAGTTGGTAAGTATGATGCCGTATTTCAGAGCTGTTGCTTCATTGCACATAACTAACTCATCACTCTCTTTAACCTGTAGCATGAGCAGCCAATTGCATAATGAAATTCAAAATTCCGTTTTCTGTGCTCATCTGTTAATACCCTTCAATCTCTGCGGTTCGTGTCTCATGTCTCACACCTGTTATCTTTTATCTTCTCTCCTCCCCTTTCCTCACTTCTTTTCACTCCTCCTTCCTCATCACTTCTTCATTCTCAACAAAGAAAGAAATGCTGTGATATTTCTTCTCCTTCCAAAACCTCCACTAGAAAGCATTGGCCACATCAAGGTAAAGGGCAAAGGCTTGAAACGGAAGGTCTTTCACGCTAGCTGTGAATGGTATGCTGTGCAAAACAACAACGGTTATTTTCTATTCTCTAATTTCCACCATTTCAAATGCTTTAATTTCTTGTAAAATCAGAACAAGATAGAATTTCAGAAAATGCAAATGTATGTTTCCCTGCCTGCCTTTCTCTATAAGGCACAGTGAGTCAGGCATTATCATGCTTTTCCAGATTGTTTGGCAGTGAAGTACCTAGTTCATGAACAAAATTACTGTCACCAGCTGGGGAACAAATAACAGCCCTTTCTCTCCCCTGTCACTCGGATGGGTCGTGTCAGTTTGAAGATAGAAAGTACCGTGCTGTTGCTCTGGAGCGGGCAGGTGAGGGACCAGGCAAGAACAGCCAGGTTGCTAAATACCACACGTTTATGACAATCTTTTTAACTTGCTCCTAGACTTCCTACCTCATAACCTCATTTGATTTTAGAGGACTCTTTCAAAATAAATCATGACCAGTTTTGAATGATTTTTGCACCCTTTATATGTGAAATGTATACTGAGGCAGAGAGACCTTCAGTTCTGATTATTGCATTATTATTTTAAAGAATTACCAGTAATAGCATGATGTGGAAGAAATAGCAAGTGATTTCTGGCTTACTGCAGTCCGCAGGGGTTTCCCCATTGACACCTTCAGGACCAGGCTTCTGTCTGTAAATTATATGGGTTAGAAGCCTTCAGAGGCAACTGAGGTAGTTGAGTTCAATCACGCTGTCAGTCTCTGTAAATGGCTAATGAAAATGCAGTTTAGTTTTATGGATGGGAGTTCATAGTATTAATTTTCTGCAGCATTGGAAGGAGAATGTGATTTTGATTTCATATTTTCTCCTTTTTCTACCTCTATGAAAGAAGATTTGGAGACAGGCTCTTTGTAGGAAAGAGCCTTGTCCCTTGCAGTGAGGACTCTGGGGCCACTGGAGCATAGCTCTGGGCACTGGGCTAATGAATTACATATTGTTGTCTCAAATTCATCTTGTTCCTTTTACAAAGAAACATTAATATATAGTGCATCCAGTTAGTACAATCTGTTCAAGCTTCTGCCTTGTGGGCCCTGTAGGAATTTGCATTTTGAAGCACCAACTAAAGTTGGTATGGGAGAAGATGCTTTGCTCTCTCAGTTGGCCCTCAATTCACTTCGCCTCTTCAGCAGCATTCCTAGAGCTCCCTTCATGTGCGATGAGCTGTTAACCTTCATGTTCTCATTAAAGACTGAATTCTTCTGGGTTGTGGTTTGACTAATGATTCCCCCCATCCCTGCAAGGGAACTGGAGCTGTTTGTTTTCCTGGTTAGCTGGAAAATGTTGCCCACTTCAGTGCTGCCTCAATTGCTCAGAGTGAGAGGGTTCTGCAGTCCCATAGCTCAGTGGTTTCTGGAATCATCTTTTCTGTAGGGATGGATTTGTGGCAGTTGCTAATTCCATGAGCAATACCATCACCCACAGCTGGTAAAGGGCTAGGAGATGCTGTGGCAGTGACAGCAGCACTGAAATTCCTGTCTGCCCCATGCTAAGAGATCCCGTGCTGCAAGTGCGGAAGGCGACGCTGACCCGTGTGGTTCTTGCTGTCCTCTGCAGGCTTCTGCCCAGAGACTCAGCCGGGAGAAACTCCAGCAACAGCAACAGCACAGGTGGATGGAACAGACTTAGCCTCTCCAATGTCTCCTCGGACTAGCAAGAGCCGCATGTCCATGAAACTGCGCCGCTCCTCTGGCTCAGCCAACAAGTCCTGAGTGGCAAGATGCCTGCAGCTTTCTAGTGAAGAGCAACTGGCCACCCTTCCCGCAGCGACTCACTGCGTTCTGGTCTTTTTACTGCTCACACCTTTCATTCAAGGACAGCATCTCGTGTGTGCGTGCCCATGCCCTGCATACTCCTTTTCTGTATGTTTATTTTAAACAGTGACACTGGAATTTTACTTTAATATTTTAACTTTGGGTTTTTTATCAACTCCAGTCTGCTTTTCTTTTTTCTTTTTTTTCTTTTTTTCTTTTTTTTTACTTTGCAGTGCAGTTTGTAGCCTGCACCTTTTGCCTACTTGGATGATTATGGATGATTAACTTTGGGTTTTAACTCTGGTTGATCTTGAGTCAACATGGAATTGGAGACAGCAGTTGGATTACACTCTATTTATTGTGCCCCATTGCAATTTTCTCTGTAACAAAGAAATATGTACAATTTGAAAATGAATGTACAATTTTAAATTTAAGTTGCATTTGTAAAGTCTTTGTCAGATGTCACAATGTTAATGCACAAGATGTGTACAGACTATTTATGTTGAGAATAAAATAGTTCAATGGCCTTTCAAGCATTACAGAATTCAAATGAAATAATTTGCTCATAGCACCCTTTCTTCATAAAGGGATGTATAATTTCATAATTCTGCAGATAATCTATGCCAGAAAAAAAAAAAAATCACTGTGCTGAAATTCTACCTATGCTTGGCTTCCAAATATTTTTATAATGTTTGCTTTTCCAAGTGGTGTCAGTAGTAAACGCCATCAAGTTTCATGAGTTTTAGCCGTTATCATTAGGCTGCTCCATCTAGATGTATATTCTTTTTTCTTACATTAAAAAAAAAAAATAAACAAACACTTTTCTGATAGAAATTCATTGCTGTGATGATGGGTACTAGGGAAGAAAAGGGAACATGCTCCGGGAGCCTGGCCTGAAATGCTAATAATTTCAACCTTCTGAGCGCAGATTAGTACACGAGTTCCACCCACCCAAAGGTATTTTCCTACAGAAAATTAAATGCTCACATTTTGAGTCTAGTAAACAACAAAATGCTGTTAACAAAATGTAGCATGGCATCAGTACTAACTGCATGTGTAAATAGATCATATGGGCAACAATAAGAAAAGAAATTATGTATTGTCATTCATGTAGTATCTACAAATTTGTAATGGTTGAAAAGAAGACATGCTATTTAATAATCCAATAAAATTATTCTTACCACCTTTTGTATATTAGTCATTCACCTCTCTGATTAGATTATTAGTCCAGTTTATAGAAGAATTGTGTATTACAAGCACATGGAGCCATTAAATGCAACACACAGTTTAGTTTTCCTTTGTATTAAAAAGGTCCCAGGAATGCCCAACTGAAAACTTTTCCCTGTATCTAGTAAATACATCGCATGTAGCTCTGCAGGTAATACGAAGCATAGGCAGTTCCCTCTGGCAGGCTGGTTGTTTGAGTGCTAATTGTAGGAGCCGTTAATAATCATCACATTTGCATGGTCTGGAGCCCTTCACCTTTGACTGCACAAGGAGAGAAAGAGGAACCATCAGTAAAAAAAACAAAAACGTAGTGACTTTCTCCAGGGGCAAACTCCTTTAATTGCATAAACAGGCATTTTTCCCTAAGTCTCTGTTGCCAACAAACGACAGAAAAATGCACAACTTAAAATAACATGCTTTATTTTTGGCATATTAGTGAGTTGCAAGTTTAGCCTCCTTTGTCGGAAAGCAAATCTTGGCTGCATTCATATATTGTATGAATTTGTTCGTCCAGGTTGTGGAACTAAAATGACAAAGTCCATGAAGCACATTTAACATAAAACACTTATCACTTTCTTGCAGCCTTTGGGCATGATACATCTTTTGTTGTGTGTAGCAAAATATAAAATTACAGAAATAATTGCTTTAGAGAATGCTAATCAAGAGATTGCAATATTTTGCATGCTCATGTCAGAGAGATTGTTAGAACAAAGACTACGACCGCCATCAATTTGGTTCTTCAGAAGTCACCGGCTGACCCACTTGAATTCAGCTGCCCTGCTGAATTCAAGAAAAGCTGGAGCTTTCTTTTAAATCCTTTATTGAATTTTCTTGCCCTTATTTTTAGCCTCATCTGCTATCACATTTAGAAACAAGAACACGTGGAAAAAATAAATAAGTAAATAAATAAACAAACAAATACCGGCTGAAGTGTCAGTAGCTGGTAAAATCAACAGCATTTCAACGCATTTGGCCAGAGCACTGTCAAAGACGGGGAATACACGCCGCGGGTTGCTTTGCTAAAGGTAGGTGTCGTTAGGGAGAAGGAAGGTAGCCTGTCACCTGCGCTTTAGCAACACGTCTAAAGACTGCTTCATGTCCTAATTTCAGCTGTTCACAAGACTCGGAGGAGCTCACATCGAAAGCGCTGCTCACAGGGGAGAGGGCTCGGAGGCCGCCAGGAAAGGCGAGCCGCACGCTGGGCGCTTTCCGCCCGCCTGCCATGCCGGGGCTGGCGGGGCCGCACGCTGCCCGGCCTGGTGAGACCGAGCCGCCCTGCTGGCCACGGTCCGTGCCGCGCTAACAAGCCACCAGCGCAGCGGAGCAGCTTTCGGAACGGGCAGCTGCCAGAGACGTGTGTTTTGCCTACCACACAGTTGCTAGAGTACAGAGACACACAGTAAGCAGAAGATGCGTACTTAGCTATAGAAGATCAACACCTCGTATTTCAATTAAGCGGACAGCACGATTAATTTCCCATACGTTTTGCTAGCTATTATATGACTTGACACCGACTTAATATGAACATTTACCTTCTCGGCTATCTTAGTACAGAGTATACAGCAAACAAAACACCACGAATGTTGAAGCTCGGGGGCTAAGGCTATTAAAACGAGGTCACTAAATCAGGCTCCTTTTCTCACGAAAAATAATTCCTCTCTTTAGATACCCTATATACAGCCGTACTTCTCTCCGTCGCTACGGAAGATGTACTGGCGGTGGGCCGCCACCCGACGCCTCGGCACTGCCCGCCTCCCGGCGGACGCCGGCGGGGCTTCTCGCCTGTTGCCGCCGGCCCGGGGCCGTGCGGGCGGCCTTTCCCCGTCCCCCCGTGGCTGGGGAGCTGCGGGGCTCGGCGTGAGCGCTGCCGGCAGTGCGGCCCGTGGGCTGGGCACGCCGCCGTGCCGGCGCGGGCGCGCGTCGCTACCCACCGGCCGGGAGTCACCGGGCGGCTCCTCCGACGTCGTAGCCGTGAGAGCCGCGACTTTCCATAGGAATTACGGCGCTGCCAGAGCTCGCTCGGCTAGCCCGGGCTCTCGGAGCAGTCCCACCGGGGCGGCCGCGGGCCTAGCAGCCGGGCCTGACGGGCACCTGGAGCAGCAGGACCTGCCTGCTCTCCGGCGGGTGGCACTTGCTGGCGTGCCGCGCCAGCCCGGGCGCGCTGAAGAAGGTGGCGGGGCAGTGTTTGCAGGGGAAGCCCTGCCGCTCGCCGCCCGCCGCGCCGCTCTCGGGGACCCCGGCGGGCGGCGGCGGCGGCAGCAGCAGCTCCTCTCGCACGGCGTGCCACAGCCGGTGCTTGTCCCTGATGTCCGCCGAGGGGAAGCGGGCGCCGCAGAGGTGGCAGGCGAAGGCGAGGGGCCCGCGCTCCGGCGGGCCGAAGGCGGCGGGCCGCGCCGCCCCGTGGGTGCCCAGGTGCTTGCGGAGGTAAGCCTGCCGCCGGAACCGCTTTTGGCAGCAGGGGCAGGCGAACGCCTCCCCGCCGGGGGCGCCGCCCGGGCCGGGAGCGCCGCCGTGAGCCGGGCCGGGGCCGGAGCCGGGGGCGGCCGGGGCGCCGCCGGCGCTGTCCGCGCCGCCGCGGTGCTGACGGGTCGGCGGCGGCGGCGGCTGGGGCGCGGCGGGGCCGCGGGGCCGCCGCTCGGGGCTGTTCTCCTTGCCCGGCGGGGCGGAGGCGGCGCCTTCGGCGCTGGGGCCGGGACGCGGCTTGTGCCAGCGGCGGTGCGAGGCCAGGTTGGCGGGACAGCTGAAGATCTTGTGGCACTCGGGGCAGCGGTACTCGACCCGCACGATGCGGGAGCAGCGGTGCTGGGCCAGCGCCAGCGGGTCCGCGTACTGCTCCTTGCACAGCTGGCAGATGAACTCGCCCAGCGGCGTGCGCCCCGCCGGCGGCGCCGGCCGGCCCTCGGGCCCCTCCTCTTTGATGCGCAGCCCCAGCACGGGCGAGGTGGTCACCTCGTCGGCGAAGCTCAGCTTCCGCGCGGCCTTGCCCTTCTTGGCCGGCGCCTTGGCCCGAGACGGCCGCTTCGGCGCGGGCACCGACGGCAGCGGCGGGGCGGGCAGCGGCGTGCGCGGCTGCAGCAGCAGCTTCTCGGCGGGCGGGAAGGAGGCGGCCAAGGGGAAGGACTCGGCGGAGGCGGGGGAGCTGAGGCACCGCTCGAAGAGAGCCGCCCGCGGCCCCGCCGCGCTGCACGGCCCCGTCGCCCCCCAGGCGGACGGAGCCTCCGGCGGGGTGAGCCCGGGGCCGCCGCAGCCGCCGCCGGGGGGCCACGTCGCGGGGCAAGCGGCGACGGCTCCCTCCTCCTCCTCCTCCTCCTCGCGCTTCTCCTCCTCCGCTCCCTGTCTAGCGGCGGGCCCGTCCCCGCCGGCGGGCGGCGGCGGCGGGGCGGGCGGAGGGTCCCGGTCCGGGTCCCGCTCCCGCGGCCGTGCCCGGTAGGAGCCGCCGGGTCTCCGGCTGCGCTTGACGAGGAAGCCGCGCGGCATCGCGGGGCGGTGCGGGACGGCGAGAGCGCGGCACCGCCGGCCCGCCCGGCCTTTATAGCCCCGGCGCCCGCTCCCGTCCGGGCGTCATCCTCCCTCCGGCGGCGGCGGCCAATGAGGAGTTGGGGCCGGCGCTGGCGGCGGGGGGCGGCGGCGGCCGGAGCGGGCCGGGGCTCTCGCCGCCGGGGCGGGCGCGCTCGGGCCGCGGGGACGGGCGGGGCGATCGGGAAGCGTACCCCCGGCGTCCTGCGAGACTCAGGGAGATGTGGGGCCGGGAATGGCTCCGAGACGGGAGAGACCCCGAGCTGGGTCACGGGCGCTGCCCCCCGGCCGAGGGGCCGGACGGGGCTCGGGCGGGAGCGTCCGTCGTGGGTGCTCGTAGAGGTGCCTTCGTCCGCCGCACGGACCGCCCCGCAGGCTCTTCCGCCGCAGGGAGCCGAGCTGGGAGTCGGCTCCGTCCTTCTGCACAGCCACAGCCGGAGTTTTCCCAGGAGTAGCCAGAAAGCTCCGGTATTGCGGTGAGCTCCCAGTGCAAGAGCAGGTCTGCCGGGCTGCCGCCGCGTAAAATGCTAAATCACGGCTCTGCATAGTGGCCGTGACTGGTCCCTCGGCCGCCTCACCTGCTGGCGGCCTCCCGAGCGCAGGGGAGGCAAGACTGAGGTGTGGTACAGCAAACTGCAGGAGCGCCCGAACCTCCCCCCACCCCGCCCCGGTGCAGCTCCCGGCCCGTTCGCGGGTGCCGTGAGCCTGGCGGCGGCTGGTGCGCCCCTGGAGCAAGGCAGGAGTCGCGTTTGCTAAAGCGCTGATCGCCTTTTGAGCGGAATCAAGCGCGCTGGCAGCGGGGTCTCAGCAGCCCGTCCGGCCCCTCCGCGCGGTGCCAGCATCTCCTGTTGGAGAGGAGAGGAGAGGAGAGGAGAGGAGAGGAGAGGAGAGGAGAGGAGAGGAGAGGAGAGGAGAGGAGAGGAGAGGAGAGGAGAGGAGAGGAGAGGAGAGGAGAGGAGAGGAGAGGAGAGGAGAGGAGAGGAGAGGAGAGGAGAGGAGAGGAGAGGAGAGGAGAGGAGAGGAGAGGAGAGGAGAGGAGAGGAGAGGCCCGAGCACCCGAGCCTGTGTTTGGCGGCGGGACGGCGCTGTCCCGCCCGCAGACCTGCTGCCCGCAGCATACACGAGATGGTGTGACGCTGGAAGTGACCGCGCTAAAGCCTCGCTCCCTCCCTGAGCGGGGACGGACAGACCTTGCCACGGCAGGACGGTCGGACTCACCCTGTTGGAAGCATCGCCCAGCCGGAGAAAGTAGAGAGCACCAGGAGAAAGGGAGAAACAGCGCCTCTGGTTCGAGGGGCTTTCCAGAAGTGGAAGAAAAATGTGATGCCTTCATGCAAGACCAGAACCACCTCCACCTGCTCAAAACACTGTCTCAAACCACTTCTCTGTGTAAGTGCTCCGATTATATTTGCTTAGCAAAGTCTTAATCGTGTTTTACATTCCTCTCCTCTCCCATTTTCCTCCATTTTCATGGTTGTGCTGAATCTCAGATTAGATTATAGGCTCTGGGCTAGAAATCACCCTTTGTTAGTACAGACCACTGTAACTGGGACCAATGAGCCATGCTTTCATGCAGTTAGGTCGCTCCGCTAATTGGCTGCTTGATTTTTACCCAGTTTTTTTTTACCTTGTAGCTACATTTCTCACTGATTACTGGATCTCTAGTTACAGATCCACAGTTCCTCCAAGCGATACGTAAATAGTTCTTTCAGTTTCCCCTTGTAAACAATGTTCCCATTAACGTTTCATTTACTTATGTCACATTGCAAAAATAATCTGTGATAGGATGTCCAGTTCTGGAATGTCCAGTTCAGTTTCCAGTCCTAAGAGGTGAGGAATCCAACAATGCCTTTTCCAGCACAGGAGTAACTGCCTCCAGTGTCATCGTCTGACGTGGCCCAGACATCGTGGGAAGAACTGGGAAGTAACCTACAGTCACAGATGTGGAATCACTGCTCAATCTCCCCAGCTGATGCCCCTCCTGCGGTGCTTCTTGGCTCTTCCCTGTGATCCAGTGCCCATCTGTGCCTCCCCCTTCCTCACAGTGCCCTCCAGCACAGCCCTCTTTTAGCTTTCTAAACTTGCCTCCAGTTTATGATCTGTTTCTAAGGTGGGACCCAAAGCTCTAGAACCCATCACTCCATCCTTGGTCTTGCTGCAGCATGTGCCAATGCCCACAGATGTCTGACAAAAACACCGGCAAAATTGCTTGGGGATTCAAGCTGGTTCAGCCACCTCGTGCCTTTTTTCTCTCAATAAACACACTGTTTTCCCCAGGCTGTCTCTGCCCCAGTACAAACTCCCAGTGCCCTGGCTCCCACTTGGACGGGTCACAATTATTCTGTGATTACACACTTCCCCCCCCACACATTTACAAGTGGACGTAACCGTAGTGACTGGCATTACACCCAACTCTCACAGCTTCTGAGCTTTCCAGACTGTTACATGGGTTTATCTTCTTGCCATCATCCTTTACTCCTACCAAAAATTTACAGTTAGAAAATTCAGATAATTTATAATAATAGTTAACAATTTTGTGGACACACCTCCAAATCCTGTGTAAATTTGCTGGATTTTTTTTTTTTTCACTGTCTTATTACATTTCATTAGTCCTATTATCTAGCTGAGAGTGCAGCACTACACCTTCCTGAACATGCTAAAACAGGGAAACTTTATTTAAGGTCCAAGCTTTTCTGAGCAAGGAACTGAATGATGTTACTGCTCCTGTCCGTACGCTGTGTTCTCTACAGTCTGCTGAAATCAGTTTGGCCTTGATTAAACATATTGGCTGCTTACACAAGAGTCATCCTTATATTACCTGAGATTAAACCAAGGGTTAATCCCACAGTAAATAGGAAATCAAACTTCTAGTGGAAAAATGCAGTAGCTAGTGGGGAACCGGCAGGGTGAAGAAAAGAGGAACAAGTTCCTTGTCCTACATCCTTTGCTTCCTCAGTCCATTCCCTCCTCTCTGGTTGAGGCTGAATGTTTGTGTGCTAGGGAATGGAAACAGGAGTAGTACAGCACTGCTCTGCCTCCCTTTTTGCCAAAGTTTCTCATTTTGTGTGAGGGGACTTTTACCCTTGTTCCTAACTTTGCTGCTAACATAAGCCTGAGGGACCCATTCAAGCCTTGCCAAGATTCAGCAATCAGATTCCTTGATGGCTGGGCCAACCTTCCAAAGCGAGGACAATCTTCAGATTCCTCTAGATACCTTTCCCTGTTGCTGCCTTCTTTTAGGGACTTGGTTTAGTGGTGGGCTTCTCAGTGATGGGTTAATGGTTGAACTCTTAAAGGTCTTTTTCAACCGAATCAATTCCATGATTATGTGACTCTGAAGGATGCTCCATCTGATTCCCCAGGGTGCTCCAGAGCTTGGCACTAGAAGCTCATCATCCAGATTCTTGTACATCCCAGCTATCCAGAGACTGTCATCTCTGGCTGTGAAGTAGGGATACCATTGCTTTCAGCCCCAGCCATGTCTCCAGCAACTCCAGGACACCTGGAAGCCTGTGCAGACACTGAAGAGAAGATCTGCACCTCCGTGGTCTGAATAAAACAATCTCAAGCAAGTGGGCAGCAGCATTTATATTTCTGAACTGTCTTCGGGCATAAACAGCAAGAGGAATGTATGACAGAAATGCCAGCTGGCAGAGAGAAGGTCTTGAGTGAGGTCTGGTTCCCAGAGAAAACCCTAAAAACTCTTCTAGGGGCTGAGGGGACAGAAAGAAAAAGAGAAATTCTTTTTGCCACTTAGCAAAAGAAAATATAACCACAATTAAAAAAAAAAAAAAAAAAGAGTTAAAAATAAAATAGAAAATAACTATAAGCAAAGGATTAAAGAACATTTTTCTCCTTCATGTTTCCCCTCCCCACCACAAAAAAAAAAAAAACAAAACAAAAAGGTTGTGGTTGAGTTTTTATGTTGCAGGATTTCAAATAAAGTTGACTTTTAAATCTTGCCCTGACATCTGGTTTGTAATTAATGGAGCAGTAAATAGGAGGGAGACAGAAGCTGCCTCAGAAGCCTGTCCTTGATACATGACTCTCCAACAATATAGCTAGATGAGCGATACCACCCCCGGGCTCCAGCACTTAAACAAAATCCAGGCTGGTTTTGGTGGCAACAGAAGCCATTTCATCTTCCCCCTAGAACAAGGCTGCCAATTATCTTGCTGCGGTTGGGGATCTGATGCTGGTGACAGACATTGAAGGAAATATCTGCATTATGAGGACATGGATTGTCTAATATAACTGACCTTGCTAGTATCTTAATTGTGTTTTCTTTTACCTGAGGACAGTCTGCTTCAAGAGGAAAATGATGCTAACAGCTGCTATGCTTTCTTCATTGCTCAAATGTTAACAAAAAGCTTTCTGTAAGGGAAGGTAGAAAACACAGTTCTGTAAAGGTACTTGGGTTAGAGGGATTTGAAGGGTTATGAAGACACTGTTAAAACATTTAACCTTCCTCTTTTTCACATCACAGACGAAGTGATGCTGTGATCTGGTCACATCACATCGCCCATCATTCAGGTGATACTGGGAGGACTGTGGTGCCACGGCTCCTGTTCCCTGCTCCATACCTGAGCAGCTGACTACAGGCCAAAAGAACAATCTCACATTTTGGTTCTTCCCCACCTCCATCTTCATTAGCCCATTTCAGGGAAACCACATCCTCTCCAGGGAGCGGACTGACACTGCCAGACTTTATAAAAGTTATAGGAGACTCGATTGGACCATGATGAATTTTGTTACTTCATTGCACATTTCAGCTGGATTTCAGCAGTCTGTTCCCTACAAGCATCCTAATATGTTGCAACTCAGTGAAAAAGTCGGAGCTCTTAGTACAGCAGGGCGTGGTTATCAGCCATATGGATGTCAGGGATTTCAGGGGGGCTGAGTCCCGGCTGCGCTCGGTGCAGGTGTGAGCGCAGACAGGTGGATGGTTCTGTGTGCACAGGGAGCAACAGCTGAAGAGACCAGAAGTCAAGACAGCAGGAGAGTGGGAGAAATGGAGTTTCTGAGGGATGCCTCTGCTGCAGGCTGGTCTGGGAAATTCCATGCCTGCCTCCAGTAAAGTTTAGGCAGGACAGAGAAACATGCCGGTTGCCTGATTTCAAAAAAATTCCCTCCCAATATAGGAGCTTTCAGAGATCAGAGATCAGGACCAGATGAATCACAGCCACAAATACTTAATTTTGTTACGGTCATGCTTCATCCTGCTCTTGTGCTGGCAGTGGTGTGTATTCAGCTCTGCAGGGATGTGATGCAGGGTGCTGAATGCACAGGAAAATATTTACATTTTTTTTCTTTCCCCCCTCAACCCCAATAATTCTTTCATGCCCCTGTTCTAAGGCCACCTAATCCAATAAAATTCCTCTGACTCAGAGGTGCAACAGGTGCAACATTCCTCAGGGCTGTTGCCCAAGGCCTTTCTGCCACCCCTGCTCCATGATACCCTCTCTATTTCTCCCTCCGTTTTCTTCAGGTCACACCAAATTCCCAGGTCCTTTTCTTGCCAGAACTGGAGGCACTTCCTGACAGAAGTAAGCTACTGCATCTTTGCTTGTCTGTGCAAAGGAATGGCAGGAATTGTTGTGGAATAAGGTGCAGGTATGGCCTGGCCACTGCAAAGCAGTGCAGGAGCCACCACTGCCGGCAACAGTTGCAAAGGGGCAGATGGAGCGTGGGAGATGCTGATAAGGAAAACCAGTGGCAAGAGGTGGGAGAGGACAAGCAAACCGACATGGAAAGCTGGCTAGAAACAGCTGGGCAGAGGAGCACCCAAAAGAAACAAGATGAAAAATTGCATTACAAGGAAATAAACCACACCTGAGCTGGGTGCCTGTGTCTCAGAAAAGCAACAAGGAGGATGATAGGTCCCAGAAGGGAATAGTGATTCATCTCTTTACAGGGAATGTGACAGAGGAGGGCCAAAGAAAGGCAGCACCGAGCCAGAGAGCTGCTGCTCTTTTCTGACAAGGCACCTCCAGATTCTGAGTCCATCCACCTTGTTGATCCACAAATGAGACCTGGCAAATGCCCATCGTGCAGGAAGCTCCAGAGAGGCGAGGTTGCAGCGCCAGCTCTTGGCAGGCGTGTCAGGATGGAGACTCCCCTTTTTTTTTGTGGGTGAACACCCATGTGCAACCCAGAATGGCAATGGCAAAGTTCTTTGCTGGCTGATGTAGGAAAAGGGAAAATGCATCACTGCTTCAGAATGATGTAAAACCAAAGCTCCTCTTCAGCGTCCCTCCCCTCTCCAGGTGCCAGTGCCTGCATAGAAGGCAAGGGCTGTGGTGACTGGAGGATGTCTCCAGCAGAACCCAGGGGAAAAGCAGCACCAAGACAAAATCAGCAAGCATGAATCTCATTGTTTTGAAAATATTTTTTCCACTTAGGACTTAACCCTCTTTACTTCAAAGCCAGGAGAGGGGACTCAAAACCAGCATCATACTCCAAGTGCTGCTAATATAACAATTCCTAGCATCTGCCATGCAGGATTCTCTACTTACATTTGTTTTGCTTATTTTGTGACATTTGATTAAAGTCTTGCTATCCTAAATGTTAATTAAAGTGCTTGGAGGCAAGGCCTAAATTTCACTTTGCCTCCCAAGTTCACCAGCTCCATCCTCCTCCTCCTCTTCCTCCAAATATGTTTTGCTATAAATTACTGGCACTGTTTCTGTTGATAGTCAACATAATCAAACATTTGTAAGCATGCTGTCTCTTCAATCTGTTCAGTTGATGCACTTTACCTGATCTTTCATTAAAGTAATCAAAACACTTGCTGTGCCACGTCTAATGAATGTTGCATGTATGATTAAGTACTTTCATTCATATTGCAAGTTTGATTTAATGTAATCTGCCTTTCAGACAGCCATTAGCCTAGCTCCTGCGTGAATTCGATTAATTGGCTGAATTCTTCCAGATGTCCTTTAAGTATTACAGGAATTTCTATGTAAAAAACAGCAGGGACCATCTAGCAGAGAAGAAAACAATGATACTTTATATTGCTGCCATGACTTACAAAAAGCTGGATTCATTTTCATTAATAAAACATCTGTACTGCTGCACAGCTATGCATCAAGATGCATTTATTTTATATGTTTATTTCTCTTATGACTATAAATAGACAGTTAAACAGAAGCACAGTGTGTTCAGTTGGAAGATAAACAAACAGAACTGTATCAGAAATGAAAATCGAAATAAAGACTGTCAGAGTTGGGAGTTATAAAATAAGCAACATGTGTTGTAACAAACATGGCGGCAACTCCTAGGACTATGTGGTATTTCTTAGGTTAACGGCATTTTTCTTAGAGCATGATGAATCTGAAATCAATTGGTTACTGGGTTGAAGTGTCCTATGTCCGTTATATGTTTATATGGTTTATTGTACCTCAAAGTGGGATGGAAAATGCA
Organism: Hirundo rustica; assembly: GCF_015227805.2. Classification (NCBI taxonomy): domain Eukaryota; kingdom Metazoa; phylum Chordata; class Aves; order Passeriformes; family Hirundinidae; genus Hirundo; species Hirundo rustica. The sequence continues at coordinate 25,490,102 of NC_053455.1, forward strand.
GTTTGGGATTTTTAAGTGGTACACAGTAAAAAGTTCATTAAAATAAAGAGTTTTTCTTAATTCTCAAAATGAGAATTATTTTTTTCTCCCCCCACCCCCCTCCCCACAAAGTTACACTTCAGAAAGTAATCACTTTTTCCTAAAAAGCAAAGTCCCCAAAAGCCAGTTTGTGTTTCAGTACCTACTGTACCTAGCCTGTGCAGGAGATGGTGCTCTATCAGGGCATGGGGAGGATGCCTCCACAACACAAAGTAGCTCCCTTCACTTTCTGCTGGCCTTGCTAGATCTGAGAGCGCCTTTTGAAGAAGGATGTGAGATCTCAGAGCCTTCTTGCCCCTTTTGTCCTTTCTCCCCCTGCCTACCCTTCTCATCCTCAGGGATGAGCCTTCGGGGCTGACTGGAGAAGTCTGGCAGGAGTTTGACGCTGACACTGCAGCCCTGAGCTCAGCACAGCTTTATTTTCCTGAATGTGTGGCACTTCTCATCCAAGTCAGAGAGCTGCAGGGCTCTGCCTGTCGCCGCTCGGTCTCTCTGGGCTCTGCCAAGTCAGGAGCTGCGGAAGGGAGAGGAGCAGCAGCACCGCAGCAGTGTTGCAACTCTCCCCAGCAGTGCTCTGGCAAGTGGCTCCATCTCACCTGGGGAACAGGCACGTCCCACTCTTCCCTCTGCTCCCTGGCTCCCTCTTTCCCGGCTGCTGCCAGCCTATAAGTGCGTTTGGTCCTTGAGGTCCTTCTCCCACTTTAGGCAAATTATTGACACTTTGGACCACGTCGGGACTTCACTGACTGCCCTGTCAAAATGAGCAGGAGCTCGTACTAGCCGGTTCATTCTCAAGGGCTGTTTTAACAGATGATGGATTTACGGGAGACATCTGAAATAATATTGTTCAGCAAAACTTAAGTGGTACGATGAAAGGGACTGAGACTTGCTGATCTGTACCTCCTTTTTTCCCCAGCACAGTCACTGCACTGACCAACAGCTTGCTTCTTTGTGTACCATTCTCCTCTGCTTTCAGTTCTTTCTCTGTTTCTTGCTTTTGTTCCTATGTTATTTATTATCCTCCTATAGCAAAGGTACACATAAAATTATGTTATTATATTGTATTATATTGTATTATATTATATTATACTATACTATATTATCAATATTTTCTGTATCCTACTATGAAAAACACTTTAAGACCAATTTTCTACCACAGCTGTGCTGTGACACTTTGCTCCAGTACCCACATAAGCTTGTAAAAGCCTGGCCCTGCTGTATTGTGCCTAAATTACATTAACCCATTGCAAGGGTCTCCTACCCATGACAGGGAAAGCAAAACACAGAGAGCTGATTGACTCCCTTGATCTCTATTCCAGAGGGATTTTCTTCGCAGGGAGAGCAGTGGGTTGGCTGGAGAAGGGGAGCGAGTGGTGAGCAGGAGGTGAGGCAGGCTTTCCTCGGCAAGCCGCAGGAGCTTCGGCAGCAGCGGCAGGAAAAGCGCTTTTCGCTTTGAGATGTATCAGAAACCTGACTCTCAGTGGAACAAAAACAGTTTCTAGATTTTTGCAGAGAAGAAAATGGTGTAAATATCACCTACACGTGACCAATCTAAAAATTAAATGTAGAAAAGCAAAGCAAGCCTTTTCTAGTTTCCAGCGCTGTGTGTTTTTCAAGGCAGATGTGGAAAAGTCACATCTCCTTTTGAAGCCTGTGAGGCTGAAAAATTAAATCAGGGGGCTTTGTTATTGATGTTTTTCTAATACAAATGTTTTGAAATCCCTGCCTTTCATGTGTCTCTTACAAATAAGCAGAAATGTGTGATGAGTCATCTTTGCTTTTAATTCCTTTAATAGATTCTTACCTCACCCACTAACGTCTAAACAATTCTCATTTCTCTAACAATCCCTTCTTCAGTGGTAAATATTGCTCTCAGACAACATCTTTTTTTGAGGTTCATTATGTTCATTCTGTGGCTGAGACTCATTATACTCAGTTATTTATTTAAAGGAACAAAATGACAGCAAATGCCTGCATGCATCATGTCTCCCCTTACACATATATTAAATATATTTCAGCAAGAAGGCCCAGCACTCTCATAATTTTGGGAAAAAAACAGCTGGCCTTCCCTCCTAGGCATCACTCCTTGAGAAAGGAATACTGAGAGGTGATGGTGGAGTCTAACCTTGCCTTCTAAATGAGATTCCATTGACGCTAATGGGAAATTTGGCAAAGACAGGAAAATAATTTATGAACTATTTGAATATTTTCAATTGTAAAGTTAAAAAAAAAAAAAAAAAAACAAACCAAACCTTGGAGAATTATTAAGAAGGAAGAAGCAAATGAAAATGTCACTATAAGGCATGGTGAAATGGTATATGTGGAACCAGTCCAAGAAATAATTTTGATACCTAATAACAGGTTTGAGTCTTCCTGAAGTACCAAAGTATCATCCATCTCACTGAAGAGCTTGACAAAAAAGTTCACAACCTTTATACAGGAAAAAGTCCTCGGCCATTTAAACTAAGATTTCAGTAATCCAACATTCATGGCTTCTGTTCATGTTCTTCCAAACCAAACCCAAAGACTAAAAGTAGCACCCACTTCAGTTCACACCCGACTGCCTCTGGCCCTCAACAGAGAGGTTCTAACTGCTGCACAGTTATAGCAAAAGGTTTTTGAGATTATAATCAGCATAATTATGAAAATGGAGTGAGGTTTGGCCTTAGAGAGCTGCAAAATACATTTTTAACTAGGCCATTGATACAGGAGAGACAAGATGAAAAACAAGAGAGGAGGGCAAAGGTTCGGCTGTGTGGCCATTCTGGGAAATGACTGAAAACCAAGAACAAAGCTATTCAAAGCAGGTCATTAAATAAAGAAAATATCTTAAACAAGCCTAAAAGACAGGAAATAGAAATATGACATGGTCACTTACAAAGCAGGGGTCAATAAGACATCAGTAATTAATGATGAAAAGATAAAGAACCGAGCACTTAATTTCAAAGAAATAGTCGAGAAAGACATAATGGCACTGTGAACAGGAAAAAAGTCTTTGCAGAAGTAAATGGAAATGAATAAGATCTCAATAGGAGAAAAAATGGATAATTGAAAGAGTAGAACTGCAAATTGCTGCAGAAATTCACCTGGAACACAAACCAGTTATTTAGGACTAAGGGTGAAATATAGTTTTGAATGAGTCAATTTTTTTCAAAAGGACCTCCAGGCACACACTGCCAATTTTGCTCTGATATTTTTCCATTGTAGTTTTTGTGCGTGGAAAATATAGGTGAAAATGTCTCCCATGTTTGAAAGTTTAAAGACTTCTTTCTGAAGTGCAGACCAGTGGATTTTACTTCTGTTTCATCAGGAGATTCTAGAATGAAAGGGGTGGGGAGCAGAAGCCAAGAAAAATGGAGACCAACAGAAGTTTTGAAACAGCAGTTTCAACCCTATTAGCATCTTCCCTTGTTTTCTCTATTGTTTGCTGACCTTCAGCTCCGATGACCAAAATCTGATATTCATGGAGTCTAGAATGGACTAGGTTGCAAGTGACCTTAAATATTATCTCATTCCAAACCCCCTGCCACGGACAAGGACCGTGGTTGCCCAGAGCTCCATCCAGCCTGGCCTTGCACACTTCCAGAGATGGGGCACCCACCATTTCTTAGGGCAACGTGTTCCAGTGCCTTACCACTCTCACAGTATGGAATTATTTCCTGATATCTTATCTAAGCCCACCCTCTTTTAGTTTGAAGTAATTTCTCTTGTCCTGTCGTCACATGTCCTTGTATAAAGTTTGTCTCCATCTTTCTTGTGGGCTCCCTTCAGGTACTGGAAGGCCACAATTAGGTCACCCCAAAGCCTTCTCTTTTCCAGGCTGAACAACTCCAGTTCTCTCAGCCTTTCCTCATAGGAGAGGTGTTCCATCCCTGCAGCCATCTTGGTGGCCTCCTCTGGATTCACTCTAAAGGTCAATGTCCTTCTGGTGCTCAAGGAAGGTCCTGTGCTGGCACCCAGAGCTGGATGCAGCCCTGCAGGTGGGGTCTCAGCAGAGCAGAGGGGCAAAATCCCCTCGCTCCCCTGCTGCCCACGCTGCTCTGGATGCAGCCCAGGACACGTTTGGCTCTCTGGGCTGGGAGTGCCCATGGCAGGGTCATGTCCAGCCTCTCACCCAGCAGCACCCCCAGGTCCCTCTGGGCAGGGCTGCTCTCCATCTGTTCATCCCCAGCCTGTGCTGTACAGGGGATTGCCCCAAGCCACGTGCAGCACCAGCACTTGGTCTTGTTAAAACTCTTGACGTTCCTGTACACCCACTTCTTGAGCTTGTCCAGGTCCTTCTGGATGGCATCCTGCCCTTCAGGTGCTTCAACAGCACCACTCAGCTTGGTGTCATCTGCAAACTTGCTGGGGGTGCACTTGAACCCTTCATCTATGTAATTAATAAAGATATTAAATAACACTGGTCCCAATACAGACCCTTGAAAGACATCACTTGTCGCTAATGTCCATTGTGACTCTGAGCTGTTGAATGCAGAGTGTAAAACAGCAGTAGACAGTCAAGACTGTACAGACTCAGGTAGGCTCTGGAGTTGTAATAAAAGGAGTTCGTCTCAATGAAAAAAAAAAAAATGAAGTGAAGGTATAGCTTTCTCACAGTCGCTGGTGCAGGAGGTTGTCCCACTACTTCCACCTGAAGATGAGGAAGAGGAAATAATCTATATTGAAGAATTGTGGATTGTTTCAGTTAATTTCCCAGTTATGGGGGTGGTTTTGTTTTGTTTATTTGTTTGTTTGTTTGTTTGTTTTGTCTCCAGACTGTATGAGAAGTCTCCTTTACGTAAGCCTACAGTAGTGTTAAGCAGGTCACATGTTTCAGAATAACCAAGCCTAACTTTCCCCACCCTTGGCTGAGTCCCCTGATAGTGGTAAGCAGATCCCCAGTGTGTGGAATGACAGAGCCCTGCACAGAGGCACATGGGGCACTGAAAAATTTATCTCCTCTTCTGAAGAAGCTGCCACACCAGAGGTTTGATGTATTATGTAGTAATGCACAAGCCCTCCCACCAGTCAGTGACTGCTCCAGCCCTATCAGAAGGATTGATAACCACATCACCCCTGTACTGCAGGGCCAGCTCAGACACTAATTCCCAAGGGCTAGACTGCAACACTGAACTTTTACATGAAGAAGTAATCTGAAGTGCTGTGGACTGTAAAATACAGTGAGGCTGTTATGGGAGAGGATTGGTGACACATCTACCTGAAATAGCTGTGGGTCTCAGGCAGTGGAGCAGGATCCGTATGGTAGTTGCTCTGCATAAAGGTGACCAAGTTTAGCAGATAAGAAATTATACCATGTCTCAAATACTGCTTTTTATTAGCACATCTGTGTGGGGATCCAGGGAAAGAAAGTTCGTGGTGATCTGCGTTTTAGTGGGACGTGGAAAAATTAAGAGTTTCTGTTCTGACATTTCCAGAAACGAGGCAAAAGAAATTGTAACAGCTGTAGGTGTTCAGTGAAGGCAGAAAGCCCTTAAACACCATAAGTCAGTCCGGGTGCATCCCTCTCTGGATGCTGAACCGTAATCCCTAAGTGCCCATCAAAGAGGCTTAATCCTTTTCAACAATGGGATGAGCTGGAGGCTATATCCTTTCAAGATTTACATAACACCCCAGCACACATGTCTTTTGGGAGGATAAGTGTTGCTTAGTATGTCCTGCATTCACATTTTTACAGCCATTTGGTTTATGTCTCCCTGGTGGGAAATCCCAAGCCGATGGCATTGCACTCAACCCACCACCATGCTGGTCATGGGCTTCCCAGCTGGCTCAGCACAGCAGAAAGCACTTCTGCATCCCGTGTCCTCCATGCAGCCCTTGCCCTGTCACACAATGCCTCTTGGGGCCACCCCACTGTGACGCCCCCAAACACACACAGGTTCTGTGTCCTCTACAGATACAGCAGCAGAAACATGTAAGAAGATGAGAACTGGGGCGGCTGTGTGGGGAAGGACAATGGCTAACTGGTACCTCATGAAGAGCAAGCCACAGCACCCTGGTGTGAGCCGGGCTCACAGTGTTATAAACCTTGCCTCTGCCTTTATTGGTCTTTCTATACGCAATCCTTGTGCTGCATCCTTATCTTAAGGGTGATCACCACAACTCCACAGTTAATGCTCCATTGCTACAGCGCTACAATAAGCCATGTTTCAATTGTGCAACTGGATACTGCATCCACTGGAATCAAGTTTACTTTAAAACAAAACTGTTTTCTGGTGAAGTTCATAGTTCCTGTGAAAGGGAGAAGCAATCCTGACATCAGCCTTCCTCACTTTAATGACTCTCAGTGTTTTCTTCATGCCAGCAATCTCCCATGGATGCAACAATCAATTCTCAGGACAAGGATAGGTGAACAGCTAACACATCTGAACTGAAAGAGAAAAAAGGTATGAAATAGATTAAAAAAAAAACAAACCCTACAATGAAAATTAGCCCAATCTTTAGTTGTCAGCTGAATATCCTTGCACCTTTCTTTTCCCATCAGCTGTGTTTCCTTGGCCTTCTTTTGCAAGCCCTATAGCAGCTTCATCAGCAAACTGGCAGATCCACAGAGTTTCCTTGGCTCTTCAGCAGTACGAGGCACTTGCATCCAGCTGCAAAGACTTTCGTTTTGCCAGAGACACATTCCAACATTATTAACTGCGGTGTTTTCAACGTAAGTTTTCGCCTCATGACATTTTACAAATCTACAGTAGCAACACTGTGAAGTCCACACACATATGGATCATTCCCTAAACCCCTACTTGGGAGAACAGGGTTATAACAAGGAACTGAGGAAGAAACTTAGAAATGTAATGTACAAGTCAGTCTGGATATAACAAAAGTCTGTCCCAAAAATGTAATTATTTTGCCTTGTCCATTTCTTTCTACAGCTTGCATATAATATTATCCCCTGCATCACAATGTACAAAAATCTGTAAGAATTACAGATTAAGGAGTGGCTTGTTGTCTTTCTCTGCCTGCTTTAGTTACTGTTTCAGCAATTCTGCCTCTGAGAATGGTGCTGAAAATACAAATCTGACACTTGCATGATAAATATCTGATACTACAATGATGAAAGTCCCCCAGATCTGTCACCAGAGCCATTGCATAAAACTCATTTGACCAACAGAGGCAGAGTGCAGGCATAGCTTAGCAGCTAGACTTAGTCACTTATTATGTTTATGCACACCCTGGTGGAGTCAGGGGTGGAGTCAAAATCAGCATTATTGTAATCTTACAGGAGAACACAAAATGTCCTCCTCTCTTTTAACTCAGTTAAGACACTGTGTGCTTGGGGATGTGTCTGTGCTAGAAAAATGATTGATTTTCCATCCCTTGTCCAGTTATAAGTTTCACCACAACCTGCAAACATCTGGAGTACTAAAACCATAGGGGGACCAAGTACCTGCTGCTGGACAAAACTTCAGAATAGGGAAAATCAGAGAAATTCTAAAAGCCCAGAATGTACAAGGCCTTCTCCTGTACACAGAGTGGGTATGGACTGTCAGTCAGACAAGTGCCTTCCAACCCTGTTCCACCATCAGCCTCGCCACTGGAGTCCATGGGCACAAGAGGGTGTTCTCCAAGTGCTTTGCCTCAGCAGCTCAAATAGATGACTAGTTCATTACACAAGGACTTTAAATTGAGGGGAAATTCTCCACGAATATTTTTGTAGAGCAATATATAGGGCAGAGCATTAGCTTGCTCAAGATAACCAGAGTGAGAAACAGAGCCCAACCAGAGATTTTTGCAGCACCAGACCTGCACAACACCGTTGGTACCACAGGTTCCAGCCCGTGCCTGGTGCCCAAGGAGGCATTGCTGGCCTTTGTCTCACACCCCTGGCACTTCAGGACAATGACCCACCCATGAAGCAGACAGGGAGTTAAAGAGGGAACATTTGGATGAAAATTCAGATCTCAGTTTCAGGAGAGTTGAGGGGGGGGAGGTATACTCAGATTCCTCAAAAATACTGTGGCTAAAACATGCTTAGAGTTGGCACACACTAGGGCACAGCCAGGGGGACACATGCAGAGTTATACAGAGCTCAGCACAGAAACACAGCCAGGAAAGGAGAAAAAACATGAGCTTAGAATGGGTTTATAATTTAAAAATGCTGCCGTAGAAAAAGAACACCCAAAAGAAGACAGATGTTATTTGTCCCCATCATGCCCTCCTATCAAAGAAAAGGGAAAGGTTGGCTGTCAAACAATATCTTTCAGATTTAGGAGTTGTTGTTGTTGTTGTTGTTGTTGTTGTTGTTTTGGTAGGGGAAGGCATGTAAGCAAACTAAAACACAAATAAATACAAATTTGTATTTGTATATCTAGTTTTATGTTCCATAATAGTTTCAATTAATCTTAAAATTAAAACAAACAAATAATCAAACAAAACCAAAAACCCACTGATAAAATAAGAGCTGCTGGGATTACTGGGAAGAATTTTGTGACAGGCGACTTCCTGCTAATAGCCCCTTGCACACAATGTTGTAGAAAAGAGAGAGGTGAAAAAACACTGCTATAAGCACTAAGGCCATTTAATCCTTAACATGGGAATGTATTTCTCCTCCTTTTCCCTCCCTAGATTCATTTTATGTTCCCATCAGAAGGTTAATTGTGTTAACAGGAGTTACAGCCACAGGGGAAAGATGTGATTGAATGCTGAGTGCAGTTTTAGCTGATAACCTCCGAGTGAGTGAAAGGGCACAAAAAGGGGTTGATCTCCTCTAAAGGGGTTGTCAGTCATTCAGGAAGAAGTGCAGCTCTGGGAGAAACAGCCTTATCTCCCAGGACACGAAAATGAGAAGCTATCAAAATAATCATGAAGATACACTCATCCCAGGCTCTGTGTCTGTGCCTGTGGCTCTGACACTGGAGTTAAGTGAGAATAACTGGCTTTTTCATGTATACGAACAAGCAGACCCTGACTTGATGCACATTCTTGAAGACTGATTAGATTCCATGAAGATGTATCATTAACAAGAGAGCCCAAATAATTATAATTCTAAAAAAGTGGCATGAAATTTTGATATCTTTTAGCTTGATAGCACAACTCCTGTTTGGTGGACTGAAGATATGATTGCATGCCAAGGTTTTAGGTAAGACCACCTGTGAAAACTTTCACACATTTACACTTAATCAAAAAGGTCCATAAGAGGGTCTTCATGAAAAGCAAGGCATTCACTCCATCATTTCAACCTATGTCTGAACTCATCCTGCAAAATTGCTAGGATTTACAGGAAGTAGCCTGGAGAAAAATAGTTAGTGTTTTTTAAGATTAAATATTTCCATAAGCTGTAGTCAACGAGAGTGGGCATTTGTGAAATATTTGCACTCATAGAGACAGGACAAAGGACCAAGGTATATTTCAGCGCTAGAATACAAGCAGTGAAATTTGTGTCTTATTTCTCAAAGGTGCATTGGAAATTCCGGAAACAGAAAACCTTCTCCTCCTTTGCACTCCAAGTCTACCTTAGAAATGTCTTGTGAGCACTCCAGAAATTGTTTTAGCTGCTGTTACCAGATGAATTGTAGTTGTCCTTTTCTACCTTGTCAAAAATACAGCTGCTTGTCCAGTTACAGCCATAATATAACAATGCATTTGTTGTATTATTAGCAGATGGGGAAAAAAAATTAGCAGATGGGGAAAAAAAAAACCCACCTTGGATTTTTGTTTAAAATGCTCAAGTACAAACCTGGCAATCTTTTCCCCCAAAGCATTTAAGTGCAAAGAAGTTCTGTAATATTAACATCCACAGTGCAACTTGAACAAAACAACTAAAAGGCTTATTGACTTGGTAGCAGGGAAAGCCAGTTTGAAATATTTGATCCTATCACCAACTAAGCAAGTATGTGTAAAGTGTAAAGCCTGCACTTGTTGATTTCTGAGATAAAAATCAATAAAACTGTCCATAACCTATAACTCCTTGGTTTACCTCTCCATAGAGATCAAACGAGAGTAATTAGATTTCTGCCTGACTAGCAGGGGTAGAAAACTGTTTCATTTTGGATCAAAACCTTCCCAGTGGATTACACCTTCTATCCACTGCCTATCAACACTTAACAATTGCTTCTGTATTTGACTTTGACAGAACTACCAGAATGTTACTATCTAATTTTCAGTGTAGTTGATAGAAGGCTTGGATGCTTTATTCTAGTGTCAGATTATAAAATTAATTCTTCTCACTTTGTATTTTACATTTTACTCTGCCTGGTGTTTTGTAAAAGCCAGCCTTGCTAATGTGATTAATAATTAAAAAACAAAGTACAATACCCATCCTATGTCTAATTTACAACAAGCAAAGAAACCCTTTATCTATTATTGATGATCTAGCCTTTGTATTCAGATATCACTCTAAACAAGCAGTTGTCTGCCTTGGAGTGTCTTTGCATTTCATATTCAAATGAGGTGGACGTTGTTGCATATATTTTCATTTGATGACATTTTAATATCACCAGATGCTATTGCCTGCCCAGGAGATAACTGCTCCAAATACAGCCTTCTTTCCCCCTCTAAGCACAGTGATATTAGGTGATGAGCAGAAAGCAGGTCATGATTTAAAATAACATTTTATAACATTTGTTACTATCATGGTGTTCTTGCATTTTAACCGTCCAAGAGTCCTTGTAATAATGTTTTTTTAAAGAGAAATGTCACTCTGCATTTTGATCTTTCTTAACTAAGCAACTTTTTGAACAGGCTGAGAGCATGAAATATCAAATAACAAATAGCACTCACAACAACTTCATGTCCTAGATAGCGATTAATATGTTGGAAAATATGTTCCATGTAATGAGCTGCGGTGATGGACAGCTGCAATAAATTCATGCCCCAATGCAGAGAGCTTTGTCAGATGAAGTCCAGATCACAGTCACCTGAAGCCAACACCTGCAAGTCTACTGAGAGTAAGATTTTGAGGGCATTTTTCTTACTTATTTGCTTACAAGGTTAACAAACGCCCCATTCTCACAGATCTGAGTCCTTAGAAAATAAATACTAACCTCATTTTTAAAGAACTGAAACTTGCAGGTATTTGAACCTGGCCACAACATATACTTGTACATAAGTATTACATAATGTTTGACCTTACCCTGAGTGTATGGATTTAGCCTGAAACTCACAGGAACTGGAACATTTTTCACTATTTCTTGAGCAGGAAAACATGTCCTAACCTCTAAAAAGGAATGTATGACTAACAGATATTCTTTTTTGCCACCTGTGGTTTCTCTGTCCCTGCACAATGCCAGGACAGAGAGAGAGTTGTGTGCAGTCTTGGAGAGCTCTTGTGACACTTCATCCTGACACCAAGAAAATCTTCAAATGGTGGCAGAAGCTGGAGTTAAGGTGGGTGCGTTCTGCCCCTCTTCTTCCAGTGACCACTATAGGAAAGTCTATGAAAACTTCTATGGAAACAGACTGCTTGACCCCTCCAGGCTGCAGGACCCCTCTCTCCCTCTGAGAAGAGAATGGAGGAGGGTGGTGGAGTCAACTAGCTAGTCTGGGATATGACTTGGCATGCCCCAGGTTTGAACAATGAAGTCTCCTCTTGCTTGATCAAAGCAGTGAAAAAGAGCAAGTGTCCCATCAGGGTGCACCCAGACCAGAGCACAAGGGCAGAGATCCCAGACTTCAGACCTTATATTTACATTGCATGACAGGCTGGCATTGTGTTCATGTTCAGAAGCAAAATGGACATTTTCCTCTTGTTGAAAGACACACAAGTTAGAGCACAGAGTCGTGCTGATATGGCTGTACTACTGCACTTCAGCTCATTCACATGGCCCTGGCTCAGGCAGATTTGGCACTGTACTCCCCAGTGTGAGATTAATAGATCCAGGAGAGCCCCAGTACGTCCACTGAGGGAGTTCTTTCCACTGCAAAATTTTGGGTGTTTCCTCAGAGAGCACCCATGCTCTCTGCCATGCCTGAAATGGGACAAAGGTCAGTGCTCACCCCCAAAGGCAGAAAAAGGGCTACACTCTGCGCTCGGTGATAATTGTGCTCAGCATGCCATGTAACACCACCAAGCAGCAGGGAAATGCTCTGGGTTTGCAAATTCATATACAAGATGGTACAAATTGCCCCACTTGCTTGGTCCCTGCCCAGACTCACATCTGATCTCCAAATCCCAGCAGTTTTCACTGCAGAGGCAGAGGCCAGCCAACACCACATCTGCCAAAGTGCTGTTCATACACCTGAGCAGTGGTTTCTGGTGGCTTTGAATACAGATGTGATTGTTTGTGAAATGTGGCAGTAAATATTGTTAACTTAAACAGTTTTGAGAGTCTTTTTTTTTTTTTTTAACCTCAGTATTGTCAACCGCTTTTCCCGCCACTCTTCTCCATTTTAAATCAGATTCAATTATCTCCATGGTTTTATTCTTCATTTAGCAAAATATCTCTTTATCCAATCTTCATCCTTCATCAGTTTCCATTGAGTCCTGATGATATGCATTAACATTTTAGAAAGAGTCATGCTATATGCTATGCTATTTCTATGCTATATCCATTGAAGAATTACACAGGTAGAAACAACGTTATGCACAGGTCCACAGAACTGCCACTGGAGTGACGAAACTACTAAAAGAAACGTGCGTTAAATTGCTCATGTGAAAAAAAAAATTATATTAAATGTTGTACTATCAGAATGGTTCAGGTGGTTAAACTGAACAAGGAGCTCTTTGTGTTCACCACTTAAGAAATGACACAAAATAAAGCTGCATTTTGCTGCAATGTAGATGTGCCAGAGGGATCCAGTCCTCAACTGCACCCAAAACCCAAGTCTTCATTCCTTTTGAAGGGTATAAAATAGACACTTGAGGATGGGGGAAAGACAAAGCTCTTGTCCTCATGCCTAGTTTTAAGCACTAGCTTCCATGTTTTGCTGAACTGGGAGCAGTGACTTAATTGTGAAATTATTTGTATTTGAAGACAGTCACTTCATTAGGTAACCTTAGCACCTGAGGAGGACAGCTAAGTTAGAAGTGGCACTATATTAGCACGAAGCCATTGTTCATCTGACATCTCTGGAAAGATGTTTGGGCACTTCATGTTCTCTCCATTGATTCCAATTTTGCTGGTGAGAGGGCTATTCTGGTCTTCATCATTGGCCCCTGTTTTTCCCCTGCCTCATTCTGCTTTCTGCTCTGGGAAGGAGGCAGCTTTCTGTCTTTAATAAAGTCACACCAGTCAAGAAGTACTCCCTTGACATAACAGGCTGCACCATAACAGACTCGGAAGAGTTAGCGATTTCACCTTGTTCTGCGGTGCACCTTGCTCTCCACCGTCCCTTCGGCCAGCGGCTCATTGTGTGGTAGGGACACACTGTTCCTTTTCCGTGGGTGCCTGGGCTGGTGCTGCTGTCTGTCTGCCTCAGCCTCGCAGGCATAGGAATTGCACACAAGCTATTTCCAGGCAGGCAGTCTTCTTAGACCTTTCTCTATAGATGCCAATTAGAAGATTAGCGTCTTTTCTCTCCCCCTCTTTGCTATTAAATAGTCACACAAAAGCTGAGCTGACAAATTGCTCTCTCTATGGTGTGGGACAAAGACAGACAATAGATCAACATCATCTACTATACTCAAATCCTATTAATCACAGATTAATGAGAACATGTCTGGGGGGGGAGAAATTACCAGAATGCGGGCATTATTGTCTTGTTACTCATGTAACATCTGCTGTGGCTTTACCTTTAGTATCATGTCATCCTTTATCACATTGAAATAATGTTTGTTCCAGAAACATAATTATGATAATGGGTCCTTCCTTCAACAATTACTGAGGTACAGTAGGATTATATTTCTTAGCCACTTGGTTTAAAAAAATCCATCTCTTAACTACTTTCTGAATGCTTCTATTAGTCATTATCTGATTAAGGGAGATATGCTTATAGGCATTAATAAAAACTTGTTATTCTCTTTATTATTATTAATTATAATTTTATTCATTACTTCTCTGAAAAAATCACATGTGCTGAAGTAAAGCTAGAGTTCAGCTTTTAGTTTTTACACTTAGAGAATTATTTCTCTTTCAGCTTTCTCTTAAACTACTGCTAATTTTTCATTAATTCACATTACAACAGTACTGAACCACAATGTTTGTTTTGAAAAATGTGCACTTTTCTAGGTATCATCTTAAAATAATTCTATAGCTGAATTTCTTATCAATTTGTTCCCGTATTTTCTCTTCTGCCTTTGCCATTGATAAGGAATACTGTTCAGGGCAGCAGCCCAGCATGTATAATTGTCTCAGAGCATTTCAGTGGTGAGTCTGGATGTAAATTCAAAGTTTGGGGTTTAACTAATTAGAATTCTTCACAACGATTCCTAATGTTATCCTCAATATGAAGCAGGATGATTCACAGATAAATAGCAAAGCAATTACAGTTATAATCAGCCGGGAAATAAAGAGGAACTGCAGTCTACAAGTGTGACCGTGAATTTCAAAAAATTATTCGGCCCTTTTTCATCACGTCCCTAGTACTTGCGGGTCCCTGCTGGGCAGCCGCGCTGAGCAGGGCGGGGCCGGCCCGGGATGAGCCGGCCCTGCGGCTCTCGCGGGTGTTTCAGCACGGCGGGCCGGGACAGCTCCGCAGGGCAGCCGCGGGCTGCTCGCCGCCCCGCCCCGCACTCGGACCGGGCATCGGCCCCGAGCCCGGCATGGGAATGGGAATGGGCATGGGTACGGGCACGGGCATGGGTATGGGCACGGGTGTGGGCATCAGCATGGGCATGGGCATGGGCATCAGCGTGGGCATCAGCGTGGGCATCAGCGTGGGCACGGGCATGGGCGAGGGCATAGGTGTTCGTATGGGCGTGGGCACAGGCATGGGCACAGGCATGGGCAGCGGCCCCGCCATCCCGTTCCCACCCCGCCCTGCCCCACCGACCTTCCCCGAGCTTCTCTCACGTCCCCACCAAGGCCATTGGCGTGGGTCCCACCACCCTGGCTCTTTCCCCTCCAGAGGAGCTGACCAGAGCGCTGGACAACGGGGCACACCTAGTGGGTGGGCCTGCCGTCCCACCTAGATATACACAATCTACGTCTTGCAGTGCCAAAATGCCTTTTGAATGGGCTGCCCAATTAATCCCGGTGCAGCCGGGAACTGCTGGTGCCGCCACTGTGCTGGCTGCTCGCTGCAGCACCCAGATCACAGGCCCCAGGTTCCCCTGGCAGGTGACACAGCCGCGGCCTGAGCGCCCAGCATCACCTGCAGAGCCGAGGACCATTCGCGCTGGATTCACAGCTGCCCTGACAGGGAGCAGGAAAACACCTCAGGGGGCCAATGAGCCAATGAACATTGCTATGGCCGCTACACGGTAGCCTCCGATCTTCCTCAGGACCTGGGCATTCTGATGCAGCATAGCACGTAAGTGCCATTGCTCACTTTTGATTCAGAAACCTACAGCCTCTTCCTAAGGTAGCGTTGTTAGTCACGTGTTTGGAAAAGTGAAAAAGGGATTATAAACTTCTGTAATGCATTACACCATATTTTACACCCTCATACAACAGTTTATCACATGCACCCAAGACACAGAAAACCAGACCAAATAATTTTATCTGTCCAAGGACCATCCACCCATCCCCTTTCTAAGTGTCCCCCATGAGTTAGTTGTATTGGGTCACTCTCCAACCCTTCTGTAGGGATGAGGTCACTGCTCTTGAATTATTAAAATATTCACAGAGAAGAGGGAAGAGAGTGATCAACTTTGTTGCCTGGTGTCTAAGACAACCAGAGGAAAATCTAACCATCTGTCCCAGTCCCTGCCCTAAGAGCAGCTCATGCAACTTCATTCAACAGTTGTTCTGTACAGTACCTTACAGCTTGGCTGCCTGCAGGAATATTTTACCCAGACTACAAGGAATCTATCATGAAGCTCCATAACTCTTATCCATCTCTGAGGAAAGAAGCCCAGCAGAGTGGCCTGGTTCCACCAAAGCGGATGGCATGAGGAAACAGAGGTGATACACAGCATCTTCACCAGGCCTCGGTGAAATTAGTGGATCTTAGTAAATTGGGAAGTCCTACTTTTTAGCTCTTGGCATGGGCAGACAGATCTAATTCCTCCCAAGTCCTCCTCTCCCACCAACATCCAGCATGACCAATCTATTTATTCAATTACCAAATATAAGGCCAGTGATAAATCTGCCAGGGCTTTCTGCATCTGACTAAACAGAAAGGGAAAAAAGGTTACTCCAGGGGTGTCAAATGTGAAATCTGTCATGAGGATTTCAGCAGACTCTAAGTACATGGTTGTTGTGTTCCTCTGAGGAATGTTTTTTCCCCCTCAGAGTCCCCCTGAAGTCTGTGCTGTGTAGTTTAACCCTTCTTCCCTATCATACCTACTCCTGACCCTATTGGCTCAGGGCCAATATTTTTCCTTAGCCCAAAAACTAGATCAATCCCTGTCTCTTCCTGTTCGCTCTCCCTCTCCTCGCACTCCTGGAACACTACATTGAGAATAAAGCTTGGACTGAAGCTGGGATGAGAGACACTCTTTTGAAATCTTTATTCTGTCTCTAGGAAATATATTTCCCTAAAATTCCAACAACTGAGCTAGCTAGAGCCTGAGGGGTGGCTAGAGGGAGTATATTTCACATGGTGTCTGATTCACTATCCTGTGGAGAGAGTCCTACTGAGACCACCTTTCTGACAGAGCAAAGCTTAGAACAGGTAGATGCTATGACTTGACAAGATCAGGGTCCTTCAAGGTATGGTCAAAAAAAATCAACAGGTATGTGAGATCCACAACAGAGCCACCTTCAAAGTAGGGAGACTTTGGGTAGCAGCTTCTCAAAATGGTCTTAAGGGTTACATTGGGATTTAGGCACCTTGTCTCTGTCCAAATTCTGCTCCGTTTTGTGGCTTTGGTCTGTAAAATGTGGATACATACCCTTTCCAAGTGACTGTGAGGATAAAAGTATTAATGGTTTTGAGGTAATGGTGCTAAAATTCTGGTAATGGGGATCCAAAGATAGCTGAGGGCTGCTTACTCACACTGTGCTTCCTTTCTCAATAACTAATAGCATGTCTAGGCTTTGATGTTGATGGGTAGGCAGAAGAGTGGTCTTGATTAAAAGCATTAATTTACCTCTCGCAGATAACAGATTCATATACACAGGTCTGAATCAGGAGTAACTGCATCAAAATAAACAGCCTTTGGGTGAAACAGGTGTAAAAGAGAAGAGAACCAGACCCTGCATCTAGCAGTTATATGACAAGGTAAATGGGCAAACACAAGGAAAGTGAATTATTGTTATTATATGTGCACGTCACATGCAGTACCATTAAAATCTAATGCTACAAAGAAAATACCTTTCAAGCCTGCAAAGTATAGGCAATAGGGGCTGCCAAGGATTCATCAGAACCTGTGAATGCTTCCTTTGTATATGTTGTTTTCATTTCAGCACTGATATAAATCGGGAGTAGCTTCATTTGCTGAAAACTGGCAGAATAAAAAAAAATAAGGCCTTTTAGCTTTAAAGAAATTAACTGAGATCCATTGACTCAAGAAAATACTTAAAATTTTTGAATTACATTTTAAATGAACATTTAATTTTATAATTTGTCAACTTAGATAATAATATTAAGAGATCTATGCTGATACAAACAATTGTGTTAATTACAGTGAAAGCCATTAAATTAAATTCAGTTCCTGGAATCAATAGCATTTCTTCAAGTACCATTTCTAATTACGTCCATACCTTCCATTTGGACTTTTATTAATGCATATGTTATATCTGTCACCTTCTTCAGTTGTGAGCAAACTCACTGTATGTTAATTCACACCTGATAAAAATCGTTTTTCTGGTACTTACCTTCTAAACCTGATGATAGGATGTGTCAACACCTATAGGATTTTTGGGGGTTTTTGAGGACTTTGTGAAAGTTACATTCTTTTTATTTTAAATTTGCTGCTCAATGACAGTTTCCAATTCTAATTATAAAAATGGACAATAAAAATGAAGAGTACAAGTCTTTATTCTCTTTGATGCAGTCTCTACTGTAACCTCTAGACATGCTGTAAAGTAACAAAATCTGAGTAGATTATACTTTAGAAGCTGTTACTTTAGAAATTTATCTTCTCACTTCAAGGAGAAGTTCTCTCATGCTTCCACACAGATAAAGGATGACAATAGTTATTTAGGCACACTTTCCCCTGTCCTCAATAATCTGTTTATATTAAGTTTAGATCAAATACTCTAGAAAATTATCCACCGCACCTGCCTTCCTGTTCATCACATATTTTCACATTGTGCATCACAACGTGATACAAAAGCAACAAAGTCAAAAGTCAAAAGCATCACCTCAGTTAAGAGACTCTCTTATGACAAACTGCCAGGACACACTAAAGATTGATGTGAGTACAAAATACCTCATGCTAATTTCCAGCACATTTCATCTCCACAGCCTTACCTCCCTTTATCAGCCATGTCACCAGTGAATTCCTTCAAAGTGACATAACCTTAATTACATTTTAACTTGATCCCAGAGGAAAGTGATATCTTCATTAACTGTTGGGAGGCAATCTTCAGGCTGAGTTGGAGGTGTATTTTTACACAGACTGGTGTTCTCAGGAAAGATACAACTACGACAATATGTTAGAAAAATACAGTCTTTTCTTTAGTTCTCAGTTACCCTTAGATAGATTATGAAAACGCTGAGGTGTTTGTTGTTTGGAGTTTTTTGGGGAAAAAAGCACCTTTCATGTGACAATAACTTTCAGAGACAGCTCACCGTAGCCTAAGTGAGACATTTTGGACAGCTTTTTTTGGTCTCTCTGTGGCTCTTGACTCAGCCCAAGCGTGACAAACCCACCCTTAGTCTCCCTGATTTCTTCCACACCATTGGTGTCCCTAGGGAAACTCTTCATTTTACTGTAGGCCAAGAATTCTGTACAGGCATAGTGACATTTGGCATTCCTAACACAACTGTAAGCCCTAAGGTCACCCCAAAGAACAACAGTGCCACTAGTGAGGAAATAACTATCTGAGCAGAAGAGACAGAGAAGGGAAATGCTGACAAGTGTAATCAATTATGAAAAAAAAACCAGTTATATTTGAGGGAGAGAGGCAACCACTAAGGTAAGTGGAAGTGTTACCAGAGTCTAACAAAGAACTGAAAAAAATATGAGAGATAACAGGAAGAAAAAAGCATTGTGGCTCATGAAAATTTGGCGTTTAAGGAAGAGCAGATTCCACTTTCAAGTGCCAAAATCTGCCAGAACATCTGCCCAGCAGGCTGGGGAGGTCCTGACCAGAGAGATTACACATCACTTCTCATTACTGCATTATTACACACCACAAATAATGCTCATTTGTTAGAGGATAGACCTTTGTATCAGTTGCTGTCTGCTCATGTTTATCAGGTTGCCAGCGTGAAAGCTCTCTGTATATACATATATCATCACCGTGGAAAAATTATCATACCAAAACATCCAATTTTCACCCTTTACGTGTACTTGCATGTTGTACTGGCTTGAAGCAAAACCAGCGAGAGACTCCAAGTCAGAAAAAAACAATTTAATAGGAGAGGAAAAAAAAGGTAAAATAAAATAAAACGCATGCAATAGTACAAAAGATCACTGACAGAGTCAGAATACAACCTGAAACCCTGTGGTGGTAGCAGTCCAGATGAAGTGGTCTTGTTGAAGCAGTGATCCCATAGAAAGGTCTGGTAGCTCTTGTCCTCTGGGAATCCAGTGGGTAAGGCTGCCTGTGCTGTCCCAAATCCCAGATTATATCCAGGTGGGAATGCTTGGCTCTTCCCTCTGGGCAGAGCGTCTCACAATGGGCTGATAACATTTTATCAGTCTTGCAATGGGTCCTTGATTGCCCATTAAACAGAGATAGCTCCTGGAGGGAGTTACCTATGAATCATGCAGCAGGGCATTGATGGGCCATTAACAGAAGATAGTCTGGAGGGAGGGGGCAAGGGAAACACTGCCCAACCTAGTTTCAACCGCTCATGTAGATGGTGATAGAATACATACTTTGGGCACATCTTACATTGTAAACTAGGACACATGTAAAGTATTAGATAACTTTCTGGTCAGTGCTGTTGTCATCAAAACACTTGCTCTCATGTTATTTTACAGTAAAGTACCCAACTATAAATGTCTGCATGGTGTCCCTCAGGGGTCTGTGCTGGGGCCAGTTCTGTTCAATATTTTTATTGACGACATGGATGAAGGCATGGAGTATTTCATTAGTAAATTTGCAGATGACACTAAGCTGGGAGCATGTGTCAACCTGTTGGAAGGATAAAGGGCTTTGCAGAAAGACCTGTAACAGTTGGACAGATGGGCAGAGTCCAAGAGGATGAGGTTTAATAAGTCCAGGTGCAGAGTCCTGCACTTTGGCCGCAATAACCCCCTGCAGCGTTATAGGCTGGGGACGGTGTAGCTGGACAGTGCCCAGGAGGAAAGGGACCTGGGGTGCTGGTGCCAGCAGCTGAACATGAGCCAGCAGTGTGCCCAGGTGGCCAAGAGGGCCAATGGCATCCTGGCCTGGATCAGGAATGGTGTGGCCAGCAGGAGCAGGGAGGTCATTCTTCCCCTGTACTCTGCACTGGTGAGGCCACACCTTGAGTGCTGTGTCCAGTTCTGGGCCCCTCAGTTTAGGAAGGACGTTGAGACGCTTGAGCGTGTCCAGAGGAGGGCAACAAGGCTAGTGAGGGGCTTGGAACACAAGCCGTATGAAGAACAACTGAGGGAGCTGGGGTTGTTCAGCCTGGAGAAAAGGAGGCTCAGAGGTGACCTTATCACTCTCTACAACTTCCAGAAGGGTGGCTGTGGTCAGCTGGGGGTTGGTCTCTTTCTTCAGGCAACAACAGAGAGAACAAGAGGACACAGTCTCAAGCTGCGACAAGGGAGATACAGGCTGGATATCGGGAAAAAGTTTTTCATGGAAAGAGTGATAAAGTACTGCAATGACTTGCCCAGGGAGGTGGTGGAGTCACCATCCCTAGATATGTTTAAAAAAAGCCTGGATGTGGCACTTGATGTCGTGGTCTAGTTGAGGTATTAGAGATGGGTTGGACTCAATGATCTTGAAGGTCTGCCTAAAAATTCTGTGATTCTGTGATTCTGTGACACTGCCATAAGCAGAAAGATACATTCTTCAAAGCATGTACTTATGTATACTATGAGCTAATCCTGCTTCCAGTAAAAAAAGACATTTAGAGCTAGGCCCTGACATAGAAATTTCACTAGTAGTAAGTGGATCTGTCAGACATGCACAGCTTTAGGTGACTGGAGGTGAGGTGGGACAAACATTTCTACAGCGAAGCACCAGGTGACCTCAGTCAGCATCCAGAATGAGCAGACATCTAAACTCTCTGTTGAAAGAAGTGATTTCACTGGAGACCTCTAACACTGCACTGGCATGCTCTCAGGGGCACTGGGTGACCACCTCATTGCACTTGATGACCGTCATCAGCATTCACCAGCAGCTCCTCTCTGCTCCTGAGCTTCTGCAGGTGGGAGGAGGTGGAAGGACTGCAGGCTGCTCTCTCATTCACTCTGTGCTCTTTTTCAATGCTAGTCACTCTCCACACTGTGATATAAACCAGAGAGGGAACTTATGTGTTGAGGGTTAAGTTTTCCTGTGGAATTTTTCCCCGCATAAGTTGCTAGGAGACTAAATACTGATGCTTAAAGGGTGCTTGACCCATACAAAAGAAGTGGATCACTTAGTTTAGGGAGGGGAGGGAAAGGCTCCTGGGAGCTGAGTGTGGTGGTTTCTCTGCTCTTGGTTTTCCAGGGAGGACGGTCGGGCGACCGCTGGCTGCGTGGAGTCCACGGCTAACGGAGGAGTCCGGTCCTGGGAATTCTATCGTCTGCTGGAGCGCCCGGGAGTTCAGAGCTCTTCGCCAGCCCTGCTGGAGCTGGGTCAGCCCGGGTCCAGCCGCCGCGGCTTCTCCAGCACCGCTCACTTCGCCTGCCGGGACACCCCCTGCCTGCCGGGACACCCCCTGCCTGCCGGGACACCCCCCTGCCTGCCGGGACACCCCCTGCCTGCCGGGACAACCCACCGTTTCCAGCCATCAGCGCTGGAGTTTTCTCCGTTTTGGCTTGGTGCTCTTGGGGTCCCAAGAGATCACACTGCCTGGGACTTGTGAGACAAAGGCCCTCGGGGTTCTTGGTTCTGTTTATTATTATTATAATTGCTGTTGTTGTTTGTCTGTCCTGTTATATTTACTAGTAAAGGACTGTTATTCCTTTCCCCATAGCTCTGACTGAAAAGGTTTTTTTTACTCTTCCAAATTACAATAACACGGAGGGAAGGGATTGGAATTCCCCATTCCTGACTGGAATTCCCCATTCCTAGAGAGGCCCCGTCTCTCCTTAGCAGATACCTGTCTTTTCAAAGACACTATGTTAGAAATAGAGTATTACTATGTAAAGCAAGTCTTATCTCCTAGTATACACAGCAGGACATCAGATGGGGAACTTTCAGAAAATTACATTCCTAAGATTACAAATCCCTTTATTTTGGCATTTTCTTCCTTCTAAGTGTCTAACTTTGCAACCTTAATGTTATTTTTATTTTCATTACTTTATTACTGGTTAATTTTAAACTTTCTCATACAGCTAGAATCACCACCCAAGATTCATTCACAACAACACTGGGGATTTTGTAAAATGCTACCAAGAAGACCTGTTTGCTACCAGGAAAGCCTGTTTAGCATTGTAAATATACATGCTTCTTGTATTTTTTTTTAATTTTGTACGTCATGTTTCTTATTTTATAGACGTACTTTTATAAAAATATCCTGTTTACTTGCTGAAAGTCTATCTAATCTTGTATTTTGTCTCCTACAATGTCCAAAAGCAGATGCTTGGAGAAAAATGTAGGAACAGGAAAGTATAAAGTGGTACTGTCTCTAAATATTCTCTCAACAGCCCTCTTTGGTTCAGGCAAATTTCTGAGTGGTGTCATTATATTTAATAGATTTAATAGATTGGTCTTTCCATTCACTCGCTATTGAACTCTTGCAAACAATCAGCATCTTCAGGAGATCGTGAAAGATGGTGAAAGAATAGGAGTGCTCACCTAGAGAGCAGAACCTCCAGGGATTCAGGTCATGCTCCAATGAGAGCTTATTTTTCCCATGAAATAGCCACTAAGTAGCTGTGTCCAGGTACTGGACCTGACACAACCTCTTCTGCAGAAATCTTTCCCCAGTTGCTCCTTTTTCTGCAACAAAAGAAATTTTGAAGAGTCTGCATGAAGCAGCACCTTGCCAAAGGTGTGTGATGAGCAGCACACTGGCCTAGGTGCTTCCAAGACACATTGGGAGGCAGGAATGCAATCCAGGCCCTCAGTGCAATAACCACCAACCTGCTGAAAATATGAGCAGATGTTGTTTGCAAGGAAAGCACCAGTATACCAAGCCCACTCCAGCCAGGCCCTGCAGGATAATGGGCTGAGGGCCCCCAGAACCGTGGGTCTGCCTGGGGGCTGAAACACTGGACACTCAGCAGCTGAAGTCCTTCACCACATGGCAGTGATATGATCTGGCGTTCACAGACTTCAGGCCAGGGTCAGACAATCAATGAGGGGCAGCTCTCATTGTCACAGCTTTGAACTGAAGTGTCTGAGTCCTGCCCAAGCCCCATGATTGCATCCCAGCCAGAGCTGGCTGCACACCCACGGTCATTTCTCTGCCGTTCCCTGTGCTGGAGCTTTGCCTTAACTAAAAGCCCATGAAGAACCTTTAAAGCTGTTCCAACAAGACAATATAATAATAATCATATTTAAAATATATAATAGCATGAGTTAACTATTAACATTACTACTTCAATACACTAATAACATTTTAAAGTACGCTTAATAGTTTATTCATTTTAAGGGCAATAATCAGAAGAATCACCTGCTTCCCCTACCAGATGACAAGGAAGAAAACAATGTTTCCTTTTCTCATTACAAGACCCACTTAGGATGAGAAGAGGGCAGCCTTGTAATGGCTCCTAGCAGCTGCTGCTGAAGGGACTGGGGGGAAGGAAGATTACAGGTTAGCAGGAAAATGTGCGGAGGAAGCAAGGCCAACGGCAGTGCTGGAGAATGCAAGTGATACTGACAGCATGCAGATGCCAGGATGATCAAATGTGGGTCAACAACAGGTGGCTTTGCCTCAACAGTCTTGCCTGTCTCAGAAGAGAATGTGCAGACTGAGTAAGGGGAGAGAGGTTTACTCAGAAGCACAGTGACAGAAGGGCACAAGGTAATGTTGCAATGCAGACAGGCCTAGAGGCTTGGGTCAGCAGGTCCTAACGTTGCTCCTCCCAACTGTTTGGTTAATTGTGCACAGAACAGGTGAAAAATATCTGCATCGAGCTTTCTAGCAATCACAGTCAATAGGCAGCGAGGAGCAGGCATGATTGTTTGCTCAGAGTAACTCCAAACTTCTCAGGAAGGTGGGCACAAGGCAGCCCATCCTTGGGGACAGGACATCTCTGCAGGCAGGACACCCCACCTTTTGGCTCAAGCCAGCATGCTCCATGTTGCTCTGAGCTGTTGCCATTCTGTAACATTTCTGCAATTCACTCACTGATGCTATTTATACTAGATATAAGAGGAGCTGGAGGATTTAGCTACCCACTTGCAACTGCCTTGAGACATGGGATTTTTTTCAAAGAATGTGAAAATCCCCTACCCTGCCTAGGATATCTTGAGAAAACTTGAAGGCCCTGCAAGCAGCTGTGGAGAAGGAGATTACTATATATTTATGCAGCGGCTAGAGATTAAGAGTTGGACTCAATGATCCTTGTGGGTCACTTCCAACTCAGAATATTCTGTGATAAACTGTGAATATTTCTGGTCACTATTTGTGACATGAAGATGTTTACAAGGCTTTTTACTGCCATTCTCATATGTTTAATGCTTTGTTTTCTGAAGACCTATAGTATGGCTGTTTTCAACAATTCTACTGTTATTTTTGACCAATTTCTGCCAGTTGCTTGTAATACCAAACAGCAGCAAATCAGTGAAAGAGACATACCAGCCTGACATGGACTTCCCCAAAGAGGCATCGGGTGACCAGGAAGAAGCTTGGTGCTTCAGCATCCTAACTCATCCAGACAGAGGTTCCTGGAAACAGACTTTTTAACTGTGCCATGAATGCTGTACCAAATGCCACCAGACTTGGACTGCACCAAACGGTGCCGTTATTGAGCAAGAACTCAACAAGAATGTTTGTTCTTCTTGGAGAGAAGAAGTGTCCTTCGTAAAGACGTACCTTGGGAGCCTAACGGGGGAGACTCGGCGATACTGTTTTTGCTGTAAAGGCAGAGCTGCTCGCCTGGAGACATATCGCGGTCTCCATGGATAGGGTACCTCTGGAAAGGTGAGCTTGGCGGGCTCCGAGCACAGTCACTCCTGCCAAGCAGCGACGGCTTGTCGAAGGGGACACTGCATCCTTCTACAGGGTTCAGGCACCACTAGAGGGAAACCCAGCACCGTCCTCAGCCCTGCCCTGAGCTCCACAAAGGAAAAGGCGAGCGGCGGGGACAGAGGCGGCGGGGGCAGCGCTGCGCCGGGCGGGCGAGGCGCTTTTCCCCTGCCCCTTTCCCCCTCCGCCTTCGCCTCCTTTTCCCCTGCTCCACCACCGCCAAAGGAGCGCGACGGAGAGGGGTGGGTGTTGCACTAAAACCCGGCGGGGCGTCAACGGGAAAGGACGAGGGGGAAGTAATCATAAACTTAACTAAAATAAATGAAACTAAAATTTGTTCATTGACATTAAATGCCGTCACAGTAAACTGAGGAGCAGCTGCTGGGAGAGATGCTAGAGTTTCTGAGGGTCCCTCATCTCAGACTAGTAGTCACAGCTCCTAATTTTAATTTGATACTAGCCAAAAATTGCTGCGTCCTCATTGTCTTGATCTTACCAGTACAGAAATCCCTCCTGCTGGCAGAAACTCCTTGACACATCTAGCTCTTAAGAAGATAGTTCCAAACATCTACTGAACTGTTTATTAGCAACAAGATAACTATCAAAGGACAGAGCAATGACAAAAAAGGTTATGAGAATTATCATCATCGTAATCATCATTGTAACATACTTCACTAGCTTGTGTAACAGGCATATCTCCTCCCCCAGATCTTGTCTTAAAAGAAAATAATGCCAAGTCTTCTACCACACGATCTAAGTAAACAAAGTGAAGGGCAAAGTAGCAAAGGCTGCAGTTGATGAAGAATTATTCAGAAAATATTAAACTATAGCTAAAAAGTACAGAAATATTTCATAATGTGATGTAACACAGCAATAAGAAGTTAGATTTTGCATAGAATTCCATATGAACTAATACACTATACAGCACCTGAGTGGGAAAATCTATACATGCCATAGACTTTAAATGAACGGGTTTCCCTAGGAAATGAATTTCAGAACCATGATGGATACTTGAGATCAGGGCTCCATTTGGGCAAAACACCCACAATTACCAGAATTAATAGGAAAAACAGAGAAATAAACCAGAAAATATCAATTTACCTTTCTATAAAACCTTCTCAACTCCAATTTGCACTCTGTATTAAAAAAGATAGTCAGGGGGAAAAAAAAAAAAAATAGGTTTTGTAAAAGGTAACCAGGTATGGAAATGTTCTCATTTGAGAAAAAAATAACTAGGATAGAAGCAGGAGTAGCTGAAGATTGGAAAAGAGACAGCAGAGGAGGGTGACAGCTCAGTCACATCACAGGTGCCCTAAAAAGGTGAAGAACAAAATCTCATTCCCTGTTTCTCTGAGCAGAAGTATTGATTTTTCTCAATTGAAATACCACCTAGTAGTTCTAAAACAAACATCAGGGATTTTTGGTGCGGTTTTCTGTTCAGCATCATCATCACAGGATGTCGTGCAGATCCAAGTTGTGGCAAAGTCCAGCAAAGGATTAGGGAAATTCACTGAAACCTCTAAACAAAGGTGCATGGAAAGCTTCTAAAGCTCAGGAAGCTGGATGCACGGTCCAGGAGTGGGACCATTACATATTTGTCTGCTTATATTTACCTTCTCTAAGTGTCTTCAGCTGGCCAGTGTCAGGGAGGGAGTGCTGGACTGCGTGACCTAGCATGAAGCAGACAAGTGGGAAAGCAAGGCTGTGATTTCCTGAAGTTCATTTGAAATTTAGGTTGGAACTGGGAACTGACTTCACACCTACAAACCATCATATCAGGAAAACAGCAATATATAACCACAGAGGCAGCTTCCCTGCACAATTGTGTGCCAGAGTTTCACTTGCTGGTCTGGAAATGAACCAGGCAGTAAAAGCGATTAGCAGTGGAAAGACACTAGACAGCTATAATTATCTAAATGCCTTCCTATTAACCATGTGAGAAACTAAATCCTCACAATCACATTCATTAGTAAATGCTAAGGACAAACTAGCTACATGAAGTTTCATTTGATTAGGCAGAAGAATTCTACTCCAATACGATTATGTTACACAGAATGACCTAAAAAAAAACCCAAACCAAGCCTGTTTCAGAGAGCAAATGAATGTTAATACTAGCAGACAAGCAAAGAAGCCCAGTCCTTGTGGTACAGGCGCTGCTCCTGCCAGCATGGCCAGGCTCCTTCAGCTGATGGCAAAGGCTCCCAGCTCCCTGGTGTGTGTGGCTCCTGTTCCCTCAGCTAGATACCTGAGGATGGTGATGCAAGAGGGACAGAGCCAGACCTGCTGCAGCACATTGTAGTGATTCACCTGCATGCTAGCCCCACTTAGAAAACCCTTTAATGCCATAGCAAGAACAGATAGCAGGCAGCAGGAGAAATTCACCTTGTTGATGCCTGCGCAGTTTGTCACCTGAGGCAAAAATGCAGTTCAGTGGACAGAGCATCAGTGTGAGCAGCACGAGTGCAGCCTGACAGCTGCTCACCTCAGAGGTGCTGGGTCTTAGCCACTCCTGGCACACTGTGTTGCAAAAGTGTGTCACTGGTCCCTGTGCCAGACACATTCACTCCTTCCTTTGTTAGCAGAGCATGAGGAGAGCTAAACATAACAATTTCTACAGACGTGAAAATAGTACAGTAGGCATCAGTTTTCAGGGCAGGCTGCCTTCTTGATAGCTTTGCTGATTTCTTTCCTGAAATACTGATAAAGAACAAACTTTTCTTAAGAATTAACCTCTTCTAAGAACTTACAAGTACGGACTACGAAGGGTTGGTGTGCTGGCACTGGGTATGGAGGAGTTCACTGCAACTTTAAGGGAAGTGTGAGGGCAATTCCAGCACCAAACTGAATCCCACTGGACCTATAACATCCTTAATTTCCAGATATTGATGTAGCAAGCATCATACCAATGTCTAGACACAACAAAACAACATCTGTGCATTAAAAAATGAACGATGCTCACAGTCCATCCAGAGCATGAAGCACTTCAGGGAAGATCTATGTCTCCAGAGCCTAGGTACCAGTGATGAGGACAGGAGGAGAGAGGAAAAATCTGAGCCAGAGGGTCAGTTTCCAATATGAATTACAAGTGTGACTTGTTCTTGACTGAAACTGTAATTGTCAGTTTTAAGTACAAGTTGCATCCAAGCCCCTTTATTCCCAGGCAGGCGACATGGATACCTGTTGTTCATTTGACTTTATCCAGTCATCCAGTTTAGAAGATTCAGACCCCTGTGAGACCCTTAAGGCCAGGGGGCAGAAAGGAGAATGTAGCCTCTCCTGAGAGGCTACACCACATTTCTGTGTGGGCATAAGTCTCTCAGAAGAATTTTCTCTCTGAAATGAAGGCTGCCTGCCCAGATGAAGGGTACCTAGACATCAT
Organism: Hirundo rustica; assembly: GCF_015227805.2. Classification (NCBI taxonomy): domain Eukaryota; kingdom Metazoa; phylum Chordata; class Aves; order Passeriformes; family Hirundinidae; genus Hirundo; species Hirundo rustica. The sequence goes on from NC_053455.1 coordinate 25,518,894, forward strand.
CTAAGCACTCTTCTACTGCCCCGCAGACTATGTAGGGAACACTGCTACGTGCTGTGTTGGCAGGTTGGGGATCACCCCTTCACAGAGTCCACAGGACAGGCAGGTGACCAAGCATCTGGCTGGTCTGCCACTCCATCCTGTCCAAACACTGCAGGTGAATTCTTTATACATAATCAAATAAACCAGAAAGTTATTAGATTTGAATTAGCATTCATTAACACAATTGATTGTGTTGATTTAGTCGTCTAAATGGTCAATGCTAGGACATTTGGATAATTATTACTGTTTAGTGATATTTCCTCAGCTAATTGTTTTTATTGAATGACTCACTTTGATGAAGCAGCTGAAACTAATGTGCAGCTGGGCTCCCAAGGAGCAGGCTTTTATCTGCCCAATCCACCTCCCAGGGGCTCCATCCTTCCTGTAAGACAACGCATTTTGGTGCCCCTGGATGGTCCTCAGGGAAACAACCATTTGGGAAATGTTCCTGCCTCTGCCAATGCATGCTTGGTCATATGTGGTGTGATTTCTCACAGCAGCTCACCCCAAAAGGATTTTAAAAAAAACTGAACTAACCTAAGCTGAAATGGGTTCTTTCCAAACTCTGCTTGAGTGGGTGCCACCTGTGAGGGCAGCAGTGCAACAGCCCAGTAAGCTGTTTCCTACTCCACCCTTGCCCCATGAGCTAAGACCCTGCTGATGGTGCCCTCCTGCCCCTCCTGCACAGAGAGGCTCAGCCCATCCCCAAAGCCAGGCTGAGCCCCTGCCTGCCTATATGGGAGGGCTCGTGCAGAGGTGAAGCTCTGGGCTTGATCACAGGTGTCTTCCCCGAGGTGTCCTCCACCACTTTCAGAAGGCAGCACCATGATAATGTAGAGACATCAGAGCTGACATGAAAGTTTTCCCACCTGGAGCTCTCTGGAAAAGCCCAAATGGGCACACCACTGCTACAGCAGCTAGAGTTCCTGTAGGTTCCCAGGACACAAGGACACTTTGTGATGGCTCCTCTCTCCCAGGTCTGCAGGGCCAAAGAACTGCCAGTTGGTGAGGAGGATACAGGAGGTAGCTGCAATGGCCATAGGGGATGCTGGGCTTTGGGAGGCAGAGGATGCAGCCAATAAAAGGATTTGTGTCTGTGAATGCAGGCAGAAGAATTAAATAGTGTGACAGTCAAACAGCTGTTTCAAAGAGGGGTTGATATAGGTTTTCTTTAATGCTCTGGGGAAAATCACTCCCTCCCACCTCACTTCCCTTCCTGGCTTTCCCACAAATGTGTTTCAGAGCCTCCACAAATCTTCCTGACTTAAGCATAAAACCAAGCCCGTGACGCTAAGTCTGTTACCAGAGGTCAGTGTTTTCCAAAGCAAGTTATATTTTTGCCTGCTCAGAAATTTGGTCTGGGAAGAACTCAAGGACTAGTTTCCACCATTTGTACAGGATTCCTGAACATCTAGGGATGGCCAGCAACATGTGCCCTCAGGGCTACGCCATGGGCAGGCCCTCACCACAGCATGTGCACAGGATGGGGAGTTCACAAAAGAACTGAATTTACTATCTGTGAACTATCTAGCCGAGAAAGGCAGGAGTTTATCCTGGAGGGATATTTCTGTCCGGGAACATAAGTTAGTACAACCATAAGTTAGTATATAACTTCCATGAAATCTGAAGAAATCAAAGCCCTAAAAGGTATATGCTAAATGAAAATTTACCCCAGGAATGGATATAGCCTTGGAGAGAGATAAATTTAAACTCCTTAGAGGCTAGAAAATCTCCGTAGTAATCTCCGTCTGCTCCCTCTTCTTTCCCAGCACAGCTTCAACAATGATGCCAGCCCACTCTGCAAGACACGGCGTTACTTCCAGTTCCCGTTTTCTACATGCAGCTCGGGTACTTCAGGACCGGCAGGAACCGCCGCCTTCCGACCACCGGCTGGGCAGCAGAGCTGAAGCCGCACCACAGGATGGCACTGCTCATTTCCTAGCTCCCACATGTGATGGTGGCCCCGAACTTACTGCCAGTCATCACCCGCCCTTGGAGAGGTCATGCTCAGAGTGAACAGCTGGCTGCATGAAAATAAGAGGGAACGAGAGCTGTGTGAGAAAATGAGGATTTTATTATAACCCGTGTCCTGAGGCTGCAGGCAATACTCGGAGCATGCAGAATATTTAACTTCTCTCAGCCTGCCTTTAGCCTCTCTGTGTGTAAATCAGAATTCACCTGACATCCTCTAAATGCAATCGAGCTCTTTGGTATCCCTTGGAGATTTTCTCCCAGTTTACTCTCCTGCAAAGAATAACCGTGATACCCCAGGTGCTGCAGCCCCACTTTCATCAACAGCCATTTGTTTACCTAGAAGATGGGCTGGAGCAGGACATGGCACCAGAAGCACATCCAGCCCTCGGACAACGCTGCATGCTTCCTGCTGACAAAGATAATGAGCCAGCTCTGAGCACAGCTCACAACTATGCCAAAAACACTCAGGTTAAAACCTTGGGAACTTTCCGAGCAGAGCACCAGAGCACCCAGATGGGTGTTTTGCACTGAGATATCTGAAAGCCAAGCCCCTCTAAAGAGCTATCTCAGCAGCAGCTGCTGCAGACAACCCTTGCCAGCCTCAGGCAAATTGTGGATAGCAGACTGGGGTTACCACACCCGGAGCCATGCAGTCTGCCAGGCTTTGTGACTCCAGAGGACTTTCACCAGAAGCAGCAGAGAGCAAAGAGCCTGCCTTCTTCCGAAGAGGGTGTGTGCAGGTGGAGCTGACCCTTGGCTGGCAGTCCCTGGGCTTATTCAGGAAGAACACAGCCCAAAGTTCATCTTCTGTTATGGGTTTTTCCTCTCACGGCTATGCCGTTAGTATTGTCAAGTATTTCCTGCTTCCTCCCCTGGCAGCTCCTCAGCTAGCTGACACACACAGCTACAGCGCTCAGCTCATTAGCCCCTGTGTTTGCCACATCCGTCCCCAGGGAAATCCCTGGTCCCACATGCAGTTGAGCTTCTAATTGAGGTTTGCCGTGCGCCTGTCTGCTGCACTGGGCTCCCACTGTGCACAGAGGAGCCCAGTGTGCTGGCTTCTTATGTTTATCCAGGATTATTTGCACACACCAACTTTAGGCACAGGAGCATTAGAGGTTCAGAGCAAACTATGTGCTGAAACAGACATCTCTCACTGCCCACACGCAGGCAGGCTCTGACAGCCCCAGAGTAACTCACTTAAGGTCCCTAGTTTGCTCAAAATACCATCTAGTAACACAGAGAAATTTATAACCAGACCCAGTTTTGACTTTCCCTGTAACGCAAAGAGAAAGAAAAGTAGCTCCCTGCTCTGCACAGCCCTGTCCACTCCGCCGGGCTTAGCTATCTCTCACAAATGCTCACCAGCTCAGTTTTCTGCATGGTCCCTCTGTTCTGCCTTCTCCACCTTTGCAATATCTCTACTTGCTGGGAAGAACTAGAGACTGTAACATTACCAAATGTTACAGCTGTCTGCAGGGGGAAAGTCCCTTTTTAATTATTAGCATGCTCCCAGTTCATATTTTCCCCATTAGGTGCTTCCACTCTGTCTGCAGCCACATAGGGGGCTGTACTGATGGGGAGCAATGTTATTGCTGGAGGGAAAGTAGTGAAACAAGCTCAAGAGACCTGCCTTCTCCTTCCCCAAGATTCTTTTTTCCTCTATGAAACAAGTGTGGCCGCAAGCTTTGCTGCATCAAGCAGTGAGCATCAGCTTAAAGCTTTTTGAGCAACATGCTTTAACAAATCTTCCACATGAAGAACGGGAATGACACCAGAAAAAACTTGTCTTCCAAGGGCTAGCAAATTTCAAATTACTTGACTTATATTTACCCTTAAGGCATAACAATAAAAGCAGTTTAAATTGATATAGTACATCTCATCCCTAAGGATCCCCAGAAATGCAACCAATTGATAAACAGCCCACAGTTCATGCAGAGAAATACAGACCTTCCCAGGGATGCAATGCATCAGTTTAAGACATGCCAAAAATAAGCTGCAGTCAAAAAATAAAAAGACTAGTGTAGCCAACCAGAACTCTAGATCCATTAGACTCTGGTCAGGACACTGCAGCTAACTCTATTTTTGCGTCCATGGCATATGGGTAGGACTTTAAATGCCCTAATTTGGACCTTGGCTTTATGTGCCAAAAATTACTCTGCAGACTATTTGCTTGGATATTACACCAGCTTAAATAAGGTGCAGAAATGCTTCCTACTGCATCCACCATTCTGCTCTTTGGAGTTTATGACCATCCCAAAGTAACCTCTGATGAAAAGGTTTGAAGAGGCATGGCATTCACATGGCATATGTGAATACCTTTAGCCTTCATCCTAGCTGACAAAAATGGACTTTGCAGAACTTTCCTTTCTCTTATTTGGCTGTGGTTTTTTTTAAAGCTTTCAAGTTTGTTACTTATATTATTATTAGAAAGCAGGAGGGAAATATGTTTTCCTTGTTTACAACCAGACTAATTGTTTGGAGCTGCCTGGTTCTTATCTCTGTGGCAACTGTAGATGGGAAACTGAAATATGTGGATTTCAACTGCAAAATATTATCAAAATGACAATGTCAAGTGTCCCCTGGCTTCCCTTGCACTAGCAAAGTCCATAGACTTTTGAAGCAACAAATCAGAGTCCTATTCCAAGGGGTATCTGCATGTGCACGTACATGTACAGACAGCAGGTCTACCTGACTGATTTGCTTTGCTCTTGGCTTTAACATCCTGGGCCAAGATCTTGCTGGATGTTGTTAACTACCTTTCCTGATACATTTTCTGGGAGCCACTTTCGGTTTTCACAATTTAACGCAAGGAAACAGTTAATAGGTTTCTGCAGCAGCAATCACAAAGAATGAAGTTGAGGGACCAGCTCTGGTAAATCAACAGCACTAGACCATTGTCATGATTAGTGTGGCAATCAGGAAATTACAATTTAATGTGTTTGCTGGAGGAAGCAAGCAGCACTAGAATTCTGCACGTACTTTTAAAACTGATAAAAACCCTACTGCCCCTTTTCAGTATTCAGAAACTCGAGGCTGCTTCTAGGAGCCCTGCCAGTTGCTTTCTGCAAGGTAGAATAAAAATAAACATCACATCCCTGCAGCACCACAGCCTTGCCAATTGAGTGCTCAGGGCACTTAAAGAGGAGGAAGCTTTTGCAAAACCTAGCTCTTAGGTATCAAGTGCAAAACCCTCCCATGGTTACAGTTTTTACATTGTTAAAGTAACTTTTAGGTAGTCCTTTGGACCAGGCAGCAGAGACTGCTAACATAATCCCAAATTAAAAATGCAGACAATGCTAATCTCCTCTGAAAATGACAAGCACAGAAAACACTCCTGTGAAATTAATGCAGACATAGCAGAGGTATTAAACTGAAATACACAAACAAAGAAGGTTCAGATTGGTACAGATGACTGCAGCATTCATGAAGTTTTGCTCCTGTTTCAGCAGGACCAACCCCTGTCCCTGGATGGGTACAGCCGCTCTATCCCCTGGGAAAATGTCTGAGCTTCCCAGAACTGCAACACTTGGGTGACAGGCCATACAGGAAACTAGGGCTGTGATAGGCTCCACCCTACATCCAAAAAGCTGAGTTTGTTTCTTTCTATTCTTTTTTCTCTTGTGGACCATATAGAAAATTGCATAGAAAAATTGCTTGAATGTGATTATTAAACAAACAAAAAGGAAAGGAAAGGAAAGGAAAGGAAAGGAAAGAATGAAGGAAACGGAAAGGAAAGGAAAGGAAAGGCAAGGAAAGGAAAGGGAAAAGGAAAGGGAAATGGAAAGGAACAAGGAAAAGGACAGGAAGGAAAGGAAAGGAAAGGAAAGGAAAGGAAAGGAAAGGACGTTAACAGCACAACAGCACAAAGCAGCACCGATGACCTTCACCACTTCAAAATCTTTGCTTTGTGCTATCTTCTATTATGTCATCCCTTCAGGCAAATATTATACAACAGCTGTGCTGAGTATGAGGAGTTACAGCAAAGACAACAGCTTTATTTGCTTAATTGTTGATGAGGGTTCCACTTGCCTCTGCATCTGCAGCTAGCTGCTGCTTTGCATATGGGTTTAGGGCTAAATCCCTTCTGGAGCCGTCGCTTTTCCCTGCCTAATACTCAGGGTTACTGACCCATGTGGGCCCCCTATGATGCCTAGGGCCAGGCTGCAGAGCAGCAGCATCTCCCTGGGGCAGGAAGTGGGCTGGCCTCAGCATGACTTTCCATCCAGAAAACATTTTCCATCACCTTTCTGCCACCTACAACTGGCTGCAGTACTGCCAAGTTAAAACACACACGAAATAAAAGCATCTCGTGCCTCTGAAAAGAGGCTGCTTGCAAATGCTTGCTAAAAATAGTCCTGTGATGGCCTGTAAGGGCAGCTGGAGGTTACTTATAGAAGGAGGCAAACAATTCCTTTTCCTGAAGTCAGTTTACAGCCATCACAGCTAGGACAGACGTTTTCAAGTTAATGTCTCTGTGGTTCTAGCAAAATCCCAACTGCAAAGAGCAAGGTCCTTGCTGGGCTCAATTCCCCTGCTAGTCAGAGCAGGAGCTTGCTTTTCAACTCACATCTTCCTTTTTTGAAGAGATGCGGATAGGAGGAGATTCATTTGTTAATTAAATTTCCCCTGCCAATTTACATTAAAAGGGGGAACTGTTTCAAAAAACTCATGAAACTTTCATAACCTTTAACTTAAAAAAGAAGGAGTTTTACGGCTTTTTTCTAAACCTGCTCAAAAGCACCACTGGATTGTCCCAGGCCAAGTGATGAACACTGAAAAGAAGTCCAGGAATGGCACAGCCGGGCTGAAAATTAGAAACAACTGCTCACAGAAAGCCAGGCATTCTTCCTCTCCCCTGGCTCTTCCTTTAATCTTTGGATTTTCCCATAAGTTCTTGTTCAAAGGGATGCCATCCCATGGGAAAATTGCAAAAGGAAAAAAAAGCATAGACACTGTTACTCAGTGAGGCCAGCAATAGTTGCAAGAGAAGAAAAATTCTTCGTGGGAATCCCCTACATCTGAGAAGCAGAAGCAAAAATTCACCAGGAAAAAATGCAGTGCTGTCAGCTCAGCAGACAGACAATGCCTTTTATCCATGTGGGATACTGCATTTATCCAGTTTTATTACCCGCAGATGGCATGACAGCGGGGAAAGAAAAAAAAAAAAAAAAAAGCAGAGAAGAGTGACTAGGAATGGCCAGAGAAAGTAAGAATAATAGCTGAAGATGTAGTTTCTTCTTTAAAAGGTTTGTTCTGTTACAGAGTGAAAACTTACACAGCAGAGGTGCAAAATCCTCTAAATGCTGAGGGAACACCTGCACACATGCAGGCATGGCAGTGTAACATCCATCGTGTGCAATACTACCTGAATCTGTCCAAGAAGTGGCACTCTCTGCCAAGCAGGGCAGATGCAGTGTCCTGGTGCAGCAGCAGCCTCAGCATTGCTGCGGTGGTGTTTGATTCCCTGACATTTTAGCATGACTTTGCTGCCCTGGGCTCACTAAAAAGCTTGTTCCTAACCGTTAGATGAGTGCTGCTTAAAAGCTCCTAAGGTGGTCCCTCTCATCAGACTTCAAAATGATCCCCACAGGCTCAGGGATCTGTCGTTGTGCAGATTGTGCAAGAACGAGGTGCCCTCCTCGTGGGTGATGGAGTTTTTAAGAGTGTTAATGCTTACTGCTTGTCTTCTGGCCGGAGACTCCTGGGAGGACCACACTGCACCCTTGCAGTGCTCAAGGGCAGCCTATAAAAACAGATGGGGGCCTGTTGCCATAGGACAAAGGGTAAGGGTTTGAAACAGAAGGAAGGTCAATTTAGATTAGATATAAGGGAGAAGATTTTTTACAGTGAAGGTGGTGAACTCTCTGGGCAAGCTCTTACTGTTAGAGGCTGCCCAGAAAGGTGGTGGATACCTCATCCCTGGAAAAATTAAAGGTGAGGTTGGACTGGGGTCTTTTGCAGTGGAAGATGTCCCTGCTCTGGCATGGGGGGGTTGGTCTAGACGGGCCTTTGCCATCCCACGGGAAAATGACAAATTACACTCAGTGAGGCCAGAAATAGTTGCAAGACAGTAAAAAACCCCTTATTTATAGAACCCTTCCAACCCAAATGATTCTGATTCTATGATCCCGCAGCCCCTCTTAGGAAAGTGACGGCGTGTCAGGGGGGATGCAGGGTGCAGTCAGGGCCAGCAGTGCCCGGCACTGAGGCGCTCCTCGGCCTTCAAGAGGCCCCGCAGCGCGCAAGGACTCCGAGGTACGGAAGGAGGAGGCGCCGGGAGCCCCAGGATCGGGCAGGGCAGAGCAGGGAAATCCCCCCGGGGCGCGGCAGGGAAGTACCGACGGGGACGCCGGAGAGGCGAGTACTTCCCCCCTGGAAAAACGCCAAGTTCTCTCTCGGCCCGGCCTCTCCCCTCCCCTCCGACGCCCCTTCTGGGCGGCCCGAGCCGCTGCGCCCTCCCTGCCAGCGCCGGCGGCGCCGAGCAGGATCGGACCCGTCGGTCGGGCTTTGACTGGCTGGAAATTCCCGTCCTCCGCGGCTCCTCCCCCGCAGAAATCCCCCGGCCGCGCCGTATATGCGAGGCGCCGCCGCCGCCGCCGCTCACTGCAGTGCCCGCAGCTCCGCCGCCATGATCGCCGCTCACCGCGCCGCCGAGCCGCCCGCTATGGATGGCTACGAGCACCCCAAGAAGGAGCGCCAGGGCGCCTTCCCGCTCGACGACCGCCACGACAGTGGCCTGGACTCCATGAAGGAGGAGGAGTACCGGCAGCTGGTGAAGGAGCTGGAGGACATACGGCTGCAGCCCCGCGAGCCGCCCTCCTGGGCGCAGCAGCTGACGGAGGACGGGGACACGTAAGTGGAGGTCGAAGACGGGGCCGGGGTGGCTCGGACGCGGCGGGGAACACGGCACGACCGGGCCGGGACAGGATGTGCTTGCCGGCGGGGAGGCGCCGGGCTGGGCCGCGCCGGGAGGGAAGGGAGGGGGTGCGGAAAGTCCCTGGAGCGGCGCCAGGGAGAGGCGGCTCCCGCGGGCGCGGAAAGCCCCGGCCGCGCCGAAAGCCCCGGCTTGCGACACCCGCGCCTGACCCGGCCCGGCCCGGCCCGGCGGGCGCGGGGCTGAGCCTGGCGTCGGGGGGGTTAACGCGTGTCGCTTAAGTACTCCTTTCTTCCCCCTGCAGTTTTCTCCATTTGGCCATTATTCACGAGGAAAAAGCCCTGAGCCTGGAGGTGATCCAGCAGGCGGCCGGTGACCGGGCTTTCCTGAACTTCCAGAACAACCTCAGCCAGGTACTTTCACCTCGATAACCCCAAATCCGGATCACCTCTTGCCACGCCCACACACTCCCTCTGGGGAATTCCCCCAAAAAAGTCCCCTTTTTTTTTTTTTTTTTTCCTTTGCTTTTTTTTAATTGATGGAATCAATGGAATCAAAGCCTACGTTCAGGAAAGTCCCCAGCTGGCTCCAGCCGGTGTTGGTACAATGCTTCCTCTCCCCCGAGAGAGTGGTATTTAACGCCCACATTTTTCAAATATGATGCCATGGATTGCATCCCTCTTTATGGAGATGTTAATGATACCCTTCATACCAACTGACTGTTGGTTTATCCTGAGAGCCCAAAGTTCATCGCTTCCAGATGAATGGGCAACTGTACAACAACTTGGGAAGCGTAAAGTGCTGAATTTATGGGGCGTGCTTTCATGCTTTTATTTGTTGGCACAAATCACGAAGTGATGGAGAGGTCTGCTTGTCTAAGGTATTGCTGCCAAGTTCGTGGTGTAACTTACAGTCCGCTTTTGCTCTTGTGCTTGCAGACTCCTCTTCACCTGGCAGCGATAACTGATCAGCCTGAAATTGCTGAGCATCTTCTGAAGGCCGGATGCGACCTGGAAATCAGGGACTTCCGAGGAAACACCCCTTTGCACATTGCCTGCCAGCAGGGCTCCCTCAGGAGCGTCAGCGTGCTCACGCAGTACTGCCAGCCACACCACCTCCTCGCTGTCCTGCAGGCAGCCAACTACAACGGTACGGGCACGCTCCTGAGCAGTCCATCTTCAGTACATCTCAGCCGCGCTGAGGGTGTAGGGTCAGTCTCCTGTGGGTCTCAAAAGTTCTCTGGAGAAGTGGAGAAGGATTATATGTCCCATTTGAGAGTTGAGGAGCCCAAAGCATACAGCGGTGTCTGACTTTTTGGAAATTCCACTGTCTTATAGGCCTTCTCACTGTTGATTATAGTCTCTCGTGGCTTTGAACTTGGCATTTTTAGTGAGTGCCTTTGCCCTGCTCCTCCTTATTTTGTTTATAATGAGTTGCACTCAAACACTGGAATAAATCCTCCAAGAAGTCTTTTCAAAAAGATTAAGAAAGATTTTATTCATACTGGAAGCCTCTTCTGGAAAACATCCTTTTGCTGTGAATGAATTGCAAATTTAGATACCATCCTGGCCTGTCATCTTGACTTTTAAGTAATGATGAGGCAGTGAGTTAGACTTACTCAAGTTTTCCCTCTGTTTGTGTCTTTCAGGACATACGTGTCTTCATTTAGCATCTATTCAGGGATACCTGGCTATTGTCGAGTATCTGCTGTCCTTGGGAGCAGATGTAAACGCACAGGTACGTAACGTGCACCGTGAATTTAACTGAGTGGGGCTCTGTAGTCTTTTAAGAGTCAACGGATCTGACAATGGCTCTGCCTCTCCTAACATGCCAAACCTTGCGCTGTTTTCACACAGGAGCCGTGCAATGGCAGAACAGCACTACATTTGGCAGTCGATCTGCAAAATTCAGACCTGGTGTCGCTTCTGGTGAAACATGGGGCAGACGTGAACAAAGTGACCTATCAGGGCTATTCTCCCTATCAACTCACCTGGGGAAGAGACAACTCAAGCATACAGGAACAGCTGAAGCAGCTGACCACAGCTGACCTGCAGATGTTGCCAGAAAGTGAGGATGAAGAGAGCAGTGAATCAGAGCCTGAGTTCACAGAGGATGAAGTGAGTTGTTGTTTGCATTTTTACAAGACAAAGGGAAAATTCTGTCCCGTGCAGGGTATTTTTTGGTGTCATTCTGATAGCGTGCCCAAGTGACCTCTTGCTGTGTAACAGATACCAAAGATTATGCTATCAACAATCAGCAAAATGGCAGATGGGGCAAGCATGTAAACAGAGTAAGAATAAAATGTAAAAAATAACATGAGGGAATGGAGGTTAATTTCATGCAGCACCGGGAGAAAATTCAAGTTAGTGGGTGGTTTTCTCCTCCTTAGGATTTGTTTTTCTAGCATTCTGAGTGCTGCATATGTAACCATTTTGGTGTAGAAATTTTATACACTGCTGAAGTCTGGGCATGTAGAACTTGGCTGTTATCCCAGAGTGGATATGATACTTTAAGTAAGATTTTTGCATTAACAGCATTTTGTTGTTTTTTTTTTTTCTTGCAGCTTATATATGATGACTGCCTTATTGGAGGACGACAGCTGGCATTTTAAAGCCATGAAAAGAAGTGAGTGTACACATGTATAGAGAAAGGACTGACTTTCTTCATCTAAAAGGAAAGTCACAATGTGGAGAGAAAAAAGAGGAGGGAAATAGTACACTGCCCAGCAAGGAGAAGGATCACATAATTGTAACAGGACAGTTCCAGGATCTCCCTTGTGTTTAAATACAGGAGTGGGATGTGTAACATCAGTACAGATCTGTGATTATTCACACCACCTGCGAAAAAGCCACAGAGCCAATCTTCTCAGCCCTGCGAAGGTAACGGACTACACATCCAACCTGCTCATCACAGGGAGCTTTCTTGTGGCATCAAGTACTACAGGGAGCAAGTGTGGACTCATGCCAGCACCTCTTCTCAAGGGACTCTGTGTTCATTTGTGCTAGGCTGGTGGCAGTCCCTGTCCTTTCTGACTGACCTCAGCTGCTCTCAGTGGGGCGTCCCAGGTGGAGGAGTCAGCCCAAGGGACTGATGGCCTCTTGACTCTTAGGCAAAAGTAGCAATAGTGTTAACTGTGGGCATTGGAAAAGTGTGTTTCACACTGTGTGTGTCATAATTGCTACACTTTCTAGCAACTGTATATTGTGTAAATACTGTACATTTTTTGTTTATAATTATTTTGGTACATGTCAGATATGTATTTATTAAAAAACCTCAGATTACCCTACCTAGTCTGCGAAATGGTTCATTGCCCGCCTCCCTGAGATCGTGGGAATCTACCTGGTTTGCTTTTTAAGAAACGTTTAACACCTAGTAGCCCATTGGGGTCACATTCTCCAGGGTTTTAGGTTGTTCATCTCAGCAGTGTAAGGCATCTAAGTAGCTTGCAGCTCTCACCCCTTCTGCTGCAGCTAATTTTGGAAGCAGACGTAGGTGTTGTTTCCTGCACCCGCTGCAGCAGGCGGATTGTGGGGCTGGGATTCCCCCTCTCTTCCAGCCCAGGCTGCCCTCCCACTAGAGAGGGGGTTTTAGGCTGGTTTTGGCAGCACCCACCCACCCGCCGTCATGGCAGCTTTTGTTCCAGCTCAAATACTTCGCAACTTCTGCCAGGGGAGACTGGGGGTTTGCAGCACAGCACTGTGTCTGTTCTCCTCTTGTTTATCACCTGGCCCAGCTTCAGTTTGAACTCTGACCCCTTTGGAATTTCCGAAGGGGATTTCCGTGGGAGGAGGGAATACATCCCGGGAAGATGTGCTGCTGCCTTGCATCCCTGAAATTCAGGTGGGGCACCCCCACATCCCCACTGCAGGAGTTACAGCTCTGCCTCAGTTATTCTTCAGGTTTCTCTCCAGCATTCAGGCAGACAAACCCTTCACCCAAGTCCTGCTCCACATCATTATATGCTGGCAGTGTGTCTCCATCTTGGACTACTTTCAGGGCCAGACTTTAGCCTGTTGTGTGTCCATGTAAAGGATGGGTTGTGTAAAAGGTGACCGTGTCCTATTTGTGCCTTAACCCATGGATGGAAACAGGGAGCAGCAAAGCTGCTGGTGCAGGATAATGGAGCTCTGCCAAGAGCTGCTCAGGGCAATTCTGTGCTGCTGGCACCTGGCCCAGCTCAAGCTGTTGGAGAATGCTATGGCCCCAGGTTGCACAGGGACACCCATTCCTTTTTCTGTCCTGCTCTTCCCAAAGGGTTCCCAACACACAACCTGTTCTAAGGGAGGGTTGGCCGATATGAAGAAGAACATCACAGCTGGCTGTGTGCTTCCTAATTTGCATGGGAGCCAAAGGCCACTGTGGAAAGGATTGTGTAAAACTGTCAATCTGAGTCATTTTTATTTCCCTCCACTCTCATTGCACGAGCATAACCCAGATATATGCACAAACTTTCTGGCTCCATCTGCATTGCAAACCTGCATTTTCCAGGTGTGGGGTGGATAAGAATCTGCCAAAACTTTTTTCTTCTTTGGAACTCACTTTGCACTCTGATCAACCATTAACTCTGAGCTGGGAATAGTGACCGTGAGAGTTTGCTCACTTGCTGCTAGAGGCTTTTCACCAGCAAAGAATACCAAACGATTCCACGTCTGGAAATACAAATGGCAATGTTCCACTTGCTACATTTCAGTTTCCCCTTGTAAAACAGGAGCTGGAAATGCTGTCAAGGCCCTGCAAGGCCCAAGCTATACCTATCAGTGGTCTAAAAGTCCTTGGTGCATGGCTGGACCAGGTATGCTGATATTTAAATAGATAACATCTGAAGGCAAATACTTCTCATTTGAAGGCCAGAGGATGGAGAAAAATGCAGTTATCAGTAGTACCAGGCTGGCCAAGTAGTTTCAGAGGCAGTGGTAATGTTGCCCATTGCAATATTCAGACAAAGAGTATCTAGAAAGGCACTGCTATAATCTTACAAGAATCCTGCAATGTCTTAATAAATTAAGCAAATGTTTTGCTGTATGAGGAAGTTTTGCAGCTAAACAAATCATTGCCGAAATGCCAAGTGCTGGTTTTGCTGTTTGCCTCCACCCCGTCATGCAAAAGGAACCGTGTAACATACGCGGAGGAACCATGGGTAAAGCAAGTAGGACAGAGATTAATGTGTGAATGTGTTAACAAAATAGGTTGGGACATGTTACGTATTTGTGCACTGCTAATGCAGAATTACTCACTGGAGAACTTTGCCTGTTCACTTGATGATACGGGAAGATTGTCCACTGTAGGACATCCCCCTGGCACCTCAGTTTTGCATATGTGCCCTTTAACTGGTGCATGTCCACCCTGTCTCTGCCCTTTCCACACCTATGCCTTTAGAAGGATCTTCTGAGTGCTTTTGATGATGAGCTGCCTTCATGCAGTGTTCTTGGCTTTCTGGCAGATGTGTGGCATGGTCCTGTATGTAGGACATAAAGCAAGAGCTCCTTATGCATTTATTCTTCCAGCATCTCTTTTTCCTTATTCAGACAGCACAGGTAAGCTATTTGCAGAGCACAATAGCTTGTTCTTGCTTCTACTGCCAATGCCTCCCCACACTGGTCCAGGATTCAAAATTGTGTCCCAGCACCTTTTCCACATACCCTGTGTGGCTCTGCAAGCTTCAAGAGCATCCATGCTGTTACAGATTGAGATCCTGTGGAGTTCAGATTAAGTTTCTTAACTGGCCCTCTCTCCATTAGCTTCCTAATTTTCCTCAGCCCTTGCCATGCCTGTGTCCTCTGCTTTTATTGCCTTTGGCACTCATACCTGCCTCTGCCTGTTCTTTTTTCCCCTCCTCCCTTTCTGCATGCCCCCACCACCCCTTTCACCTGCAACACCAGCTCATTCACCCGTCATTACATTACACAGCGTGAGGTTACATTTTTGTTTCCAGCCTTTCCCTGCTGCCCATTCTTGTAAATCTCTTTGATAATCCCACAGGGATATTCCCATACTTCCTTATATTCCACACAAAGAACAAAACTCCCCACTTCCTCCCACACCCTCCTCTTCCTCCTTGCATTCCTGCTCACTGTAGGCCTTTCTCACCCAAACCACAACCAAAATGCCTCCTTCAGTGCCTTTCAGCTTTCTCAACATCAGCCCCGGACTTGTGGAGAACCTTACAGTGGTGACAGATAAAATACAGACTGCCAGGGTGGAGATGTTGGACAGCAGAGCCCAAGGCCTGATTTTACCCCCCAGTAATTTAGAGCCCTTTTCTTCCATTCCCGGCAGCTTTGTAAAGTGTAAAAAAGCAAGGGCAAAAGGCAACCTTGCACCTAGGGATGTGCACAGGGAGGCTTTGTGCTCCCACTGGCTCCAGCACCAGCCTGATGCCCGCAGCTATGAGCAGACCCCTTTCACCATCCTGCTTGTTCTCCGCTTCGGGTTAATGGTGAGGCACGCTCCTTGCACGCAGCTTGGGCTGTGTGAGCTGCCTGATACATAAATGTGGGTGTCTCTGCTCCCCAGGCAGACAGAGGTGTAACTTAGAGGTCTTAGCCTTACTGTCTTCTCCCCCTCCAGCCTTTTGACATTAGGAAGGGGCCCCTATTGACTGCTTAGCATTTTGCACACTGAGAGCTACAGGGCAAAGCAGAGCCGGCAGTGTTTACCGACCACGTGCTTGACACACCTGCCTGCCCTCCTGCAGGGACTTGATGCACCAGAAGGCAGTGAGGCCACCAGCGCCTTTAACCTATCCTGAAGAGTGGCAGCCTCACTGCTGCTGACCTTGCCCCACAGCTTCAGTTCAGATTTGGATGAACGAGATGGCTGAATGAGTACAGGAAAAGGTGAAACCAGAAAAGAATCCCAAGGACAGACACTGTGATCTCCAGGGGGAGGACAAGTACCATTTGGGATTTGTTTTAATGGGAAATCTTCAATGATGGTGGACTCTGGTCCAGGCACATACCATTTTTCTGTGGAAGCTGAGCGGTGAAAATAATTAAGCATCTGATTGTTCCTAGAAGTAAGAATTGCAAAAGAGAGTGCAGTGGCGACAGGGAAGAATCTCTCCCTGAACAAATGGCTACCCTCATTTCAGGGGGTGGAGGAAGGGCTTTTCCCAGCATTGCTGTGCTCCCAGCACCAGGGCTTTGCTGAAGAATGAGAACTGCACAGTATCCCGAGGGATACTGCCAGCCCGGACAGCATGGTGACCTGGACAGCTGCTGCACAGCCTCTCCCCTTCTCCAGCAGCTGTCTGTCACAGCTCTGGCATCTCTCACCTCCTTGTCCCTTCTCTGAAGCATTAACAGGAACAAAAGAATTCCTTTAAAATGCTGGCACATTCATCAGGTCACAATCCAAGAAGTTTAAGTCCAGAGAGAACAGAAACTCCCTCTGATACCCTGGAGGTTTAACTGCCTGCCCTTGCCGTGATCCAGCGCTCAGATTTTCCCAGGACTGCCTCCTCATCCATTTTCCGAACAGGACTTTCCAGTCCTGTCAGAAGAGAGCTGGGATTTTCCCCGCTCGCTCGCTCCTTTCTGCAGTTTTACCCTGTTGGAGCGGCCATGAAGCACGGCACCAGGCTCCACAGCCTCTCCAGCTACAGGAGTGCAGCCCCTTACCAACCCCAGGGACTTCCTTGCTCTGAAGGAACAAGCCTGCACCCCTTAATTTAAATTCTTTTCCCATTCTCAGTTTTAGCTAGTTCAGATTCATTTTCCTGTGCGTCTTTCAAGGTAAGATTTTCATCTCCAGCTGAAAGCACAATCTGAGCAAATGTATGGTTCTAGAAAGAGCCTTAAAACACAAATATTTTTAACATGTACGCACGCCTTGAAGGGCACACAGCTACAATTACAGTTCGACACTTAGCTTGGTTAATTATTATTCCTGAATTTCAGTAGCTTGGAGGAGAGGGAGTTTCCCAAGGCCTTATAAAGGACTTTGAGTACTGCTGCTCTGCTTCAACAACACTTTGTTCTCACCGGGGAATACCCGGGGGTCAAGTGAGAGGCAGCTCCCCCCGAGGAGCCCGGACCAGCGGGAAAAGAGAACCGGGCCTTGGTTTGCGGAGTTTGCTCCCGCAGCGTGGGAGGATCCGTGTGGTGTGTTTCCTCTCTGCATCGCAAAGGGACACACCACAGCTCAGTAAGGATGGCTGCCCACATTGTGAAGGAAATCACCCTTTTCTTTGCATTTTTTCTAAGTGGATGGGTTTCCATTCCAGTGTGCGTCAAGGCTGATGTTTCTGGATTTCTTCCAAAAACTTAGATCTGACCCCTGGCAGCACCTTCTCTGAGATGTTCTGCCCTAGCAAACAAACAAACAAACCCTCCCCCAGGCTGCGTGGAGGCTCCTTACCCCAGGATGTGCCAAGCCTAGCTTGGGGAGCACTCCCAAGGCAGGGGATTCAAATCCCCCTCACCCTTGAGCACAGCTGATCTCCACCTCCTCTCTAACCATCTATGAACTAGGCTGCTAGAGGAAATAAAAATTACTAGATCACCCAACATCTTCCATCTGTCCATCCACCCCAGACCTGTTAATGCTCCCGCCTGTGCAGCCTTGTCCCCTGGCAGTGGCAAGCCGACACACCTGGTGCTGGGCTGCTGGACTACCCCACTGAGGCAGGGATAGCTCTCAAACTGCCGTGTCTCCTGCCTTGATAACCACTCTTGTAGGACAGCACTCAAACCCACGGGAACTGAAATAATGAGGCAGGAATAGGGTTAGCCCTACAGCTGTGCAGGAGGCTGGCAGGAGTCAGCTGCAGTCAGCCAGGTTCAAACAGGTGGTCAAACAGAACAAAGGCACGGTCAGCAGCTGAAATGGCAAGAAGACAGCGGTGCCACCAGAACAGAAAAGCTAGGTGAGACCCACCAACAGCAGCAGATAAGGTCCACTGCTGAGGCAGTCTCATCCCCTTCACAGCCCAGCCCAGCTGTAGCACTTTCCATGCAGAAATGCTCAAGGTTTGCCCACAGCGTCCTCTCCTCTGACAATGTCCCAGAGGAAGGGAGGTAAGCACGTCCAGGGAAGGCCAGGGCTCCAGGATGTCTGCCTGCCTGCCCTGGGTGATGACACTAAAAGTCAGTTTCTCTTCTCCACACAGCTGGACTGCCAAGGTGATGTGATCACCCACTTCCCTCCACAAGACACTCCTGTATCTGAGGGACTCGTAAAGTAAGGAACTGATAATTCTGTTTCTTTTTTCAGAGAAGTCCATGCAAAGCAGAAAAGGGAAACCATGCCATTTACTTGGCAGTTGGGTTCTTTCCATGAGCAGTTCCAGGCACACAGTGGCACGACCAAGCAAGCCTACCTAGGCATGGTGTCCTGGGAAGCCTCTCCCTAAAAACAGCTGCACTGAGGGGAAGAAGGAGGAGCTGCATCCACACACTGTACAAAATTAGAGCTTCTCATTAGAGCATGTGGCAGCTCCAAGCCACAAGTAGGA
Organism: Hirundo rustica; assembly: GCF_015227805.2. Taxonomy (NCBI): domain Eukaryota; kingdom Metazoa; phylum Chordata; class Aves; order Passeriformes; family Hirundinidae; genus Hirundo; species Hirundo rustica. Next base: position 25,537,238 of record NC_053455.1, read on the forward strand.
CCACAGACATTTCTTCCAAAGACATGTGTGTATGTGTAGAAGATGTGAGCACAGTTGCACTGCAGCATCCTGGGAACGAGTGTCACTATCTCCAGGTTTTCTGCTTCAAATTTAAGAACAAGTAGAATGATTCAAAATAGCCAGGGCTTTGTTGTTGTTGTTTTGGTGGGTGGTTTTTTGGTTTTTTTTTTTTCCCTCCCCAAAAAAATCACAGAATCACAGAATATGCTGAGTTGGAAAGGTCTCACAAGGATTATCAAGTCCGGCTCCTAGCCCTCCACAGGAATATCCCCAAGAGTCACACCCTGTGCCTGAGTGTATTTTCCAAAAGCTTCTTGAACTCTGTTAGGCTTGATGCTGTGACCACTTCCTTGGGGAGCCTGTTCCAGCACCCAACCACCCTCTGGGTGAAGAACTTTTGTCTAATATCCAACCTAAACCTCCTCTAACACAACTTCAGCCATTCCCTTGGGTCCTGTCCCTGGTCACCACAGTTCAATGCCTGCCCCTCCTCTTCCCCTCACCAGAAGTTGTGACTGCAATGGAGTCTCCCCTTGGTGTCTTTTTCTCCAGGCTGAACAGACCAAGTGTCCTCAGCCACTTCTCATACAGCTTCCCCTCAAGGCCCTTCACCACCTTTGTGGCTCTTCTTTGGACGCTCTCTAACAGCTTAATGTTTTTTTTTTATTGTGGCACCCCAAACTGCCCCCAGCCCTCGAGGTGAGGCTGCCCCAGTGCAGAGCAGAGCAGGACAGTCCCCTCCTTTGCCTGGCTGGCCCTGCTGTGCCTGATGCACCCCAGGGCAGGGCTGGCCCTCCTGGCTGCCAGGGCACTGCTGGCTCATAATGAACTGGCCACTGACTGGGACTCCCAGGTCCCTTTCCATGGCAGTGCTCTCCAGCTTCTCATTCCCTACTCCATATACACATCCAGGGCTGCCCCATCCCGTGTGCAGAATCTGACTTTTTCCCTTGTTATATTTCACATGGTTGGTGATTGCTCAGCCCTCTAATTTCTCGAGGTCTCTCTGCAGGGCCTCCCTGCCTTCAAGAGAGTTCAACAGCCCCTCCCAGTTTTGTCATCTGCAACCTTGCTCTGTTTCTGTTCCAGTGCTGCATCCAGTAATTTATGAAGATATTGGAGAGCACAGGGCTGAGGATGGAGCCCTGTGGAGCCCCATTAGTCACAGGTCCCCAGTCTGACGTCACCCCATTCACTGTCACCCTTTGTACCTGACCCGTGAGCCAGTTGCTCACCCATCCCATGATGTGTTTATCAAGCTGTGAGCTGGGCATTTTGTCCAGAAGTATCCTGTGAGAGACAGAATTGAAAGCTTTACGGAAATCCAAAAGTATTACATCAACTGGCTTCCCCATATCAACTGAGTAGGTTACCGTGTCATAAAAGGAAATCAGGTTTGCTAAGCTGGACTTTCCCTTCACAAAGCTGTGCTGGCTGTGACCAGTGACCACATTGTCTTTCAGGTGTTTTCCAATGGCTCCCAGAATAATCTCCATAACTTTGCCAGGCACTGAAGTTAGACTGACAGGCCTGTTTTTCACAGGGTCCTCCATCTTGCCCTCCAAAATCAGGGCAACATTTGACAGATTCCAGTCAGCTGGGACCTCTCCGGATTCCCAAGACTGATCAAAAATCATTGGGAGAAGTTTTGTGATGACATCAGCCAGCTCTTTGAGGATCCTCAGATGAATCCCATCAGGCCCCATAGATTTTTAGGGGTCCAGCTGGAGCAACAGAGCTCACACAAGTTCAGTGTTGACTGGGAGTTATCATTCTCACAGCCGTGGTCCCTCAGCTCTGATATCCCCTTAGTCTGTCATCTGGTTTAAAGACAGAGGCAAAGAATGTGTTGAGCACCTCTGCTGTGTCCAGGTCCCTGTTGGTGAGGTGACCATCTTCATCCTGGATGTTATTTCTATGCTGCCTTTTGCCATTAACATAATTGAAAAAACACTTCTTATTGTCCCCCATGATTCTGGCTTCAACTACAGTTGAGCTTTGTCTGCATGAATTTTCTCCCTATGGAGGCAAGCAATATCTGTATTCTTCCCAAGTCACCTGACCTTGCTCCCACTGGGCATACACCTTCCTTTTTTGCTTTAATTTCAGGGGAAGACTCTTGTTCAGCCAAGCTGGACTTCTGCCTTACCTCCTTAACTTCTGACATTGCCTGCTCCTGTGCTCTTAGGAGGTGACCAGTACTTATGGACTCCAGCACCTGCAAAAACATTTTCCTAGGGAACTTTACTTGCTAATTCCCTGGGCAGCCTGAAGTCTGCTCTGTTCATGTTGAGGTTTTGCTGGCATTTTTCCTTCTGTCAGATGTTTTTCTCTGCTTTGTTTCAGTTAGAAACAATGAAGTTGTTTTTTTTTTAAATATGTAAGACTAAAACCATATAGAGAACTTCCCAAGTGAAACAGATTATTCTTTAGACTCAGAAAACAAGAATTTATTTCAATTTTTTTTTCTTACTCATTGGAAACTTCAGGTGTTTGTTTTCTCACTCACCTGAAAAATGTTTTCTCCTAAGCTTCTGCGATTGCAACATAGTAGGATTTCCTTCCTCTCCCACTCTTTTCCTGAGTTGTGTGAAGTGGGTATGCCTCCATCCTGGGGCTTAACATGCATCTGAAAAGCCAGCCCTCAAATTTGCGCCCAATTACCATCCATATAATAGCTGTTAAACTCATGCTTGTATAGGGGCAGATCTTTATTTAGCCTTAGAGCTAGCAGCCTTCCATCAGGTCTGCTTGTCTCTGCTTTCTCTCACCCTCACAGCGCCCAGCCCCCTTCACACGTGTACATCCTATTCCCTCGAACAATTGACTCTATCTTTTGGCTGCTCTAAATGTACCAGTAAGCAAACTCAGCTCATTGAAGGTAACATTTTCAAAATTGATCCTTTTATGCTGAAGGTTTTGGGGCTGCAAAGCAATCTGTGTCAAGTGTACAGCTTTTGGATGGTAAATTGCTGCTGATTCTGACACCAAGCAATGTCCTGCCGCTGGATATTTTGCCTATGACTTGGATCATATCTGGAGACTGATTCAACCCGCGGTGGGATGCCAATGTACATCACCCAGGGAGTGTTAGGTATTTCCCATGCAGATGCTTTCATTCAGCAACAAAGCAAACACAGCTCAGTGTGTCTTCTTCCTGGAGGCAAGCCCCTGGTGTTGTGAGAACATTCATTATGGAACACCACCACGGATGGCTTCTCAACATCGCCGTAAGAAAAATGTTATCTCTGTAGCTCTTCTGTTCCACTGAATTTACAGCTGGGCCCTTGAATGCTGTCGATAGAAATTACATGTTCCTTGTAAACACAGAGTAAAGGCAGGTCTGCACAGACTTATTAATAATTGTGCTAAACGACACATGAAATATCATCTTCATGTCCATTCCCAGAGGTTCTGAGTCCTGTTTCTGAGGACACCAAGAAAACAACTTGGGAGCAGTTTCCCTTCAGGCCATGGCTGGTCTTCCAGCCGAGCTGAGGTGTGCAGATGAATCAGTGAGGATGTTGCTGCTGGGCAGGGTGATGGCAGTGGCACTAATGATCCTGCCTCTCAGTGTCCCCTCCTTCCCACATGCCTGCCCGTTGGTGCTGCAGGGAGATGGAGAGCTTTTAACCCAGGCTGGGTCTGACCCTGTCCCAGCCAGAGGTGAAGATGAAGATGAATGCATGCTGCTGTGTGCCATCACAAAGGCATTTTTTCAGAGTGAACTTAAAAGCAAGTATGCCCTAGTGACAAGACAGACATTTTTATCACACTCCAATCACTACTTAGCACGAAGAGCAGGGCTGTGACACATGCTTCACTGAATTTATGGCTGGGCCCTCTTGTTCTTTGCTCATGGAGACAGCTGAGCCTTCATACAGGACCAGCCATTGGATACAAGTGCTCCTGACACCAAAGCCTGTGGTCAAGGCAGGGTATGTCCCCTCCAGTGCCTGGCCCTATTCCATTAGCTGTAGAGGAGCGGCCTCAGCAAACCACAGTAGGAAGTCAAAGACAAGATGTGTGAGATCAGTGAAATGTGCAGAGTGTGATCCCACTTAACCTCATCAGTCTGTCACTGGAATGTGGAAATCCAGAATTCAAGGCATGATGCACCTACAGTGGATGTAAACAGTCATGACATTCAGAAGCAAGTAAAATACAAAATGAGAGCAAGCCCTGCAAAATGTCCCCCTTTGAAGGGTTAAAGCAGAGAGGCTTCTTGTGCTTTTAACCTCCAGTGAATGGAGTAGCTCACCTCCCCTAAACTGAGCCTCTGAGAACTCTTCAGACAGGAAAGTGCAAGCCAGTGCAGTGATGGAGCTGCTTTGCATGGAATTTCACTTGAACTCTTTTTTTTTTTTTTTTTTTTTTTTAATGAAGTAGAGGTTAGAAAAAGAAGCAATGGTGATGCATGCAAATATCTGCAAGGCATCAAACCTTCAGCAGGGAACCTGTTTAGCCCTGTGGTCCCTGTGGCTGTGACTTATGACTGACATAAATTTTGCTACAATGACTGGCTGCTCCCCTGGATGCAAAGTTGAGTGCATTATCCCATCATCACCAGTTGGCGTTTTCTGACTCCTGCTCAGACAGGATCAAAATATGTTCTGAAGATCTGTCCTTGAAAGTGAGAGCTCGACACGCCTGGCTGCCTTACAAGAGCTGTAGAAGGAAGAGGAAATTGAACTGTGTGTGTGGCATGAGCTGCATCAAGCTGCAGATAGGATGATTCTTCTCATATGTGCAGCAGCTACATCGGTGTCTCTCTCCCTCTTACAGCTGAGAGCTAAATAATTTCTTGCAGAGCTGTAATCATATACCTAATTAACTGGCTCCTGCATACACCCAGAACAAGTCCCTTTTGCTAACTAGCAACCTGCTGTGCCCTCTGTCTGTACACAGCACCTCACAGAACTCATGCACAGCGCCAGCCACGCTGCTGGCTCAGTTTTGAGAGTCCCCAGAAGGGGCCTCCCCGAGAGCTGTATGCTTCCAGCATCTGCCAACTGGGGCTGCAGATATCTCGAGAGAAAACCTCCCTTTGAGAGGCCAGGACAGAACAGGCTGATCAATACCAAAGGAATGAGGGAGAGGGAAAGAAATGTTTTTGCTAGCAAATAGCCAGTAATTTAAATTAGGAATTGCAATAACAGCAGCGAGTCTGATGAATGTGGTATTAGCCACTTAAAATACTCACAGTGCAAATGTTCTAAGTCTCCAGTGGGAAAAATGAGGTACAGATAGTCAGTGATTTATGCTGCAGGATAGGAGGATTCAGTCTGCTCCTTAACACCACTAAGGACAACAAGAAAGTAAAACATTACCTGTGCTCCAAAGCACCCTCTAGTAACAAGTGGCACAGACAGGAAAAGGCCAGGTCTGGCTCCATCTCTGCTGCTCATCATGTGTGTGACTGGGGCAAAGCCATTGCCTCCCCATCCAGCTCTGCTGCTCCTCATCCAGGCAGGTTGCACGTGCATCTTAGGGCACTACAAACCAGCAGACACAAAATGTTGCTGTAGGACATGGAGTCACAGCCCACACAAGCTTCTGGCCTGCAGCTTCTCTGCCCCAGCTTTGGGCTGCAAACTCCCCAGGGCAGGGATGGCCTTTAACTAGATGTTTGCAGAGGAGGTATTTTCTGGGGCAGGTGCTGCCTGGAGCGTATGTCCTGCCTGTCCTCTCTGCAGGGCCATGAGGAACATGAACTGGTAAAACTATCAGCTACAGTGTGAAAGCAGCTGCAGCCATCCCCACTTTGATTTCTGCTGGGACTGGCAAGATTTGGGCTCTTGTCTGTGCACTGGGCCTCCCTTGCGTGCTTTAGGCTCTGCTAAATTAGCAGACTTCCTCCAGCGGTGTGCAATAAGGTAAGGTGAAAGGCTCTGAACACCAGTAACCAGAGCTCTGTGGAAATTCGGGAGGATTTCTTGTTGGCAGGGGCCCTGTGATATGACGGGTTTCACCTTTGCTCAGCTTTGCTGGCAGAGGCACCCCATGCAAATGCTGTTCTCTAAGCTTTCTCACACGGGACTTTCAAAGGGTTCATGCTCTTCAGACAAAAATGGATAGGATCAGATTTTCCTATGGCCCCCCAAGTAATTTTATTAATCACCGGGACGAATCTCAAATGTCTTTCAACATTGAGAAATTCCACTTAATCACAATCTGCCCTGCTACGACCTTCTCGGCATCAGATGGAGAAAGAAATGATGCAGCAAGGACCTTAGTCACACTATGCTGCTTCAAGGCTGAGCTGGAGAACGGGACGTGAATCATCTTTGCCTTTTCTTTCTTTTAAGGGAAGTACAGAAGACGGCTGCTGCTCTGAGAGTAAAACACATAAAGCAGTGACAGGTCTTCCTGTTTCCTCTCCATCTCAGGTCCCTGCTGTGCTCTCCTTCCCTGCACTTAGCTGTATCTACTGAAAAAGGCCATCTCTCTTTCAAGCTACTCCTTGGAGTTTTGCTTACCACATCTTGGCAAGTGCAGAGTCACACAGAGCAGTTGTCCAGAACCAGCTGGCAGAGGGAATTGCCGGATATTTTCCAGACAATTCAGTTCCCCCTTACAGACAACTTTTCTGTGTGTACAGAGGCAAAAGGGCAGTGGGATGTGGAACTAATAGACCAGCTCCTGGGAAAGGTGTAAGCATGGCAACGATAAGCATTGCATCACCTCACTTCTGTGCACCTGCCGGCTTGCAGGAGTCCACTGGGTACATCTGCTGCCCAGAAAACAGAGCAAGAGGCTGCCTACACAAGCAGAGGGGAATGTCAAGGCCAGAGGTGCACACAACCTCAGGCTGGACATTTCAGCAGGGCAAAAGAGGTGAGGATCAGAGGTCATGAAAGATCTGTTCTGTGAAAAATGTTTTCTGTGGCCTCTGCTTTTGTCCCCCTGATCTGGGGCACGGAGAAAGACGGAAGCATACCCTAGGACAGCAGACTGTCCCTTTCCAAAACCAGGATAACTGAGCAAGGCTTGCTCCGAGGTACAGTAATACAGGGAGCAGAAACCCATACTGCATAGAAGGCCAGAGAGCAGAGGGAAGCAGGTGGAATATTTTGCCCCTCTCTCATCCACTGGAAAATGCACAACCACAATTCCCCATGGGTGCAGCCCCTTAGGAGAGGAATATATATCTTGCTAGAAGAATCCAGCATTTTTAATCTAGATACGCTTTGAACAAGGCTTAGGTGACACTCAGATGAGGAGCTGGAGCTGAACTCTACACTAAAAGTCCCCCCACCACTTCAGCCTGCTCCTGCCTGACTAAACACGAAGATCTTCTAGGGCAGGCTGCCCAGCACGTCAGCCGTGGCTCCGTGCCAGAGCATCGGGAGCTGCAGCCCTTGCCCCTGCAGCTGGCAGCCAGGCACGCTGCTGGGCCTGCCTCTGCAGGCTGCCTGAAAGGCTGGATCCGACTCAAGGCTTGGGCTCTGTGGCCAAGCAAAGCATGGGACTTGTTGCAAGCAAGCTGGGTCAGGGTTAGCTGCAAGAAGCCCACAGCACATTGCTATGGAGAAATCCCAGCAATCTGCTTAGGCTGGCAGGGGTTGCCCTATTTCTGTTTGGGGTTTCCTGGCCTGACAAAGGTTCCTGTGCTGAGAGAAGCTGCATGCATGTGGTAAGTTTGGCAGGTTATACTCTTGAGATCTTGGCACATGAGGGGACAGTCTGCCCAGTACAGCCAGGGCACGTCAGCTGCACTTTGTACAATCGAGACTCCAGGATTTCCAAACACTCAGGTGACTGGACACAGCTGCTGTTTTGATGGGGTTGCTCAATGTCAGCTCAGGGTTACTGGACTGTGCTCAGTGGATCTCATCCAGGGAAAAGGTCAAAGGAATCCTTCCCTGCAGATTGCCTGCCAAGGATGGACTGAGCCCTGGTTTGGATAGAAACTTGCAGCTCATTCAGCAGCATGGTCTGCACGTGGAATAGCTTGTCATTAATTTTGACACAGCTTTACTTGTTGTCAAAAATTTGCAGTCTTCCAAACTTGGATGACATGAGAAGCTGGGAATTCCCCTTCCCCCAAACCTTTCTATCACCAGAATAAAGCCACCTCCCTACACCACAGACAATCAGGCTAGTTACAGCTCTTGGAAGGACACCTGTAGGGACACACTCCAGCCAGAGTAGTGCCAGTGCCTGCAGACAGGCATCCACCCAGCCTGCAGAGTTACCTACAAGGAGTCACAGCTTCCAGGATATGCTTTTGCTGTGTTCAATCCCAATGATTTCCCTCCTTCTCTCAGCCCACTACCACCCTGGAGCAGCTAGCCATGTCCAGTCCTGGCTTCTGACAGCTGGCATGTTGATCACACCAGTTCCTGTGCAAAGCAGGTTTCTCAGCTCACTGAACTCTTGTGTGTTGTTTGATTAGATTTAACAACTTAGAGGTGATAAACTGGTCTGCTCCTTGAAGTTTTGCCACAGAAGCTGGCAGCCTCTGCTGGCCACCAGAGACTGCTCTGCAGGAAGGGGCTGCCAGAAGGTACACGAGCAGGGAAGCCCCTGGCAGGAGATACTGCCACAACATCCTCAGCATCCAGGATGTGGTGACAGGTCCCAAGGTCGCTCATGTCCGTCAGCCCCAGCAGGTTTACCTGTCAGGCACTGCAGCAGCCTCACGTGTTCTCTGAGCACTTGCTCAATGTGAGAATCAAAGCTGCGCTTGGGGCCATCTGAGCTCATGTGATTATACCCAGAAACAGAAGCCTCATCCTTGGAGTTGAGCAAACCCATAATTAACGTCAAGGATGATCAACCTTGGGCACCCATGGAGCCACAAAGGTGCTGCTCACATTGATCTCCGTGCTGGAATTGATTTTGCAGCCAGGCTATTGCGAGCTGTGTCAGGGTTACATGAAGAAAACGCTGGGTTACCTAAATAAAACGCCTTGTTGAGCAACAGGCTGAGTTTGACACTTAATAAGGCCACTGCAATCACCAGCCCAGAGGTCTTTCCAGTCTGGTGTGTTGTCTTCAGCCATGACCAATGTTGGAAAGGCTGGGATATAAATAACCTCTCCAGCACTTGGGCTCTTAGGCAATTAGTAGTTCAGGCCTATGCAGGGTGATGCTTCTGCCCATGTCGGTGTCTATCTCAACTACCCAGCAGCAGAACTAAGAGCAATATAATCCAGTCCCAGCTGGGGCTTATGCTGCAGGGCCCACAGAAGGGCATTGAAAAGTTCCACAGGAATACCGCAACTATTTCATCCCAGCATCAGGAAAAAATACTTTCTGTCCAGTAGTGGAAATAGGCACTTGGGCATGGATCCCAGAAGAGATTTAAAACCCTAAATCAGGATGCTGATAGGCTGTGAAGGCCTGTATCCAAAGCCTGGAAGGCCTGTGCTCAGCAGCTCCATACCTCCTGCAGTGTGTACAACTCACTAGTGGCTTCTATCTCGGCTTGGGGTCTGCACGGGTGCATGCCTCACCCAAGGACAGGCCCTTTCAATGGGCCCACTCAAGGACTGCTAGATCTTTACTCCCAAGCAACCCAATCCCGTACTCTTGCACCCTGTCCCTGACCCTATGCCACTGTCCTGAATCTCTGGCTTTAGGGAAGAAAAGGGGACAGTGTGGCCCCTCTTCTCTCTCTCTTACAGAGGTCAGGCCTCACTTCCACAGAGATGTGCCTGGCAGCCTTTGCACTGCAGGACAAGACACCTCTTTCTCATGTGGATTCCCTAGCTGGAAGTTTATTACGTTCACCTGGAAGAGTGTTACCTTTGGCATATTTCAGGAGGAAAAGAGGAAGTGTCTGAGAGCCAGTGCTGTTCACACCAGACCTGAGGAAACAGCCAGTGCCAGCCTACTCAGGAGTCTGGATGTTAGGATAAGCAGGTCTTCTAGCAGAACCTGTGACTCGTGCTTCCAGCTAACCTCCTTGACTAACCAGCCAAGCCCCTCTGCTTAGCACAGAGCTGGTTTGGTTTTGGCCCCTTGTGGAGAAGTGCAACACAGGACATGGCTTGCTGAGCCCCAGCTTTGCAGGTGGAAGAGCTGATGACCCTGGTCTGCCTGGCTGCCACAGCACTCATACTGCAGCTGGCAGAGAGGATTGCATGAGTTTTCCCCTAGTTCAGTTCAGAACCAGCCAGGGTGCCTTAATTTAAATTAACCTGTGTAATTTTGCCTAAAGCAAGCAGAGGGAACTGCACTCTAATTACTCCACTAGCCACCTGAGTGGAATCAACCTCCAGTGGGAGGGGTAAGTGAGAGCAGGGAAACCGAAAACCCCTTCTAAAGCTGGGTCTAGAAGAATAGAAGTTCCTGTAGCCCAAACCATGCAGGAAAACCCTCCTAGAAATCCACAAAATTGCCAGGACATGAAGGAGCAGCAAGTTTTCCTAGCAGCAGGCAGAGGTTTTTGCTGAGCCTAGAAGAAATGAGAGGTGGAGTTTGTGCACTTTCCATATAAAAAGACAGAGAGGGCCTTGAAGGCTTATCACAGGAATGAGCAAGAGAAGCCAGTAGGAGAACTTGGGAGCACAGAGCAGGTTGGAGGTAGGAGAGAGGCCCCCTCAGATGGGCAATCAAGGTCAGGAGGACACCAGGGAAACAGATATTGGCCATGCTGGGAGGTGGGGCTGCCATGAGGAACTGTCAGGGAAAATGGCAACTTGCATGACCATGTGCATGCCCTATGGAAAGAGAGAAAATCGAAAAAATTAGAAGTCTGCTGGCTCTCAGTGCTTTACCATGGCAAACAGAAGCATCAGTTTTCAGGCAGGCTGTGGGGCCACCCAGCATCAGCGAGGAGAGGGAGAGGAAGAGGAGAGGAGAAGAGAAGCTGTCCCAGTGCACGGGTGTTTCTTCTGCTCACGTACAAAAGCTCACCTTGCGAAGAGGCACGGCTCCAGGTAGGCAGGCACTGAGCTCCAGGACTGGCCCTGAGCCAGAGAAGCTGCCCTCAGCCTGCAAGGAAGCAGGGCTGGAGAGGAGGAGGTGGGGCACTGGAAAGAGTGCCAGCTGCTTGATGGAAATGCAATCACTTATACCTGCTGTTCTTACCTTGGGAAATTCCATGTTCCTTCCACAAATGAAATGTTCCTTTTGCAAGCTTGTTTTGGTGGGGTTCTTGCCTCCACCCAGGCTGTATAAACAAAACCAGCACTGAAAGTAAAAGCACCTGTCCTGCAGTAGATGCCGGGCTCCCTTCACTGCCTGTGTTAACTATGGTGTGACAGCCACCCTCCATTTCCTCAGTAACATGCACGGCTAAATCTTTGCAATGTGAGCAGCATGTGCCATCCCACGTGGGTCCCCTGAGAGATGCCTGACACGTCCCAAATCACCTGCTGACAGGTAGGTGTCTTGGTGACTCAGCTCCCATGAGCTATTGCTGCTCATCAAGGAGAGCTTCACCACTTCCACTCTATCTAAGCAGCAAGGCAAATGTTGGTGCTGATCTTGCTTCTCTGCTTCATGGATGCTTTGTGTCAAACTGAGCTGCCAGTGCCCTTCTTTATTCCATTTCCTTTGAATGCAGAGAGCTACAGGACGGATTTGCCATGAAGTCACTGTAAATATTTACATGCTGAACTGAACACAGGCACGGCAGATGAGCTGTGAGGAGAAAGATCCAAATACTGAAATGGGAGAGGATCCCACTTTGAAGGACCAAAATCAGATGCCAGTGTGGAATTACCATGGTACAAAAACTGGGAATTCCCCTGCCCCCAAGCTTTTCTATTACCAGAATAAAGCCGGACAAAACTTGGTTGTGAATGTTGCTACATGACACTGCCCACAACAGCTATAAGAACCCAGGAAATCTTCCCAGTGAGGGTCAGGGTTGGGGGCAGAAACACAGAAACTGAGCAATTGTCAGGCAGCCAAATCAGATCAGGGCAGAGAGGTAGAGCTGAAGACTTTGCCTGAAATGGCTATCATCACAGCAAAATTACACCTGGAATAAGCTGATGCAATTTCTAGCTGGATGTACTGGATTTCAGTGTAAATGGGTGTGCCACACCGATAATTTTTTTGTTTGTTTAGGGGTTTGTTTTGTTTGGTTGTTTGTTCGGGGGGTTCTTGTTTGGGCTTTTTTGATTTATTGTAGATTTTTTTAAAGTTTGTTTGTTTGCTTTTAGGTGTTTGGGTTTTTTCCTCAGGAAGTGGAGTGTTTCCTATGGTCACGTCCAATGAAAAACTTTTGTTCTTGGGTTTGGAAGGAAGAGATTAGGGAGAAGACAGAACTCTTTTTTGGGCTTGGGAACAGCCAGAAGGATCATCTTTCTGTCCTGTCTCTCTTTTTTGTGTGTGTTTGTTTGTTTGTTTTGGGGGTTTTTGTTTGTTTGGGTTTTGTTTTGTTTTGTTTTGTTGTTGGTTTGGGTTTTTTTCCTTTGCTCTGCTTTGCTTGTGCCTGGCTGCTGCTGCAGTTCCCATGGAACTCTACAGCAGTGGAGCTGTGCCTGAGCCGGCGCCAAGCCACTCGTTTGGCCTGGACTGTGGTTTTCTGGGGAATCACCCAGACCAAAGAAAACACAGTGCACCTGATGGCTCTTATTAAAGAGTTTCTCACTTCCCTAATGCAGGCAGTGTTCTCCACTGCTCTCAGTCCAAGCTGGGACCAAACTGCCTGGCCAGGAGGAGGACGCTCCCATGCCCACTGCACTGAGGTGTCTCCAGGCAGGTGAGAGGAAAATCACTCACCTCTTAATAAGGCACATAAGGTGCCTTATGTCATTTTCTGCTTCATATGAACTTTCCTAAGGCTACTCTCATCCATTTTCATGGTGAAACAAGTGGAAAACACTTGTTTTCCAGGGGAATTCCCAGCTTTCCATGCCATGGCAATTCCACATTGGCATCTGATTTTGGTCCTTCAAAGTTGGGACCTGAGTTCCACTGAGCCTCAGAGGGCCACATGCTGACTGGAAGGTCAGAGATAATCAGCTGTGCTCCCCATCCTAGTCCCATTTAACCCCCCTGTAGCACTCCGCTGCTCTGAAGTGCTGCAGAAACAGAAGGTTTGGTCCATGAGCTCAGACATCTGCCCCGAGTCCAAGTATCAGTTGGGATCTCTCCCATTCATTTTCCCTGGAGGAGGAAACACTTGAAGTTATTTCCAACAAGCCCGCAGGACCTGGGTGGGAAACACACATATCTGTAAGTCAGATTGGTTATTTAGGAAAAAGGATTAAAACCAATCCCATGGGAACTGCAGGACAGATGCTCTGCAGTCCTTATGTGAAAACAAGGCACACTCCTCCCATTTTTTCAGCCAGCTTTGCCTTGCAGCTGAACACAGCGAGAGGCCTTAGCAACATAACTTTTCCCTGGGCACATTTCCCCTCCCTTCCTTTTTAAAAATCTTTTTCTGTTTGGTTGTTTGCCTTTTTTGTCCTTTTTTGCCTCTGATTGGTTGTATGAGGCATCCGCTGCTTTAGGAGGATTGCCATGGCCTCAGCATCCACTGGTTGGGCTTACTCAGCGTCTCCTCAGGGGGATTTCTAGAGGAAGGCAATCGGCATTGTGGTTAAAGCAGCTTCCCTTCAGCAGAGAACAAATAATCCCTGACCTCCAGAAGAGGGGCAAACGCACTTTGCTAGAATGAGCTGTTTCATACAGTCCGTGGTAATGCCTGGTCCCTGTCCTGCTGAAAGCAGGTGGAGGAGAACCAAGGCTTCCAGTCCATGTGTTCATCGCCCCTACCTCTCCAGATCCCATAGTTGGCTAATCAGGCTTGAGGGCTTTTGTGGGATTTAAAGGGATTTTCCTCTTTGTGAAAATTATATTTCTACTAAAGTTAAAAACGCTGTTAAGTGCTGGTTGTACAGAACCTCTTCTCCATTTACATGCTGAGTTTGTGTTCCTTTGCTCCTTACCCGCTTAAAATCAAGCATATTTTTGCCAAAAAACTTGCAATTGTGTGGGTTTTACAAGCTGCCCGTGCCCAGAGGCACTGTCTGTTGTGCTGACAGAACGGTGGAGGATGAAAGGAGGATTCCTCCCTCCTCCTCATACCAGAAGGGTCTCCCGGGTAGAGTGTGCAGACTCTACCATGAATGGAGCCACACCGAGTGCTCTCTGTTGCTCAGAGGGCGCCGTGTGGTTGTGAGATGACAAAGGCACTGCGTTTCAGGAAGAAGAAAAGCGGAAGGAAACTGTGCAAGGCTGGGGGTTCCCAGCCTATGACACTGTCTTTAAACACGGCACTTTTGAATGGAGGAGAAGTCTGGGAGCTGGGAAACCAGGAGGGGGTTTTGGTACCTTTACTTCTCCTTGCCGAGTAGCTGAGATCCCAGCTGAGGCTGCGGCCATTTCCTCACTGAGGGCAGCCCACGGCAATCACTGGCCAGGCCCTGGCAAGCCAGGCGGGATCCTGCAAACTGCAGGAGGCATGCAGAGCACACAGAAACCATCTTCTGCCTCCTTTGCTTCTGGAACAGACATCTCACATCATCTGCAGCGGCCTTTGCCATTATCTGCACTGTAGTGCTTGAAACGCAGTTAGGTGTGAGCTGCAGGTGGAAAGACGTCGCTGCCCATCTGACCACAAGAGGTAAAGGCACAGACCAGACCAGTTCAGCCTTATCAGAGAAAAGTCCATTATTCAGTGCTTGGCAGGGAAAGAAAAAGAAGGAAACCACACTGTCTCAGGCAGCTGCAAAGGCCCTGATAGCTCCCTGTGCTGGGCAGACACAGCTCGGCTGGGCTGCAGGACAGTCACGGGCACCAGCACAAAAAATCTTCTGAGGGGGAAGGACTCCGAAAAGTGCATATTCGTGAAGATTTCTACTGTATTTACAGGATCTGGAGTCAAGCTCGACTCGGAGCTTGTTGGATGTTTGCCGGCATTCTGTGCAATTACCAAGCGTGGGAATTCCCTCCAGGGTGGAGCCTGGTGCTGTAGGTGTGGTACCAATAAAAACAAACCCAGGTTTTCCCTGCTTCTTTCAGGGTGGGCCTCAGAGCAGCTGGGGGTGGGGAAAGTTGCCTTAAAATGTTTCTCCCAGGTCGGTGGAGAAGTAATTGACTGCTAAGTATATGGAAGTTGAACCCGACGGGGCAAGGACGAGCAGTGACTTAACAAATTTCAAATTATCTTTATCCCGATATTTTGTAACTAACTTCCAGCAGAAATCCTTATCATTTTCGTCTCCAAAAAAGAGAACTGATATGTCCTCTCAGATCCAAAAATATGCCTGTGACCTAGGCATGAAAGCGTTTTTAATGACAACTGAAAACTGTTTACAGAACTTGCTCAGTTTGCAGAGTCTGCTCCACAATCATGTTAAAAATGTTGAAATAATCATGATTAAGAAGAGAAAAGAAGGAAGGGTGGCAATATTTGTCATTGTTAACAGCGGCAGAAGGTCTTCAGAAACCACCTGAGATGAGAGGCTGTAGCTGCAGGGGAGTTAACAAACCACCAAGGCCTGTGGACCCTTCTGCTGCAGGGTGAGCAGCCAGGACTCAGGGGCTGCTGGAGACACGTCCACCCTGTTGCTATCATCAGCGAGACTGCACCATGCAAAGACATTTTCAGTGAAAATTTCAAAGCACAGATCCAGGAGAAACTAGCCAGGCAGGTTCTGCTGCAACTCTGTTTAATGCTGTTCTGAGTCCTCTCGCACAGCCTGTGGCTCATGAGAGCACAGACGTGCCTGGGTTGGCTTCCTTTCTAGCTCAGCTACCCTCACATGACCCTGCTTGCTGAGGACAATGCTGTTTTCTTTCCCAGCTCGAAAAATCAAGAGACGTGCAAAACAGACTGCCCACGTTTTGATCATAGTTTCTGTAAATAGTAATTGTGTCAAATGCCCATCTTTCAGCATTGATGTACTTTAAGAGTGCTGCTATATTTTATTTATTTTATTTTCAACAGATCTAAAGGTAAATCCAAGTCAGAACATTATGGAAGAGCAGAAAACAACCCACTATTCAGCACAACTAACCTGTCTCAGCAGCTCCACAGTATTTGTCAAGACCAGAGGGAGGGAGCTGGAGCCTTGCACCAGCTGGAGCAATTCCAGGCAGCAACCACAGCTCATGAATGCAGCCCTTTCAAACATCCATTTTGTGCAGACTGAACGAAGCTCACGCATAAGGAGTTTCACGCTCTTTGTATGGCTGCGAATGGGGCGGCACCTACAGAGCCGGCTAAAGGACCATCTGGAGGATTGCACTTCAGTGCTGGAGAGTGCCCTGAGCCAGCGATGTGAGTGATGTTGGCAGAAAGCAATTGTTTATTCTCCTAGGAAACGATCCATCTGAAAATGTTTCAAATACCAACACAATAGAACCGTAGCAACCCACAGTATGTGGCACAACCAAACCGAGGGGTGTGCTTTTTGCACTCTGACAGGATGATGAAGCAGCAGCCTGTGCTAACTGGGTCCTACCCCTCCCTGTTTCCTCAAGATCTTATCCCTCTCCGTTCTACAAGCACTGCAGCCCATGCAGCTGTGTGATGAGCCAGTGAGCTGAGCCAGACAAAAGTTAATCCTGCAGCAAAGGGATGGGCTCCCTGAACAGTGTCAGCTTGCAGTCACAGTGCTGGCCAGTGTGGGGCCAAGCAGTGACTGCAGACAGCTGTTTCTGACTCCGTGGACCTGTGCCCTTGCCCATTCATGCCAAGAGCTTCGTGTCATGCGCCTGAGCCTAAAAGCTCAAACAAGGCCCTTTGCCCACTCTGCACCTGCAGCACATCTTGGTCTTTCCTGAGCTTTTGAAAGCTCCATGCTCCAGGCACAGCTGCATTACAGCATGTATCTATCCACACACATTGATTCTTGTTACAAAGGACAAGTGCTCATGTACTGTTACGGTATGTGTTTTGATTTGCCACCAAAGTGGGAAAGCATCATACACTCGTTATTATCTGTATTTGAAATAAAGAGTGTAACATCTTTTTGCAAATATGAACTTCATCAACAGAAGCAGTTTCTCAGTCATCCTGAATCTGATTGTACATGCTTTTATTTATCAGTAAGCAGAAAAATTCCATCTATTCTCTTTTTCTCTATTAGTAACTAAATCCCCCTCTTGAAACTGACCTTTGCTACTTCATTCCTGTAATATAGACCACTTGTAATGCTACTTATCATTAATTTATTTTGTTATCTTCTTTTTTTTTTTTTAATAACCTTGTTCTTTTTTCCTTACCTGCATACCAGAACATTCACACCATCTGGGTCTGGTTTTGTTCTTCCCCTTCCAGACTTATTTTGCAGCCCAACTCGGTAACTCCTGACTTTGAACCTATGGACCATTAATGCACTTTATACTGATGCATTTTGTCCCTTGATGAACTACCTACAGGAGAGCCCATGTCTGTTTCCTGCATTGGAGTGAGAAAGATGTAGGTGTCAGTACAAAGTACTCAAAGTAGGAAAAAAAGCTTAAAAAATTTCTTCCTGGTAAGTAGTCTTGTCACCCATGGGATACAACTATTTTTGCACTTTCAAAGCCAATTCTACACTATTTAGTACTTTACTTACTTGCTACGTTACTAGGTAAGAGAGGTTAGCAATGGAAACTTATACTGGAGTAGGAAGGGGGAACGTCATCATCTAATCTTCTAACAAGTATTCAAGAAATATTTCATGTGTGCAGACACCCACCAGGCAAAGAAACTAGGAGCTACAGGTTGAAAAAATCCACTGGAGATTCAGGGTTTGGGCAATCTGCCACTGCCTTGTCAGCAAGTCAGGCAGCCCTCCTGGTCATCGCTAAAAATCTGCCTTTCCCTCTCATCCTTTTGTTAGCAGCTTTGACTCCAGCAATCCTCAGCCTTCTTCCTGTTACCTTCAGGGGCACTGAGTAACTAAGCTAACCTGGTAGCCTATTTTCAAGGTTCACCACATCCGTAGATGAGAAACGGGTTTTTTTGTTTGGTTTTTTGTTGTTGTTGTTTTTTTTTCTCTGTCAGCAGGCATTTCCAAATTCTGTTAACTGAAACTAGGCTAACATTCAATGCAAGCAGATTTCTTCACAACACCCTAAAGGTATGAGAGGCTACAAGTGGTTTAAGAGGCAGAGACAGAAAAGGAAAAGAAAGAAAGGCTGCCTATCTCACTTGTGCTAAAACCCAGTGCAAGGTAGCTGCTGTCCCCTCTGGCAGCCAACTTGCTGCATGTTTTCTTGATGCCTTGTTGAAAGTTCTGGCTTCTTAAATGACCTAACAATACACTGCCCAGAGAGACCCCCTACCTAGCCAACCACGCCAGCCTGCAGTTAGATTCCACGAAGGTTTCTACGGATTTTGAGAACTAATATCCCGTCTTTCCCTGAGGAAAATATTTACTTACAAGGGAGAGTTTTGACTGTCACTCCTACCAGGTGTGCCAGCAGTTTAACCAGCCCCTCCTTACGGATCCTGTGCTGCACTGCCCCTTGTGCCGGTACTATTATTGCAGGACCAGCATCAAGGTTAAACCAACGTTCAAACTGAGCTATTGTTCTGGCTGTGGGGTTGTTTGTTTGTTGTTTGTTTGGGGTTTTTTGTTTTGTTTTTTAACTTAAGCTTGTTTCCATAGCAGATTCCCTGGGTAACCCTGGAAATTGCTGGGCTACACAGTGGATACAGGAACAGGGGAACTGAGAAGGGCTGCTGTAATAGCAGTGTCCCCAAAGAAACCTTCCTGAGAGGAGATGGGAGTAGTCTTGATGCTGCCCAAGCGAAGGCTCAAGTCACCTGCTGACAAAGGGCAAACACAACTTTGATGAGCCAGGTGTCATCGTATAAGTTTAAGTCCAAGACCAGCCAAGGGGACAGTGAGCTATGGAAACTCCTGCTCCTTTGGTGATGCAGGCTGTGGTTTCAGTGGCTTAAAGCAGAGGTAGTGCAATCCTATTTCCCTCTTCCCTCTTTTACACCTGCACTACAGGCAATTTGATCCCAGAGTAAGACGACTCAGGTCACTTATGCAACAGAGAACTGAAGCAAAACCCCCAATGTTTTCCATCAATTAAGTAAAGAGAATGGCTCTTTACAAATGCAAATGAGCACCAGTGCTTGCTGAAGGAAGAGCCGGAGCAGGGGGGGGGGGGGCGGAGGGGGACGGGGGGTGGGGGGGCGGTGGGTGGGAAGAACCAAAAAAAAACCACCCAGGAAGACTGAGCACACCTGCAAACATCACAGCAACATCAGATGGCAATGAGGGGTATCCTTATTCCTGCTTATGGAATCTCAGTCTATGCATATTCATGCTATTTTTCTCCATCAACTAGTAAATTTGACTCTCTAACTTGAGAGAGGATTGCTTTCTGGTCTAAGGAATCTCATAAAGAATTAAATGCCTTATGTTCACAACTCTTTATGCCACTGGGTGTCACAAGAGTCAGTCTTCTGGAAGAGGAAACAAACACAATTTGCTGGCAAAAAACTGAAGTCTTGGCTTGTGTATGTTAATCTGCACAGCATACTATGCTGCTAGAGGCTCAGAGAGAAAAATTCATTCCGGAGGCTTGTGGTCCAATGAACGTATTAGCTAAGCCACAGTGGCAGGTAGGAGACGGCCATGAAGTGCATCTGCAGTGCCAGGAAGCTCAGCCATGGCTGGCAGGTTCTAAAAGGAACCAGGAGAAAAACACTATCCCCAAAAAGTGGAAGCACACACTGCCTGGAAGATGACTCAGTTCTGTCAAACAGTTAGCTTGATTTTGACTTAGTGATGCACTGGCTCTATTTATTCATCAGGTTTATAGTGAAGTACATTAGAGCTATCATATGAAACATTACAGCACAGAATTTTCATAGAAGATGGTGATATGGGCAAGACCATTACTACAGAAAAGATGAGTATGCTAAGAAAACCTCAGTGCAAAGCAGCAAATACTGCGAATAACTGAGGGGTTTGTCAGTCACTTAAAAACGCAAGTTTATCTATATATACAACAGAGGATAGGTTAAAATGCTTCATAGGGTTTTCTACAATATGAGGACCACAATAAACAAACAAAGTCCAGACTATTTTAAACAGCTTTGCATAAGCATGTGATGATCCTTGTTTTAGTTTGGGCATGAGAGCTTCACTGTTACAACAGATCCTGAACTACAGGATGTCTTGCATTGTTTCCAAGTAGTTTGGGTTACAGCAAAACAACAGAACAAATTGTTACTAGCAAGAACTGGCTGGAACAAGCTGTGACAATTTAAAAATTTCCCATCTGAAAAAGCAAAAATTCACTGATTATAAAATGAAAAGCAATGCCCCTACTGCGACTACCCTGGTATTGTGGCTTTTCTTCCTAGAAGAAAACATGAAAACTGCTATGGATATGCTTCACAAAACTTGATCTCATGACCCAGTAAGGCTGCTGTTTTACAGAACTCAAAATAGCAGGCTTTGCTTCTGTGCCAGGAAAAAAAATGGGAAAGTTACTCACTTTTTTTTTTTTTTCCTCAGATGCTGGAAAATGTTATAGTTCTTTCACCTTGCTTCCAACAATGTGTGCTGAACCAAAAGTATTTCTTATTTGGCAAACCTGGACATTGATTTAACGCAAAACAGAGAGAGAAGGTAAAAAAGAATGCTGCATATAATTCCGTGTCATTAAAATTGTTGTGCTCTATCTATAGGTACTTGCCCTGTCTACCCCTGTCCTTAGACTGTCATCAGCTTTACAGTGAAAAGATACAGCCAAACATTGTGCATTACACAGTAGCACTTATTGCTCCTAAGACATATCTAAAATCCTACAGAAGTTCACTACTGCCTGCCTTAACAGGATTGTTGTATGTTAAGAGAGGGTCTCCAGAGTGCAGATTGGCCACAGTGACCACGAAGCGATCAAGTCTAAAATCTGTGTTGACAGGAGGAAAAGTGCCAGCAAAACTTCAACTCTAGACATGAGGAGAGCAAACGTCAGGCAGCTCAGGAAGCTATTAGTAAGGTAACACCTAAAGGATGCGGTCATCGATCGCAGCCAGCACGGCTTCATGAAGGGAAAGTCCTGCTTAGCAAACCTGATTGCCTGATTGCCTTTTATGACAAGGTAACCCACCCAGCTGATCAGGGGAAGCCACTTGATATAATCCTTTTGGATCTGTCAAGCTTTCAGTACTGTCTGTTACAGGATCCTTCAGGACAAAATGTCCAGCACGCAGCTGGATAAACATATTATGGGATGGGTGAGTAACTAGCTCCCCATTGAGTTACTTCTGTTTATAATATATACCACTACTGTCTTTGGGGCCCCATTTGCATGGAAGGAGGGAGGTTACTCATAAGAAATCCAGATGATTTTCAGAGTTCAAGAAATACTGATTTACCTAAGCTAACTGCACTTACTTGGCATTTGCATCCTTACACTACAGCACAGATAAAGAACACTGGTAATATAATGTGGACGGTTAAAAGGCTGTGCAGAGCCAGCCCAAATTCAGTAAAGGTAACACTCATGTGGGTCTGGTATGCAAATAAAACTTGATCCTATTCCTGTTTAACTACTTGTGCATTCACACTCCAACTGCATCTGCCAGTTTTCAGCACTGGCACAACAAACCACAAACACATGGAGCAATCCCAACTCTGGTATCACTCTAAGTTCTACCCAAACAAGAAGCACCAGGACAGTACCACGCATACTCCAGTCTCTTTTGAAGTGCCAGATTTGAAACAACAGGTGATACCAGCTACAGCTGTAGAGCTTGGCTGCAGGTGATATCTGCTCCACGGTGTGAAGAATGTAATTATGTGTTATGTGTAATACATGGGGGTTTCCAATTCCGTCAGGTATCTCCACCTGCATTGCTGCCTTATCTTCAGTAACAAAAAGCTTTGACTAAAAAGGAAAAATCCCCATTATTAATATGAAAAGAGAACCATGAAATTTCTCTACAGGGGAAAATGCTGGCAAAAATGTAATTTCAATTCCTGTGATTTTAACTTTGCTTATAAAAAAGGCAGCATTCACTGTTAATATGTTGTAGACAGCTTATTTCATCAACTGAACACAAGATGGGATGTTGTGCATTACAAAACAGGCAAGGTATGAACAAACATGTACTGCTCTCAGAACCATCACCTGAGCTATGCAATCACATACAAGCTCCAAAATTTAGAATTAAAGGACTTGCAGGGAATTTTGATACTGAATACTGCACAAATGTGCTCTAGTCATATTGATCCCTGATTGTCACCTTTCCTTTAATTTTTATTCCGTAAGTAATTGGTGACGTTTCCCATGTATTCTTAAAGCTGACCAAGAACAAAGTATCGATGGATGATATTCTGTGGCAGACTAAATAATGACCGAAGCCTACTCAAATTTCATGTTGCTCAACTGGAATATTAGGAAGAAAGGCCCTATGGGTTTTTCAGAAACTGAGCTATCACTGGCAGCTGAAATAACACAGACGTTTCTAAATGTGCCATTAGCTGCACAAATGTGCCAACTGTTGCACAAAATTCTCAGATAACCAACCCAAAATCAGAATCAGGGGTGCTCATCTTATCTACACTGTACCATCTGACATGAGGAAAGCTGAAATTTGGTGGCACAAATAGAAATCCAGGAAGCTGTGTAAAGTCCACAGCTCCCTATATATCTGAATCTCCTCAATTCAGTTATCACATAAGGTTAGCATTATCATTTATTAAAGCCACCACAGATTTGCAGCTTCTTTATTACAATGAACTTGAAAAATACATATTTCAAGGGGCTTTAACCGTAAAGCACAAAGAAAAAAATGAATCAATCTCAGCTTCTGACAACTTATGAGGCCTTTCCCAAATGCCTTGAAAAAAATCATAGAGAATTTTGGAATAATTAAAGCCAACATGAGAAGAGCACAACAGAAGAATGAAGGTAAGGAGTTATGCTGCGTTAACTTGGCATTCTTTCAAGGAGACTTGCAAGTTTAGCTGTTGTCTTAAGTTTAGTGGTCTGCAACAATTAAAACTGCCTGGTAATCTTCCCTTTCTCCTCAGTGCCTCCTCCCTCACAACTTCATAATCTCCCTATTTATTGCTGAGGCTGGAACCTCCTCAACTGAAGCAAAACAAAAAGACGACCTTTTTTTTTTTTTTTTTTTTTCCCCCCCCCCACTTTCAAGTTCTTGCAGTCTCATCTCGAAACCCAAAACCTCTGAAGGAGCAAGAATTGCTTCCCAGAGATGTTCCTGTTGATGGACTTTGTCTATTGGCCCTGTCTTATCCCAACATTATTTCTGGCACTGCCTAAAGCCTCAAAACCCAGTAGGTGACCAAGCCAAAATCCCAAAGTACACTACATATAGAGTTTTTTCCCTGAGTAAATGTCAGCTTCAGAGCTGTTTAATTATAGAAGACATCTCTTAAATACACTACATGCCTCACAAATAAATCAGTCCAAAGAACAGGGCTTGGACTCGTAGCTTGAGCTTTTTCCTTCTGCCTTTGCCCTATATCGTCATATAAACCTGAGCAAATAAGATCTTCCTAACTTTCCCACAATTAAACCAGTAATGTTGTAAGGCTTTCAACATCGGGCCATGGAGAGAATGAACATGAATGTAAGAATTATCTTAAGACACACACACCACAAAAACTGATATTAACTTTACACAAAGAGGCAAATAGCTCAGATGAAGAACACAGCTCAGAGCATAAAATTTCTCTTAAAATACAATTAGAAGGCAAGCAATTACCACAGAAACACTAAAAGTCATCAAGCATTTTGATGACCATTGCATAGAATTGGAAGCTTAAAAATAACATTAAAAGGAGACACCAAGAATTTCAAAAACCTCTGTTTTATTTGTACAGAGTAAAATACATCATATAGCGAACACTGTTTTCCACCCATAATCTAAAACCATTATTAAGTGTTTTCTTTTCACCAAACTTCCTAGCCAGAAGCACAGACAATGGAAACAGGAATGCTAATTAGTCTCTCTCTGCCAGAGCTACAAGGTGCACATCAATCTCTGCTTCTGTGAGGATCCTGAAAGAACAAAAAGAAATCTTTAATAGCTTAAATGGCTCTTCCCCTTAAGCTCCAATATTACAACCTAATATCTATACAAATAAGTTTTACAGCAATGCATCCTTCTGCCCTTTAAAACCCTGCTGCCAGTGCCACAGGCTGACATTCCAATTCTCTTGAAAAATAAAAGAAGGATCAAAGGCACTAGAGAGCAAGGAGGTAACAAATGATAGAAAAATAACAGGTAATTTTTCATGCGTAATGCATTTGCAAGTTGAGACCTAGTGAGAAGGTAGCTTGATCCCTTGAGGGGCAGTAGAAAAGGGGTCATGCAGCTCCTATGTGCTTTCTCACAAACACTGGGCTGTTCTGTTGCCCTCAGCACACACCACCAAATGCAGAAGTACCCATCATCACTGTGTCCACGTTAAAAACATTAGGAAGGAAGTACTTAAAAGACTGAACCTGTAGGACCCAAAGGTTTGAAGCCTCTCTTCAGTCCTCATTTACCAAGTAGTTAGGCTAAAGTAGCAGCGGACTTTCTTCCCAATTTAACTGTTCCTCTCTTTTTTTCTTTTTAAATAAAACCCTCCCCAAAAAACCCCAATGAAAGACTAAAGCAGAAATAACTGAATCCCTCTGCAGCAAGCCAAACTTATCTAAGTTTTAGGTAAGCCATACCTAGACAGTTCTTTTGCACTATTAAAAAAATCCCCAGAACTTTTTCTCCTGTATTTCATGCATACTTCTGCAGCTACACACTGTGTTGTGAGAAGGCTGTCAAGTACACTGTATCCGATGGGAAGCTTTCCTGCCCTCAGCAAGAAGACTTCCAGGTGTTGTCTTGATACACTGGCCAAGTAATCTTGGTGTACACAGTGTGCTGCAGGCAATAACGGAGGAGGGAAGAAATAGCAGGAGCCTTGCTTTCATGCTAGATGGGAATGCAGAGTACTTGGAAAGTAACTAGTTCAGCCATTTTCAAATCACTAGTGATTATTAAAATCCATGATCTTTCAATCTTACCAAATTCAAATATAGTTTTTCGAATCATACAACTCCATACTCTATTAACTACATATTTTCATGTTAAAAATTGCTAACAATTAAAAGATGGGCAAGAATAATTTAAAGATTTAATTTAGAAAAGGAATAAAGAATTTAAGGGACTTGTAAATATTCCAGAATATAAACCAGGCTTTACTGCATTAGCTAGCATGACTATGAAGTGGACTCCAGATAGCATTACTACGAAAAAATTTCGTGCTTCTAAGCAGGAAAAAACTTCTAGACCAGATGTAACTACATTTCAATCATCACAGAAAGCAATATCCTTTTAAGATGTGAAAGAGAATGCTTTTCTCTACTAAATCCCTTAACCACGTCACGGATTTTAAAACTGCGTTATTCTTTTTACACAGTGTTTTCTACCTCTACACATTCTGAAGAGTTACAAAACCCTTCAAAACATCAATCTCTGAAATTTATCTCTTTTTCTCGATTTACAATTACACAAGGTAAAACTAATTGCACCTAATCAGAGAAACACACCAAGTTTTAGCAACACTCATCACTTACCTGAATTTAGGATTTTCCACTGTGACTACACCAACTTCTATTTCTGAAGGTTTGAAATCAATGGATAGTACAGTAGACAGGCATGTTATTGCTGTCTGAAAGATGACAAAACCCCCAATCATTAGAAAGAAAGCATTAAGGCTTCTTTTTTCTTAACAGACATAGCAATAACAACTATCCTTCCTTCTGGTTTAAAGTTACTTCAAAATCTCAGCTTAGAAATTCCAAAAAGTTTCCCCTTGCTACAGGATACAGTCCCTCTCCAGTCCTCTCCCTAAAAAGTCCAATCTACAAAAGCAAAGGGACATGTTTTCACAGCAGAAAAAAAACCACAACAAAACCAAAACCTTTTATCATGCAAAGATATTGTTTGAAATACTTTCTGATATGAAGATTGTTTTAAAAGTCACTAAAAGTTAAGTCATACTGGTATCCCCAAAATCAAGCACTGTAGTAACCAAACACCAGCTACAGTGGGTGTCCTACAATTATAGAAACTGCTTCAGCTAACATAAAGCAAAAAAAAAGCAGATTAGATGACCATTCAAACACTTGCAGAATACCCTCCAAATGATTTTCTGGTTGGAATAGCTGTATTTGCTCCGGCACCAATACAGAACTATAGGGAAAGAGGAAATGCCTAACTACGTTTCTCTGCATTGCAAGCCTACATGCAGCATATTCATTAAAAAGACTTTTAACAAATTTTCATTTCCTTCTGCTGGCCTACCTCTACTGTTTGTTCATATGTCCAGTCAAACTTCTTCTTTACTTTCTTTTCAAGAAAACTGGTTGACTCTGTCTGTTTAACTCCTGCAGCTGTGGCCTTGAATCCACAATAGTAACCTGCTGGATCACACTTGTATACCTGAGGGCCGTGCTCTTCATCAATACCAATCAAAATCATACCTTGAAGAGAAAATTTGTTAATTTGTTTATTTCCCCAATTTTATTCCACTGAAGCAATTTAATTCCACTGAATAACAGAAGAGATGCTCCTCTCTGTGAAAAAACATGCATGCACAGCAGTATATCTTTGGGAATGGGTCCCATATCTGGAGCTGTGATTTCCTTTTTATCTCTAATTTGCCATTTCTCACCAGCATCTCATTACCAGGTGTGCAACTCAGTTTAGTAGAAATAAAAAATAATTAATTAATAGTTAAAAAAAATAATTCTGTCATTCCCAAAGGAGGCTACTCATTAAACATACAAACATTTTTGGCATGCTCAGTGTGTAGAGAACCACAAAGTCAGGAAATAGAAAAGTTTTCTTCTGATACAAAGCTTGCCAAGCCACAGCTCACATCCTGTGTTATATGACACAAAAGTGTAAACAATAGTTCTATTACTATGTGCCTCATACTAGAATGCAACTTTACAAACATGCTGAAACTAATGGAAATATTAAAAGATCAAATTTAGATTTCTTGTTTGTAACCCTGAAAAACACGGGATTACATACCTTTTCCTCTTTAAAACTGACCACATCACTGAAATGCATGTGTTCACCCTCACTTGATTTACAGTAGCACTGTCTCAATATGCATATTAAAAAATAAGTCAAAAGCAATACTTGCAATAAAAAACCCAAACAGAACAAGGTCATGGTTTTCAATTATTTTCACTTTACATTTGTATAACTTTTAACTAGTAGTTAGAGCAGATAAACTTCTGAGCAGCTGTTACTACAATAGATAAAAAGTCCCCTCATGTTTTCAAAAAGGCTAAGGGAAGTTAAGAAAAATACATTTTTATGCATGCATTAAAAAAAAAGGAATTTCCAGTAGTATCAAGGCATGGGAATTGCCAAGGGAAGAAAGAAACAATCCTTCCCAAAAATTACAAGCACACAAGCATAGGAAAATTGCCCCATCATGGAAACTGTGGCGCAATTCTGAATGTTGCTTTTTTAGTGAGAAGTCTTAGTGCCTACTATGATTACAAGAAGTGATTCATCAATTCTGAAACTGTTCTCCTAAAAAAAAAACCAACAAAAAACCAACAAAACAAAACCCAACCAATCAAAAAGAAACTCAGATAGAACGTTTAATGAAAAAGTAATTGAGGAAACCTGTTAAGTGTTTTACCTCAGTTCCTGAACAGCCCAACAGTATGGTTGAAATTTGCTTACAGCCAAACGTAAGAGAAAAAACAAGTCAGAACCAACCCCAGAACACAGAGATGACCAGGAACACCTACAAAAAATGACTCAATACACAACTTCTTTTTAAGCTGCCATTTGCTGTTATAAAGCAAGACATGCAGAAATATTTGCAAGGGAAATATTTTAGGCACTTTTCCCTCTACGTTATATATACAATAGCTAAGATAGGAGCAAAAATTATGTAAATCTGTCCTATACATACTGCTTAGATAAAAAAGCCACAAAACCTGCACAAGGATAATTGCACTCTCCATCTCTCTTAACTGTGGCATTTACCCAGACACAGTATATTGGGTTTGCATGGCAAGGATTTGCTAGTGAGGGGGCTACAGGGCTGGCTTCTGTGAGAAGCTGCCAGAAGTTTCCCCTGTGTCCAAAGGAGCCAAAGCCAGCTGGCTCCAAGACCAACCTGCTGCTGGCTGAGGCCAAGCCCATCCACAATGGTGGCAGTGCCTCTGGGATAATGTATTTAAGAAAGGAAAAAAAAAAAAAAAAAAAAAAAAAGGACATTGCAGACAGAGAAGGGAAAGGGAGGAGTGACAATATGTAAGAGAAACAACTCTGCAGACACTGAGGCAAATGATGGAGGGAAGGAGCTGCCAGAGCTGAGATTCCCCTGCAGCCTGTGGTGAAGACCGTGGTGAGGCAACCCATGGACATCCATGGTGGAGAGACATCCACCTGCAGCCCCTGAAGGAGCCCATGCTGGAGTATGTGGATGCCTGAAGGAGGCTGTGTTCCCATGCGAAGCCTGGGGCAGGCTCCTGGCAGGACCGGTGGCGCAGTGAAGAAAGGAGCCCACACTGGAGCAGTCTGCTCCTGAAGGACTGCACCCCGCATAAGGTGGGATCCTTGCTGGAGCAGTTTGTGAAGAACTGCAGCTTGTGGGAAGGACTCACTTTGAAGAAGTTCCTGGAGGACTGTCTCCCGTGGGAGACACATTAGAGCAGGGGAAGAGTGTGAGGAGTCCTCCCCCTGAGGAAGAAGTAGCAGCAGAAACTATGAACAGACCACAGACCCTCTTCCCATCTCCCTGTGCCAATGTGGGAGAGGCAGAGAACCAGGAATAAAGTAAAACCTGTGAAGGAGGTAGTGGGGAAGTGTTTTGAAGATTTGGTTTTACTACTCAGTATCGTATTTTTATTTGCTTGTTAATAAATTCAGGTAATTTCCCCAAGGTGAATCTGTTTTGCCCATGGTGGTAATTGGTGAGTGATCCCTCCCTGCCTATATCTTCACCCATAAGCCCTCCATGGCATCTTTCCTCTTCTATGTGTAGCTGAGGAAGGGAGTAAAGGAGAGGCTTTGGCAGACACTTGGCATTCATCCAGGGCCAGACCTTGGAGAAATTAACTGAACACAGTTATAAAGAGCATCTCCTGCTCACAGATATAACTGCACAGTGCAAACAGACCAGGCCCCAAAAACTAAGGTGAAATAGTATCAGAGGCTACATTATTTCAAATGCTGAGTCAATGGTAAAATCATGGCTCCAGTTCAAGACCTACAACACTGGTCTCTCATTCACCTGTTCATCCCCCTTACTCCATCAGAAACCCATTTTGAAAATGGGTGAGAATTTCTTACATACGAATTTGCAAACTTAGACAAGAAAGAGTGAAGATCATTTTCATAGTGTACTTACAGCAACCAAGGGGCCTCATTTCAGCATTCTGTGTATAGACCTGAGAAATATCTGCGATCCTTTTGCACAGCATATCCACAGGGATGTCATACCCATACTTGTACTTCCAGTTAGCAGCCTCATAGCGGGCTCTCTGCACCTGGGATCTGCTGTCAGCTAGACAAAAAAGAACTAATATTAATTCCACTGAACACGTACCATGTTTATTTCTAGCATTGCATGAGAATATAAATTCCAGGTCCAACTTTACATTGTCTTTAAATACAGCCATTAGAACTAGGTAAGTTCTCCAAAATCAAATTGGTGAATTAAATACCTGTCATTCCTGTCATCACACAACCAATATTTTCAGTAATCTTGAATAAATGAGTCACTGTGTTGGAATCCAGTAACTTGTCCTAAAGAAGAAACAGAAATAATGTAATAGCAAACACTGTCCTTGAAGTAAAAAGAAAACAAATTACAAACTCTGAATCCTCTGGTTTTTACAGAAGAGCCCAAAAGGACCCATAACAGCTAAAAATTCTCTTTCAGGCTTTCCAATTTCTACTGCTGTAGGCATGCAAAGGAAGAAATTGGAGAAGAGGGAAGATTAAAACTACAGATCTGGAGAAGGAGAACAACAAGAACATGATCAACATGACAGTCCTTTTTCCTCTGAAGAAACTTTGAGAACCCACATACAAAAACTTGGTCTCTTATTGCATGCTGCCCTTCAAACATAAAAGAATTCTTCCCCTTTTTCAACAGTACACCAGCACTGAGCTGAAACACTCATGAAAACCTGTTCTACATGCTATTGGTATAGCATTTTCTCAGCAGAAACTAAAGAAATTAGAGAAATGGTTACGGACAACTCAGCCCTTACCAGCCAGAGCAATGAATGCATGCTCAATACACCAGGGTCAACTTATAATTTAGATTTATCCCTTCAACAACTACAGAAAAAAACCCAACACTGCAATACGCAGTGAGAAAATGTACAGTTGAGCACTACGTGGAGCTAGAACTTGGAATAAACATAATGATAATTAAATAGTTCAAATAGCACTTCATGTCAGTGCTAGTAAGTACAATATCAGTACTGCTGAGTCTCACCCCATCTTTTTTCTCCTCTCCTTCCAGACCTCCCCTCAAAAACAAAATACTTACAGGTACTTTCTTCTGTGTTACAATTACTGCAGAATCTTTCCCACGAACAGCTACAGATGTAAGTCCACCTTGGTTTATGGCCTTAAATGCATATTCTAGAAAAATATACAAATGTTAATAAATAAAAAACTTGTGTCAGAGACACCAGTACAGTTAACTCTGACACAGCTTCCCCCAACACACGAATCTCACCAATTTATGGCCTTTTTAATACTTTAATACTTGCACAATACTTTGTGTGCTTAAGGTCTTCAGTACAATGTGCATTGACTCTCTTCATAAAACCACTGTCACTGCTTCCTTCGAACGTTTCTTCTAATTTGACTTTTTGTTCAGTATAAGCTTAACAGCAACAGAACAAGTTTTAGAACACAAAGGCTGTTCTGAACTCGATCAAAATTGTCCAACCTTAATCTACAGTAACCAAAAATTCTAACAGAAGAAATTTTTACATGAATTTTAGTATTTTAAAGGATATAAGCTTCTTTTCTAATTTTTTTACTGATATAGATGAAAACTGATGACACAGGAGGCACAGGAGACAAGTTTTAAAATTACTATCATATTTTCTGACTTGACATTCAAACAATGCAATGTTTTTCTTCACTTTTTGTAGTGAAAGCTACACAGATGCAAATTAAACAGTGTTATTCATGTAAGTACAGTGGATTAAGAAGCAGACACTAAAGTAACGGTCATGAAATAATCCATGAATTAAATTTCTCCTGATTAATGGTTTCAAAAGCCTTAGGAACAACAACTTTAAAAACTGTTTATCTGGAAGTATTTGATAAACATTCAGGTATTCCTAATATCTGGCTGAGTGGCAGGTTTCAGACAGCAGCTAAAGGTAGGTGAGTTTCTTTGTCAGTCATGAATGTGAACCCAGAATTTAAAACATATCTACAAACAGCAACGTAAATTGCTAGAACTATCTTAAAATAACGGGAGCAAGAAACTTGGCTACTTTAAAAGCTGCACTCAGCTCTACAGAAGAGTAATAATCTGAAGATTAAAAAAAAAAATCAAATCTTGCATATTAATGTTCAATCTGCTGAGTCAGTGTTAAGGAAGGGCTCACTGTTGTGTATTTATGGCACTGTATTTACTGCTCTCAGACATGAGAGCACTGGTTACCCAAATGTGCCACGAAGGATGGTTCCCCTCTCCCTCCGTACAGCTCTGCTCACCCGGGATGATCAGTGCCAGCCTGCAGCGGAGCACAAAACCCAGTAAGACCTGAGCCAGCACTGCCTGCAAACTGGTCATGCTTGAAGCCCCAAGCACAGGCTTTGCAACACTTGTCTGTTTATCTGTACAGCCACCTGAAGGGAAGGCATAAAGCAGATGGACAGAGACAGCCTTTTGTCAGTGATGCCCACTGACAGGACCAAATCAGAGGTGATTGGAATAAACTGAAATAGGAAAAGTCCACCTAAATACCTGAAAACATGTTCTACTGTGATGGTGATGGAGCACTGCAACAGGTTGCCTGTACTACTAAAAACCCATACGGAAACACTCCTGGGCATCCAGTTCTACGTGGGCCTCCTTGGGCAGGGGCTTGGGGACAGATAATCTGCAGAGGGCCCACCTAATCTCAGCCTTTCTGTGGTTCTGTGACACTTAGGGGCAGCAGGAATAGGTGCCCTCACAAAGTAGTTCTTCACAACTATCAACAACCAGGCTTGCTAAACTGCAGCCCCTTCTGGTGCTATGTCTTGGGTTATGTAACCTAAAAGTGTGTATTCTATTTAATCTGCTGAAAGCTGGTTTTTTGGAAGATGTTTTTCCTCTTATAACTCCAGGGGAGAGGGGGGCAGATGCCTTCTGATAATGGCCCAGCTATTAAATCCAGGTGGGGCAGTGTTTCTTATCTCTTTCATCACCCCTCCATCCTCCAAGGGGACATCTTCTGATAATGGCCCATTAGGGCCCACCAATGACATGACACATTCCATCATCCCATTGTGAGATGCTCCATCCAGTGGGGAAGGAGCCAGCTGTTCCCAGCTAGATAAAAACTGGGACTGAAGGATACAACGTATCCAGTTTTTCCAATGGCTTCCCAGAGGAAGACCGGTCCCATCTCGCCACCACTGGACTTTCTACAGGATCATCTCTACTCTACAGAACCACGTGTTTCTCCAGGAGGATTTATCTGGAGTGCTCCCAACACCCTGAGCAACAGGGTGTCAGGTCATATCCCTGACTCTATCAGGGGTTTTCCCAGGATTTTTGTTTGCTTGTCTTGCTTGGTTTTTTTTTGTACTACTACTACATTTGTATTTTCCTTTTTTTAATACTTCTAGTAAAGAACTGTTCCTCCTACTCCCATACCTTTGACTGAAAGCCCCTAACTGCAAAGCTATAATAATTTGCAGGGAAGGGGGTTTACATTCTCCATTCCAAGGAAGGCTCTAGCTTGCCTTGGCAGACAACTGTCTTTCAAAACCAAGACATGCTATTGACCACCTCAATTGCTCAGTTTTCAGGGACACACAGCAAAAGGTGAAGTGGCTCTTACAATGTAACAAATCCTGGTTGCTAGTGCTGTTTTAAGTAGACTAATATGTAAGTATTTCAGCATGCAGACATTCTCTGAAAACAGCAGCCCCTTGCTGTTCCCTGAACATATCACAACAGCCAGGAATTCTAGTATAGTAATTTTCTTCACCTCCCAAAATTCCACTTAAAAGAAACATCACCTTTGAAGATTGAAACTAATAGACAGCAAGAGAACACTGATGCTCTGGGGGATTTTAACCACAGTAATGTGAAATAACTGTTAAGTTTTCTAATATGAGATCACTTCAGAGGCACATGAGTTTTCTAAGCTTTGGAAGCAGAAGTCAGGCCTAAGATGAAGTACAGGCTTTTCAGTCCAGTATCACTACGGTGGAAATCTCTGTTCCCATACTTCCAAATCCCATAAAACTCCAAATTTTAAGGCAATCTTGTCAAACACATGTCCATGCTCATCCTTGACAGCCCCTAGCTGATTTTAATCCAACAAAGAGACAAAGATAAAACAAAACCACCTAGATGTGGACATCTGATTGCAAGCAAACATGAGATTTCTGCCCATTCTGCGGCTAGATGATGGCAAACAGGGACACCCATGTGGTACCATGCCTGAGTTACCAGCCTGGTTGTGAGTAAAGCAAACTCATTCTTGCCTGAAGTTAACCATGTACATCTGTGTATTTTTCTTCCTATAGCATATTGGTCCTTAAAATAGCTTTGAGACAGCTTCAGGCTGTGTGCAGCTCTCAAATACACATGCAGACACTTGCTTCTAAGACACTGTTAAAAGGTATGGAGGTACTACACATTTCTCCTACATTAACCTAATGGCTAGATATACACCAGAGGAAGAAAACCAAGGCTGAGCTTCCTCTCTGCTACAGAATGCAGAAACCATTCCCAACAAGCAGTACTGTGACAGAGACAATGAAAAGTGACGCAGACCAACCGGCCTGTTTTAATGGCAGCAGAAGATTGGAGCCCAGGGCTTCTCTGTCACAGAACCACTGAAACTCTGTGTGAGGAAGCACAGTCCCTACCATCCCTGTGCAGAAGGGATAATAAACATCATACATGCTCCAGACATAAAACAGCACCCATAGTAGGTATTTGTCTGTGTACAGACACCTCCACAGAGAAAGGACTGCTCAGGACTGGGCCACCTGTCCGTGAGGCCTAATCCATACAGGCTTCCTCCTGAGAAAAACTCAAGGGCAGTCACAAAAAAACTATATGGCTGCCACAGACAATTCATGCAATCTGACCCCAGCAAGCTTCCTTCCTGGAGAACAGATGGATTTGCGGACATAACACGCAGTGGATGTGGTGAAGCCACTGCAGCTGGGGAAGGCAACATCAGAATGATGCTGCAAAACAGTTCACCCGTGCCTGCTGTGAGGATGCTCCAGGAGCACTCTCAAACTACTGTGCTGTCAGACTGTGAGTTGACTGTATCCTACACAAGGGGCAGCAGGATGCACTTTGGTACAATCCGGTGCATGGCAAAAACAGAAATAGCAGAATCAGTGGCCTACTGAAGAAGCTGAAGCTTGGCTTCAGATTGTTCCAAGAAACCTGAAAACAAAGGATAGTTGCTGCTATCTCACAGGCCACAGTGCGCAGAACACACGGCATTCAGGTGTAACAAGAAAGCGCATGAGTTACATCCAAGAACTGACTTTTGTCACTCTGGCATGCAGGGTTTGAGGCAGCTCAAATCCCATTTCAAACAGCTATCATGTTCTCAGATCCCAAAACACAGTGCTGCGAAGCTTGGCAAGATTCACTCAGAGAAACACTTAAGGGAGACTAAACAACAGCCTCTGAATAGCTGCAAGTTTGGTCTCCAAGCATTTGAAATCGAACACCGAGGACTCAGAGGAGGTCCCTCCCGGTGGCAGGGGACCCTCGAGAGAGCCCACCCTGGCTCTAACTTTTCCTTATCTCATGCGAGGATCCCTTCCCCGGGCCCCAGGCCGGCACGACCGGGACCGCCGCTGTTCCACGCTCCCACCGGGCTTTTCCCCCACACGCCGCGGGACCAGGCCGGGTGGGAGCCGGGACTCCCGAGCCACAAGAGGCGCCGCGTCTCCCCCTCCGCACAGGCTGCCGGGCTCGGCGGAGCTTTCGCGAGTGGGTCGCAGCCCCGCTCGGCGGGGGCGCGGGAAGGCCGGGCCCGTGACGGGGCAATTCGGCGGCGGCCCCCGCGGGCCCGGACACGCACCGACTTGGTAGAGGCGGCCCTCGGGCGAGAAGATGGTGATGTGCCGGTCGAAGCCGGCGCTGGAGCCGCGGGACATGGCGGGAGCGGCGCGGGAGCGGCTCGCGGCCGGGGTGAGCTGTCCGCGTGCGGGGTCCCGCCGCAGCCGCAGGCACCGCCGGAGCGCTTCCGGGTCACGCCCTCACCCCGCGCAGGCGCGCGCCGCTCCCGCACAGTCACGGTCCGGCAGCGGCGCTGCGCATGCCCGAGCCCCGCGGCCGCCGTGGGGATGAGAGAGCGCTTCTCGCTCGTGGTAACCCGCAAGGCCGCTGGACGGGCGTGAGGAAACGCGCGAGGAAACGGCAGGAAACGGGATGAAAGTATCATCGCGGCATCCATCAACACCGGATAAAACTATCACCAGCCAGCCGGGAAAACAAAACCCCTGCTAAAATTCCAAACTAAGTATTTCCACGTGCCCTCTTCAATGAGAATAATTTTAAAGCAAGTGCCTCAAAAAGCATGTTTAAGGTATTCATACGTAACTGTTGCCACAGCTGCGTTACAATGCAACGTTTAAAAGACTTTTTAATCGGTGTCCAGTACGAAGGGAAATTCCCCAAATTTAAACCCGTGAATATATGTTCTCTTTGCCTTTCAACATCTTGGAATTCCCCTACTCTTTGTGGGAAGGCATTTTTTTAAAAGTTGGTCATTAAAAAAGTTGGAAGAGCTGTGTTCTGGTATCCACACCTCTATTTTAAAATTATTATTAGGCGAGATTATTTGTGCATGCCACGCACTAAAAGTCTGCAGTCTCAAATTTTTTTCAAAATTTTTTTCAAAATACTTCTCCTTGCTTATTAACACAACGGGAGAATAATGCCCTGTTATGTATTACAAGACTCAGAGTTTGCCCCTTTCATTAGGGAAGGACTTTGAGGGCAGACATAAAACGTTTAAAGGGATGACGCAAGTACTGGAACACAGAGAACATGAACATGTATGAGTGCGTCTGCTGGGTCAGAATGGAGCCAGTCTTATCCAATGCTCTGTCTCCAAACGTGGCCAAAAGGGGGATACCCAAGGAATTAAGACTAGAGAGGGACTTCCATGATAGACTCCGTGAATCCTCTCCCAGTCTCCAACCATCTGCAGGGACTTCCCAAAGTAGGGACACTGTCTGGTTATTTAGTAGCCCTTGCTGGTTCCCTTTCATGAACTTGCTGGTCTCCCCTTGAACCCAGGTGAACTTCTTGAATCCGCAACATGCCATGGTAAAGAGTTGATCAGCATAACATGTTGTGTGGGTTTTTCCAAACCTCACCTTTTATCTGAACCTTCTATCTGCCAGTACCATTTGATGCTTTTGTACTGACACAGCCAACGGCGGATCCCTAGGCATTCCTTCCACAACAACCATGACCTCTCTGTCTCTTAATACCAGTTTCTCCAAGATGATGATCCATACTTTTACAGTTCTTCCATCTACAAACATCTTTCATTCTCTGGAATGATTTTTTTTCCCCCTGAGAAAAAGGGGATGAGAAAATCTAAGTAAATATCAAGTGTTCAGTCTGATTGCCAAATAGTAACCAAGAAAATTCTTAAGTTTGGAATCAAAGATTCAGTATTTGAATTAGATAAAGGAAAGACTAATAGTTGCTCAGTACCATGGACATGATGGAGTAGAAGTTATGCTATTTTCAAGATACAGCTTCCAGAGCACAGCATTGTATCAGAAAAGCAATCATGCTTTTGGTTTAATGTTAAATCATTTCTTATGAGTGTGGGTACGGAGTCAAACTCTGTGTTGCAGGATCCTGAGGAAAGCTGTTCTCACTGTCATCTTTTTAACATAGTAAGCAGTAAGTGGCAGATCTTGGAGGTGATAATAGCTGGAGTCTAGGCTCAATCAGTTCACCTTTCTCAACTCTGTCTTGCCAGTGTGTCTCTGTCTGCATGGTACACAGCAAGCTGAGCTAAGGGCACATTCCTTCTGATTCCCATTCTCCCCACTGAATGTAATACATATAAAACAAATGGCAGTCAGTGTCTCTTTGGGGGTACTAATTGCTATACTGTTTGGAAGACTTGCCTTTCTGGCATTCAGCATGAACCAATCTGTGCCATGAATTACCTTGAGTTTTTACTGTACCACTATATGAACAGCAGTAGACATCAAATAGATCTGCTGTTTGTTATCAGCTTTGTTTTGGTGCTCACATTTATTTTTATTGCCAGTGAAACCCTCAGAATTCCTTTTAGATACTTGGAAGCAAATCTTCATATTCATTGTTATCTTGAAGTGCCGTATTTCAGTAATCTGAAATTTGAAGACTCAGAGCAACACAAAAGAAATGTTATTTTACAGATGTCTTAAAATTCAAATAATTAACCTCAGAACTGAGCCTCTGGATACCATGTGCATCAATGTAACAGGCATTATACACCTGAAAAAAATCTGTAGGTTCATTACTAATGTTTCTTCCCCTTTAGTTCCACAGAGGCCATTAATTCCCTGTAAGGATCTGCAGAGAAGCGTATTAGCAGCAAACACATAAAAAAGAAGTCACAAATCTGACACCAATGTTGTAATACCTTCCAATTGTAAATTCCATATTCTGTTCCATCATCCCCTAAATATACTCGCAATGTGTATTTAGGAAGTGTTATTATTTAGAAGGCATTACAGTATCTCTAAGAACAGTTTTCGAGGTGAAACCCGAGTGACTGATTAGGGACATCTCCTGAGCAAAAAAGGAAGTAGAGGATGCATTTATTACAGTTGTATGTGGACATTATGCATGCCTGTTGATGTTAAGGGTGAGGTGAAATACCAACTTCAACAGATGAACGTGGCTGGCAATGAAATGGGTACCCTGAGGGTGTGGTTTCTGCCCAGCTAGGGCTGACCTAAGGCAGAGCTGCTGCAGGGACCCACCTTCTGCCGCCTGACATTTGAACCCCACTCCCACACAGGTACTGGTACCGGTACCTGTGCAATGGTGCTAGTTGAGTGCAGGAGCCTCATACAGAGCGGCAGCTGCTAACTAAGCAGTCCTGCACAGCAGCAAACACCTAATTTAAAAGCACTATTTCCACTTTCAAGGAGATATGGCAGTTCTCTGACATAAAGAGTTATAAAAGCAATCTTCTGACAAATTAGAAGTATTGAGGAATGAGAGAAGTAGATCTGATCTCTCTGCTTTCCCTGCTGGCCTCCATAGGAGCTGTCACATTCTGTCAGGAGAAGGGTTTGTGATGAATGCTACCAACAATATGATGAAGTCAAAGGCAAGGTTTTATGTTACCTTCAGAGGCACCCAGCTCCTCTACACTTTCTGCACAGTACCTGAAGGACATGACGGTATGCAAATCACACCTGCTGGTTTACAAACTCATACCAGAAGTAGAACATGTGTCAGGACTGTCCTGGAAAAAAAAAAATAGCAGGGAACATGCTTGAATACTGAGTCCTGAGGGAGCTTGTCACAGGGCCCTGCAAGAACTCAGAACTGCAAGTTCTATACAAAAAGACCTTCATGTTTCATCTCAGTTTCCAACAGGATTTTTGTACGAGACAAGTGTGATCGGCTCAGGATATTTAATTTGAGATTTATGTGGAATTTCTATGTTTTGGGTGGAGAAAGGTTTGCATTAAAGATGTAAGTGCAATAAACAAATACATTTACCACACACACTTAAAAACAACTTAGGACACTTTTCCTGTAATTTATGCTTTTTTTTTTTTTTTTGTTTTATAACTTGTCATAGATTTTATAGGAATGTACAAGAATCAATTTTGTTCTATTATTGTCTTTAAGAATTTCTAGCCGTCCATTTTCATTTAAAAAATCCACACATTTCCATCAGCAAACTATTGCAGTGATTCCAAATCCTGTCAGAAACAGCAAATTTAGGAGTGTGATAGAGTCACAAAACATTCCACTGATTGTCTCCCTATTCTTCCAGACAAATGATTGCTCTATGTTCCTCTAACCCATCTCTTGCACGCTATGTGATCAAACAAATTCTAATTAGAATGAGGAAACCAGAATGAGTGTTTCTGGCAAATGGGAGATAGACCATTTGTCCCCCTTAGGTCCACTGAATGGAAGTAGACATTGTGCAACACTCTTGCAAGGTCAGCACACAAACTCTGAAGGTACTTTGAAAGTCTTGCTTAACTTCTCCTCTCTGTGCAGAGTTTATAATTAGAGTGTAGATGAAAAGCTTGAGAAAAAATAAAATATAAGGATGCCTAAACTGTAATTCCAACAGGAAAAATCAAGTTTTAATTCAAATCACAAAAATTGCCTGTAAAAATGGAAATAATGGACCTAATTCACCCTCACTGGGCCACCACTGATGGTAAGAGATGTATGCAGGAATGATTTTGTCAAAAGCAGCCACTCAATTTTCTTTAGTTACACACCTCACACATTAATCTCGTAACTGTCCTGCTGAGTTCTCCCAGCCAGCAACAGTGATTAAAAACAAACAAACAAACAAACAAACAAACAAACAAACAAACAAACAAACAAACAAGGCAGCTTCAGCTTGTCCAATTACATTCATCATTTCTGTTGAATGCAGAGCCATTTTCTTGGTACTTGATATGAATATTTTTCCTCAAAAACATCTTTATAGGGAATATGCCACGTATCACCTGTAGTCTGTACCACACAGTCATAACGGAAAGCAGGCTGTTGGGAAAAAACAGAGGGAAAACGGGTTTTTTTAGACTTTATACAACATATTACTAAAATATCAATTTCAGGTTATTCCAATGCTGACCTTAGAAGTCTCCACAGTTTTATCTCTTAAAACCTCTCATTTTATTTTCTTATACAAAACAAATCCCAAATGTTAGTACTGGAGGAAAAACTGAACTATCTTCTAGTATTTTGTGGTCTAGGAGTCATTATAAATTCTGGCTTCAATCAGCAGCAGATAATGATTTCAGCATAATGCACTCAATTACTAGAAATGGCAAAATGACTGTTGTTCTGTTCAGTTAAATGAAATCATATGGGAATTACTCAGGATGTGGAGTTTATAGGCTTGAACGTAGGATTTAATGACATTAATGACATCTTGTATTTGTTCTCCCAGTCTGTCTCTTTTACAGAGCTGACTTGCTCTGTCCCAAGAAGTAAGAAAAGGAGATGTAAGAAAAGGGTTTATCATTAACACTTTCAGAAGCATCTGGTTGAAAAACAGAATAAGCAAATTTTCAGGTCTATTAAGTTGCAGGTATACAACTCAAAAGATATAAGACAAATACAAAAGAAACATTACTGGCTGGTAATTATGGTTCCTAGGACATATTGTCACTCTATACATATAGTCTTGGAAGTCTCCTTTCCTGTGGTAGCTTCCAGAATAACCTAGAAGACAGCTGTGACTGGGAATATCAATTACCCTAATCTCTTGTATGGGAATTAAGATGTGAAAATTAGTAGTGGCTTTGTACAAAATAAAGAAACAAGGTGTAGGTAAAGCAGTGTTACTCAGGTAACCCACCCTTCATTATTTGGCTCCATAAGAAGAAATGTATATATGGCAACAAAGAATGAAAGGCTGTCTGTTTGTAATCATCAATGTTATGTTACCATTTTAACCAGAGAAGGAATCTGCATAGGTGCAGTATTCCTTTAAGCAGGAAATAACAATACAGACAGACCAGATAACAAAAAATCTGCACAGAGAATGTCAAGTGACGAATTTTTCCTTCGAAAAGTCTTAAAACACCTGCACTCCTGTTAATGTAGTGTTCACAAGGATACATATCTCCTAGACAATAATAATAGTATTCTGCCATAACATGAGGTTACTGCAATTTCTGCAGCTGAAAACTAATTATAAACCTGACTGTTCCTGGCTTTCCCTCATGAAATTTTACACCTATGTTAGGTTACTATTACAGTGAATACTGAAATACCTGTATTTTTCTGCTTCTTTAAAATAAAGATGAAAGAAATTCTATTGTAAAATTAGAAGCATGGTATTTCACAATAGTGCTGCTACAGAGGAGAATAAGGGATTTCAAAGTTTAAAATAAATTAAAACATTAGCACTCCAGTTTTACTGAGGCCAGTAATGGTTACAGAGTTTCTAGCACTGGAAAGATTTGTATACATAAACTTTTATTTACATTTACATTTTAAACATTTAGGTAGCATTTCTTAGCTCTCTTATGGTTTTCTTTTTTGTGACATGCTTTGTGAATCCAGTGAATTTGCAGTTCACATGGGAGTTTTGAGTGCATTGGTACAAATCCATTTCTTAGACTTCAATAAGATATTTTGGCTTCCAGAGTTTGAAATACTGTATCTTCAATGAATATGCTTCTGTGTGTTTTCTGATTGGAAAACTTACCAGAAAATTTATACTCCTTCCTTCTGCAGAAGGGAAGAACACTATCTGGTGGCCACGCTGCCACTTCCGGAACAGGTGACGCGTCAGACTGTCAGCGAGACAAGCCTTGTGATCCCGCAGGAAGTCTCTCGTAACAAACCTGCAATGCTTGCCTGATCTGAGAGTGGCATATAACAAGAAGGCATCATCTTCAGAGCTTCACAAAACAAATGGAAAAGACAGACATCATTCACAAGGCAATAAGCGGTTGCAGGAACTGATTCAAATGCTGATCAAGATTTATTCATCAGCAACACTGAAAATTCCCACCACTACTCTAGTTCCCTGTAAAATAAAAAATTGCTTACCACAGGGCACCAAAAGCTAGAGTGCAATAAACATTAATTGTATGCTATTTAGAGCACTTTTTTTCCTCTTATCACAGTCTGATAATAGAATGTAATCTCCTGCCATGAAGTTTAACAATACTGTGCTATGTGGAACAAAACTGCTAAAACTCAACAGTGTACCCCTACACAGCAGCAGACCACAACAGCACACTGATGCTACCAGAAATTCTGTAAATTCAGGGCACTGTGCTCTTGGCAGTGGTTTTATCAGTCATAAAGCCTAATAAACCATACAGCTGTCAATATGATTCTAAGCGATGAAAGTCTTCGCAATGCAACTTTTTATGTACTTTTGAAGCAAGTATAGCAAGGGATATGTTTCTTTCACACACAGATAGATACTAGTAACAGTACTAAAAACTAGAGAAAAATGCACATAAATCAGGTGTTGTTCTCTATTATATTGAGCCATTTTCTTCAACTTACATATTTTCAGCAAAGAAGAAGTCTGCCTTATTCTGCATCTCTTTCATAATTTCTTTTTTCCAATTTGAAGAGTTCATCAGCATATGTTTACGCCCCAGCACAAGCAACCGGGCATTCTCTTTCGCCAGGCAGTTGACAGCATCAAACAGCTGCAGAAAACAAAGCAAACCCAAAGATTTTCTTAGCTGTAAAAACAGTGTGACAGGGAATAAATACTTTCATGTGTGTCTCACCTAAAGGAATTTCTAGATTACTCTCATTTCACACAGTTCTTAACTGCAATGTGAATTAAGCAGACAGCTAATTTAATTCCCTAATCCAAACAACAAACCAATTCATTGAAGAAAGCTGCTTGCTACCACACAGAAAATACAGTGCTTTTATATTCCAGCTCTTGCAGTTCAAATGACATGAACGACCCGGGGCAGAGTTGTATGGAGATGTCAGAAGTTCCAAGTGAGCCGAGGGAAGTGAATCACGCTGGGATCTAAGTGATGACGGAGCACCGGGAGCCCTGAGCACGCCACCTCTGCAGCCCCGCCTGCTGCACTTGGAGACCTACACGGCCGGGCTGCCCAGCGGGGAGACGACGAGCGGCAGGACGTGGAAAGCCGTGACCTCGGGATTAAGGCTTTATGAAAACCACATCCAGACTAGCCACACACCTGTGAACCAACATACTGAGGTGGTAAACTCACTTCAGAGGGACTTTTCAGCAGTCTCTTAGGGCTGTGCCTGTTCTGCAACAAATGCTTCTCGGGACAGGTACTAGTGCCTGGGACTTGGCCTCCCTGCTTCACCCAGACTGAGCTCAGGGAAGACAAAGGTTCTGGCTTTCAGCAGAAAGCTATTTATTACTGTGGACTGCTCACAAAACAATGGCATTTCAGTTTGACCCAGAAAGGCAGAATTGTTTCTTGAGATTGATGCATCTGTCATATTTGAAAGACAAGGACAGTATGTTCAACCACCAGGGAAAGGCATTTTCTAGTTTTTGCCTGTATTTGCTGCCACTATTTGCCAACATACAATCTCCTGATTATTCTTTAATCCTTCCTGCTTTTCTATTCTTTAATCCTTTCTGCTTTTCTAGCTACTTCCCTCTTCCTTATTACTTTTTTCTCCCTTTAATACCTTCAATTGCCTTTCTCCTTCTCTTGCTCTTTTCCCTCCTTTCCTCCTATTTGTGATCCTTCTCGTTTTTTGGTATCATTTGCTTTTGATTCAGGAGCTAAAAAGGATTGTTCATGTAACTCTTGTGTGCCATTTTACAATGCATTTAGTTGCATCTACCTGTAAGTACCAGGAGAAAGGGGTGGCCCCATTCAGTCTTCTCTCAAGCTGCACAATCTCACTACTTCTGTTGTGTCAGATCTATATCACAACTACACAAGCTCACTGATCCAGCAAAAGACTTTTTTGTAGGGTTGAGCTTGCAGCAACCCAACAGACAGACTTGAGTCAAAGGTTCAATGACTGATGGGAACACATTGCTGGAGGTAGTGAGGACAAGAAGTGTGGGACTGCTCTTCACAGGAAAGGATCTGCAGATGGCTCAAATTAAGTATGCCATGAATCTGGATCTGAGATCTTGGAGAGGAAAACAGAAGATTTTCTACATTAATTTTAACTGTTGAGCTATAAATTGCTGTTGCCAGTACTGATTCTGAGGGACTAAAGGCTCTGTTTTTATACAGATATAT
Source organism: Hirundo rustica (assembly GCF_015227805.2). Classification (NCBI taxonomy): domain Eukaryota; kingdom Metazoa; phylum Chordata; class Aves; order Passeriformes; family Hirundinidae; genus Hirundo; species Hirundo rustica. The sequence goes on from NC_053455.1 coordinate 25,581,318, forward strand.
GAGCTTGGTGCTAATCAGAAACACAAACACCTAACAGTACCTATTGGAACTGACTTCCTGCTTCCAGGAGATCACACTGCATATTGGCTACAAATGCATACAGTCTACTTTTCCTTGGTTAAAATAAACAAAATATAATGTGAGCAGGAAAAGGCCAAATGCCTTCTGGCATTTGTACTCATGTACTGAACCGGTCCCGCAAATAGCTGGATTCAAATACCAAAGGAGAGTTAAGCTGGTTAATCTGAGTTCATTAAAGCTAATAAAAGTTAGGAATGTAGCTACTGCATCCACAGACATTTTCATATACAGAAGTCAACAGTGAAGAAATAATAACCATGAGTAACTCTAGGAAACCCTTAAAAATTCCAAATGAAAATACTTTTTCTTTTTGCCTAAAGATTTGCTACATTAAAGGAAGGTTAGCAAAAGATCATGTGAAAAAAAAAAAAGAAGTTAAAAAACAGCAGTTCCAGATACAGATTGGTCAACAGTAGCTATTCCCAAGTTTGTAAAAGACTTAAGTGTCTTGGATCCAGCTACTGTAGGTCTTTCTTTCTGGAGTTTATAACTAGTGGCACTTTCTACCTGTTAGTCATGTGGACTTTCTTGTCCTATGTATTATCAGCATCTGAGATTTTCTAGTGTGAAATGCTTCTGGGAGAAAATTGAGAGGTTGGTATAAATTATCTACAGCAATGGAAAAACTCAAACCAGGCTTAAAATGTAGTAAAATTAAAGGGAGTCAGCATTTTAAAATTTTGAAATATACAAAACAACCCACTGTCCCTCCTCTACTTAGCACAGAGATTATCCTTACTTACACTACTAAAATACAGAAGATAGAAATTATTTTTGTTTCCATAAGATAAAAATAATTTTGTTCTGCACAACCCCCTTATCCGGCACAGCTTTACTAAAGAGCCTTTTCTCTCACTTTAGGCAGGAGTCACAGAACTTACATCGACGGGTTTCCTAAGTGGCTGCCTCTCAAGAAAGGAAGATGTGAGACACACTAACACTTGTTTCAGCCACAGAGGAAACTAACTGAACATAATGCTGTTAATACAAAAACAGCAGTAGTGATCTCTCATTTTAAAAATCAAGCATATTTTTTTAATCTAGTATTTCCAAAAGCTGCATGAGTGTATAATGGAGCACAAGGAAGACAGACTAATTACTCTAACTCATACAAGGAACTATGAGCAGAGCAGGATACAGATTTCCTAAGATTTCACTGCCAGTCCTTTTCTGATCACTAGTTCACGCTGTGCCATGTGTCCCCAGTTTCAAGGGTGCTCTGAGGTAGGACAGCCTTTCTCATTAGGTGCTACTGGTAGATTCCCACTTCTGAAATGGGAAATCCCTACACACTGCTGCTGGGAGGCACAACACTCAGTGATTCAGCAAAAGGTGACTCACCTGTATACACATATAGCATGAATAAGTACCTATGAAAAATATTTAAATCACATTTTTTATGAATAAATCATGTTTGACATTGCTTAAACATTTGGGTTCACTAACTGCCACTTAAAAGCAAAACTCACCTACAGGTTATCTGCTAATAAGAGCAACCAAGTCCTCTATTACTGCCATTTTCGCCTGTTGTTAGTGCTGCCCCCCACCCAACCAAAGCTGTGAAACTGCAGAAGAAACCCCAACACAGACCACGCTTCAGAGCTGCCATTACTGTACTGTCAGGCAGGGCTGAGCGTGACCATTGTCTCCAAAGTTTAGCCAGCAACTGGAGCCAGTCAAAAGAAGCGATTGTCCCACTTCACTCTTCACTGGTGTGGCCTCACCTTGAGTCCTGCGTACAGTTTTGGGCGCCGCAATATAAAAAAGACATGAAGCTATCAGAGAGCATCCAAAGGAGAGCAGCAAAGATGGTGAAGGGGCTGGAGATGAAGCTGTATGAGCATGAGCAGCACAGAGGTCACTTGGTCTGTTCAGCCTGGAGACTGAGGGGAGAGCTCACTGCAGTTACAACTTCCTTGGTGGGGGGGGAGTGGAGTGGAGGGGCGGGCACTGATCTCTTTGGTGACTGGTGACAGGACCCAAGGGAATGGCCTGAAACTGGGTAAGGGGAGATTTAGATTGGACATTGGAAAAGCTTCTGAACCCAGAGGGTGGTAGAGCACTGAAACAGGCTCCCCAGAGAAGTGGTCATATCACCAAGCCTGACAGAGTTTAACAAGCATTTGGGCAATACCATCAGGGACGTGGTGTGATTGTTGGGGCCAGGAGTTGGGACTTTGATGACTCTTGCAGGTCCCTTCCAACTCAGGACATCCTATGATTCTATAAATTAATTCCTCTCATGACTACATTTATTTGACTTGAGTTTCACCATTTTTGTTTACCTTTTTCCATACTGTAGATCAAGAAAATAAGCTCAAGAAAAACCTGTTTACTTCAGTCCCACACACAGGAGAGAGACCCGAGGAGAAGGCTGAGATTTTTCCCACAGGACAGCCAGTTATTCGGGGAAGGCATGTGTGCTGCTTGTAAGAAAGGCTGGACTTTCTCACTGAGCCTGGTAATTGCACCAAACCACATTCAAGATCATTACCACAGCACCAAATAAAAATGCTTCCTATATTCTCTACATTATTATTGATGACATGGTGTAAATTATTCTCAAGTCCTCTTAACTCATATACAGGGGCAGTACACACATTTCTTGATTTCTCTGGAGTTTATCTGTCCCTGACTAGCAAGGGAGTCACTACTTGGAAGGGAAAGCAGTGATGGATGAATAAGTAACAGTCACTAAGATTAATCAGCCTGGTTTACTTTCTGCTCTTTAGACAGTCAGCAGCTAACTCTTGGGAATGATCCCTTACAACAACAGGGATCTCTGCAATACTGCAGAAACAATATTGTTGGGAATATTTGTATCCTGTGTTACAGCAAGACTATTTAGATTGATGTAACACATCATCATTCAAAACTCTACCTGTGACAGCCCTTCACACATCAATGATGGCAATCACACAATGTTTAACATGTTTTAACCTGTCTGCATTGACTCTGCGCCTGGAATTGACTTATCCTCTCTTGACACATTCACTAGAGATATGTCTTAACTCCCTATCACAATTCATTAAAATTTCCACATTTTTAGATGTTAGCTTTAGCAGTCAACACTATTAATCAAAGGCAGATTATTGATTGAGCAGGAAAACTATACCACAGAAGCAGATTCCCAAGCTGATTTAATATAGATTGAGGATGGTACAGTAGCCTCGGTTTGCTCAGATGTGGCAATGCCTAAATATAGCTGTGCTACTTGCAGAGTAAGTCTGTATTCAGAGAACAAAAATGCTTTTGCAGCATCCAGGTCCAAACTGACTGGTACCAAGTGTGTACCAAGACATCTGGTGCTCCTGCACAATCCAGTGTTCCCACTGCCTGAAGGACTTGGCTCAGTTGTAACTTTGAGTGATTGCAAACACATTACTTTCAGGTCCAAACTGACTACAGCAACGCTCCATAGACTGTGACCAAGCTAATGAACCATCTTGAATCCTGACTAGTGGGAAGAATGAAGCAGAGTAACTGTAAATCTATTCAGGTCAGATACAAAAGCAATAGCCCAATTTACATTTTTCTGTATTCATGGTACCCTGGCTGTTATGCCAGTAATGGGGATATCTTTAATTACAACTCCATTTGATTTCAACTGAAGATGCAACCTGCTCAAGACAATCCCTGAAACAATTCTGAATGTGGAAGTAATATTGTTTGTAAATAGTCTCTGACACTGCATTCTGCTATATAATAAACTGCAGATAAAGTTTCCAATTTCAAACAATCTTGAAGAGCCACCCCTGTTTTTATTCTAATGAAGAGCTCAGAAAACAGCACAATACAAACCAAAACTCTGTAAACCAACCTCAGATTTGGTTAGACGACTATGAATTTCTCCTATGCAGATAGGGAGGGATAGGTGCTGATCCTTCCCAGCAGAGAGCCATATAAGAAAAAAAAAAAGTTTTGAAATAGGTATTTTCTACCTAATTACAGTCATATCCTGCTCTGTCTTATTCCCAAAAGGCACAAGAAGTAATCTGATGGACAGTGAAGCAGTATTTTCTATGAGAATTAAGAGAACCACAGTGGGATGCATGTAGAGAGTGAAGAAATATATACACAATTTAAACATGGAATTAAAGTATGTGTTTGACATGAAGGGTGGGGAGGCAGGTGGGGGATCATCAGGTGGAGGAGCCATTAACTTTTTGGAATCTGGCTTCTTAGAATGGACTGTCATCTTTAAAAGATCTCAGCCACTTTGTCAGACCTTACACCTGAGAAACCTTTGAGTGTGAACATTTTTGCTCACACTTTTCAAATGTCTCTGCTTTTGAATGGTAATGTTTCATCATGCACCATGATATATAGATGAATGAAATTCATCCATAAATTAAAAAAAAGAAAAATGGGTAGTGACAAAAGTTAACAATATCATGCTATTAAATGAACAATGTAAAGAACTCTAGAAATGGTGACTAAAGAAGATATAGACACTTGAGGAATTGCTGAATTTTATAGTACAAGTTGCAAAAGAGAAAAACAGGCAAATTTTTCTGATTCTTACAATTCAAGAAATACACAGACAAACAAATGTTCTTCAGCTGTCTAACTGCATTTTTGGAAGTTGTCTACTCTAAGTAACTTCAGTGCCAGTCAAGTTTCTAAATCCACAAGTTTTGTTAAGCAGCTACAGTATCGTTTTCTTTCCCAATCACTTACTAAAAAATGTAATGTTGATTTAAATGTACAAGCAGACCCTTTGATGTTGTGTCAGCAATTATGAAGTAGGAATAAAGACGGAAGAGAAAGGGTGAATCCGAAATTCAAAGCAGTATTCTGCTGGGGTAACAAGTGGGAAATGTCCAATTCACCTTTAACATTAGCCCAGTGCTAATAACTGATTTTTTCTATTTTAATTAAAACCTCAACATTTTTTATTTTAGTTGTGGTCTGGCAATAAACCATTTTTGTTCATGAATTTGAATTTTCTGAATGACTTCCTTTCTAGTCATGTAGAAGGACAAAGGTATTTGAGGTATTTGCCCTTTTCTGATCTTCTCTTGTTGTAATGCACTAATTGGGTTTATATTGTGTTTCATCGGATTTGTAATGTTTTTTCCCTGTTCCCCTTTAACTGTGTCACGTGGTCTGTCCCTGCTCGGCTGCACTCATCCCCCACACGGGAATGTAACCCAACTCTGTTCCACTCCCACCTTGTCCCTGATTGGGTAGTGGCTTGTCCCTGCCTCTGGGCCTGTCCCTGCTGGGCAAAAAGCCCGGGATGGGGGGGGAGTCTAAAGAGCTCCACCAAGGCAGGGCAGACTCTAGAATAAAGCCAATACTCCCCCGGTGAGAGAGCAGGCTCTTTCCTTTTGCCATCGGCGGTCGTCTGGTCTCATAAAGAAACACCTCATTCTCTGAGATATTTTTTATCTGTAGCTGATAGCATTGTATAATTTTATCTCTCCTCTTACTCATCTTCTTTCTTCTAACAAAGAATAAATACCAAGATCTTGACAATGCATAAGGGGCAGCTTATGTGGATTTAATTTTATCCAGACATCTCCCAAGAGCCTACTATTTTGTACCAAACCCTGGAATTTACCAAATATTAAAAAGCCTCAACCCTCCACACCAAGGAGAGGAGTTAGGCAATACTATCTGTGATTATACAAAAGTAGGAAAAGAAACATATAAAACTTGAAAGTGTTCCCTTTGCATTTCCACATATCAATATTATCCTTTGTTCCCATCCTCGAATTCTTTCTGCTTGCACTGCTGTTCCTTCAACATATTTTCTTACTGATCACTAAACATTGCTTCACTGCACCAATATTTGCACATACATCAGCTTTATATTCCTGAGGAAGAAAGTTAAATAGAAATGAAAAGGTATTGAGTTTTACTTATTCTTGCATAAACTTCAGATGTGAAACTACTGTCAGAGCCACTGATTGTAAATGGAATAATTTTTGTAACTGAAGTCACGGATTCAGGGGTCTGCCTTCTTTCACTGGAAATCCAGCCTTTGCTTTTCTACTATCATCAGAACACTGTATACATAGACTTAAGGAAATAAGGGAGTTTCTCTCACTATGTTTCATTTTAGAAACAACGTACAAATTTAGCCATGGAAATTAACTAGGAACAATGTAGCTATTAAAAAGGAACATTTGTGAGCCCAATGGCACTGAGCCTGTCTTAAGATTTTCAGAGTGGGTCAGAAGCTATATTTAAGTACTGAAAATCCAAAATGTGAGCAGTATCTCTGGGTGGTGGTGGCTGCAGTGGTAATGGGATGTTATGAAAATGAAAGCACAAGCTTGACTGATCCTTTCCATAGATAGGAAATAACTCGGTGCAGGACTGAAATTGGCTTTGTAAGACTGAAACTGACAGTTTAAAAGGTACTAACACTTCAGCTCTCACCACTGTCCTATGTAGATGTCTGTACAGCGTGACTGACCTAGTCTGATGTTAAGTGTTTTCCCCATGTCCTATTTGTGGTTCAAAAAGTCCCAGACAGTACTTTTGTCCTTTGAGGAAAGGTCCTGCAGCAGCTGGGGACATCACTGTTACAGCTGGCAAAGGCATGATGCTGTTATGGTATATTAAACCTATGCTTCTGCAGAGGTATCCCACATTTTAATAAACTTGACAGTTCCACAACAAGTTTAACTTAAGGACTATTTCTAAGTGCATAAGACAACAGACATCCAGGTAGAATGACATGATAACCAAGGAAGCATCAGTAAATTGACAACTTGCACTTGAAAAAAAAGCATCAGTGTACAGCATGCAGCAAATATTTATAAGACAATTTACACACTGCCTTTCTGCTGTTTCTCAGTAGTATTATTTTCCAGTTGCCTGCTACAGATTATTATACAGAGGTTACCTTCAAAACTTTTATACACCTTCCAAAATTATTGTTTCAATAAGAATCTTTGTAGCTATTAATACATAAATACATTAACAAACATTACTGAAATGAGTGGTGATTTCTCTGTGAAGGTCAGAAAAAGGAATATTTTGTTTAATATGAAAGTGAGCATATAAATATTCTTCTTCAACAGTACAAAAATCAGCAGAAGCAAACTAAAGCACAGAGGTCTGAGATGGAGGAGCAGCTGTGTGGTCAGTTAGACCCTATCTGTCCTGGGCCAACCAGGAAACCAAGGCTTTCAGCAAGGAGGAACCTAGGAGGGAATGTGTTTAATATTGCAAAGAGAATAACCGGTATTTACCAGATTGGAAAAAACCCAAGGGACTTTCATACCCATCAGTGCACCTTGCACTGCCAGTACCATGAAGGAGAGGTTCAACTGTCTCAGCTGGATCAAGGCTTGCCCTGGCAAGAAACTCACTGTTCCTACAAAACCAAAAAAACTCTGATGCAGTGTAATGCAGCAGAGTAAAATGTGGGCCAGCTTTATTTATCTTACACAGTCATTAGTTTTGATTGTGCATCATTGCAGACATGCCATTTTACTACTAGTAACACTGCCAGCAGCGTCCATGCCTGGGGATCCTAGGCAGTGAAAGTGTGAAAGCCCACCATGATAGCTAAAGTTCACAAGATCTAATTTTTGTACTTTAATGCTTTTCATGTTAGTATTTTGGTAGCAGTCTGCAATAGTCAATAGCTGGACACTGGGCAGGTCACTGTTTTATCTGAAGTATTCTTCTTTAACTCAAAAGATACAGCAATTTGACAAATAATACTGTCAGCTCCAACAAATTAATTATAGATGATATTTGGCATTTGTCTGAAGTCTCGGCCTCCTGGGAACAACTGGTTGTATGAAAAGGTTTGTATACTTAGCCATTTTTTCCCTTGTCAAGAGAAACAAGCTTGAGAATATGAAAATATGACCACAAGAAAGGCTTGGGCAACAGAAGCCAAATAAGAACCACTTCCAAGCCCCAGCCCTATTTCATAAAAGAATTAATTTTTTAAAGCAACTTTTGGCTTGGGGACTCAGAATTAGTTTCCAGGTATCTATACAACTGTATCAGCGAGCACTTTTGAAGAATTTTATGGCATCTTTCCCTCTTCTGTCCATCTCCATGGAAAAGATGCAGGTACCCAGCTAACAACTCTGGAGCCTGCAGGACTGAATATGAGTGCTCAAGTTCAAAACAGAACTACAATTTCAGAAGTGTTTTGTTTACCATATTTATCAGATAGCAAATGGTTAAAACTGTGTTTTATTACTAGTTATGTTAACAAGGCTGGTGGACTAAATAGGCTTGTGGAAATGAGAGTGGGTGGGATGACAAAAAAGAAATCCCTAACCTATAGCATTCAAATTTCTGAAAGCCCATTTGGGAATGCCCATTCAATGGAAAGTTAAGAGATTTCACTCTTTAAGGCATGATATGCAGATACATACATATAAACTAGAAATAAAAATGTCAAAGCCCTCTAATTCTTTGAGACACTTCCTCTCACTATTGAGACTTATGGGCATTCCACATAAACAGATTTAAACAGCACAGTGCAATATTTTACAGGGACATCATGTACATGACTTCTGACGATGAAAGCAGCATAGTGACATCAATGTTAGATGAGCCCAGGGTAACTACCTACTCCTCATAAGGAGCATGGTAAACCAACATCAAATCAACACCATTAAGACTATCTGGTTCTGCTCTATGATTATTTGCAACCCTCTTACTACTACTTCATTTTATTTATTCAAATGTACTTAGGGCTGTGGTGGAAGAAAACTCCTATCTATCTATCTATCTATCTATCTATCTATCTATCTATCTATCTATCTATCTATCTATCCATCCATCCATCCGTCCATCCATCCATCCATCCGTAGTATAGATAGTATTCAAGAAATAAGTATTCCACTGTACTTAAGCTTGCACTGAATGTAGAAGCTCAAACTCCAGAGAACCACAGCTCTAACACACACCTGCATCATACTTACACTTTGTTTTTTAGTGTATAATGTAAGCACTACATAGTTTACCCAAGTATCACACAATTAGCATCAGCAAAGTTAAGCTTCCCACAATGGTATACCAAGTAAGTCAGGAAGAATAACAACTACTTCAGAACCTGTGGAACTGAGCTGGCTTTTAGCTGCTTGTTAGAGAGCTTATGGCACACACTGTACACAGCTCACTCAGTCATGCCAACTTGACACCTTAAAAGCTCAAGAGTCAAAAATTCAAAATATTAGACACAGAAAAAATATTACTGCCAACTCACTGCTTCCTTTTTGTTGTGCACAGAAGTGAGCAGGTAAATGGATAAATGCTGGACAATGAAGACAGACAAAAGCATCACCACTACTTTCTGATTTATCTAAGAGGTAAGTTTGTATCAACAGTATGGTAGAAGCACAAGTCCAGTTTTAGCACAAGTCCAGTAGCTACAACTACTACAGTTTTACAGTTTTAACAACTACAGAAAGTATTGCGCAAAGACAGGACAATACAGCAGCTGGAAATGGTAAAAACTATTCGGGAAAAATTAGAAGGAGGAATTAATATTTCATTAAACTGGTTGGAAAATAGCGTACCTAATGTTTACATAATTTTGACAACCTCTTTAGCTTCTGACTCACTATAATGCAATGCATATTTCCAGCTTAAACTGTGAAAAGAACTATTCAGATCATTAAAGAACTGACAGGTGAATAATAAATCAGGAAGAAACAGAATCACAAGCTATTAACTCTGGGTGGAAAGGAAAAATCAGTAGATGCACGTAAAGATTAGCAGAAAATATGTAAAATACTTGAAATAGAGAATTTCTCATTAAGAAAAAGGTCTCCTAACAATGATATGGAACAAACAGTTTCAATGCCAGAGATAAAACATTCAAAAGGATTTTAAAATGCAATTTTGGGGCATCATATTTAGGAAATAATAATTACAGAACAGAAGATTTGAACATTTATTTTATGGAGATGTACAGAAAAACAAGAACAGCAACACAAATGATGCTTTAGAATGGTGTTTCTTCATCTAATGTTTGCAAGTACTAATTTTTAAGATCTTAAGTTAGGCATTTTTCTTGGAGAACAGGAGTGAAGATTTCTAGTGTGTAACATTTACTTTCCTGAAAGCTTGAAGAACAGCAGCAGCAAAGGTAGCCATAGTTATCTTATTATGTTCTTGGTACTGGTGTTCTAACACACTCCTGTTCCTCACATGATACCAAGCAACGAAATTGTTTACAAGTCGCAGCATGTACAATACCAGATTAATGGCACAGTTCTGGTAGCAGTCCTCAGAGAAGTGACAGGTATCTGAATGAGATCTCCTCTTTATATTAACACAAATAAACATATTAGCTTAATCTAATTTGATCTAATTTAGAGTAGCACCACAGATAAAGGCATTAGTCTGAATAAGCATGGAGACTATTTTATTTTGACTCTTGGGGTTTTTCCCTTGCCTCATTTTCCCTCCCTTATCTGGAAGAACGGCACAAACATATTCTTAAACAAAATAAGTAAAAAGTAGAATAGGGATAGCCTCTTCCCTTTCATGCCTGTATCTTATGCACAAAATCAATACTGGCAAAAGGTGAGGTTTGCATTAAGAAGTGCTTGATACAGAATGTCACCTCTAATGGGCAACAGTATTTTGGGTAAGAAGAGTTCTTACCGTTTTTGTGAATTGGTTTTAAGCAAGAATACTGCCAGCATGATTGTCATCCCTAGAACGAAATTTTAATTCTGGTAAAATCAGTCTCCTAGATTCAAATAGGAGTTCCTATTTCCATGTTCCAGACAACACAAAACAATCAGTTTACGAAGAGATTCAGATTAAAAGCTGTGGACAATTGTACTTGATTTTCTATGAGTCTAGATTAAAAAAAATAAAATTACTTTAACTTCAATTTTAAACTTCATTGCAGGTTATAATAATCTAATAATCTTAATTTAAATATATTTACTTATATATAAATGTCTCTTCCAATTCTGCTTTACAAATAGAATGCAACCAGAGAAAAAACAACAAATGCAGCCTAATGGATTGTTGCATCATTAAACATCATCTCAATATGCGGAGATCCCTAGGAATAACATATTGTTCAAAAAATTAGGCTGTCATAACTTCACAAATAAGTCCAAATGGACTTCAGGCTTTTGTTACATAGTACCTTTTTGCCTTCAGATAACACAACTTCAAATAAGTTTTCTTTCCTACTTTTACTAGAAATAGTATATTAAATGTAAGAGCCAAGCGTGAACCAAAATTGGTTGCTTTTCAAATATGTAAATATATCCAGGTATACATGAATGAACACAATCATTGTCCTGAGGATTACCCATGCAGCACTTCTCACATTCAAATCAAATATTTATTCTTACAGAGAACTGGCCTACAGTAACCCAGCCTTCACATTTTAAGGCCTGCTTCCCACATCTTCTCACTACTATGGAGACTTTCCACATGAGAATCACTTCTAAAGAAGCAGTTCAGTTCCCTGAAGATCAGGTTTCCAATCTGGAGGCCCAGGACACCTCTTACTGCCACAGTGATAACAATTCCATGATTATGTGAGTTGAGCTGCCCAAAGAAAACCCCCAACTTGTGGTTTCTTAGGGACAAGTGAAAACAGCAAGATAGAAACTCATCCAGTTCAGAAGACACAGTCATTTGACTTCATCACCTAGTCATGAATCATCAAGGCAGGTTCACTCTGCCCTGCTGAATTTCAAGCTTATATTCCTAATGATTAGAAGAATCTTACTATGAAAGACGTGATGCAAATTCACTCGTTTAAGAAAAAAAAGTATGCTTGGTGCTTGGGTGTTCCTGTACTTACACTAACTTTTGATTTGCTACTATCACTAAATACAAAGGTAAAAATCATAAACATCAGATGGAAACCAACAGAGATAATTAATTCAACCATATATGTTTAATTAATTTTATAGCCAGAAACAAAGGTTGCAAATAGTAATGGAAGGCAACACCAGGAAGAATCTGACTCAGAGAAAGCAACAGGCAGAACCTGTAAAATTGCCCGATCGTCAGATTTCTTTAGCCTGATCAATTTCTGCTGCTCTATTCTCACCAGGAAATGCAAAACTTGAGTGGAAACCTCTGAAAAGAAAAATAATTGCTTACAGCCAACAGATGAGGCATTTACTCAGGAAATCCTGTCAGCTTCCCCTCTCTCATTTCACCATGTTGGGAATTTTAAAGCTTTAAGAAAGTTTCCCCCGTATTCACAAGCAGCCAGTCTGACTTTGTGCTTCCCTTCTTAAGATGTCCTATCTACTCCTACTCTCCTGTCTCAGTATTGCAGAAGCAGTGAGGAGCACTGGAGCACACCATTACGGGAAGAGCCAGACTTGGCAGCTCAAGGTGTGCAGGCAACACGGGTGTTTCCTTGGTGGAAGCATCCAGGCCAAGCAATTGTAGGAGTACTTCTAGAACCTCTGACACACTGATGTCCAATACATCTTCACTTACTGTGTATAGCTATGCAAAGCTGAATATATTAAATGCCCTTTTATTTCTCTTTTAGCCACAATGAGGATCTGCCAGGTTTTAGAAGAGCTGCAGGGAGAGAATTTGCAGGCCAGGCCTTCCTTCTAGGTTTCACTGGCAACTGGGTCTATCTCCTTCAGCTCTCTTGGGAAGTTTAACAGCCTTGTTCTTCTGCATCTGGTGACCAAAATTCTTGAACTTGAGCTATGCAATTTTAGGATGGCCCCAATATTGAAGGAGACGGGAAGATTTCAGCAGATTGGTATTGATCTCTGAGATGCGTTTTCAGAGAAGAACTGAGTTCTTCTGCTGGGATATCCAAGGTACCCCCAGAAATTAACTGATGAGATATGGATGCAATGCTGAATATTTCAGTCATGAACCTCTAACACTAAAAATAGGTAAGTTTCAAGATCCCCTACTGCTTGAGCTTCTTTCTCTTCTAAGATCATGTGTTACACAGACGGTGGAGGTGATCTTCAATGAAAACACCAAAAATCTTCATCTTTACAGTTTGTGCAATATTTACAGAAAACCAAACACAGGTCTAAAGGATGAAACATGTTGCAAAGATAAAAATTGCTCCAATTTTGAGCAACAGGCCAAATGTTTTATCATGAAAATGCAAACTTGAACCACCATTATAACACAGGGAAAAAAAAAAAAAAAAAAGAAATGGAAAAGGCTGAGAGCAAATGAACAAACACATCTGACTGCTTTGTTCAGTGGTAAGACAAGAGGTGGTCAGAGGCAGAATTGATGAACTGTCACAGTATGACAAATAAGACCTCTGTTGGATGTATTGATTCTGAACAGAGAATGACTCATGGATCTACTTCATTCTTGCTTCATTTACAGACAGTAAAGTACTTGAACAAATCACAGATGCTGCCAGAAGAGTCAGAAAAGAAAAAAATTCTTTCCCATGGATGAGTTTTTTGGGGTCAAATTTATTAGTAACTGCTTGTTTTGTAGGACAGCTCATAGCATAGAACTAATGTTTTGCACAAAGTATCGCTGTCTCAACTGCACAGATGACCTTTTATGCATGTTGCAGGGTTAAGACTCACTTGAAGACTCGTAAAGATTACCACACGACAACCTGAGCATACTAGGATGCGTATTTGTCAACTATACATGCATGCACAGGAGCTATTTTTTTGTGCTTCTCATGGCCTCAAAAACTGTAACTGGAACTTGGCAGTGAAAGCTGTATTCACTACTTTTCTCAAACACTACAAGTGGCAATATGTTTTTTGTTCTCCTCGTTTCATCATAGAGGATTTATAGGCATTAAGCAGAGATTTCAAAGAAGCAAAATTATGTTTCAAAATTGATTTGAGTTACCAAGCCAAGAGAATAGTGGGTCACGATTTTCTTTTTTCTTATTTTTTAAAATTTTGCCTTCATTTGAAGAGTTGGAGTTTTTTTGTCTTGATAATTGTCTTTATATTTGGAAAATAAGCCTTGCAAACTGAATAAAGTACATATCAAAGCAATGGTCCTGAGCTGAGCTGAATTCAGAACATGTAATTCATCAAGGTTCTTTAATTCTGCAGCCAAAGTTGGGGTTTTTTTTCAAAAATTTAACAGGACCATTCACCATCTTCCTGCAGACTAATATCCTATGTCTTGTCTTTCTCCTTATCTTGATGAAACTTTTTTCTCACTATCAGCTTTCCTTTTAAGACTGCAACCTCTCTCTACCCACTCTTTATTGCTAATGTAGCCAGGAGTCCAGGAATAACTACTACAGAACCACTAGAATAACTAAAATTATAAAGTTCCTTTTAAACCTTGAATCCTCCTGCTAAATATAATTTTAGATCTTTAACATCTAAGAAAAAGAAAATGCAATCATACGTTTACGCACAACTATTATTACTGCAAAATTCACTTTGTCCCTTCCCCAATTCAGAGAGCAATCTCCACTCAACAAGCCTGCTGCTCTTTCCCTGGAAGAGACAAGAAACATGCAAAACATGAAGTGTCCCCTGCACCTGCCACAGAGCACGCCCAATTACAGCAGTCACAACGTGGCTTTTTGTGACAGCCTGTAAGAAGTGCAGGAGGGCAGGTCTGCCGGCTTTCCTGCTGCTACAGGCCGGAGACGTGGGTATGCTGGCTGCTGCCAGCAGATTGGGATGGGAAAGGAGTGGAACGTCAAGGATGTGGCTTCCTCAGCTATTATACAGGCCTACTGCAATTTATATGGGAATTACACAAACTCATGTAGTCCATTTATAGAAGTGCTGATTAAGTTTAGGAGGAACCACTTTGAATTATCTGCCAAGAGCAAAAACTATTCCTTTGTGCATAGTCAGCCTTGAGTAACTCAATCTGGAACCATCCTACCAATCGTTTAGATGTCTGACTTTAATACAGAGATTAGAGAGGGTGAAGTTAGCGCAGAGTTGACCCCAACTGCCAAACTGTTTGAAGAAGGGAATTGTGAGTTAGCTTTGATCCAATGCACATCTGAAATATATATTCAGTTACTTTAACACCAGATGGGTACAGCTACCAAAAAAAAAAAAAATGACTTGGCTGCATACTTCATTTACAACATACCAAACTCATTGAAAATTAAAAATAGCAAAATACTCTCCAAACTGTTCTTGCAGATCATGGTCTCTCAAGCTTCTCTCACCTCCCACCCTGGCCCTCCACAGTTCAGGGGCAGCTGAAGCAGAGTGAAGTGTCTTCACTCCTCTTCCACAACCCTAAGCGGTCTCTACAGCCTAGATATCCTGCTTGCATTGAGAGTCCCTCTCATTTCCAAGGAATACTTCTGCAGAAAATTGTCATAAACAGGAAAACATCAATTCAAGAACTATGGAACAGTTTGTTTGGTAGGAGAAATGAACAATTAGTGTGTGGAAATTCCCTCTCTTGACCCTTACAAGGTGAAAGGTGAGAGCACTACAGAGAGTACCAAATGTGATTGTGTTGGGTAAGGATTTATGTAACTAGATACATCTGGAGGAAAGGATTAACTACACGTCATGATACAGCCTGATCAGCTTTGCTTGGTTAAACTGCAAAGATATCTCTGTTTACAAACCACATGTTTGCAGTACAGCGACTGACTCAGTCAGGCAAAACACATCATGTACAGTCTTACACAGCAGAAGATGACAAGGCTGAATGATTTTAGACTTTAGGGAGGTTTGGGATTTTTTTTCTATTTTCTGAATTACATAGCCAAAATAATTTCTGTTCTATAATATCTTTTAATAAGGAGTCAACTTTAATGTCTAATTTAAAATGTTACAGTAAGGAAGCAAAGGGTTGAAAGGAGGTGCTGTCCAGTGTTGCAGTTTTACAGTCACTATGCGTGCAGTGCCTTCAAATCAAATGGTCTCACCATTCCCTAGCCCTCAAAAAATCTTTGTTCCCATCTTCATGCTGCCTCCCTTTTTTTTTTTTCCCAAGGAATTGAGTAATTGATGAAGCTGCATCATAATTACTACCAGGAAACAGACCCAGAATAAAACCCACCTGGAAAAAAGGACGATTGGAGATTACATTTACAAACCAAGAGTGTCATAAACCAGAGAAAATGCCACAGGATGTTCCAGTAAATCTGTCAAGTCAATAATACTCATGATGATTTGCTAAATGCTGGCTATGAGGACTGAAGTTGCCTGTGAAGTTGCATATCTAGCTTTCTACAATGTCATAACACTTTGGGAATTAAATGAGCAAAAATTTTTGCTTCAACTTCTGCTTGTTTTCTGTCTCCTCTAATTCCTCAACGTAGCTGTCTGTGCCTTGCAACACAACCCAGCCCCTCCCCAAGATGCCTAAGGCATGCTAAACGGAATTACAAATGTTAGGCTATTTGAAACACAGAGAAATATTTTATCAATGTTTTCTTATTTTAATCATATGACTAAGAGGTACCTAGAGTCTTGGTCTTCAGCAGAAGATGCAGTTCTGGAAGCTAAATCATGAAGTTAAACAGTACTTTTTGTTAAATTTAAATTAATACCAGAATGCATTTAAATTACCGTGGTTTTGTCACATAAATCTTAGGCTGTCTCCTGTGTTTAACAACACCCTTTATTTTGCCATTCTCTCTAAATCACACAAGGGACAGGTTCCAAAGAAACTAATAATTTGCAAATAGTAACATTTAAGAGTGTGTTAGGAACACAGCAACAATCCCATTTTCTCTTTCAAACACACGGCATACTAACTACATACTCTAACAGAAAAGTTTATAAAACAATATCCTGACTGGGTCTAACAGCTGCAGTAATGAACCCTTGAAAAGAACACAGACTGATTCATACATGGAGACTCAAAAGAATTCAGCTTTTTGACACGTAATTTAGCTTTTGAGTGGCTGGACAGCTTTAACATAGGTCCTCAGAAATGCTGCTTATTTACTACCTCCCAAGTCAGGAAGTCAAGCACACCTCTCTTCTTCAAAATGGAACTGTCATGCTACCCTAGTCAGCCAGCTCGACCTCAGTAGCCTTCACTCTTGGCTTTTTCCATCCTTTGCACTCTGCCTCCCACTTGTCTCACATTATTTCTCCTCTGCATCTTCTCAGCTCAGCACTGTGTTTCCCCATGTCGACTAAAGAACACAATACGCAGGCTGTAAATGCCCCATACGTGCCACTCCCTATTTTCCATGTGGCTGTCACAGGTGTGATGTGAGGATAGAAGCCTCCAGAAGGGGATGTTTTTTGGCAGCATCAGCCCTCAAAGGACAGACTACAGCATGCAGGGAGGTCAGCATTCACACATGGGGGACTATTGGCAGCAACACCCGTAACCAGAAAAACAACACATGAACAGATTACTGTGGCCTTCCCTTCCTTCAACTGAAAAAAGTTTGGAGACAGAAGAAAGGATTGCTCTGCATTGTGGATTTCTTTCTGTTTTTAGCATTCTTGAAAAAAAGAGTCAGAAAACAAGAATACATGCTTCTTGTTAGAAGTATCCAAAATAAGAACAAAGACACAGTCCTTTTTTGACATGCTACAACACAGAAGTTCAAAGTAATGAAGAAATAAAACAGGATCTGCTAGCATCCAGCATGATCTTGCATTTAAACTCTGTTTCCACCTGGAAGAAACTATAAACTCAATAGTTAATACTGTAATTTTGTATAATGACATCTAGCATTAAAAAAAATTAAAAGTATCTCAGTTAATTGAGAGGATGAATGCAGGGAAAAGTCTTTGGTAGTCCATGTGTCAAGAAGATTATTTCTTTTGGGAAGTGAAGGAGCTGTTTTGTTGTTTAGAGTGCAAATACACATTTCCCATGCCAAAACAGGGACTGTTCAGCCAGTGAGTATCTACAGGTCTACAGCAGAAATAATGGGTATCTCATCTCAACAGCAACATAACTCATAGGACTCATAACTTTTGCTAAGAGAACCTTCTTCTGGAGATAAGCTGGAGTGAGCCCAAGTTACTGTTCTGTTGTATATGAAGGAAAGGCAGGTCTTACCAAAATCCTCCTAATCAGTAAACGGCTGGGATTCAAGAGAAATTTGAACTGTACCTATATGGAACAACCTAAATGAAAGTTGATGCCTCCACAGAGTCCTTCTGGAGCTCTTTGGCATCATGAATCCCGAAGTCCCTCCATTACAGCCCAAGCTAAGGAGAAACTCAAAGCCAATTTATGCTATTCAGCACGCTAATACCTCCTAGTAAGATTTCTGATCAGAGATCAGGAGTAATTATCTGTCAAAACCAGGCTGGCTCTCTGCACAATTGCCTCCAGTTTCCACAAACCATTCAGAATCCTGTTTAGAGTTCCTACAGTGGGGAAGACATGCACTGAGGAAGGACACTCATTTCTCTTCCTCATCTTTGGCAGCTCAGATCTGTCTTTCTAGATGTCAAAACACTGCCACTATGTTCTACCTGGAATTCTCTCAGGTAATCAAAACTTCCTCCCTGATCCCACCCAAACAACTTCTGAACTTTTTTTTTTACTTTTGTAGTAAGTACCCTCTTTGTGAGACAGTACCTCCTGAAACTCTACTGCCACTCTGAAACATCTTTCAGCGAGTTTATCTAACTTCCCTAGCTCACTTTTATCTACATATATGAGAATATACACTACTTCCTAACAATAGCTTTAAAGTAATTTTTAGAACAAAAATGTCTTTCTCGTAATTACTAAAAGTTATTTTCTTCTTTGATTATCAAACTCATTTATAAGTTCATTTTCATTTTGAGAGTGTAAAAATTTATATTCTGGCTTTGGAATATGTGTAAGCAGCAACTCTTAATTTAAAGTAGATTTGATAAACAAAAATACCCAAATAACCTTTAGCCAATTCTTAGTGAAATGCTGCATGGGAGTATCAAGAATTCTCAAACATAGGTATTGACAAAGGAGCAGGATTTTTTTTCTACAAATGAAGTGGAAAGAACTGAAGCCAGTTTGAGCTGCCCTTGTCAAACAGGACTTGAATCTTAAAGCAATAGGAAGGGAAATAATGTTTAAATGTGTACAGGATGTGGTTTGAACTAAGTAAGGGGTTACTTTAATGGCAACTTTTACCAGCATAACTATATTAGACTAAATTTTTTACACAGCAGATTTACCCTGTTCCCCCAAATCCTTATTAAAATTATGAAAACTTATACAATCAGTATAAGTTTTGAGTGTTTGAGTAATGATGTTACTATTGATGCCTTAGCTGTAACTATGAACACTGGCTACCTGAGGAAATGTATGACATTTTACAGCAATACAGTCAAATATGTAAGAACCATCTTCCCACTAATAATTTTTAATTTGTGAAACTGAGATAACTTTCCACTTCACTGTAATGTGCTACAAAGTATTTGCTCATTTTCTCTAGAGGATAACTAATAATGAGGCACTCACTGTTTTACAATCAGTATACACAAAACACTTAATGAATATTTAACCAGCACTTACATTTTCACACTGCTTCTTTCTGGATTTTACGTGGGAAACATTGAGTCCATCAATAACAATATCAAACGGAAGTCGATTTTCCACAAATGTTTGAAAGGCCTCAAATTCCTGAAATAAATAAATAAATAAACACAGGGGAATAATACATTGAGTTTAATAGAAAGAAATTCCATTCAACTTTTATTAAAAAAGGAAACAAAGCCAAATGTCTCACTTCTCCTTTACTGGCTACACTTCATATCATTACTTGCCTGTTTCCTAAAACAACCACACCAAAAAAACCCACTCCATCTTTTAAACCATAAGTCTTACACTGGATATGTCCAATAAAACCATTACAATCACAAATTACATTACAACTGAAAGCCTAAACTTCACAGTTATCCAGATTTTCAAAATTACAATCTGAACTGTATACTTCTATAAAGACACATGCTATAGTCATTGTGATACAGCAGCGGCTGAACAAAACAAGTACACGATCTAGGAGGACATCTTCACTACTACTAGCTCTTAACAGATCCAAATGATCATACTTAGGTTCTCTAGAAGAATTATGAAATCTCTGAATGCCAGTCAGTATTTAAATAAACATCCATTTAGAAAGATAGTACTCCATTTGTGAGAAACACGTGGTTTTAAGGCTAATACCATGAACTTTCTTACTAGGTCAGAAATGTAATGCACTGATTGAGCAAAACATCCAGTTTTTCCCTCATAAGGAAACCTTTGAGGTTTAGGTTTGAGAGTCCATAAGAGAAGAACAGACTACAAGGCTAAATCTTCAGGAATTTCTACCTTTATTTTTGAGGAAAGATTTAGTAGGCTTTTTTGCAGACACTTGCATAAGATTTCTACTTTTTGTTTCTGACTGGTTTCAGTAAGAACAAGAACTCTGCATTATCCTGCTGGGCAGTGACCTAGTTGCATAAATTACCTTTCTAGTAACAAGTAAGATTTATTTATCACTGACAGAGCTTTCACAGTCCAGGCTATAAATTAACTTTCACAGGAACTCAAAACAATTAATATTTCATGCCTTCTGCAAAGGATTCAAGAAGTATTCTTCTATCTTGCCTTCTTCCATGTAGCAATATGGCAACATACATCTAAATAAAAACCACTGCCTCAGCACCCAAAAACATATATAGTATAGACAATTCTTCCTTGGAGAAATAAATGAAAGAAAGAATTAATTTTTCCAGAAAATACAATGCTGTCAGGAAGTAACAAATGATCGCTTCAAATTTCGTCGGAATGCTTGTGAAAAATTATACTAGGAAAAGGGTTACTTGTACTAAGAGTACAAACCAAGCAAGTTAAGATGGTTCACTCAGGTGTTAAAATTTCAGGAAAAATTTCCAGTTGAACAGAGGTATACCAGTCAAAAGCACAGTGGTAAAATACAGACAATACAGGGCTCAGCCTAGCACCCTAGGAATCAATCACCTTCTATGTGATCTTTCCTTTCTCCACTGCTTAATAAATGTTCCTATTGAGAAAGTATAAAAAGCTGGACAAGGAGATTATAATTTAAAATAAAAATAAATTGTTGATACCTGTGAAGTATTTTCCCCATCCCCCTGCCCTAATATCAATGTATTTTCCATAGATGAATGAAAATTCTCTTTGCCATCTGATAGGGACACCAAGACAGAAGGAGGTCAGTAGGAAAGGCAGCAGCAGGGATAGCAGGTGGAAACGAGTGCAAAACCAAACAATATGGATTCCTGACTTCAGGGCTTACACCATTCATGGACGTCCCTCACCACAGTTCAGAATCTGGCGAGCCATCACTGCAATACTGGATGGCTGTCGGAAATATGGGGGAGACGAAAGGGAGCCCAAATGAAGGTAAGATAGAAAAGCTCTGAGACAAAGATGAGTGAAAACAGAGAAGACAAAAAATGGAAGCAGGTGAAACGTGGTAAACACTCCAATACAGCTTTATTTTCTCAATGCTAACAAATGGCAATATTATTTGAAGTTACAGTCACAGTCAAGACTTTTTAAAGAAGCAAACTGTAAAAGTAATCATGACTTTATGGGCTCAGTTCAATACAAAACAAGCACTTTGCAGAGAATTTTTCAAGTGGTATTTTATTTCAATCAACAGTGGTTATAAGGCAGCTCCTGAAAAGGTGGGTTTTTTCCCTGATGGGCAGAGTAGATTGTTTTGTTCAGGCAATACGACAGCATGAGTTGGGGAAGCAGCAGAGGGGCTCAGTAGTTCTGCACTCTCCCCTGCCCACTCTTTGCTTGGATCCCTCTCCTCTCCCAGAAGGGCAGATGGTGCGGGGCTGCCAGAAGGGTCCTGCTGACAGGCACCAGGATAGGCTCAGCACTCCTCAGAAAGCCATCTCCTGGCTCTCTGGGATTTACTCCTGGAGCTGGGGATATGCTGCAGCTTTTTCAGTTGTCATTCCTTTGGCCACTGCACGTTTCTGCACCATCTCCTCCTGCCCATGTCTCCTAACAAGCTCAACAGATGCCTGACAGACAGCATTCCCTGCCAACCTCCCAGATCAGCTCAATTGTTTTGCATCTCTATGAGTAAACTGCAAAACAGGGAGAGAAAGTTTGCTGGTGGCAAGGAGACTTATTCAGGCAGGGAAATGAGGAGTTAATAGCAAAGTGCAGGAGACAAATGGCCAACTTTAATTCATGTCACCAAATACAGAAGACTCCAACAAAAAGCCTCAGACAGACTAAAAATCCCAAGGGTCGGCTCATTTTCTCCTCACCACCCGTATTTCCCCAGCAACACATGAGAGTGTGTTCTTTCCTTTTCCAGAAAAAAAAATAAATTAAGAATGACAGAGAAGGTCTCCTCCCCTGAGAGACAGTTTTTGAGTTGCTATATTTCTCACCCTCTCTGGACACAGGGAAGGAAAAGGGCAAAGCCTAGAGATAAGCAGCAGGCTACCCCATCCAGACACAATAAAAACACCCCAAATCCTTCCCTGTAGGAGTCACTGGCTGAGCTGGAGTCAATGTTCCCCACAGCAGCCCTCACAGTGCTGTGTGATGACCTGGTAGCTAGAAAGGTGTCAATAACACACCAGCGTTCTGGCTAGCGCTGAGCAGTGCTCCCACAACATTAAGGCTGTGTCTCCGACATTCCCCCTCCTCAGCAGGCTGGTGGTGGGCAAAATCTTGGGAGGGGGCATAACAAAGACAACCTGACCAAAGGGATATCCCATCCATGTGACACCTCCTCAGAACAACATCCAAGAGAAAGAATGGGGCGAGGGGAGGGGGCTTATTATTATGACCTTTGTTTTCTGGAGTAACTGCTATGCATACTGATGCTCTACTTCTCAGGGAATGGCTGGACATCACCTGCCAATGGGAAGTAGAGAATATTTTATTTTTCTTTGCTTCTGCATGCAGCCTTTGCTTTTGCTTTAATAAACTGTCTCTAACCTGATTCACAAGTGTTTTTCCATCTCATTTTATAGCCCTACTGGCCTTGTCCTGTTGAGGAGTGATAGAACAGCTTAGTGGGTATCTGGTGTCCAACCAAGGCCAATCCACTACAAAGAGAGAAACTAGACAGTTCAAAGAATGCTGATCTTTTAAGGATTGGGATTTCTCTGGATTTTATGCCAATCTTGCTTCAGCCACAGTAGTAAACAGATGATTCATCCAGAGCTCCCTAAAGATATCTCCCCCATTAGCTAACTGTTAGAAGAAATTAAAGGCTTTCTTTCTAAGCAGTAAATGAAGTAGAGCACAGCTGCAGTTGGGTACAACTAATGAAGAGAACCCAGACATGATGGCCATCAATGCAGTACAAGGATGACATGGTTACAGAACCATAGAATATGCTGAGTTGGAAGGGACCCACAAGGATCACTGAGTCCAACTCTTAGCCCTGCACAGGACCATTCCACAGGACCATTCTCCAAGAGTCAGGTTGGTTTAGAGAAAAGCTTACCCTTCCAAAGGCTTATTCACAAAGGCTTACCCCTCCAAATGGATGCAACATGTGATCTACACACACCCCCCACAGGCGGCATATGCCACAGGTGCATTTACATTAAAACATCCTGCTCAACAAGACAAGGGGCAGTTCTGATGAATTCCTTCAATTAGCCAACAAGTACCAAAACACATCTCTCTCTCTCCACCCCTCCCCGCCACTCCCTCCTGGTAAAAGCACCAAAACAAATACAGCAAACCTTGCACTGATTTCTAACTTGTTCTGACCAGATTTCATCTCACAAAGTTTTTATGGAAAAGTCCATTTTCCTTATGGACTCGAAAACATGACTCACACTGAAGGAACTAAACTAAAAACACATTTTGTACTGTTTATTGACATGACTCTCCTTAAGGCTCAGGTTCTGCAGAGAAGTACTGCAATACAGCAGGGCTGTTACCTCACAGCAGGACTTCCCCCCACATGCACAGCACAGCGCTCAGAGGGTTTCTAGTGATATCCTGTTTCACACCATGAACAAAAGAAAAAGGGAATTTTAAAAAACCCACCTGATTTCATTCATTGCCTTACTGGGAAAACAGGGGAATGCCAACTATGCAACCTTTAAAAATGATTCACTACAACTTCTATGAAAAGATCTTTTGTTCACAAATGGATACACACTGCCTAAATCAATTGAAAGAAAAAGCCAGCTATAACTAAATCCATGATGGAATTTATATTGATGTAAAGAATTTAAGAGTTTTAAAATAATTTATTGTTTAATCACTAGGGTGTGGGTTGCTCAAGTCCATTCATATCTTGGCAAACGCACAAAGAGTTGCATTCTTTTGTATTCCACACCAGCTGGATGGCTCATGCACTATTTCACTGCCATCTTATACTGGTATGTACCGGTGCTGCCCCAGAAAGGGGTGTTTCCACCTTCTCCCTTTCCTCAGCCATTCATCCCTGGCTTTGTTCCCTCACCTACCTATGCACACATATTGTTAGCCCACGGAGAAAGACTCAAGGGGATGAACTCAGCCCACACAACAGTTCTCAGTCTGCACCAGTCCCCCTGCTGAGGTTACAACACAGAGGACTGTCCTGGCATGAAAATGCAGCCAGGGAATGGAATGAGATTGGTAGCAGGTGAGACTACTGGGATCACCTTTTCCCACACGTAGCCCTGACTAAGCTAACTGACTAAATTATGAAATATTTTATGAAATGTAACTCTCAGCATGGAATATTACAGCAAAGCAAGACAGGTTGGTTGTAAAAAAAATAGAACTATAGGGATTATTGTTAGAAAAAGCAAGCAAGAAAAAAAAAGGACTAGTTTTGCTACTGTAAATAATAAATTTAAAGGCTTTTTTTTAAATAAGTGTATCTTCAGACTTCAAAAGTTTGGTTTACACAGTGAGAAGTATTTGAAAAAGCAGCAGTAATAAATATGAAAATAGTACTTTTTCTACATTTATAGATTTATAGAACACAAATATACAGTTTTCTTCCCATACCAGTGTACATAGATTACAAGCTTCAAAACCATAACAAAAATAAGGGAAAGAATTCATTATTAGTATTTACAGATACTATGCTAAACATGATAACAGAAACAAACATTTCAAAACAAAGAAAATATAGCTTAAATAAGCATGTCCTTTGCTAAGAGCAATGAGAGTAATCCACATGAGTATTTTGAGATAATTTTAACGTCTATAACAGTTCTAAGTGTATGACAAGTTTAAGATCACAGAAAAATTATATCTCTTGAACATTTTTCTTCTCAAGTCTAAACAAGAAATATGTTGGCAACTAGAAATAAAAACCATGGCATTGGTCAAATTCTTGAACCATCCAAAAGGTCTGCTATCTAAAAAAAACCCGAAGTAATCTAACATACAAAGGGGATACATGAGCAAATTTCACAAAGGACTTACATATAAAAGAAAGGTTATTATATTCCTGCCAGTGCACAGAGTTCAAAAATAAGAATTAAAAAACCCCACACTAAAATGTATTCAAATCACTGCCGAAAAGGCTGTTTGTCACTTTCTCTAAACAATTTCCTCTAAACAACTTTTCCTCACTTCAGGAATGGTGGAGAGACACTAGTTAAATTTAAAAATGCAAAACTGCAATATTCAATGTATATTTTTTCCAGAAGTCACAGTACTTTAAGCTTTGTACAGCAGAAAAAGCAGTGCTTCCTCTCTTGTTAAATGACAATATCTCAGGTGCAAGGAAAGAAAAAATTCTGATTAACAGAATATTATATTGCACTTAACTATAATGTAAATACCCCTATTATCAAACAGGGTGTATTTTAGAAAAGTGAAAACATTCCATTTTTAACAATTTCATAAAATACAATGTTACGGGGGTTGCTTTGTTTTCAGCAGTGTTTCTTGGTATCAGAAGAAAAACACAGGAATGAACACTAAGTCTGAGACATAAAATTCAGCCGTCCAATTGAAATCCAGCCAGTTTTTTTTTTGCGTTGCGGTGGAGCAGTCTTAAATCTATTTGTTGCTATGCCCGAAGGGTTTGAATTTTTCCCCTACAGTTTCAAAGCCTGGAAATCCCCTTCAAACCCTTCTAAACAGGACAGCTTTTCTCAGTATTGTGTATGGTATCTCTATGTACTCTGGATTGCACACAATTCGTTTGGCCTCTGTTACACAGGCCTCAGAGTTTACAAACAATCCCCGAGTCAGGAACTCCTGTGGCCACAGCCTTCAGAGGCACCGTCAGGAACAGGAAGGTGCACGCAGGCATTCGCTGCCATGTGCATTGGGCAGTGCTGCCCGTTCACAGCCCTGCCCACAGCAGGCACTGCCGGCCCAGGACTCAGCTGACATCCATGGGAAGGTAAATGGCACACTTATCCTGGGCTGTGGCACATACTGTGCCACTTTCAGACCAGGACTGTCATGTACCCAAAGCCCGCTTTGGGTCACTTAGCCCTTTGGGGCAAATTATGGAGCTGAAGGAGAACCAAAGTTTTACAGGAAAAAAAAAGTATCAATCTAAAAGTTAAGAGTTAGAACTTTATGTTCAAGGTTCCTTGGAAATAGCACTGCCTTGTTCACTTGCACAAGAACACTCAGATGAATGGGCTACTTCCTCTTTGTTGTCCCCTTATGTCCTAGAAGAAAATGTAAAATCCCTGCTTAGCCCAGATCTAGTGTGGGAATTCACATGATCACAAACCCATCTCTTCCTGCCTTCTTGACAGCACACACACTTCTCCCATGAGCTTCCTTCCCACTGCAAAACAGCCCTTTCAGGCTTATTAGAGGTATGTAGGAGCCACAAAGGGAATGAAATTACAGCATTTGCGTAAACACCCAGGAGCAGCTGCGACATGAAAGTCATCACAGCAAAAGTTGATTCTGCCTCTCAGCATACCAATTATAACCTCTCAGGCTCAATGGCATAGCTCGCAATTAAATGCAGCCAGAGTAAACAAGCATCTGACAGAAAATATCACGTAGAAATTTGGTACGAAAGGTGACAGCCTTATTATAACTGTTTCCTTTCTATGGTAGCCTGCAAGCTTACAGCCTGCTGTATTAGATCACCATATGACATCCCAAGAGCTCTTCTGGAAGCCATGCATAAGGATATGAATTTATGCCTATTTTTAATGTGTAGCATTTCCTTATCACAGATAATCAGCTTTACAGTTCATGCAAGCCATCTTTTCAACATATTTGTAAATAGTGTTCACTACCATTCTGATGAACAAACCTATGTTTGATTTTCTTTCCTAAAACTAACTACAAAAAAGATTTTTTTTTAATCACCACATAACAAACTACTTTTGGGGGATCCTCAACATACCAAGTCTTTGCTCCCCATTTTCTGCTCTGATCACGTTTATTCTTAAGTGACAGAAATAAAGCAATGATGCTGTTGCAAAAGTAAGACAAAAAACTATTCTTGTGGAAGAAAAAAAGATTCCAAATGCATTTAGTTATTCAATTTGAAATATTGTTGGAAAAAATATTTAGGGCTTGAAACAACTCAAACTGTTTCCCTGATTAATCATTTCATTGCAGGAAATACAGATGCACTAAAGAAAACTAGTTAGGAGAAAAGAAGGAATACAAAGCTGAAGTTTTCTATTTGAATTACAGCCACTACAAAAAAAGGGACTGACTGGAAAATTAAATCCCCTCCACCTTCTCAGATGTATTTGCTTACATCCTTATTTCAGCCTCATCACCTAGTTCCCCTCTGGAAGCCCCTGGCTGCAGAAGTCACACAGTCTGGCATACCTAAAATGGGCAGCATATTTTCAGCACCACGTGTCTGCTTTCATAGCACAAAGGCAACTAAAAAGTCCCAAATTTATTTCTGGAAACATCTGATAAATCATGAAACAGTTTTGCCACTACCCCCACGTCCAAGGTCAAAATTCACTGAGGAAGCAGTCTCTAAGCCATACAAGCTACAGTAAACACACCAAGTTCATCTCCATTCAGGGACTGCCTGTTGATACAGAACTGGAATGAGATCAACTTGAAACCAACAAGTAGGTGGCCCCGGAGTGATAGACAACAGAATTTCAGCTATCACACAGACTAACAGAATCTACCAACATCAGAATTTAATATAGTGTATTGAGTCTTTGTTTCATTAGATTGTATTCATTTCATCAATCAGGTTCTCACAAGGGAAACATAATGTCCACTACTCTTCAGATTGCGTGTGAAGGTCCAGTTACCCAAAGCTCCCTTCCTGAATCTCTCCACCTGCAGCTGCTACTGCCAATCTTGCCCTGTCTACTTGACACATTTGAAATTTCCAAGACATACAGTGCTCAATAAAACACAGCCTTTTGTTTATTTTACGATATTACAGAACACCAGTACTGCTACAATTTTAAGGAGAATTTTATTCTCCTGTACAATTCACAGCTAGATCAGATCAAAAGTCCTGACCTGAAAATAAAATCTGTGTGGAAATTAGATATCTGCACAATAGGCTGAATGTATTACAAACACCCCAAGACTGTTTCACGTTTTTGTAACTGATAAACACGTTTAATGTCTGTGCCTGCAGAAAGCCTGAAGAATAAACCTGGTGTATTCTTCCAGATTTTCAAAGCTAGTGAAGAACTGAGGTGCCAGCTGCAGCAAACCCCCAATCAATGCTCAAAGATAAAGCAAACCGGTCCCGAGATGTGGTGTGGGCTCCACCTAGTGGGCCTTAGCTTTGTTCTGTATCTGCTACCACCAAACCTGTTATCTCCACAAAGAATATGTCAGAAACAGAATCATAGAATCATTAAAGTTGGAAAAAACCTCCAAAATCGAGCCCAACCTGTGACTGTTCACCACCTTGGCACCTAGGCCACAGCACTCAGTGCCCCATCCATTCATTTCTTGAACATCTCCAGGGACAGTGACTCCACCATCTCCCTGGGCAACCCATTACTTGTTTTACCACCCCTTCACTTAAGAAATTCATCCCCATGTCTAACTGCAACCTCCCCTTGCACAGCTTGATGTTATGTCCTCTTACCCTGCTGCCATTTGCCTGGGAGAAGAGACCAATCTCCACGTGGCTGCAGCCTCCTTTCAGGTACTTCTAGAGACCAGTAAGGTCTCCCCTGAGTCTCCTTGTCTCTAGGCTGAACAACCCCAGCTCACTCAGTTGCTCCTCCTATGACTTACTCTCCAGACCCTTGACCAGCTCCACTGTCCTTCTCTGGACATGCTCCAGCACCTCAATGCCCTTCTCATGGTGAGGAACCCAGAACTGGATGCAGGATTAGAGATGTGGCCTCACCAGCGCTGAGTAGAGGGGGACAATCCCTGCCCCGGTCCTGCTGGCCATGCTATTTCTGACACAGGTCAGGATGCCACTGGCATTCTTGGGCATGTGGGCACGCACTAGATCATGTCCAGCTGCTGTCAAGCAGCACCCCCAAGTCCTTTTCCACTGGGCAGCTTTCCAGACACTTTGTCCCCAGGCTGTAGCACTGCCTGGGGTTATTGTGACCAAAGTCCAGGACCTGAAATTTTACCTTGTTGAACCTCATAGAGTTGGCTTTGACCCACTGCTCCAGACTACCCAGAACCACTCGCAGAGCCTTTCTGCCTTCCAGCTCATAAACACTCCCACCCAACTTGGTGGGAACTTGCTGAGGGTGCATTTGATCCCCCTCCTCCAGATCATCAGCCGTGGTGTCGAACAGGACTGGCCCCAACACTGAGCCCCAGGGAACCCCACTGGTGACCGGCTGCCAACGGGATGTCGCTCCTTTCACCACCACTCTCTGGGCCTGGCCATCCAGGCAGTTTTTCACCCGGGGAGAGCATACCTGCCCAAGCCACGGACTGCCAGCTTCCCCAGGAGAATGCTGTGTGAGGCAGTGTCAAAAGCTTTACTGAAGTCATACAACTGCAATACATTGCAGTGTCTGAAATTGTGCCCTCTCATATGTTCACCATGATCTTTGAAAAACTTGATATTCCTAATGTATACTGCAATTATAAATATGAAAGTCTATCTTTAAAACTGAGGAGTAGTTGACAGGTTGGTGGGTTGTAAAAGGTGACAGAACAAAACTATAACCAGTTTTACAAGCTCAAGATGTCGTATTTTATTCTATTCACAGTTTTATTCTGTATTTAAAATTTAGCTTTTGGAGGATTAAAAGATTTTAGTTCTTTAATGTAAAACCCCTCCAGATTCTAATTATTTCAGTATCATTAACAGCTGGCTGAAAACATAAGAACAAATTAAATATGAAAGATGTTGAGATTTAGAACTGAAAAAGACACATAGGCTACTTCATGGCCTATCTAATGACCTACCAATGTTTAAAGCAAAGAAAAAAAATTCTGTTGCTCTCAAAGTGCTTAAACATTACTTGTATATTACCCTTCTAGCCAAGGAACCTGACAGTGTACGAGACCTACCTTTGGACTTGTCTTTCTAAAAGTGTCAGTTCCATGTATCACGTCCCTTATTATTCTCTCGCTGAGATTACTGTACTCCTCTTCGGTGAGGTTACTGTCCTCCAGCTGATGGTTGCAAACTGGGCATTGTCCACTGCGTTAACAGTGAAACAATAGAGAAAATAAAACAAAAAAGGCTTTTAAATTAGAAATTCTTTAAACATTACTAACTTATCAAGTGTCTGTATATGAGCACAATTCTTTAAAAGAACCCCAACACAGTACAGTCATCAGAAAATCAGTTGTACTCTTTCTGCGATGCATCCAAAATGTACTAAAGTCACTAGCTCTTATATTCTTTTTAATTTCTTGAAACCATTTTAATTTTCTTCAAATACATATCCAAGTAGGCTACCTCAAACTTGTTTAGTTCAAAATAAAGTGTTCTTACAGTTCTAACAAAAGAACTACCATGGAACCACTTGTCACCATTTGTTCACATATATTTGTTATCATATCCATGATAAAATGTGAGATTATCTAAGTTAGTTTAGCTCTCAAAGTCTTTAGCTGTTTACAGACAGTAAACAGACAGACAGAAAACAGACTTAGCTCTCAGTCAAGACAATTGACTTTAGAATTTTAAAAATCTTAAAGGCTGGAAAAGGTTGTCTAGAATATGATGAATTATCATAACAGTACAGTACCACAAATATTCTTACATAATAATCATAATCTATTTTACAGCAAACAACACTTAAAAGAGTGAGCTATGCTGTTCTTTCAAAGGCCTCAAAAACTGTGGGCCCTACACGTGCTTTTACTTCACAGTATGCAACACAGAGTATTTTTATAAATCACCAAAAACCCCAATAATCCATTGGAGACATTCTCATAATTAACACATTTATAATTGCCAAATTTCTACAAAAGCATAAAATAAGGTTTCAAATAGAATAACCTTTAAAATAGCAGTTTACAGATATTAAGAAAAAGGCACTGTAACAAAAAGACACACCCAAATATACCTGTGGAAACCAAAGAACCATTTTGTCTCCACTGAAAATGAGATAGGAAGAGAGAAACCTTTCATCTGGAGAAATTAACTGCGGTGTGCAAATATAGTATCAGTTTTCAAGAAGATAACACTTTACACACCAAAGCTGCTCTGCTATAGATTGTGTTAAACAACAGAATTATAAACAAAAAAGAAAGTCTTTAAATCCTAAACAGGACACAAATAAGCCACACAGTAAAATGGCAGATCTTATTTTTTCTGTCTTGGCTCTGCTAAGCATAACTCTTTTCCAAATGTACATGTTGGGTCGTGTTTAATGCACAAGAATGAGCTGGAAACTGGAGTTTGTGAAATCATATGTCACAACAAAGGTTCATATTCTCACGGACTGAAATGCTTTTGTATATAATGAAAGCAATTTTTTTATATATTTGAAGGAAGAGTTCATTATAGACTAATCAAGACAACACCTCAGTTATAAATAAAACGGTGCATTTACCTGTCTTTAATGTTGGTCAGGTGTCCTCTCCAGTTTCCTCCTGGTATACTAGTACAGAGGGAAAGATAAATAAAAAATTAGGTTCTTATTAAACAATATCTGAATTACACATCAGAATAATTATATTTTGGTCAACATTTAGAAATAAAAAAAACCCCAAACAATCATCTTCCCTGCAAAGGAATTATATAAAAATCCATATTAATTTAGTAACACCTGGAAATATTATAAAAAGAACTAGCGTTTAACAACATGCAAAAAACTAACACCATCAACCTCAGCAGTTTATGCTGTCCCCAGATTTTAAGACCTACACAAACAATCAGTGTGCACTGACAAATTTTAAGTTACTGCCCTACACATTCATAAGGCATTCCAATAGTAGTAGTGCATTCCCACTGCCACGTTTCCCATCCAGGAAGACTAACTTGTAAAATGGTTCTGTAGCTCACATAAATCAAAGCCAACAGGTAAAAAATCACAGGTGGGCTCACATCCAACCTCATGACAAATATGGAATGGGCTCAGGTGAACCTGTGCATGTGCACTGTAACTAGCTGTAATCTGCAGTCTGACAATCTCTATTCATGACAACAAACCATGTGACCAGCTAAATACTGCACTAAAACATAGAGCCTCCTATTAAGATTGTATAGAATACCAGGAGATGAACAAAGGCAAAACACTTAATCTTCACTTTACCTAGTGGGATTTGCTGCCTCTTTCCTTTAACGAAAGAAACTAACTTTCAACTAGCTTACTACTTCTACACTCCAATAAATTACAGGAAAAGCCCTCATACACCTGTCAATATTCCTTATCTAGCACCCCAGAAAGAGATGAAGTCAGCTATTTTGAATTGCCATGACTCAACACGATTTCCTAAGTTTTGTACCAAGGAGTAATATTTAACAGGTAAAAGAAAAGGTGAAATCAGTAAAAATTTTAAACTTTCACAGTGATTTGTGAGGGGGAAGGGGAGGAAAAAAAAAAAAAAAAAAAGGCATGTTTTCATGACAACATGTCTCTTGTGGAGAAGCAAAAATACAAACGAGATGTCAAGGGGTCTCGGAGTTGATCTGTGGGATAATTTGAATCCCTCCTCCTCATGAACTGCATCTTGCTATTGAAACTTTATTTACCTTTCAAACCATAGCTTAATGCTCCGCATAAACGTTTTGTGAGGGTATATTTGGTTCTCTCTCAAATATAAGAGGATACCAAAGAGCTCTTTTTGTAACTCAGCACCTTTCATACCCCTGCTGAAGCTAAAAAACGACTGCAGGACATCCAAGGTTGGGACTACATCTTTAGCCAACATTTCATTGTACAGTTCAAAGGCGAGTTTCATTTCTTGGTGACGGCCAGCTGCTTTGATACAGGATTCATAGCACGTCCGTGAGGGAATCATAATCTTTTTTACTTCTTCCAAAAGAGTCAAGGCCATTCTCCATTGATCTGAATTGCTCAACCCCTTGATTAGAAGGTTGTAAGCCCCACCTTCCAAAATCTTAAACCTGACTTTCATTATGTCATGCACATCACGGATTTCTGAAACCTGTCCCTGCTGGACACACAGTGTCAGGTATTTGACCAACACATTGTATGCAATGTCACCATTACGCTTTGCCAGCTCAGTCAGCAAGGACTTGGCCACATCAATGGGGCTGTTGCACCTGATCATACTGTTCAGCATCACCTCCTCAAATATTTCAGGAAATTGGAAATCTTCCCTTAGTTTGTTCCATTCCTCAGCCTGCAAAGGTTTTTCTGGAGGTTGTACATTTCTAAACTTATGCCTTAACAGAATATTACTCATCGGCCATTTCTTTGCAGCTCCAACAGAGGAAGAAATGTGGAATTTCCCTTCAGGTATTTCTTCAGTGTCCTCGTCCCATCCTTTTCCTTCTTTGCAATCAATTTCAGACCTTTTCTTGGTAGGCAAGACATCAGTTTCTTTGGGGTCCACTGGTAATGAAGTGCTGGAAGATGTCATAAAACTTAAATAGTTAATTTTTTTCCTATTAGGGATGCTGAAAGAGGCAGCAAACAGTTGTCGACATCTTAAAACAGGCCAGAACATGTGACATTTCCATAGCAAAGCCTGAAAACCCTGCTGACTAGTTTGAGAAAGGAGTGCCATCACAAGACCAAATTATCTATTAGCTCACTGTATCTGATGAAGTTATAAAATGAAAAATAGTTTGCATGCGGATGCTTATTAATAAAAGCCCAAGGGCCGTCAAGTTATATAAGCTTCTGTTTCCAAATGCTTGTTCTGCGAGTCTTTTTTGTCTCTTACGGACACAAAAAATGGTACATTCTTCTTTCATAAAAATCAATCTCTTAGACTGTGAGGACAATCATCCAAAATGAGGGTATCTTTTTTTCTAGGGAAGATGTTTTGCATATTATGATTCCTGTTTGTTGGTTACAGCAATGATGTGTACTGTCTATGTTGTACACAGAAAGGCAACGCTGACGCAGCTACACCAAAATCACAGGGTCTTTCTTCCTGCCTTTGTCCAAGATTTCCTAAAAATAAAAACACCACAACATCATGACCGGCTCCATGGTTTCCTACGATATTTACATCTGAATGCTAACAAACATGAAACCCAAGCTAGTTCAACGATTTCAGGTGAGAAATTCCAATCTTGATCCTTCACACAATCCCAGGACGGCGTTCCTCCATTGCTTCCGTCTCACATTTTTCACAGGGTGAAAAACTTCCGTTTAACTTTTCTTCCCAATCCCAAAACCTTGGTAACGCCGCTGCCAAAGAGGCAGAGCAACACCGCGGGCGGCAATTACACTGAAATCCCAGGGACCTGTTAGATTATACAGGTAGATACCGGGAGGTCCGCAGGCTGGTCCGCCTCACGGGGAGACCGCGCAAGGTCCCGCGTCCCTCACTCGGTGCCCCGTGGATGCGGTTCGGCCGTACCGCAGAACCCCCAGCTTTTGGGAAAGTCGCTCCCTCATGCCCTCTCTGCCTCATGCCCTCTCTGCCTCATACCCTCTCTGCCTCACACCCTCTCTGCCTCACACCCTCTCTGCCTCATGCCCTCTCTCCCTCATACCCTCTCTGCCTCATGCCCTCTCTGCCTCATGCCCTCTCTCCCTCATGCCCTCTCTCCCTCATACCCTCTCTGCCTCATGCCCTCTCTCCCTCATGCCCTCTCTCCCTCATGCCCTCTCTGCCTCATGCCCTCTCTGCCTCATGCCCTCTCTCCGCCATCCCACCGCGAGGTGCCCACCTGGCGCTGCGCGCGGCGGCCATGCGCGGCAGGCGCGTGCCCCACGGCCGGACAGGCCAGCTTCCCATTGGCCCGGAAGCGCGCGGCGGGCCCGCGCCCTCGCGTGGAGCCAATCGCGTCTCACCGGGCGGGGCGATAGCGATCTCCGCGCCCCGTTAGGAGGGAGGGGGCTGCTCCGCCATGTCGTGTGCGGGCAAGAAGCTCCGAAGGGCAGGGGCGCGTCGCGCGGGGCAGCGCGCATGCGCGGGAGGCCGTCGGCGCCGGGCGCGTGCCGATGGACTGGGAACGGAGGCTCCGGGCCCGCCTGGCCGCGCGCCGCGCGCGTGAGTGCCCCGGGATCGGGAGCGGGCGCGGGGAGCGCCCCGGGGTGCCCGCAGTCACCGGCGGGTGGGGGGCACGGCCGGCGGGCCGAGCGTCGGCCTCTCCCGTAGTTCGCCGTGTCCGGGCTGCGGCGGGGGCCGGGCGGGTCCCGGAGTCGCCCCGCGGAGAAACAAAACTCCCGTCGTTCAGGGCTCAGAGAGCGGGAGCGGCGGGGAACCGTGAGGGCTGCGCCGCCCGGCACACGCCCCCGCGGCAGCCGCGGCTGGCAGCGGCGTGCTGGCGGCGGAGCGCGGCCGGCGCTGGCGCGGGTGCGCAGGCACGGCCCCGACCCGGCGCGGAAGGGCGACGAGAGGCTGCGGCTCGCACCTCGCAGCGTCTCAGACGGTGCTGCCGAGGAAGCAGCAGCGCTGCCGCTCTGTCGGGCATCCTCATGTAGCTGCGGCGACTGCATTCTTGCAGTGAATCGGGCGTGTGCAGTCATTGAAAGAGGTGCTGCGTACGTACTCAAAATACTCACGGGACATAGTCTTACGTAATTTATGTGATTGGTCTGTGCTCCGCTCATTTCCTCATTTAACATTTGTGTTACTAAACAGCACAGCAGGATAAGCCTCAGTATTAACTCTTTTTCAAGCCCCTTATTACGTTAGAACTCTATTTGGAGTACAGCGTGAATGTTCTTTTTTGTGTCAATCAGCCAAAAAGAGTGAACAAGAGCTAAAGGATGAAGAAATGGAATTGTTCACAAAATATTACATGGAATGGAAAGGAGGGAAAAAAAGTGACAATATATCATATGTAAACATACCACGATTTTACTATAGGGTAAGTGAAGTATCCAGATAAACTTCTCACAAGAGGTTATTCTGTGTTATTAAAAAAGTTATGCTCACTCATAAGGGTCCTGCAGCTTCAGAAGATAGACTAGATTAAAATCTGAGTGATGTGAATTGCTTAGTCTAATTTTTTGTTTTGTACAGTTGTGAATTTTAGCTGTTTTAAATAATTGCTAAGAATCTTATCAGAGTACGTGAAATGTTTTGCTAATTGGGCTGCTTGGTAAAGGTAGGAAGTTCTCTTTCAGAGGCACTTAATGTTCTAACTGAATTTTGATATACCAGTGTTACACTTCTCCTGGTTCCTGTTCAGACATGATGGGATGCTGCCTTGTGAGCATGGTGGGTCATTGGTCTTGCGGGCTAGAGACGGATCTGTTGCTTGCATCTTCCATCAGAAATGCTTGGTCCAGCAGCCTAGTTGTGAGATGAATCAGACTGACATGGCAGCACATGTCTACATCTTGGTATTTGTCCTAGGGTAACTTTATGATGCCTGTATCCCCAATCGTCTATTCTGTTTGTGCTGTATATTG
This sequence comes from Hirundo rustica, assembly GCF_015227805.2. Taxonomy (NCBI): domain Eukaryota; kingdom Metazoa; phylum Chordata; class Aves; order Passeriformes; family Hirundinidae; genus Hirundo; species Hirundo rustica. Next base: position 25,618,079 of record NC_053455.1, read on the forward strand.
AGTCCTGTGCCTTTAAGACTGGTTCTAAAAGTAAGGAGAAGCGCGGAGTTTGTTTTAAGAAAACTACCTGACTCCTCCACATTCTTCTGCGGACAGCGTGTCCGGCAGAGGCTTGGAGAGACTGCAAGACAGAGATTTTTTTTTCTTTGCTTTTAGTTAGTTTCAGCTAGCTAAGGCAGAGAATTTCCCTGGACTGTTTTTTTTTCCTTTTTCTTGAAACTGTTTAAACCTGCTCTAGACTGAAAACCCAGGGGAGCACTAGGGGCTGCACCTGCAGCCCACCGGGGCCTCCTTAGAGAGATCCTATACAGGAGTTTTCTCCCAAATTTGTCCCAAACCAGGACAGTATTGCAGGCACTGGTCAACTTGACCACTCAGCTGCTGTCAAACCTCTCATGATCACATATTCCTTATGGTCTCATGTTTCTGCCAAGTTCTCCTGTACCTATGTTTCACTTGATGGATACATGTACAACTCTCTAAGTTCCAGTGATGCCTTACTGTTTGGCATGTAAATATTGGCAGAACTTTCACACTAGGTGTTCTTTCATCTTATTTGTTGGCCAAAACAAGTCCAGTAGACATTCATGCTTTGGAGAGTCAGACATACCACAAAATAGAATGTGCTGCTTCTCCCAAGTAGAACACAGCAGTAAATGTCTTTTATGTGTGAGCCCTTATATTTAGAGACCATGGGAAAGTGCTTATGTGATGGATTATCAGGTATGAGGTACTTCTCTCGCTGTCCTGTTAAAGATGTCCTGCTTTAAGTTAGTGCTTCATCATTGAAATCGTTTGAGACAGTGTGCAAGTGATATCCCTTGTAGCAGAAACAGGTTTGGTAGACTGGCTATTTTCTGTCAAGTAAACAACTTCGGTCAGAGCATGTGACTCAAGACTACCTAAGAGTACTTGCTGCATGTGTAGTTTTGGAATGGTACTGTGCAGAAAATTAAAATGCCACAACATTTCCAGCTGCCAGCTGAAGATGAAATCTTGCTTCAGAAATTAAGAGAAGAATCTAGAGCTGTCTTTCTGCAAAGAAAAAGTAGAGAACTGTTGGATAATGAAGAGCTGCAGGTAGGAAAATAATTTCTGTATGTCTTGTAATGGCTTCTGAATGGATTTAGATTGTCTCCTGTCAGAGTTTGATGATCTCCTGTCTGCCCACAGAATCTTGTGGTAAGATGCTTTGTATTTGGGCACGCAGTATTTGGTAAAGCTGAAATGCTGCCTAGCCTTGGGCTGGTAATGCCAGTGTGAAGCTTCCTCATTATGATATATTTGAGGACTAAATTGATGGCTTCTGGTTTTCCAGCATGTGGCAATGATTTCCCTCATGGGCCCAGATGATGATATCTGTTTATGTATCACTGAGAGAGACTCCTAAGATGGTTGATTTTACTGCACTGCAAAGACAAAAGGGGTGTGGCCCTAGAAATGCTAGTGAGGGAGGGAGAGTGTGCATGTGTTTAGTAGCATGTAAGGGAATGGAAGTACCACACACTTTTCTGGCTGAACTGACCATGTATCCTGATTAACTGAGAGAACCTTGCATCAAGCCCACAGTTTTGTTGAGTTTCTTAAACGCTGTATCTTAAGCACATTGACATCTCTAAAGAGATATCTTCTTAACCAAATATAAATACCTTTTAAGAATCTGTGGTTTCTACTGGACAAACATCAGACATCACCAGTGATTGGGGAAGAAGCAATGATTAATTATGAGAACTTCTTGAAAGTTGGTGAAAAGGCTGGACCAAAATGCAAGTAAGGCTTTCTTCGCTTCTGTGTGCTAATTTTGACATAACCGAAGTGCTACTGTAACTTCCAGTTGCTTAAATAGATGGGAACAGTTTAATGGTGAGAAAAAATCACATCCATGTAGTTACTGATGAGCTGGTTACTTTACATCCTTGCAAAGGTGTACTCTGTGTCTCTGGGGTGACTTGTGATAGAGGTGCCTAAAAGAATGGTAGTGCATCCTTTTGAAAAAGAAATTCTTATCAGCATGAACATTTTTAGATGTTAGTGCTCAGCAGACAGCACATTATGTAAATGAACTAGAAGTCATGTCTCCAGTGATATTGCCCAGCCTTCCCTGATGTCTTCTGATGCAGAATTTCCTACCAGATGTGCGCAGCATGGAGTGAGTGAATGGTCCTCCTTTATGCTCCTGTTGAAGATGGATATTGTGCATGTAGCTTTGTGATTGAGCTTTGGGCAGAAGCAAATTATTTGTCAGTACTGGCAGTTTCTTTTATGTGCATATTGTTGTGGAAAATTGGAAGCTACCACACATACTGTCCTAAAGAGAATTTGAATAAAAGCTCTCAAATGTTCTACATCACTGGAGTCTCATGAGCAGAAAAGACAGCTGCTTTTTATTGAATTTACTGTTGTTACTTGGTAGCATTCCGCTTGGTGAGTGTAATGTATCATATTAACAATTCTGTGTTAAAACATTATTTTACAGGATCTGTAAATTTCAAACACTGTAAATGGATCTGTCAATGCAGTGTAATTAGATGCACAGAAGTAGCTTTGTGCTTATCTTTTACAGGCAATTCTTTACAGCAAAGATCTTTGCTAAATTGCTCCATAATGATCCTTATGGGAGGATATCTATCATGCAGTTTTTCAATTACGTCATGCGAAAAGGTTAGTGGACACTTCTTCTGTGTTAGAAGTTGTTTCATTTTAAGGCTATTTTCAGCTCTATTGGTTACTTGATATTCCTTTCAACAGCGGTGAGATCTGCCCTTACCTGCAAATGCTGTTTTTCTTGAGGCTTGGGATTTTTTTTCTTGTTACTAGAAGGTGAGAGCCCATCATACCTCAGGCATCTCCCCAGCCACAGATACGCTTGATCTGTTTGTTATATATATTGTCATTCTGATTTCCTTTATTCAAGCAATACTGTGAAGTGTAAAACAATACAGTTCCATGGCAGGTGTGATCTTAACCACCATGCTCGGGGAAATAGCTTTGTTTGCTGTTTGTCATTCTACACAGTGGTGTTGTCTGTTTTCTAACTGTTTGTCAAATATCTCAGTATGTTTCTGTGCTTGTCATTTACCATATTTGCAGCTATTTTTTATTATAAATAGTCACATGGGCTGAAAAATGTGCTTTTTAAAGAAGTATATATTAGTTGTTGTTTAAAAACACTAGGCTGGCTAGCAGAAAGGAAGACTGTCTCATTGTCTTTTGCTCTTGCTACTGTGTTCTTAGATCTTCTAAAGCCTTCAGGAGGGGAGAACAGCACCTTTCTGTGAGCTTCAGTTAAGCGCAGCCTGCTTAACTGAAAATCTTGTGGTGCAAGGGATGAGAAACGTGTTGAGCAGGAAGCATGATATGCAGGTTTGCACAATATGCAAGAAATGAGCAATTGGCTTATTTTCAACAACAAACTCAAAAGCTGCAGGATAGGAGACTTGTGGCAAAGTCCATTAGAATTGTATGCATTTCAAAAAGGCCCACCTAGATGGACACAGCAGAGGTGCTTTCAGAGCTTTGTTTTACCCAGAAGCTGAGTCGTGTATTTCGGATGATGCCTTTTCTCTAAGCAAACAAAGAAAATAATAATTTAAAAAAAAAAAAGCTGCTACCACCAAATCACTTCATGTGTGATGTGTTTACCTTTAAACTTAAGACAACAATGAAACAGCCTCACTCTATAATGTCTGCCATCTGAGTGATGCTTAGCCCACTTACCTTGAAGAGTGAATGTTATAAAGGACAGCTCATTTTGCGTAAGAGGAGCTTTTGAACTGTTTCTTCAGAAAATGGGAGTTAAGTTTAATGCTGAGTATGTGAATAATAGTTTTTATTAATCTAATCTATACTCCATCACTGTTACAGCTTTAACAGTGGCCTCAAGCACATTGTCCTGTAGGTTGTCCGGTTAATGTGCCTTCTCATTATAAAGATAGATGCTTGTGTGATTCCAGTTCTCATCTTGTAACTCAGAAGTGAGGGCCTGACCTTTGGCTGTAGCTGCAGTGTCTGGTGCTATACAAGGGGGTGTAGCAATCTATCTGTATTTGACATTGTGCAGTTGTTTAATGCAGTAAAAATGCACTGCTACACGTTTCTAAGTCAGTGAGAGGGAACAAATCCATATGATTCCATAGAACCAGCTGTGTGCACTCGCAGCCTGGAAAGCCTGGGCTGCATCAAAAGAAGCATGGCCAGCAGGTCAAGGGAGATGATTCTTCCCCTCTGCTCTGAGACTCTTGAGACCCCACCTGGAGTGAGCACAGGAGAGGTGCGAGCCTCTCCTGTGACCACAGGCTGAGGGAGTTTGGGCTGTCCAGGCTGGAGAAGAGGGCTTTAGGAGAGCCCTCGTTGTGGACATGCAGTACTTAAAGAGAGTGTATAAAATGGAGAGAGAGTGACTTCTTACCCAAGCAGACAGTGATAGGACAAGGGGAAACAGTTTTACATTAAAGGAGGAGACATTTAGAGTAGATGCTAGGAATAAGTACTTTACTCAGAGGGTGGTGAGACACTGGGACAGATTGTCCAGAGAAGTTGTGGATGCACCAACCCTGGAAGTGTTCAGGGCCAGGTTGGATGGGGCTTTAAGCAATCTGACTTAGTGAGTGATATCCCTGTCTGTGGTGGGGGGAGGTTGGAACTAGGTGATCTTTAAAGTTGCTTCTAATCCTAGCCATTCTATGATACACCAAATAAAATGTGATGTCTGCTCAGCCATTTTTCACATCTAGTGAAAGGCAGTCATGGCAATGGCGTATATTTATATTATAAATAGTATGTATTTATGAAGTGTGTGGTTATAGTACATTGGGAGTGACTCTTAGAAATTTAGAGACTGAAACAATGTTTTCTAAGTAGTACATAACATGGTTTTGCTTAAAGCTTAGAAAAATGGGAAGAGGCACTTGAAGTCCCACTGTGCCTTGGAACCTCTACAAATTTTGGCAAGAACTCAAAAGCCCCATAGGTTTCTTGCATTGTAATTCTGTTTTCTGTTTCACAGTATGGCTTCATCAGACAAGAATAGGTCTCAGTTTATATGATGTGGCAGGACAAGGCTACCTCAGAGAATCAGTAAGTAAATTGACTTAATGTCTCTCTTTAATTAAATGACAGAGCATCAGAAAGATCCCAAATTTTTTTCTAGTCTTGTAAAAGCTTATGTCACACCATAGATTTGGGGTGGGCACATTTGTTTGGATAAATTGCAGTTCATGTATTCTGGAGATGTGGTGGTGAGAGTGGTGCTAGCCTTTTAAATAAATAGGGGTAATTTTCTGAAAAAAGGGTTGTATCTACAAAGATTTCATGTCATTAGTGCTTTACTAGATTTATTAGGGTATTATAAAAATTATAAATTATTCATCAGTGAATTATTCTCCTGTTCTAAAAGGAGGTAATATAAAATAAATAAAAATGTCCCAATTACCACTCAATTTAAAGAAAAAAGACTTACTGAAGAATATTCAGCAATGAGATAATCCAATCAGGAGTTACGCTCCTGATATTTGAAAAAGGTGCAGTTGAAAGCATTTATATTTACATATCAATATTATGTACTTTGTTGAATTCTGCTTTATTAATAGATTGTTTCAGCCCTAGAATCACATGTACATATATATGATGTGGGATTTCTTGCACAAAGACACAAGCTTTTTTTTTTTTTTTTTAAACCTGCTTTCATGCTCTTTTCTGCATTGTTGCAGGACTGTATTTTTAACAAAATACACTTGAAAGCCAGGGAGGAATATAGCAAACATAGAACAACAGTAATGTTTAACTCTTGTTTTCTTTCTTAATTCTGCAGGATTTAGAAAACTATATTTTGGAACTTATCCCTACTTTGCCACAACTGGATGGCTTAGAAAAATCTTTTTACTCCTTCTATGTCTGCACAGCAGTTAGAAAGTTCTTTTTCTTTCTGGATCCTCTCAGAACAGGTACATCTCTTAAAATGTTTCTGCTGAAGTTACTTTGTGTTTTCAAAGCAATGTACAATTGTCCTGGTAGGCTTTTGTTCAGCATTGAAGATTAATCTCCACTGAAGACCATGACTCTTTATTGTGGGTCTAGTAATCTAGTTTTACAGCTAATGAATTTCTGTGAGATACCTATCAGTTGAGGTACTGTAGAGTTATCTCATAGAAACTGACAGATAAGATCTTGTTTCATCATAATGAGCCATTAGCAGTAGCTAATTTTGTAAGTGTTTAGGGTGCATAGAAAACACAGCTACCAACAAGACAACTACTTGTCAGAATATATGTAAAGCTCAGGAATGGTTAGAGTGACGTGCTTTTCCTGTGATTGAATCTGTGTGCGCCATGCAGACCCACTAGAAAAGGTCTGCAGTTAGGTCTGATAATGCTTGTAACAAGTGTAGCTCCCTCCTAGGCTCTTGATTTAAGTCACAAACTGGATGTGTTTTCAAGGTCCCGCTGTGCCCCTTTTAAAGGTCGGGATTTTGTGGGCAGCAGCCTGACAGGTAATTACAAACATTTGGAGAGGGTGGGTGGGAAGTAAGAGCCATTATTTTGCACAGCTGTTAGCACAGTGTCTGTGCACCAGTCAGAGCTGCACCAGCAGAAGTGCATTCTGCTGCCTTACCTGTGTCACAGCTGCAGTTTTGAAGATGTAAGACTGTCATGTCACTTAGGAGAATATTATTTCATCAAATGTTTTAAGCATGCTTTCTTTGCATTTTTCTTTAACATTTGAGTTGATGTTGAACACTCACATTTATTTAAATTTAGTTTTCTGGCATTTAAGGCTTCAGGATATCTCCTGCCAATATCAGGCTAGTTTTGTCCAGTCATTTTAAAAGGTATTTTATTTTTTCTCTGAAATTAGAGCATTATTCTTGATGTTTGATATGGGTTTTGTTTAGCTTTTGTTTCTTAAAAAGGCATCTTTTTCTGCTCCACATACTTTTTTCGTAAGAAGACCCACCTAAATGAGAATAGTCAAATGGATATGTTGACTGAGCTGCTGTTAAAATGTATTTTCCTTTCTTGTTGCAGGGAAGATAAAGATACAGGATATTTTAGCTTGCAGCTTCCTGGATGATTTACTGGAGGTAAAGGTCTCTACGATATACTCTTGTATTTTAATTTACTCTTTCTAAATTCTAACTTTATGTTTCACTTAGTTAAGGGATGAAGAACTTTCTAAAGAAAGTCAGGAAACAAATTGGTTTTCTGCTCCTTCTGCATTAAGAGTTTATGGTAGGTTCCTTTATATGTCAACACTTTTCCTCTTGTATGACTTAGTTATATTACTACTGCTATTTTTCCTCTGCTTTTGTCATGTTAAACCCTCGTGCTAACTTGTCTTTTCAAATCCTGTATCAACCCTTTCAATTTATCTTCCTGAGTTTCTTTATAATTTTGGTTCTCCACTGTTGTTCTTTATTGTTTTATTATCTGTCACCTTGTTGCACAAGCTACAGGATTCCTCTGTAACCTCTTCTAGTTCTATTCATGCCTTTGCATCATCTTTAGCTCTTTTTTAATGCTTACAGCATATTTGTATAAAATAATATGCTCTTAGCCTTCTGCTCCTCTCTCAGTATCCACAGCTATTAACTTAGAATAGAACTGCTAACACCTCATTATGGGAACCCCTCTTCCTTTCCCTCCATGTTCTGTGCTTATTTCTGATGCTTTATGAATATTACTGTGGATCTAGTAAATTCTCACTTAACTGCGCTAATTTTATTATGGAAATTAGCAAATTTAGCATTTAAATTACTTTTTTTCTGTTGAAACAGTTATTTTCTGATAGAGGTATATTATGGTTTGCTTTTTTATCGCCTTCTTAGGTCAGTACTTAAACCTTGATAAAGATCACAATGGCATGCTCAGCAAAGAAGAGCTGTCCCGATATGGAACAGGGACGCTGACCAACATATTTTTGGATCGTGTCTTTCAGGAATGTTTAACTTACGATGGTGAAATGGTAATTACATATTTCCTCTTTGTCCACAGCATAACATCTTTGGCTTATTGAGTTGAGAAATGTCTAATCTTTAAAACAAAGCATATTTAAAACAAAGAGTAGCTTGAGGTAAAGTAACTTCTGTTTATCATTGTGCACACAGATGACCATGACATATTAGAAGGTTAATTTTCTTAAGAGCAGGGTGATTGCAGTGTGGCCTAAAAGAAAGTTGCTTGTTTGAAAAAGCAGAGGTGATAGAGAATCCAGACAGCCTAGGATAAGGCCACTTGTAGATTGAATTACAAAAGTGCATGTTGAAAAACTCTGTAGATACAGCAATACTTTCTAGATACATGTCATGCTTTAAAGAGAACCAAAGACAAGCGACACACTTGAGATTAATGCAAGTTAGCTAAGTTGTTAACTTCTTCATGAAGACAACTGTATTTTTCATTGTAAGCTTTCCATAGATGTGAAAAATGAGAAGTCTAACTAATTTAGAGTAACACCTTATATCTGTATTTTCTGTGGCTTTACTTAATGTTCAGCCACAATTCTTGTCTGCATTCAGATGACTGGAGTGTAAAGTGGTGTTACAAATTCACTATACAGCATTCTGCCACCTGAGCAGGTGTTTTTTTCAGACTCACATAATCATTGAGGTCATGAGGGATCCTCTTAGTTGTCCTGTTCTGGACTCCCAACAGTAGGTTCACCTCTCTTGGGGTGTGGGGAAGACCAGAGCAGGACTCAGTGCCTGGATGTAGCGTAAGCAGTGCTGTGTAAAGGATCACCTTCCTCAGCTTGCCACCAAAGCCTTTGCTGCAAGGGCCTGTCAGCCAAGTCAGCCCCCAGCTGTACAGGTACGTGGGGTTATTCCTCCCCAGATGCAGGATTTTGCATCCCTCTGTTGAACCTGAGGTTCCTGTTAGCCCATTTTTCCAGGCTGTCAAGCTCCCTCTGAATGACAGCATAACTCTCTGGTGTTACAGGTAAACAGAGTAATTACACACACACAGCTGTAGGATTTCTGTCCTTGTCACAACTGTATCTTGATTGGGAAACCAAGAATCCGTACTAATGAAAAAGAAAAGTGTGATACTTAATTTGGAATATCAGCCAATGCTTCTAGCACGTAATTTGCGAAACCACTGACTCTGGTCTAAGGATTATACACTTAATTGGCCATATAGTTCATTACTTGGTTACAGGAGGCTTACTGCCACTAGACATTTAATTTACGATTATGAAAATATTTTATATGTTTTTTCTTCACTAGTTGGGTATGTTCAGCAGTTTAAAGATATATTAAACATTGTTTAAAAGCATATATATGGCATGTTTCATTTGGATTTATGCTTGGAATGCTATTTTGTCTCTAAAATGGCAGGATTTCCCATTATCAGCAGTCATTAAAAGGTAACTTTTCTGTGCACATTAGTGGTAGCAGCCATTTTCTATTTCATGTTGGCTTTTTCAGAAAATAAACTGATCCCCTACAATGAAATAGCTGTCAATTATAGAGTTCCTGCTTGCAAAATCAATTTAGAAAGAAGACTATAATAAACATGATTGTATCTACTTCTAGGACTATAAAACCTACCTGGACTTTGTGCTTGCATTAGAAAACAGAAAGGAGCCTGCAGCTCTGCAATATATTTTCAAACTGCTTGATATAGAGAACAAAGGACACCTGAATGTCTTTTCCCTTAATTATTTCTTTAGGGTAAGTCTCTTTATACAAGTAGGCCATTTTCTGTGTTTATAGTGTTATAGCCTATGTGCTTCTGCATGCAGATCTGCAGGAAATCACTTTAAATTACCGATAGCCACGGGCAGGCTAGTGACAACTTCTAAGAAGATTATTTTTTTTTTTTCCTTTAAGACAAAAATTGGAAAGATTTCAGAAGGTATTTTCTGTAGTCTATCTGCAGTTGAAATTAACTGTTTTGATTTTGAGTAGGAAAAATATTTTCTATTGATTTTTTTTTTTTAATTTAAAATTGTCCTAAAATTGCATGATGAAGACCTATTAAAATCTTTTCTGATGGTTCTAATTGATTACTGCCCATGGTTTTAATTTCAACTGTAATCCTAAAATTCACTAAAAGAAATGAAGATAATGAAATTTATTGATAGGTCTATACAGCTGTGGGATTTTTCCTTCAGTGCTATGCTTGCAAGAAGCTTCTTGCATTTTCCATAGTCTGCATTTGTACCTGTTGCTTCCAAACTTACTTTTTTTAATTGCTCCTAAAATTAAGATTGTAAAATCTTCCAAACTGTGGTTTGTGTGTGATGGGGTTTGTTGTTTTGAGGTTTTTTTCTTCTGACTAGTGGTGATTCTGGTTTGGAAAGGGAGCAGGTGTTTTGTTGTTTTGTCTTGTTTTTCTCATAGATACCTTGGTAAGATCTTGGGACGTGCTGTGCAGTAAAATAGTATTTTTGCTGTGGACAGTTTCAGCTGAGTTATGAGCTTGATGCTTTATTCATGTACAGGATTCCCTCAGTAGTATCTATTCAGACACAGGGACGACACTCCAAATTTTGTGATATGGATCTTTGTATTATAACTATGGAAATAAATAATGTCATTGTACTTAGCTGTATGCTTAAGGGATGAGGAACAAGGTACGTATTCATTGAGTCAGTAAAACATTCAGGCCTGCTCAAGGCGTGATCTTAGACACCTTATTTCTGTATTGTGACAAGTTTCCTTTTGGACTTGGGACATTCTAAGTTTTCCTTGAAATCGGAACAGTTCCTCTTGACTCTGAATGATTGCTTTTCTGCTAGCATTAGGTGTGAATAGGTCTGCACCTACAGAGACTGTGCTGATAAGGCTGTGCAGCTTGTGCTAGTAAAACAGTTTTGTTCATAGCTGTTACTTGCAGATTTGGTGATGCAGATGTTTAAATAGTACCACATTAAAATAATTGATTAGTCTTTCTGCTGATTGGTCATTTTCCTTCTCTCTTTCCCTAGCCTATATTTCATACTGTGTCAGAAATGTAACTTTATGGTTCGAGTGTATTAATATCTTCAGTTTTGAGTGTTGAGGGATAATATGTGAATTACTCATATGCTGATCAAAAAGAAAGTGAGATTCATATCATACTAATTAAGAACTGTGAACCTAGAGATATATATCATTGATAATGCCTTAACTCACCCCTGCCACATGTGTGGAAGAAAAATGATTGCAAGCTCTACCATGAATGCTTCGTTAGAGGGCAATACAGCTTAAGATGCAGAAGCATTTAACTTTCATACAGTGTCAGCATTGTATTGCACTAGCCATTCCTAACTTCTCTTTTTCTAGGCTATTCAGGAACAAATGAAAATCCATGGACAAGAACCAGTTTCTTTTCAGGATGTCAAGGTTAGCTTTACCAAACGGAGAACTGTGTAAAGTCTTTGAATAAGCATTTCAAAATTTAATTATGTTATGTCATAATTTCTAGGTTGCTGTATTATTTACTTGGAGAGTAGTAGAAGTAAGCTGACTTGTCCTTATAGGTTTGAAAATGCCTTTCTAGTCAGCAGTTGCTCTGTAAAATAACTGCTATGTTCTAGTAGTTTCCTTAGTAATAGAAAAATTACCTGTTAATTAATGTTGCTGTTTCTTACACTTGAAGGTAACTTGCTAAGTCCATTTTACAGTTCTGGGGATCATTCCTTGGAGGGATGGGAGCAGACTGGTGGCTTAAACAGCCTATAAAACTGATTACTGCTTACTGTCTATTTAGCAGTTTTAGTACTTAAAAAAAAAAGAGCTTCCACAAAATTCAGCTCATACAAATGAACTGAGTTTCATTTTGCCACTTGGAGGCTGAAGCCTCTCCAGAAAAGCAAATTCTTCCTTGAGGTGTGGGAGCTAAAGAACACTGCTCTGAACTGTATCCAGTCACTGTGCTTTGTATTTTAAATGCTTTGGGGCTTAACAGCTGCTTTTTGTAAATCGGTGTGGGTGGCACTAGTTTTCCAAAGATCATTCTGTATATGGTGTGAAATAGCCATTATTCTGCTCATTAATATGTGGGGGCTTTTCTCCCAATTTTGACTTGTCTTTCATAGGATGAAATCTTTGATATGGTGAAGCCTAAGGACCCTTACAAAATCTCCCTTCAAGACTTGATCAATAGCAGTCAAGGAGACACTGTTACCAGCATTCTAATTGATCTGAATGGGTTCTGGACATACGAGAACAGAGAGGTCCTTGTGGCAAGCGATAATGACAACACTGCTGATGTTGATGATACGTGACTTCGAATGGGAGCAGACTGTATGCACAGAGATCTCAATCTGATGGGCCAGCTGTTGGAAGCTGGACACTTTCATTATCTGAATCAATTCCTCTTCCATTTTACTTCTCTCCCTTCCTCCTTTGCCCCCACATGTGATATAAAACACATACACGAATCACAGAACTAATTTCTGACACCAAAAAAGCAAGTGTTGTTTAAGAGGCAAAAATTACCTTTTTTTTAATAAATATTTTTGGAGTTTTTTTTCATGTGTACCAAGCACTATTCTTATTTAAATTACTTATTCTAAGTGTGAATTTACCCTGAAAGTAAGAATGTGGTTCTTGGTATCTTCAGCACTGGCCTGTATCCACTCAGCCATGCCAAGCTTCCCACTCCATTCTGCATGGCTTCCTCTAATGACAGCACTGTTAAGCATTCTGTTGTGAAGGCCAAAGTTTTCAGTAAGAAGAATTTAGGCCTTTTTCTTCTACGCACGACCAGCTTTCAGTGTGTAAAAGGAAGGATAAGTAAATTATTGAACTGGATAGTTACCTAATTTTAAGATCTAATTCATTAACAGAAATAAAACTGCACTAGCTTAAAACTATTCCAAACACCTGTACAGAGGCTTTCACCAAGTCACCCTCTTGTGCAAGTATTTTATGTAATCTATCTTAATTGTACAAATGAGCTATAGCAGTAGTTAAAGCTGAAATTCTCTTAATCCTTAAGAAAGCCAAAGAAATGCTTCAGTTTTCAGACAGAATTACAATGGCTCCAGGCCAGAAGTGTTCGCAGTTCTGTGTTATTTATTATTTGAGGTAGTGCTGAACACAGAGTACTACATGAGAGTCTAAGGATAAGGGGTTAGGGTAAAATGATATTTTGAATTCTGGTGCCTGAACATTCAACCGGGATTTGTGATTTAGTAAAGATGAAAACAGTGAACAGGCACATGGACCTGTGTACAGGCATAAAGTTTTAAAGACCACACAGTTTTAAAAGAAAATCCATAGCCAACTTCCAGTTCAAAAATTATATTAAATATAAAATAACCAATTAATGCATTTACAGAAAAGTTAAACCAATATGAAAGTAGCCACTTTCATACAGTTTGCAAAATGAAGGGTTAAGTTAAGGCACAGTGAGTAATACAGTATTTTATACAAAGAAGGCAGTGAGAGCATTTGTTATGCAACAAATACTAGGGAAAGGAGGTAAAATAAAACAACTGACATTAATTTATTGGAAGAAAAAGTATCCTTCAGCTGTCAAGGTATTAACTCAAGCTATCTGAGGGTTTCTTTCTTTGATGCTGTAAGAGCTCCTAACAAGCTGGTTTTCTGTGTATTCCCCAGGTGTTGAATCAAGCTCTCCCTTGCAGATGTTCAGGGCTAAAGAATGATTTTACACTGTGATCAGCATCCTCTGTCTTACAATTCAGAAAAGGCAAAGAATGCAGTATTAAAACAGATGGACTAGAGCTGATGATTGAATCCTCCTCCTTAGATTTTCTGTAGTGCTGGAGAGCTACAGACAGATGAGAAGAAGAGTTTGTGCTGTACAGGGCATTAGTTCAGGCAGAGGGTTATCTGAAATATGTAATTAATTCCATAAACTAAGAGCCAAGTTACCTGGCCTGTGGTGTTACATCAGGCTCCTTAGTTGGCAGTGGGAGCAAGGCCAGGGACACGTCATGATACCCAACAACCCAATTTCACTAAGGACTATTTTTAATTTTTTTTTTTTAGAAATCTCAAGGACACAAGTAATGTTCTACGTGGTAACTAGTGCAGGTTCTCTGCTACTTTACCTACAACAGTTGTCCACAGCAAATGACTGGGGCAATGTCATCTGATTGTTGCAAAGTAAACTATTCACCTTTTAGAAGCTACAGGTACAGCAGTCATTGCAGTAAAATAACCTTAACTACTATTAGATGTGGAACTGGCTGCACTTCATTTAGACAAAAATAAAAATTTCTTGTTGCAAGTGCAGTATCACAACACATTATATTTATTTAAGAGAAGGAAGGAGTCATATGTTTGGTTTTGTTGTTTCTAGTTATGTATTCTGTGCTAACAGTATGAAAGCCATCTGCAGTGGCAGATCCCTTACTAGCTATTTAACATTCAACACACAGTTTGTTTAGGTTACTCCAGTACACAAACTTGGGTAATCGATGTCCAAAAAAGTTTATAGCTCTAGACTGGTACTACATAGAGTGTCCAATGCATTTAATATCTAAGACTTTAGTTTCTTTCCCAGGACCACTGAGAGCATGCATTCAAGCACATGGGTCTCTTAATTCTTGGGCTTGGAGTGAGAACATCCTACACTGATGTTAGTTCTGAATCTTCCTACAGCACTGAATGGAGCAGCTGAGCACTCTTAGCCTCAAAGAGTGCTGATACTTGTTAGTAAGTTTTTAAGATGTTTATAGCCTCCTGGAAAGTTAGGGGGTTTTTTACTTAAAAAAAAAAAAAGAAAAAAAAGTCAATGGACCCTTTAATCTAATTAACATTAAATCTAACATTTTTTCTCTTGTGTTAACAACATAAAAAAATACATGCATACAAGTGGCAATAAATAGGGGGAATACAACTCTAGTGTAATTACTTTTGAGTTACAGGATATTAATTCCTATTTATTTATAGAGAGCCGAGTTGCAAACAATGTGCAAATCACGTTTTTAGAAGTAGGAAACAGCACTGCCTCTGCAATCCACAGGTGTTAGAGACACAGCAATTCAAAGAAAAGGCATTTCTACTTGCTTTACACAAAAATTAGCTCACACATTCCATTTTAGACCAAATGTTTGTAGTGCAATTTTCATTTTAACTGAAGTGCCAATTTGGCAGAACGCCTCAGCCTTTATTAGGCACACAGACTGAACAGACATTGCCTAGCCCTGTCCTGATCAATAAGAAGCTAGGAGCTGTATTTCATGGAACAAACATAATCTTATTTTTCCTGTTTATAGGCAGATTGTGACATCTGACAGTTCTTATTTCCTACATTATACAGAGCTTTACACTTAAGGAGGGACAGGAACTACGTCCTGTTTATTTTCCGCAGTGGGCGGGCAATTTTCCTCATTTTCAAAGTTTACGTTCACAAATGAAGAGCATGCTGTTGCACCAGGCTGGTCTGTCTGGACAGGAGCTTCAGCTTGTGACTTGTTCTGCTGTTCCTGATGCTTTCTTTCAGCTTCTTCTGACATCCTGTTTTCCTGTTCCTCCTCTTCCTCCTAGAAAGAGAGAGGCAGATTCATAGGCTACTATTTAGTATTTACCACTTACTTAGCTTAACTTGAAATCTTTCCATAAGAGCAAACCAGTTGCTATTACAAGCTAAAGACATTTGTTCCACTAGAAAACAGTCACTAGTTGATCATAAGATGAGGTACATTCCAGAACTCCCATTATGGGGGAAAAAAAAAACCACCGAAAGTGAAGGATTAAACGGCATTAAACAAACAGAAAAAAAAGACACCTATCTAGATAAGCGGTTTTAGTTAATAGGAAAAGTGATAGGTCTACCTCCTCGAAAGCTTTTCCAGCTCTCAATTAAAACAACAAGAAAAGTGATGAAGCTTTAAATATGTTTTCCATGTCTTCTAAATGAAGATTATTAAGGGTTAAGTTTTTTTTGCCTAAAGCACTGACTACCTATCAGTATTGTCCCATTATGCTTTGGAACAAATGGTAACCTCTTGTTCAATTTACCCTTGACACTGTTGAACAAGCTTTAGAGTTGGAAAGTACTGCTAGCAGCCACCTCTTTACAGTGCTCAGCAACTGTCCATCCAACTTTCTCACAGTGTTGGCTTGAAAATGCATTGTACAAGAGAAACAGAGCAGAGGTCAGGACCCACCCATTTCTAAGACCGATGAGCTGGAGAGAGAAGGCTGGTGGATAAGAAAGCGCTAATCATGCATCAAGTGAAAACTGGAGACAAGCTGAAATTGAGGGTCTAAAGCTTCATTTTAATGCTAGAATACAAATTTTATTTTTTAGAATACCAGGGAAGACAAGTTGGGAGAAAAGGAGTGCAAGAACCCTAGCTCACACACATACCTCTCTCTTCATTCTGTAATACTCATCAATGGCATATTGGTATTTTGGTGTGCTTATTCCCAGAACAGATGCAATCTTTTCCCCCAGGAAATCACACACTGAAAAAATAAAGAGAGGTTTACATAGGATTAGTGTGTAGAAGAAAATTCTTAAGTGCAGTTTTATTAAAAAACTATCCCCATCTTTCTTGAATGGTTTTATGTAGTCCTACTTCACCCACAAAATAAAACAAAAATCTGTGAGGTTAATCTCCTCATAGGTAGTTATTAGCTGAATACACTAATAATTGTTCTTTAGGATAAAGAATGAACAAAAGGAGAAGAATATGAAATTCAGTGAAAATATATATGGTGGTAGTGTTTGAATTCTGCTAGTTTCAGCTTTGGATAGGAGTTTGTTTTGCTAAGAATCTGTTAAAGGGTAAGCCTTGAGCTGAACTTTAACTGAAAATTAAATTTAACTGAAATTGTACCATGTACTAAAGTACATGGGTACCAACTGTACTGGCAGTTCAGTCTAGTGGCACTAGCAAACTAGACAGTATTTATTGATATTAAGCATACTTCAAGTCAGTTTAAAACATGTTCTGTGCTGCATACTAATGGATTAATAACATATGTTTCAGCTGTCTCAATTTTCAAGCTGTAGGCTACACTCAGTGCTACTTTGCTAAAACAGGTAAGGCACAGTCAAAAGTATGGAACAGGGATAAGCTTGTGTCTGTCAGTTTCTTTACCATGGTGATGGCTACAGATAACACTGGTTGAGTAAAGGCAAGCGAGAAGTCAAATATTCTGCACTTAGTAAGTCTGCCCAATGATGCAAATGAGTTAGTCATCTTCAGGGGAAAAAAAGTTAGAAGTCAGTCATTGACTGCTTCAATGAACATTCACAGTAACTAATTCTACAGATATCCTGGCATCCTGAGCGCTGTGCAAAAGACCAGTTCAAATTACAGATGTAAGAGCCAAAACTGAAGTGCAAAGAAGAAAGGACTGATCTTGAAATTCATAAAGGACTTCTAAAAAAAAAAGGAAAGCAATATCTACCCTTGCATATGAAGAACAGATGCGTCAAGGAATACAATTACACTGTACATTAGAGAAAAAGTGTTTCTAAAAATAAGGATAGGTTAACTAATACAACAGACTGCCAAAAAATTTTAAAATATTCAAAATTATGTGTACAGTGACAGAAACTCCATAATAGTTGTGTAAAAAAACCCAGTGAAGATAATTTACACCTTGGAAAGAACAGACTATGACAAGCGTTTTTAAAACTTGACAAAATTTTAAGAGGTCCACGAGTCAAATAAATGTCTGTGCAGTGAGTTTAAGACCCTTGACAATAGTTCTGTTCATTCTGTAACCTCAGAAGTTCGTTGTACAGCACACAACTAGATGTATT
The DNA here is from genome assembly GCF_015227805.2 of Hirundo rustica. NCBI lineage: Eukaryota > Metazoa > Chordata > Aves > Passeriformes > Hirundinidae > Hirundo > Hirundo rustica. The sequence continues at coordinate 25,635,757 of NC_053455.1, forward strand.
ATTGGGAATACTTTCTAGTTGTCTTCAGAAAAATTGTCAGTTTGGTCACACCAGCCAGCATTCTTTTCAGGTAACATCACACGAAATGGTTCCATACAAAATCTAATACAAAACTGATATATTCCCTTGCCAATATCAATCTATCTACATATGAAGAAAAAGGGGGAAAAGTGAAAAGCGTTCATCAAAAGAATATTTTCCATCCATTCTTCCATGCAAGAGTTGTTCACTGAAAGTAAAAAAAAAAAAATTTTAAGTGCCTAAGGCAGGAGAGTATGTCTCCACAGACTAAATACAGCTCAATTCATGCTTCTGAAAAACCAAGTAGAACCTAAAGATGATTTACAGTGTGCCAACATGACTTTGTGACTTTCAATATTCCTTTTGTGGTTTGCCCAAGAATTAAATAAAGCAGTACCTGATAAGGTTGATGTGGCAACTCGCAGCATGTGAAACCACAAGTAGGGTCCCCATGTGAGTGTTGTCTGCAGGAACAAGAGTAGTATGAGTATGTACAGCTGTACGGTCATGGCACAAAACAACACGTGAAAAACCTCAAAACGGCTTGAGAAGAAAGATCTGCAGTGGTTCTGCTTTAAAAAAAATGTAGACCAAACAAGGGAAGCAAAGTATCACCATAAGATATAAATATAACCATGGTTTACCTCTGGGAAAATTTCTTTCACTGCTTTTTGTTTCCCTCTTCCAGACTTGGGAAATGACAAGCAGCCAACTCGATCCCTGACTAGAAAAAGCTTTCCACAACGTTCTGAATTCCATCAGATCAAGAGGAGAAGTGAGGCAACAAAGTAGGCCCTCACTACAATAATGAGTGAACTGCAAAACACTGTTTAAAATCAAACCAAACCTTCAAACCTCTGAGGAAGAGGCTGCTTTAAAACATTTACAATCAAATAGGAAGTTTCCCTTGAAATTACACCTGACAAACAAAACCAGGAGCCCTGAGGGCGGGGAAGAGTTACCACAGCTCTGAGGGAGCGAGGGAGAGGCTGCCAAGCAAAGTGATGAAGTGAACCACGAGGAGCGCAACATGAATAAAACAGGGCTCAGCTGGGGTCACCTCAAGCGTCTGCATGTGTGTGAGGAGGTTTCTCTGAGGAGCCTGCACCCCAGGGCACACAACATGGGACATAAACATGAGGAATTGGAGATCCGTGTGCAGCTGCAGGGGTAGGATCTCGTCAGGATCCCGGAGATGCGGTGAATGGACTGAGTGCTGCTGTGGAGGGATACGGACTCTTTAGGAAGGGCTGGCCAGGAAGACAAGGAAAAGGAATTGTTCTTTGCATGACCGGGGTGTATTCACAGCTACAGCAAAAATACTGCAACCTCCACACAAGCTGATATACAGATATATCCATCGTAAATTAAAGATTTAGAATTAATTATAAAATAATGGGCGTGCACAGGGTATGCTTTTCATCAAGGGAAGAGACTGTATCTGTTTAAAAAACAAACAAAACCATGTAATAAAAAGGAAAAGGGAAAAAGCAGATTCCAAGCTAATGGGGGAAAAACATTGTAGGTTTTCCCTTTTGTGAAAAGGCAAATTCAACTTTCATAGTGAACTCAAACATACTTATATTTAACAGGCTATTGTGTTCAGGTGAGATCTTTGATACACATTTCCCCCTAGAAAAGATCTCTCTAGAAGTAGTTTTCTTCTGGAAAGTAACAATTAAAAGTGTCAGTTTTTATTAAGTTAAACACATTAGCTCTACTCAGCTACATTTATTGCTTGCTGCTAAGAACTGAGTGGTAGTAACCTTTTTCTATGATCTTATTTAACAGCTATCTGTACAGGAACAACCAATTATTATTGTAAATAATATAGCTACAGAAACTACCTGGTACAGCCTCAGTATGCATGTACACAAGCTACTAGACTTTGGTGCTTTCCAAGCATAGTCTCTGCAAATCAGTGCAGCAAGAAATTGTCTGTCAAGCCAGAAACTCAAGTTGGGCAGGCTGACAAAAAGCCAGATGCTATATATTTTTGGCAGTGGATATGGAAAATGTCCTGCCAAGGTAAAAGTGTAAGCAAAACCAGCTGCTATCCTGCTCGTACAAAAGCACCTCCAGCTTATTGATTATGTGCTCAGCTGGCAGACAGGCTAACGAGTTTGTCCAGTTGAAGAAGTCAAAAAAAGTGCTGGAAAAGCTTGTTGCCACAGGTGCAAATAATGGCACTGACAGGGCTCTGTGCAGTCCTTCATGATGAGGTGACAGGGTTAAAAAGCTTTCATGCAGGGCACCGGACAAAAAAGGGCCTGCTGTGTGCTGTAAGAAAGAAGCTACAAGAGCCCCCATAGTATTTCAGAGTGAAAAAGACAAGCTGAACTTCAACGTGACAGAAATAACTCAGACCCAGAACGTTTTAACAAGTTTGCGGTAACACAAACTGGGTAACAGCTGAGGCTCGGCAGACACACAGGTTCTATTTCTACTCTTCCCCCACCACAGCTAAAAATCAGTTTGGTACATCGGAAGCACTTCTAAGTTCAGCTTTGTGGGAACCTCTGCTTTCTGACAAAGCCCAACCAGACATTTCCTCATCTCTGACGAGCAGGGCTTTGCCAGACTCCTCAATTAAAATAGGAACTTTCTTCCCAGTGTCTCCAAGGGCAATATAAAATCATGAGAGGGGCTACTTCACAGGACATCAACAGGAGAAAGAAGATGGTTTGGAGAGTAAACCACCAGGAACAACCCGGAACAAGGGAACACCTCCAAGGAATCACCTGCTTTTGCCACCCCTTTTACCTCTTCAGCGTAAATTTGGGTGCCAGAGCACCCAGAGATGGAAAAACAGATGGCAGATGTGAGGCAAGAACTGGTACTGGGGAAACTGCACCTGTTTGAGTGACATGAACTGGGCTGTTAAGCAGTGGCTCAGCACAAATTAATTACATTAATCCTTGTCTGTGAGGCAGCTTTAATACAATGAGCTGGAAACTGCAGGACCCAAGTCAGGTCCTACAGGCCTGCAGAACCACGTACCCAGATACCGTATGTCAGCCTCCTTTGGCCAGCCAGAGAAGCCTTAATCTTCAGTCTTTAGTCAACTCAAGGATGTAGCAATATTGTATTTCTTTATAGGTAACAGGGGACAGTATGAAACACATACACTGTTTATTGTATTTCTTCTGCAATCAGTCTCTTTAGCAGATGTTTCTACAATGTTTAATTATATTATTCAGGTATCCTAAGTTTATTTTGTTGTTAAAATGGAAAACACAATCGTTTTGACAACTGATTTTTAAATTACAAAAAATCTTAATGTATAATTTTAATTTAAATAGGAATGAATATAATGGATTAAATCATTGATAAAACCAAGGGGCCTCTGGTTAAATAGCAGAACAAGATTTTGCTTCCTACTATGGGGCTGCCAAAGGGAGGACACATGTTCCCTTGAATTTCCGAGTGCACCATGTTCCCAAACACTCACATATGTATTCAGTTTTGGCAGATTTCAGCCCTAATAACAATTAAATTTTCCAAGGTATGTAGGCTTTCTTTTTGTCAGAGAAATTGGCAAAATGAGAAAAATAATAATTTCCTGATTTAGGAAAAACAAAATCCTGTATTTAATAATTAATATACATCACCAAATACTTTTTCATTGATTATTGTGCCCAAGATAAATTTTAAATTAGCTTAATCAATGACTGTTCAATGCTATAAGAGGTTCTTCTGTGTAAGACCATGTAAAACTGTGGCATCTACAAGCCAGTGAAAACAAGATGAGGAACACACATACCCTCCTCCATCAAGAGCTTCTACCACATTATGAGTACTTATTACTTGGTCAGTGACTATTTTTCTCCTTCATCCTCAAATTCTTAAAAGAAAATCAGAGTTGGATGGTCCTCAAGTGAGGAATTTTTGCCATTTGAAGTTAAGGCCCTTTTAACTAACTACAGGATATCAGGATTACCTTCCTGCAAGGCTGTGTTTCAATCTTAAATCTCTCTTTGTTGCAGGTGTCCTTTTGGGATGGATTCTAAAGTTATCACACCAACAGTCATGTTGCTCACAGTTCCTCTGTGAGGACTTACACTCCACCTTCTGCCTACTCATTTAATAGGTGAAGGCAGCGAAGAGTTTACACCAAGTGTCCCTCCAGGGATAAACAGAAGGATTATCTTGTTAATTGATACAAAATAAAGTTTTGGTGGACAAAACCAAAAGAAAATATACATATAGCATGCAAAAACCTATATTTTAGGACAAAAGAATTGAAAATATATTTATGCTATTAAAGCATTTGATTTTCAGTGTGAGAACATTCAGGTAATACTGAATGCTATAATCTAAAAAAGAATATCCTGTGTTCTGGATTAAAAATACAATACTCAATAGAATGGACACCCCAGTCCTACAATGTTAATGAACTGAGTGCTGACCTATAGAAGCACTGGAAGTTGTTTCAAAGAAAATTCAAAACCCAGCTCTTTTTGAGAATTCATTTTCTTAAGAGTAATAGGAATCCACCACACCAAGTGTTATGGTTATGGTATTACCAGGATATATACATACTACTTTGCTTAGTAAGAAACACATTGACATTGCGTGCTTAGCTCTAAAACACAATTAAACCAAGGTACTTATTGAAGACATTTCTTTACAACAAAAATATTTGTTTCCCTTGAACTCATTCAAAAGCTGCCAGGATGCTAATACCAGCAGAGCTTTGAAATTTCATGACGGAAAGTTTCTATTCAAAATATTAAATGTGCTTTTGCTAAAAATAAACTGGTCCAGAAACAGCTATTACTTGCAACGTACTTTTTTTGTATCCCAACTGAGATAACAAGTTTTAGACATGCTGGTCTCAGCAAACAGACTATTTAATTGCTTTTATAGAAATCCTACAAAAAAAAACCATTTTAAAAGCAGCTGTTGGCTAAAACTTCAAAGCTCAGCTTGGACTAACATTTCTTCAATTGTCTGGCTCAGCTGGGATACACAAACCATGCAGGAGATAAAGTAAACCTCACTTAATGGCAACCGCTGCTCTAATCAAGTTCATTCTGTCCGATGTAAAAAGCAACACATAATAAGGCAAGCAATAAACTACTCCACAATAAACTACTCTGGTTTGGGGGGGTCCTTTTATTAAAAAGTGTATTCAAAATTAAGTATTTAATAAACTATAAAAGGAGAATAACGCAATCTTAACTCCACCATACAATATACTTTTTGGTATTCAGAAAAGAAATCTGTGTTAGGAAAGAAGGAGAACAATCATGCAGCATTCCTGGCTGTTGTGCACACTTTAGGGCTCTTTAGTTAAGTGTCCATTTGCACAGCAGCATGCACGTCTCTACCATCACAACACCTACACCAAGGCTTGTGAGCCTTCCGTCACTGCATCACCATGGAACTCTTCTATTGTCAGGAAACAGCACAAAAAATTACACATATTTTGTTCCCTGATCATTATGATTGGGAACAAAAATCTCTCAGATATCCATAGATATCTGACATGACTGCCTAGTGGGGAACAGACCTCACTCTGAAGATACCTGAACATTACCATAATAGTCAGTAAGTTTCACAGTTCTTGCATTTACTTGAGAAGATCCTTAAGGAGGAAAAAAACACCCTAGTACCCAGCAAGGCAGCTTAACATCTTCCTCATTGTTTGTGACTACAATACAGTTATTTTCCAACCATATTTATATTTATATTTATATCTATATTTATATTTATATCTATATTTATATCTATATTTATATCTATATTTATATCTATATTTAATACTGATAATGTCCTCCCTGCTCTCAGGCTAATTTTTTTTGTTGTTGTTGTATACAATAACTGCCTACCAAGAAAGAGAGAAATGCATACAAAACACAGCAGAGCAGCTTCATTTCTGGAACCCCTGATCTCATTTGAATTCCCATAGTCTCACTGGAGCTTAGTCTCCAACCCTTTTTTCCTCTTCAAGATATATTAATTTTACAGAGTGGAAGAGACATATTGTTTGACAGTCAAAGCAAACCTCTCATGGTCCACCACTTCTTCAGAAGAGCATAAGGAGAAAGTCAAAATCTTCAGTCCCTTCAAGAAAGTCAAGCTCTTCCAGGCTGGATACACATACTAATAAATACAGGGCCTACTACTGTAGAGTAAATAGAAAGCTTCAACCACAACAATTCCTAATTTTGGATTCCCACACAATGATGCAGGAGTCATTTCAACAGAAATGTCAAGTAGAAGGCAGGGCACTCTTTTCTGTGCAGGCAAGGACTCTTCTCTGAAGTGTGGGAACAAGCAGCCTCACACCAGTGCCTGCCTCCCGTGTGCAACCAGGCAGGACGAGCTGCTGCACAAAGGCTCCTGGCTGCCTGACCACACACCAGCACATCAGGGAGGACCAGCCAGTCTGGGAGTCTCCACCTCAGTACAGGCACCTAAGTGCAGAGAGGGCCAAGAAGAGAACTCCACCAGCACATCAGGGAATGGGACTGCAGACTCAATTTACTGAGGCAAGGACAGAAAAGGGCAGAAGGGTAGAGGTGGTTGGGACACCAGTTTCTGGGGTTGTCATAAAAGAAACATGAGACTGGACATGTGGAGAGATGAAGAGCAGGATGTGGATCTTCTCTGGGACTGACTGCTGGAGGGTGGGGAGCTGCTGCTGCTGGTGTTGCGGCTGTAAGCTTTGCAATCACACTATCACTACAAAATAGTTTATTAGACAGGCCAACAGAATAAAAGACTATATATTTCATTTTGCCTCTAAGTACAGATCCAGAATCATTGACAAAAAGGAAAATACATTTTAGCAGCTACAATGCACACTACCTGCTTTAATCGTTGAGACTTCACTTGAATCCGGACCAACTAAAAGAAGCTCCATTCACAGGCTGAGCAACATCTCAACACCTTACAACACAGACGAACATTACTTACACAGGCTAGGCAAGTCCTTTAAAATCTGTTTTTTATATATAATGAATTACAACAGTCTTCCTTTATTTCTGCATGTCATCTGATTCTCTTAGGAGCGCCTATATTCTTTTAATTATATCAAATTGTTGTTATGGTAACCTGAAATTACAGGTTTAACTCTCCACTGTCAACAAACATACGGAAAAAAATGTCTCCCCTTCCAAATTTTTTTTTTTTTTTTAAACAACAGTACAAATCAAGGAGATACAAGGCAAATATTATTAGAAAGAGAAATACTGGAGAGGACACACTAGAACTGTGAAGAAATTAAATCCCATTTCTAATTAATAAGACTACTTTAGTGGAAGAGAACTCCAGGACAAAATTTTCCTGTAATAGTTTTCACAGATTTCTGAGTCCGTTAAGCCGATCAAATTATTAGAATTTATAACACTAAAGACTGTATCAGATTCGTGACACAAAAGATGAAGTATAAAATGTTTACAGTTGCCCAGTAAACCAGAAGTAGCAATTTATCAAGTAAAATACCTACAGGATCTACCGGTGGCAACAGGTCTTTTTTCTCTTGTTCATCTTCCTCTTCATCTGTACTATATTCTTCCATTGTTTCTCCACTTGCAAAATGAATAACCCTCCTTGGAATTTTCTTTTTCTTTCCTAGGACACCCAGCTCCACATTCTCAAAGCCGCTATCACCCTTTGAAAGTTGCTATAAAGGAAAAAAAAAAAATCTCAAGTACATGCTTCTGGAACTGGAAAATTCCCCCTTAGCAAGCTTCATGAGATATTTAAAATACTTTAGACTGATTAGCATTTACAGTGGACATTTATAAGAGCTTGCCTGTAGGTAAACGACTGAAACATTCTTGTTTGTAGATATGTAAAAACTGATTCATTCTCTAAAAGTAACAAAAAGGTTTCTTCTGGGGGAGCCGTGTTTCGTTAAATAATTTGACAAACACATAAATTTTCATATTTAAAAGTATTATTTGAATTAATATCTAATTAAATGTATCAAGGAGTTCATAGGCTGTAGCCTTCTCTTTGCAAGTTCAGACAGACACCTCTAACACAAAAGAGAACTGAATAACTAAGCATCCAGCCTCAAGCTCTAAAAAGATGCACCAAGGAATCTGCCCCTGTGGGCTTTCATCAGCAACCATGATTAGTACAAGGGACCAGGGTAAAGGGACCACAGTTAGTTTTGTGGCTAAGAACATGCAAAGTGTGAAGTACAATGTCTGGCTGTGTTCTCCAGCTGCTGAATGCTACAATGCAGTCTTTGGGTCACAAGCATTATGAATATATACTTCTAGTTCAAAAGCCAGTCAATAAATCTTTAGGCTAGTCTCTCCTGCAGGCCGAGAATTTTAGTACAGATTTGTATTGCAGCTATCAAAACAGAGCCTTCATCTTGGTAGAGCTTTCAGATGCTACTGCATCAAATGCACAAAACTGTGCTGAAAACACTTCTGTCACGTAGAGAAGGCCACAGAGGTCAGGAAATGCCAACCACATGTTTTTTATGTACCATGAAGGTTTTTAAAAATGCATGAGCTCATGTAATTTGAAACTGCATCATAAGGAATGACAGGCATAGTGTGTGCAGAATCCATGTTGCATAAAATGCATTCCAATTTCCAACTTCTTCTCTATCCAAATCTAATGATCTCCACAGAGCACAATTCAAAATTATAAATAATAATACATGTTTTATCACACAGTTGTAAGACATCCCTTAATCACTGCAAGTGCAGCATCCCCATCCTCATCTCTCACGCTAGATTACACAATAGAGCTTTGCAAGGCAAGCAGGCTTGGTTAGCCGGGAAAGACAGTGGGCACGGGAGAGAGAGGCAGCAGAGGGTCCTGGGGAGCAGAACTGCTTCCTTCATTGCAGCCACGGATTCTTCTCATGCCCATAGAGAAGAGGGAGGAAGGTGGAGATCACGTGCTGAGCTCTACAGCGTGGAGAGGGAGCGCACCCATTCATCATCTCTCCGAGCCCTGTACCAGCGCTTCTCAAAACTGCAAGTCATCTCAGCTTCCCCCAGCATTTCTTTAGCCATGGGGGCACACTTCAGGCATTTTCCTGCAGGAGCAGAGCAGAATCCAGCAGCAAGTTCTCAGTGGGGTAATTCTGCTGAAACAGCGTTGCATTTTCAGGCAGAATCACATTTTCATGTAGAAAGACAAAACTGACTATCTGGGGCCCAGTGCAATCTCTCTGCTGTCTGTCAGTCTTGGGAACATAGCAAAGCTACAAAAACACAAATACTGAAAACAGTGAAGCAACCTGAACACAGCAAGCGCTCCTTGCTGCCATTATAAAAGTGCCACTTCCCGTGACTTGGTTCTGTATCTTTTTTGTGCAAAAACCACCACAGAATCAGCTTTTCATGAACGTTCCACACTCTTTTATTGGCATCATACAATGACACCGTTTTTAGATTTAGTCACAGTACTGAAGAGAACTGTTTCTTGCAAATACATCATAAATATCATTGTGATTAATAACAGTAAGCAATGTGAGCCCCTCCTTAAAGCTCCTCTAAAATCACAGTCTCTTCATCTGATTTTGGCTCATTTCGTGCAAATGCTTCAAATATTAGAACTTTAAAAAAAATGTTATTTAATATTTCAAGTTTTAAAAGCAAGCTTTAGTTCCCTGAACACCCATCCCACACTCACACTACCTACAGTAAGCAGCTCCACATAGCTGGTACTGGGACATTTCAGACAAATGCAGTAGTCTAAGACAGTAAGGATTCACCAAGGAATGGTGAATCTGGTTCCCTTACTAACCTGGCTCAAAGTCCTACGTTATTAAATAAAATAATGTATGTCATCTGTTGTTTTGGTTATTACCACGTCAACAAACCAGTGTGGGTTTTAGTCATCACTGGCCTTTTAAGTTTTACCCGCATAGCATCAATAAAAGTCAACTCTCCCAGGTACAAGCAGAAAGTTCAGCACCAATAAATTTTATCTTTCCAGAGATAAATGCAGATCTATTCTAGAGTGATCAGCTAGATTCACTTTATAGCTCAAATGCTACAGTATTTCTTGTTTGAGAATTTATAGTTTTGATCTTCCTTTACAAATCTGATCTTCTTTTCCAATTTAGGAAGTTTTTACAAAGATCTTTCTTCTACTGCATGGCTTAGGCAAGTTTCTGACCTCATTTTCTTTCCACAGGCTCTTCCTTCTCTAACACGTTATATGGTCTAGAAAGACTCAGCACTTGGACCCACGTCACAGAAGTATTTACTTTGGCTTCCACTCCAGCAACTATTAGACACCAAGGCCGGTCATTCTTGTGCTTTTGCCACGCTAGCTAACACTCTTAAGGTACTCGGTAAACACTGTAAGGCGACTTCCCTCTCTTTTAAATGTCCTCTTGGAATTTTTCTTGGCTTTATGGCACACGTACAAACCTTGCCTGTCAGGATCTGAAACTCATGTTCCTTGTTTACCCTCTTTACACCCACTCTATCTCACCCTTTGTCCACAAACAGAGAGAGAGCAGGGGATCTTCTGACAGTGCTGATACAATACCCAGAAAAACAGAATTTTAGTGTACATATAAAATGCCAAAATAAATAAACTACAATTAAGGATAAGGTGCGGCTGGACACCTGCAGGCAAGCTGGGAGAGCTGACACAAGTAGTATTACATGATGCAATAACGTAAAGTTTCATAAAGGAGATGAAGCAGGAAAGTAAAAAGTAATAGGGAGACCAGGCTATTCCCTTTGGTACCTTTTAACCTGCCAAATGCAGAAATCCTTGGAAGAGCTTGTGACCCAAAGCACCAAAGTGTGTGATGTCCACTCTCTGTGCAAAAGACGAGCAACTGAATTTGCACAGGTCTACTGACCTGATACTGCTAGTCACTAGAAGGCTGGCAACAGCTAATGAAAAATATTTCTACCATGCTATCTCGGCTGTCTTACTCATTTTTTTGGATAATTTTTTTGGCTAGGATTCTGAGGCGGGGGCTGTTTAAGCTTGAGTGGTTTGGGTTTTTTTCATATTGCTTGTGTGACTTTCCGCCCCTGTGTCACACGTGAGTCGTTCAGAAACAAAAGACAACAAGATGACAGTGCCGGAGGACGACTACCAGAAAAGACACCCTCCCAACAAGCCTTGGAAAGGCACCATAACCGGGGAAGGGGCAGCGGCAGTGCCTACAGTACCCAGGGCCAAGGCGAGCGCGGTGCGAGGAGCGGCCGCGGCCAGGACAGGCGAGCTCGCCTGGCTGCGCTGTAATTAAGAGCTGCTGTCCCTGATCACCTCCCACGCCTTCGCCAACTTGACAGCACGGAGGGAAGTGGAAACCTCTCTTACTTTAATATTCATCAGGCTCGTCTGTCAGAGGCATTGTCCGCCGACGAGCAGGAGACACCGGAGACACGCGTGCCCGCCGCGCTGACTGTAATTACAGCGCGCTGGATGGAAGGGCAGACTGGCTGACAGACAGACCTCCCCTCCCGCGGCCGGGCCACCGCACCCCGCCGCCACCGCGGGGAGCCGGGGGCTCCCCCAACCCCGCGCACCCGCGGCAGGTCAGGCCGCGGCCACCACCACCCACGCCCCGGCCGGACCCGCCGCGGCCTCGCCCCGCTCCGGAAGCGGCTGCGCCCGGGCCCCGCCGCCCGCCCGGAGCCACCGGGAGAGGCGGCCCCGCTCACCTGCTCGGGCTCCATGGCGGCGGCGGCGGGCGCGCAGTAGAGGGTGATGGAGGACAGCCCCTGTTCCATCCTCCCGCCCGCCGCGGCGCCGGGGGAGGGCGGCAGCGGGCCCGCCGCGGCCCGGGGAGGCGAGAGCGGCCGGGCGGCACCGCCCGTCACACCGCCCGTCACACCGCCCCTCACACCGCCCGTCACACCGCCCGCCGGGGCGGGGCTTGCGGGCCGCGGGGCCGGGGCGCACGGGAGCCGGAACCCACCCGGACATCGCTCACACCGGCTTCGGGCGTTTCGCTTCTCTCCGCAGCCGGGCATTAACCGGAGCCGGGAGGGAGGCAGGGGAGAGGCCGGAAACAGCCGGGCTGCCAGGGACAGCCGTACCTCCACAGAGGCGGATACATATATGTCCCCACTGCACTGAGGGAACAGAACACGTTCTGGGGCGCCACACGCATCATCTTCCCCAAATAGTGTGAAGCCCCGCAAAGTAATAGAATAACATTTTAAGAAGCAGATGGAACTCCTTGGCAGTAGTTAGGGGGCTTACTAGCCCAGGACCCTCCTCACTCAGTCTTGGGTGTTGGCTTAGGGGACTCAGGCCTTTGTAAAGAACGAACCCTTGATCAAGAAAGAGATGGAGTGCCCTGGCCCCTGGGCTGCAGCTGGATGAGGAGATAACATGCATGCCCAGGAGGATGGGAGGAATGTTTGCCAGGTAAGAGGTTTGCTCAGCTGCTCCTGGGGAGAGGTGGGAGCGCTTCTGCCTCCAGTGTGTGCTGATCCCGGCAAAATGTACATTAGTACATGTCAACTACCAGTGAAAACAGCTGGAAGTGGAAGGGTCTGAAACATTCTAATTTTTTTTTTTTTTCTTTTTTTGGTTGGGGGGGGGGGTGGAACCAATGGCTGTCATGCACTTACATAACAGCAAGAACCATCTTTCAATCCTGCATCATTAAGAATAGTTTCCAAAAAATTACACTCTATAGCACAATATGGGCTCTTAGACACTTTCTTAGTCATATTATCAAAGTGTAAACCAGAGCCCATGACAAAAGCCCAGGTAAAGTACAGATGCATCAGACTTACAATTACACTAGCATAAGGCAGAAAATGTTCCCTCGTGAAAAGGGCTGACATACAAAGGTATGATTACAGAAACAGAAAGATTACGGAATGAAAGGTTAGAGTATTATTTTAGACAGTATGGGGCTGAATATCTGCTTAAGGGATTACAACAAACATACATCACTTAAAAGTTGCAAAGAAACAAACTAATGTTAGGATACATAAATATTTCTTACCGCCAAACAGAGTATACATTCTGTTTAGTGAAGGACTGGTTGGTATAGAGTAACAGCTCCTCAAGAGCAGCATTAAATCACCAACGAACCAAGTTGCTTCCCTTCACCTCTACTGTGGTTAGAGCAGCTTACAGTCATATTGTACTTAATCTTTCACCTCCCAAAACAGTTGGCATTTGCAACTTGGACAAGTTTAATAAATTTAGCACAGTAATGCTGAAAGCCCTATGGAAAGGTAGAGTTAAGAAATAAAGCCAGAGCTGTTTGTGTATGCTAATAGTTAACTGTCCAGCTTCTAGCACACAGCTATCTATTGACCATCATAACCATTTCCTCTTAGGCTGCCCAGCAGCAGCTTGAGCTCAAACAAAAGCTTGTCTGACAGCAGCAACAGCTTTCAGCAAGATACACACAGGAAGACACTCAGTCTTCTAAGCATTTCCATGAAATTTTGCTTGACTCTAGCTCTTCAAAGTTCTTGTATGCTAGAGATAACTTTTCTGCAGACATTTCTGACATGCCATAGAGGATTACAAAAACCCTAAAGCAAGGAAATGGTGCTGGGAGTGTTGTTACATATTTGCCGGGAGAGTTTTATTTGTATAGAGCTAAGAAAGGCTGCATAAATCACCAATCCATTTAGATGTGCTCCTATACCATTGAACTCTTGTTCTTAGTGCCTCCATCATGGATGTATTTTTTTTCCCGCAGAACTGAGATCCTCAGGCAGTTTTTCTAAGCAGGCTCCCAAGTATTTTCTACCTGGCTTGCTAAGCTAAGAGCAATATACACTTTGCTCATTCCAGCATATATCTTAGAAATAGTGACTGACACATCCTTTATTCTCAATTTGCCTGTCTGCCAACACTCAGCTAGTGACAGCTCTCTTCGTATCTGGTTGCAGTTTTAGTACTTTGGAAATGGTGAACTAAAAGTTAAAACTAAATGCAGGCCACAAGCTGAAAATAGAGTTAATTGTTGGTAACTTGACAGTCTGACTGAGCCTGTCCTGGAGCACAGTGCTTCACTGTTCATCCTCAATATCCCTATTCATGTTTGATTCCTGTCAAAAGCATTAACCATCCACTCTCCCCTACGGACTGCATTTCAAACCAAGATTCATACTCTTTCCTGTATGGTTTTCTGTATTGCATTTCTTTATACTGCTCAAGAACTAAAAATACTATAAAAAAGAAAAATCAGCTTTTAGTAAGCACACCACTTCAGTAGCTGAGGACAGCTCCCCAATAAGCTGGTGATATGCAAGGACCCATTCTTTTGTTACATTTAAAACAAAGATTCAAATTAACTGATCCACTTACAGATTAACGCTATGCACAAAATGCAGTGCATTTAGGTAGATGGCATACTTGAAGATTTTTCAGCATCTTTCATATACTGAACACATACCATTAATCAAGCAGGAGAGTTTCACATTATAAACTGTTACAGCATAGCTTACATTTTATTAGTGCAAGAGCATAATTTCATATATAAGACATTATAGCTGTTAGCTACCACCCTCTCAGAGAACTGGCTGACAGAGGGACCCATTTAACTACTGCATTTAACTTTTATCTAGACAGCAGCAATTGATGTCCATTTACAAACTAAACACTGCAGTATATTAAAATTTATAATATACCCTCTTACCCTAAGATAAGGGTAAAAGATCTTTCCATATTTGCCAAGATCTGTGTTGGATGTCAATGTTCATCTTGGTCTACCTAATTTCTGAAGTGTGCCTGTGGATTCTACCCTTTTGAGACCAACACAGTAAATTGAAATATTAAACTGCTATAGGAAATGATGATCAGACTGTAGCTGAGTTTGGGCAATGTGCTCTGTTAGACACAGCTATCTCTATTTTAAATTTCAGTACCAGCACAGAATTCCACCTAATATGCTTTAGAAATTATCTCCAGAACAAAAGAACTGCTTAACTGGCAGCCTGGTATGAAGATTATCTTCAGCATATGAGACAGTTTGGTATCTGCATACCTATACTTTTTCAGTCCCTTGATTCTTTGTGTATAAGGGAAGAATAGTGAAATTCTGTGCAACCAAATCTTATACAAACTTGAGCACAGCACATCCACATTCTAAAAAATGTTCCACACATGAGCATCAATAGCACACTTTCAGGTGCTGAACTATTCTTATAGTACCTATGCGAAACATGTGTTACAACAGTCTTTAGGAAAAAAAACAAAGAAAGAAAATAATCTCATTACATACAGATAAAGAACAGTTAAAAGGAACTGAAGGAACAGGCCATTCTCTTGTTTATAACCACTTAAATTTTATTTTACAGTATATTTGTGACATTTTATGTTACTATAACCAAAGATCAAGGTTGTTTACAAATATAATGGCTGCCATTTGATGTAAACGATTAAAAAGTGTCTCTAGATATTAAAATTTTACATCATGATTTTGTTTAAGTAAATTGAATTACTCTTTGTGCCATCAGTTATTTGTGGAGAGGAACTAATTTAAGCAAAAATAGCTTTCAGAAATTAGATGTAGAAACTGAGAAGCCTGGATAAGATTTCAAAAGACCACTCTCTCATCACTGTAAAAAGGAAGAAAGCAAATTCATTCACTGAAATTGCAATGAAGAGTCAACCAAGTCCATTTGTATTAAGGCTTCTTTACATATTATTGAATCCCATCATGCCTTTCATATTCCCAGCAGCACCTTGTTGAAATTGTCTCATCATTGACTGCAAACCGGCCATGCCACCTGCAGAAAATAAGTGAGAACATGAATGCGCTAATGAACTCTGAAGCACAGCTCTCTTGAGGCATCATTACTGTACACGCACTATTCCAGTAATCTACAAAGGCAGAAGCCCAAGACTGTCAAACTAGGTTTTTAACAGCCATTGAAAATAAAGAACTGAGGGATTAATTACAGAAAGGTCTGCAAAACACCAGGCTTTAAGTTGGTTTTAAGATGACTTTTGGATTAAGAACTAGACAAAAAGAAAAAAAATTGATGGAATGACTATTATCAGTCAGGTTCAGGTATGGGCGTCCTTATTTAAAGTTGCTCTTGTGAAATGTAATTACTTGAGGCAAATCTTAGAAGAGAAGGGAAGTCTAGAAGATTTGTTTTACCACAGACATCCTTCACCATTCCAAATGCTCATTTTGAGAGCTGAATCCAAATGAAAGACTAGATTAAGTACCTCTAAAGGCAAAGTATTTGGACTAATCTTTCCGATTCCTGTTAGAAAACCCTAGAAGCACTTAATACTGATATATAATGCAGATAGTCCCCATCCCCTTCCTCACTTCTCTATCTCAAATGCTCCACTATGGCATTGGACTATGGCAGTCCTCTCTTGAAGCTATAAAAAGTCAGCACACACCCATATGATGAAGAACTCTTGGATCCATCATCTTTGCCATCTGCTGATTCAGTTTGGCCAACTGAGATGGGTTTACGTTCTTGGACATATCACCACCTAAATAAAAAGAAAAGAGCAACCATAAAGTGAATTAACATATGGTGCTAGAAATAAAATAAATCCAAATGTTACCTCCTAATTCTAGATTCAAATCCCTGAGTCCCTTATTAGAAGTTACTACATCAGCCATTCAAAAGTTTGTTTAGGATCAACAGTTCCTGCATTCCACATAACAGACTGAAGTGTTAGTACTGTAATAGCAATCAAGTCTGCACTGATAGAAGTACAGTAGCTTTCCTTGCTAAGTTACACATTGGTGTCATGAAGAACAGTGCAGCTCTTGCCAGTCACATAAAAGAACTTTCAAACGTCATGAAAATGAGCGAGCTACAACTCACTTTCTCCTCTCCCTAGTCAGTATTTTCTCATTTCCTCTGTGTTCACACATCAAGAACCTCCTCCCCTTAGTTAATAAAATTTAGGGTAGGGTTTTTGGTGTTGGTCTGGGGTTTTTTTGTTTGGTGGTTTTCTGTTGGATTTTTTTACCTTTGAAAAGCCCTTTGATGCCTCCCATCTTTTTCACCATCTGTGCAAACTTAGTGTATTGGGTCAAAAGTTCCTGAACATCTCTGGTAGAAACACCTGAGCCTCTTGCTACTCTTTGGATTCTTCCTGGCTGCTTACTGAAAACTTTGGCACCATCTGTACTGTCAAGTTCTGCAATTACAGAGTGGAAAAGAAAAATCCATTGAGTCACTGACATTAAAAACTGTTACAATTGGTAGCAAACCCATTCTCATTGTTGAGAATTTTGAGCCAGAGAATAAAAAAGCTTAGTTTTAGAAGTAACAATGCAAAATTTCACATAAGTCATTGAGACATAATATTGTAGGAAGTAATACTAAAAAGCTCTTATCTTCATATGTTAATCATGATAGAAAAAGCTGTGTGAATAAATTATGTTCTTGGGATACTTGGTTTTAAGCCATATTAAGGGTAAGAGCATGCTACTAAAGGACTTAGAGGTGCACTAGAAACAACACTGAATTCCAGAGACCAGGCTTGTGACCAAGTAAGTTTGAGGGTGGGTAGGAAAAAGACTGCAATGCCAGATTAAAGATTAACATACCTTATTAATTTGCAAGTATAGCATTAATAATTTATGAACAGTTACAATACAATTGATTTCCAACAGAATAGAAATTATTCAAAATCCCACCTGCTCTACACAAGAGACAGGAACATTAGGCAAAGTATTTCTAAATATTTAGATTTACTAAGAAATTTGGAGACATATGTACTCCTTGCTATTCCCAAGAATGTTAATTTTTCTTGTCATTTTTTTGTCACTATACATGCAATATGTCCTTTTGTTTCCAGAAAGATCTCTCTAAATAAGCTTGTTCAACAACCAAGAAAAATATAGTGGGTGAAATTTATTTTACCTTGATCGTTCATACTGTCCATTATAGTCATGAGTTTCTTTAGCCTTGCCATTGATTCCTGTTCATTGCCTTTACTCATGAAGTCAGTTCCAAAACCAGGGATCATGCCCTTGTTTTAAGAATAGAAAACAAAAGCTGTGTCAGAAGAGGCAAAGCTAACTTTAATTAAGCAGAAATACAGACAGCAACTGTTAGTTCAGTAGTTACGTACTGCAGTAAGCAAATCATTTAACCTTTTTGAAAAACACAGAGCACAGATTACAACATAAATTTCAATGAAGAGTTTTACGCTTACAGAAATGTGTCAAATATCAATGAAAATCTGATAAAATAAAATTATTTGGGGGATAACTAACCAAGATCTGACTGAATGGTCCCATTTTCATGATGTTTTGGAATTGTTCATACATATCTCTTAATGTAAATTGACCTGAAGCACAACAAAAGAAAAGTTAGCAGAAGTCACACTAGCATTTTGGTCTTACTCTCCTTTTCCAGTTATTCTTTGTATTCATAAGGTAAATACTATAGTACATAGATAAGTAGATAAATAAACCCCTTCACTACTAATATGGCTAAACAGTTTCAGATGGCACATGCTGAACTATTAAGCTAGTTACTCTGCAATTGTAGTCTGACAGGCTTATCATTTGAAAAATACAACCCAATTTACTTGGCTGCCACATTTACTAGAGAAAGAATAACCTTTCTTCACTGTGCACATAAACAAGCTGTTTGTATCTACACACAGTACAAATTAACTCAGTGGTCTCCATTGCAGAGAACCTGCCACAGTCAGGTCACCGTTATTAAGACCTTGGGAATAACTTACCATGTTTTAGCTTTTCTATGAGTGCTTCGTTATCATCCAACTTTAACTCATTTACTTTATCTATCAATCCTTCAATATCACCCATACCTGGATAAAGAAAACAGATCTGAAATTAGCATTAAAAAGATTACACTTTGACTTTTTGTTATCCAATTCTAAGTGTCTTTTAAGCACAGTTGTACACAGGACATACCAAGCAGCTTGCTGATGAAAGGCTGTGTTTTAAAGGGTTCAAAGTCATCTATGTGCTCGCCAGTTCCAATAAAAATAATAGGACTCTTTGTGGCAGCAACTCTGCAATAAAATATATGTCATGAAATGACCTCTCAAACACCATCCATCTTTTGTACTATAATCAGCTAGGCATCATCAACACTATGCATTCTGTCTGAAGTATCTGCCTTACTCCTCAAACTATTAATGAAAAAAACACCCAGCACTTGGATGTTTAGCTCAGAGTAGTTATAAAGATTTTTCTCTAAATAGTACTTTACAAAATACAAACTCTGTTTGGAAAAAATCATCAGCAGAAACAGAAGTTGCTAATTTTCATTGCCGAGTTTAAGAAACTTGAGCAGAAATAAAGAAAAAATAAATTATCTCCAATTTATCCTAATACTGGAATATTACTGATACATACACCGATACTAATGATAATGCTGTCAGATGACTGGCATTGATTACAATTTCTTCAAGGTACCTCATACAAAAGACAATCTCATTTTCAACACAGGAAGAAGCTCAGACAGACAGAAGAAAACTCAGAACCTTTCCACCGCACTGGCACTAGCTTTTAGTAAAACCCCATTTCCAGTCCACAGACAGTACAGAACAAACACAGCACACTAAACGCACACAAGCACGTGACAAATCAAACAAGAGCAAAGTGAGAATACCAAAAAGCTTAGTATTATGCTATAACATTATGCCATAAATAAAGCAAAATAAATATGGCAATTTAAGAACTCCAACACTTCAAATCAAAGACAGGCAGGGATTTAGCAAGTCCCGGTTAGTTACTTTTGACTGTTTTGACAAAACATCTCAGCTCCAAACAAGCTTTATCATTGAAAGGCAGTTGGAACAATCATTTATGGCTGAAGATAAAATGTAACATTTTCTGGTTGGTATTCTGCCAAGATGCAGCATATGGGAAGTCCACCAAGAATTGAATTTGGATAAGTAAGACTGCAGACAGCTTTTCACCAAGTTTCTGGACACTGCCAATCCAGAAGTTTGATTTGCATTATAGTTCTAGGGTCACTAGATATGAAGAGGTACAGTTTCTCCCCTTTTGGAAAAAAAACCTCCTGAGATGTAAAACTGTTAATGTAAGTTGTATCTATTGAGCCCAAATTTATCTTTCTGGAAAAATGCCTAATATACAATATGCAATCAATATTGCTTGATGCTAATTTAAAAGTCTGACCTGTGACAATACAAACTACTGTACTGAAAATACACAATATCATCGGATCCTGATGTTAAATATCAATAGGTATTGATATCCAACACAAGAAGGATAAGAATCTAAGTGTGACTGACTTAGATTCTGTGCAGAGTGAGAGTGACACTTCCACAGGACAGGTTTCTGTGAGGCACTAATGCATTTTATGGCTGGCTGTGCACGGCCAGATGTTGGACACATTATAGCACAGTACTTACGCACTAAGAGCTCCACCTCCTTTGGCATGTCCGTCAAGCTTAGTAACAATAACAGAAGCCACATCTACTTTGTCTTTGAAAGCTTTAGCTTGAGCTTCACAAGCTTGGCCAATGGAAGCATCCATCACATAAACAATGTTATCTGGTTGCTAGGAGAAATGAGATACATAAAATAATAATTTCCTGCTTTAATAAACAATGTTCATGCATCATTATTATTATGATGTAGGTTCAGTAGCAGAACTTACTGCAATAACAGTATATAAGAGCTGTATGCTAGAGTTTAAAACAGAACCACTGTTTTATGAACAGTATTATCTAAGGACCATTTAAAAAATTCTGATGCTTTATGACTATATAAATTATCTACAACACAAAACATTACCATTTAATAGGTTTGTGCTTATTAGTTATGATTCAAGTGATTTTAGCCAGTATCTTGAGCCAATAAGATAATTAGTACCTAAAAGCAATTAATAGCTAACATCTTCCATTTGGTTTTACATGCAGATATTTAAGACATCCATTCCTCTAAAAATAAGTTAGCCATTAGCAGGAATTGTGTGGGAAGTGTCATATTGTCATGCAAGGCCACAGAATCAAACAAATAGCCAGACTTTTTAAACCCATAGGAACAACAGCTTCATTTACATATCAAAACAGTTGAAAGTTATCCAGTCATCTTCTCTGTTTCAGTGCAATTATTTGTGACAATCACAGAAAGTTTAGTATTCATAGTTAAAGGAAACCAGACCAGACTGGTTCTTTTATCTAGTTTTTCAATGCAAAGATCCTGAAAAGGAAAAGTTAAAGCCAGAATGGCAGTCTGCTCATACGCAAACATCCTTGAAGGGAAGAATAAAACTCAGAAAAAATAAAACTGTCACAAAACTAACAAGCACTGGTCATTCAACCCTTGCTTAATCGTATCTATTTGTAATTTCTAATATAACCTAGGAGTTAAAGCAAAATGCACATAGAACGTTAGGATAAAGATGAATCAACTGTCATCAAATGACTATGCCAAGTTACTGTCTTTCTCAAAACTACTCACTATGGCATTAGCAACTTGTAACATCTCTTCAAACAAAGAGTCTTCTTGTTTGTGACGTCCACTTGTATCAACAATGATTATTTCAAAGTTTTCATTCTTAAATTTCTCAACACCCTCTGAGGCAATTATTACAGGATCCATTTCTGTATAACTGATAAAAAAAGAGAAACAAAGAGACTCACAATTTCGTCACTTGACTATAAACTTAACTGTAAATCTATCTGGATTTCAAGAGGGAATTCCTCTTCTGTAAAGCAAACATTTGTTAAAAATATGTCTTCTTAATCCATTTACCCTTACTGCTCAGTGAACTGAAGCACAAAGACTGAAGTTTGTCTTACCTGCTGGAAGCTGCATTAAGTTCTACAACCCCCTCCCTCAAATAAGATTTAGCTGAGCCTCTGGACAGTTCACCTCCAGTGAAGCTTAGGGGAAAAATATTTACTGCTTTATAAAAGACACTTCAGGTCCACCCTGTCTCTATTTGATAATAAAAATTAAGCATCCAAAAATAATATCCTTTGATCTTTGAGCTACTTCCCCAAAATCTCGCCATGTCTGGTAAAAGTCTGTGAACATCAAGTACACCAATACATCAAGTAACCACTATAGGGACTTATTCCTGGACACCTGATCTCTTTGTACACTATTGTACCTGCTACTCCTGGCAGTATTACTGAACTGGGCAGAACTTTCATCTGATCAAAGCAAGTATTACTCAGAATATATTACTAAAATGAAAGCAATTAGGCAATGCTAGATGGGGTTTAGTGCAAAAATGTTCAATACAGAATAATTCATAATTGGAGTTGAATTGTTCTCCAGAGTGATTCTGAAAGATGCTTACCTCCCATAAAAGGGAATTCTTGCTTTTGTGGCATTCTGCTTTAACTGGTCAAAAGCACCTGTAAGACAGATACAGTCAAGGGACTACTTATGAAAATCTTCAAATATTATACATAGAGAACTACATCATTAAAGTCTGTGTTACCTGCTCTGTAAGTGTCTGCACATATTAAACAAGTCTTCCAGCCTTTCCTCTGATAGAAGTATGCTAACTGTGAAATGAAACCCAAAACAAGTAGTTACACCAAAGTCCCACTGACATGACAATTCTAACATCTTGAAGTCACACACAGAGGACACAAACTCAATCCACAAAGTAAGACTCTTCACTGGTAGCATGGCCATTATTTAGAAAAGCACATTTATACGAAAAGCGTATTTATATTATATATAAATGATTATTAATGGCAAGATGAGAACACTCCGCTTCTGATTTCCATTTCTTGAAATGACAATTTCTAGGAATGACTACAAATAACCTAAGTTCCCATTTTACTAACTCCTGAATTCTTCTTAGTGTTAATACTACAGATTGGACTAGCATGTAGAAACTACCCAAAGCAATACTTCAATATCAAGTACCATAATGGCTACAACTTGTACTGCTCTATGTTTCTGTACTTCCAGAGGAACAAAGGTATTTCCATTGAAAGGACATGTTTTAAAGCAGTGGATAGAATCCTGAACCTTCCTACAACACTCAGCTGTGTACATTCACAAAACACTGACTGAAGACAAATGTCCAAAATAAAGTTCACCTACGTAAGGCCTAAGAAAGTCTTCAGAACTCAGAGCAGGCTAACCTGAATATTTCGCTATGTGTGAAAGGAGATGACAAAAAACAACAAAGATGTGTCTTTTTTCCACGGGATAATTTCTCCTCAGAACTTGGAATGTATCAAGCTCTGTCTTGGTGTGAACAATGAGTGAATCAAGAGCTTACGGTTTAAGATAAACGTGCAGATTAGTGAGGGTGATGCTGTTGTGGGTGCTTGTTACAGGCCACCTGATCAGAAGGAGAAAGCAGATGAGGCCTTCTACAGGCAGCTTGAAGCAGCCTCAAAGTCTCAGGCCCTGGTTCTTGTGGGGGACTTTAACTACCCTGACATCTGCTGGAGAAGCAACACAGTGAACACAAACAGTCCAGGAGATTCCTGGAAAATGGAAAGCAGAGATTACAACTTCCTGTCACAGGTAGTGGAGGATCCCACAAGGAACGGTGTGCTGTTTAACCTTACACTAAACAAACAGAGAAGACCTTGTTGCAGATGAGAAGATATATTGATTCAGAGCATTCTTTTCTTAGCCTTCAAAAATACAAATGCAAATTTCCTCAATTAATCTGGGGCCGGAAGAGGTTTCACATCACCAACTTACACCTAACCAAGGTATCTAATACAAAGGCCAAATTCCATTGTTTTTTCTAAATAAGTAAGGGAATGCAAATCCATTCTTAATATTAGTCTTAAACCTAGAAAGTGAACTGCAATGTTGGGGTTTAAGTCCACCAAGTACAAGGACAAACAGAAAGACTTTCTTATAGGGTATTGTTTCATCAAGAGTTCAGTTTAAAAATTTTTGAAGGCAGTCCTACAAGCAATAAATTGCCCCAAAAGAATATTACTTCCAACATTCATTTCATCTCAGAAACTCCTCTGCAAACGTATCTCTACATGGTAGTGAGTCAGAACTTTCCTACTAACAAAACCAGCACAGATCTCTACCTAAGGAGTCCAATGACCACTAGCTTCCCAAGGCAAAAAAAAACCCCCAACAAACAAACCAAAAGCCATGCAAAGAGATCCACTGCATGTTACCTTTGAACAAGTTGTAGTTTTACCACTTCCTTGCAAACCAACAAACATTATAATATTCTGTTTTCCTTTGGTAGGTGTCCATGCCTTGACTCCAGGATCTACAAGCTAAAGAACAAAGAGTAACATAGGTAGCAGAACCAAATTTCAGAAGTACAGAACAGTTGGTGTCACAGTCATGCTAGGGGCCCGGTTTCATATTCAAAGGAGAAAAACAGTTTTTGCACATTCTCAACTTAACTTGGCTTAGATTTTTGCTGATTTACAGTGAACAGCAAGAGCCCTTACAAGATATCTAAGATATTTAGTATATAATATTCTGCAACAATAACAGTGCTGATTTTTTCCTAATACCAAGCACAGTCAGGATGGCCTGTATATATGGCACAAGGATTTAACAGCCAACACAGAAAGGTGACCTTCACCCTTCTTGTCATTGCTCAGGATGGGCTTTTCCAGTGAGAATCCTACAACACAGAAGGCTTTTTAGGGTTGCTGCCTCACTTGTGGAATGAGTAGAAGGTACATACATTCCTGAGAGCCACCGTATGTCTGGGCACAGACTACAGAAGAAGAAATGACTACACTGGTAATTAGAAAGAGGGCAGAATACAGATACCAAAGTCCTGATTTGACCAAGCAGGCACATTAATGAGAAACGTTGCATTGAGCTGCTGGGTTGTTACTTACTCTTCTACAGGCTTCTAAGTAGTCTGAACATTAAGGATAGCAAAGCTGTGTTCTGGGACAACCAAAGACAGTCCAGAAATGAGCAGTAATTTACTCTTGTCTTTACATGTCAATTGAACTCAAAGCTTAAACTGAAGTTAGTTTGAGAAATGCCCAGCATGGAGTTTCAAACAGAACACTACTGTTTGCAATAGTAAGAAGCCTCACAGCAGAAAGCATAACTGCAGGTACCACATAACCACCTAAAAGCTTGACTTGCTACTGCACTACTTCAAGCCCAGACTGAACAAGGAAAGTGATGCAAGAAGAATTTTACCTTAACAAGCTCTTTAAAGACTGCATGCTGGATCATTTTTCTTTTGTTAAGCCCAGATGCCATTTCTTCAAGATCAATTGCAGACCTGAGTTTAAAAAAAGCATGAAACATTAGCATAACTTAAAGCATCACTTGAACTTAGTTTTTTGCAACTGCAACCACACCCTGATTTGTTCTGAGTTTTCAGATAGGATGTACTTAAGAAATGACATGCACTGGAGACATGCAGAGGACAAAAGCAGGTTTCTCAAATGCATCTTTCAGACTTGCATGTACTTAAACTACATCTGAAAACAGGCAAGGTAACAGTGCTAGTCACATACACAGATCTATTTATAGCCAGCACAGAACATGTGAAGATGATGTGTCCATGAAACAATGAAGAACTTGTTTATCAGACGACTCAACTGATGACAGCAACAGGTTTTTGAAACAAGCCTGTAACAGCAATAAATGGCTAAATCTGACCGAAGACTTTTGATGGAACTGGCTAAACATTTAGTTAAAACAGCTGTTTTCCTGTTAAAAGAAAACCATGTGTGCCTAAAAATATCCCAACATATTAAATTATAAATTAGGTGTTTTTTGTAACTTCAAATTACAACTTTTACAAATATCAAAAGTTAAATGCATTTTGATTATTTCACTTACTTGACATTTTCTCTGAGTTGTTTCACAAGTTTGATATTAACATCAGCTTCCAGTAATGCTGTACATACTTCTTTTAACATGGCATTTAAAACCTTTGGAATACAAAAGAAAAATCAGAAAAATTGTTTACAATATGCAGAGATGAACTAGGCCACTATTAGGTCAAAATAAGAATGTAGAAGTCTATTTATGATATAACCATGGCTTTCACAAATTAAATGCATGTAGTCTCATCATTAAATTGACTGTCACAAAAAAGTCTGTGCATTTTTTCCTATGCACAATTTAAATCTGAAAGGGAAGGGTTCTCAGTTGTAACAACTGCACACTATATAACACTAACACAAAACACTTCCTACTGTGTTATGGCCAACAGCTCATATGGCAGCAAGACTTCCTGAACTCCCCTCTGAGTACTCCTTAAAGAGTACACCAGAACAATCTTGGATCACAACACCATTTCTGTAAGTAACAGCATTCCTTAGCTAAAGATGGACACCCTGTTACCTGCATTTTCAGAAACTGGACTGCTGCTCTGATTGTATGCCTTTTAGGCAAGCAGGTGCCTCAGTTAGAAACCCTGTTTGTTCTGAGTTTTCAATGTCTTGAACAGATTTTTTTTTTTCTGAAAGTAACACCTGCATAAATGGCCTAATTTTCACATCTTGAGCTATTGCAGGAAAAAAAAAAATCCATTGCTGAAAAAATGCGGTTGCATTTGATTCAATTAAGGATTTTTTGTCTCTCAGCAGAACATACATTAAATAATTTTCTCTACACCAGTTCTAACCCTACAGCTCTCAATGAACATATTTTTTTAGTTACTTTAAGCCACCTGTCTTTCCACCTGAAAAGAGTTTCTAGCAATCTGTGTACTCAGAGACACTTTGAAATCATCATATTAGTTAGTTTCCCATCTTGCATTGAACTCCTATGACAGAACACACCGAGTTCTAATTTCAAACTCTTAATTACAGAAAGTACAGACCATACTAAGCCGAACAAACTTCCAGAACCACACACTGGCTTGAATATAAAGGCAGCAAATGCAACACATTCCTCACATTTCAGACAGCAAAGCTTACACTTGTTCCCCATTTCAGCTTCTAGCAGATAGTACACATCTCCATAGTCTGCCTGCGCACACACGTAAATCAGAGCAGGTACCGACCTTCCATCCAAACTTAGGTACACATTGCCTCCACAGAACACCATCTCCCCAAGTACCCTTTGACCATGGGACCCTCTATGTCTGAGGTGATGACCAATGTATAAATCTAGTTTTAAGTTCTGGCAGTACTGGCAGGGGTTAAAACCTCTAGTAGATATTTTACTTGAAGAAAACAAAAAAAGTCTAGGGAGCCCACTTCAAGCCTCTCATCAGTCTTTGAGAACTCTTTCTCAGAACTTTTCCAGTGTTGGTGCCATCAAATTTGTACACTACATACCTCTTCATTGATAATGGTAGCATTGCTCAGCGAGCGCAATGCTGAAGTTATTTTTCTTCCAAGATCTGCCAGAACCATTTTGGCGGCTTCAAGTACAACTCAGAAGGATCTGGAAAACAAAATTTAAAAATAAAATTTTAAAGTAGTTGAATCTATGCCTTCACAAATTAATTATTCAAGTAACTTTGGGGTAAGAATCCTGCTTTGTACTCCAGAAAGTGCACAAGTTTTACTTTTTACAGTTATTTTTAGGAAATATTGGCCTAAGTTAATTTTAGGCAATCCTGATGGCCTACTTAATAAGAGAGATACCACACTTCAGTTAGGAAGGATTTCGCTGTGTAGAATAAATGTGCATTGAATTCACCATGAAAAAACCCCCAAAACAGTCCAGATAGATTTCCAGAAAGAATGCCAACTTCTTTTCATCCTCTTATCAGCAATATGCTACATGACAGAATAAAATAAAGCAGAATAGCCTAGAAACTCTGCATCCTGCAAAGACAGTACGACCAGAAGCAAAATATTTTGCTAGCAAAGTTCAACATTATTTATCGGTTGCGTTTTATCCAGTTTTTACTAAATCAAATGGAATTTCCCATTTCAGTAACCCTACAAATGTGCTTGCATTTTAATAAGCAAAATTCATTTGTAGTTTTTAATCACTGTATTGGAAAAACAGACTATTTTTGTTCACTAGAAACACAAATCTCATATATAAGCCTAAAACATACCATAACTTACACTTAGGAAACCATAAAAGTTAATTTCTGAAGGGTCCACATTCTAGTCAACATGCTAAACCACTCCACCCCCTATATCAGGTAGCAAGATAATCAACACATGGTAGAATTAGCAATCTAAAATTATGAATAAAGGCAATCCAAATTTTGTAACACCACAGCTACTGCTGAAATGGAGCACTGCTAATACTTCTTGTTTATCTTCCATTTTCAGTGTTGCTGTGTTGTACTCATCTGAAACTACTTCCTTGCTGATAGCCCAAATCAGAATCTCACATTTGAGCTCCTCCTTTCAGAACTGAAAGCCAAATTCTCACTAACGGGAGCCTCTGTAATCAAATCAGAGAGTTTCAAAGATTTTTGGGACCTCCCCCTGCCTCAAAGAGGAAGAAAGCAGAGAAGAAAGGCCAGTCCATTTATTGAAATGAAGAATGCACCACTAGCTACAAGCTGATTTTATTTAAGAGAGAGGATCCAACGTGGCTAACAAAGCAGCTCACTGTATACACACCTTGAGATTTTTCAGCTGCACAAACCCCAAAAAGCACACTTTAAAGTGTATTTATAAAAAATAAAAGATTTATTCCAAAAGAGCTAAAGCAGGGCACCCATGTAAGCCGACCTCCAGATTGCTTTGTCTAATTGAGAGTTACTATTGTTACCAACTTGCTAGGCTAAACCAGCAACAAAACCCCCAAAACAACTGCCAGTCTAAACCACGCTCCCCTGATACTGAGGTCACAATGCAGAACAACATCTCCAGGAGCTTCAGAAGATGTAGGATAAATAAATCCCATGTAAGTGCAGGAGTTGGGTATGGCAAATGACAAATATATTTACACATTTCAGATTTAAGGTGCATTGAATACACAAGCAATGATATCCATTAAAATGCCATTTCCTAAGGAACTCTGCCAGTAGAGTATTTGCAAACCAATACACTAATAGAAATTGACATCTATCTTCCTACATCGATGGAAGGGGACTGCTACATATTATCTGAAGTGGTAAAACTCCAAGGTTTCCTTACAAGTCACGTTATTGCAGAGCAATTCTAAAAAATCATTTTCACCAATAGGTTCTACCAAACACTCTCAGCAAAACAAATGTTCAAAATGTTTTCCAGGTCTTTTTTTGTGAAAATCACAATATGTAAGAAAAAACCAGAACTGCAAACCTTTAAAAATAGCACTGCAACTCACTAAGCTTTGAGCTGCTAAAATGGCAACCAATGACAAAACTTAACTATAATACTCGGATATATTAGCTAAGAAATGTGATAGGATGACCAACACATAGAAGTAATGTGATTACTCAATATTTAAAATTAATTTCCAGAGTTCTACAGATCTCCAAACACAGAAGGTTAATTATGTTTAATAAATGAATTTTTCCTCTGCAGAATTCCAAAAGCTTCTTTGGACAGCCTTACAACAGGAATAACTGAAATCCTTTCCTAAGAAGATGAATTTAAGCATTTTCATATAAACTGCTCTCGCTATCACATTAAAAAATCATAAGCCATCAGAATTTCTAAGGGCTGCCAAATAGAGGAATTAATAGAATTTGTGACACAGTCCATCCAAGTCAAGAGCCACACTCCAGACAAAAATGTTTTAGCAGGTAGTCAGCTTGGGTTGGCAGATTGCCAGAAGGGCATTAGCAGTAACTGCAGAATATGTATGTGCCGAGCAGCTGTACTTCTGGAGAGTACATCTTGAACGCAGCACCCCACAAACACACCGAGCAGGGCTAAACCCCGCCGGGCCCCCAGGACGCAGCCAGGCTGCCTGGAGCACGCCTGGGGCTGAGCAAGACCACCAGCCCTGCGCAGTCTGAGCCCCCTCCACCAGCAGCAGCCCGGGCACCTCCACACTGAGCTCCCGGGCCACCGTGCTGCTGCAGTCCCGAGAGCTCTGTGCTTCAGCCATTAGCGGGCATTCCAGAGACGGAGGAGCAGCAGAAATAGCGGATGTCTTACTATGGCAGAGCAAACCAGCAGTGAAGCAACTCTGAAGAGACAGACTGCCCGCCCACCCAGCATAAACTCCAACTAAATCCATCTAGCTAAACTAACAATACTCTATCGCAGGGCATTTTGAAAAAAATACAGGCTTAACAGGTAACAGCAGTTTAAACAGCTGTTTTAAAAGACAGCAGCTGTTAAAAAAGATAACAAGCAAAAGAACACTTAAAAAATTGTACAATAAACTCGTACTACATATGCACACACACGGATTAAGACCAACTGCAAGTCTAACTCTGTTAGAAGCGAATGCTTCACGGGTGGGAATACTCTAAGCTGTCACAGCTACGCTCAACCTTACGAGTTTCCACTTTCTAAAATTACCCGGCTGACGACGGGAAGGCGCCCCCAAGGCAGCAGCAGAGAATGGCTGTCTCGCTTATGGCCCAACGCCCTCGTTTTTACGGGAAAAATGAAAAAGGCAGAGCCTGGTATATGTACCCGGCCGCTGTCTTTCCCCCGAGTACCCAGGGTTGGCCACGGGCAGCGGGCGGACACCGGCTGGCGAGTCTCGTCCCGGTGCTGTGGACAGCGGCGGCTGGCTTCGGGAGGCCCAGAACTGCCCTCCCGGAGCCCCGGCGGACTGAGGGCCCTGCCGCCTATCACCGGGCTCAGCACCGGAGAAGGCACCGGTGCCTTCTCCTTCCCCACCGGGACTAGGCCGGGGCCCCTCCGCCTCACGAGAAACCACCACGGATCGCGGTCCCGCTTACGGAGCAGCTGTGGCGGCAGTGCGAGCACTCACCGGGAGCGCGGCGCGGGGCCCGCGGGCGGAGCCGTGCTCAGCCCAGCCCGCCAAGGCGAGGCCGCCCAGCGAGACTCCGCTGGAAGCGCGAGGAGTCGCGGCCGCCGCCGACCAAGGAAACGTCAGCACTGGCCGTCGCCCCACAGGCCCCCGTTGGCTTCCGTTTCCGGGACGCGCGGGGGCCCTCTGCATTCGTAAGGTGGCACCGCGCTAACGTTCCACCCGCATCCGGCGCGGCACCGGCGGGCATTGCGCCGCCTTAAGGCCGGGCGGGCGGTGCGGTAGCGGGCGGGGCAGGGGGCGGAGCTCCTTCTCCGCGGCGGCGCCGTCAGCGGGGGGCGGGGCCAGGCGCGGCGTCACCCGGCAGAGCGAGCACGCGCCGGCAGAGGGCTCCGTGGGGCGGGATCGAGCATGCGCGAAGGGCCCCTTCCGGTCGGTGCCGCCCTTCCGCATGCGCACGTGCGGATAGCGGGCGGGTGGGCACGCGGGGGGCGGGGCTTCTCCCGGGGCACGCACGTGCGTGAGGCGGCGCGCGTGGCGCCCCCCCGCGGCGGCGGCGCGATGGAGCTGGAGGCGGCGCGGCGCGCGGTGCTGGCGGCGGTGCGGGGCACGCGCGCCGCCGACCTGCCGCGCCTGCTGCACTGGATGCGCAACACCCGTAAGCGCCGCGCGGGGCCGCGCCCGCACCGCGCCGCGCAGCGCAGCGCCCCTGGCTCGGCACACGCGCCCTCGGCCCCGCCGGCCGTCGGGGCGAACGCGGTGCGGCCGCCAGGGCCGGGGGGCGGGGAGCGGACCCTGGGCAGCGTGCACGGGCCGGGGCGCCGTCCCCTTCCGGGGGCACGCGGCGGGCAGGGTACCGGTGGGTACCGGCCTGGCGGCTCGGCCGGGCTGCGGCCCTCGGGGAGGCCGGAGCGGAGCGCGGCCGGTGCCTCCCGCCCTGCCCGGCTCCGATCCGGGCCGGCCGGGTGCCGGGTCAGCGCCCGGCAGCAGGACGGGCTGCGGGGTGACCCTCAAACCCCGAGGCGCTACAGGTGGCGCGGAGCCACCCTGCTCCTGCCGCACCGAGACGGCTTTGGGTATTAGGCTTGCTCTTGTTCAGCTTCACGCGTGTTCGCAGCAGCCTTTCAGAAGTTTGGAAATAGCGCCTTGAGCTAATTTACAAACTCGGTGTTACCTTAAGTTAACATAGCTTTGTGTTTACTCTCTTGTTTATGCCTGGATGTAATTTCATCGGTGTGCTGCAGTCAAGCATTTTGCGGCAGATGAAGAAAGGAAATATGGGTCAGTGCAAAAGCTGTAAATTTGCAACTGAACCCAAAGGATGACACGGAAAACCTCAACACTGGTAGTACATTAAAGCTGTAGTCTCATAAGTGCCATGCTGAATAAAGTCTAAACCCTGCTTAGTCTCAGGGTAATGCATTTTTCCATTGCAGATAGGAATCTGGAAGACCCCTTCCAGTCTTGTGATCCAGGCTCAAGCATCCAGTATGTGTGTGTCCTGTTTATTAATGAATGTCTCCTGGGATGGTAAGCCTGCCCGGATGATCATGTGCTCGGTGAAATTTATCATGTGATACAGTACTTCCCCAAGTCATGCCCTGCTCTTTGGGTTACGCTTCTTCTTTGGGTCTTTGTTCCAGCACGCCCACTTCAGGGTGAAAACAGCTTCCTAAGCCAACACGTAGGGACCGTGGCACAACGGCCGGCTCTGACACCAAGAAATTGTCCAGCTGTCTAGCTACTTGGAACTGCTAACTCACTGTTGCCCTGTGATTTGCAGCTCCCACAGTCAGATGTAGAGGCAGGACAGATCCTTCTCAGGTGGAGCAGGCCCTCTGGTGGTTTTCTGGGAAGTGAACCAGCTGGGAGCAGCGTTTACTGTCCGTGACAGGCTTGCAGCCCTCCCACCCAAACTTTTGTAGGAGAGACATTGCCAAATGTTCCAGAGCATCTGGGAGTCAGCCTTCATGACTAGAGCAGAGACGGGCTTCCCTAGAACTTGAAGGCTGAATTTTGATGGAAGTAGTTAGTGTTAATTGAAGTTAAACATTCTTATTTTCTTTGTGTGTATGTACACATACATATGTGTTCGTATATATCTACACATGCGTATTCTGCATGTGCGTATAGACATAATGCTAGAGCAATCTGCTATAAACAATACTGCATCCTTCCATTTTTGAGGTCTTGTCTGGACACAGTAGCTTCCTAAACAGTCCTTGGGTTACTGGAAATAATCTTGTTAGAAGTGGTTTTCTTCTATCCCATATGCTCTAATATAAAAATCTCATTGAATTTCACATGCAATTATTCATATTGCTTATTCACTTAACATAAATCATCACAGCTCCTATGCACTATATTAGTTAGTGTGGTGTGCATGTATGGCTTTCTCAGCTGACTCCTTTACAAACAGAGTAAAGCACATGGGAGCTTACTAGTGAAACTTGAAAATGCTGAACTGTTTCAGTTAGGAAACTAATACTGTTTTCTCTGTTTCAGTTCTATGATCATGTTTTACTTCTGCCATAGGAATTTTTAGCCAATGGAATAGTTTATGTAGACTCCAAAATTCTTTTTCAGTGAATACAGTTAATTTTTTTTTTATGTTACAGCTTTCAAAACTTACCATAGATGGCTTCTGTGAAAGATAATATGCTATGGTTACTAGCCTTTGTTGGATTATGATATCTCATATTTTTTCTCAATTTTAATGGTCTAGCTTTTTGCCTAGGTCTTTCAGTGAAAGGATACATAAATTCTTGGCTCATATTTGCTCTTCATAATTAAGATACAACCTAATGAGTAGGTTAGGTTCCAAATATTGAACTACATTGTATATGGTACATTTGAGCAATCTGTGTCCTTCTAGCTTTATACTCTTCACATCAGCAGTGATTGCTGCTGCTTCACTGTGTGCATCATCTTTAAACATAATTATCTTTACAGTTGCCATTCAATGGCTTTTCAGCTCCTATGCTGCACATCAGAGGACAAGGCAATCAGGATCAAGCAGCTGAAGTAATAAATATAATTTCATCTCTGTAGTCTCCTTGTCTGACCATCTTCAGAATCTTCTTTGGTCTAGGATTCTTTGCTTACAGGCTTGTGCTCTGATAATATATTACGCTAATTTTCAAAAAACTGCTCATTGTTCATATTGTGGCTGGATGTTATTAATATTCAGAGAAAGCAAGTTGTACTTTCGACATCTGCATCCTTGACATTTGCTTACACTTTGTGATTGTATTTTTTGAAGTGCTGATGCAGTGTAGGACTGTAGGCAACTATACTTGTTCCAAGGTGTGTCATTTAGAATGTGTGACTTAGGCTAATCTTATTTCCTGATTTCCACATTTGTGAAGAAATTTAGAGCCTATAGAATTTGGTCTCATGCTAATGCTTCTAGAAGTTACCAGTGGAAAAATATTAATGTTTACCCAATTCTTGTGCTCTTTTGAGGTGCTGTAGTCTCCATTTCTGACATATGTATATGTTTACATGTAGATAAATGGTGAAAGAGTGGAAATTAGAAAGCTTTATGCCTATGTGTAAAAACTTCATTGTTAAACAATCAAGGTATGTTTCACTGCCTCTTTGGGTCATTAACCTGTTCCTGTTTTTCTGATCTCTTTTGTCTGAATGATTGTGTCTTGTTTTATTTCTAGCTTTCACCCTGATGAGTACAGGACTAGAGTACAAGATAATATCTCTCCCTTACTGGTTTTATTTTCTTGCAGCATTGGACAGTAAGTGAGCAGAGGCATTTGTCCTGCAGGTCACATTCCTTTAGTCTTCTTGCATTTTCCTCAGAGATGGAAATATTTTGTGTGAGGTCCCCAGCACTCATGATGATGCTTTTCTTTGTATTGTTTCCGTGAGCTGCTTCTGTGGCTGCAAACTAGCAGTAACTTTTAGTGTGGCTTTTTTTATTTTTTTCCCCCTCAGAATTGTTGCATTTGAGTGATTATACTGTCCATTTTAATACCTAGATAGGCTGTGATAATAATAATAAATAGTGCTTGGACTGAGGATAGTGAGGAGCTGGTCGAGGTTTCTGTTGCTGTACCCTGAATACAACTAGGGAATGTGGTGTTCTCTCTGTGCAGAGAGGACTGTTTTATGGCAGATGTAAAAAGTTACCAGATCTCTGTGCCATGCAAAAATAAAAGCTTAGTCTTTGGTGATACAGATGTAGGAAGGAAACAAACCTCTGATGAACAAAAGAAGAAAAAAAGAGGTAGGGATTGGGAGATAATATTCTGAATGAGAACCAGGATAGGATAAATGGAAACAAAAATGGTATCCCTGCAAACAAACTTTCTCTCTGGTGTGTCAGTTCCCTGCCTTCTCCTCCTGTATCCCATTCCTGTTTCTGTCAAGATGGTGAGTTTATAGTTTTACCTCCATCTGAGTAGTACTGGGCATGAATCCAGCGTTAGCTGTAATCAGGCTTTTTCCTTCTTCATGCCTCTCTCTGAATTAAAGTGTACTTGCATCCTTTAAGTCCTGCGTAAAGTGGTTGAAGTTTAGGATTAGTGTTGTTGTAAAGACAGCCTTATTTATTACTGTAACTTGGTTGGTGTTTTCTGACTCACACACTGAATGCATGAAATTCTATCGAGAAATTTCCATGGAAGGTATAAATTGATTTATAGTAAAGTGAGTTGGCTTACCTAAAATAAAGCCTTACATATCTTGAACTGAAAGAACCTTGAACATGTTCTCGCTCCAATGATTTCTGAGTAACCTCCCTTAGTAATTATGGGAATGTAAGTGCAGGAAAGATTCTATTTGTTTTTTCTTTGTATGAATGTGGGGGTTTTTTTGTATTGAGAATTTTAGAAATTCCAAATCTTTATGTATGATGGAAGAAGACGTTACTGTTTTAAAGCAGCTGCTTAGCAACTCTGCTTGGCTGTTTCACAATCACCCAGCTCTTCCCACACACTGCAGTGGAATGTACGTCATTTCAGGGTGACTCGCATTCCAGCTTTTCATTTGAGTCCGTCTTAGATCTTAAAAAAAAATTAAATAATAAGAGTTGGAAAAAAGAACAGGAACCTTTGGTGCCTTAACTTTTTTATAATAGGATGATTAATGCTTTAATATCCTTTTGCAATAACCATGTTCCAGAAGTTCCGGCTAAGGAAACCTGGGTGAAGCCCAAGAGCTAATTCGAACCACTTGGGGAAACCCCCCTGACAATCCCCCTCAGATGGGTCCCAGCATTTGATGTATAGCTGGGGCATATTCCTACTTGAACCTCCACTGCCCAAACTTCTAAAATTTTCAGTAGCAGAAAAGGTTGCATTTGGTAAGAATGAATGCTGGAGGAGATAACCAATAGATAGAATTGACTAAGCTATCTGTTTACATGAACAGGAACACAGGAATCAGGGGAAGTAAATACGGGAATCGGAATCTTGAGTTTGAGATTGAAGTCACCAAACCACTCTACCTAGTGGCAACTAGTGAATGCTTTTGCTGTACTTAGCACTTAAATGCAGATTACAAAGCCTGTCTCTCAGTCAATGTCAGTGAAGAACAGATAAGATGGTAAGACCCTTTATGCCTCTTGTGTTCTGTCATGGGGTCTAAGATGGAGATATTTTTCCATCAGGGCTAAAACTTACTGATGATACTAACTTCTGAATTTTTTTCAGTTCATGTAACAGTGTAATAAAACACTCTTACAAACCTTTTCCAATCTATGCATTTCCTGAGAAACTTTAAAATATGAAGCTAAGATTTCAAACTGATATACTGGTCTGAATTGCTGATTGTTCCTACAGCATTCAAAATACTCAAAATCAAGAGTATTACTCAAAATAGCAATTGAATAATAATCATTGCAAATCTCCTAATTTAAGACTAAACAACCTATAATGAAGTACTTTTTTTTTTTTTTTTTTTTTTTTTTTTTTTTTTTTTTTTTTTTTTTTTTTTGTGGATTCACTTGTACTGGGAGCAAACCAACTTTTTAAGAGGTTGGTGGTCTTGTGATTTGAAAGTTGAGGGCAGTCAGTGCTGTAAATTCAGGCTTTTAACAGGGAGGAGTATCTGATAAAATCAATCTAATTGATTATGAAGGATGTGCTACTTTTATACAGTGTTCTGCACACAGAGAAGAAACTTCTCATCATACTCGTAGGAGAAGACCAAATGTGTCCAACATTTTCTATCACGTACTTTATTATCTAGGAATTAGCATGTTCTCTTGACCTGCTAGGTAAA
This sequence comes from Hirundo rustica, assembly GCF_015227805.2. NCBI lineage: Eukaryota > Metazoa > Chordata > Aves > Passeriformes > Hirundinidae > Hirundo > Hirundo rustica. The sequence goes on from NC_053455.1 coordinate 25,672,628, forward strand.
GTTATCAGATGATAATTTTCACAAGACAAGAAGAGGAAACAGGATAAGAAAAACTTGATTCTTTAAATGTTTCCTTTCAGTCACTGCAGTTGGAACTAACGTGGAACGAGTACCTTTAAAAAGGATGAAAATATGGGTTTCTGGAATGGGACAAGTATAGTATGTGTTTTTGTGTTTGTGTGTATGTGAAAATTAATTTAGTACAAGGCTTCATATCCAAATTTGTAGAAGTGATTTGTTGAAGTAAAATATCCTTTCAGAAGAGATAAAAATAACGTTGTATTTTTATATTAGCAGGAATGGATTTATTTTTTTAAATTATACCGTACCACAAATCTTTTCCACTGTACTGTTTGATAAACTAAAGTGGGATGTTACCTATAATTGGATGAATCATCAGCTTTGGGAATTTGCATTAATTTCTTTTGTTGTGACAAGTAATACTGGTATGAGAGAGGTCTCAAGAATACCAAATACTTCTAAGTTGTTAGTCATTGAAACATAATATGGTAGGGAAAACTAGGTATTGTAAAACAGGTATGAGACTTACCTTGTTTAAAATTTAACTTCAAAGCTTCTTTCAATTAACCAATATAAAAGACTTTAACTAATAAAGTGAGCTCTGGTTACATTTCTGTTGGAAAAAGCTGGTTACTTTCTACCAGTAACTATGTATGCTTTGGGATAGAAATAATGTTTAGAGTTCCTTGATAGAGGTACTTCATATGCTGAGGTCACATATTGCTTCTCAAATTGTTTAGCCAAAAGGGCAGTACTAAAGTTTTGGGGATGTGGTGCATCCTCCTTGGCTTGGTTGTCCAGTGTTATGAAAACATGCTGAATTACTAAATTAAGTATTAAGTAACATGGTTATTAATTTTTGCTTTTCTCTACTGTTGGGTTGGTGTATATATATCTAGAAGACCATAAGGTGCTTGCTGCTATGGTTGCCTTTGCTAAATTCTCTTCTTTCCTCTTCTTTCCTCTTCTTTGTTGACATGTAATCTTCTGTTGTCATTTGGAAATTACATACTGTTCGTTTTCAATCCTGTATTTTGCAGTGCTGGGGTGTTCAGATGCTGGTGTGCTGGCGTAGCAGTGCTCTCTATCTGGTGTGAGGCTTTGTGATGTTTTCTTAGCTTGTGTAGAAAGGCTGACTAGCACCAGGGTGATAATGATGCTTTTTGCAATGTGTTAATTAAATTTTATAAATGCATGTTGAGTAAATCCAGTGGAACCGGTTTTTGAAGTAAAATACAAACACTACGCACTCAGACTTCCTCCATAAACAAATGATTGTGATTCATCTTGCAGTGTTTCATGAACTGTACATTTCTTTCCTGGTTAGTTGTCTGTTCAATGAACACAGGTTGGCTTGCACACTCTCCATTTCGTGTTGTACACATTTCATGTTTATAACAGGTACTAAAATTATATATAAAACAGTTTTCTATTTTTGTTTCTTCTTTGAAGATCCCTTTTAAAGCGATACTGAGATTCTCAAGAACGAACAATTTGTTAAACACAAGGGTGGAGTTGATAAAATTGTACCAGCAGAGATGCATATTTTCATATTTGGCACTGGTGTTTCCTACTTGATGGCAATCTACAAATATTTACATACTGCAAAAGTAAATGAGTTACTGTGGTAGCTGTTGCTGTTTCTTGCTTTGACAGGAAGGAGTCGATTCTCCGTGTCAGAGTTCAGTCACAGACTATACACACAGGTGTGGAGTGTTGCAGGCACAGCTTCTGCTGCAGCTGCCATTTTATCATGTCAGATGAAGTCTGTTCAGACCTCCTTCTCCTTTTTTGTACCTGCTTATTGTGCTTTAGAATGTTAACTGATCGTTAAAAAGGAGCATTTCCATTTGCCATTTATTTTTCAGTGTCTGTGCTTCAACAGTTTTTTTCTTTGAGCTGCGTGTGTGTTGTCCTTAGGACTTGTTTTGTACAGAGCATCCAAGAACTTGTGTGTGTCATACTTTGTTTCACAAGAAGGGATCAGAGAGACCTATGCAAGATGGTCAGTGTTGTGACAGGTATTGTACAGATTGAACTCAGTCAGGGCAGGGAAGGGATATTGTGGATCAGAAGAAGATGGATGTGCTACCTGTGTCCGGCTGAAGGTGTGTGTTTCTCTATCCTGGAGCTGGAACACTGAATAGTCTCGAGAGCTGTCCGTCACTAATGTTGGCCAGGGGAGGTCACCCAGGCCATGAGGGAGCAGAGCCTATTGACACACTAGATCTGGGAGGAAGAGAACTGAAGTTCTGTATTTGCAGTGTGATGTGTGTGGCTGGCCTGGCGGTCTAGGAACACTTCCTGTATTTCATTAAATGCTATATATGAATTCGATACTCCTAACAGGCACTATAACAGCTGGATGAGCTCTCTTGCATAGTAATAGTATTGTTTTAAAGCAAGTGCCAGATGTAGAGGCTTATTGCCCACAGGCACTGATCTGTTCAGCTGCTAATATCAGCTTTCTACTCTCTTGTTCTGTCTGTAGCACGAGTTTTCCCCTTGCTCCCTCAGATGTTATCTGCCTCAGCAAACTGGTGCCTTGGCACTTTTAGGGCATGTTGTGGTGCTGATGGTCTCAGTTAAGCTACAGTTAGATTTGCCCGCCTTCCCTTCCCATAATATCTGGGGTTACTTTATCCATAGAAATCTTCCCTGAGCTGATTGGAACAATCACTCTGCTTCTGGGATGTTCATAACAAATCTGCAAATTGTTGGATGGGCTGTGAGCTTAACAGGATGGGTGCTCATTAGAAGTTTCAAATTAAAATGCTGACAAGCTGGAGCTGCTGCATTGCACCTGTTGTGTTGGTGTTGCTGCTGTTGCAGCTGCTGCCTCTATCCCTCTTGTGTTCCTTGCTGCAAAGTGTGCATCTCTTTAGGAGCTGAGGTTCTGGAGAACCTAACTGTGAGCACTTTGGAGCAGTGAATTGCCTTCTTGAAGTATAACAACTGCAAATAGTAATGACCCATCAGGGCCTTGGAGTATTACTGCTGTTTAATAAATTATAAACCACATATAGCTTAAGTGAATACAGAGAATTTAAAGTTTCTGCTGCTTAATACAGGGGATTCAGGATTATCTATTAGGGTCTATTTTTGGACGTGTTGAAAGAGCCATTTACATTTGAACTCTTAAGAGAAGAGCATTCTGCACCAATGAATGATGGTTTGTTTAATCATATTGTTCTCACTACAGTGCTTAAGCAAAAACCATTTCAGAAGCATTTTGTACTTTAAAGGTTTGCAGGTTTCTGATTCCTATACTACCCTTAAAATTTCTCACTCTTTCTAGCATTTCCTGTGATCCACAGGAAAGATAAAACGTATTAGCACAGAGAAACTTGTAGTGTGTTCTGTAGATTTATTTTGAACCTGTTTGCCATCAAGCTTTTCTGTACTAATGCTCCCACCTGGAACAGCAGTGCTAGCCGACATTGCCTTTTTTTAAAACACCTGTAAAAGCTGTCAGGTTTTCTTTTTGTGAATGATACACGTACGTGTAAAAACCACAGCTGCTGCCCAACATGTTGGTAGTCTAAATAAAACAAGAAGCAAACTAGAGGGGGCAGGGAAGAGAGGACATACATGCCTGTTTTTAGATGTGACTTAATAGATGGGTTTGGTATATTTTTTCAGGATTAGAATAGTGGTTGCTCTTTGGTGGTGGTTGTCTTTCACAGGTATGTAGCTTTGACCTGAGATGTGCCTTTGTTTAGAACCAGTTCAACATCCTCAAGGCAGTGAGATGTCCAGACAAAATGGAATTTCATCTAGTCCTTCTTTTGAGGAAAACATAACAAGAAAAGAGCATACAGTAGATCTTGTGCTGAATGCCAGTTCAGAACATCATACTCTTAACATAAAATTGGGGTTATAAGCAAGATGTTGGCTGCAAGATGTGAAGAGTCTGGTAAGAGCAAATAAACCTTTAGCTGTAGTGTCTGGTTCTCAGTACTGCAGGTCAAAAAGGATGAGAGAGTCCAGGAGATCCAAAGGGAAGTGTTGAGAAACATCACACTCTAGGGGGGAAAAAAAAAAAAAAAAAAAAAAAAAAGGGAAAGATCTGGATAGGCAAATCCTGTTTTTTCTTGGAAAGAAGACTGATGTGACACATCTTAAGTCTTCAGGGAAGTGAACAGTTACTTTATAATGGAGAGAAAGAGAGTTTTCTATTTCCATTGTGAGTGGGGCAAATAATACTAAGTAGTGGCAGAGGAAATTAAATCAGTAATTAAGAAGGGTATTCCTTTCTAATATTAAGGGTAGGCAAGCACTGGAATAGATGGCTAAGGGTGGTTGTAGAGTCTCCAGTATTAACAATTATTTTTAAAGGAGCAGTTTGGAGAAGTAATGACATTTACTATTGATTGAGCCTTGGAAGAAGAAAGGATTAGTGCCTTCACATGGTTTTCTTCTCAATCTTTTTTCTAGATGTCTTTAAAAAAATGTGCTAATGTAGGAATATCCTGGAAAAATAGCAAAAATTTACAGCGTGGCTTTGCAAAAATGTATTGGTTTCATACATTCCTGTTTTCCTTCTCATTTGAAATATTTTGATAGTTTAGGTAATGTAAAATATATTGTGAGTTGAACTGTTGAACTGTGCATTATCCCTGAATTTTTGTAAGTTTATTAGAAAGATCATACATATAAAAAGAAACTTGTATTAAAAAAAAAAAGCCTGTATTCAGGCAACTATTGAGTTTTATAATTTCTCCAATAGTTCAAAAACATCTTTGATGTTTTTTTATATCTTAAGCTGAAACAGTATCACTTTTGTGGCAGCCCAGACCGTCATATGTGAGTTATAAATTTATAAATATGAAAATAATTTGAGATTTCAGAAAAGCAGTGCCTTTATTTTACGTGGCAGTTATTACAATCCAAATCTGTCATTGGCTGGAAAAGCTAACAAAGGCTGAAAAATGCGTACAAATAAAAAACCTTATCCATCTGGTGTTGTTTATGTCTAGCAACTGTATTGTACTGGTCATCACTTAGTCCACATGATCTGCATATGATTGTTCAGGAGGTTTTGTTTTTCTTGATTTATAGATGACTTTGATGAGCTTGTGGTGAGTAACAGTGATGTTGTGCTCAGAAATATCGCTGAAGATTTGCGGAATTGTTTACCCATCGAGGCAATGTTTACTTCGGAACATCAAGCTGTTCAGAAAGTAAGCTTATTGTTATGGTCTGCTTTTGCTGAACCACATCATTTATTCTGATACCATTTTTAGCAGTTGTTCATAATAGAGAATGAACATGGATTGAAGTATATGAAGTCTCAGTTTGGTTCTCAGGTCTGTTGCTCTATGTTTGCATTACTCCAAGAAAGTTTCTTCACAGTTTTTAGTACTTTGATCATGTGCTATTTCAGATAGCTTTCTTTCTGTGTGGTACGGCACCTGTCACAGTGATTCTTTAATGCCAGCTCCATAATAGACTCTAACAGCCCCCTTAAAGACAACAAGAACACAGGGCCAGTGTTTTGCTGTTGCCATAATGTGGGCAGCCCAGAGGTGATATCCAGCTCTTTTCAGATTCTGATGTCTCAGAAAGAGGTGGGCTGTGAGTCCTGTAGGAGGAGAGTGCACCTTTTCTACTTGAGCTGTCTGTATACAAGGGAAGTTAATGTATTTCCCAGAAAAGTGGTGTGTTCCTCTTCAGTGGGAAAAGTGGATTGGCCACATGCAGAAACCCTGGAAAAGAGAGGAAATGTGAGTAGGAGGATGAAGATTATGCCCCTTGAAATGATGAGAAGGCAAGCATCCCAACTGGTATACTTTTGATTGAAAGTGACCCATGTTAATCAGGGGTGCTTCTAGATAAGAGGCATAAGGCATGATGATGAAAACAGTTAGTTGAGGCTGAGAAGCAGAATTGACCTTTCTGCTAAATTTAAGTTATCTTCTCCTCATTAAAAGAAGAGAAAAAACTTCCTTTACCCCGTATGTTCTCTCTAGCCAAGCAAGCATTAAAGAGACAAAATTCACATCAGGCCCCCTGCTCAGGTATCACAACCAGCTTGCTTTCATTTGTCAGCTGCCACTTACTGGTTATTTCAATGGAATTTGATGACCCAGTTTCCATGCAGGATTTCTGTTGGTCTTTTGCGGGGGGATTTAATTGTTGCATTGGAGAAAACATGGATTATGGGGATTTTGGGAAATGTAGGATGGTGGCACAGTTAACGTGTGACAGTGTAAGTGAAGTTAGAAGACTTGGTTATGCCTTTCTAAGGTTTTGTTCCTCTTCTCAGATACACCAGCATCCACTGCCCATGATTCATGTTGATGCATTCCTTTATGATGATGATGTTGTTGATTCATTGTGTGAGGAGGGGAAAATGAGTAGGAGCTACTGCACAGAGTGTGGCTCATACAAAACTGCATCTTTAGGTAAGTGTTCTTTTGGGAACAAGAGAATCAAATTGAGTTTAACTAAACTGGTTTGTGCAGTGACTCAGCTGGACAAGACAACATCCAGCTGATGGAGGACTTTGTCCAGACTGGTGCAATTCACAGGCCGGAATTATTTCCAATAAACAGTGGAAGGAGCCTCCTACACAAGTAAGTTGAATTAATTTGCAGTGACAGTTGTTGCCCACAAAAACTGGGCAGGTAAGAGGCAGACTATGTACCACTGGAGAGGAAGATGCAAGAGGAAGACAATACTGTAGAATCCATGCAGTAGCCTCGGTCTCCTCTCACATGCTGAAAAACAGTAGAAAACACCATCTGTCTTAAAGCCTGTGTGTGGTGAGGTACAGATCAGTGCTGTTGCCAGTATAGCACAGCCATTGAAGGAATTGTTTATATGGATAATGTTCCATTCATTAAATCTTTGGAGCTGAAATTAAAACTATTAATATGTCTGCCCATAAAAAGTTTTGTACAAATTGTATTGAGCCTTAGGTACTACGTTTCCTTTTTCAGTTAAACAGTTCCAAGTTACTTTGTTTTGTATTCTTTAACATATGTTACTGTGCAGAAAAAGGTAATTCAGTTTCATGAAGGATTTTAAAATTCTCCCTGTTAGGCAAGGAATCCCCAGACTTGGGACAGGCTGCTTGGCTCATTACCTCTGATCTTCAAACCCTGGTGTTCCAGGGAGCCCAGCACTAGTGCAGGCAAGAAACAACACAAGTTTTCAGGGAAGATAATTCTTCAGGTTACTATTTCAATGGTTAATTAAATAGTTAGTACTGCCCACCCAACACCTTTGTTCTGTTCTTATTTCCCAGAGTTTATTTCGCATTCCTTTTCCCTCATGGAACTGAAGTTTCTTTATCAACATGTACTGCCTGACCTGACAGGAAAGGTAGTGGTTGACGTTGGCTCCAGGCTTGGTGCAGTGCTATTTGCGGTAACTTCCAGCACAGGAATTCATATTTTATTAGTGTGACAAAAATATTCCCTCTTTTCTGACTTCCTACTCTTATTACTCAATCTTGGATGGGTCATTCTGAGAGGCACCTCTGATTTTACTCTCTGAATAGTGTAAGGTTCTGTTTACTAGTAATTTCAGTTCTTCCTCTGTTCCTCACAAGAGGGAATACAAATGATCTTGCTTATGGAGAGGAAAAATCTGTTGTCCAACAGAGTAGCATATTGCTGTCACACATGCTGCTCTTTTGCTCATTCCTGCTGTCTCTCTCATAAGTTTGTCCTATTTTGTCTTGACCATGCCTATATATAGATTAGTTATGTTAAATTCCTTTATGAAGCTGATAAACTGTTAAAATACACAAAGGAAGACTTTGATATGAATTTGTATCCAAAAACATATTGTCTTGCTCTGCACTTTAAAATGCACATAAAATACTTCTTCAAGAAACTTGAGTGCAATTTTGATTGCTTTTGGCATAGCTGGTACAACATATGGCCAACAGCAATGCAAAACACGCATTACTACTTTTTTTAAAAAGTCAGTCTCTGTTTAGGGCTCAATCTTGCAAATACTTGAGCATGTGATTTTACTCATTTGAATAATCTAATTTTGGGATTACTCAGATGAGGAAAGTTACTCCCATTTGTAAATATTTGCAGCATTGGGTCCTTAAATGGTAGCACTTTTGCTAGGCTGAATTTGTTTTGAATTATTTAAATGCTTGTTTTATTATAGTAGATGGTACTCACAAGTCACTCTTTCAAAAGAGTCTGCTTCATAACATGGTCTTGCCTTGGAGGAGGGATGACTTCACCTTCACAGGTTGCTTTTCTACTCTCTGAGTTGAATGGTTTCAGAAAACCTCAATGATGAAATACATGTGCGTCTCAGATATTCTGTATCTTCAGCATTGTTTGTCTTTGCCATTGTTGGCAAAGTAATTATAGTGCTCAGTGGAGACAGTGGCACTTAAAAGCAGTATCTTTGTTAGGGCACTGTATGCTCAAGCATTTGTACTTTTTTTCTCTAACATTTCCAACAACTTCCCAAAATCTTAGTCCAAAACAAAACTATTTTCGGGGCTTAATATTAAGTAATAATTTAGGGGGGGGTTGCATATGTATGAAGCATCTGAAAATGTCAGTAATGCAGTAATTTAGAGGTACTGACAAAGACTTGGTATCAAAATATCCCGCTATATTATTGGTATATTGTCCTCCATTTTCACTGATTTTGACTATGTTGTCTCATATTTTTGTTCTTTTCTCTGGATAGTTTCTTCTTCAATTCTCCCAAGAAACAAAAATTACATGTAGCGTCTTTTCCCTTCATACTATTTTTGTAACTTGTTTTGTACACCTTTGTTCTTTCTTAGACTATTTTCCATCTGTTTTGCAGTTGAAGTGAACTTTGATCTTTCCTTTTCTTCTTGTTATTTTGACATGTCATTTTGGATCTCTTAATAAAATTTGTGAGGCTTAAGTGGGAATTGCCAAATCAGGAGCTTAGCTCTGAAAAATATTTCACGCCCACTGAAAGACATTTGTCAACTTGCTATTTTAAAATGTTTTTAATCTCAACTCGTGTTTTATTCTCTTCTTTTTAAATGAAAATTTTGAACTTGTTTTAAAGGCATCACAGTTACTAAATTTTCTTTTTCTAATGTAGGGTTATCTTTATAGCTCAGCTTCCCAACTGTATGGAGTGGAAATGAACGCAGACTTCTGCCAGTTGCAAGAAACAATGATTACAAAGTACAAATTCATTGACAGAATAAAGGTAACTAAATATATGTTTTAGTTCATGTATTTTTAAGCACTGTGTAGAAGGTATCTGGTTTATGTGAGTGACTGGTAAATCAGCATTCTGAGAAGCTTCTGCCTTTGCTTGTTTTGATCCTAAACAAAGCCTTTGCATTAGGAAAAAAAAAGATGTTATAGCAGAGAGGAAGAGGGAAATTATCAAAATATGAATCACTTAGCCTTTTTCCTGACTGGACTTACCCATTGGCTCAAACAAAACAGACATATCTTAGCTGATCCTCCCAGTGAAATCCATGACATCATTGCCACTCAGGTCTGTGAAACTGAGTGTATAAAGAATTTCTGTCATAAACACAAAAGTAAATGTCTGTGATTCACTTTTATTAGCAGAAAAATGTTTGTAGGATTTGCAAATTTGCATCTAAGGACACCTAAAGGACTTAAATTTATCTGTATTTCCTTTCATAGAATGTCAGTGTATATGTACCTTCCACAAACAAAATGGGTTTCAAAGTGCTACCATTATGGGAATAATTTTCCTAATTTCATTATGGGAATAGCTACTAATATTTTAAGGAGGAAAGAAAAATTCTTTCTGGACCATACACTTTATTTTGTTACCAGCAAAAGTTGGTAAGTAGAATATGCTGAGTAGAATACTGGCTTTAATCCTGTGTTGCATGCATGTACTCTTGAATGAAGTCACACAAACTGCTGAGTATAGTAATTTCTTGGGTATTAAGGTAACCCAATTTTAAACTAGAAAGAAATAATAAACATAAAATATTTAACACAGAGTAAGCAGTATCACTGCGTTGCTCAGTTCAGTCACAGTTGCTTACAGTTTATCCATAACCTTTGGGTTTTGCGTATGTTTTGTGTTCATAGCACTTGAAGGTGATGAAACTGAAAGTACAGTTAGGAACTCTGTCAAGTTAATTCCGTGGAACTGGAGATCTATAGTCATGCTTTTCAGCCCTGTATATTTTTTATTATAAGCTTTTATGTATTTTTTTCACACCTTGTAATTCTGTAGAAGTATTCATTTTGGAGCATAAAGATAAGATAATAGGTTTTCAAAGCAGTGCCCGAGGATTTAGCTATTTGAGTCTCATTAAATGCTAATTTAGTCATGTGACTCCTGTTATCACACTCCTTTGAACATTTCAGTCTTCGATTTTTATTTCAACCCCAAATGAATTCTCTCTAGGGGTACATATCAGCTTGAAAAATTGTGAGAATCCAGATGCTGGTCATAATTCATGACACAAGTCTGAAAAATATTTTAGAGACTCTTTTTAAATAGAGATTGTTTCTTTCAAGCTAATCTGAATTTTTATTAGAGTATGTTCATAAAGGATAGCAAAGTGAAATAATATCTTTAATGGCTAAATCTCTGATTGAACCTTGTATTTCTTTGGTCAACACTTGGTTTGTTAAAGTACATAGAAGGTTGCTCAGCATCTTCTGCCATTTGAGGAAACACTAGGAGGAAGGTAAACAGTTCAGCAGATCTTAGGAAACTTGAGACCTCAATTCAGAAATTGCCTGTAGTCATGAAAGGCTTGTGCGTATTCCACTGGACAACAGGGCAGTTTTAAAATCAGTTGCTGCCTCCTCTGTTGTGCTGGCACACAGCCAGGCAGATCAGGAACCAGTTCAGCTGAAGCAAACCCAGCAATATTGGAGTTTTGACTAGAGCAGTACCTGGGTCTGGCTCGTTGTGCAGCCACTCATGCTTGTGTAGTACCAAATTTCCCAAGAGGAATGAGGATGTATCTGGGGAGAACGAGGTGCTTAGGTCACTGTGGTCAGTATGGTCACCTACTCTTAAATGCAGAGTAATCTTAAGTATCATTCAGGTCAAGGAAATGTCAACATACCTTCAAAGTTTTCCAGTAGTTTAAGCATCTTTCTGAATTATGGTTTAAAATATTAGGACTGCCATTAGTATCCCATCCTGTGCATGGGGTTATTCTTCCCCAGGTGTAGGATCCTGCATTTGCCTTTGCTGAATTTCAGAAGGTTCCTCTCTGCCCATCCCTCCATGGTATCAGCCACACCTTCCACACCTTCCTGTCATCAGTGAACTTGCTGAGGAGGCATCTCCCCTTTGTCCAAGTCATTCATGGATAAGTTAAACTGTACTGGACCCAACACTGAGCCTCAGGGGACACCAGCAGTGACAGGCCTCCAACTAGACCCTGTGCCACCGTTTATGACCCTCTGGGATCTGCCATTCAATCAATTCTCAATCCTCACTGTCCACTCATCCAGCTCTCGCACCCTGAGTTTGCCTATGGAGATGTGAGGAATAGTGTCAGATGCCTGCTGAAGTCAAAGTAGACAAAATCCACTGATCTCCCCTCATCCATCCAGGTAGTTGGTTCATCACAGAAGTCAATCAGATTGGTTAAGCATGACTTAAATTTAATGAATCCGTGCTGACTACTACTTATCCCTTCAAAAGATATTCCAATTTACGTTTCTCATCAGATTTGGGATGCAGAATAATAGAATATCCTGAGTTGAAAAGGATGCATAGGGATCATTGAGTCAGATTGATAGATTTCTCTGTCTTTAAGAGGAAATCAAACACATCAGAGTGTTAATGAGCATCCATATCCTCCTATCTCACTTGTTTTGAAAAATGACATGATGTGCTAATATCCTTCTTGGTAGGTGAAGGTAGATGAAATCAAAACAGCTCCTCCTTTGCTGACTGGAGGGGCAGTTGTTTAGTAGGATCCTCCAGTGCTACTGAGCATCCTGCCTTTCCAGCATTCCCAGTCCCAATACGCATTGTGAGAATTCAGCTGTCAAAGCTGGTTATTTAGTGTCTTTTCTAGCTGTAATCCTTCAGTAACCCACTGACCCTGTGAGATGCCTTTTAATATCCTCAAAATAGCTTCAACTAGCTTAACTTCTTTACCGAAATCATTGGACACTTGTGATAAAATATAGGAAAGTGAAATGTAGCAAACATCACATACATCATCTCTTCTTTTATGGCACACAGTTCTAAACCAAAATTCAGATGTACTTTATTTTACTTAGCATAATGGATTGAGTATTTTATTTAGAAGAGTTAAATCTGTTTGTTTTGGGGGTTTTTTTTGTTGTTGTTGTGTTGTTTTTTTTTTTTTTTTTTTTTTTTTTTTTTTTTTTTTTTTTTTTTTTTTTTTTTTTTTTTCATTTTTGAAAGTTATTATGGCAGTTTTATCTGCTGTGAAGCCAGTGAAATACCTGTTTTTGTGACTGGTTCCAAAGGGTGGTAGCAGGTGTATTAGGCTGACAGGCTTCATGACTTCTCAAAGGCTGTATTCGTCTCTTAATTTATGCCTTGGGAAATTTTTCTCCTTCAGGTGGTTCATGCAGACATCTGTACTCAGCCCTCACTTCTGCAGAAGGCTGATGTTGTTGTACTGAATAATGTCTTTGAATATTTTCTTGACAGACAGGAACAGGCCAGGTAAGCTCTGTGTCCAAACAAGTTACCTGTTTCTTTGGCAATATGTGTGTAACCTTGTGAATTATGGAGAACCTTAAGGTTGTGCTTTTTGAAGGTACATACATAATTTATATAAGGAAATTGTTTCATACTGCCTTCTTTTAATTGTTATACTTAACTGCTAAGGTGTTCTGGCAGTTTATTGTTAAACCCTCTAAACACTGCTGCTTTGTTTACCCAAACCTTGGCTTGAATCCTTGCACTGATATGTTAAAATAGTATCTTGCTGCTAAAGAATCTGAAATTACTGTATTAGCATAAAGCCTAATCTCCAGAAGATGAGTCACTGAATTGTGGATGTCAGAGCTTTAATATATGCAGACTACAAAGCATGGTTGTGAATGATATTTCTAATAGATATTTGTAAGGATGTGGTAGCAAACAAACATGTGGCTAAGGTTCTCTTTCAGGTACAAGACACTCACAGATGAGCTTTTGCTAATCCAGCAGCATCCATTTAAAATGTAAATAACTTGATCATCCAAAGTTTAAAATGGGCAGTCAGAAAGAAGGAGTACCTGTGTCTCCACTTGGTTCCAGCCAAGTCTGACATTCTGTACCAGCTTCAGCTAAGGCTTGCCCTGCTGCCCTGGATACCAGGTGATAATGCCAACTAGAGAGGAACAGAGTGGATGCGTGAAGGATAGTGGGTGTTTCAAAATGCCAGGAGATATCTTTCCAGGCACATGACTGAGAATTCATTTGATTCTGTCATAACTTGGGGATAGTGGTTTAGTGTTGCATTAGTAGCATGAAGACAAATGACATTTGAAGAATGCTGGAAAGTAAATTCTTTTTAGTCTGAATTGCCATGCTGTAAGAAATTATTTTACTTGCAAAATAAAAAAGACAAGGAAAGCTGGGGGCTATATTTAAATACTCTGATTACTAATGTCTTAACAGAAGTACTTTGTCACGACTGTACATGAAATATATGTAAAGAGCAGCTTGTTGTGAAGCTTAATAAAGGACTGCACTTCAGGACTGGATTTTCTTCGGATGCAAAAATTTAAAGGGGCCAAACATCAATGTTTAATCCTTGTTCAAAGTGAAAGTCTTGACAATACCAAATGATACGCATGCATGTATGAGAATTATAAAATTACGAAGTCTAACATTGTAAGACTGTATATTCTGTGTTTTTAATACAAAGCTTGGTTTTATTCCTGCAAATACATTTGCTTAGATAATAATGACTGATAAGCATATATGGCAAGTCTTAGTCTACCTCTGGCCAAGAAACTGCAAGTGTTAGATTCATTGTATATCAAATATGGGTGCATTTTCCCCAACAAACTGGTCACGTACCTTTAAATATGTTTCAGAGCTTGGGAATTTATTGCTTGTAATGTAAGGAATAGAGGGTCCTTACTAGTGACGGTTCCAAGTCTTGAGGAATCGCTTTCAAAGCTCCAGGTAAGTTCCCTCAGCCTGTTTCAGCTGATGCGCTTCATTGTTTTCTGTCAAAGTGGCATTTCTGTAGTGGAAGTTAGCTGGTTGCCACTATTGCTGTAAGGAAGGATATATAATTTTGTGCAGAGATTAAAAGGTGGAAGACTCTGGATTCTGTTTTGAGGTTGACTACCAACACATCCACTTTGATTGTCCTCATGTGAAAAGGAAAATCCCAGCCTATATCAGTAGGCTGCAGGAATCATTGTACTAATGTGTATTGATATGGCAGTATGAGCTTTTGGAAGTACAGATTAGTGAGAGATGTCTCCCAAAAGTGACTACCATCAGGCATCTTGAACGAGTTACACAGCTTTAAATTGCATTTGGAAGCAAACACAATGACAGTGCATCTTTCAAAGATGTTGAATGCTCTGTGCTGTTATCTGAGTAGTAAGCACTCCCAACTGGCCACGCTCTGCTCTCTGTGCGTTCTGCCATCGCTCATCAGTAGATCGTGTGTGATACCTAGTCAAGTTATGTGGCCTGGTTAGGAATCAAAGCACTGATCAGACTTGACAAGGTTATGTATAAAGTGACTTGCTTGCAACAGTAGTTAGTTTTGGAGAAATTGAATCACTTGTTGCCTGTATGCTGATGGGTGAAGTAGATCCTCAGCCCCAAGAGCAGCAGTGGTGTCATTCGAACTTTTCTTGGAGCAGGCTGTAGTCACAGAGCAGCTGAGAAGCCCTTTGTAGTCTTAATACAGTACTCCCTAGATGTGAAACAAGAAAATACCTGTGATTCTTCCATGATACTGTTAGATGATCCCTCAGCACATCTGTCAGAATGTCACCCTCTGATCAGGATGCTTGAGGCTTATACAAATGCATAAAGAAAGGCGGTTGTAATATGCTAGCAAAATATCTAGACTAGAGATATTTTTTAAAGTTACATTTATTATCTCCTATTGGAGTTAAAATGGCTTTTCCAGAAATTAATTTATCATTGCCATGTAATTTGGAATGACTAGTCTCTCATATTATGCCTTGCCTTTTTAACATTGAAACTCCTTAAGCTTGAAACTCCTGCTGTTTCTTAACATGATGTTGATTTAAGGATCTGCTTTCATTGTTTCAGACAGATGTACAGCTCAGTCAATGGGTCGAAGAGGTGCAGCTGAATTATGATGTGTGTATGGAAAAGGATGTTGACAGAGAAGCACTTGAACAGATACATTTATACAAGATCCTCTAGTACCTGGAAACATTTACTAGTATCCTTGTGATAATATATTTTGGGCCTAAAATGAATTTGGATTGATTTGTGTGAATAAATCAGGTCAAAATTCATATTGTTGTTAATTTGCCTCATATATGTGGTTTTTAATAAAAAAGTCTTTTGAAACAGGTTTTCTTATGGAGGCATTTTGTCTCAACAGGGTATTTTGCCTTTTAACTAGGAGATATCCTCATTTATTTTTTGCAGAAATGTTAAAAAGAGTGTCTACATAGTAATGCTAAAAGAACTTTGGATCAGTAACATTGTGCACTGCCAATGTTTGCTAAATATATCAAACCTAAGAATAATGAATCCCTATTTATGTGAATGATAAGAATGCATTTAGCATAATGTCACATAAAAGCTGTAGTGCTGTTTCGTTTTTATATAAACCACTTAGTATTATCGGTAATAATATTTATGAACAGTATTATCTTTGGTCTTCCTCCTATGGAATTTGTAGGTTTTCCTTCCAGGGTCTGCTTGATAGCCAGATTATCTACTGGCATCCATTGCGAGGCAGGCAAGTTCATTCATTTAGCCAGCTGTCCTTAAGGTGGGTGTTAATATAAAATACTGAAGGGCACCAAGGAGCCAGGGAGAATTAATACAGCAAGTCCAGGATGATGGAACTCTTTTCCTGCACTTCTGCTGCAGATGGTAGGAAGCAATAAGGGGTTAAGAAACTGAAAATTCTGAACAGGTGTCACGGCTTAGCAGAGGCTTGGTGGTGGCGTAAAACAGTGGAAATTCGTAACAGAGCCTCCTAAGAGAGAAAAGATCCACATACGCCCACCACATTTATATTTAGATTTTACATTCTAAGGATGTAAAGCTTTTAGTCAGCTGAAGAATGTTTTGGGTTTTAGCAAACATTAACAATCCCAAGTGCAAAAATAATAACTTCAGGAGTTTTGGACTATGTGTGTTGTGAATTTAGAAGCATTGTTAAAAAGTTTGTTTCACAACTTATGGCTAGTGTAAATGGGAAAACATTGAACTGGATTTCAGTCTTGAAATGATGTACAGGTGAGTGACTTTGATAATACATGCTATAAGCAGTAAGGATCAGTGGCCTTTAGGCACTCAGCAGCACAGTAAATAAATGGGATTGTAGAAAGGATAGTGAGTTTTGAGAAGTCTTACTTTCATGGCCTGCTCAGAGTGGAAGAGGATGTTTTGAGTGATACTGAACCGCTGCTCAAATACTGTGTTGAATCTATTCTTCATGCATCTAAAAATGAAAAATATGGAAAGCTTTTCTTAAAACATTTATTTTGTTGGTTACTTAGTAACTTGTCAGTGAGACAAGTGGCCCTAGAAAAGAAGCTAGGAGAGGCTAAGCAGCAGGGTGGAAGGGTAATGCAAGGCTAATAGATCTAATAAGGAGAGAATAAAAATGAAGAAAAGAAATGCGTGCTCAGTTCAGAATGAGGAAATGAGCACTGTAGTAATCAGTACAGTGGAAGTTGTGACTGAATTGGAGTGTATAAATAGGCTGCTATAAAAGGAAAACTGAATGGGTCGTAAAAAGCTACTTCATAACCCTGCTACCATGTGAGAAGAAAAAACCATGTTGGAATGTTTTTTCCTTTTTCCAGAGGTCCTGCAAGATCGCCTGAATCAATTGTCAGGATTTAGGGCTCATGATACCGGGTATGATCTGTGCCCTGCACCTTGTTTTGGTAATATGGGAACTACAACTTTTATTGCAGTTGTTTCCCCTCTTCATGCTGAGTCTTCAAATACTTTTTTTGGGTGTTGATCTCAGATTAAAAAATTTCAATAGACTGGAGCAGATCACCAGCATATTTAATGACATCTGTATCCTCTCACTCTGAAAATAGCATGCACACATCTGGAGCTCATATGGAACAGAGGGTGCAAAAGGGAAGCTCCCCCTGTCTTTTTTAGACATCAGGAGAAACTCAAGAGGTGAGTTCAAGCTGCTGAAATGTGTGTTTTCCTCTCCTGCCCTTGATGGGTCCCCGGTTAAAACCCTCACATGGACACATTCACTGAGAGGAGGTGGTGATAGTTCAGTTTGGTTTTATTAAACTGATATTAAGAAATATAACTTCTTTTAGAAGCCTCTTCCTAACTTGACTTCATAGGGCCAGAGATCATAGGGCCATTCTTAAGGAATTTATGAGCTGCCTAATTCACCTACTGAAGAGCTAGAAACAACTAGTGTATGCAAGAAGGTAGTAATTGTCTCTTTTCCAGCTGGCCCCTCTCAGTCCTGTTACACATTCCCACACACAAGGGTAGCAAAGGTAAAGTGTGATGTGGTTTGCAAAATCTTGTGTGAGAGGGGGCAAATCAGTCCTCTCTGTGCATGCTCAGAAGACCTGAGAGGTCAGCTGAAATCCTCCCAAGAGCGTGTGTGTTGCCTCAACTCAGGTTCTGCTTGTTCAGCTTGAGGAAGCTGCCAGAGTATATTCAGCACGTTGAGTCCTTGTTCTTAATTCTGCTACTGCTGAATTGCATGGTATTTGGCCAGTGGTTGAACTTCTCTCTTCCTTGGTGTCTGCAGGGGAAAATGAGAACAACAAATCCGAAATCAGAGCAAGGTTGTGAATTAATTGAATATCAATTGCTTTGAAATTGTCATATAAAAAATGTTAAACAGCGGAGTTCTTCTTTGTAAAGTGACCTAATTTAAAAAACCTGAAAGGCAAAGATAATACCAGTACCTCACTGAGATACTTTCTGGCTTTTTCCTTCACCTGACAGCGTTGAAAAGGAAGCACAGATTAACCATAGTACAGTGTTGAAAATGCATAAATAATTTTTTTCCTAGTGCTCTCAGTTTTTACACTGCCCTTGCTCTTAGATAGCCCCTGGTGCTGGGAGGAAGAGAGAGGGGAGGATCTGGCACCCAGATTTTTGGGCCTGCGTGCAGGGCAGCCCTGTGACAGCTGCTGGAGATGTCACGGTGGCTGCCACAAGCTGTCAGCCCGAGCTGCTGGCTGCCCCACGCACTCTGGGGCTGCACAGCTGGTGTGTGCTGCGACTGCCTGCGAAACTCCGCTCCCTATGGCCTGACAGAGGTCCCAACCCCAGCTGCAGCAGCAATACACTGTGGTCATGAACAACTTGTAAATCACAAAATTTCACTTTTCCAGGCCTGAATTAGAAAAAAATAATGAGGGAGATGCATATCTGCAGCGCTTATAATCACCAGGAGTTCCTGTCACACATGGAAAGCAGCTCTGCTATTCCCCAGTAACATAACTTCCCATGCAGTACCCTGATTTCTGCAGAAAGAGCTATCTGAAATTTGAACCCATCGAGAGCTAGTAATGAAAGAAGTTCTCTGTAGTAGTAAAACAAGAAGAAAAAAAAATACTCTGGATCCACTGTAGTAGCACAAAAAACTGTCAAGCTGTAAGAATGATAGATTTATTTTGGAGACAGGAAATGTTGCAAATATCTTTACTTGAGACTTTGTTTTCAAAAAATCACCAAATGCCTAGTGAGAACAGCTTGGGTCTCAAGGTGTGTCATTTTCCATGTGCCTTTTTTCACAGTAAGCAATACTGGAAGGGGCTAATGACCCATGCTTGGGAAAACTTGACAGTGGAGCAAGCTTGAAAAAACCCAAATCCAGATTCCTTCATTCCTCACCATCTGTATCCTCCTCTCTTTCTTAGGTTTCTCCTGTCTCTTATCTCTTCTCAGCTGTTTTTTCTCTCCCTGCTGCCAGTGCCAGGACCAGCCTGTGGTGCAGCAGGAGCTGTGCCTGAGTGTGGCTGCAGCCTGCACATTTTCTCTGTTACTGGAAGACAGCAATAGAAAATGTGACCAGTAACTTCAGCTGAGCTACTTCTAGGGTTCTCTGCAGGCTGGAATAATGACAGAAACATTTTTAGGGAGCTGCTTTGTACTCTCCAGGAATTCATGGTGAGGACTCCTGTGAAAAGAGCAGAGCCTGCTCCATCTCATCTCTGAGGCCCCACACCAAACAGACTCGGGGTCCAGCTGCCCCCTGCCCGCCCTTGGTAAAGCAGGAGTTGACGTGCACAATATCAGTACTTTTTGCCAGCATTTTAACAAATGGCCTCTCATATGCCCTTGGGCTGTCACAAGCCCTCTGCAGCAGAGGAGGTTGTATTTGTAGAAATAAGTGGGAGAAGAAGGCAGTGCTGCTTTTCCAGCAAATGCATGTTAAATGCTCCTGGAAATGCTATACTTCACTCATTCGTTATTTGAGAGCAGATTAATGTGGCACAGTGTTTTGGGAAGGAAAAGAGATGGAACACCATGCTTAAGGGCGTATGTTTTTAAAATTCCTGTGCAGAAACTGAGTGCAGCTTGTATCTCTTAAAAAAAAGATATGTTTGTGTCACCCTAGGGGTGAGTCTTTTCCAACAGGAACAAGGTAGCAGTATGCTGGAAGGCCTAGGTCTGATCACCTCCAGAGCCCCTTGTAGCTTATAATGTAGAAGTTCTCTATGTGAACACATGCTGGAGTCATTCCCCATCCAACAGAGAGATATTAACACCCCAAACCCAGAAGTTCACTAGTAGTAAGTTTTGCGCTAAGCATTTGCTTCCCCGCTTTTTTTCTGCTGCATGGCCTATGTGATATCCCAGCTCCTCTGCAGCTGTGGTACTACTTTACCTGGAGCTCCTGTCTTGGGGATTTTTGCATTCATGCTTCTCCGGGGACTCGACTCATTCCACTTGGTGGGACAGAAGGAGAGGACAGCAGTTTTCATTCTTCATCACAGGGTGCATCAGAGGTCCAGGTTCTCCTGATCTACCCCTCTCTCTGTGAAAATGGCCATGAGGGCTTACTTTCCATCACCTAGCTCAAGACCCACCAAACACCTGTGGGGCAGGTGGGGGAGAGGGGTGGTTCTGCATCTTTGCTCAGCTGTGCTTCCCCAGGTTCACCCAAGCAGGGAAGGCAGCCAGCCAAAACTCTCAGCCCGAACTGGAAATAGCAAGGATGGGCAAAGCTGGCAAGAGATTTCATGCCAAAATTTGAAGTACAATAACATACCAGAGTTGCTAGCAGCCCCAACAGATAGCAGGCCCCAATTATCTGCAGTATTGTGTGAGCATATGTATTGTGTATGTGTGTATATATATCCACCAACATAATGAGACTCTTATCCTTGAGAGTCAGCTATGTACGCAGACAAAGGTAGAAGAAAGGAAATAATATTTCCTATCTTCCAGATGGGGCATTGAATTTTGTGTGGTTATTGTGATTTTGTAAGTGAGGTAATTGCATGTACATGGTCTGCTGTAGGATTGCTGAGTGCACTTTTTGTGGTCAGTATTTTTAGGGACTTAAAATTGGGAGCATGAAAACACATAGCTGTAAAATAAATAATCTCTATTTTAAAAATGACATTAGGAAGATAAATAGAACACAATTTACTGGGGGGGAGTAAGGGAGGGGAACAGAGCATCACTGACAGCTTCCTGACAAAACAATTTAAGACACTAGAATACAAGCACCAAGCTGACACACAGATAAACATTTTAAGGGCACTGGTGTAATGAAGAATTTGGGTGGAGCTGCCTGCTTCCGACTGCTTGAACAAAGAAACTAACACAGGAATAATTACTAATTTTAATGGTCAGCTAAACAGAAAGTTAACAAAACATCAGGCTTAGCATCTTAAAATGAGTCTAAGCATGATGCTGTGAAAGCACTTGCCAGCTTACTAGGGTTGGATGGTGAGGAGCAGTATTCTCTACTAGAGATCACAGATGCTTACATGTTTTCTTTCAGTCCTGTGTAAGGTGTACATGCTGAGGATGTAGGTAAACAAGTACATCAGCCTTGTAATTTGGAAAGCATTTTGAATAGTAAGTACATTTCAGTTAGGAGCTGTGGCAATTAGGGAAAATGATTATTTGAGCTAGTAAGCTCAAGCAATCTTGAACTAGGTATATGCACCAGGGGTGTCACTCTCAGGTGTACACAGTAGCATCTTGGGCATTTCCACTGATTCTTTCCCACTTTTGTATGTTAGAAAGACTGGACCAGTAACTGGTAGGTCATTGTCAGCTCTCCATTCTTGCTAGGGCAATAACCCAAAAGGTCATCAGCAGAAAAATCCAAACCAGAGCCAAGCTATGAGGGGCTCACCAAGCATTCAAGGATTTTATAGTCAAAACTACCACGTGTGAGTACAATGTGGTGTTGCAATACTGTGATTCTGTATTTCTTAATGCACTTACTGAAATTAGTAAGGACCACCACTGTCTATTTAAAATCTCTGTGTCATAGACTGACTCTTTACTTCAGTGTCATCAAGGTGTCAGCCAAAAATTCTGAAGTGGCAGTAAGATTTGCTATGGAAGAATCCAAAATATGTACAGCTTTTGGCCCCCTTTCGGGAAGGGGCTGATTGTGAAGTACAGTACATGTTGTTGGCCTTTTTTATTTTTAATGACTCATATTTTGGACCTTATTCCTGTTTGTCTTTCAATGCCAAACAGACATTACTATTTAGGTCAAACTGCTGTTGTGGTACTAATAGAAGCAGACATCAGTTTTGTCGATGGATTTCACAGCTATGCATTTTGCAGAGTGAAGTTCCCTCTCTAGGCTACTTCTGACATTTAGCTGTGATGGTGTTAATACCAGCTTCTAGTGCTACCTCTGCCATTTCACTTGCACACACTCAGCTCGGGAATATAGCTGGGAATATAGCTACCTTTCAGCTATAGCTTTTTATTTTCATGCAGGCTCTGAGTACAGCATCTTCTGCTCCCAGATCCAGCTTTCGGGCCACTTCATGCTGCTGCTGCTGCATGGTCCTGCAGCCTGCACAGGCTTCCCTTTCAATCTCTTCCTGTACTCTGGTGTGATTCTGCCTCCTGGCCTGTCCATGGCTGCTGCCAGCTTTGCTATGTTCTGCTTCTCTTAGAAGGTTGTTTTCTAACTCTGACTCCCCTGGCTCTTGCTTACTGCTTCCTGATGAGTGATAGCTTTGCAGAGGAGCCTTAGCTCATGCCCAGAGTTTTTTAGCCTGTGTTCTGGTCTGTGCCTCGACTCAGATGCTGGTGTGTGTCTGCAGTGAGGCTTGCTGCATGCTGTCCTGGAACCAGTGCCTTGGGCATGCATGGAAAGGGGAGATCTGTGCCAGAAGGCTGGCAGCAGCAAATGAGGTTGCTGCAAGCCTCTCATCTCTTCCAGTCAGGTAACAGAGTGAATGTCTGCGGCACAAAGTTGACACAATTCAAGCATCATCCCTTTACAAGGGCCACCATAACCCATTAGATGGTCCTGAGCATGGGAATTGTTAGATAAAATTAAAGAGGGGTGGGGATGGTTTGGCTGCCTGCTGCTGTAACTCCATGTGTGCAAGACTTCACTGAATTTCCTCCAGTTCTCATCAACTGAGTATTTGGCTCTCTGCTTTCAACTGTGATCATCGAGACTTCTGAAGATGGATCTTTATGCCAATTTATGCATAGATGCTCAGACCCTGAGCTACAGCCAAAGATACGGGCTGAGAGAGAAAGTACAAAAATGGATTTAAGGTACCTTTCAATTTCTGCATTATCTGTATTACTTTGCTTGCTCTGATTAAATAATACTTTAACTTGCAGAATAGCTTAACGTGAGCTGGTTAGCAGTCCCAGGGTCTCTACTACCAGCTAATGTCTAGAAGGCTGAAAGTACCACTTAAGCCTACTATTTTCTTCTTTTTCATCCTGAGATTTTTCTGCAGGTAAGGGGAACCCTAAAATTACTTGGGTTTTGTTCACTTTCTGAGAGAGCTTTGCTGACAGGAACAGCATGACTGAGCACAGCCTGATAATTAGGTGTGGTTTTACTTACATAGATAAAAAGATTGTTTCTGTGAAATTTCCCAATCCCTTTCAAACTGATCCTCTTTTACAGTACATGTGGATATAAAATCCAACACTACATTAATTTTTCTTCTTTTCTTGGTTTTGTCTCTTGTTTTTGTGTTTGGTTTTCTTCAGTGGGGTTTTCTTTCCTGGTCAATTGTTTCACCCAAACTTTGCATGCAAAACAGTTGATGTCACCCTGAAACTCTCATATAACAGAAGGATGTTACTACCTCTTACTGCTTTGAGTTGATTGTTGTACTCTGAATTAACAGAAGCAGCACCAACATTTAATCATAACTGTGCACGTGGTTTAGCTCTCACAGATAATAGGGATGAGTATTTAGAAGCTAGAAAGAGGTATTTCACTGAGACTTTGAAGCAGACCATTCAACCCAGAGCTAATGGCCTTTCAGTAATAAGGATTTATTTTATTTTACTGTCTTGTAGCTACAGTGTTACAGTATCCAGACTTGGAATTATTCTGTCATCCTTCCTGGAAGTGGCTGCAAAGGGCAAGGTGTGAATGGAGAAGACAGACCTGGTCAGAAACCAATTCTGTCCCCTCCCCATGCAGGCCTTAATAGTAATGAAGGGCCTTGGCAGAGAGGAGAGCAGACAGACATCCTGTATGTGTGGATGACATCCCTGCTCACAGCCTAAATTAACTGTCAGAGATATCTAGGCTCCGAAACAAGTATTTCCAGTGCATGGGAATGGGCTCACCTGACTGCTATGATCACAGCACAGGAGAAACAAGGTGCAAACTTTTCAGCATCACCAGAGCAGCCTGGTGGCTGGCTGGTGGGAAGAGCAGTCATACACTGCTTGGTGCCTCAGAGGAGCTAAAGCCTCCAGACCCAATAATGTCCTGACCTTACTGTTAAGCCCTGTTTAGCACCGTGCCACAGCTGAGCCCTTTTCCATCACTCACAGCCCTCAGCAGCCATCTGTCTGTTGCTGCAACCATTGGGTTTGCTAAGTCAGTGAGGAATTCTCCCCATAAATTCCCTCTTTGCTTGTGGCAGGACCTGGACTGTTTTCTGTCCCCTGCCTTGCAGAACCATCCCACTTCTCCCAGTGATGTTTCCTTTACTCTTCCTGCAATGATTTCAGAAATGTGCATGAGCTGTCCAATTACCTCACTGCTTGGTGAGGGAAGTTGGGAGTACAGAGGTCAATAGACTGGGATGTCTTTCTGCCCAAACTGGTTCACCTGGATGCTGGTTCCCAACCAGTCTTCCTGTGAGGTGGGAAAGGGGCAAGGCAAGAAGGAAAAGCAGGAGAAATCAGGAGCAGGAGGACTTGTTCTGAAAGAATTAGGGGAAGATTGCTTCAGGCAAGGGATCTACGTATGTGTCCCTGGGAGCTGGGGGGCTGCACAGCTGATGAACAGCCTTCCCCTTCTCCTCTGTGTGCTCCCCCTTCCTAGGACAGTTTTAGGGCACTGGGCATCCAGTGGAGAGGAAGAGGTGGATTAGGGAGAAGAGGGAGCAGGGAGCCAGCAGAGGACTGGCAGCACCTAACGAGTGTGTGGCATGTGATAGCAGTTAACAGTCCTTCCATGGGGAGCAGGCCTCTGTAAAGTTCTGGTCATCCACTGTTATGCTCATTGGCCAGAGAAGATCCTGAGCTGGAAGAGGCCTGTAAGAACCACTGAGTGCACCTGTTACCTGTGTTTTTCACAGAAAGGCTTTCCAGACTGGCTATCAAGAAGGCTCTTTCCCATCTCCACTGCACTCAGACCCTGGTCTTTGAAGGAGCTCTCCTTGCAAAGCCAAGGCTCAGCTTAACACTTTTACTCATTCCTACCAGTGTTTTTTTCAGAAGCCATATTTATGACAATATATACATTAGATAGAGATTGCTTAATTTGCATAGGTGCCAGACACAGAGATGTGCAAAATTTGGCAGGCCGAGACACAAAGGGCGTGAGTGTTGCAAGAGGGAGGGCACAAGGCTCTTGTTTGTGTTCCTGTGAGGATTGCTGCTGGCAGGGCAAAATGGGTTTAACTGGAACCCAAAAGGTTTCAGATCAAAGCTGTGAAAGGGCTTTAAAACACATTCTGCTCTCCTCCTACACTTGCGCCAGAACTCTCTTAG
The DNA here is from genome assembly GCF_015227805.2 of Hirundo rustica. Taxonomy (NCBI): domain Eukaryota; kingdom Metazoa; phylum Chordata; class Aves; order Passeriformes; family Hirundinidae; genus Hirundo; species Hirundo rustica. The sequence goes on from NC_053455.1 coordinate 25,697,924, forward strand.
TCTTTGCTTTAAGCAAAAACTTGGACTGTGGTTAAATTATTATGTGTGTGAAGAAGCTGCCACACGAGGCAGCTGCAGCAGGTTTTGGCAAATGGGCTAAGTGTGAGATCTTGGTGGAACCTTGTTTAGCAGTGATGGTTACACATTGTCTGTCTCCCATCTCCCCCACCTCACAGCTGGCGTCCTTACACTAGCAGTGGCCAAAGCAGGGGCTTGTTGCCTCAGACCAGCGGCCAGACCCGGCAGAGAAATTGCCCTTATCAGCATCTGCTGTTGTTTCCCCTGCTGCTGGGACAGACGGCGCTGGGAGAGGGCACAGCAGACACGGGGGAGGTAAAGCGTTACAGATTGCTGCTGTTCAGTTTGGCAGGGCCCATCTGTCAGGCCTTTAAAATGCATTCAGTCCCAAGGCAGAGGTTTCCAGTACAAATCAGGTGGCTTTAGTTTGATGCTACTTAGTAGGATCTGCTCATAATGAACCAAAAACTTGGATAGGCACCTCTGCCAAATCTAGCCCAGCAGTGCAGTGCGTTAGCATAACCAACTCGCTACTCTTCCCTGCAGAGTGGAACAAAATGGGAACACACCCCATCCCTTCCTGTTCACAGCCCAGGGTTTTGTCTTAGGCCAATAATAATGGTGAGCTTGTGCAAAAACACCAAGCTGTAAATGAGAATATCCCTCACAAATGCTTGAATCCTGCTCTACTGTCTGGAAAAAGAGATTAATATTTTGTGACTATGATACCTCAGGAAGGGAAGATCTGTTAAGAGTTTTGCTTACCCTTTGTTCTTGAATGACAGGATCTATGTAGAGTTTAAAATGTCTTAAATTGTACACATTTTAACTTACTCATCTTGAGTTTTGTAAGTGGAGACATGGCAGAAATTTGCCAAAAAGCTAATTGATTTTTTTTCCTCTTGGCAAAAGGCCAGCTGTGAGTAACTATAGTGAAGGCACCTGTTGACAAGTGAGGTTACTTAAACCCTCTTTGATTTCATCACTTGTCTTTGGTAAGCAGAAGGAAGGCACATCATTGGAAATTCTGCTGTCTGAGGATGACAGCAGATTGGGGATGTGGTTATCTGCCTTCACTTACTCCACTCTGAACGCTCCCTCTCAGAGGCTGAGTGGGATGGCCAGAAAATAGGGAGGATGTGGTTTCTGAATTCTGAATCATGACAGTTTCCCCCCAATACTCTTATCTGTTGTAATTTAAAAATTCCAGGCTGGTAATAAGACTGTAGTTGGTCTCAGGCTCTGTGGGCCTTGATACTAGCTTTTTAAATTTCAGTTAGTCTGGACTAACCAGACTAATCAAATTATTTTCTTTAATTAAAGGTTCACCTAAACTGATGCTCAATTGGAGGTCAAGTTGAGCAACAGCGTTTTAGAAGTCATTCTGTTACTTCCACTTCTGTTTGTGTTTCTTCCCGAGGAACTCTTAAGTGCCACGCTAATTCTTTTTGTAAAACCTTGTGGTAGAGTCAGATTCAGGCCATACACTAGAAATATGAGTGAAAATATTCCAGCAATTTGATCTTTGCTATTTCAACCTGTGTTTGAATAGATGACCTTCAGAGATCCCTTCCAGATCTATTTGTTCCAGTGTTTATAATACCTATGGGAACATGATGACTGAAAAGAGGTGGATGCTTCTTGCTTGCAAAGATTTATTTCTAATTGGTAAGTCAGTTAATTACATGTGTAGTAGGGGAAAAAAAAACCTCAACCAAACCCAACTACCAATGAAAAAACGACCTCAAAAAAAAAACTTTGTGAGGCCTCCAGAACCTTAAATATGTACCTCAGAATAGCTGAACTCTATTTCTCTATTTTAGACAGTAAAGATATGATTAATATTTTTTCTCAGATCAGGCTAGAGCACTTGGAAGGGAAATCTGGTACTTATGTCAGTTTTTACCCGAGTTCTTCCTGGCTAGGGGGTTCAGCTGGTGCTTGGGTCACTTCTCACCTGCATCTGGGTAATAGAAAGGGAACAAAGCCTCAGGTGATTAGCAGTGCAGTTCCCCAAGAGGAGGCTTTTGGAGATCTCTCAGCAGACTTCAATTCTGCCTGGTGACAGGATTATCTTGGTCCCTGATCAGGACAAAAGAGGGATGCAGTGCATCCCACAGATATTCCCCATGAGAACTTGTGCTTACAGCTTGAGGTTCTGCTGTGCTAAGCACCAACTCCAGTAGTATGTACAGGATTAGAGATTGGTGTAGTATCTGAACCTCTGTGTGGTTTAACACCAAACTCAAATTAATTCACACATTCAAGCTTCACTTGATTTAATCATCACCTCTTCTAGTCTTTTCTCAAGTTAGCTGACACATATAAACCTTTTACTACTGTGGCATTAACCTTTTGCCTGGCTCCTGTTCAGCTTATCTCTGAAATTCATCTTCAGGCTTTGGACCACTCTTATCCTGAAGGCTAAGCAATACTAAAATGCAGCAATCTGGCTATCACAGTATATCGTAAACTGTCAATACCTCATGGAAAAATCTGACAGATGCCTTACTTAGAAATGCTTTGGTTTAGGTATGTCATTCTATTTTGTTCCTTAATACGTTTCTATGAAAACAGGGTCATGGTTTACAATTTAATCTTCTCTGTATTCCTGACTTCAGTCATAACCTCTGTCCACATCAAAGTTATCTGGGACATCGTCTTTACAGCATACACCAGGTTTGAAAGAGATCTAGAGATCTTTTAATCTTTTTTTTTTTTTTTTCCCTGTAAAGATCTGAAACCTAAGCAGTAAAATAATCAAAGTTTTCTCATACTTTTAAATTATTCTTAGTGTGAATTGATTTTGTAGTATTGATTCTAGGAATACTGCCTGTAAGCTGTTATATGTTGTACAATATATTAAATAGTAAAAATAATTGAGTTCATATAACACATGCCCCTACATACACAGACATAATCATAGAAATTCAGTCAATCAATGTAGCTGCTGGTTGCATTAGTGCATTTATTTTTCTTGTCTATGTTCTTACTAGAAAAGATGGTAATGACCTTGAACTTGTCTTTTTCAGTGTAGAACAGCATATACATTTGAAATTTATTGGGAAAAAAACCCCCATGAATTTCCATGCATAGCTGAAAAGCTGCATAAGAAAATTGGTGAAAGATGCATTGCAGCAACACACAGAATAAACCAGGCAACACTTATATGTAAAGTTACATATTCACTACAGGAAGCTGGATTTAAATTCAGTGTCAGAATGCCATCACCTGCCCTAGCTGAAACGATGCCTTATCTTATTTTGGTTTTAAGGCGGTTGCATTTAAGCTATTAAAAAAAGAATCCCCAAATAAGTAAACTTTCCCTGGAAATTTGCTGATTCTTCCTTGCTTCAAAAGGATCTAGGAAATGGTAGATACATACTTTAAATCAAAGTCCAGAGCTTGATTAATAGGCTGCCTGACCTTTCCCAGGGAGACACAGCAGGGAGGGCTGGAGAGGGCCGGTGCAGGGAAGCAGGGCTGTGCAGCTCCTCGGGGCTCTCCCTAGTTGGGGCAAGAACTGCAGTTATGCATAATTATTCCTGAAATGCATATTTTCCACTCTTTTATGACTTGTCTGTTATTGCTTAAAGGTTCACCAACATGCTGGTTTTGGGATTCTTTTACCTGTAGATCAGTTCAGAAAGGGGTAGTTATATGGGTAAGACCTATAGTGCTAAAAACACCATTAGCCTAGTACAACTATGTTCACCCTAAAGCCACTTTATATTCTTAAGTTAAAACACTATAAAAGCATTACAAATATTTAAATAATTCCTGAGAGCAAAGAGATCAGATGAATGAGCTATATTGTAAAAGCTGGTTGGAATACTTTAGTGTTTATAGTGCTAATGCTGGTACTTTAGAATAATCTGCAATGTAACTTAAAAATAAATTCATGTATCTTTCAATTTATTTTAGTTGTGATTATTTTGTCTTCAGCTCCCTTGTCAATGTGTGGCTGCTTAACAATAATTAAACTGCACCTTATGAAATGCATTCATCCAAAATGGTTTCTTAGAAATCTTAGCTCCCCATGAATTGCTTCAGTCCACTTGGTATTGCAGGTTGGGACTCATCTGCCTCACCGCGGTAAGGAGAACAATTTAAGTAATTTTACTTGAGGTCTTTAGTGGTTAGTATTTTTTACCACCATGAAACGATCTAAGAATTAAAGGATAACAGGAAACTCCCTCAAATCACATTTTCAAAAGCATTTTCCTAAAGTGACTATGTTAGTAGACTTTATTGTCACCAGAAAGCCTCTAGTCATCTTACAAAGCATCTGCAATGAATAATCTTCCCCTCCCCCATCCTTATTTGTTGCCAGAAACAGCTTATAAATGCTCAGTTGAAGATGGTGCCAAATTTTGCTTTTAGGCACACTTGTAAATAGAAAATATTTCCATTGATTTTGGTAGAATTATTCCGGATTTACGCAGATGCAAGTGAAAGCCAAATTTTGCCTGGGTCTTCCCCCATGGGTGCCACTTGGTGCCCTGATCAGCTCCAGAACTGCTGCCTCTGGTGTCAGTGGAAGGCAAGTGCTTCAGCTGAGTCTGCCCATAATTTGACAAATTATTATAAACAGATTTGAACAAATATTTCTTTACAAAACAAACTGGTCAACAGGCTCTAGGCTTTATTCTCCTGATGCATTTTACAGGAAATAATATCAAGTTAGCCATTATGAAACTACCCCCTCCTCACACACACATAATTGCTTCCAGCTTGCTGATTATTACCCTTTCCTTAACTGATAGAGTGAGAAGAGAAATAAAAATATCTCCATACAGTAGGCCAAATCCTCATCTGGTATAAATTGACATAGTTCCATCAAAGTCAATAAAACCGTCTTGATTTACACCAGTCAAGGAGCTGATGCACTATAATTTTTTTACTTGCTTTTAAAAATAAAACCTTATGTGATTGTGTAACCGACATTGCAACAGAAACCAGCATTTTCTTTTGTGAAGTTAAATGTGCCCTCCCTTTGACTTCCAAAGGTTTTCACTTAGATAGTCCTTCTATAGCTTTTTTTTTTCCTTTGCCTTTTGGCAGAATGCTCCTACCCCCCTTGTGTCGTGAGTGAGGTACAAACTGGACTGGAAGATAAACACACACAAAATAATTTCATGGAGCAGTGAGGACAAAGAATGAAATGCTACCACTACTTCACACAAAAGAGGAAAGAGGGCCAAGCAAAGCACAAGATTAAAAAAAATTGTTTCTGACATTTTCTCTGATCACCATCCTCCAATTAACAAACATATATTAACAGCACCAATAAATTAGTAATTCTTACTCAGGAATGACCGTAAACTACTATTATAGATTAAGTTTCTTAAATAATCTTTAAAAGAATACAATTACAAGGTTTACTAAAGCTAATAGAAACTGTCCTCTCTCTGGACAAACATTTCTAAAGTCTTTTTTTGGTGTTCTGTTAGGGGCTGTGAAACACATGGTGAATTTTTTGGTGGTAATCTTTGTCTCTTGTACTTCTCAAAAGCACAGCGAACTGTGCACAGCAAATCTTTTACATCCATTTCAGGGAGTTCTAAGCATTTCCATGCAGTGTATTGTCAAATAAAGGTCTGGTCTTTCCCAAAACCTTCATTTTTTTGGCTGGTTGTTTTGATTAATGTGTATATTCAGAAATTCATTATAATTTCAAAAGTATCTTGAAAAATTGGAATTATTTCATTGTTAATGCTGACATAGTTTTGTACTGGTTCAGCAAAGACTTTTAAGAAAATGTACATTTATTGATTCTTGGTATTTAGCAGCCCCTAACAGCATACTGGTGGTTTCATTAAAGTTAATGGTGATATTTGCAGCATTGCAGCCTTTAATTTCCCATAGTTTTTTTTCTTTCTTTTGAATACTGTAAAAAATTAAAGTGTAATAAAAAAATGCATTAGCATGAATTTCCAAATGTTTTCATTCAAAATGCAGTCAAGATTAAGCTTGCTTTTAATACATATTCCATTGCTTTGAATAACATCTTGAAAATCATTCTATGATGTCTGGAATTCAGTTGCAAAGACTGAATTGGAATTCAGTCACACATTCTAGTCTCTGTTTTAATACATAATTTTTGATTCATAGACCAGTCTGAAACACATGCAGAATTGACTGAAAAAGTTTTTATAGTAAGACTTGGAAATTTGCATATCATATTTGGTGGCTATCACTACACTACTTATTTTGATTTGGAAAAGACTGCTTATCTCCATTACACTGTGAGCCCTTTAGCTTTAGGATCCTGCTTTCTCTGAAACCATCACTTTAGACTAGAGCCTTTATTTTGTGATGAGGTTTTTCCACCTGGGCAAATGAATGACTGAGATGCTGTTGCAGAAAAATTAAATTCAGGTCTTTAATTACCCCTCTGTTTCCATGGCAAAATATGACTTGAAAACATGATCCCTGTAGAAGATGGTAGTTTCCCAATAAGCAAGTATCTATAAGCAGGCACTCTCCAGGTCTACACAGAGGAAATGAAAAGAAAACAGAAATTGACAAACACTTTTCATTCAGTTGGCATTGAAAGAGTGGCCCTGTCTATAACGAAAAGTGGTGCTAGATCTCGCCAGGCAATTCTGTCACATGCAGGGTAGGTGGGGTAGAGCAGCCTTGCACACCATGGACAAGGAGTATCAAGACCTGCTGGGGACAAGTAAAAGGTGTTCAGAAAGTCAGGTCCTGTCCTCCCCGGTACTGATGCGGACAAACAAGTTGCTACGAAATGAAGGCGATGAATCAAAAAGATTTTATTTAGCTAGAAGGTGCGGTCCCACACAGGGTCACAGTTCAGGCTTGCAGACTCTCAGGACGTTTCTGGGGCTGCGGGAGGTTGGCTTTCAAGCTACCAGTTCCATAACCCAGAGCAGTCAAGAGACTGCTCTCTGCAAAGTTGATCCCATTTCCTAAATAACAGTGGAGCAACAGTCTCATGCCAATATGGACACTTGAAAGGTTTGAGTTTTTCGCAGAAAAATCACAGTTGTTCTTTGAGGCAGTAGTGTCGGCTGATATTGAGATGGATCATCTGGATGCTCTATGCACAGGCCATTTGCCAGCAGGTTGGAGAACAGAGACCTGGTGGATGGGGTGCCCCATTTTGGGGAGAATGTCTTCAGCTCTGATTGCTGAAAATTTGTCAAAGCAGGGTGCTTCCAATGACATGCTTCAAGCTCAGAACTTGTTTCAGCGGAAAATGCAAATGTAACCAGTTCTAACTCAAGGTTCTCTCCACTAAGCATAAATCACATATGAAATAAGTGTAGAGGATTTAAGTAACATCTTAGACGGCTTTTTTTTAATACAGTACAGTACAACTTTTATTTTATTCCAAAGTGTAGCAACAAAGATTGAAAAAGAACACAGCACTGTCTTGCCTTAAGCATGCTGAAGCTTTGTGGCATCTTTAGACTGGATTCTTGGCTTTGGAGACTAGAGAAACCAGAAAGTGTACTGGAAGTGAAGTCAAAACAGCTTGTTACCCAACTTGCTTTTTCCACAAAGTAGTGAAATATTAAGAACTCAAGCAAATAACACTTGGATACAACTCTGTTTGTGTTGAGTTCCATTTGTTTGTCTGAAGCCAAACTGGGTGAATAATTTTGCATTCTTTATCTTAGCAGTGAATTGTGTGGTTCTGAAATTTGAGTAAGATAAGATCACAAACAAGTAAAAGCATGTGTAGGCTGAAAAATCAATATGTTTCAAAGTAACAGTTGAGAAACAAATTATTCCTCTACTAATAGGCTGAAAACTAGGTTTAGAGATTCTGCTAGGGCTGGTAGTATTGCTAACAGTAAAGCAGCATTAAAAGAAAATTGAGCTGCCTCCGTAGTTAGATGTTAATCATGCTATCACCAAGAAATAAGGTGGTCAGAAGACTGAAAATGGTAACTGCAACATTAAGGGGTTTTTAAGCTTCTCAGTTTTTGCATAATATTTAGAGCTTGACAGCTGTAGTTCTTTTTAATTACTCATGCTGAGGTCTGCTCTTTCCATTTATCTTGACATTTTCAATTATTTTACTTCAATTATTCAGAATAGTTACTCTCTTGCTGAATTGTTCCTATTTTTCAGTTCAGGACTCAAGATCATTGTCACCAAAGAGTGGCAGAATTCCTGCTAACTTAATCACACTGAGATCTACACCATGCCTAACATCAGAAAGCCATTAACAACTAGCTTATACCAACCCAAGTCTGTTCTCTGGGTGATGATTCGTCTCAAAAATAGTTTCCTGTAAATGAAATCTACATTTCTGTACTTAATTGTTACTTTCTAGGAGTCACCCTTTTGGTAACTTTTACATCTTGCTGAAACGAAACACTCATTGCCCTTGAGAAACAGCTGAATATGATACCTAATACACAATTCAAGAATAATCAAAGGCAATAAGTGAAAACCACAGGCTAGCAGCAATATAAAGGTTCCCTTTGCCACCAGAATCTGCTTTTCCCAGCCCCTGCTTCATCTAGAGCATTTAAAATGGTGTAGAATTCAAACATCCGACTGTTCAAAAATAATCCTCAGAACCTCCAGTCTCTGTGTCTGGTACATAACTCACTAAGACAGAATTAAACATCACCTATTTATATTTCTATCTATATGCTGAAGTCTCCTGAGTGCTGACTTTGTCTACAAGCAAGCCATACGTGTACTGTAAACATCTGTGTATTTATAACACAGAATTCCCCAAATTCTCATCACCTCAGCAGATGACTGACTTTTTAAAAAAGCTACACATGCAATAGCAGTCCCATCCTCTTTGAAGGTATTTGTTTGGTCAACAGTATTCTTTGGAGAAAAGCTGTGTTGACAGGAAAAAGGACAGGTTGTTGAGTTATGAGGCTGTGGAAATGATTGTGGTAGGGAGGACTCAGCAGCAGCAAGCAGAACTGTAAACTAAGATGGGTGTCAATTCAGAGCTTTAATGAAGCCAGAGTGACTCCAGTGGCATGTTGAGGCACACCACACAGAGTCTTATCTGCTTAGTTCTATATAAATGTATTAAAAAACAAAACCAAAAACAAACAAACAACCCAAACAACAACAACAACAACAAACCACCACAAAAACACCCACACTCAGAAATCAGCAGAGCTACATCTTCCCAATGTGGATCACACTAACAGTGCTTAGGATGGAGTTTGGACTAGGGGCCTCAACATGTGAGAAGCTCCCAGTCCAGACTCTTTGATTTTTATGAGGTGGGGAAAAACTGCTGATTAAGGCATCTGTGTAACTTACAAAATTAAAATCCTCAGATGTGATGTTAAATGACTGAGGAAAGAGTAGAAATGAAAGAAGACTGACCTATTTTTTAACCTATTTAACAATGACTGTAAGTAGTTCTATCTACATGCCTCTAAAGTTATTTTCTTGGAAGTTCTTCAGCAGCTGTGAAATCACTCATTACTTCCCAATTGCAGTGTAACTTAGAATAATCAATGACCACAGACATTCTAGAAGAAAAGCTGGCCACTGAGCATACATATTTAAAGGGATGATCATGACTGGATGGTGAGGAGCAGAAGTTGAAAGGGATCAGGGCTGGAAGCAAAGGTAAGGCCGGAGACAGCAAATGGGACCAGTGCATACAGGACAGAAATGTGTTGTGTGAAAGAAAGTGAAAACTCTTGCAGTAGTGCTAAAAGCCTCACAAATACTGTGTGAGAAGCCAGTGTCATTTCTGAGGGAGCAGGGCTTTCTAATCTGCAGAAGCCAGAATGAAATGTCAAATCTTACCAAATTTGGCAATTTCTGTTAGAATGTGGCCTACTCCTGTTCTAGGAAGATTTGTGGTGTTGTGATTTGATCCTATCACTTACAGGTTAGTAATTTCTAACTTTGTCTTTCCAGCACATAGACAACTGTTAAATCCAGGACCGCTATCCTTCTGGACCAGTGACTGGAGCTTGTTTAGATTCTAGAACTGGTATCCCAGCCCTTCGGAGTCCCTCTTGCTTTTCTAATCCAAGCCAGGATGCACTGTAGCCCTCTCAGTGTTTGCAGGGGCAGCAATCCACAGTTCCACACCCTGGGGGAAGAGGATGCACTCCTGGGGAGAGGCCGTGTAGCAGAGATAGGAGGAAGGGAGAAGAGAGCCAGAAGAGGACTCTCACTCTGCAGGCCTGTTGCCCGAGGCATTCAAAGGTTAGTTCTGCTGGAACAAGCCCATTATCCACCCGAGGTAACACCACTTAGCCTGTGCCATTGACACCTGTATTGAAGCTTTAGATGTAATCCAATGAAATCCATCACGAAGTCCATACAATCAAATTGATAGCGAAAAATCCCACTTAAGAGCTGTATTCAAAACAAAAAACACAGCATGGCATTAACAAGATCCAAATGGAATTCATACAGTAATACAGACATGGTCTTTATTTTTTCTACAAAGTTAAATGTGGGCCTGGTTTGAAATGTACTACAATATGCATTACTTGTTAGGAATAAGGAAACCACTTATGACAGAGTACCCAATGGCATCTGCCATTACAAGTGACTTAAAAGCATTCTTAAATACTATAAATATCCCAAGGAATTGTGACTTCTTTCTCCCACGAAAACTTTTTATAACATCAGAGCAAGCTAACTTTTGATGTACACTACTGCTGTAAAGCTGGATGTGACAGTTCAATGCCAAGCTGTGTTTCTGATTGATAAGGATGCAGTTAAAGTAACATTAACAATTGATTTTTCCTCATGATCCAAACTATTCTGGAACTATAAGTTCTAGGCAATTGTGACAAGTTCAGAGATTAAAAAAACCCCACAAAACAAAACAAAAACAAAGCTGAAAAGGGTGATAACAGAAATGTTATAAATCTATTATTTTTGAAATCAGGAGAAGTTCACCTTGTACAGATAATATCTATACAGCACTTTCTTTGCAAAATGTCAGAATAAGGAGTCATCTGAATCATCTGGTGCATAACATTTTTCTTATCTTTTTTGGAGACAAGGTTCACATAAAGTGATATGGAGATGGAGCAAATTAGAAGGTGAATGTTGAAATGATGAGAACAGTAATTTCAAACAGGTATCTGTGTTGCCTTTTAACTTTTTGGTTTTCACATGTTCATCTTTGTCACTACATAACCTTCCAAAAGAGGATACGGATGAAAATCTTTCTTTTACCCAGGGTTTCATGCACCTGCAGAAAAAGAGTGTGTGATCATTTACAGCAGTGAAGTAACTTTAAACGGGCTGAAATCAGCATCTTTCTCAGGTGTCCTTGATCTGTTCTCTTCTCAGTCAAACCAAGAAAGAGGCAAGCCTGAGTCTGGGGAACATCTGCCATAATTTCATTTTGGTAAGCGAGCCATACAAGTTTATGGTGTGTCTAGATAAGGGGTTTTATGTGCTACCTACTACACTTTAAATTACTATAATCCTACCCCTGCACTCTTCAGGCTGTTTGCTGTACTGGCAACCAAGCAGGTTTCGTTTGAGGGTGTGAAGTCCTCTTCTCATAACTGGCATCACCTATCTCTTAGATACACATTGAGTGCTCCTCCCACTAAACATCTGATTGTCATAAAAGGACAAATAACTTCTTCTTCCTGGCATAAGAAGTTATTATTGGAAAGTTTGAATTAATATGTGTATCAGGAGGATAATAGGGCAGTATGAACCCTATCCCTTCACTTCAGGTCTTTTAGGGAAAAAAAAAAAAAAAAAAAAAAAAAAAAAAAAAAAAAAAAAAAAAAAAAAAAAAAAAAAAAAAGGTAAGAAATTTCTTCTTCTCAAACTCTGTGCTTAGTCCTCAGGTCCATTCAGTGCACCAAATAACTCTTTCTCTCTTTTCTTTCTTCTTCCTTCTCACACAGTGTAACACCCAGTCAGTCCCAGAATTTGTTGCAAGTTATAAAAGGGCAAAGGTTTTACATCACTCTAGGCAACAAGAACACAAGACCAAAATTTCCATCCCCTTGCTCTAGGCAACTGCTAGACAGAGGGTTGGAGTTTTTATTCAGTTTTGTTTTGGGGCTAGTGGGGTTTTTTGCACCTAGAGGCAGTGTCTTTGCTCTTAATTTATTCGCATCAGCCTGGGAAAATCACATGCCTGGACTCCTTCTTGCTCAGGCCTTCAGCAGTGGTTCATCCCCTTGCCTTGGAGAGCTGTTACCTCCATGTTTGCAGAGTAACCACTGTACAAAGACACATAGCTCAGAGCAGACTCCAGTTAGCCTCAAAGAAGAGACAGTAGGGTAGCTAGATGTATAAATCAAGTAGATGACTGTCAACAGATGAAAACTTTTTGATGTTGATTATTAACAGTTTTCAGCATTGCAAAATGCTGACTTCTTTTTATTACTCCACAAATTGTGATTACTTCCTCATCAGGCAGAGGCTTGAGAGAATGTTTGTATAAAACAAGCAATAGGAATTCTAAAATGATACCTTGGATGATTCACTAAAGACCAAGGAAAAGTAAACATGCCCAAACCCTATCAGCTGATATTAAATAGTTTCTCAATGCTTATTCTATCCTGTATACAAAGATGAAGAATTTAAAAAAAAAAAAAAAAATAAAAAAAAAAAATATAAGGGAAGAAAGATCTGACAAACATTTTGTTTAATTATCTTGGAGTTTTTTTGTTGTTTAAAGAATTAATCAGCTGTTCCTAGCCCAGGGGGAGCACTCTGGAGGCAGAGATACACTGCAGAGCAGGTCCTTGCTTCCCATGTCTTTTGTTTCTTTGTCTATGTTCTGGGAGTCAGAGTTCAGAAGTAGGGAAGTGTACACTGTCTCAGCAGGCGTATGTCTGGCAGAGCTGTTTCAGGAGAAGTGAAAATACGTATGGCTGGGGCAGTTAAGCTGGCTCTAGATCTGTTTTGAACTGTTGGAGTAGTGCCAAGGACCTGGTTCAACTGATAGATTTTGTTTTCAAGTTGCATAAGCACAAGTAACCTGCAAGACTTGATTATTTTTTTGGTACAGTGGTGAAGTTCAGATAGGATTATTTAAATGGCAACTACAATGCAAACCATCTAAGGTACAAATAAACCTTTTATTTTACCTTAATCACCTTCCTGGGTGCTGCATCCTTGCTTGTTGGCCTTTGGGTTCTGATCTTACAGCTGCTCCAGTGTTTTGACATACTGAGCACTACTGAATCTTCAAAGATTCTGTCCATATTTCTTCAGAAAAATTGCAGATCTTATCCATATTATTTTTATTAGAAAAAATAATCAGGTTTCATAATGAACACCAGGGTAATTTTAGTATAATTGAACTTACGTGGGTAAGATTCCATCCTTCTGAATATTTTTCATCTTACTGTAATGAAAATTCATTCAATTTCTTTAGAAGTTCAAATACACTAACAAGCTTTTCTCCTTGCAGACATATTGCAAAGGCTTTAGAACATATTCATCTAGGAAAACAGTTATCTCTTGAAATACATAGTTATTGATTGTCAAAGGAATTAATATATTACACTTGAGTGTAAATGAAACACCATGTAAGTCAGCTAGGAAACAGTGTGCAAGTCAGCTGACAGAGATGGATTTTTATCTTGACTACTGCTGTAGGAGGGAAGCATACTTGGATACATATTTCAGATACTTCAAGGCAAATCTCCCTTTGGTGGGACAAGCATATACTTACACCAGTCATCTGATACAGAATAAAGCAAAGTTCCTACACGAGCAAAATCCAGACAAAGGGAAAAAACTAGTCTATGCACAAAGCTTTCACTGGCTCATCTAGACCCCTTTTTACTCCTACTTAACTAAATATCTTTAAAACTCTGCATTAATGTGCTAATGTAGTGTTTACACCTTGTTTCCCAGTGTGTCCACCTGACAGTTCACAGCACAGCCACTAAGCTGATGCCAGAATAACTCTAGTTAAACTAGTTCATGGTCTGGTCTGCATGCAAAACTTACGATACATCTAAGAGTAGGATTTAGGAGTAGAATGTGTTAAAAAAAAAAAATCAGGAAAGTTCTGTTCTGCATTCCCAAACACTGTGAAACCATAACAATTTACAGGAGCTTTTATCTTTCCCTAAATCCTTATGAACTGATAGTTTACAAAATAAAGAGAGAGAAGGGACAGACTTAATTTTAGAACAAAGGATGGTCACATGCACGAGGTCTACACACCATTGAAATATGAATCACTAGTAGATTCATTCTGGTTTAACTGAAGAAACAAAGTCCAAATTATTCCCAGGAGCATTTTGTTGTTTGACCCCCACTGGAACTGATTACATTTTATGACTCTCAGCAGAAGGACCTCTTAATTTCCGTGAGGTTTTATATATACCACGCACCGATGCTAGCGCTGGACGTGATCCGGCTGGTGCAGGAGGAACAGCGCGGCTTGCAGCGCTGAACCGAGTGCTGTTTCCTACGCTGTCGGCTAAAGGGGCGGCCAAACCCAGCGCCCATAACCCACGGGCTTCAAAGCTTTTGCCTGGCTTGGAGCCAAGAGACGCTTCCTACCCAGTTCTGGCCAAGGCCTGAAAGGTGGGGAGGGCGGTGGGCCTCCCTGGGGCAGGTGGTGCCCTGCTCCACGGTGCGCCGGTGGTGCACGACTGCTGTGCAGGGGCCAGCAGCAGCCCCGGCGCTGCCCGGGCTCCCGACCCGCCCTTTGGGGACGGGCTGGACGGACGTGCGGAGGAGGCCAAGGTGATGGACTGCCCGCGGCAGCCTCAGCTCCCTCCTCAGGCAGCAGGCCTGGGCAGTGGCGGCTTCCAGCCCCTGCACACACCTGCAAGTGAGGTGAGCTGCGAGGGCTGTCCCTGCTCCTCAGCCCGCTCTGGTAAAGCTTTAACTATCCTCTTTAACCAGAGGTGAGTGGGTGGACGCCCCACCTGGGACAAGGCCGACCCTGATGGGCAGCTGTGAGGGTCATCCCCCTTACGGCTGCCATGGCTCACTACAGCCCCCCATATGGATGTCATGGTCCTCTAGAGACCCCCGTCACCGAACCGCTCGTGGTTTAGGCACAAAATGTGTAGTTCCCAAAAGTGTTTTTCTTCCAGATCCCACTGTTAGTGCCAAAATCTACCCAGATCCCACTGTTAATGCCAAAATCTACCCAAATCCCACTGACAGGCCAACCTGCGAAGTGGTGCCCAGCAGGGTGGCAATATCAGCCTAACAGAAACAAATTAATGGTAGTGAATAAAACTCCTCTGGCAGCGTTTCCTCATTCACACAGTTGGACTGAGCTTCACCAGATGAAGAGCACTGCTTCCATTTGGTTCTTCAAAGCTGTTTGGAAAGTCACTATTTTTTGTAACCGGGTTTTACATGAACGTTAAAAATAATCCATATGTATTGGACTCAGAGATGGGCTGTACTCACAGGCTGTTGCAGAACTCATTGAGAATCCCACCATCAGCACAGATATGAGCTGTGTTTCCTGGAATACCTTTCCCTTTCCTCCTCCTGATTTTTCGACAAACCGACCTCCTGCCAAGGAGATCCTTTTAGATGGTGTGAAAGAATTATTATTGGGGGCAGGGGGGAGGAAGTGTTTCATTTCAACTTGTGTCAGCTGCTAAACATTATCCAAGCATGTACGCATGCAATATGCACAAGTATTAGATAATGCTGAGGTTGTAACTCCTTTTGCTGCTAAACTCTCTGTTGCACAACAGGCAAGAAATGGAGAATTGAGGTCATGCACATGCCTTGCATGGTTAAAAACCTACCTGTGAATCAGGAGATTCTCTCACTGACCTGCACTTTTGTCACAGAGTCCCAACTCACATCCACTCACAAACATTAGAAAATAAAAATCAAGGCAATTCAGGGCAGTAATGGGAAGGCATGGACATTTTTTAACTTGATCTGACCTTTTAAACCTTTCTTTTTGGTACTGACTTTAGTGGGGATACTTACCGGGATAAGGTGTAAAATAAATACCTTGCACATTTTCTCCCTTTTCTCATTATCAGATGCATTGATTTCACTGTACTTCAAATGAGTCAGCGGTACAGAGTGTAACTGAAAGCTGTTTTTAAGGAGGGGTCTTATCCACTGCATCCAATAAGGACTAGGCAGAGCTGTAGGTAACTTTCTTTTTGCACTAAAGGTAGCTTGCAGTTAAAAGTAGCTTTCTGATTTCTGGGGCCAATACAGGGGTTAGTATGCTGGTTTAAGTGTTCCTGTCTCTGTAAATCTGGGTTTACATGTAATGTTTTACAACATTCTGTAATTATAACAAGGATGCAAACTTTTAAATGTATTTTAGGCTGAGATATTTATACCAATTCAACCCTAAACATGGGTACATTTAGAGATATATAATTATACACTGAATCACTAGAAAGTGTTCCTAAGGAACAATAAACTATGTGGATATAAGCATTTTTGCAACTTTATATCTGTGTCCACACTGTAGTCCATAAATTCCATGTGTGAAGGTAGCCTTAGGATTGCCCTTGCCTTTGCTTTTCGTCTAAGTACTTCTTGGATGACTGGAAATTAAAACTGAATAATTGTTGGTTCTTAATTCATAAGGTTCTGAAACTAGCAATTTCATTCTATCAATTATGCACTAAATTGGTATACTGGTAACAAAAATTTTCCTCCTTGCTATGAATGCTTAGCAACTGTATGGTAACAATTGAAATAACTTTCCAGCTGTCCTAAGCCTTCCAAGGAGAGCAAGACTAAAGTACACACCAGATTTACCAACTTTAAAGTTTGTTTCCTTTAGTTCTGCTCTACATGCATGATTTATATAAAGCAGACATATTTATGAGTGCCTGATTTTTAAGAAATGCAGAAATTCTGTCAGTATCTCACTTTCCCTTGGGTGTGAGGCCCCAGCACGGGTATTTTGGACAGTGGTGTCCACCTAAAATGTGTCCATCCCAGGATCTGTGGGAGAACAGAGAATGATCACTTGGGTTTGAGCCTGAGGAGCACTCCTTTCAGAGGATTTCTCTGGAGTGTAGCATTCCCCTAAGGATTATATTCTGTGGTTGTGATGTAGTATTGTTGGGTCCCTTCCAGAGGCAGGACTCAGCAGGAGTCCTGTAAAAGCATGAAATCAAAACTGAAGCTTGCTTTGTACACAAAGCAAGCTACCAGTGTACTCCAGCCCATGTCTACCTTGGCTGAAGTGGTCTGAGCATGAGCAGAAGCATCGTGGTGGGGCTGTTCCACCTGGACACACCATGACTTACCCATGTGTTGTCAAGCAGGGAAACATCCAGAGTCTTCATCAGCCAGCTACTCTCTCTTTCCACTTCTGCTCTTATCTGGGATCGACCATCAGAAGAATGCCTGTATAGTAACCCTCTTTTGCCCTAGCTTTTAAGGTCTTCTGTTAGAGATGAGTATCAAGACAGAAGAAAATAAGGTGGAGGCCAAAGGAGTCTCATATTAAAGGGAGAAGTCAGAATACCGGTCACAGTTGTGAGTCATCACATTTGTCAAATGAATGACTCAAAGAAAATCCAGCATCGTCTGTATTAGATTGAGCAGATGTATATGCTTCAGATTGACTCACCACTGTAAACTCTGACTAAATAACCCAGATCAGCTACTGGGCCAACTTCTCTTCATGTTCTCCTCAAAAGAAATTGCACTGCATGGGATCATTTCAATGTGTGAGTGGGTTCGTCTAATCTCAGCAACAAAATCCCAACAAAAACCAAAACCAACCAACCAAATACGTTAGGACTATATAGTCATATAATAAAACCATAGAGCAACATGCTTGAAATGATTTGTTCTATTATAGCTCATCACTAGACAGAGAGGTGTTCAATATAAGCATGCAAACTTAGTAAATGGCAGGTTAGTATCATGCAGCTTGAGAGTCTCCAATCTTAAATTTGACTGTACAAAGAATATTTTAATAATACAGACCTAGGTTTCAAGCAGGCTGATGCAGGATATTTAAGTCTATTGGAAAATGCCATACATTGCTCCAGTAGTGACAATGTGCATATGTAGCAAAAATTAGCAAATCTGCCCATCATTCATTCATTCTTTCAAATTCCTTAATCAGCCATCATTCATTCTAAATATGTTAGCAATAGAAATTCAGCATATTTTAGTGTAAGAAAATTACAGTAGTGTCAATACTCTGTATCCTGTGCACTACAACTGTAAGAGAGAAAATGCAGTAGACAATCCTCTCAGAGTTTAAGCTGGTTTCAGAGACACTATTAGGAAATGAATAGTGGTTTCACAACATCATTTTATCATTTTGTAACCAGGTTAGAGGCCAATCATACATGGCCATTGCTGTTAAGTAGATAAGGTCAGAGTTCCTCCCCACTAGTATAAAGTTATCAGCTTAAATACCTTTAATAGTATTTTCTGAGAGAGAAAAAATAGGATATAATTAAAGTTTAAAGGAACATATCTCTTAATTTCTAGAGTTGCACAGATATTAAACATGCAATATCCATACAAAGAAGTGAGAACCATATGTCTAAATCCTATTAAACTGTGAAAAAAAAATTAAGAATGTGGAATGCCTTTCCACAGAATGAATCCAGTGATATAAGAAACATCCCAGTGCCCCCCGAGGGCTTGTTGAGGGATGAGCTCTGCTGTACTGGGTGTTCTTTAAGCTCAACAAGGGCCAAAGCAGACTCCGGCCACAACTTACTGCCCTCTGTGATAGCAACAGACCCAACAATTATGCCTGCATTTGCAACTGTGGAATGTCTGTCTTAACATTATTAAGAAACTACCAAAAATTCATTGTCAATAGGGATCAATTCTTTATCTTTATTTGTGACTTGTGAATGCACCAAAGTAATGAATGCATCCAGCAGCTTCAGAATAAGGAACCTCTTGTTCTTGTGATTACAGAACTACTTTAAAAGCATGTTGAAATATAACTGCACCAGAATGAAAGAAAGATTAAATGTGTTGTGCAAAGTCATGTGTACTTCTTCCGTGGTTTCTTTTTTTGACTGAAGAATGTTATTTATAAGTGAGTATGTTATTAAATACTGAACATAGTGCTTTACAGCCAGTAAAAGACAACAGACCAAATGTTACTGTTACCCACAGCTGGATTGATAAAACTAGCACACTTGCTCACGTAGTTTAAAGTCTAAATAAAGACATATGATCAAAAGAGTGAATTGACTTAGCAAGGTGACAGAGAAAAGGCAAAAGGTGAAAAAAAGCTGTATCAGTAAGTTATAAAATGCTTAACTGGATAAATATTTTGCTGGTTGCCTTAAGCTTTAAAAAAGTGATCTATGGTTAATGTTTACATTACAGAAATTAAGGATTTTCAAACCAGCATTTTGAATGGAAAGGGATGACACTAGTCCCCCAAAATCTACTCACTGCATTAAAATGAGCCAATGCTTATATATATGTTATACTTCTCCTTTTATATATGATCCAGTAAACTGGAAAAAAAGGTAGGCATCATTGGTATAATGTCATTTGACAGAACAACTCACTAGCAATCTATCATTTACACATTTTCACATTTATCTTTTCAACCATATGTTTTTTACAAAAGTTAGAGTTGAGAGTCTAGCATACCATTCAAGGTCCAAGGATGTTCTTTATGGAGAATTTTTTTTTTCTCTAACTTCAGCAAAACCTTGAGAGAACAAAGTGGCAATTTTGGAGGAAAATAAAAAGAACAAAAAAAAGCAAGAGAACAAGTGGCTAAACACGTTGCAGAAAATACTCTCCCAGCTGCATGATAATATAGGTGAAACTGAGTAAAAATTCTCCTTTTGCACTGTTCCAGGTATATGATCTGGACAAATATTAGTTATTCCAACATAAATTTAAGTGTGATTTCAAAGTGACAATCCTTTAGTAAAATATTGCATGTGCTCTACTTTTTCCAGAAAAACAACAGTCATATATGGAATTATTTTGTAACGGATGTAGTTGAATAAAAATTTGGAGCATCTTTGTGTAAAGCAGTTCTTGATAGTTTAAAGAGGGGAAGAAATAGGATAAGGAAATGAATCTGTAATACTGGAAGGATCCAGTGAAAAAGAAAATTTTCTAATTGTGGGGAGCTTTGATGGAGCTACTGGGCAGGGGTGGGGGAGGCTGTCCGAAGCCTGGGTTGATTCTGTCCCTAGGAAATTGTTCTAGCCTTGTAAAGCATAGAGACCAAGCGTTTTGTTAGATTTTATGTTCCAAATACAACTATTTTTAAAGTTCTATGAATGAGAACTGCAATCTCCCTGACTAGAGAACTATGTTTAATATATCTGTCAAAGTCATCTTCTAACAAGAAAGCAGCTTCATTTTTGCTGTTTTGTGGTAAAATCCACATCAACAACCCCACTGAATGTTACCAATCATCCGATTCCTGCATCTTGAATTAAAACTACTTTCAGTAATTTGTAAAAAAGTCCCAAATTATTGCAAAGATTAAACATATTGTTAAAATAAAATAAATATTCCTGTGGAAGGAAAGTAAGTAATTTTTCTGATGTTTCAGAATTATTTTATGTTGATTTCTCAATACCCACTTAGTAGATATTTAGCTGGCACCATAAAAACTTGTTCTAGGTCCTGCTGACCTTATTGGAAGAAGAACCAGAGCCAGGATTTGTAGATTTGTAGATTTTAAAGAACAAAGGTGAAAACTAAATGAACTGCTGCTCTCTGTCCTAAGAATATGAACACACAGTGCAACCCTATTACTCAGTGAGGATCTGTTCAAGAGAGAATCACTGAGGGAATAATGAGGGGGGAAGAACATGAGGAGGAGGAAGAGGTGAGAAGAAAAGAGAAAGAGGGCAAGAGAGAGCAAAGAGGAAAAGGGAATTTGCTTTTGATGTCACAGTTCTATCAGCTCATGCATTTTTCATGGATACCAACTAGTGCTAAAATAATGCTGTGCTGACAATACAAGCATGAAAAAAAGCAGCTAGGTTCCCAAACATTATGATACCGCCTTAAAAGTAAGATTTAGAAAAATTTGAAACTCAAAGCTTTTCTTTCCCTTCTAATTCGTAAGCCTTTTGGGGCTGTATATTTCAGCATTTCTCTCAAACTTGAGATTTAGGAATGTAATTATTTTTAAGATGACCTGAGGTTTGAATTTAATTGCATCTGCCGAAGACCTTAAAACAAAGCTAAGTGTTGCAAAATCGCTGCAACTCTAAGAGCTGGCAACACTAAATGTCATAAGCATGGTATACTATATAGTTTTGAGGCAAAGTAGACTAAAAATTACCAGATGTTAGATACAAGTACATTAACACAAGTAGCATTTGTGCCCTTTGCTAGAAAGAAATTAAAAACTGAGAGGGAAGCCAGCTGGTAAATGAAAATTGGGACTCGGGAGTTAACCTGGTTTGCAATTCAAGCTTTGTAAACTTAATTTGAGGAAGTGAACATTAACATTTCTCAGTGCTTTTGTTTAAAACATAATCTTTCTAAAAGAAAGTAATTAATGGATTGTGTGTACACATTCTGTAAGGTTTTAGTCACACATGCTACAGCACTGCCCATTGCTGTCTTAACTTGCACAAGAAAGCAAACCATGCACAGGTGCAGGAAACAGCACGGGACCTTTATTTGCAGGAACGGCATTCTCAGTTGAATTATGATTAAGGTATCAGCCTTCAGATATTAATCACCTTAATAGTTCAAAGGACTTTCTACAGTTATTCTGTCAATTTTTTATATAAACGCTGCACTTAGCTGTGATGAATTATAAGGGATGTGGACTTTCTGTGGTTTTTGTCTTCCAAGCTGGCTAGCAGTCTTAGGAATACAATTAATTTAATACTCCAGTTTTAATTACCAATGACACTGTAAATGCATTAGTGTTTTAAAAAAAAGTAATAAAAAATGAATATGCTAATTAAACCATTTGATGACAATTTCGGTGAACTGGAAGGAAAAGCAATGTTAGGGGGCCCACGTACAACATTCATGCTCATCTTAATCATATATAATCGCACTTTCTGCAAAATACAGCCGCACGCCCCCGCACGCGCCGACAGCACTGTGGCTCGGGGGCTGTAACTGAGCGAGCGACGTGCCCGGCCCTGCACTGTCAAACGCCGAAATCCGCTGGGGATCAGCCCCGCAGGAGACGCGCCGGGGCCGCTGATCGCAGGGCAGGTACGAAGGGCAGAGGCGGGTAGCTCCGGGGCCGAGCGGTGGGTCTCGCCGGGGCCGGCGGTCTCACAACTGCTCGGCGGCCCCTCGGCACCGGCTGCCGACGCCGCTGGCGGAGGCGCGGGCGGGCAGCACCGCTCGCCGCAGGCTCGGCCGCCCCGCCGAGCCGTGACCGCCGTGCCCCGGTCGCTGCGCTTATGCCGCCCGCAGCCCAGCCCAGCCCAGTCCGGCCCGACCTGGCCCGGCCCGGGCGCAGCGCCGCGCGGAGAGAGCCGCCTTTCCCCCCCGGGCAGCCCGGCTGGGCCCACCCCCCGCACCGGAGGTCTCCGGCTGATAATTCAAAAATGGAGGATGCGCCCTCTCAGCCATTAATTAATAATGTAGCTCGCTGTCTTCCTGTGTGACACACGCTGGAAGGCACCGAGCGGCCAATAAAGATGTAGGGGAGAGCAGGGGAAGGCTCCTCCCCGCAGCTCTTCCTGATTGAGGGCTTGAAGAAGTAGATCAAAAACTTCCCAGGAGCCGGCGGGGGGGGCTGAGGAAAGGGAAGAAACGCGGCGAGGGGGACCGCGCTCCGCACCGACCGAGCAGCGAGCGCAGCCTGCGGCCGTACCAGGTGGGCAGGAGGGCAGGGAGCCCCGCAGCTCCCGCTGGACAGGCCGGAGGCCGGGCTGCCCCCCGCGCCGCGGCCGCGCTGTCCCGCGGCGGCGGAGCCCGGCAGCCACTGGGCCGGGGCGAGGAGCGGGACGGGAAGGGCGAGGACCCCAGTTCGGCAGCGACCCGGCAGGCAGGGAAGGAGGGAGATAAGTGGTCGGCGCTGCCCCTCCTGGGTGTTTGCTTTGCGGAGAGGAGGAGGAGGCGGAGGCGGCGGGGGAGTGGAAGTTGGTGTCCGGCCCGGCGTGTGTGGGTCAGAGGCGGGGGAAAGGGGGTGACCCGAAGGCAGGGGCGCCGCAGGAGACAAAGCGCGGCCGGGGTATCCCCGAGCCGAGCACGTTGCGCGGCTGGCGCGGGGGTTGCCGCCTCCGCCCGCCGCTCGGCGTCATGGCCCCATTGTGAGGCGGGCGGAGGCGGAGGAAGGTGCCGCCGTTGGTCCGCGCGCAGTCCCAGGCAGGCAACGGCGTGTCGGGCACACAAAAGGCTCCACCGAGCCGCCGCCGCCGCTCCCGCTCGCTCCTGCCTCGGCTCTCCCGGGAGGAGGGACACGCCGGGCCCGCTCCCTCCTCCCCGGGTTGGTGGGCACCGCTGCCTCGCTTAATCTCTCTGTGTTTTTTTGTGGTGGTTTTTAAAAAATTATTATTATTATTATTATTATTTATTTTCCCCCCTACCCCTGAAGCCGATCCTGGGGTAGGAAGAGAGCCGGGAGCGGGGCGATGCCGCTGCTGCACCGAAAGCCCTTCGTGAGGGTGAAGCCCCCCGCCGACCTCCGGCCGGACGAGCGTGTTTTCTACTGCAGGGTCACTAACGAGATCTTCAGGAACTACGAGTAAGATACAGCCCCGTGTCGGTGTCCGCGTCCCTATGTCCGTCATGCGCGTCCCCGCCGACCCCCCCGCGTACCGGCGGCGGCGGGCAGGGAGCGCCTGGAGCCCCAACGACTCTGACACCTGGGCGGGCAGGGAGGGAGGAAAGGGGATTCCCCGGATCGCTGCGGGGAGCCTTTGCCGGGGGGTGTGAGGGGGGACCGCGGCTGGCGCCGAGCCTGTGCCCTCGCGAGGGGGGTGGGGGAAGAGAGGGAGGATCTCTTCCCTGGGGCAGAGGGAATCCCTGCCCCTCCTCGGCGGGGGTACCCCGCAGCCCCCTTCACCCGCGGGGAAGGAAGATAGCCGGCTCCTATCCCCCTCTTTCTCTCGCTCCTTCCGCGGTGTCGCCCCTGCCTCCGCCGGGGAAGTGAAAGTTGAGCGTGTGGGAGGCGGCGGGCGGCAACGAGTGTCTGCCGGGCTCGGGCTCTCCCTCCCGTCCGCCCCCGCCGGCAGCCGCGTGTCGACGGCGCACGGCGCTAGGCCGCCCCGCGGAAGGGGCCGCGCCGGGCCCGCGTTCGCCTTCAGCCGGCGCAGCGGGGCCCGGCATGTGCCGGTCGCCCTATTGTTGTGGTGACGGCCGGGCGGGGGGCACCGGCTGCCGGGCCCGCGGGTCTCCCCGGCCGGCTCCCGTCGCGGTTAACCCCTTGCTGCCGGCCCTCGCCGCGCCGCCCAGGGCCGCGGTCGCCCCGCCTCCGCGGGGAGCCGCCGGCTGATCCGGTTGGAAATGGCCGGCGGGGGAGCTCGGCGCGGGCGCGGGGTCGCTGCACCTGTAGGGGTCCCGCCGCCGGAGCCCTCCCGGGCCGGGCGGCACAGCCGGGGGTTAAACCCCGCCTGAAGCCCAGCGAGCGCACCTGTCTCCTTAGGAGCTTTTTTTTTCCTAGTGCGGCTTATGGCTCTTTCCATCCCTTTTTTTTTTTTTTTTTTTTTTGGTCTTTTTTCCTTTTTTGTTTTCCGCGTGTACGAAGCTGAACAGGATTGGTGAAATTCCCGTTAACGGTTGAAGGCGGGTGGCACGGGTAGTCCCGAACTTGCAGCCACTCATTTCACCGATTGTAAGAACAATGGACAGAAAGTATTTAGCAAGATGTTTCTCAAAACCCGATAAATTACGGGTTTTCACCACTGGTCGGATCTAACACCATCTCCACCTACAAAAGGCCCTCGCATTCAAACTATAATTCTTTAAAGATGTGCAGAGTAACGAGGTGAAATCTAAAATACTTTTCATTTGCAACATATGAAATGAAAGCATACTTTAATCTTTTTCATGTTTAGACTTGTTTTTGTTGCTCAAATACTCTTAACTTATTAAAATTTTAAAGACGCTGGATTAGGTAACTTGGAAAGGTAATACCTTACTGTTCACTGAACTATACTCTAAGGGTACTCAATACGTTTGCTGGGAGTTTTGTAAGGAGTATTTTCCTTATAGGGCAACTAAGAACCTAGCGAGGGAGAGGTGACAGCCTCCTGTTTCTGTAGGAATTAAGTCCCCCTCCCTCAGCTTCTGATATTTTGAAGGTGCTTTTCTGGTTACAATTATTATCTCATCATTAGATGATGCTAATGTATTTGTTGACACTGCAGGGAAATGTGTTTCAGGTACATGTAGTTTTACTAAATTTCAGTATGAAAAGTATCCTTTTAAAATGTCTGTCCTCAAAATGTTCAGTGACTATTTCACATATTCTGACAGGCTTATTTGTATTGCAGAGGTGTTGTCATTAATAAGTATGAAAGACCAAATTCCTTACTTAACCAAAGTTCATGAATTCAGGGGTAAATTTAGATCTGTTCACACAGGCGATCCCTAGAAATGTCAGTAGGTGGTTAGCTGAGAGGTCAGGCCTTAGAATGAGGTATTTAGTAGGAAGACTGCAGAAAACTCTGCTGTGCTTGTTTTTTGTGTATGTGTGTGTGTGTGTTTTTGGTAATGTGTTTTTGTTTTTATGTTCTGGCTCTTTTTGTTAGGTTGGGTAAAATTGGTGCAATGGATTGGAAAATGTACTTTCTTTACTTAGAAAAGTGTTCTGGCACAGATGGGGTAGTAAGTTTAGGTTACTGTTAGTTGTGATGTAATCTGCTGAAGAGTATAAGGTTGGTCATCTTTCAGTTTTAAAGATGCTGATCCTTGTCTCTGCTAGTTGCCAATTGATAATGTCTTCTGAAAACATTACCTATTTCTTTGCCCAAGCAAGGGCAATTAGATTAATAGGGGTAAGGAAGAGCCCATTTCTTAAAAACTGTATTCACTGTTTCATGGAAGAAAAGCCATTGTCTAAATTGGCCTTCTCTGAATCTGCTTTTTTGAGGGGAGAATTTAAAAATTACAGGGTCCGACTAGATCAAGAGGGTTGTATGGATATGTATGATAATTTGAATTCACCCGCTACATCAACTATATGAATGCTTTTAACTAGTACAAAGAGTTAAGACTCAAGTTGGTTTTGTGTTTGTTTTTTGTTGGGTTGTTTGGTGGGTTTTTTGGCAGGGCGCAAACTTAGTGTTGAAAACCTGCTTCCATGCCTGTGACTGCTTTAGTGGAGTTGATTAGAAATCATACATTAGTATTACTCTTTTCTATGTAAGAAATGGTTATACTAATATGAGAAGAATTTGGCAAGACTAGGATTTTGTAAAGTGACTTTCCTGTTAAGAATGTATTTCCTCTTTAATCTGAAATACAATCACATAATTTTGTAATCCTTTCAAAAGGGGGAGGCATGTTGAGTTATATTTATCATTATCGAGTTCTATTTATCTGGTGTAATAACAGAAACTGGGAGAGCTGATGTTCTTCATGCTTGGTTATATTCCTGGTTAGAGGGAATAGTAGGAAAATCAAGTATGGATGTGCATGAGATAATGTGGAATGCATGAAAAACATTGAACCAGTGGGATGTTACCACCAGTCTTTGACACCTTGTCTGTGAAAATTAATAGCTGATATAGATGTGCAGAGAAAGCTACTATTGAGGTGTGCGAAGCCTTGTCTATGAAGACAGTTAGAAAAAGATGATAAGTAGTATCTATGCACTGGTAGGAATGGTTCTCATTCTAGAACATGAGAGGGGGAGGAAGAGCAGTTTCTCTTCATCTTCAAAACCTAGTGAAACTTCTTTACAGGTTGGCCTGTGAAGTTCTTGAATCTTTCAAAAGTCTTTTTAAGTGTCCTTAGTTAAATTAGGTGAATTTTCCTGTTTTCTTGGAGAGAAGCTCGTAACTTTAAATGTATTCTTTAATGCATAATTAACCGACAAATATTAAGGAACAAATGTATTTATCATGGGGTTTTTGTTTGTTTTTTGCATTATTTGTAGTACATACTCTTGAGTCCTTCTGGAGACCAAGAGTAGAAAAAAATTGATCCAGAAAGGCAGAGTTGGTCTTGTCTGATTACCCTCCTGTGGTACCCTGAATGACTTGTTTTTAACATATGCTATGAAAATGAATGGAAGTAAATGTTTGCAATAAATGTTCTTGAAGCACACTAAAGATACAGTAGATCTTAAAACCAAAAGGAATGTTTGGTTAGATCAAGCAAAAGACATCCATAATTTTCTAGACTGATTTTTATATCCATTGTAAATGCAGTCAGCACAGAGGTTATAAGTAATTTATTTTTTGTTTCTGTTAATGGGCAGCCTCCTATCAAATACCTACTGAGTAGTGGCATTAAACTACTACTCCGTGATTTGGTGATAATTTTACAGTTAGCCTTACCTTGCATAGAAAACTAACTAATTAAGTGAAAAGAGGCATCCAGCTGAGAAGTTGGTGTTAATTACAACTACAAAGAAAAATTAGTTTTTAGTCCATGCTCCTCGAGTAGTTGAGCTGATGTGGACATCACCAGGGTGCTGCAGTCTCATTTGACTTCTCAAATGCAGATGCGACCATGCCAGTGAGCTTTGTGGCTGTGTTTTTTATGAACTCCTTCCTCCGTGTTGTCAAGAGTCACAGAGATCTTGAACCAGCAAGAAGTCCCAGAAACCATAATAGCCTAGATAAAGACATAGGTAACGTTTCAGATGTGATGTAGCATCAGATGCTCTTGCTGTTGTGAAGTTAAGTTGAATGTAGAATATGATCAAGGGCATTATTACCCTTTAAGTAAAGGGAAAGGGTATCACTGCTGCTGCCATTCCCTTGGTTTGGTAGCTGTTGTGTCTGCTCTTTGTCAAGCATTTTGTGATAACTGATGTGCACTGGAGAGAGACAGGGACAGAAAGAGTATATTTAGTGGTATACTGTGGGATTTTGTTTTCTCTCAAACCAAGTTAAAGTGAGATCCTTAAAACATTGCAGTGAAACTGTTAACAGACTAAGTCACAGATGGTTTTGATGCACTATAGGTAAAGATAGCTAAATAATGCTTTCAAAATGGAATGTAGGGGGGTTTTTTTCACACTGTTTTTCTTCTTCCCTGTAAATTCACAGGGGAAAAATCCACACAAAACAAAAGAGGAAATGAGGGAGAATGAAACTAGATACGCAAAATATGCTCATATGCAAATGGAACATGTTTTCTCCAAATATGTTTCAGTTAAAGTAATCTTAGCATTTGGTACTTGAAATAATCATGGATTAGGAATTTTTAGAGAGAAGTTTGTTCATTGGGATTTTTAATTTTTTTTTCGTTGTGTTTTAATTTTTTTTTTCTCCTTTAAGTTCAGTGCTGCAGCTTTAAATAGCATGACTGCCTGGTGTCCCCTCACAAAGAATAACAGCAGCTCTTAAAGGGACCCTGTCAGTGTGAACCTCTGTCTCTCCCTTTCTCCCTTACTCTCCGAGTGGTTGTTTTGGTGGTTTTTTGTTGTTGTTGTTGTTGTTTGGTTTTTTGTGTGTGTGTGTGGTTTTGTTTGTTTGTTTGTTTTAACTTTCATAATTTTTAAAAAATTGTATTCTGGTACATTTTTTTAGTAATTCTGTAGAGCGTTTTTCTAATTCCTGGCTAAATCAAGAGACACAAAAACATATGTAGAAACACAGCTGAATGAAGATTGAAGTAAGTGTAACTTTATCCATTGAATATCCATCCATAAAAAATAGTTAGTCTAGTACAGAAATATTGAAATGTTGGGCAGGATGAGACCTGAAGAGATCACATTTTATCTGTCACCTCACAAAAAAACTTGAACCAGAGTCATGAAACACATTTTTGTCTAACCTATTCTTTAATATGTTTAAGTAAGTATAGTGCCCAATAAAGATGCACAAAGAATGATTGACAGCCATCTGTTCTTCATATATTGAAGAATAATTTATCCAATTCTCTCTCCTTTGTTCTTCTCCTTTTCGCCTTTAGAGTAAGCAGGCCCACATTATCCACATACTGTCAAATATATTAAGGACATAGACAAATAGCAGATGATATAAAAATCTGAAATTTTGTAGCTATTAAATATTATTCAGATAATTTATCTATCTCTTCCTCTTCTTTTCCCCTTCTTGCAGCTGATGTTCTTCCTAAAGCACATCTTGCTCAGAGGAATTCTGTTCTCATACAGAAAGGATTATCTGACCCAAGACCCTTCATTGTCCTCAATCTGAAATTTCCATTTTCATTTACAAAATGTTATGGTTCATCTGTCCATCTGCAGTGAACACTGTCATCTGCATCAGTGTCACTGATGAATGTTTGCCCCCTTGGGTTTGCAGGGAGACTGCAGGAGAAAACTCGGTGTGAACTGTCCAGTTCTCTTAACCTCATTACTAGAAAATATTTGAGCAGGTCTATCCTTATAAAAATGGGAACACTCTAGTTTAGTTTGGGGTTTCTTTTTAAAGGAATGAAGTGAAACTTCAGTGTAGGCCTCTCACGTAGCATGCAGTTGACTGAAAGTACTGTGTGCTTTGAAATAGCTATGCTGGACTGATAAAGACTAAACAAACCTTGGTTTGTCATGTGTGTTCAGTAGTTATCAATACTAGTCCGTTAGTATTTGTAAAGGCAAATAAAAGCATTGTCTGAACTGGGGCATATTGAAAGATGGCTTTGCTGTCTGATCACTGATTCATAGTATATGATATGTTTTAACACGCCTTTGTGAATAGATATATCATCTACTTAATTTAGAAAATGTTTTAATAAACTGCTGTTCTTCTGATACTTGTTAGAAATGGACAGATTTTGAGTGATGAAAGCTCTTCATTCCTGATTCCAATATAATAGCTTGTAAGCAAGCAGTAACAACAATACAATTTTGGCCTTAATTGGAAATGTGTGGAAGGAGGAGAATCAATATTTACTAATGGAACAGGGGAGGAAAAGACTCTGTAGGAAAAAGTATTTCAGTACTTTTTTGTAAGAGCTATGCAAACAGTGAAGGAATAAAAACTATTTAGAGAACTACTTGACATTAATTTTTTACCTCTCCCATCTTTTTGTTTGTGAGTTAAGGCACTCAAAACCTGGAACTTATTCAAGTTGCAACATGTTTCTGTGATCCTAAAGTGATTTCATGTTTGTACAGTTTTAGGCGCTCGTCTTGCAAATATTTGTGGGAATAGGGGAGATGCGAGTACGATACAACACTTATTAAACTCAGTGTGATTATTACACAAAAGGCTTCTTATACATGAATATTTGTTTGCAGCATTTCTAGGTCTTGATTCTCTTACTGTAGTCTGTAATAAGAGGAGACTTTAGTTGTACAATAGCAATTTACCATGCCGTGGCTGAAAAATGGCAAAAACGCCTTGATTTCTACAAACTGTAGATGAGTAGAGCTGCTTTTGCTTTTCACGCTTGTAAAAAATATTTGCCATTTGCTGCTGTATTAACTGTAAGCAACTTTAAAATGTTAGTCAGAACTCAACTGTTTTTCTTCTTTCTTTCTCCCCCCCTCGACTTTTCCTCCTTTCCAGTGATTTTTTTGAACGCACCATTCTGTGCAACAGTCTTGTGTGGAGCTGTGCTGTCACAGGTAAACCAGGACTCACATATCAGGAAGCTCTGGAATCAGAGAAGAAAGCCAGACATAATCTTCAAAGTTTTCCAGAAGCACTCATCATTCCAGTTCTCTACTTGGCCACCCTTACCCATCGCACCCGACTTCATGAGATCTGTGATGAAATCTTTGCTTATGTCAAGGATCGGTATTTTGTTGATGAAACAGTGGAAGTACTTAGAAATAATGGTGCAAGGTAAGTATCTTTAAAAATAAATACTTTTTGTTTGGTGTTGGTGGGGTTTGTGTGTGCATTTTTGAACCCAAAACGCAGGGTAATGAGCTCCATCAAACAAATAACATCCAAGTGAAGTGTGATGCTTAAGCTGGTGATACTGTTACTGCGCTTCCCTGCGTTAATTAAGAGCAGGATTGTGTTGCTGTGCTTGATACCTTCCCTTAGCTTTGAAGCAGCTGTGGAGGTATGACGATGCTCTCAGGTCTTGACACTGCATGCTCTTTGGTTTGTGTACTGGATTTGCAAAGGAATGTTGGTTTTTTGGTGCGAGAAAGGTGGGTTGTTTGTGGAATAAGTTTTGATGAGAAATTAGGGGAAGCTATGAATTAAAAAAACACACAAAAGTTTTGATGAATCATTCAGAATTAATGGCCAAACTACCAAAAACTCAAAATAATTGATAAATGTTGGATTTTTCCTTTTTAGGTAGTGCAAAAATTGTGATTGCATGATCAGCAAAGTTGGGAATTAATTGTATAATGTTTATATAGTTGATTATCTGGAATTTAGGCTGGTAGTGGTTTCTTTCCACTCAGAGTTAGTGTTATGCTTACTTTTGTACTGGGGCATTTATTGCAAATGTTTTTATTGTCACCTTAGACTGATTAAAACCTGGGAAGAATTTTGAGCTTCAGACGCTTTCTTTCTCATATCACTGGTACATATGCTCTATAGCATAAATAAGCTTGGGTCTTTCTTTAAAGCAGCTTCTAGGAGAGGACTAAAAAAGGTCCATATTTTGTTTAAATGAGTTTACATTTCACCTAATTGAGGATTAAGATGCAAAAAAACATGCTCAGCTTGGAAGTGTCTACAGAATGGGTGCTAAAGATTTGTGGGTTTAACTGTTGCTGCTGGGGTTTTTGTTGTTTGTAGGGTTATTTTATTTTGCCTTTTTTTTCAGGGGGAAGGTGACAGCTTACACTTCAGAGTAGAACGAACTCCTGTGGCTAGTGTGATACTTAGTGCATAGTCTGGTGTTTGTTGGGTGGTAGGAGTGGGCTGGTTCAAAATAGTTATTGGAGAACAGTGTGCGAGTTTTTGTAGTGGCTGATCCAGATATTACTTATGGCAAATCTTGTACTACACCAGGAAGAAAAATCTCGATGCAGGAGATAAGTTGTAAGGAAACTGCTATGGTTATGTACCTAAGCTCAGTGCTTAATAAAAAAGCTTTCTGTCTCTTCACTGCTCTCTTCTTTTCAACCAGTAAAGTCCCAGTCTGCAAAGCCAGGACAAGAACAACTTCAGCAGGGTTACTGCCTTCTGTATGGAAAACCTATATCCAGAGTTTCTTTCTCTCTTTCTCATCTTTATACTTGTGAAATGACTAGACTGAGGTAACCACTGGCATTGCAGTCATTTTGGTTAGAGAATGAGGTGTTTGTTTTTCATTTGTTTATTTAGAAATGTGGATATTATGAACTGTCAGTGTAGTTCAGGTTTTTCTTTTTCTTTTGCTCAGTGAAATGCCTTAGTATCTTCAGAGGTAGAAAACAATTTCCAAAATAATAGCAAAAAAAAATTATTGTTCTTCTAAAAGTTTTTTCCCTTCAAAAATGACCCTATTACTTTTCTAAAATATTTGGATGCGTGCATCATGGCTTTCCAAAGATGTTTCCAAAAATAAAGCTGTGATATCCCCTTAAGAGTGTGCTGCAGTTTTTTTACCAGTCTTTAATTCAGCCTTCTTGGTTACTCAGACTTGTGTTGAGATAAACACAAAATTGTTAGATATGTATGTTCTACTTCCACTGATCAGTACATGAATAGGATATAAGCTAAGTTTCTTAAGCCTCTGAGATGCATACCATTCAAAAGATTAAAATTTCAAATAAAATTTATTTCCATCAAATATAAGCCTGCTAGAGATAGTATGTTTTAAACTACGTAAGTATGAATTGGTGCAAAATGAAGAATAAAAAACTTGCCTTAGCTGATGGTATGCCACTGATGTTTTAGACAGAGGTATAGCAGGGAGCTGGTTCCGACCTTTATTACTAAATCCAGGAAACACTGCAAATAGCATGGTAATGCGGGGGACTTTTATGCTTAGAGGTACATAATTAAAGAATACAAAGTGGGAGGAGATGAGGTGTAGTTATTTGTCTGCCAATTAACAGTTGACTTTGACCTGTATTTTGAAGTACTACATTGGAGATTAAGTGTACCAGCTCATGTTACTTGTACATAATACGCTTTTCAGCAGAGCTGTTTGCACACATTTCTCACTTGCAGCCACGTTTTTGTGATCTTTTCTAGAAAAAGTTACCACAGTCCATCTATATTTCAATAGCATTCTACGAGACCAACAGAATTTGGCAGATCATGGAAACCCAGTTGTTTTGTGGTGTTGTAAATTCTTCCACAGCTTTTATGTATGAAGTTTTTTGCGTGTGTAATGTCAGCAGGATCGTTTGGTTTTCTGAGCTCTGTGCATCATTTAATGCCAAGCATACTACATAATGCATGTGTAACCAAGGCTTGCTCAGACAATTTAAATATTGATACTTTATAACTCCTAACTTTGCATGTGTAATATTCCCGTAAGATAGATTGCAGCTTTTTAGATTTTGAACAAAGTAAGCGGTAAGGAAGCCAAACACTAGAAGGCTTAGCATTTTGGCTTAATGTAAATGTTTTTATCCTTAAGCATATGAAGTTTTCTATAGTAATGCAAGAAATGACAGGTGATCTGCAAAGAGAAGACAAGTGCTTTGTTCAAAGTCTAGGTAGATGTTGGGTTTTTTGATTGTATGAAACCTGCATGTTCTGTTTTTTGCAGTGTCTAATGCTCCATTGCTTTTTCTGGTCTTACGTCTCTTCTGGTTTCTAGCCTTTTGCTATGCTACTCAGTTTTGAATTTAGCTACTTCTGCCTTGTTACTGAGGTCTGGTAGGAGAAACTCAGGAGAGTTTGGCTTATGCTGTCCTCATCTTGTTTTGGTATGTCTGGTGTCTCCAACAACCCTTGTCAACCAGAAACAAATTGCAGAGAAACCTCCTCCCAGCCCTATCATGTGGCTTGTTCAAGTGGTCTCAAAAAATTATGCGTGCATTTTGTAATCCGTTAGAAGCAACAAGGAGATAATTCTGCTCGCTCTTTAATCCTTTCAAGTGATGTATTGATTAAAAACAGCCATCTTTCTTTGTTTGTATGTGTCTGACTTTTCTGGCCAAACTGAGGCTGACTTTTCTCCAAAGTAGCAGCTGTACTTCACTTTCAAATACAAGGTACTCAGATTTCCAGTTAAAGAAACGTAAGAATTGCATAACGACATTTTCCTAGTACTGCCTTCACAAAAGACAAAATTATTATTTGAAACACTGGTCAGAAACACTACAGAATACAAAGAGAAAACTTAATTTAAAAGTAAATTTGAGTTGCTAAAGAATTGAAACCAGTTGACATGGTACATATTGTTCATTAGAATGTCACATTGCAGTTCATGAGTAGTTTATTGAAAAAGGCAGGAAAATAATTTGAGATTTTGTTGGGGGGAGGATTAGAGCAATGTTTCATGTTAGCCATGTTGAGTTGTAAAATAGTTAAGATGTAAAACAAGCAGCTAATATTTTAGGTCACACGTTTTTGATGGAGAGGAAAAATGTTGATCACATTACTGGAATGGCTTCCTGTATTTGACCTTCAGAACTGGAATTTCAAGACCCACCATGTACTTGTTAGTCTTTTGATTTTCCACAAGGAATGGTGTCTCTTGCAGTAACCTGCCCATTTTTCACTGTCTTAGTGCTATGTATTATTATTGGTATTTGAAACTTGTGAAATTGATTTTCAACATCTTGATATGTGAAGACAGTTACCTGAATGCTGAAACTATGTGTTATGGAAGGCTACCTA
Source organism: Hirundo rustica (assembly GCF_015227805.2). Taxonomy (NCBI): domain Eukaryota; kingdom Metazoa; phylum Chordata; class Aves; order Passeriformes; family Hirundinidae; genus Hirundo; species Hirundo rustica. The sequence goes on from NC_053455.1 coordinate 25,732,600, forward strand.
AAGTAATGCCTCAGACACAGTAAAAAAAACCCCTTCAACAGCCTAACTTGCTCAGCAGTAGAACCTGTTCTTTTCTGCTTAAAGTCAGCAGCATGCTTTTTGGGTTTTATTGTAATTTGTTGGAGGAAAAACTACATTTAAGGCCTGTGTAAACAACCTATTGTGATTTATCATCAGTGTTCTGAGTCTGGGTGCTATCGCAAGAAATAATGTCTATCTTTATTAGGATATATAAGTGAGAAGTTTGATAATTAGTTAATTAAACTACAAGCTTTTGGTCTGACTTGAGCTCTGACAGCTCTACCCCTGCTTATAAAAATAGCTCATTTGGTGAAGTCTTCCCTTCCCCATATGGAGGTTGGGGCACAACCAATTTTTGTCCATCACTTAATATGGCATGTAATTAAAAAGTCAACCACTTACAGACTGAAATAGCTTGCTTAAAGGTCAGCGTGTAAGAAGGAAGAAAATCATACAGAAAGGAATATCTTCTTTGAATTTGACCACTAGATGACACCACTGCAAAAGAATACTTGCCTAATGTCTGTGAGTAAGCAACACCAGAATGCTTTTAAAAATGAACCTGCTTATGAAAGTAGTAGATGGTGCTCTGTTAGGAAGATTGCTGCATCTGATCATACATTTGAATAGGTTTAACATCCTTTCTCTCCTTTGAATGATCTGATGTTGACAACTGTCAGGCTGCAGGAAACAGATAATCACAGATCAAACATTTTTTTAAACTCATCAATTGTTTGACTGGTGTCCCAGTGCTTTAGGAGTGTTCATTTAGGAGTGGATTATCCATTGCATTAGGCCAATTAAAAGATTTGCATACTGTTTTCATCTCTGTAAGTCTTAACTGGGGCACAGGAAGCATGTTGCTGGTCATGACTATAGCTTATAAGGAGTTAGGATGGTAGAATACAATCCTTGCAAGAGATAAAGTTATACCTAATTTTCCAACTTCTTTATTGAAACTGGCAAGTTGCCTGTATCTATCTGTCTATATCTCTGTGTGTGTGTATATATATATATACACATATCTGTAGTTGTATTCTGAGTGCTGAGTTATTATATAATGACCACTAGGTAGTAAGTGACAGTGTATTCCATGTTTAGACTAATGAGTTTCAGAGAATTTAAATTATAATTACTAATTGTTGTGTGGTTTTTTAGTGGTAATGCTTAAACATAAGTTCCTGTATACAAAGGAAGTTTACTACTTTATTTTGAAAGGTGAATTTGAATTCCAGAAAGTATCAAAACTAGCGTGGTGTCTGCGAAACAGCATCTCTGATAGTACTGGAGAGCAGCTTACCTATTCATAGAGCAAATACAGTATGCACTTTCTCAGCATAGCTGTTTAAGGATCAATCAGCCTCTAGCCTGGAAAAATCATGTTTCAGGAATTCACTTTCCACTGCCCCTAAATCCTTTGGGATATAAATGTAAATTTGTTGACTTAAAATATACATTTGTATTTGACTGGTGGAAGCTATGAGATGATAATATATGGGAAAGAACCTGCAACTCCTTTCTTACAGGTTGTTGTACAGTTGTTACAACAATTGGCACTGCCAGTCTCTGTTAGCTCTCATTCTCACACTCTACTTTTATAACTAATAATTCAAAGGTAAAAGTTTTGGTTTATTATTAATTTGTTTTTAATCACTACAATGTTGTGAATCAAAGGCTGGGCAGTCAAAATTATGCATATACCAGTGTAGTACTGTCCTAATTCTGCAGGAGACAGCTGATACAGCTACTCTGTACATGGTCTCATCCTAAGCAAAACCATGTTTCTTACTAGTTTCTTTGAAACATACAATCTTAACTATAACTTGACAAATGAAGATGCTAAAACTCGAAAGCAGCAGTTCTTTCTGAACTTAAGGAAGCCATTATGTGCCTAAAATGTGTCTCCTTGTTGTGTGCTTTTGTTTTGTGTGTACATTAAACAGTACCAGTTAGCTTAGTAAAAGATGTCACTATTCCTTCAGATCTTGTCTCTCTTTTACTTCTTTAATTACTCTCAGGTGTATGAGAACTGTTTGGATGACTGAGTGCACTTATTTGATGTTTGCTTCTTAAAAACTTACTAAAAGCTGACAAAACAGAACGATGCTATAGCTTTTTGGTACCTTCTGGCACTTTTTGGCACTTGCTACTACAGCTTCTAGTATTACTCTTCGGGGGATTTCTGTATTCAACTAACTTTACATACTGTTAGAAAAAGTGTGCTTTTTTAATTTTGGCATTTGAAAAGCTTTGCTTTCATTTGTGTGTCTTAAAAAGTGAATTTGCTTCTGTCTTACTGATCATTGTGGGTTTTATTTTAAAAGTTGGCTTCATAGTTTTGCAATGTTCCTCCACTCTCCCATTTGAAACAGTCATATACCATCCAAGGAATGGTTTTTGTCTGCTTATCATAAAGCATACAGAGACACATTTACAACTCATCTGAGCCTTCAGGGTATCTTATTTTTTTGACTTGAAATAAGGACATAGCAGAGTACCAAACTATTCTTTCTGTTAGAGTAATCAGTGCCAGCCAGATCAAAAGCTGGTGTGCAGAATGCTCAATTGAGGAGCAGTGAGAAGGGGTCTCTCTTCTCCGAGCCTCTCTACCCCCAGCCTTGGTTGGATGTAAAAACCTGCTTGGCATTTGGGAAGAACTTTTCTGGGAAGCAAAAGTGCCAAGAATTGCAGCGTCGAGGTTTTTCAGTTGATATCCTATGACGGTTTGGGCCTGTGGATTCTCTTCTCTGCTTTAAATTGTCTTCTTCTACTTTTCCAGCAGCAGTAGATGGAGATACCTGGCCTGTTCTGCAACTAATAATAGCTTGCATATGTGTCTTTGAGTTGCTGAGCTGAATGAAAAAATTTGTTCTGGTTTGTTTCATTCTGGAGAGGAAGGGAAAAGGCTGAGGAGTATCAGGGAGTGTGAGAGAAAACAGACTGGTGGAGTCACATCCTTCCGTCCCTGAGAGAAATGCAGTGGATGGAAGCTTGGCAAGAGTCAGAATAACCCTGACCCTCTCACCATCAGGCAGAAGGGGGGACCTAAAAGGTGAGGGTGAATGGAAGCAGGTCCCTGCTGAGGGAGATAGGACAATTCCCCCCGGCCTCCCTTTCCTTTCCAAGTGCCCTTGCAGAATATGTATGAGGCTCTGCAATATCACGGTCAGGCAGATAATAGTGGAGATGAAGTTCTATCTTGGAGCTTGTCCAGAACATATCAGTCAGCCAGATGGATCACACCTTTGGGTGTTAAGCAAGAAAGAAGGGTGATTGTAGGTAACTCCCTTTGCAGGGAAACTGAGGGCCCCATATGCCAGCTGGATGCACTCCACCGGCAAGTCTGCTGCCTCCTTGGGACCTTGGTAAGAGATGCTAACAGGAGACACCCTGGACTTATTGAACCCTCTGATTATTATCCACTTCTAGTTGTGCAAGTTGGCAGTTAGAAGGTTGATGAGAGAATTCTTATGGCAGTCAAAAAGAACTTCAGGGCACCATGGCAATAGATTGAAGGAACAGGAGCACATGTGGTGTTTTCCTCAATCCCTTTGGTAGCAGGGAGGAATGCTGAAAGGAACAGGAGAACCCACCTGATCAACATGCGGCTTAAAGGCCATCAGTGGAGTAATTATCTCCAAGGAATTAAGGGATGTGTTCCTCTAGAAAGGTGACACAGTTGACATCCCAGCTGAGGGTGCCTTTGCATCAAAGCACCTATCGTGAGCAGCAAACAGGAGGAGTTGGAAACGGCTTTGCTGCTAGAAAGCTGTGACCTTGTTGCCATTACTGAAACGTGGTGGGACGAATCCCATGACTGGACCATCGATGGCTACAGGCTGTTCAGAAGAGACGGGAGGAGGAAAGGTGAAAGGGTTGCTCCTTGCATCAAGAGGTGGATTAAGTAGGAAGAGTTGTCTCTGAAGAACAGCCATGAGCAGGTCGAAAGCCTGTGGGTAAAAATCAGACACCAAGACAACAAAAGGAAGCAAGTGGTTGGTGACTACTACAGGCTCCCTGGTCAAGGGGAGCCTATTGACAAAGCCTTATTGCTTCAGCTACAGGAACCATTGCACTCACAGACTCTTGTCCTTCTTGGGGGCTTCAAGCACCCTGACATCTGCTGGAAAAGTAGCACAGTGGCCTGGCTGAGGAAGGACCTGATGGTCAAACTAAAGGGAAAGAAGCAAATATACAGACAGTTGAAGGTAGGACTGACAGGTGACCTGGGAAGAGCAAGGCAAAGCTGGAATTGAACCTTGCAAGGGATGCAAAGAATAACAGGAAGGGCTTTTATACGTGAGTTAACCAGAAAAGGGAGGTCAAAGAGGCTGAGTGTAACCACCTGATAAACAGCTGGAAAACTGGTAACAGTGGATGAGTAGAAGGCTGAGGTAATCAAAAACTTCTTTGCCACAGTCTTCAATGGCAGCTGCTCTTTCCCCACCTCTGGAGTAGATGGACAGCCCTCCATCCTCCTCTTTGTTTATCTGTGGTCAGTGTTTTTATCTTGCATATGCCCTAGTTCTCATCCGATCCTTCAGTGAGCTGCTTAAAGTAGGTGATAATGACACAAGCTTACCGAGTGTTTCACACTGGGTTAGGGATTTTTGGGTTTTGGGGGTTTTTTTAATGTATATTCTTTTGTTTAGTTGTTTTGTCAGGTAGTTGAATTCAGTTTCATGACAATAAATGAAACCAATTGCCAGGGCTGCAAAAGGCAAGCACCATGTATGTGGCTGGGAAGAGGAGTGGCAAAGGAAGAGCTCCCCATTTGACAGGAGCTGTTCAGTGATGTCTGCATCGTGTGGAGCAGCAGGCTGAGGCTGCTGCAGGTGCAATTTGCTTCTGTATACCTTCAGCCTGCTTCTTCCTTAGAATTCTGGGAGTGGCAAGGTTCGGTCAGACCTTATTTTTCTGTTAGTTGTGTTAAACTGCTCTTCTAAGCAAAGCTCAGAAGGAGACTGAGTTGGGTTTCCTGAGAAACTGTCCTGTGCCTCAGTCTGTAGTCCCTTAGCCCTTGGATTGCTGGAGTTAGTTCAGTTCTTTTGCTTGTGCAGCTGACCAGTCCTACCCAATGTTCACAGAAATCAATGGAAGTTCTCAGACATTTTCATTTGAGAGAGGAGGTACACTTACATTAAAAAAAAAAAAAAAATGTTCATGATACCACCTCTGGCTTTCTGTTGAAAACCTTTGGACTTCTGTGTTGTTCTTTGTTGTTTTGGTTTTTGAAAAGAATAAAGATAAAACTGTAAAGCTAAGCATTTATTGGAGCTCCTCCCGTAACATGAGACCTCGAAGATCTTAGTTTCTGGGCCTAACAAAAAATAGATCTCTAAGCATGAGGCCATCATTTCAATGAGCCAGAAGACCCCACTGTTGCTAACAGCCTCTAGTGCAGAAATAGGTAAGCAAAATTGTTTTAAGTAATGTTATCTGAGCTAGAGTTATCGGGACTGTCGTGTGCAAGTTCCTGATGGTTCTATTCTCAATTTATTTTGAAAGCCTTTGGGATTCACGCAGGGTGACTGTAATCTTTATTGTAATTTGAAGAAAGTGGTTCCTGACTGATGGGGATATTTAGGGTACATACTTATCTACGTTGATGCCGCTGTCTTTTTAGATCGAGTTACCCCCAAATCTTATTTTATGGGGAATAATGAGCATGGTTTGACATAAGCTATGTAAAGATCTTGAAGTATCTTTTTTAGGAAGTAATTCAAGTAGTATGCTTCATTTAAATGTTTTGCTTCAGCTTTCAGTGATTATGTTTTATGTGCCTTATAATATGTAAAATAAGAGTTGTAGTGAGTGAACTCAAGGAATGATTAGATTATTACGAAGAGCAGACCACTTGCACTAGGAACAGTGTCTTTGCCACTTAGTCCAGGAAATTCGTGCTACTAGCCATGACTTGACTACAGGCTGAAAAGCTAAAAAATCATTCATAGATTATTTCTTTAATGCCAGAAGGAACGGTTGCACCCCTGTCTTTAATCTCCTATCAGTAAGCATTAAATGGCACCTTATTGTGCTATTATTGCACCAGATAATGCGTATTTCACTCGATGCCTTCCCCAAAGGTTTCTGGTAACGATTTGAATGGCATAGAAGATGGAGTATCACTTCCTTTCTGGGATAGCTTAATCTGTTAGTCATTCTTCCTGCTGAAAAATAGAGGGGAAGGGGGCGGGGGGTGGAATGCAGCTGTATTGGGGATTTTGCCGCTTACTGAATCAGGCGTGTAGAATATGCAATTTCCCTTCTTAGAGAAAGAGAGCCTCCTGTAAATTACGGGGCTGCTCGATGGACGAGCAGGTAAAATCAGTGTTGGAAAGCTCCGCGGTGAGTCGAACCCCGGTGTTTTTGTGCGGGAGCAGGGCCTGGGGCGTGCGCGGCAGGCTCTTTGTCGGCGGGCGCGGCGGGTGGCGCGGGGCGCGGCCGCGCCTGTGCCGCCCCCTCTGGCGGTCAGCGCCGTGCGGGAGCGGGCCCGGGGCCTCCGCCGCCGTGCCGTTAGAGCCTGGGACCGGCTTCTTTTCAGTCGGGCTGACGAGGACATTTATTTTATATTTCTGCTCTAAGAGGCCTTTTCTTAGGAGGTGATCTTTGCCGGATTTCAAAAAAACCCAGCCTGTCATGCAGTTGGCTCCTAATTATTTAGTATGAAGGGGTGACCGTGATGTTCCAAATATTGGAAAAGCAAGTTACTAATAATAGAATTTTCTTAGAGGACTCAGAGTCTGCTGCTGGACTAGACCTTAGTAAGCCTGGTTGGACTTGGGTTGACTTTGTGAACGGTCGCCAGGTTCTCTCTCCGCTATATGTGGACACTCTTGGTTCTTTATACGGTCTTAGATTTTTTTAATTTAGATTTTTTACAGTGAATAAGCCTGGTCTCCACTGTATGGGAAGGCGTGTCTTCCAGCCCCAGACCAGCCAGCTGTGGAAACGAGATAGGCTGCATTGGAATGGCAGTGTGCCTGTGGCCAGCAAGTCCAAGTGGGCTCAGGCTGCCTCTGTGTGCAAGCAGCTCTGGTGTCCCCACAGATACCATAAGCATTGGTCATATTGTTGTCTTTAGGATGTTAATGGTTTTGTTGTGTTTGGGTTTTTTTAATATTAAATTATTTTCATATTTTTTAATAACCTGGTGAAGTATCCTGGAGCTCCCTTCCTGTTCCAGAGAGCAGCTACAGGGTCTAACTGCATTACTGATCCTTGATAATGTCACAAGAATACTACCTAGGATATTTTAATATTATTATGTTATTTTAATTCTTTGGGGTTTTCTCCAGCTACCACCAACTTTTCTTTCCCCCTTTCCCCACCCCCATCTTTCCCAGTGTGTGCAAGTTTTGGGTAGTACTGTCTGCTTGCAGAAAGATGTGTTCAAGAAATATTTTGACATTCCTTTGTACCAATGTTCAGATAGAAGAACATTTAGAATTCATTTGTCATGGATTTTGTGAGGTTTGTGTGGTTTTAGCCTAAGTGTGACACCACTAGTTCAAGCCCAGGACTTAATTTATTCTTCATTTTACGTATTTCAAGTGGGAGTGCTTGGTGCCTGGAGAAGAAAATTATTTTGTGTTCTTTTCCCCATGTTTTGAGCTTTCAGTGGTAGAATATGACAGTGTCCATTGACTACAGCAGTTAATTTTCATGAATCAGACACGGCTTTTGGATGTTAAGCTAAAGAATAGGGACCATGGAATTCTAGAAAGGGGGGAAAGTTATTGGTTAAGAACCGGCTATAGTACAGTTACCCAGCATGAAGTGTTGATTAATTATACTTTTTGATATGTAGTTAATTCTCCCTTTTATAAGTAGCATTTGGGATAGCAAAGGAATAGGCTTGTTTTGTCAATTGTGTGCATGCCAGATGGAGCCTTAATATGTGTCAGCAGATAAATGGGCCATTATTAAGATTAGATGCATAATGATCGTTTCAGCCTTGTTTATTTAGGTCACCAACAGTAGTAGAAGATGATCTCTTAAAAGTAAAAATACTTCAGGATATGAAAATCTTCTGCTTTGCTTAGACTGCTATGAAAATAATGTAGAGGTTTTGTTGTCTAGTTGTACAGTAACATGTTAACTTTTTACTTTACTTAAATGAAAACTGAAAAAAACCCCTCACAACCACAAGTAACTTGATTTGTTTTCCTAAGAAGTGAAGCTGATAGCTGTGTAAGCAGATGAATTTATCCATTTATTAGATGGTACGTATGAAACTAAATTTTACCTAGTATTTCAGTTCAAGGGTCTTAGTTACTTATTTAGTAGACAGTACTATGTTCATTTATGTATGTATTCTTAAAATAACATCTGCCACAGTTTTAGGCTCCTTGTACTAGTGGAAGACTTTTGACATTAATAAATATCTGTGTTTCATTTCAGGTTGCAGTGTAAGGTTTTGGAAGTCATAGCTCCAGCCCATCACAATGGAATGGCGAATGGCCACACCAGCAGTGCTGATGGGGACACAATTGTCATCAGCGACAGTGATGACTCAGAAACACACAATAGCTCTGCACAAAATGGGTACGTGATACTTTTACTGTATGTCATTCTGACTGGGTGGAAATGCCAGATGTGTCAGAGTCCGACTGAAACAAATTACTTGATCTGTATGGGTTGTGAGTGTTCAGACAGCTGAAGGTGACAAGCTGAACCTTCAGAGGTGCCGGTTATGCTAACACACCAGAAAACTGCATTATGAGGAATGGAATACCTGCAGAATAATCATTGTTTATATCTTTGCAATGACAGTGTTTTTGCTGAGAGATGGTGGAAGAGCTGTGTGTACCTCTTGGTTGTTCTCTGTGCTGGGGTATTTGTGCTGCTGTAGCTGAAAGTACAGCAGGTTCTCCATTTCTGCAGTCCAGCATCGCTCCACTTCAATCATGGGGCTCAGAGCTGAGATTACTGTATGACAGTAATTTTTACTGGAACTCTCTGAAAAGTCTTTCCAGAGACTTCTTGTGTTTGTGTCCAAAAAACCAAAAACACACCAAGCTTTCTTCATTGTGCATGGGTCCATATAAATACATCATTGTATGTGATGCATTTGGTTATGACATAGGGTGCAGTTAAACTGTGTCTTGTCTTGGGGAGCTTTCTATGGGCTGGAGTAGCCTAATAGCATTGTATAAGAGAGCTTCTTGGCTGTAACTGTGTTGTTTAGTTTGGAGTATCCCTTTACTGAGCAGTAATCGATCCTGTCGTAGCAGTATAATGGGAAGAAAGACTTCTATGCTTCATAGGCATGATGATGAAAGAGGAGTGTTTGAAGTGGGCCCTAATCTAGGATCTAGCAATATGTAGGCTTTGCATGAACTATTATTGACTTGAAGATGTCACATGGATGCAAAAGTTAATCTTGTTGATTGCTTCATGATGAAGTCATGTCCTGACATGCCTAGAAATAACTACGGTGGAGCTCCTCACTTGGTTAAGAAAATAACATGGATAAATAATTTTAAAATTTCTTTGCTATCTCTTGAAGGCAAGTTGTTCATGACGATGTCCTACACATTTGAAAAAATAAATATATTTTCAGTATTTCAAAAGGGATGTGGCATTTGAAAGGAGGTTATTCTTGGAATTAGGCAAGCATGCACGGAGATGACTGTAGGATTGATGCTGTTTCAGTGCTGTCACTTCCATGCATGCAGAGCTTTTGGAAGATTAAGTCTTGCACTCCTAGTCAGTCTGTGGTTCTCTCCAGCTGATTAGTTATTTTGACAGTGCAGAAAAGAGAGGGCCAATAATTTCCTTCTCTTAGAAGGGGAATTCTTGTCATGCTATACAGGCTTTTGAAGCCGTATTCTGTGACATATCTAACTAACATTTATGCTGCAAGTTAAATTGCAAAACTCTTGTGGCTTTAAAATGCTTACTGTAACTTTTAAGTGAGTGTTTATAACAAAAGTGAGAGCATAGTAACAGTTATTTTCTAGATATATTCTAGGTATATGTAGACTTGAAAAATAGTATTTGCTGTATATGTAAAACCTATCTTTAAGTTGTACATTTTTGTCTGCTGGCATATAAAGTTCTTTATACCATTGCTCATAACAATAAGAAAACCCAAAGAACTGAACGACATTGTTTTGCAGCCCTAGTGTTTCAGAGACTCTATTTTGCTGTTCCGTGGGGAGTATGGATGTTAGTCACCTTGGGACCAATGTCAAGTTGATATGTGCAAGACAGTTCTGCCTCAGCCTGCACACGAATCTCCAGGTTTTGAGACCCAGCCTTTGTGCAAAGCTGCAGTGCTGTTAAACAATGGTACAGCAGATGCTCAGGGTGTTTGTGAGGGAGGGGGAGGGGAGCACAGCACAGATTGATGGGCCATCTGCAAATATTTTTCCTAAAGAATCTGTAAGGCTAGAGAATCTGAACTGAAAATAGATGTCATTAGAGATCCCAGCCTTTCTGTGACCCTACTCCTGTCTCTGTGGGGCAGAAATAGCCATGTAGTCTGTACAAATGTTCCTGCTGACCTTTTTTGTTGTGTTCTGCAGTAAAAATTTGAGGTGGTACAGGAAGAAAGAGGCTATGATGCTCTTACTTTACCTCAGAAAAACAGGAGGCTTTCTAAGGCCTGGGTTACAAAGCAAAAGGCAACAAGCTTGTAAATTCTTAAAACGTTTATACTATGCCCTGGGCACCTCTGGTACCGTAGCTCAGTGGTCACATGGAATAGCAGTATTCACACCTTAAACTGCTAGACTTTTAAAGGTAAAGTTGAACTCTTGTGTTGGCTTTCTCAGCAGCAGCCTGGAGGTTGAGGGGCTTTTGCTGCCAAATGCATACAATTCAGCTGCAACTTAATTACTCATGGCATTCCTTTTGCCAGGGCTATGAGTAGTGTGAATCATCAAACATCATCAGAAATACTAGAAAAAATATTCTTGGTTTGCTGGCTGGTTTATGACAGTAAATTTGGGTGTTTGTTGGATTTGAATTGAAGATTAATTTGGGGGAAGGGCTGATTGTTTCTGCAAATTTTGGGATATAAGAGGTAACACTTTTTGGAAATAATGTCAGTGGAACCTTACCATCCAGGCCTTCTACCATCTTCAAATGAGAGTTTTAACTTTATTTGGAGAAAAAATTATGAACTGGATGTGTCAAAATGTGGGTATAGCTTGTCATTAAAGCAATACAATATCTTCAGTACAGTAACTCTTTCTTCATTTCTAATTCTTATCTTGCCTTTCTTCCTCTCTCATTCCTCCATTGCTTGAATCCCAGAATAATGACGGGTAGTTCTCTTTATATTATAAGAAAAGACCAAAGTACTTGGATCAAAGGCATCTTCACCAAAAAGTTAAAAGTCAGGATTTTGTTGCAAAGTTCTGTTGTCTTGTCCCTAGAGTATTGTTCTTAACAGTCTTCAGGTTGCTCTGTTTTGTTGTTGAAATTTTAAGTTCCAGAAAATATTTGCAATTCCAAATGGGCAGTTGTTATTATTGCTGAGTACAGAGTTCCTTGTCACTGGCAACCTTCAAAGACGTGCAGAGGCAGCCTTGCTGCAGGGATTAGTTTCTGACAGTTACCTCTGTGTGAGGCTTGCACTGGAGCCTGACGAGACCACAAATGATTGTGTTACTTAGCTAGCATTCTTCGAGGGAGTTTTTCCATTCCCAAATTCAGTCAAAGAGAAGAAAAGCCACTGCCTTTTTCTGGAAAAGTGGGACAGCAGTCATTTTAGCACTTCAGGACAGGATTCTGGATCCTCTAACTCTCAGTATTTTTCAGTGCAATTTTTCTACTTCTCTTAATACAGTAAGATACAGGTAGCTATGGCAAGACACAGACCAGATGGCGTAGATAGGAGTCCTGGACAAGGTAATTGAAAAGGACAAGGTTGAAGGAGCAGGGTTTGTTTAGCCTGGAGAAAAGGAGGCTCATGGGGGACCTTAGCACTCCCTACAACCACCTGAAATGAGGGTGTAGTGAGGTGGACGTTGGTCTCTTCTCCTGGGTAGCAAGTGACAGGATGAGAGCAGATTGTGCCAGGGGAGGTTTACATTGGATAATAGGAAAAATTTCTTCACTGAAACATCAGGCATTGGAGTAGGCTGCCCAGGGGTGTAATGAAATTGCCATCCCTGGAAGTGTTCAGACTGCCATGTGGATGTGGCACTTGAAAATGTGGTTTAGTGATGAGCACAGTGGTACCAGGTTGGTAGTTGGACTCAGTCTTAGAGACCTTTGCCAACCTTAATGATTCGATGGTTCTAAGGTCTCAGAGGTTACTCAGAAGTTACTCAGTACAGAAGGTACTGCTCCCTCAGTACTGTGCTGTCAGAATATAGCATAGCAGTAGTGTAAGAAGAAATTTATGTTCGGGTCATGGGGCCACCAAGCCAAAGTAATTGAAGGCTTGATGAGATTATTATCTGTCAGTGATTCAGTATAAACTTGTTAAAAATGCAAGATTCTGACACAAGTACTAGCCACATTCACTTAGTGTAGTAGAAACTGGTGTAATATGTGTGAGGCAGTTGCGGTTTTTACCTACTAAATTACAAAATACTCTGTTTTTTCCTGTGGATTTGGTTGTATGTCCAAGCTGTGCTGTGAAGACTTTTGTAAGGGATCTCTGCTCTGAATTGTGTCTAACCCTTGCTAACTCTAATGAGTTTTATATGTATATAATGCTTTACAAAATAAAATATTACCAAAAATAATAATAGTTTTCTGCCAAAGCTGCTAGATAATCTATATAATTTTAAAAGCTTTCTATGTGTACTGAATGACCTTCTTCTTCCTCTTTTGCACTAAGCAAAATTTTTACTATAAATTTGGAGGAGGATATCAGGAATATATTTACTTCTTGGGATAGTAACTGGAAACTCAGAAACTAAACAGAAAAAAAAGTGTGTTTTGAAATTAGGTTTGGGCCATTATATATGATCCACTGAAAGATTTACGTAAACTAAGAAGTAAAGATTAATGATAAAGAGTTGAAAATTTGATTATTCTTTGGGCCCTGAATTTGATTGCAGACAGTACTGAAGCTTAGAATCTATTCAAAATGTATAAATAAGCTGATATACTTTTGGTTTAATATTGGTACTGTGATGCCTTTTATTTTGTATCTGAACATTATCTGTTTGGGTCATTCTTCAGCTTGCTAGACTAAAGGACTGGAAACGCAGTGGTGTGTGATGAGGTGCAAGTTTGTCTTCCATACTATCCAGAAATTCCTAGGGACAGCCTTCATTACTTTAGCTTTCCTGTCTTAACACTGAAGATGGTCATGGAAGACCAAATCAGGGTATGACCCAAATATGAAAGCTCTTTTAACAAACTTATGTAGAGATGTTGCCAGTGGATATACTGGATAACAGTTGAATATGAATAGCTGAGTGGGGGTTTTGTTGTTACATTTCTTAATCTGTGTTTGGTCTGAGTGACTCAACTCTGGACTACGACTGTGTTGTGTATGCAGTGTCATGCAAGACACTGCATGCATACCACAGCACTTATCTGTAGGTCTGGTAGATGTGTTGCTGTTTCTAAGTCTGTCTTTGTTTTTGTGAGTCCATTTATTATTAGCTTTGCTGATAATTTAGTCATTATAAACTATTTTTCTTGAGAACTTCTCAAATTATTCTCATGGGAAATGGCTCTAATGGCGAATAAGTACTGTTTCATTTAATCTGTATTAATTAATGTATTTATTAGACTTTGGAATGTTAACATTTCTTGTATTTCTCTTTCACAGAATTAGTGGAGAAAAACAAGAATTGTAGCAAATTTTATTTTCAGCAGCATTGCAAAGTACAGTTCTCAACATCTTGTGCATGTTTTTCACAAGGCTAAAGAGCAGCAAGTGATGTACTGTTTTATTTTGTCACAAACTCCACCTGAATGCATTTTGTAAATGCTAGAAGGGCTGACAATGATGAAATGCATAGTTTTAAATCTCCTTGTTGATCTACATAGCTGCTTTAACTTTCCTTCTTGATGGAATAAGATGATGACAAAATTCTTCCTGATAAAGCAGTGTACGACTCTTGATTACAAATTATCACCTTCGGAGAAGTTATTTCTGTTGTTTGGTGCCAAAATGCAACATTATTTAAATAAAGTCTTATTAGTTTAGCTCTGTTCATGAAGTCTGTCCACAGATACATGACTCTTCTTAAAGTATATTGTCTGTGGCAAAACCCTCATCTTGTAAAGGAGTAAATTTTGGTAGCACACCAGGCATGGGTTTTACCCACCTAGGAAGAGGTGTAACAAAACAGTTGATGTTATGTTAAAACTGAAGAAATATTTTCCGTGAGGGGGGAAAAGATCTAGTTCTCTGTAGCAATACCTGTAAAGAGGAAGTACACTTTGGCTAAAAAAGCATGTAATCTAATAAGCATTTATTTTGAAGTGCTGATATGTTGCCTTATGATTTCTTTTACTTTCTGTTATTTTATGTTGTTGGTAAAGTGTTATTTTGGAAAGGTATTTTAGGTGGATTTTATTTGTTTTGCAATGCAATTGGTAGATCAAGGGCTACTGGTTTTATTGATTTTATTTATTTCTGTCTTTTGGCCTCCTTCCTCATCATCTTTTTCTCCTTTTTCGTGTCTTTCTGTTGCCATCATGAGTACTGAGAATACTAAGGAGACAATTTCCTGAACTATAGGGACGTATCCTTACTTGTCTCTCTCTCTTTCTTCCTTCCCTTATCTTCTATTTCCTTGCTAAGAAAGCACCCCTCATTATTCTTCCTGTTCCTTGCAGGAACTGGATTTAAGGCAGATTTAAATATAGAAGCAGAAAAGTTGGCACAAATTAATAGGCCGTCTTTGGTATTGGTGGAAGTTACAAGCTGGGTATTTTTAAGAAGTCCATTGTGTAGGCATATAAATATATTAAATTTGTAAAATATGAGGCTGATGATAAGTGAATGTGAATTTTTAATTTTTAATTTTATTTTTTTTTGTAGGGAGAAGAAAGCCATAATTGATCCTTCTTTGTTCAAATACAAAGTCCAACCTATTAAAAAACACTTATATGAACCTGTTATTGTTAAAGCATCTCAACTAAGGTAAAAATTAGTGTGTGGAAGTTAAAATTGTGCTTTGTAACCGTGAGTTGTGTAAGATTTTGCTATAAAATGGTATTTAAAAACAATGTTAGAGCTGTTAATTAAAAGCACCAGAGCAAAATACTGTAATATAGGCCTTGTGTATCAAGGATTCCAAGCTTTGCTAGCATTAACACAGGTACCAACCCCTTGCAAGTCTCTGCTTTCATTGGTGCACAGATGAGACCTGCTGTTGTTTTCTGCAAAAACAGGATTAGTTACCCAGCGTGCAACAAGCCAATAATTCCACACTCGAGAGAAAGACACCAATTCTTTATTTCAGAGATGCACAAGCCTTGGTGATCAGTGGTATTCCATAAATCAAGCACGTTTTAGCAAGCAAAAGAATTAGTGTTCATTGGCTCCAAGTTACATAGTTCTCCTGCTAATTAATATTCTATTTTCTGTTGGTTAATGATTCCAATTAATTGATTAGTTACTGCATCTTATGGTAATTAGTCCTCATGCTCAGTCTTTCTCTTTTGTGTCGGTGAGTTTCTTGTGTCAGTGGTCCTGAGTCAGTGGCCGCAGATTCCCCCTGCAGAATTGCCTTTTACCCAGTTGAAGCTGATTCAGTACAGTTGCTTAGTCGGGCTTCCTTACCTTGGGAATTCTGCTAAGTGTCCTTGTGACCCCTAAATTTTGCATTCTTTGTGTCCACTGTCAGTGGGCATTCTTCTTCCCTAAGCTTTGTTAACCGCCTGCCAGGTCTGAGACCACTGAGCAGGTCCAGTCCTAACCTTAACAAGGCAATGGTACCAACAGATAACTTAATTTTTTAACACCTGGACATCACTTACAGTAGCTAACAACCAAGCTGTCTGTTACATGCATTATATTTCCCTTTGTGTTCATAAGGCTTGAAAGTATATGAAGGTCAAACATCAAGGAACATCCTTCCTTAAGAAAATTTTTATACATTCCCCGTTTTGCAACACTGTGACTTCTGATACCTTGGCTACTATTGTTATTGATGGAGTAGCTGGAAAAAAGTTCAAGAACTCTAGTAATAATAATGAACTATTAGTATTGTGAGCACTCCAGTAGCATTGCTGGTTTGAAATGTTGGAGCAGACACTGGCAATCAGATTGATTTAAAATAGAAAGGCGTAGAGGTTTTGCTTCTTAAATAACAAATTTGTCTCAAATTCTGTTAAAATACGTGTTTCGAGTAGATTGTGTATCAAAACTTTATATGTATAAACTGGATACTGGAAACAAACTTCAGTTTCTATGATTACAAGTCATTTAGTTCCAGCACAAATTAGGGTTTGTTTTTTCATTAACTACTGCTGTGTAGTGAAGTTTTTTCCTTCCCATGAAGTAATGCGGGTTCCCTGGAATGCCAGGAACCAGTAGAGCACACACTGTCCTGTAGGAAGAAGTGGCATAGCTCGACTGAGAAGTGTGTGAATTCACCTTGTGCTTGTTGGCTTGCCTCCCTGCTTGAGAGATGGGAATGCTGGAACGCTGCTTTCCTGCTGTCCCTGTTTGTTTGCTTGTCCTTCCTCTCTTCTGAAACAATCAGACTTGGGTTTTATTTAGGAATTTTAAGACGTATTTGGAGGATCTACCATGGATCAAGAGGGTGTTTCTAAAAGAGGACATAAGAGAATTCTCAAAATAAAAACTGCAGATGCACAAACCAACTGTTTATGTACTACTTGGGTTTTGTTTTATTCAGAAGGAAAATTTTACTTCAGTTGAGGTTTCAAAGAATGGTTGTTAATTACAATAGTAAGGGTGCTATTTATAATTAAGAAGAAAGAGATCAATCATATGGTCTATCACATGTATTCTTACACGTACTTTTGGCTGTACGTAAACACTAATTGAAGATCTTAGTTGATAATACTACCTTTCTTTCCTAATACAGCCGAAGGAAACATCTCTTTTCTCGTGATAAACTTAAACTTTTTTTGAAACAACACTGTGAACCACATGATGGAGTAATTAAAGCTAAGGTAAGCAAGAAGAAATAATTTATTGGATGGAATATTGACACTGTTTAGGATTTTTTGCTCTTCTCTAATAGCTGCTCCAGCTCCTTTTTAAAACTACATCAAATTTAGCTTTTTGTAAGTATAATATACTTTTCCAAAATAAAAGGTGAATACTTCAGCTTTTTGTTCAAAACCAAGTTTTTAACTTCTGCTTGTAAACAAGATGGTATTTTTTCTGGACATGGAGCATAATTCTTTAATTTCTTCTTTGGCTACTAGTTTAAAAAAGTCCCCAAAATAAAAAAGAGCATTTACCTAGAAAAATTTTATTTGTTAAGTCATAATATACTTTTGATTAGTCCAGCACATGAATTGTTTTTATTCTTCAAGGTATGCAGCTGATATTTCTAAGTCAAATAATAACGAACTGTTTCTGTGTTGGTACAGTAAACCCATATTATTCTGTTCTAATGCTTTCAGCTTGAAAATGTTTTATAATAGATTGAATTCTGTCTCCAGATCTTCAGTGAGATAAGTACCAAAGTTTAGGTGGCTGGAATGGGTTTTTGATAAGGCCTTGGATGTTGACTGTGCATGTTTTAGTGGGCACCAGATGACTGCGAATTTGAGCAGCAAATTCCCTAGCCTTGCTTGCTGTGCCACAAGAGATCCTGGAGTCCTTCACTGTGTATTGCAGCCTTGACCCTGAAATCCTTGCTATCTCCTTGTTTTTCGAAAGTAGCTGGGGTTTTTATTATGTCTGTTATTTTCTCATACAGCTGTGTAACTGCTCATTCTGCGCAGGAAGGCTGCGGGGGGGATGAGAGTCAGTGAGAGCCTTGCCTCTGAAAGTTGTGGAAAACAACAAAGGCAATGAATTTCTAATTAAATTTGTAACTCTAGAGTCTGTCTCTTCTGAAGAAATGGAAATAGAAGAAAATTGAGCTGAAAGCAATAAACCACCCCATTCCTTGGGCTTGTTAGTGGTCATTTTGACCTAGCTCACTGTACCATTAAGGACTAGTGATCTATTACTGATGCTTTCTGGAGCCTCAAGAAAATACTTATATTCTGTATATGTATCATCTTGTCTTTATTTGGACTTTTCTGTGGAGTGTCTTACTGTTGTCTTGCTGATTGTCTTGTGACAATGTGAACGTGTCCTATTTGAAATGTCTCCTTTGTATCCTCCTCTGTATTGTCCAGTAAGGGCAGATTTCCTGAAGTCATCAGGTTGAGAAAGTAGACTTCAAAAGAAACTTTGACAATTTGGAAAAATCTTCTTCCAGAAATAAGTACCTGTGTAATAGAGAATTATGTAATTGTTCAATAAGTAAAGTTTCTGCTTTTATCTGTCAAAATTTATTTTTGACACACTTCAGTAAGTTGCTAGGAAGACACTGTCTAGCTGTGTTTGCTAAAAGGCATATAAAGAAACAACATCTTACCAAATGAAGCCAAATTCTAGTTTCAGATGTGTGCTGCATACTTTATTATCACTATCCACTTGATAGATTAACTCTTCACTTACACTTATTTCAGGGTGTTATTTCTTATTCTCAGTTAAGCAGTCGTGGATATGGTTACTCTTATTGTCTTCCTTTGTGACTTAATGATTGATTAATTAGCTTTTATTTAGATTAATTCGCTTTTATTTATAAAAAGGTAAGAATTTCACAATGAATACCTATTTTCATCTTTCTTACTAAGGCAACATCAATTGAAAAATATAATCTAGCAGAACAAAACTTCTCCTATTTCTTTCCTGATGAACCACCCACATTTATCTTCAGTCCTGCAAGCAGACGGCGAGGGCGACCTCCAAAGAGGGCATCTGCAGGTCTTGTAAGTAATAACATTTTTAATTGCAGATGAAGACATATCATCATAGTCTATGAAGTTCTTCCATCTGTCTGAGTTTTCAGATCATTTGAAATACAGGGTTGATATTGTGCTTTTTTTATTTTGAGGGCAGTTGGGATATATTCCACAATTGCTCTTAAAGTAATTGCTTTGTAGTTAAGCTGGTAAAAGGGATCTTACTTGATTATGTTTTCTTCTTATTTTTGTCATTATTCTGGGATCCCGTCAAGAAACTAGTTTTTCAGTGTGTTGTGATGACAGAGTGCTTGTCCATTCCGGGATTAATAAATAACTTGCCAAAAAGCTTTAATTAGAATTCTCAGATAAAATTATGTCACTTGCCCTCAGATACAGGTATGTCACTTGCCTGTATTTAAACACTGAGACTCTCAGTCACTATACTACTTCATTGTGTTCTAGAGAACAGTTGAAAAATTTGGAATATCTTTTGCTGGTCATTTCACTGTAGTTATTATGTTCTTTTTTTTTCCTCTCCAACTTCAAATTTGCTGTCAGGAGGACAATATTACACCTAAACAAAACACCTCAGGAAACAAAAGTAAAGTATCAAGGGAAAGAGCGAGGTTCCAGAAGCAAAAAGATGATGTTCAGGCCATAGGTAAGTTAAGTTTACTCATATGACCAGTAGAACCAGTTTTTGCAGGTTTGAGAGCATGCCATAATTAGAGTATTTTTGGGGTTGTACCTTTTGAAGAGAAAATGTATTAAGAGTGTACTGCCATGCCACTATTGCCAAGTGCACCTTTCAATAGTTAGCACGCATGTTTCCTGGTTTTATTTTGTTTTTCCCTTGTTAGTTGACTAAATTGGGAAAATATAGGAAGCTTGTGGTCCAATTGTGTTGATTTCTCTCTGAAATAAATAAAGAGCTAAATAATCTTTTGTAGAAGCTTGAATGGTGAACTCGTGTAAATTTTACCAGCTGAAGGTATGTCAAAGTATGAATATGTAACACAAATCCAGTAGTTTTTCCATTTATGCATTTTCCTCATACAACAATCTCAAAATTTAAAATAACTTAAATATAATCTGATTTTTTTGGTTTAAAAGAGCACAAATTACTTCAGAGATTTTTAGTTTGGACTGATCAAATTATTTTGGCTTAGTTTTGACCTCTTCCTGATCAATTTAAATTTGATTTCAAATGTAGTATGCCTTTTGTTCGGGTTTAACTAGATAAACTGGTATGTCTTCTTGAGGACAAAGTTCAGACAAGAAGATTATTCTTCTGGATGTCCTTCCTAAGGAAGGGCTTTCATCTGTGGAACTATTTTAGTGAATTTCTGGTTCCAGCCTCTCATTTCCTTGAACACAGAATTTATTAACATGGCAAGGACATTTAGAAATTACCTAGTCCAGCATCTGCTTAAATAACAGCAAAGTTGTCTGATGCTACTTTGGGCCTTTCCTTTATAGGAGATGGGGACACTAGAATTTCATGTGTTTCATTAAATTTGAATTTGTGTGTCCACATTCTTGCACAGCAAGCATCTATTTGTTCATGTGCTGGCAATGACAGCAGAGACCAAAGTAACAGTTGATCAAAGCTGCTTCCTCTCTTGTGTGGACAGAAACTGCAGATTGTAGAGGAGAAGTTAAGACACATTTTCACAATGTGAAAAGGTAGCAAAATACTAAGTCCCTTGAAAAATTAACCTTCTCAGTATGTTGAAGACCCTGGGGATGAGCTTCACTGCATTTGTTTGCCAGGTAGAGACACTGATGGTATGTGCAGTAGCTTTCTGTAGAAGGAACCTAGCCCATTTTCAGAATGCTATAGGAAAATACAATAAAATTCTTTCTTGTTAGTACTATCCATTTGGTAAGGGTAAGGATCTCTTTTCCTTTCATTCACTTATGATTCTGACTTTCCTGTTTATTCAGTTAAAACAGTAAGAGCCCCTTTTATTTGTTAGCCTGTGCGTGGGCTGATGGGCACTGTCTGTCTACAGAAAGTGGAAATTTGTATCCTGTTGTTCTTCTACACATGACTGCAAAGAAATCTGAATCTCTTCAGGCAGTAGCATTTATTGTCATTTAAAGTTCAGTTTAAACTGTGTAACTGAAGTAAAATTTGAACAAAACAGTGAAATATTACATAGGTTTCAAATGTATTGACTTCAGTAATTTGGTATTAACTAAATGTTTAAAGACCACTCATTTAAAGGTTTTTAATATCACAGATATTTCACAGTTGCGTGCCACACCTGACTGTGACATGCTTTTATTTACCAGTCATTGCTAAATATGTTGCTGTAATTATAGATTGGAATCAGTTCTCATCTTTATATGTCAATTGATAGAAACCAATAAACAAGTAACAACCTTTTGTATACTCATAAAACCAGATATATTTGACTTTATTACCTGTTGACAACCTCGTAAAGCACGTCTTAATACATAGGCTTGAAATGCTGATTCTGTAAAGGACTTCCAAGTTTGAATTTCTGGTTGGTACAGAAACAACTCAGTCTTCATAACAATATCTTTTTCATATGGTGATTATAAAAAGATCAGTCTATTTATCATTTTAAACTAATATTATACAAAAGAACAAATAACTTATGGGGTATTTTTTCCTTTATAGCTTTTGAAAAAGCTAAATTAAAACAAGAGAAGGCAAATGCTATAGAAGCTAGGAAAAAGGAGAAAGAAGATAAGGAGAAGAAGAGAGAAGAATTAAAGAAAATTGTGGAAGAGGAAAGGATGAAAAAGAAAGAAGAGAAAGAGAGACTCAAAATAGAAAAGGAAAAAGTAATGCTTTTGAAGTATATGTGTTTCATATAGGAACAGTATAATGGCTTTCTAGTTTCCTTGTTTCTTAGTCGCTGTTTCAAGTTATTTTCCATTTATCATTTTCAGTTCCTAGAAGTGCACTTTAGAATAATAGGCAGCTACAAGATTTGATTGATGGGTTGTATTTCTGGTTAACATTCTCTAAAACTGTAGTTTACCAGAAGTTCATTTTTAATTTGAACTTACTTCTGAAGTAATGTGGTGGGCTTGGGGTTTTTTTGCTAATAATGCATAAAACTATTTAATTTAATGGTTGTCTTCTCTTTGAAGCATCTGTGCTGCATCAGATTGACAGCATATCTAATGGTTGTGGGTTTCTGTGTGGATTCTCTTTGGATGTAAATTGCTAAATAACTTTTTGTCAACTTGAATATGAAGAAATTATATTCCACTATATTTTACTACAGCCACATTCGCTATCTTATTTTGATGGTCTTTTTTGAGGCAACTTTCATAAATGCTGTCTAATTTTTGATATGTTTTCTTCTGCCATTTCCATCAAAAAGAAACCCAAAACACCCCTCAACAAAAGCAACAACTAATCCAACAAAGTATCACTTCATTTAAATAT
Source organism: Hirundo rustica (assembly GCF_015227805.2). Lineage (NCBI taxonomy): Eukaryota > Metazoa > Chordata > Aves > Passeriformes > Hirundinidae > Hirundo > Hirundo rustica. Next base: position 25,754,924 of record NC_053455.1, read on the forward strand.
TTTTGCCAGTATCATTGTATACAAAATAAAAATCAATCAATTACTCCTTTCTAATTAAATGTGATGTTTTACTTTTCAGTGTGATTGAATAGTAGGTGGTGCAGTTTTAGAAATTGCAGTAAGGCCATGTGACAGTATTTATATACAATTATGACTTTTTTTTCAGGAAAGAGAAAAGCTGCGTGAGGAAAAAAGAAAATATGTGGAATACCTAAAACAGTGGAGTAAGCCTAGAGAAGATATGGAGTGTGATGACCTTAAGGTACGATTGAATTTGGAATAACTGAAGGTCGTAGTTTGCAGGGTCTCCAGACAGATTAGATTCCCTAATGCAGAGGCAAATCTAGATCTGATTGGAGTGCTAGAGGCTGTGAGTCACCTGCCATGTGTAATACATATCTCCCAGTGGCAATGCTAATAGGATCATCTGCATTTTCAACCTTCAGAAAAGCATTACAGGCTGTGCTCAGTCTGCAATGGAATATGTTCAAAGTGCTGGCATTACTGAGTGGAGGGTATTGAGTGTACCTGATTTTTCTGTTAAGTATACAAAATGAGCTCACTTAGAACAAATGTGACTTACTTAAAAGATTTGACTAATGACAAAACTAAATTTTTGGCTGCAAAAGTTGGAAAAGACATTGGCTTGTTATGTCCTGTGGCATTCTTTTGATTTAAACTCTAGCAATGTACTATATATACTGTAAGATGCTATATGTATCATATTTAATGAGAATCTTTCATGATGATTCTGGAAACCTGTAGAAAATAACAAGAATTTCCTTCTCAAAGAACTTAGGTTTCACACAAGATTGTAGTGTGGCTGTACATAACAAGATTTTCCAGTGTTACATGTTCGTCTACGCTTTACTGGGATTCATTTTGGCAGGGGCAAATCGTCAGAAACATAAGGATGAGAGTTTGAGATTCACAGGGAAATGTAACAAGTGCAAGGAGGGCAAGTGGAAATAAAGGAGAGTGTTAAATGAATTCAAGTGAAAGCACTGATTGGGAGGAATGTGAGAGATGAACACTTTGCAAGGGGAGAGCTCTATGGCCATTGAAGATGGGAGTGAAAACTCTTAGCTATGTAGAAAGGGAAAAAAGCTGAAGAAAGGGAAAAAGGCCATGGCTGGAAGAAGAGCAAGCTGTGAAAACAATGCTGCTCTACTTCTACTGGAAAGAAAAGAAGGGATGGAAAAGCAGTGTCATCGCTACAGTGAGACTCCTGCTCTACTCTGCCCACTCTGCTCTGGTGGTGCAGCCTCACCTGGAGTTACTGTGTGAGTTTTTGGGCACTGCAGTGTAAGAAAGACATTAAGCTATTAGAGAGTGGCCATAGAAGGGAAAAAAGAATGGTAAAGGGGCTGGAGAGGAAGCCATATGAGGAGTGGCTGAGATCACTTGGTCCGTTCAGCCTGGAGGAGACTGAGGGGACACCTCATCACAGTCTACAACATCCTTGTGAGAAGAGGAAGGAAGGCACTGAGCTCTTCTCTGTGGTGCCCAGGGACAGGACGTGAGGGAATGGCCTGAAGTTGTGCCAGGGGAAGATTAGGTTGGATATTAGAAAAAGCTTCTTCACCCGGAGGGTGGTTGGGCACTGGAAGAGGCTTCCAAGGGAAGTGGTCACAGCACCAAGCCTGACAGAGTTCAAGAACCATTTGGACAGTGCTGTCAGGCACAGGGTGTGATTCTTTACATGGATGGTCCTGTGCAGAACCAGGAGTTGGAATTGAAGATCCTTGTGGTTCCTTCCAGCTCAAAATAATCTGTTATTTTGTGATTCTGTGAATTGACAAGAATATAAATAAAGATGAGTTTAGGTGGGGACTGCTTTTGAAAAGATTCCCTTCAGAAAATTTATGAAATAATTTACCATATTCTTCTGAAGCATAGTATTTGGCTTTTTGTTTCTAATATTTGTGAACTACCACATTTGTGGAAAGGAGACATCATTCTCGAAAATGTTCAGCTATGTGGGCTAAGAAATAGTTAAGTAAAGATAAGTCTTGAAGATAGTGTCTAACACTTTGATTTTGAAATTACTGTCACCTGTGATTTGGAGGTGGTGTCTCTGTTAAGTGGTCTTTGTTATGTGGTTACATTAACTCCCTTTAATATGTCTTCAGCTATCATAAGAGCTTTACAAATGCAAAAACCCACTACCAGAACACACAGCTGTTAGACATGATCTTGCATATCCTAGTATTAGAAGGGCTTGTTTTATGTGAATGAATTAGGGGTTTGGTTTGCTTGTCTTTGCAAGCAATCCTAAGTAACTTTTAAGAGCATGTTTATTTTTGCTTGTCTGGACAGTTCAGGAAACTGGCATTCAATACTTATACAGATATAAAGGAAAAATCTTGACAGCCAATGTTCCTAACTTGTAGTGGGATTAACTTCACGGACATGAGTAAACTTCTTTCTCAAAAATTTTGCATTCAGGTTGCATGGTCTTTGGTTTCCAAAGCTGGTACTATCACTAGTGTTACTATGATAACTGGTCATGTGTCCTGTGAGACTCTTTTTAGTAAAATGTAGAGAAACTCAACAAATACATACCTTAGAATAATAGACTCTTTGCTTTTAATCACTTGTGTTCTTTGCACAAACCAAATACTGTATTAAGTGGTCCCATTTGGTTTGCAGGAACTTCCCATTCCAGTGCCAGTGAAGACAAGACTTCCTCCTGAGATCTTTGGTGATGCTCTGATGGTTTTGGAGTTTTTACATGCTTTTGGGGAACTTTTTGATCTTCAAGATGAATTTCCTGAAGGAGTGACTTTAGGCAAGTTGTGGTTTATGTGGCAAGGTGCCTCACTTTGGTGGTTTCCCTTCTACCAAACAACCAAACATCTTAAGTGCACACAAGTACCACTAATAGAGAATTTTCTGTGTGGCTTTCATCTGTCAGTGCTAACACATGCATATCAATCAGTTTTCAGTTCACAGTCAGATCCAAGAGACTTGTAAAATCAAAATTAATTTTGGTGTACAAGTTGTTATTCTGCTTATCTAAATACCTACTTGTACTTTTTTCTTGCAATTATATATTAAGAAAACAATGTTTAGTCAGGACTCTTTCTGACATCATTGCTCTAGGAATATATGCAGTAAATTATGGAAACATAACTTAATTAGCATACCTGAAGGAAAAAATATGTTTTCATTCTTCAGTACATAACTTTTTTTCCAACTTTACGGCAAAAGTGACGCTTCTTAAACTTTATTCACAGAGGTTTTAGAGGAAGCTCTTGTAGGAAATGACACTGAAGGCCCACTATGTGAATTGCTGTTTTTCTTCCTGACTGCCATCTTTCAGGCAATGGCCGAAGAGGAAGAGGAAGTGGCCAAAGATCAAATAGCTGATGCTGAGACCAAAGGTCAGATCTTTAATTTAACTGCTGAAAAGCTGAAATTGCACTGGAATTAACTTTAAGCTGCATGATTTATGGCATCCCTTTGTTTAACCTTGTCTTATTATGCATGGATATTGTATGTAAATGGGCTTGTTTTTTCTCTTTTATCTGAAATTAAGGCCTTAAACTAGGCATGGACTGCAGGGTCTGGGGGGAATAGAGAAAAAGGAAGCTCATTGTTACTATGATTGTATCCAGCAAAGCATAATAAGCTTTTAACATATTGCTTGTGTTTCAGAGGTGCAGGAAGCATCTTTGCCTTCCTCCTCTTCCTCCAGCACTTTTACATGTTTCTCCTGAGGGTCAGGAAACAAGTCATTTTCCTAAGCCTTCTCAAAGATACCTGTCTCTATAAAAAGATCTTCACCTAACTGGATTAAAAACTTAAACTCTCCAGTACAACTGTAATGGAGGATATTTATTGTCCTTCAAGACTTGAAGTTATGCATCCACAGGTCCTGGATACTACCATGTGTGTTCTTTCAGTAAAGACTCTCACAGTCACTCTGACTTTGGTCTTTGCTCTAAAGCTGATGTTAACCCCTGTTTTCAGAGGCATTCGGTGTATACTAACCACTGATCAGAAGGAAGTGCAGGCTCTGTTAGAAATTTGTGGTCCTTTGTTTATGGACTGCCAAATTTGGTGACTAAAGTAGAAGCTTTGACCCATCTTACTAGCTTTTGTTTCATTAGAGGTAGGTACATAAGAGCACTCCCTGTTTGAGGTCAAGTGAATTCTGTGGTGCCCCTGCAAGCCAGATGTGAGTTATATGAAGGTTCCTTTAATTCCTCCCGTGAAGACTGTTTATTTTCATGCTTAAGATTTATGTCCAGTCTATAAATTACGTAAGGCATGGGCACTGTCTTCAATAACAGAGGCTGCTCTTGTTAATTAAATAAAGTTACAGGTTTGAGACGGTGTTAATAAGTTTAGCCTGTACTTCAATTACTGTTGAATTTAGCAATTAAACTGTATTTGTTAACTACTGAGAGTATTGGCAATACAAGCAAGGATTCCATTATCAGGTAATCAGAGAATAGTCGGTTAGATTTGATATTATTCATATGGCTGATCAGAAAAAAATCATTATGTAACTTTCATATTTTAATTTGACATCATGGGGCTGACAATTGCAAGAGTCTGCCATTTTGTTTCTAGTTTAGCAGAGTTGTGGGTAAGGCACTTCATTTCTTAAGTTTTACTTGCTTCAAAACTTTGATTTCTTGTCATTCTTGTTTAGACATCTCCTTTCCCGTAAAGGAATTGCGTAGTCTTGGCTTTGTAATTCTGGCTAACCAAAGCAGCAGTAGTCAGCATGTTTGCTCAGTAAATTCTGTACATGCAGCATTTCTGCAACAGGGAACACCATGGAGATGTAGTTTGGGGTGTACGGTACTTTCTCAAAGTGTGTTATATGGTTACAGTGAGAGGGGAGGTGCAGAGATTCATTTTGCAGTGTCTGGGTGACAGTTTTCAAACATTAATCATCGTATAGGACTGTCGTGGATTTGCATTTTATGTATTGTTTGTATCTGTGGTTTTATTTTGACTTGGTGACTTTAACAGCTTCATAATTTGGATTTGAATAAAGTGATATTGTTGAAATAGCATACAGTGCTGAAAATAACTCTGCCAGCCCTCTGGAGAAATACCTGTAAGTGCTGAGGAAAACTTTGTTTAAGACACAGGAATTTGCTGTTTCTCCCTTTGGCTTTTCCTGCTCAGTTTGCTTATGTATGATGATCATTAAGTGCAGGTGCTTGATTTGGTGAAATATCATTTATTTGTAAGGTCTTAGTAATTGTGTTTGTGCAGAACAGGCTGTATCTGAGTTACATATAGAAAGTACGAAGTGAATGCTGATAGCCAGTATCAAAATACATGATTAGTTTGAGTTATGCTTCCTAAAAACAAAAGTATGATTAAAACCCAGTTCATTTGAGGAAAGGAAATACAGATGTTCTTGCATTGCTACTCGTCTGCGCTTTCAGGCGTGTTCCTGGATTTGTTCTTGCTGCCTTTTACGTTGCCATTGTGCATGTTTTGTGTGTTGCGTTTGCACTAACAGCTTATATGGTGTTCTCCCTATATACAGCATGTGGTGCATGTCCTTAGCTTTTAGCTGGATCTTTTTAGTTGCATTTAAAGATCTGTAAATTTTTGTTTGGCTGTTGAATTGAGTTTTGAATACATTGATGCATCTGTAAATATCATCCCTCTTTTTGCTTTGTCTGCAACTCTTAAAACACAGCTTCCTTTCCTACCTTCCACAGTACAAGTTTTAATTTGCACTAGAATAAAGTGTTTATTTCCTTAAAGATTTAACAGAGGCTTTGGATGAAGATGCAGACCCCACAAAATCTGCACTGTCTGCAGTTGCAACTTTGGCAGCTGCATGGCCCCAGTTACATCAGGGTATGTGTGGGTTTCACTTCTTGTTTTTTTTACTGTTATTATTTTGCTCTGTATTTTAAAGAACTATTTTTATATTTATGTATATTTAAATGTCTATATAAAATAACTGTTCATTCTTCTCAACTGTAGGCTGCAATCTGAAAAACTTGGATCTTGATAGCTGCACTCTTTCTGAGATTCTCAGACTTCACATTCTAGCATCAGGTGCTGATATAACATCAGCCAATGCAAAATACCGTTACCAGAAACGAGGAGGGTTCGATACTACTGATGATGCTTGCATGGAGCTGAGATTAAGTAATCCTGGTCTCTTGAAGAAACTTTCAAGTACCTCAGTATATGATTTGTTGCCAGGTAATAAAAGACAGTACGTGTTAGAAATTATTAGATTGCTCAATAAGTGATTGATTTTTGCAACTGCTTCAGACCAATAATGGTCAAAATTTACTGTATCATAGATTAATTGAGTTTGGAAAGGATCTCTGGGAGTCATATGTAGACCAACACTCACCCCCTGTGCTTCAGTGCCTATAAGCACATCCCACCACATCAGAGATTGCAGAGTGCACTTAGTGCGCTACAAATGCTCGTTCACTTGTTCTTAAGTGAGAACAAATCCAGTTTGGAGTCTGTAAGAGTTAGCCTTATTATCAATTACATAGTGGAATATAAATATTGGTCCAAATTTTATTAGGAGAAAAGATGAAGATCCTTCATGCTCTCTGTGGGAAACTTCTGACTCTCGTCTCCACTCGAGATTTCATTGAGGACTCTGTTGATGTACTACGACAAGCAAAACAGGAGTTCCGGGAGTTAAAAGCAGAACAGCATCGCAAAGAACGAGAGGCAGCAGCAGCAAGGTAGAGCTAGGCTATGGAAAACTAAAGTTTGGTGCTACAAATGAGATTAATCCCTTGGTTGCAGAAGGCATATGAGAAACAGTAGTAATGTTTCTGTTCTATGCTGATTTCCTAGGACAGTAGAAAGGAGTGAAACTTAGTTGTGGTAAATGTCGTGTTTTCCCATGTTACTGCTATTTTTGGATGAGGTTTTAGTATAAAAGAAAAAAGATGTGGACAGACCAGATAGTAGATTAATTACAACTGGTTTTCTATATCCTTCTTACTAATAGGATACGTAAGAAAAGAGAAGAAAGGTTAAAAGAACAAGAGTTAAAAATGAAAGAGAAACAAGAAAAGCTGAAGGAAGAGGAGCAAAGAATTCCGGCTGTAGAAATATCTGTTGGGTATGATACATAGTATTACTGTGATGTATATCACATAGTACTTTTCAGCTTCATGGCCAGACCTCACATGTGTAGTTTCATTGACTTGATCATGTACAAAGGTATAATATAAGTATGTTGTCCTTAATGCTAATTTTTTTTTTCTTCATAGTGGTGTAGAATTGGTAAAACAGCTACCTGGTAAAAACTGCTTGTGTTTCTGTAGGGTATTAATTATACTTGTTAGATGAGGAAAGAATGTGTAACAAGCATTTTACAGAACGGTGTATACATTTTGGGAAGGAAACTTTTCTTAGACATGAAAAAAATTTACAGCAATGGAACTACACTAAGATGTCTCCAAAAATGAAGTGATTATAATAATAATACTCTTCAAATGAAAGTGTGAGTACCAAAAGACCAGGTTTTAGTCCTTAAATATAGAACTTCACATTTACAGTTCAGTGGGTTTCTTTGGGGCTTTAATATAGTCTGTGATTTACAGTTTATTTTTAAGAGCCTTATAGGTATTTTACTAGTTGAGTGCTTGGAAGATAAAATTACTGTTTGTGTCAAAGGTGCCATATTTTGGTTTTTATCATTCAGATTATATTGCATGGTTGGTTAGTTAGTAGCCTTTTGTTTGTTTTGCTGTGTCAGGGAGGAGGAACGGGAAGACCTCGATACTAGTACAGAGAGTAAAGAGACGGAGCGTAAAGAGCAGGACATGGACACAGTCACAGAGGATGAAGAAGAGCTGGGACCAAACAAAAAACGACGGAGGGGTAATGCAATAATGAATTTGTTTGTGTACCTGTGCATCTGCATGCATGCACCTGGCAAGCTCTTGTGTTTTATAGTAAAAATATCAACCTTTGCTGTAATTTTCTTTTAAGGAAAAAAAAAACCTCACACTCAAACATGATCATAATTAAGTACATTGAGCCAGCCTGGTGCAGTTCTTATGGTCAGCTGTATGTTCTTTCACACTTCTGTTTCTTCTTGTCTTCCACATGTGCTGTGTGGATCCCTCTGTCTAAAACATATTATGGTGTTGCCTAACAACCTATTACAAGTGTTTGCCCTTGTAGAGAAAGTTAGAGGAGTTTCATCTAATAGGAGATAGTGTGGGTTTGATTTTTTTTTTTCAACTTTTTTCTTCAACTGGTATTTCAAAAGAAAACATTAGATCAAGCATTTGGGTGTAGTTTGCCTTTGTTAATAAAGCAGCATGTCTCCTATACAAGAATAAAACCAGACTTATGCCTAGATTTCATTTCCTCAGCAATGCTCATAGGAATTGCAGTGCAGTAAATGGTGCAGCCTGCCGTTCATAACGAAACATAGATGTCACAGGAGGATGAATTGTTGATGGCTTTGGGCTACTGGCTCATCTGCGTCTTTCTGCTGGGAAGACTTTGTGCTGGTGTCTGTGAAAATCCTGGATGTTTGTGGACTTAAGTTGCAAACTTGTACAGTTCCTAACAGTACCTGGGATGGAAATTCTGAGTCATTCAGTAATACAGATTTACATGTTTGTTACAGTTTTGTCACAGCAAACCAATGAGATCCTAAACAGAATTTCAGGTTTCTCAAATACCCATGTTTGAGACATTGTGACTGGATGACAAGCAAGTGTTATTATTTCATTCCTACAACTAGGGAACTGAAGGTCACTCTGGAAGCATGTCGAACATGAGTGTTGACAGCACCTTTCAGGTTACATGCATCAGTTATGAGACGTATTGGTCTAGCCAGGACTTAATACTTTGGTAAACTAAAGAGATGAACTGTAATGTTTTCAGCTGGCACAAATTGAGGAGGGGAATAATAGTAAATATGTTTGAAAATTAAAGTAAGTAGGATACCTGAGTTTGCCATAGAAGTTGCTATGTAGGAATTCTGGTCTTTCTTGAGACCTTTGGGGGTTTAAGATCATCATTATTTTGAGTATGATAAATAAAGTCTGAATCACGGTTGGTATTCAGTAGTGAAGTTGCTAGAATTTTACTTTATCCTTATAAGATATTTCTATAATAAATTATTGCATTCTTAAAATTTTGGGGTTTTTGTATGATATTGAAGATGACAGTGTCAATAAATGAGACTTAGGCTAGTTTCTGCAAAGTGAATGTGTATATAAAGTGGCTACCTGTTGTTCAAGGGAATGGAGTTTAATCTCTTGAAGTTTTCTTTGATAAAACCAGTTTTGTCTCTTTACTTAACGGATGGTCTTTGACAGTGTAAGTCTGGATAACCAGAAAGGGACAGAAGTAAAACCTGCCCTTTACTTGAGCTTTTGAGTTAAAAAACATTGTATATTATTTGCTATCATACTTCTTTTTTTTTAACTCTAGGACGGAGAGGGCAAAATGGATATAAAGAATTTACAAGACAAGAAGAGACCACTTGTGAAAAGAGCGAACCTCTTACTGCTGAAGATGAGGAAGCATTAAAGCAGGAACAACAAAAGAAAGAGAAGGAACTGTTAGAAAAGATTCAGAATGCAACAGCCTGCACAAATATCACGCCATTAGGTCGTGACCGTCTGTACCGACGCTACTGGATTTTCCCTTCTGTCCCTGGATTGTTTGTAGAGGAGGACTATTCTGGTCTCACAGAAGACATGTTGTTGCCTCGAACCTCTTCCTTTCAGAATAGTGGACAGTCTTGCACAAATGAACCTCAGGTATTCAGTAAAACTGGAGAGTCTTTGAAATCCTCTGAATCTACCTCCAATATTGACCAAGATTCACACACCAGTGTTGTCGTAGAGGTGCCAAGGCCAGTATACAAACCAAACCGTTGGTGCTTTTACAGTTCTCGGGAGCAACTGGACCAACTCCTAGAGGCTCTCAATTCCCGAGGACATAGGGAGAGTGCCTTAAAAGAAACTCTTTTACATGAGAAAGGTAGAATATATGAACAACTAAACAGTTTTCCTGTGGAGAAATTCCATATTCCAGGTAAATGAAAGGTTCTTGGTCTTAATTTGGTTCTACAGATAAAACTTCTATATAATATTATAGAAACCTCTAGTTCTAATTTAACTGTAATTTCTAAAATCTAAGGATTATTCTTAAGCTTTTTTTTACTCGATGGAAAACGCGTTTTGTATTTTTCTTTCCTTTTTTCTTTTTCTTCTTGCTTGACAGACCTTTGTGGTATTTTCTGGTGTTTCTTGCCAAAAAAAAGCAGTAATTTTTCTGTGATCTTACTGCTTAGTAAACTGGGTTTGGCTTTTAAACAGACAACTTCAGGAAGTAATTTTAGCTTTGGAAAAGGATTAACTGGGGAATAAAAGTTAGTATGTGCTAAAAAGCCATGTAACTGTGTTAGTTGTTACATGGATTAACATCAGTGCAGTGGCATTTTGTGACATTGCTCTTTTCTGGGGATTTTTCCCTTTTCTTCCTTTGGCAGACAGTACACAAGGAAACAGCAGTATAGCAGATGCTTTTATGGGTTTTTAAACATAGGCGTGTACTGAAAACATAGGATTTTTCTTTTTTTGCCTAGCAAAGTATTTTGCCATTTTTTGGCAAGGCTTTGGCTCCAATCACTGGTAAAACTCGGCACATACAGGCTTACAACTTATGATGCCTTGGGTAGACCGTGTTACCAAAGTGATACCCTTTGGGGTAACGTTTAAGAAACGGCATTTTGTTCTTAATTATGACAAGTTACCTTGAGGATATGGGGTTATCTGTATTGGGGCAAGGGAGAATTATTCACAGCAGACACAAATTCTGTTTTCCTAGAGTATGTATGCTAGGACACGCTGTGCGCATCAGACACTGCTAAATGTATAACTGATCTAACATTTCTTTTGGTGGAAACTAGCACAGGATAGTTTTTGCATCGTTATTAAGCTTTATTTTGAGGCCTTTTTTCTATATTGTTATTTTTTGGTGAGAAAAATCTCCATCGTCTTCTGGTATGTCTGAGTTTGGATGTATGGGTCCTTATTTTCTTAATCGCTGCACCTTTTTCTGTATTTTATGTGTTGCTTTCTTCTCTGAAGCAACTCGATGTCCACAGACACAGATTTTTCTTCTCGTTCAGTGTTAGAACTGCAGAATAACACTGATTTTCATTTAAAAAAACCAAAAAACAGAGAGACAGCTTTGAACTTCATTTTAATAGAGATCAAGACATTTCGAATGCAGTGGTCCAGTACCAATGGTGCCACACCACTGTGTGATAAGCAGGGATAAATAGCCACGTGTAGATGCACTTGGCTGGGAGCTTTTCTGCTGTGGACTCCAGATGCTGCTCTATGCCTTCATTCAAAAGACTTGCAGGACAAGAGGGGTTCTCCTGCACTGTAGGCTGTGCTTCTGTGTTTTCCTGCTCAAGAGCATGGAAATAAAATGGATATGTGCTATTACCTGATTTTATTCCAGTATCTACTAGCTTTTCCTTGTCAATTATTTGAAAAGCTGTTGCTGCTTTTCTAGTTCTGCTCAAGAAAAAATACTGCATTTCTAGGACATTTCCACATCCAGGCATTAGAGTTGCTAGTCTACATTTTGAGCGTGTTTGCATGATTACTTTCAGTTACAGGGAATTGTTTCAGCAATTGAGAGCACCTTAGAAATTCATCCTGTGCTTTCTTAGCAACAGCCTTATTTATTGTATTTATTAAATACCTCTTAAATTGTTGCATGTACCTTCTCATCGCTGCACTCAAAGGTTTTAAGGTAAATCCTGTAAACAAAAATGTTCACCACCTATGCAGACTTGCAAGCACTAATTTAGGATTTGGGCAGACTTTCAGCTCTTTCCTGTGGCCCTTGAGTTTTTGCATGAACTTTGAGTTCTCTTGGGAGTAGGTTTTTACTTGACAACCCATCATCAGCATCTCTCACCTTGTTTTCATAAATTATCATGTCTTGCTTCTTTTTTCCCTGCCTTTAATTAGAGGACACAGTCTTGTCTGTGCCTGTATCATCTTATCTTTTTGCTTTGTTTTAATGTTAAGTTTTTAAAAGAGATTTTATCTTGTCTTGTTCTGTTAGGTTTTATGATTTTCAGTTGCACATGCTTATTTAAAGTGTTTCTGTGATAAAAGATACATGCAGGAAAGACAGTTGAAGAGTTCCCTTGCAAAGTAAGAGCAATCAAATAATACAAATGTGACTTTATTTCTTATTTATTTCTCTCTTTTCTTTCTCCTTGCACTTACAACAAGGTTGGTGTTACTTATCTACTACTTCCAAAAGAATTTTAAGACAGAAGAACTACTTTTAAATTAGCAAGGATTTCTCATGTGTTGTTATGATGCCAATCATCTCTTGGCCATCTATTGGTCATTATTACCTTGGTTGGTTGAATCAGATACCTTAGTTGGCACAGATGTTGGTGTTGGCAGCTAGCTACAAGAGGGGAATTTTGAACCCATGTATTCAGCTTGTTCTGTCTTGTATTGTTGTTCCCTCTGCCAACAGCTGCTCTAAAGGAACAAGTTCTACTAACACCAAATGACTTGCTGTTGTTGCAGAAAAACCTCAAAGTGACGTCAGACCTCCTATAGGACGAGGAAGGATGCAGAATGTCCATGATGGATCTCACCCATCTGCAGAGAAGCAGCTTGAACTGAGACTTAGGGACTTTCTTTTGGACATTGAAGATAGGATCTACCAAGGAACATTGGGGGCTATTAAGGTATTTGTAAATGGTAGAATGTAAGAACATAGTGGTGCCATCAAGTCTGTAACTTAAATGAGAACTCCTGCGTGCAGTGGTTTCAGTAAAAGCATAATTAAATTAAATGTAGACAGTAATGGGTACTAAAACTTTGTATCCTTTGATTCTTTAGAAACCTCAAATTTGTATGTTTGCTTCAGGTTACAGACAGACAGGCTTGGAGAGCAGCCTTAGAACATGGGCGATATGAGCTTCTGAATGATGAAAACAAAGAAAATGGTATTATTAAAACTGTGAATGAAGAATCTGAAGAAATGGAAACTGATGATCAGGATAAGTTTATTGTGAAAGACAGGTAAGAGCTATAGTTTTAATAATGGTTCGTCTCTCTGAGTTTTATAGCAGTACTCTGGTTTTGTTTGGCTGGGGGCTTGTTGACCTTCAAATTGTTTTTACCCTCAAATTCTTTCACATGGTGATTTTTTAAGACTGTTAATCTTAAAATGCAGGATTTTACTTTGGTTTATAGTCTCTAAATGATGCTGTTCTATTACCATGTAAGACTTAGGCACCGATTTTTATGTCTTTCAGTAGTTAGATACTACACTGCTCAAAGTAAACAATAATTGTCAAAGAAGGAACACATGGATTCATTTTGAAGTAATTTTAAATGCAGGGAAAAATTAAACTGGGAGTTGATATTTTGTTTTCCAGAAGAACCTCTCCCCAAAAGAACCCTGAACCAAAAAAAACATGAATAAAAAAATCTCCAACAAGCTACAAAACCAAAAACCACCAAACAAAACAACAAAACCAAAGCATTTCAATTTCTGAAAAGAGTAGGAGTGTTGAAAAGGAAAAATAGTGGTAATAACAAATCTCTGGTTGAACTGGGCTGTGTACCTCATGAGTCACAGCAAGAACCACCAGGGCAATGGGCCATGGTCTAGATTAACTTTAAAAATAGCAGCAAAATGGAGATGTGATCTTACAACTTGAGGAATGATAACACTTCTGTGGAGCAAGCTGCAACATAGTAAAAGGAAGGAAACCTCAAATCCTACAGTGTTGTAGCTGTGAAGTGTTTTGTGGTACTTTCTTTGGTTTTTAAACATTTGAGACAGATGTGGCTCTCTGATAGCGGTTCTTGTTGTAAATCAAACTTCAGAAATCCCAGAAATGGTGAAGATTTCCAAATTCTTGATTCTCAGAAGTTGCATACTTCTCAAAATAAAGGTCTACCTTAATATAGTTAATAAATATAAAATTGTATGTCTAGATAGGGTGAATTTTGAAATACTTCATGAAAAGAGATCCATTGTACTAACGAAAAAGACGTAATTGTACTAACATTCTGTTTGCCTTCTGTATTTTGTGATGCTTTCTGTTAGACTTCTATAAAAGCTGTATTTCTGAGTGGACTAATGAACGCTGTATTAGATGTTAGGATTTTAAAGTTCTTCAAGTTTTTTTTCTCGTTTTATTTCAGTTCTCATTCATCACTGTGAATTAGAATTTTCCTGTAAGACTATCCTTTGAATCAGAGTTCTCTGGTTGCATGCAAAATGGATGGGGTCATCCTATATATCAGTCATACGATTTACAGACATTTGGTTCCTGAAAATAACGGCATAGAAGTATTCCACCGTTTTAAGAAGCTGAAATTTATCTGTTTCCACTTAACGTTGGCTACTTGTTCCATTGCCAACTTTCAGTGCAACTGCAGAACTTTGTAGCTTAGTTTTTTTTTTTTCCATTTGATACTGACTCCATCAGAGTTTCTGAATAAAGTCTACTCTAATAAAGTCTTGCATATTAAATCAGACTATGAGATTCTGAAATCATGTGACAGATTGCTTTTGATGTAGGGCTTTTTATCCACCTCAGAGCAAGTGACATCTCATTAAGACCTTGGAGTTTGACTAGTGAAATGTAAATAACTACGCAGCTTTCTTTCTGTTTGCTTTCAGGCTCTCAAAATGTGTGTGACTGCAAAATATAATGAACAGCTTTTAAGTGTGAATAAGAACAGGGACAACCAAAAGCATTGCTTATTCACGAGAATAAAGCAGACTCTAGACAGTCTTAATTAGCTAATTTTTTATAAACCCCAATTAGAAATGGAATTTTATTTTCAGTAGTGTGAACTGCTCTCCTACGCGTTACTTTATGGTTCAGAAAGATTAACTGCATTTTGAAATGATTACCTTGTCTTTTGGTCCTGTTTTATTGGAAAACTACCTCTTCAGTGGTTTGGTTGGTTGGTTTCAGGGTTTCTTTAGGGGAATTTTTATTGTTTGGGAGGCTTTTTAACCACTCTTACGTAAAAGTTAGTGTTTTATAAAGATTCTCTAAAGATGAGAATATACAAGTTAACAATTCTTGATTTACATTTAAAAATTACTTTGTTTTTGTTATTATTATTTTCTTTCAAAAGATCTTTTGAATTATAGAGATCTGTGTAGCTGAACTTCTGCAGGTGGACGTGTTCTAAAAAGCTACACTTCGCCACTGAAAGTGTTTTCACTGAAAATTATTGGGACTATATTCTTCACAGAAATCGGTCATAAACCAGCTGATGGATGTCACATCACATTTTCTGGAAATCTTAATTGTTTTGAAAATTGTCATCCACATTTCTTGGAATTTACATAACTGTTAGTTAAAGATGATTTATCTAGATTAGCTAGGCTTGCTGAGCAAACACAAGAACTAGGATAGCTAATCACACCTGCATAGTATCCGTTCATGTCCATGCACGTAAGTGAAGTTAAAATAAGAAGCTTCTGTAGATACAGAGACTTCTAAGATAATTTAATATATTTCTCTTCTAGACTTGTTGGGTTGAAAACCGAAGCCCCAAGTGCTGCATCCACAAGCACAAGTACTCCTCAGCCAGTCAGTAATGTGGTCCACTACTTGGCGTCTGCACTGCTTCAGATAGAACAAGGAATTGAACGCAGGTTTCTCAAAGCACCTCTTGGTGAGTCCCAGATTTGAAACTATGTCTCTAGTCCTGTGTAAGATTTTGGAACTAACAAACCAAACACACCCCAACACTGCAGTAAGACCCCCAAACCGCTTATTTTGCAAGACTGGATGCTTTAGAAGGACATCTCGAGGAAAAGAACAACAAAAAGTTCACCTTGTTCAGCAATTACAGAACACTTACAGTAAAGGATAAGAAAGATTTACATTGCAAACATTAAGGTTCTCAGGTTTTGCTTTTGTGCTGTAAAACTTGGAAATAAAAGGTTGCAAGAAAAATTTAAACTAAAGCAACATTATAGCTTGACTTTGACACATATTCCTTACTTGACTTCCTCTGATGAGGTTCCAGAGGTGAGAGAGAGGATCCAAAGTGCATAAAGTCAGTTTGTTTTCCCGTGATCCCTCAAGTCTGGATTCCTTAGGATCCCTTTGCAGTTCAGAAGTGGACTTCTATCTTAAAGGAATGTGTAGAGGTGATTCCTCCTTCCCAAGGTGGCTGTCTTGGTCAGACTTCCTGTCTGGATGGCACACTGGGGATGAGCTGTGCTCTGTGCTTGCCGGGCTGCTTTACCTCTCACCTCTGGTTTGCCAGTGCAGCACATTCCAGGGTCCTCCAGAGCAGCAGCTGTTACACAGCCTGGTAGACTGAGACTGTCCTCTGATAATCTCTGTGTATAAGATCCTTCTGCTCTGTCAGACTCTGCTGCAGTAGTTGAAGAAAAAAATGCAGGTTTTGGGCTGTTAACACAAGATGTTAATGCCCTGGGGCACAGTTGACCTGAAGTTGTTTCTGCATCTTGGTTGCTCCTGCACAGAGCCTGCTGTCTGGGTATCAGTTGTCACTGAAGATGGGTTTGAGCTAGAGTTGTGCCAGAGACCGACACGTGGGCATGGGTTCCCTTCCACAAGCTTTTGATATCAGTGTGATGACCTCTAGAAGAGGGAAGTGCAGCAAATGATTGAGATGAAAGAGGAGAGCTCAGGAATAGTTGAAACCGCAGCTGTTTAAAAGCTTTACTTGGCTGAGTGTTCGGTCAGCTCAAATATGTCTGCACTTTCCAAGCCAGACATGATACAGCTTATTTCCTGCTATATGACTAGATTGCAACCTGTGTGAGAGTTAATTGACAGTACCTCTAGCATTTCTCCTACTTTTCATACACAAGTTGTAAATACATCGTGCATTATATGCCTCCATTTCCATACGGGGTCTGAGAGTATTTTGCTGAGAGGCCCTTGCTGACAGCTGTAAGTTTACTATTCCCCTTACGGGGAGGAATTAACTGGCTATGGCCATTGATCGTGCATCCTGAATTAGAGGAAAAAGACTAAAGGAAGAAAAATGCCCTAGGAGTATTTGGGAAGAAAGTTTTTTAGCAATCCTCTGACTTCTTTTTGGTGGTTTCAACTCTGCCACAATCTTATGTTGGTTCAAGGCCTTACCTTTGGAATGATGGTGGGTTGGGTTTGTTTTTTTTTAACTTAGAAATTCTTTTCTCCTAGGTATTTTATACTGAGTGACAAAGGGAGTATATAAGGAAAGCAAATATATGTGGTTTGCATGTCTTAAATCTCTGATGTTTGTTTACTGTAATGTGCCTGTGCATCTCTTCTGCTGTGAAAAATCCTACTGCTCTAAGATTACAGTAATGTATAGAATAACCTACATCACTGAGGAGCAGGAAGGATCCCAGGTGTCCTCTGCTCTGGCTTACTGCCCTAATCATTAAGCAACAGGGTCAGGTTCCCTCTTGCTTTTTGGTGCCAATTGTCTCGTGTTTTCAGTTGCGTAATGGGCTGCTTTTAGCAGGAGGTGAATCTGAATGAAGGCAAGATTGCATATGTGTAACAGATATAGAAAAGTTCTCTACTTAGCTTGACAAGGAGGTCTTAGTAGTGCTACTAAGGCTTTTAATGAAAAGTGGACACTTGTTATTGAGGACTGCTGCGTGCTCAAAGCTGTGATACGTTTTTTCCCTGACCCCTCTATAGTGTGACCAACAGCATTGTGATGATAGAAATTAAGCTCTAAGTTTGTAACCACCCGAGTTTGGTTTGAGGAGTTTTTGGTTTTGTTTGACTGGTCTTACATAGATTACTGTGTCTCTGCACTCTTCTTTTTTTTTTTTTTTTTTTTTTTTTTTTACCCCTAAGAGGAGGGGTGGTTTTTTAATAGTTACTCCAGTTACGTAAGGGAACCGTCCCTAGACAAAATGCCTGGCATATCTGTTTCTCATGTTAAAAAATTTGGATTATCAGATTTTGGCTGATTGAGTTACCATTTAAGTAGAAATATTGGTAGTCAAGCAAGTGCTAGGAGTTCTGTTTTGGTAGCAGTGCAGGGGAATGCTTGCAGTAAAAAGGGTGCCTCTGCATTTCTGCTTTAAACCATACTGAAAATGCTCTGTCTTTGTCATTATCTCAGTTCTTGCTTTCGCTGCGAAGTTTCTTCGCCCTCTATTCCTCCTTTTCCTCTGCTCTGTTCCTATTAGGGAGTGGAGCCATACGTAACAATTTTTAGCTTTCATTTATGGCTGTTAGCCCTAGAGCCAGCACACTGAAATTCCCTGCAGTCACTGGCAGGTTTATTCTGGTGGCCTCCAGGGTGCAGAGCAGACAAAGGGACCCAGCACAGCAGTAAAAGGACCAGCTGCTCCTCTCGGCTCCGTTTTTGTTTGAGGCTCTATCAGGCTGCCAGGAGCCTTGCTGGTGATTCTGATAGGTTTAGAATTGAGGTGCATACCAAATGTTCAAGTGGAAGAGCAAGAAAAGGCTGACAGAGAAGATAGCGATGTGAAAGGAGATCTGGAAACCCCAGAAATGGCCCCTTCAGCCTCACAGAGCTGCTAGATGCCTACTAATCTTCTGTTTTCTGGTTGTTAAATGTAACATGATTTAAATTGTATGCATTTCTTAATTATGTACTGTATTTTTGAAATCCTTTCATTAAATACTACTATGAAAATTTGGATTTTCTTTCTTCAGTGCCGCCCGAGGTAATGTTACAAGAGACTCGTGGAAAGGAGGGGGTGCAGTTGCAGTACAATGTTTTCCTGCAAAAATTTCAGAGTTAAGATGTAAAAAAGCCTTTTTCTTTTTTGAATAGTTGTTTGAAGGAAATTCTGAAGTGCTGCTTCTCAGAAGAAAATTGTTTGAGAAGGAAGAATACAAGCTGGTTTTGTTATGAAATTTGCTTATTTTTTGATATAAATTTCCTTACATTTCAAAATACTTTGCAATGCAGTAATAAGTCTCATCATTCCTTTTACAAAGGTATGAAAGTTGAGGTATAACATGAAGTGATTTGTGTGTCCTGGAGTTCATTGAGGCATCCACAAAAACGTCTGCCTTCTGCTCTAGTTCAGGACTTCAGTCATTTAAGCATCCTTCAGGTTTCCATGCAAAAGGTTGGATTCTAATTCATGGCAGCACCTTTGATGGAGGGAACCATTTGCCTACATTGTAACTTGTGCCATGCACTTCTTGCAAGACAAAAAAAAAACCCAAACCAACTTTTTTGCTTATCTTTATTGCATTCCTTCCTTTTTAGGTTTTATTTTTTTGTTTCCTGTACTCCCAAAGCTGTTTCCTTTCCTATTTATAACTGTCCTCATAATTAGTATATACACATACTTCGTTCTTATGCTTTCATTACTTCCCTGCAGAGTTTCATGAGCAGAGGCAGCAAAAGTGGAAATGGGCTTTTGTATGATAAAGTATTTTTGTTTACTCTTTAGAGAAGACAGTCAAAGAAGGTGCCTTGTAATTGGAGCAGATGAGGTTGACCATGGCTCTTCCTTCCTGGGATTTTAATTTAATCATTTTAATACTCGAGAACACTCTGCACAAAAATATCCAAAATACGTTGTTTCAAGTGGACAGATGAACTTATTCTCTTGGTCCTTGAGAACTGTGCCCATAACCTGGCTACATTTTTTGAGCTGTGAGGAGGTTTGTGGTAGCACAGACCAGACAAATTGTTTGCTGAGAGAGAAACCTGTGATTAGTATCTGCTCCTGTGGCCATTTGCACCAGAGATGGACAGAAAGGTAAGGCAGGGTAGGATTCAGAGCTTTTAGTTCAAGCGTTCTGTTTGTAGTGGGGCTCAAAGTAAACGCTGGCACGTGCAATTCCTCCATGCACAGTACTCCCTTACCCTTTACTGTCTACCTTCACTGTGTGCACATATTGAGAACCACTGCTCAAGTCATGTTTTTGGACTTAAAAAGTATGGAATATAAAAATTAATTTAAAATAATCTGCCGTGCTTTAAAAAGGTATTTGAAATAACTCTATGAATTTAATGTTAGGTAATGCAGAAGATGATGAAAGGCACCACTGGGGGTATAAAAGGAGGAAGAGAGTGAAAGACAAGACTAGTCAGAGAGGTGGTAAATTTTAAATGTTACTTATATTGCTAAGAATTAGAAAGCATTGAATATTTAATCAGGTTTTTTTTAATTATTGTTTTTTACTTAATTAATTTTGTAGCCAGTTTTTTACATTGAAGATGTTGAAACCAAAGCTTTAAATGTGAAACAAATACAGCTCAAATATTTAAAACTAAGAAAAAGGTTTCTGCAACCAGAAATAAAGAACTGATTTTTTTTATCACTTTGGGACCAAAATCTGCCTGTTCACATAAACCTGGGGGGTTTTTTCACCCTTTCTTTTAATTTCCCCATTTTTTTCTGAAACTTTACAGCTTTGTGCAACTGCATCTCCTTTCTAGAAACACTAAAATGGAAAACCCTTCCTTGAACTCAATTAGCTATTGACAGATGAGTGCATAGATCTGTCAAATGACTTCATTTGCATTGTAGCAAGGCTTGGAGGACTTAGCTGACAGAAGGGTATCCCACAGCGCAGTGTAGAGCTGCTCAGACACAAAGGAAGAGGCCATTTCTCCCTCCAAGCTAGCAGTATAAATGAGAAAGATGATGGATGGAAGAAAAACATGTTATTCCTATTTTACCCCTTGGGATCTGAAACAGTGGGTGTTGTTGAGCTTGTTTCAGCAGCAGGATATGCTGAAGCAGGTTGTGGTCAGTAATTTTTATCTCTACTTGCTTTGCAAATTTGCCGTTGCAATATATTTGTCGTGTCGTGTGATGAACTTTATTGGTGAGCCACTCTAGACTGCAAATAACCTCCAAATAAAAGTAATAATGCTCAAGCTGTCATTGTTAGCCAAAGAAATGCTTACCAGACTACATATATGCTTAAGATAAAGTGTCTTTAAGAGTAAGAGTTACAGTACATAACTGATTTAAGGGATTTTAATTTTCTTACTGAATTAAAAAAAAATACATGGAGATACAGTGCAGTGCTGTGTAAAGGACCTTGTCCACTGTTTTCAGAAGACTGAACTTAACACAGAAAGCCTACAGATTAAGTAATAGGAAATGTTAGGAAATACAGGTTTGCACTTCAGGAGTGGCTGTATTTTATTTATGAAGCTGTGTTGCCTGTTTAGCCTCTGCCTTCTCCCATCACTTCTCTTGTGCTGCTTGCTGCTAATGCAAATGTATGCAAGATTAGACAAATCCTGGCAGCCAGTTGATGAGAAGGCAGAAGGGCCTTGCCAGGAGAGCAATTAGTCTCATTTTTGTTCTTTCATTTTATTTGTTGTTAGATATTTTTCTCTTCCTATTCCTGAGAGTAAGCCATTTGGCAGACAGGTGCATCACAGGCCATTC
The DNA here is from genome assembly GCF_015227805.2 of Hirundo rustica. NCBI lineage: Eukaryota > Metazoa > Chordata > Aves > Passeriformes > Hirundinidae > Hirundo > Hirundo rustica. Next base: position 25,776,326 of record NC_053455.1, read on the forward strand.
GTGTGCCCACTGTCAGTAGTGCAGCAGGCAGGGTGGCATTTATACACTGGACTGCATCATTAATCAACTGAGATCATGCAGTAATAGCTGGACTATCACTTTTAGAAGGGAAGTCTGCAGACATTTCCATAATCAAAAGCACAGTTGTATTGTCTCTTCCTGTCCTCAAACCCTCTTACTTTAAAATGCAAGAAATAACTTTTGGCTTCAATAACAAAATGAGCTTTCTGCTCAACAGCAGCAGCAAGTGAAGGGTGTCATTTATACTTTCTGCTCTCTCTCAGGTTCTCAAACAGCCTATTTGCTTCTCTAGCTCCCAGCTGCCCATTCCCATTCAGTACTGCTCTGCTTGCTATTCAGCGTGTGTGTTTGTGTGGCCGCTTCCATGGCCTGGAAAACCAAAACTATTTGAAAATAACATCTAATTTCTCACCATTTATTTTTAACTTAATTAGGAACTCAGGTGTTAGTTGGTTGACACTTGAGGTGCAGCACACAGCGTAGCACGCAGGTCCCTCCTCCTGTGTGCTAAATTGGTTAAAAGGTATAAAGGAAACAGTTATATTTCATCCATCAGTCACCCGACCTGGTCAGCCACACAGAGGTGCAGGTGCTTGTGAAGGCAGAGTGCAGGGCAGGAATGAAGGCAGTGAGGCATGGCCAGAGGGCTGAAAAGCTCTCTTGATAGACTGTACTGGAGTAAGTGTAGGTGCCCTTCGAGCTGTTCTTTGCCAGTGAAGTTTCAGGTACTCTCTTGAAACATTTTGGGATTTCTGAATGTAAATACAAAGGAAGGTAAATTGGACATGTGATCATTTTGCATAATCTTAAGTAATTATAACTTAAGTATAGGTTTTATACTTTATAAATTGAATCAAATTAGGTTTCCAGGTTGATACCTGAGTTTACTGTCTTAGGACCATACATAGGTCATTAATAAGTTGAATAATTATTGAAGAGTAAAATCTTAAAGCTCCAGCATCTTGGAAAATATGGAGAAAATACTCCAGTACTGAAGAGATAAGACAAAGGTTGAATTATTATCCCAGTTTGCTACTTGCTGTCTGTTTGACAGTCAGAGTATTACCGCATATTCTAGAATAACCTGGATCTTTGAAAAAGAAGTTTGATAATTTTGTGGGGGTTTGTCATTTTTCTTATTTTTTTAAATCCCCTTCTTCAATGGAAGATGCCAGTGATGGTGGACGGTCCTATAAAACAGTTCTGGATCGCTGGAGAGAGTCACTTCTTTCTTCTACCAGCTTGTCCCAAGTCTTCCTACATCTGTCGACATTGGATCGAAGTGTCATCTGGTCCAAGTCCATCCTCAATGCTCGCTGCAAAGTGTGTCGGAAGAAAGGCGATGCAGAAAGCATGGTGCTGTGCGATGGCTGCGACCGAGGGTATCACACTTACTGCATCAGGCCCAAGCTGAAGGTATCTCAGGAGAAAGATGCGCTTCCTTTTCCAACAGAACTTGAAGAGTTCTTAGAACGTAATTCCATGTTGCTAATGCTTTTTCTCTTCATTTCCCCTTCTGTTTCTAGGTCATTCCTGAAGGAGATTGGTTTTGCCCAGAGTGCCGACCAAAACAGCGCTCTAGACGCCTCTCGTCCAGACAGAGACCCTCTGTGGAAAGCGATGAAGAGACTGCTGAACAACTAGAAGGGGAAGAAGATGCAAACTATGATGAGGTGGGACAAAGTGAGGAGGAGCATTATGAAGAAGAGCAAGATGAGGAGGATGAATCTCAAGAGGAGGAAGAGATAAGGTAAGTAGGCCTGTTAAAATAACCATCCTGATCATTATGTGGAGTAATCGTTCAATAAGCATGTATCTTGGAACTCTGGTTTGAAAAAGATGTTTATTTTTAGAAAAATGGCAGCTTGTTATGAACTTGGCTCTTACAAAAAGATTTAATACTGACAAAAGCCAGGGCCACTGGACTTGGGCTCACTTTTCAGGATAAATATTCCAGCTTTGGATGTATGGGTGACAGAAGGCCATCAGAGTTGCAGTTCTGTACAGCTACTGTTTGAATGTAAAGTGGAGAGAGTTTCAAACAGTAAAGGTTTTCTGGAGAAAACCTGGAGTTATTTTTGTCCAGTTTTGAATTTTGGAGGACAAGATGCATACGGTAAGTATTAGAACATTAGGGAAAACAATCCATCGGGGGCCACATGACATGGGGAAGGCTTGAGGACTAATGCAGTAGCTGTTTAAAAAAGGCCAACAAACCAAACCACCCTTACCCACTGAAAAAGCACCCCAAAACGCTAACACCAAAACAAACAAAACCCAGACAAACAAACAACCCAAGAAACCTCCTTGAAAAACAACCAACCAAAACCACTACACAAACTAAATAATACAAAGTGATAATTTCAGTAAAAATTTGATTTGATACACATGCCAACAACATAAAAATGGAAGGACACTTTTCTGATCTCAGAGTATTTTTATTCTATTTTTGGTACAGTCTTTGAATTGACTAAAGCAAGGTTGTTTGCAGCTCTGATAGAGATTCGGTAGTTGGAGAGAATGTGCACGTCCTTGAGAAATTTATCTCCGGGATCTTATCTCTTCCCTGTAAAGGAAGGGGAGTCTTGAGTATTAGTTATAAACCCTGACCAGAGCATAACTCTTACATGTAGCATTTTACAACCACATTTTATTTATGTGGCTGATAATAATGTTCAGAAATCCTCGTAGGTAACACTTACTGTGAGGAATAAGTGATTTAAAGAAATTGTTAGCTGGTGCTCCAGTTAATATATTCCTCTTGCTTAAGCTGCAGAGGTGATCAGAATTCTGAGCATTTCTTTAAGCTATGTACTCCACTTAATAATTAAGAGACCCCAGAGCAGTACTTAAGATAACGGTACTTATGGGTGACTGACTGCATCAGGTTGCAAGCCAGCTGCTTGCCAGTTCAACCTTGAATGGCTTGGTTTTTTAAATGCTGAACTAGAAAACTGAGGGAAAGGAGACAAATGGAATTTTGGACTAAATAAACGTAACTATTCACTTTGTAGCCCATCAAAGCAAGGAAGATCCCAGGTCAAGTTTCCATTAAAAATGAGAGCAGCCAAACTCAACAATCCATTCTCAAGTCAGAACAGCCAGCGTCAGGCAAGATATGCTTCTCGGAGCCAGCAAATCGAATCTTCGTCAAAAATTACCAGAAGGGGTTTAAGAAACATAAAATCAGCCTCTTCAGCAGTGACAAAGTCTACTTTAAGGCTTAATAGCCGGACCACTCGTCAGAGCCAAAGTTCATTACAAGCAGATGTTTTTGTGGAGTTACTCGGTCCTCGAAGAAGACGAAGAGGAAGAAAGAGTGCTGGTAGCACACTGGGAAACAGCCCTTCCAACTCCCTTGGATTTAGAATTGTTGATACCACAGACCCCAGTGAACGGCTTAGGAAATTTCCAGTTTCTGCTTCAAAGCTTTCTCTTCCTGTTGCCGAACCCAAGAGAAGAGGCAGAAAGCGACAATCTACAGGTTAGAGAAATGTGTTTATCGCAGCAAAATCTACCTTCTGTTCCTTGCTAAAATACTTGCGTGGTAGAGCATGGAGACGAGAAGTAGTGGTTGAAGGCAGTTTTGCCATTTCCAATGAGACAGTTTCTTTCTTTTGCAGTGGCAGAAGTGAACCTTAAAACTTCCAGCCATCTGAGGTTTATCATATCCATAGTTGAAATTTCATATTTGCAGGCAATATGTTCTGTAATAAGCGGATAGAAAATTTGAAAGTGCCTTAACCCATGCAAATGTTTACTTGTACCTTTTATGATTTTATTTTATTAAAGAATTAAACAGTGAAGAACACAGATAGCAAGGTAGTGAAATTTGGAATATACATGCAACAAGAAACTGCTAGCAGAAGAAAAATGTTGTCTGTCTGATATAGGGCTAACAGTGTCCTTGCTTGTTAAGGTAATACTTTGATGGTAAGGAAATACTTGGAAAGATACAGTAACCTTTTAAAAAACAAAAAGGACCCAGCGTGGGACTGAAGAGTGTAAAAGAGCTCGCACTCCAGTGTAGCAGCCTTGTATTCTGCACTGTTTCTGTCAGTCACTATTCAGAATTTCTGAGCTTTTCCTTTAACCACCCTGCTGACTACTCTTGAAAGCAGATAAAACCAGTCTGAATAGAGGTTTTGTGAAAGTAAAAGTTAGGAGCAGGCAGCTTATTCTGTTTTTTTCTCTAATAGGGCTTTTCTTCAAGTGTTTAACAAATTGTTTTAAGATTGAAATCAGTGAAAAAGAAAAAAATCATGTTGAAAATTACTGCAATGGAGGAGGCACCCAGCTAAGTTCTGGTACTTAACATTTCTTATGGCAAGAGAGACATTTTAGTAGTAAATTACAAGACTGGAGTTAATACTTTAGGCCAAACTACATGCCTTGTGCTTTTAAACTACAGTTTTAGTGCCCCAAAATAATGGTGTTTCAACCTTTTCTTCTTAATTTTTCTTGTCGGACTTTAAATTTTATCTGGGGGGATGTTGGGGTTTTTTTTTTTTTCCAGAATCATCTCCTCCGATATTGAACAGGAGAAGTTCAGGACGTCAGGGTGGAGTCCATGAACTCTCAGCGTTTGAACAACTCATAGTGGAACTGGTGCGACATGATGACAGCTGGCCTTTCATGAAACTGGTTTCCAAAATCCAGGTAACTGACAGAACTGCAGAGGGAACAGTAATGGAGTAAGAGAGTCCTGCTTGCTGCTGGTAAACCTTGGGAATTTACAGCATAGCTCAAACGGGGGGATACAGCCAAGCAATGGCATTCAGGAGAACTCTTGCATTTCAGCTCAGCTATTTGGTTCCAGAAATAACTTTTACAATTGATGAGGTATTAGCAAAATTTTAAGTACGCTTTTTACTGGACATTTTAAAATGTGAAACGCTTTGGTTTGAAAAACCCCACCAAATAAGTAGAGCACAGGACTGCTAAAGGTAAGCTTGTGGTTATTAATTAATTACTTGAATTAATCTTTAATTTATGCAAAGAAATTCTGAGAACAGACCTGCAATAAATAAGATAGAAACAACTTCATGCTGATCTTAACTACAATGCAGTAAAAAGATGATTCTATATCTTCATTCTTTATTACCTTCTTGTTTAAATTTCAAAATACTCAATGATAATGTGGGCAGCCAAAGTAAGCGCTGCTCCAGAGGTTTCTACCACAATAAAACTTGCCAAAGCTGCTTTCTGCAGGCTGCACTGGCTTGTCCATTGTAAGGCACTGCTGGAACTATCTGACCCTGCCAAAGTGCCTGTCCTTTCCAAGCCCTCTGGGGCAACTCTGCACACATTCTTGGGGATCTAGAGTTTGGTGTTTAGCAGCTCTGCTAAAATTAGCAGTGATAGCTGTTTAATGAAGACCTGAAACTCTGAATTTGGAGTCACAAATAGTTGGAAGGATTCATCTATGTGGACAAAGATAATGACGTACAAATGTGAATGAACAAAGTGTGGAGGAGGAGGGCAATTTTGGATGAAATGGAGATTAGTAACTGTCTACTAGAGTAGTCATTGGAATATAGAGAATTCATTGGAATTATGTTGGGAAGGGCAAGAATCTGGTGAATGCAGTGGAGGATTCAACTTAATTTTGATGCTGAAAATAAACTGCTAGAATTCAGTGCATTCTGGTTTGCGTGAATCAATCACTAAGGGATAGTCTCTGTATAGTTGGAAGGTAAAATCCATACCTGACCCAAATTTTTTTCATCATCATAGATATTTTGGTTTAAACTTTTAGCTGCCTTTAAGGCAATGTAAAGAATACATTGAATGGTCAGTGCACAGCAAGCCAGAAAGAGAAAATTACTTTTCTTTTTAATAATTACATAAACAGCACTCTTAAAGGGAAAGGAATGAAAAATACGTTTTAATTCCATTTTTCTACTAACTCTTCCTTTAGGTGCATTTACAGGTTGCACTTGGTCTATAGTAAAATTACAGGCCACAACCAAAAACTGGGTTTTAAAACACACATGATGGTGCATGTGCGTATCTTCCCTTGGAGGGGAGGAGAAGTCATGTTTGGATCAGATACCTTTTGCTTATGCTTCCCCCGCCCCACTTTGTGAGACAGTCACCCTAGCCATGGTGCTTACTGGAACTCAAAATTGGATCCAAATGATCAGTACACTTAAAGGTTAGGCAGTCCTTTTCCCCCCCTGGCTCTTGATCCCATAGACATTGTTCTGGAGTGGTGGCCTCTCTCTGGTACCTGCGCACAGTCTCCTGCTTGCTGCCCTTCAACACAAGTAAATGGAATCTCAGAAATCTGAATGAGTAGTGGTTATTACTCATGATTAAAGAGCTTTGGATATTGTAATATATTACAGGAAAAATAAAAATTTTAAAATACTAGAAATAATTTTTGTACTTGACAGATGGGAATAGCTGGAACGGCATAATGCTTATCTGTTCATGCAATTTTCTTACTTTTCTTTCTTTCTTAGTTGTTCACAGGGCATTTAGGTGTAGATTTATTCATTAAATTGCTGGCTAATGTTTGTTGTAATCTGCTACTTTAATGATACAAAAAAAAAAGAAGAGCAGTGCCTGAAAACTAGTATTCAGTTCAGGCAATGAAGGTAGTTGTGTAGGACTCCTCTGCTTATTTAAAAGCAAAACATAAATGCTTTTTGATTAATGATTTGCTTTAATGTTTTACATAGGCAGAATTTAAGCTTCCATTTGTTTGTTCATGAATCTTTTTGTTTGGATTATTTTTTTCTTAGGTGCCAGACTACTATGATATCATCAAAAAACCTATTGCCTTAAATATAATTCGTGAAAAAGTGAATAAATGTGAATATAAATTAGCATGTAAGTATTATTTATTGGAAGGAGTATATTGTATCTGTTTTTTCACTTCAAATACTTGTCCTAAAACAAAACTGTGTCAGATGATTAGAAAGCTGAAATAGTGTTTGCTTTGGGGTTTTATGGTGTGTTTTGGTTTTCTTAAAAGAGCAGTTACTAATAATTTTTTTTACTAAAATCTGTTGATCTTAGTTCCTTTACTGCTAACATACATGATGGATAGATAAGAAATAGGCAATTATGAAACTTCTGGTAATTTCTCAAGCCTTTAATATCAATGAATGGCACTAATGACATATTAGAAAAAGTACTGTTGTTCCTGTCTGATTTGTATTTCCCATATTGATAATCAGAGAAACTTAAGAATGTTTACACGGAACAGCGCCAATACAGTGATAGAAGCTTGATACACATAAAGATGTTTTTGTGTTGCAGCTCTGCCTAGAAGCACTGTACTCACTTATTGATGTCATACTGGTTTATCAGACTGCTGTCTGATGACTTGAAACATACTAAATTAATTTATTTTATTCACTAGCTGAATTCATTGAAGATATTGAGCTGATGTTTTCGAACTGCTTTGAATACAACCCTCGCAACACAAGTGAAGCTAAAGCTGGAACTAGACTTCAAGCTTTCTTCCACATTCAGGCTCAAAAGCTTGGACTTCCGATCACATCTGGTAATGTGGACCACACCGCTCCCGCGGCGAAGAAGTCACGAATTTAACCTCTGCCTTCCAAAGGATTTTTTGAGGAAATTTATTACATTCATTAAAATGGATTGTTAAATTACGCAGTCGTCATGTCTATTTAAAGCAATAACAACTGTTTAACCACCTTGAAGTGTGGCCTGCACTATATTCTCAATATAATATTAAGCACTCAGGAGAATGTAGGAAAGATTACCTTTGCTACAGTTTTATTCAGTGTCTAATAATTTTGATAGATGTACTGGATACAGTACTGGTTTACAGAGGTTTTGTACATTTTTAATACATTCATGTGTCCAGATATCTTCCAGAAGTACTTTGTTTTTTCCTGCACAAAATAACCTTGTTTCATCCTCTAGATTTTGTAGGAGCTGTGGTATTGAGGGCTTTATCAACTCAGAGAAAATCTTCTGCTGTAACACAGTTGAAGAAACTGTGTGTGTTGTTAAAACTTGTTTGAGCATATCTTCTCAACACTAATGAGTACAACTGCATATCTTTTCAAGTACTGTACCAGTGCTGGCTGGAGGTATTCGGTCTGAGTTTATTAAGTAGATATTTATTTAGCATTCAAAGTAATTTGTGAATTTGTTTTGTATTTATAAAATTTGTACTTGGGGCAAAAAAAAAAGTCCCATAACTTTTTAAATTTTGGGGGGTGGGGGTTTGTTTGTTTTGTTTGTTTGTTTATTCCCCTCTGACTTGATGATCAATCAATAAATACCTTCTCGTGTCCCTGGCAGTTCTTCTAGCAATGAGTAAATTTGCAGGACTGTACTCTTAAATTTCTACATTCAGCTTTGGAAGTGTACAAATAAAATGACACATTTTTTCAAAGTATGTTGAGCTTGGACTTCCTCTTGAGTTGTACAGCTACACCACCTTCCCATTAACTTATGAGGACAATTTGCTGGAGGCAACACAGCAGAATCTGGTTCCAGTGTGAGTACCCCAGCCAGCACTCTGGTCAGCTGCAGCCACTGTGATACCTGGTCTCTCCGGGATGCAAGTGTCCATCAGTATGTATGGAGTAACGTAAGTAGTGCAAGTTGTGTGGATCTTTAATTTGGATCTCTAACAGTGTAAAACCTCACAGATTCGCTCAGTTGACCAGCACCTTCTTTAAACTGTCCTTACTGTGCTTGATAGTTTTACTTTCAGTGTTTATTAATTTAAATTTATTAAGCTCAGTTTGAGTTAATAGGTTTAAATCAGTCCGGCCCTCTTGGAGATATGCCACACTCAGAAAAAAGTATGAAGTAGAAGTTTGGGGATAGGAGAGAGCAGTAGGAAAAACTGAAACACGAGGCTTGCTGTTGCAGCATCTTTTCCCCATGTTTATGCAGTTTTGTTAAAGGGTTAAAACCTGAATACGCTTCTAACAATTACTTGCTATGTAGCTGTGGGCTTTCTTTGGCTGTTGTATTGCTTATGTTGCCTTAGAGGTGGCAAGGATGAGCTTTCCCATTAGGGAATGGATGGCAGTGGGTAGGAGACTGATCAGTTCAAAGTGTTGCAGTTGTGGATTGGGGACTTTTTAAAATAATTTTCAAAAATTTTAAGAATGAGAAGGGGGACGGATGTTGTTCAGAAATGTCTGCTAATATTTCCAAGTTTCTGTAGAAGCTTTCCTATTCAGAGCTGACATCCCTGTCCAGATTAAAGAGACATTTTTTTGTTCCCACAAAAGAAATGTTCCCACTAAAGAATTCTGCTGCTCGTATTCCTTGCAGAATTTAGCAGACTTGATTGCAGGGTATAAGTTGTACTTGATACCCCTGCATCTGTCCAGTCCCAAGAGGCTGTGTAAGTCCTGACTAGTAGGTTGTACAAACAGTTGTGCTCATTCTTGTTCACGTCAATAATCCCCATTGACTTGAATGTGAATACATTTTGAGGAGGGCCACAGTGAGCTGAATAAGTCTGTCTGTGGCAGATGCAATTTAAATAATTTCTATCCCAAACCTACTCCCAGCTGCCCATTCCTATCACTCTTTTTCCAAGGTTATTTCCTTCAATAGCATCCCCTCAACAACACAGCTATAATTTTGAGTTTGGATAAAGCAAGTGGGAGCAGTCCAACCCAAATCTCTGCTTATGATAATGGTGTTCGTATGCTTGTGCTGAACAAAGTTACAAATTTCCCTTTAAGTTTGCAAGCCTGAGGCCCCACTTACATACACTGAAGGTGAAATACAGGGAGTAGTATTCTGCTTTGAACAGCTGTGCATAAAATAGTCCTGTCTGCCATATGTGCAGTTCAGATCTGGCTGTCCTTGGCTTTAGTGGTGTTTGCGGTGCATGGACCGAGTTCATCAGAGCAGACTGCCTAATCTGGTACTTTCTTTGAAGCTTTTTCAAACTTCAGTGATGCTTTTTCTGAGCTACGTCAGGATATCTTTTTTTACGGTGGCCTTTGGAAAAAGAGGAGTTACTTCTATCTCCTTCCTTGTCTTAGGGGCTGAAATATTTAATGCTCCTCATCCATCTTTCCTGCCTAACAAATATGTATGTTACCATGATCGGCCTTCCCACCTGTAAGCCTGTACAGTATCTGTCAGGGACTCCAGGCAAAAGTTTTTAACAAAGGTGTCAAAATGGATTGGGTGAACAGCTTTGTCTTGGATTCAAACTAATGAGGCTGTACCAGACTCTTACAGAAAACAGGCAGTAGGCTTCCATGAGCTTCAAGAGTAGCATCTGTCCTCTAAGCATTTTAACAAGATCCAACAGTGAAAGTCTTGCTCTTCTTGGTAGCTCCCGTAGATCTTAGCCCTGGCATGAGCCCAGATGCTGCAACAGCAGCTGGTTTTCCTGCTGTGCAAATTCTGCCTCTTTCATTCCTGTCAGAGCTGAGTAACTACCCTAGGCAATTTCTTCTGATGTTTTTTTGGACATAACTAAAGCCATGGGACCAGTCCCTTTGGGCTCCCAGCCCAAAGGATTCTCTCGTCCAGGAAACACCAGGATTTCCACAAAGACAACTTGCTCACCTCCTGGCCACCACAGGCTACCAAAGATGCAGAAGACCAGTATCTCCAGTGACTGCTGGTACTAGAAGCAGCCCTTCCTACCCAAGCAGGATGAGGTCACAAGGAGAAAGCCACTTCAAATGCCAGCTGTAGACTTCTGTGGTGGTTGCAGTCAAGCTGATACTGGCTGTTCATGTTTAGGTGTCAACACCAGAGTAGCTAGGACTTGTATCAAGTCCCTTCACCTGTATTAGGAGGCAGGCAATCACCTGAACTGGCAGATCCAGTGTCAGATTCATCTGCAGGAAGTCTGATTTCTGGAAGCCTGTAACAGTGCTGGAAAGCTTGGATTGCTTTGGTTTGGCAGCCCACATGAGAGATGTGAGCTAGCACTGTTCTTCGTGAGGGGCTTGAGCTAGCTGCTCCCCCACTGCTGGATGGCTGTTTTGTGGAGGGGTGAGGGTTTAAGCACTTAAATGTTAGTATTAATAAAGAAAGATGATGTTAGCATTATCTTAGGAAATATGATGAAGGCTTTAGAAACCAGTATGTAGCAGCTGAAAACCAGCTTGAAGGTACGTATATAGAGAGGCAGACCCTGATCAGCCCCACTGCAGTCACCAGCTGCCCCACAGCCAGCTGTCCCTGCATCTGGAACCTTCCATGGACATGTGCAGGGTGCAGGTCCCTGGAGACAGCAGACGATGCTGGAGTCTGACCCAATACCGTGATTCTGCTGCACTGGTAATCTAGTACTTTAGGATTTAGGAGATTACACTTGCGGTTTATGAATAATTGATGTAACCACTAAATTAGCCCTTACCCTGCAGGGATCTTGTCTCTTCCAAGTTTTATCTGTTTGTATTACTAAGTAGAATCTAACACTGGTCACGTTAGCTGTTGGGTGATAACTGATGTCAACTGATCACAGCAATTCTAGATAACGCTTCTTGAGGCTAGCAAGGACTATTTCTACCCTGCAAGAGCCTTCTCACTCTAAAGAAATTGCCAGTTGTCCAGGCGACTGCAGGAAGTTTTTGTACAGCGTTTGGCTGTAACTCCAAGAGATCTTTCCCTTGCACTGCTAAACTGCCTTGATCTTCACAACAGTGACATAGTCTAGCTCTGCAGAGGTGCTCCTGGTGTTTTACCCAGCTTGCTGCAAGGGGATATTCTGAGATTTCTCAGCCTGCTACCAAGTGATGTATCCTTCCTCCTGCCCTTCATCAGCTACCCACTTCCCTTAATTTGGTGCTTCCTTAGTTCTATCAAAACCTTGCCTTTAAGTGCTCAATTGTGTATATGTCTAGTATCAGGCCTGTGTAAAAAACCCTCAGAGAATCTCCAATTACCACCAATAAGAAAGCTTCCTATTTCAGATCACTCAGGTTTGAAGACTATGTCTGGATTAAGACTGATGCAAAAGGTAAAATAACCTGTGCTGCAAATTGGAATTATTATGCAGACAGGTAAGTAAACAGATTACCTTATTTCTCAATAGGGATGCTGATGTAGCACCATCCCTAAAATATATTTGCGTATTCTGTATGTACAAGGGCAAAGTTTGGGATTTTTAACTGCTGTCATTGACTATTAGACCAATGGTTATCATTCACGAATCCTAGAACTTAGAGAATGGCTTGGGTTAGAAGGGACCTCAAAAAATCATCTTGTTCCAACTGGGCTATCATGGGCTGGGACACCTTCCACTAGACCAGGATGCTCAGAGACCCATCCAACCTGGCCTTGAACACTGCTATGGAACACTGTCACAACTTTTCTGGATAACCTGTTCATTGCCTCACCACCCTCACAGTGAAGAATTCCTTCCTCTTACATAATCTAAACCTGCTCTCTGGCAATGGGAAGCCATTCTCCCTTGTCCTGTTACTCCATGCCGTTGTAAAAAGGCTCTCTTCAGCTTTCTTGTAGGCTTCCTTCAGGTAATGGATGGCATTTTGGAGTGCATTAAAATGCACATCAATACAAGCTACACCTGAAATGTTCTTGGGGCAAAAAGCCACAGGCTGCATATTTTCCAAAAAGAGCACTGAGACAAACTTTAGGTTTGTTTCTTTACAGTAATACATCACTTTCCTGGGTTTGTAGTTCTTTCCTGGAAAACTGCTGAAATTAATTTTAAATATGTATTTTTATGTGCAACTCAATCTTTAAATTGATGGTTTTTTTCCTTCTTTCATCCCTTAAAAAAAAAGACAGGGCTGTATCAGCTGCTGCCCTGCGAGCTGCTCTGGATACGCAGTGGCCAGGCTGGAGGTGCTCAGCACACACCATGTCCCACAGCCTTTGCCAGAGGGGGGAGAAGGCAGCAAGCTCCAGCATTCCGCCTGCGCCTCCCTGCTTGCTCACAGCGTTTATCCAGCTGTTCAGGTCACTCGCTTTTGATGAGAGAAATGTTTGATTGGGCCAAGTTTCCTACAAGGATGTTACATGACAGCATACTCTCCAAAAAGCTGGCCTATGGCCATGGAAGATCGGCTTTCACTTCTGTCTTCTCTGCTGTTGTTCATCTTTTTCCTTAGATTGGTTTCAAAGAACCACAAAAGAAGGGGGTTTTTATTTGACTAACATAGAGCTGTTGCCACCAGCATTATGTCACAGCACCATGGTCTAGAGTTATTCTGGTGCTTGTGCTGTCTGGTTTAAACATGCCAGGTGGAGGGACTGAAAATGGCATGCTTGTCCCATAGTTTCCCTGTAACAAAGTTAAAAGGAGTCCTCTGCAAGGATTACCTTGTTCTGCTAGGATAACACACAGTTCAGTTTTGTGAATTTGTTAGTCTCGTCTTACCAATTTATTTAGGATTTATATTGATAGTTCCTAGCTTAACAGTCCTGTAAGGATGTGTATTATAACCTATGTGCTTTCCAGTTTTTCTCCTTTGAACTCTCTACAGATGAAAATAGCTTGGAGAGGGAAGGACTTTGAAGAGACAGGCAGTGCTGTGGCTCAGCTGCTGTGAATTCTGTGTTCAGAATGGCAGAAATGGGAGAGAGGATGCTAAAATGTTTGGGGTTTGGATGGCAGTTCTGCATTTGACTCTGGGCAGCGTGGGGCTTCATAGCTGCTTTTCATGAGCATTCCTGTGCAGATCCCACCATCAGTCACATGCTGGGCTCTGCAGTCCTGGCACAGCTTGTGAGTGCTGCTGTCACCAGAGGACACTTCTGCACTGACCGACAGGCCCCACAATCCAGCAATGGTTATAAATATTCCTGGGCCTCAGTCATCCTAAAGCCCATCCTCAACCACCAGAAAGTGATCTCAACTCATGTATTTAGCATGTTAGGCTTAGCTAATGTTTTATTTTTAGATTGCTGTCTGAAAAACAAAAACTTAGTGGTTTTAAAAAGCACTATCAACTTTTTAAGCACCTTGTGAGGGGGCTTTGAAATGCTTGAATAGATTTAGATGATGCATCTTTTGTTTCCATAGTTGTTGCTTTTAAGAAGCTTCTTAGAACCAACCTTTGAGTTCAACCTTTATCAAACAGAATTTCCTTTCATTCAGATGCAACGCTGCAAACTGAGTCTGAGATCTGTCTGGAGCAATTTTAAGAGTATTAAAACTCTAGAACCTCTAGCGTCTGTCCTCCTTTTTGTCTGACCTTTACAACTTCCAATCTAAACAGGCCATATGAATTAATCTCTGCCATCTTGGCATTTTGTCACCGCTTCTTCTATCTCCTGGAGAGTATTTGATCCTTTACTAGTGATTCTTTTTTGTAGTTAAAAGATGTCTCCTTAAATCAGACCTGCAGTGTCATAGAAGTGCTGATCATGATTCAAAACAGTCAATTTTCCAAGGACCTTCTTCCAACGTGATGACATAACTCCAGCAGGAAAAGGAGCACAGAGCAATGAAGGTTAGTAGCAGTCAGGCCAAGCCTGGAAGACTTGGGATTAATGTCTGAAATGTCTGTACATTCTGTGTATAGTGCTGCTTTGCACTTGTCCAAGCACAGAAAAACAAGGATTCCTTGTCCCACCGGGAACTCTGGCTGTCTCAGGGGGGGGCTTTTCTGTAAAAAAGAACATAACAAAGTTGAATCATCATACATGTATGTGTCAGGCAGCCCCAGCAACTTGAAGGTCTGTACACACCGATCCTAAAGGGAAAGAGCTTTTGGAAACCATCGCCACCTTTTCCTGGAGATGCACCAATTTAAACTGTGCCATTGCTGAGATGGCTGGCTGTATCCTAACTTTTGGCAGTTGTCCTGCAAACCAGGCTGAGGCTGTTCAAGAAATGACCCTTTCCAGCTGTCGTGCTCGTCTGCTGAGAGGAGTCACTGCTCTGTGGCTCAACAAGTTTTCAGAAACATAAGGTGAACTCACTGCTAAGAGAAGTGTAGATGTGCACTTCAGTAACACTGCTGTTGTCCTTACTCCTTCTTTCTGTAAGATCTATTATATTTAGATAGTAAATAAAGTACAATATGTAATATAATGAATATAATGCTGTGAGCAAAGAACCAACTGTTGAGCCACAACACAGAGTAAGGAAAGAAACTTATCTCTGTTCTGATTTTAAAAAGAAACAAAAACTTCTGCTTCTGTGCTGTGGTAAGTCTACTAAAATTCTAGCATAAGAGGCAGCAGAATTTGACTTTCTAAGCTTGAGGACAGAAACTTGGAGATTCCCAGCATATGGACTATCATTCATTTTGTAAGGCATGGGGAAAGTGACGAAATTGCTGAGTGTTGTCAATGCATGTGCATAGCAAAAGGACACTGCAGCAGTTAGAGATACATTTTGCAGGGTGTACAGGAATAATAACAAGGGCTAGCAGGATAAACAGTAGTTATTTCTTCTAGTGCTACAAACGTGTAAACCTTCATTAAAGTCGAATATGTGCTAATTATATAAAGGCAATTTTTATCTTTTGTTTTTATTAATAGAACACAGCTTTATTTTGAGCAAAGTTTCCCTGTATTTTAGACTTTAGGGGAAAATTTTGTTCTGTTCCGCCATTATTCTCCATGTTTCTCTCACAGGAGGAATTTTTATTTCCTTTTTTTTTGCCGCGTTTAAGTGCCATCCCTAACACGATGTCATCACAAGACACGGAGTTTTAATTAAATCTCTCTTTCGCTGTCCACTGACAGGCCCGCGGCTGCTGTGATTCAGTGACACGTGTGAGCTACCAGCACGGAGGGAGAGGGGGAATTCCACCCTGCCCCGAAAAACATGTGGCTGCTGCTCCCTCCTCGGGCATCCCTGCTGCGCTCAGGCTGCCGCGGCTCCCTGCTGCCTCCTCCCGCCCGTCCTTCCGCCGTACGGCCATCGTCGGGTCAGCTCCTCCCGGGAACGCGCTTGCTGACGAGCTCCGCAAGGCGGCCTGGGGGCTGGCGGGGGGAAGGGGCTTTTGCTCGGCCGCGTCCCCGCACGGGCTGCAAAGGGCCTTCCCCACTTGACAGGGGAAGAGGCTGCTTGACCGCAGCGAAGCATCGCCGCTCGGGGTCGGCGCACGCCGCCTCTCCCAGCTGCGGCCGGGCGGGCGGTGGCCGGGCGAGGCGGCGGCGAGGCGGGCAGCGCTCCCGGCCCTGCGAGGCGGCGGCGGGAGCGGCCGGGCCGTGACTCAGCCGAGGAATGTCCTGGCGCGGGCGGCCGCGGCTCTCGGTGCCGGTGACGCAAGGGGCTCGGCTCGCCCGTCCCCCCGCGGGCAGAGCCCCCCGAGCGGGAGCGAGCGGCGCCTCGGCAGCCAGCGCCTCGCCCGCCCGCAGCCCTGCCCCGGCCGCTGCCGAGTGCAGCGGCCGCTCGGAGCCCCAGAGGGATTTTGGGATCGCACCCGCGGGCGAGGCCGCTTAAACCGGCAGAAGTGACCCGTGGAAAGGGGATGGTGGAGCCCGGAGTTCCCTTATGGGGCTTGCTGGGGATCCGTGCCTCGCAGCCGCACGCGCGTCCTGCCCCTCGCTTCAGGCTCCTGGAATGACCTCACAGGGAGGCACTGCAAAGCTTCCTGACTTGCAGCAAAATCGTGCCAGGATCCACAGCTTGAGAGTCAAATGTATTTACTGGGGTTTGTTTGTTTGCTTTTGGGTTTGTTTGGTTTGGGTTTTTTGTTTGTTTTTTGAGGCGTTTATGTGCAGTGTAAGGAGAGAGAAAAGCTCAGCGCTAGCATTTCACAGGTTTTCTCGAATACTCTCTTACATTACCAGAAGTTAGACTTTGGCATTCTTTGCACTGAAAATACAGAATTGTTAGAGGGAAACTTGATATTTTGCAGGGGTATGCAGGACAGCAAAGGAGTAAAAGTACCCTGAGCAACAGATCTCATCAAATGCAGTCTCACATGGATTTCTCTCCTTTGACAGGCTGATTTTTTTTGAACTAGATGGTATTAAGACTCTTATCTCAGTGTGCATCTATGCGAGTTTCTCTCCTTTTCCTTTCTCTTTGCTTATTCCTCTTGAAGGTAACCTGGCTACACCATAAGAACTCTGATGTCTCCTAGCAGAAACTGACAGGTTCCTGAATTGGACAGGTAGACATACAGCCCCACTTTCTTCTGTATTAAATGAATTATTTTATAAAACTTAATTACTTACTTAAGGATCTTAATTACTTTTGTGACTTCTTCTGTCAGATTTAACTCAAACAAGCCAACAAGTTAAAAAGTCACTGAGACAAGGACTAGCCCAAGTGAGAGAGGGGATGCCTGAGGAGGCCAAGCAGAGGCCTCGCTTCCATGGGAAGTGAGGCTGAAGTGGTAACACTGAGTTCAGCGAGGACGACAGAGAGGCAGATAGGACGCAAAGTGTACTAAAGGAAAGGACTATGATACCAAAGAGCTTCAATGCATCAAGCAGCTTAGTCCATTATAATAATTTCTCACTAATGAGCATCCAGGAGTTGAATCCAAACAAAGAGTGCCTCCTGCTTCACGGTGAGTCATTGCTTCCATCCACAGAGGGTGAAGGGGGGCTTGGAGGGCTTCCTCAGAGGCATGTGCTCCAAAGAGGGTATCATTCACAAAGCTTTTAGTGCTGCTGCTGCTGGACTCTCTGAATCATTGGGCTATTTCCGTGGTGCCTGGTGGGATGCGGGTCTTGTGGCATAAGGGTAGTGAAACTCGATGCTTCCTGAGTGCAGTGAGATGCCGAAGTGAGGAACCAGCTTTGTCTGAGTGTGCTCCAGCAATAAGATTTGCTTGGTCATTACTGCTTTTGGCTGGATACTGGCCATTTCTGTGGCCTCCAAAGTTCACCATTGGGCTCTATCACAGGTTCCTTCTCTGATCACTGCAGTCACCAGGAGTTCAAAATTCATTTCCTTGAAAATGAGAAGCCCCTTTCTGTTTACATGTGACCTGTTTTTCACCTCTAAGAAATGCTCTCAAATTCTGGTAAACTCATTTCTGTCTCAGAGATTTCTGTAAAGTGAGAAACTATTCCTCCTTCAGGCTGTGCTGCTTCTCTATTCTGCTGACTGCCAAGTACCAGTCAGTGATGTGCAGCAGCAGCAGCCCTCAGTGCCTGGGTACCTCAAGTATGCACCTTGCGAAATGAAGAGAGTAGCAAGCACTCCTGATCCATTCTTCAGTTTCCATGGCATTAAAAACAGAGGGTGAGTCATACACAGTTTTGCAGTTGTCATCCCTGGAGCACCTATCCAGCCACGCAACTCTGGAGCTGGTAACCCTCCACCTTTCATTTTAGGAGCCTGGGATTTGCAGTGCAGAGGTGCCGTGAGGGTGTCTGAGGGTGCTCTGCACAGGCATGAGCTTAGGGCACTTACACACAACAGGTTCACGGCCTTGTGCATGTTAGAAGTTTACTGAGCCCATGGCAGTGACTGTGGTCAGTGGCACCAGAGGATGTATTGCACATGGGCACAGCTACACCTGTTTGCCAAATATACAATAAAGGCACTCCTTCCTGAGTCCCACATTGCTGGCACTTGAACAGGCAGTAAAAGTAATTAACCAAGTGGCCATCATCTGGGAAAAAAAAAAAAGTCTTGAGTCGAACAGAGCTCAGTGGCAACAGTGAAGTGTCCTGAATGTGTGACTGTAAGGAGCTGAGGGGTAAATATAGCTCTGGATTAGTGATTTCAAGGCTGATGGATCAAATTTCAAATATTGATGATGCAAATCAGTCTTGAATTCTGCATCCACAGGGCAGGATAAATCCAAAGGGCGGGATGTAACTCAAAAAGGATATTGGAAACATAGTGTCTCAGCTGATCAACAAAGTAATTTATAGGAAGGGAGAACAGGGGGAGAAATGTCAGCACATCACTCACACAACATATATGTGTGTATCTAAAACACATAGAGGAATCTCATAGAGATACAGGCATGTTGACAAACAATGGCTCGCCGGCTTCCATCACCGTACCGGTAGCAATTCAAGTGTGGTGGGGAGAGAGAGCTGGCTGGTCTCAACGCAGGCTGGAGACTCACAGGTACAGCTCCTTGTGGTCCTCACTGTTTAGGATTTCTTGGTTTTCAGACACACCAGTTCTCCTCTTGTCCACTTGGACGGGCTAGAGATAAAATGCTCTGTGCTTGTTGTCCTGTGCCTGAAGCCCCCTCCAGCTCAGTACGGAACAGTAAAACACCGTCGAGGGTCGTTCTTCCTTGTTTTCCTGTAAGTCATTTTCCCATCTTTTAATGCGCCTTCCGCCCTACGTTCAGTGTCCCGCCCCAGTGTCTGAGCAGCTCTGCCAAGACCGCAGAAAGAGTCTGTGCCAAGCCCCTTTGTGCCCAGGGCCTTTCCCTGCACGGCCCGGGGCAGTCGCGGCAGCAGCACAGATCCTCTTGGAGCGGGGACAAGGCGGGAGCACACAGGAGCGACACAATGCCGCCTGTGCCGGCTCGTGGGGTGTGAGCGGGCAGCCCGCCAGCGCCCGGCCGCGAACCGTGAACAGGGAGCAAACCCTTTAGAGCAGCAGACCGCGACTCGGCCGGGGGAGCAGCGCCGGCCGGGCAGCGGCGTGTGCTCAGAGCGGCCGCGCCGCCATCGTGCCCGGGCCTGACGCTAGTGCTCTGAGCCCAGCGGAGCGGCCGCATCGCCTCTTCAGCAGCCGGCCGGCCACCGCCGAGGCCGGCTGAGGGGTCCCCCGGGGCTGCGGGGCCCACGCCAGCCACCCTGACTCCGGCGTTGACGCTGCCTCCGCCGTGGCGGGCGACCCGGCCCCGCCGCCTGCGGGCCCCGCGCCGCGGGGGCCGGCGCAGCGCGGCCCGGCGGCGGCACGTGGTGGCGGCGCGGCCCATGTGACCGGCCCTCCCCGGCCGCTGCGGCTCATCCCCCCGCCCGGCCGAGTCCCCGCCCGCCTCGCCCCCAGCGCAGCGCAGCGCTCTCTGCGTGCAGCAGCCCCGCACCGCAGGCAGCCGCCGCCGCCCCGGGACCCGGCGCCATGGTAAGGGCGGCGCGGTGCGGACGGGCGGGGAGGGCGGTTGCGGGCGGCTGGCGCGGCCCGGCCCGGCCCGGCCAAGCCGAGCGGGGCTGAGCGGAGCAGCCCGGCCCGGCGCGGCCTCCGGCGGCCATTTTAGTCTAATTTTAGCCGGGTGCGGGGGGAAGGGGCCGCGGGAGCGGCCGCGGGGCGGCCGCGGGCGGCGGGGCGGGGGGCCGGGGCCGCGGCCTGGGCCTGGGCCGGGCGGGCGGCGCAGCGCTCCCTGCGGCACCGCCCGGGCGTGCGAGTGCCCGACGGTGCGGTGAGGGGCGCTGGGCGCGGGGAGAGGGGTCCCGCCCTCCTCCCGAGGAGCCGCGGCCGCCCGGTGCCCGGGCCCGAGGGCGGCCGGGGCCGTGCCGGAGCGCGGGGCCGTGGCGGGTGTCGGAGCGCAGGGCCGGAGGGCGCGGGGCGGAGGGATTCCCTGGGTCCCCGCGAACAAAGCGGGGAGAGGGGCCGGCGGGGCCCCGGGGACAAAGCCGGCGGCTCCCTGCGAGCCGCGCACCTGCCTTCCCTCCCCGGGCAGCCTGCGCTGGCAGCGCCTGCCTCGACAGATGTAATTGCTGGACCGAGAGCAAGGGCGCTGCAGATGGGCTGAGCTCGCTTGCTCACTCGCAGCGGGGTTTGCTGAATTATTTTCATTTTGCCTCGAGCTCCCCGTTTGCTTTGCCGGTGTTTTGTTTCCTTGCTGGTGTTTGAACGGCTTGCGAGCCTTATGGGGAGCTGTACAGTTGTAATTGGTATTTCTATATGGGCGAAGAGCAGTCGAACAATGCCAGTATGAAGTGAAATTCGGGAGCTCTTAAGGCGCGGTGTTGAAGCTGACACAATGCAGAAAACATTTCTGCTCCTTGTAGAGCCTTACCTCACCCAACAAAATGAGAGTCGTGACGGCGCTGGATGTAAGCTGCTGCTGTAGTG
Organism: Hirundo rustica; assembly: GCF_015227805.2. NCBI lineage: Eukaryota > Metazoa > Chordata > Aves > Passeriformes > Hirundinidae > Hirundo > Hirundo rustica. The sequence goes on from NC_053455.1 coordinate 25,797,204, forward strand.
TTTGATCTACTAAAAAAAAAAAAAAAAAAAAAAAGCTAACAAAAATCAACCCACCGGATCCCCACCCCCTTCTATCCCAACCGAAAATTACAAACTCCTATGTTCAGTTCCTATTCCCTCATCACTCCCTCTTCCCCTCCCCCCAAATAAGCAAATGCATGATAAGGTAGAGGAAAACTGAGTAGTTCCGTGGTGTGGCTAGTTGTATGAAACTGCGATCCAGAATTGCAGCTGAAAATGCTGAGATCTACAAGAAACTACTCAATTCACACCTCCTTTATATCCTCTGCTTCAGTCCTACAAATACTATTAAGTTCATAGTGTGTTCAGGTTGAGTATAGTATTTTTATTCTTACGGGGGCAGGCAGACTTCTTTATCTAGCACTGTGGGCTGTCATCTTTTTCTAGTGAGTGTTAATTTTTGCTGTTTAAATTGTTCCTTTGATCTCATTTTACAGGCTTCTGGAGTTACCGTGAATGATGAAGTCATAAAGGTTTTTAATGACATGAAAGTAAGGAAATCTTCAACCCCAGAAGAGATTAAAAAAAGAAAGAAAGCTGTTCTCTTCTGCTTAAGTGATGACAAAAAACAAATAATTGTAGAGGAGTCGAAGCAGATATTGGTTGGTGACATTGGTGATACTGTGGAGGACCCCTATACAGCCTTTGTGAAGTTGCTACCTTTGAATGATTGCCGATACGCTTTGTATGATGCCACATACGAGACAAAGGAATCTAAGAAAGAAGACCTGGTATTTATATTCTGGTGTGTGAAAGCAAAGCTTGCTGTTAAAATTGAATATTCTTGAGCTGCCACTGGATGACTTAGTAACTGTTTTGTTGTTGGCTTTTTCTTTAAAGGGCTCCTGAAAGTGCACCTTTAAAAAGCAAGATGATCTACGCAAGCTCTAAAGATGCCATTAAAAAGAAATTTACAGGTATGGACTTAAAAGTGATTTTCTCGTTAACTACAGTGCCATTTAGATGTTGAGCTTCTCACAAGTACGTTGTTGTCCCTCTGTCTTTCAGGTATTAAACATGAGTGGCAAGTAAATGGTTTGGATGATATTAAGGACCGTTCAACACTTGGCGAGAAATTGGGAGGCAACGTGGTAGTTTCACTTGAAGGAAAACCCTTATAAAAAGACAGACAAGTGCCATCTGGATCTAAGGAGCTTCCATTTCTGCAGCTCGTTCAATTGGAATAGTATTAGTCTCCCCATCCCCTCCCCTCCTCAAAGAATAAGTCCCGTCCCCACCGCCCTGAAGGAGATGTCATTGTTAGGCAGTCTACCAGCGATTGCCATTAGACTGTTTAATCCTGGTAGTTTTATGTAGGATTCAAGGAATGCTTTCACGTCATACTCTTGGCCAAAACTGACGTTGCAGGCATTCCTTGCAACATGTTCAATGAATGTGATAGTTAATGTAAATAGTCTAGCAGACAGCAAAGGGTAAGCTAATTGAATGCCTTGAAAGTATTGTCCACTGGTCGGATGGTAGACTCTCTACAGTATTACTTACAGTTGCACTTGATTGCAGTTCCATGAGGCTCTTGTGCATTCATACACCTCACCTGCCTTGACAAGCCTATTTTTGTGACATGGCAGCACACAACACTATGCATTTAAAGCACTTTTTTGTAATATGTTTGACCCGCCCCCCCCCCAAGGAATGCCAATTAAGTTGCTGTAACTGTGTCATCAAATTATTGTAGTACCTCAGTTTCATTCCTGTTACATGCATATCTTTATAAATGAAGTAGCTGTTACGATGCCTTTCGTTTTCCATTGAATGTACACTACTGAACAGGAGTAGAAGTTATCTGTTTACCATGAGTCTTGAAACACTAAAAGTTTTGTAAAACATCAGTCATGGTGGCAATTTCTGTATTAAAAAGAGCCTTAAATGGAACATTGTTTTCTGAGATCAAAAACTGGCCACGTTGCAATAAAACTTGTGGCTTATTACAGAACGTTGCCTTGTTTTCATTGGAAAATATAGTTTTTAAGTGTTTAAGCATATTTCGAACAACTTCTGTGGAAAGTATTGTAAAGGTAAACAATCATTAATCTCATCTTGAATAATGCAAGTTTTTAATACCGATTTAGGCACTGCTTTACAATACTTTGCGGCTCTGTTCTGGCTGTTCAATAAAGGACCTGCTCCTAGTTTACCGTAAATTAAAGAAGCTACCACTACTGAAGACCATAAGTTCCATGAAACACTTGTGTCAGAAACTTAAAAATACGAAGTAATTAACCATGCAGCGTGTTTTGTACCTGAATGTTCTTAAAGTTCTACATGCCAGAGTAAAACCTTGCACGAGTATTTACAGCTCGCCGTCTTTCTCGGTAAGATGATGTGTAATGACAGTCACATGCAGAATACGGAGCGGGGAAATAATTTTTGTTTCTTGAGTGTTGCAGTTAGACTGACTCAGTACAAGAATTAGCCTAAATGAACTGTTCTACTTGTTAGCTCCTATGTAAATAGAACTGGAAAGTGTTTGCCACTACTGAGGCTTGCACAGGGGACGTGTTTTGGCTGGGAGCCAAATAATGCTCTCCTTATAGAGAATTTGATCTGCTCTGTGTGAGCAATCCTCCCTTAGCCAGAGCTATTTATGGCAAACACATGCTTTTGTATCTTGTCATCGTTATCCACAAATGGCAAAACTGGACATGATTCTCCTGGTATGCATAAAGGAGCGCTGTTAGGCAGCCACTGGCAGCTGAACTGTACGTGCTGCTAGAAGGAATGCTCTTTTATCATTACCTTATTTTAAAAAGTTGGTAGAGTAGAACTGGGGGGCTTTTAAATGCAGGCTCTTTATGTTCAGTCCATAGCCCTTTTTCAACAAGGGAGCAGATAATAATCCAAATACTTTCTCTCTTTTCCCCAGCCCTGCCCCCAATAGTTTAAGTAAGCTAGTGGTACTCTGTTTAGGCTCTCTTGTCCTGTAGAACTTTAAGACTTTATTTCAGGCTTCTGGCTATCCCTATGACTTGCACACCTCATTGTGTTAGCTGTTCTATGTAGACTAAACTTTACTAGAATTTGAGTAAAAAGGCATGATGACCACTGACTTATTAAGTGTATTAATGAGTCTTGGTTTTGTTCTACAAAACTCTCCTTTCAGGTACCTTTTAAGATTGCAAAGTAACTGATGGTATGCATGTTGTCTAGATGAAAAAAAAAACCCCACAACTTTTTATTCCTCAAAACAGTCTATTTCTGATCATTCACGTTGTATGCAAAGCCCAGTTTAATGTAAAAATCTTTGTGCTTTATGTTCGAGTTCAGTACAGTAAAATGAAATTATCTTTTAACTGATTTTTCATAAGGAATAAATTGTTTCTTTAGAAAAAGCCAAAATGGAAAACGTTAAATTTTAATAAACTATTTGAATTTTCATTTTAGACAGTAAACTTTTTTTAAGGAGTACTGTGTTTAAATTTATTGTTTCTCTCTGCTGCAGTCTGGAAAAATGTCTCTGGCTTCTTAGTTGAATATTATAGGTTCCTTTTTTTTTTTTTTAAACTAGCTTAAGTGTATATTCACTCAGTCCAACTAGCTATGAAATTGAAGCACAAACTGTCGTTATGTAAGATTCCTACCAAATTAAAGTTTTGGATCCAAAAGGATCAGCCTGCCTTCAGTTTGTTCTTGAAATGAATGACTGACTGACTGATGTGAGGTCCAATTCAGATGGCTTGCTTTAAAAAGAAAAACAAAAAAACAAACAAAAACAAACAAAACAAAAACCAATAAAGTGCTACAGAACTGTTACTGTTAGAAATATAAAACAAATGAGAGACAGCTGGCATCTGTTCCAAAATGGTTTGTCAGCTGTTGTTTTCTGTCATTATGCAAAATGGTGAGGGCCTCATTGTGATCGAGAAGTGGAGGAAAATCCTCTCAAGTTGAATATCTTCTGTGTTATCTCTGTGTAGATGTGACTTTTGGATATTTTGGCTTCAGTTATTTTATTGATAATAAATTTTTCATGAGAGAAGCTTGTGCAGAAATGGCATTTTTCTTCTAAAAGAGTATTTCAAAGCCAGCAGTTTTGTTTGATTTGGTAAATCCTGGAAGAGGTGTAGATAGATGGGTTTGATTTCTCTGAAAAGGGAAATCAATCCAACACTAGGATGGTAAGTGAGGTTTATGCTTGTGGCGATTTTAGAAGTGCAAAGCTTAAATTTTTATGGACTTGAGTGTAAAAAATCACTCCTAGTCAGATCATGAAGTGGAGTTTGAGTATGCTCAGTTCAAACCCAAAGCGTTCAGCTAAGTGGAAGAGTTTTCCTGCTCTACCATTCCCTCAGAACAAGTGTTGGAATACAGCAATTGCCATAATTTGATAATAAGCTTTACTCTCTTATGCCAATTCCAGTATAAACCAAATTTTCATGTCTGCCTATCTTTTATAAATTTCTGTAAGTCCCATTTAGTTTGTGGTGGCAAGTTAATGATTGTAGAGTGAAAACACAGCACTAATGGTGGATCAAAGATCATCAATGTAGCACCTGTCTATGAGTATTGAATTTCTTTGAAATATTTCTGATTTTGAAAACCTGGTATAAATAAAATTAATTTAAATGTCTTCAGTTGTTGAGTTTGTTTGTGTGCTAGACAGCATCTACGCTAATCACTTTGTTGTTGTCTTGGACTGGGAGCAGCCCAGATAATGTGAAAGGAGAAGTTTTGGAATACCAGGATTTTTGTAATAGGTTTCACCTGCTGCCCATTCAGTTCAATATCCAGCTGTAGCAAAAGCCAGCACCGGTGGCTCTGGAGATGGATATAAAGACATTTTTAGTGGGTTGGTTCTAGATAACCTTTTTCTTTTGTTAGAGCCCAGCTCATGTGTTTAGAAATTAGATGGCTTTTACATAGCAAATGTAAAAAAGTTATGTTTACTCTGGTGAGTCATTTCTAATACAGGGAAGAAAGTGAACTGATGTGGTGTAAAAAAATTGACTCCCTGAAGAAAGATCAAAATGTTATCATTTTGGTATCAGTGGTATGTCTCTTGTTAATATAAGATTTCATGGATCTAGGAATATGTTATCTAGAAGAGTTAATTTTGTAAACAAAGCTGTCAAGAAACAGCTTCATTGGATTCTCTGGAGAAGGCAGACTTTTGCAATGTACATTAAAAGACCCTTTACTGTTTACCAAACATAAGCCTTCTCTATGGCCGTGGGGAACATACATGAGAATATGCATTAAAAAGGAATGAAAGGTCTCATTTTGAACTTTATAAATAAAAATTACTGGTATGTTTAAAAAATGTTCTATCTTTACTAAATTCATATCCAGTGGTTATTGAATTTGGACATTTCTCTGCCTCACCTCCCATGCTGTTAAATCTACAATAAACCCCATACATCTTACTCTTCCTTGCATTACTTATCTATGCATTCTGCAAGTAACCTTTGAAAAATAAGTACGACAATAAAAATGAATACATAATGACATAATGTTCATTTAATGATTTCATAGAATTGTCTTTTTACGTTGTAAAGCTTAGAGAAAAAAAAAAAAAAAGTGCTAATTGGAGGTACTGAAGGTAATTTTTACCTTCCCAAGATTCTGTGATTGCCTTTTAATACTTTATTATAGGTTAATGTTTCTGTTGTCAGCTTTGCTTCATAGTTACTTAGAAAACTGATGATTGGGGAAGAAACTTGAAGGTGCTGCTGATTATTTTTAGAAGCATCTAAATGTCAATTTGGATTATAAAATAATATACAAACGTCAATTTCCCACTGCTAGCCTAATTTTTATTCTTGTGTGTGCAGGCTTAGAAATGTATGTGTAATCGTGCCTTCCTCTTCCACCTCTTTATTTTTAAAAACAGCTGTGTCACTGCAAATCCCTACCATCTGCCCATCGTCTTCTGTAAAGGTTTACAGACAATCTCCACTTGTACCTTTTAGTATCTATTTTTCCCCTCTCTTGTTTGTGATTGTAGGAGTTTGATTTAGAAAAACTAACCACCGTGGTATTGTGCTTCTCAAAACCTTTTCTATAATGCAGAAAGTTAAAAGCATCAGTTAATCTCTGGTGAGCACAGCTGCAGGGTGTACATTGGCTTGGAAAAAGATGTGATTTTGAGAACTAGCTTAGAGAGCCTTATTTGTGTCTGTTTCCTCTTAGTGGCAGCACTGCTTTCATCTGTGACCTTCTATTAAAGCTGATGTGAGAGCTAAGCTTTTCTCCCATTTTGGCTGTTTCATCAGAAAACGGAATGTGCTTGTAGCAAACAGGGTGCAGAGAAGCAGAGAAGGTTTAGAAACAGCAGTTTTTCAGAGAGACCGGTACAGCTGGTGGGAGGGAAAGGGTTACAGCAGAGGATTTGTTTCCTTTTAATTTCAGTAGGAGCTTGCAGCTGTAATGACTGGGCTTATGTTATCTTTTGCTCTGCCTGAACATACTGATTCCACAGTCTCAACTGTCTCAGTGCTTTCATGCAATGAAATGTGAGCACACAGCTCTTTATCAGTGAAATGTGGTTTACTCCCACAAAAGTGAAGCCCTGCTACAACAGTGCTCTTGGTCAGCCATGTCATATGGAGAGATGCACCTAAGCTGCATTTGAACAATGCTTAAAAAATGTGTGGGTTTTGATTACACCAAATGCGACAATTAAGCTATTACGCTGAGGACTGAGGGATGAACGGGTGTAGTCCTTAATTAGGTGACTGCAAGTGACAAATATAATTCATGGTCATAGCTTTGAATCTTAGCCCTGTTATTCAAGCATGACTTAAAGATGAAACACTTCCCAGTCCACAGAATTCATTGCGTGCACGAATTCTTCTAAGCAGCAGCAGTGTAACTGTAGTTCTTCCTTGAATATGCTGATGCAGAATCTTGTCACCTGAGGGCTTTTAGTCGTCTGCTTGACAGATTCCTTTTGTAGTGCTGCGTTATTTCTCTGCATCCACACTTCAAATTCAGTTCCCAGAACTCTCCTTCCAAGTAACCAGAATTCCTAAACAATATTTATCCTGTGTGACTAAAGTAGAAAGGCATCTTGTAGAACACCCATAGGAAACGAATGCACGGTATTAGCCTGCGTGGCCCACTGAACGTGTTTGTCCCTGTGTGCCATCCCTGACTCGTGGGTTATTCTGATGAAAGGTCGGCTCATTCACGTTTGTGTGGAATAGCCCAACACAGGAAAATCCGTGGAAACAGGAAAGAATGTTTTAATTTTGCTCAGATAAAGACTTTACAAGCTGGGTGTGATAACAGCTTTTTAATTTTTTCTTTTTACCTGTCCTGACAGAAACACCTGGCTTTGATTCTAGCCAGTTTTATCGATTTAGCTAGACAGGTACAATGGTTGGAAGCATCTTCAGGACAAGCTATATTTAGATATATAACCTTTTGTTAATTCTGGCAGTTGCTTTGATCTCATTATTTTAATTCAATCACTGCAACTCCATTACAATTTTAACTGCCTAGTGTTCAGCATTGCCAATGTAATCTCACAACACAGCTCGGGGAACATTTAAAAGTAGTCATCATCAAAATTAGTAATAATATAAATCAAATAATGGAGCAGTTCATACTGAGTGCTATCACACAGCACTTACAAGATGGCCAGGGTATCAGACCCAGTCAACATGGGTTTACAAAGGGTAGGTCATGTCTGACCAACCTGGTCTCCTTCTATGACCGGGTAACTCGTCTGGTAGAAGCAGGAAAGGCTGTGGATGTTGTCTATTTAGACTTCAGCAAGGCCTTTGACACTGTCTCCCACAGCACACTCCTGGGAAAGCTGGAAGCCCACGGCTTGGACAGGAGCACTCTTCGCTGGGTTAGGAACTGGCTGGATGGCCGGGCCCAGAGAGTGATGGTGAATGGTGCTGCATCCAGCTGGGGCCAGTCACCAGTGGTGTCCCTCAGGGGTCTGTGCTGGGGCCAGTTCTGTTCAATATTTTTATAGACAACATGGATGAGGGCATTGAGTCCTTCATTAGTAAATTTGCAGACGACACTAAGCTGGGAGCTTGTGTTGATCCACTGGAAGGGAGGAGGGCTCATCGGTTGGATGAATGGGCAGAGTCCAACAGCATGAAGTTTAATAAGTCTAAGTGTCGAGTTCTACATTTTGGCCACAAAAATCCCCTACAGCGTTATAGGCTGGGGACGGTGTGGCTGGACAGTGTTCAGGTGGAAAGGGACCTGGGCGTGCCGGTCGACAGCCGGTTGGATATGAGCCAGCAATGTGCCCAGGTGGCCAAGAGGGCCAATGGCATCCTGGCCTGGATCAGGAATGGTGTGGCCAGCAGGAGCAGGGAGGTCATTCTTCCCCTGTACTCTGCACTGGTGAGGCCACACCTTGAGTGCTGTGTCCAGTTCTGGGCCCCTCAGTTTAGGAAGGACGTTGAGACGCTTGAGCGTGTCCAGAGGAGGGCAACGAGGCTGGTGAGGGGCTTGGAACACAAGCCCTATGAGGAACGTTTGAAGGAGCTGGGGTTGTTTAGCCTGGAGAAGAGGAGGCTTAGAGGTGACCTTATCACTCTCTACAACTTCCTGAAGGGAGGTTGTAGACAGGTGGGGGTCGGTCTCTTCCACCGGGCAGCAACTGACAGAACAAGGGGACACAGTCTCAAGCTTCGTCAGGGAAGGTACAGGTTAGATATTAGGAAAAAAATTTTCACTGAAAGAATAATAAAGCACTGGAATTGTCTTCCCAGGGAGGTGGTGGAGTCACCATCTCTGGATGTGTTTAAAAAAAGACTGGACACGGCACTTAATGCTATAGTCTAGTTGAGGTGTTAAGGCATAGGTTGGACTTGATGATCTTAGAGGTCTCTTCCAACCTCATTATTCTGTGATTCTGTGATTCTGTAATTTTATTTATTTATTTTATTGAGCTAGTTTCAGTTTTGCAAGGCTGATGACAACTCTCTTAAAGTTAGGTGGTCTTCCAGGAGCTCCTGACTGAACACCTGCTGTAGATCTTTGTGATAAGATGGAAGAAGTGTTGGAGCATTCATATCAGGGCAGTTTGCTTCACTTTCTTGCGTAGCTGGATGAATTTCCTCTCCTGGAAGAGGTTGAGCTCACTGTGGTATCAATATTTAAAGTATTTTGCCTTCTATTTCTGAATAGAATGGACAGACTTCAATTATAACTTTTTCTTAGGGTAATACAGTCAAGGATCTGAGCCATGAATTTAATTTTTTTTTCCTGATTACCAGAAGGGAGAAAAGAATGTGTCTCATCCCACTGTGTAGCATAAGGTCAAAACACAGCACTGCAATTACATGCAGGCATCATAATTGTTTTCAGCTATTGCACCTGCAGGTGCAAAATGTGAGCTTGTCAAATGAGCTGTGCACGGTCTTGGAAAACTCCAGAAAAGAACTGTGCTACGAGAAAGTACCAAGTTGAGATACTTGCAGTAATTGCTTTGTGCACGCAAGAAGCACGTGGCTGGCTCTGTGTTTTACTACTAATAGTAATTCAGAATCTTATGTTAATTTAACAGCTGTCTTCTATGGAAAATAATGAGGGTAAGATTTTACCTAGCAATGGTGTTAATAGCCAGTTTTTCTGCTGTAATAGCAAACTGTGGAAAAGTGAGAAGAGTTATTTCTCTTTGCATCAGCATCTTACATTGTGTGCAAATACAGATCCTCTCAGTTTCTTCTTAAAATAGTGTTTGGATCACATTCAGGGGTTAATGGACAACAAAAACAATAAAAAAAGAATATTGGAAGTCACATTTTACAGCATTAATGTGAACATGCACTTTTTTTTTTTTTTTTTTTGCCATGAGATAAAAACTTTTAATTACAAAAAGCCATATTTTGGGGAGAAAAACAGAATAACTTTTTAAAGCATATATTTTCCTCTGCTAGCACTTTACTTTTTATTCCTGAAGCTACCCATTAGGATGTGGGGTTTTTTTCCTTTCGTTAATTTTTTGATTTTGGTATTCTCACATTCCCCATACTGCATCATGTTTCAGCCTAATATGGACTGGATGAAATAGTTACCAAAGGAAGAAGGTATTATGTATATAACTTACACCATTTCCATAGGAAAGAGTAAACTGTTTGCTTGACCCAGTTTTATGGAGCTATTTCCTTCTACAGAGATGGGATCACAGTCAAGGAAGAGGGACAAATGGCTTTGCTGAGAGTATTTAGGAGCACTCAGTGGGAATGAGATTATTATTGTAGTGCTTAATCCTGAAATAATCATACACCATCTCATCAATTTAGCATCAGCATTTGAGAGACATAAATATTCTAGCTACTTCGTGGTATTAGTCCAAGATAATTTTCTATTATTATAAGATTGGAGTTCTCCAGATAAAGAGAGAATATTTCTACCTGTGATCAACGTTTTGATGTTTACACAAACATCTGTTGTGTATTTTAAAAGAAATGGGAAGTGGAAATGTACTTCTGAAGAAATACATCATCTTTTTTGGCTCTGAAAATTAAAGTGAAAGTTATAGAAGCAACCACTTCCCCATATCTTTTGGGGGGAATTCCTATAATGTTATCAGGCTTGCTTTTCCATCTGTTGGGCACGGTATGAAAGAATGCACAGAAAGGCTGTTATGGTAACATGGTGTCTGTTATCACAGACAATAAATTCATTCAATGGCAGTGAAGTTACAAGTCATGCTGTATGCAGAATGAATGAAAGATATTCTCAGATTAGAATCTGTCCTTTTCATAGACAGTAACATTTAGTTCCTTTCAAACAGGTGTAAGTGTCCTACTGTGTCTTTGTTTCCCTGAAGGTGAAAATGACAAACCCAAGCCTTTCCCCTGCCTGTGATTTGCTGTGTGTCCTATTTCTTCCGAAGCATTTTCCTATTCCACCAAAGCATTATCCCTGAGATATTGCTCACCTGCTTCCTCTAATCCTCTTATTTACCTCACTTACCTCAGTTTCACTTCCTTTCATCACTTTTTTCCTCCCTGCTAGTTCTGAATTTCCTGTTCCTTCATATTAGAAGTGTCCTTTAGTCCTCGTCATAAACAGAGAGCAAACAAGAAAAAAACCCCACAAACCAAACCACTTCTGATCTATTTTATTTTTTATAAAATTTAATAAATTTCTTCTATTAAAAATATGAATTCTTATGAAGAAATTATTCAATGAGTAAACCTGACTACAGTTTACCAAAGTCTCAAGCAGTTTGAACTAATCTCTTGAGATGTTTGAACAGTTCCATTCTGCCCACAGGATTTAACTCAGAAATCCAGACTCCACCATTTAGATGGGAAATTGCCATATTGGGTTATTTTATGCTCTCCTCAGTGCCAGAAGCATGAACTCTCCTTTTTTTTCTGCAGTCATTAAAGCACCTGATTTCAGCTGTTAACTTCCATGAAAGTGGTTAAGTACTTACAGTGCGAGGAGATGCTATGGATGCATGAATTTATGATATATTGAAAACTGAAGCTGTAGAAATAGTGTGAAATAAACGGGGTATCAACACACAAGCTCAAAGTTAATTGCATGCCTCACTGGTTCATTGCCAAATGCACTGGTTCCTAGTAAAATCAAGAAAATCTGAGTCTTATAAAACGTATAGAAAACCGCTACATGAATTAGAGGCCATATTACAATAGTACACGTTAAAAAAGTTCAATAAATCTTGAACTAACCTTCTGTATAATCAGAAATTATATTAATATGATGTCTTTTAAGAGTTTTCATCTGCTTCCTGTTTTGGAACCTTCTATTAGGCTTATTCATCTCCTTGGACTTCTCCCTGCAGTCAGAAGTACTAGAAATTGAGACAGCATCGCAGTAAGGCTTTATTTCCTTTTCCTGCTCTTAAAAAGATAAGAAAAAGAAATCTGATCAAGAGATATATGAAGCAGAGCCATCTGAGGGTGCTATTTGACAACCTAATGAAGGCACTCTGTGAGACGAGTGGGTTAAGAGGGGAATTCCTGCAGATGCTGGGGCTGAATGCCTCCTCTCATTTCTAGTACTTCTATCTGCCTGGACAGGCAGTGAATTTCGGAATCTACACTTTCCACTTGCTTTGGAAAAGTTGTTGGGGTTTTTTTTTTCTTGTTTAGGGAGGCGTGATGCCTGGAATGTTTCAGATGTTTCTGAGAATTGCCTTGGTCAGCATCTGGTATGCAGGGTGTCCGTGGAGGAGCTAAACTTAGTGTTCATTCAGGGGCTGGAGGGTGTCCAGAGAAAGGCAATGGAGCTGGTCAAGGGTCTGGAGCACAGCTCTGGTAAGGAGCTGCTGAGGGGGCTGGGGTTGTTCAGCCTGGAGAAAAGGAGGCTCAGGAGAGACCTTATCACTCTCTACAACTCCCTGAAGGAGGAGTTTGTAGGCAGGTGGGGGTCAGTCTCTTCTCCCAAGTAACAGGGCTAGAGGAAATTACTTCAGGTTGCACCAGGGGAGGTTTAGGTTGGATATTGTGAAGAATTTCTTCACCAAAAGGGTTGTCAAGCATTTGCTCACACAGCTGAGGGAAGTGGTGGGGTCACCATCCCCGGAGGTGTTTGAAAGATGGGTAGGTTTGGTACTTGGGTGTGTGGTTACTGGTTAATGGTGGACTTCACATTGCTGGGTTAATGGCTGCAATCAATGATTTTAATCCCTTCCAATGCAGCATATTCTATGATTTTATAAATGATTTTATGATTCATGAGAGCCACCATGCTCCTGCATGTTGCTCAGTGTATTTCCAGGTGATGCCAGGCTCCTTGTACAGTAAATCCAGCGCTTCCAGGAAGAATTGGACATTCTCTGTCCATATCTCACACAGCTGATGTGTGTACTCACAGTGCATTTAACAAAGATCAGAACCACCAGATATTTGAGTCTCTGGTAGATAATGAATGATTCTGACATCATCATGTTGTGCTGGCAAACCTAGGACAAAATCTGAAAAGCCCAGTGACCACCGGCATCTCAGCTTCTTCTTATGCACATACTTTAGAGTGTGTGTTCTTCAGCACTCGACTCCTGCAGAGCACTGGTGAAATTCAGTCCATCCCCTCTCAGCTGCTGATCACGCAGCACAAGATATGTAAAGGCATTTTGGTGTTTCATTTAAGGTGAAATTCAGAGTTACACTGCATCAGACATGTGCATGCCTGACTCCAGCTCTTGCTTCCTCCCTTCGCTCCTTTAACAGTGTTCTGACCTCCCTTCCCCCATGAAGATCCGTGATATGAATTAACTGAATTCCTCAGATTCTGAAGTTCTGACTACAGGCTTTCAGAGACTGGGAATTCTGCCATGCCATAGTATGCTGAAGGGTGTGGGCAACCGTGCTCCATGTACAGCACAGTCACTGAACTTTGAATATCTAAGGGCCAGCACTTCTAGAGAGTTTGGGTTTTGCTATGTTCACTTAATTAGTGAGAAAAACTTTGTTTTTTCAGCTTCATTTTCCTGTTAGCATTCCTGTTAGCATTAGCATTAGTGGTGTTTTAAGTGGAAAAGTAAATTAGGAATTTCCTATAGACTTGTTAGAAAACAAAAATAATAGGCAAAATAGCTCACCTGATGTGTATTTGGAATTCAACCAGTGCACGTATATGCTAGAAATAAAAGAAGTTGGAGGAGGGTTTTTGTCAGGATTGATGTAATCCAAGCATTATTAGGTGTAGCTCTATTAAAATCAATAGAAATTAGAAATGCTTATTAAAAGTTCATTACTGTCTGGAGTCATTAGAACAGTATGGTGTGATGGTAATAACAGCAGGGAAATGCACAGGGTGTACAACAGACAAAGCCAAACATTTTTCCAGCATTATGCATATTTCAGAGCATGCAACGCAGATTTGCAGTTTTAGTCAACAGAGTCCAGGCTGAAAAGTGATGGGTCTCAATATATACAAGAAATTATTCTTTTAGGCATGATTCTTTTAATCAAAAAAGTTATTCTAAATATGTATTAATAATTTAACCTAGTAGCACTCACTTTTTTAATGTATCAAAAGCAATGATAAATGCTGTTATCATGTGACCATTCATATCAATTATGGCCTTTTTTGGATCAGCACCTATGTCCTGACTCCTTGTGTTCTTTGTATACCCACAGAAGCACTCCTCATTTTTGTGAATTTAAGTTCAGAAAACAGTATTAACATCAGGGGCCATTTGTAAGGCAGAATGTGGACTGTCCTGTCCCAGTCTCCCCTGTGGCCCAATGTAGGAAGGGTACTTTAAATGTGACGAGCACAAACTGACAGCACTACATTCAGCAGAAAGAATGTACAGCCCACTCTTATTACCATATTAATTAATAAATGGGTGAGCTCCCTCCATTTTTTATACAAAGCTGTATGAAAAAAAAATTTAGAAAATCTACCTGCTATGGAAGACACCTGAATTAATGTCTCTTATGACTAGTTATAGTTTCAATTCACCTGTTAGTGCCCTGACTAGGTCTGAGAACTCCAGTCTCTGTTTGCACTGCAGGTTAGGGGCTTCACTGGTGTGGAACACTTGCAGGACACTGCTTACTGGTCAGGATCTTGTTTGCCTGGTTTCTGCTGCCTCCAGAACTGTACAAATATTCTATGTTTGTTAGTGATTAGGGGAGCAGACATCTAGAAATCAGACACAGTGATGTCATCGTGGTGATGATATAGCATCCTGTCTATCTCACTTTGCACTTGGTAGATTCAGCTCTTGGAGATCGTAACATGAACATCTCCACATCTAACACATGCCTTAGTCATGTTATTTGTCTGTTTAGTACTTCTCTTTAATAAGTTGGGTGAGTTTTTTGAAAAATCAGATTCAGTTGTTAGAACAATTCTTTATTTGTTTTAATGGCTTAACATCATTTTGAGTTAAATTTAATTCCTTCAGGAATCATCTCCTGATCACTGTCTTTGATCAGAGTGTTTTTACGTGTTTTTCTCAGCCTAAGCTCCAGTGATGAGATGCCAAGAAATATTTCCATGCACTCACAGTCTGGGAAGTGAGATAGGCATCCCTGTAAGTCATTGCTATAAAAATCAGTTACTGCTGTAAATTCAGCACTCCACATGTTGCCAGGGCTTGCAGAGTGGACTCACTGGACAGGTCAAAGCTGCTTGGTTCACTTCTCACACGGGAATTGCTTGGTCTTGTGCACTGCTGAAGGACAGGGCTGCCACAGCCGAAGGTACCCAGGTTCACAGAGGTACCCACATTCCAGCTGCACGGTGTTGCACAGCACCCAACATGTCTGCAGGTCTGAGCACAGAGCCCCACACCTGCAGATGTGGTACAGGTCAGGACTCCATGCAGCACATGTAAAAGCTTGCACTTTGTTGTTCTATGCAAATCTGCCTGACAGAGAATAGAGACCCTCATCCTGGCCAATGGGGCTTTCATTCCAATCACTGGCTACTGCCTGCAATCAAATCATATTGCCCCTCTTCCTCCCCCCTCTCCCAAATGTAACAAGTGCAACTTAATTTCCTTTTTTTTTTTTTTTTTTTCCCCCCCTAGTAGTATGATGGAGATGATGTTTCAGAATCCTGCATTGATGCCTTGAGGCCTTATTTTAATACTAGCCTAAATATATTCTTGGGCATTTTATTTTGTACCAGCATTATTTTTTATTTAGAATAGACTTCTCTTCCCCTCATTTTTTTTTTATCCTCTGATGTTATATTCCCTTCTTTTATATGTTCACACCAAGGTATTTCCAGTAAGATAGCCTTCTTCATCCCCTTCATTGTTCTAGCAGCACCTCTTGGTACCGGGTCCAGTGTGAATCCATCTTTTCTGGTCCCATTTGACCAGCATTTAACACTACAGATTTTGAAGACATTAATGCATTGCTGTCTCTGCATCATGGATCCTCTGCCTTCTTCCATTGGTCTGATTATATCACATGACTTGTATAGCTAATTCTTTTTTCTACTCTGCTCTTACAGAAATTTGTTTTGGTCCTTTAAGGTCATAATTTTGCATTATTCGCTGAAAATTCCATTCTATTTCTGTTACTGCAGCCCTGGAGGTTGTGAAGGTCTTCCTGTGTGATAATCCAATCCTCTTCTCTATCACAAATACCCTCCAGTTTTTTGTTTTAGCAGATTTCACTTGCTCATTTACTTCCTATCTTTTATGTCAAGATCATTAATGAGAAGATTAAATAAGATTGTTCCCAAAGTGAATCCAGGAAACTCCATTAATAATTCCCCTTTCTCCTGATAGAACACTCCGCTCCAGTCAGTTTCTTATATGCTTTACAGTTCATATGTTATTGATTGTCATCTTAATTAATATTATACAAAATACCTTAAGGAGTCCAGCAAGATTAGGTATAGAATAGATCTCTGTACAGAACACAAAATCATTTTATCAAATAAATATATCAATCAAGTCTACAATAACTTATCAGTGATAAGTGGTGTACTTTTATCCTCCTTCTGATCCATCTTTATCTTTTATTATGTTTCCCTTCCGAATGTGACATAAAATCCTGATCATTATTCAGCTCAGAGATACATGCTTTGGCACCTGCCTGGTTAATTTATTCTCTTTCTTGGTTAAATCTAAAAACTAAATAAGATATTTATATCTCAATTTTATTGTTAATAAATTAAGCCCAAAATATTTGATACCTAATTCAAAATTTAAATGGTAAAATTAGAACAAATTATTTTCTAATATTTTGTTAATAATTATTAAACAGTGTCTCAGAAATGTACAAAGAGGGGAAATATGAAAGAAACAGCTATAAATAGTATTGTGGATGGCATTCATAAATTCTGTAAACATGATACAGCCAAATTTCAATTAAGGACCATGCTGTTATCTCACTGTGGAGCCCTACACAACTGCCTTGGCACCCAATATGAATCAATCAGACTCAGCTGTGACATTGCACATCCCGAAAATAAATTTCAGCATTGATGTGTTTTAGATTCAGAACCAGATGTAAACAGCAGGTTACTCAAAGGGGAGGGGGTTAGAAGAATTCGTAGATCATTAGGACGGGACTTGACCTGAAAATGATTTTGCAAAGAGCCTTACTGAGTCTGATCGAACCTTACTTGCTCTTGCAATTCGATTGAGTTCATCACCAAGTTTACAGGTCACACACAATCATATCTCAAAAGCAGCCAAACCATTTTATGATTCATGTGGCGATGAGAGAGCTGTGTAGGCTCAGGCACTGATTGCAGAGGGGGGTGCCACCTCACGAATCACCAGTACAGCACATTTTAGTGTGTCCCATAAGCTTGTCCCACAGGTACTGACTCGGTGTAACTCGCTTTTGGTTCGTCTCTGGGATTCAATGCAATCTTGTACCACTGCAGAGCACTGGTGTGTCTCATGGATCAGAAATGAACGTACACATTGAGATAAAGTAATCACAATTAAGTAGAATTCTTAGCTGTTGGTGGCTCAGAGCTGATTTTGTGACTGTATGTCTGGGACACGGGATTACATGAAAACCAGAGCTAAGAAAAATCAGCCCAGACTGGAGGGGGAATCCATTGCCAGGACATATTACTGTATGATCCTCAGACTCCAGTGCTACAGCTAGGGGATTATTTGAGTTGTAAAATAAGAAATGCAGCAAATAAAATGTTTTTGTGAGAAGTGAAAGGCAAAATTTAACAAAGACCTTTATTAGGTGCAATTGAACTTTACACTGTTTTGTAAAGGCCTACCTTTGTCCTAAGCACTGATTCTGTGGGTGGGGACATTTCAAAGTTTGAATTCCAAAAATAGCATTGCCTTAAATACTGGGAAATAAGCTGCATTGCAGGTTTGGTAAATCTGAAGGTTTTATTCAGCCACTTAGTCATAGCTGCCCCCTCAAGCAAGACATAACAAAAGGACATTTTTTTGAGAAGAACAAATATGATGTCCTGAAACTGCATGGGTCCTTTGTATTTCATAAAAGAAGCAGAGTTGAAAGATTTCCTGTAGTAAAGGATTATAAAATGACTAGAGCCAATAAACTGTACATAATGATTTTGACTTCACGTAATCAGCAAAGCTCCATTGACTTTAATGGAAAAACATTGATTTGCACTAGCAGAAGAGCTGAGTGGAAGGACTGACTGTCTTGTTAATGTGGGTAATATTCCTGAAATAATTCTCAAAAATAGAGATTATTAATGGTTTGTATTTCTTCTGGAGCTTCATTCCGCAGGTCCTTACGGTTTCAGTGCCAAAACTGACAAAGCTAACAGTACTGCTGCACAAAGTGCAAGGAACACATTCCAGAGGGGACCCTGAATTTATTGTCTTTGTCCCCCTGATCTGGATGAGGATCCCCCACCAGTGCTGAGGCACAGCTCCCCTCTCTAACTGCTGGTACGTGTTGCTTGGTGCACTTGTACAGCGTCTGCCACTGTGGCAGAGGGGGGTACCTGAGAATTCAGCAGCAGTGAACAGGACACTCAATTCCCTGCCTTTTGCATGGAGTCAAACTTTGCCCTGACTGAAGATTTTTTTTTATTTTATTTTTTGAGTTCATGTTATTCCATGTATCTGCAGGATTTCACCCTACATGTCGCAATTACAGTGATAATTGTGGGCAGATCTGGACATGGCAATTAGGATAACACAGCTGAGATTCCCAAATCCAAAGTAATGTTCTGGTTTTGTAGCTTGGGAATGAGAAACTTTCACCTCAGTGGGAGGACTGGTAACATTTCCTAGGCTGGTTCAGTTTCTGTTTGCAAAGCCACCCATGTGGCTTTGGCCACGTGTAAAATTCTCAGTGAGACTGGTTCACTTGTTCACCATCAAATCCACTAATTCAGATGCAAAAATCTGTAAGTCAAAAGGCATTAATGTGAAAAAAACCAAAAGAAACACAAAGCACCAGTGCTTTCTTTCCTTCCCTCCAATACACATTGTCCAGTTGGGACAAAAAGCGTCTATAACACTGCATGGTTCTTCACTCAGGAGTTGATCCTGGACCTGCTCATGAACATTACAAGTATCACTCTGTCTGACCACATACAGTACAGGTCAGGGGCTTAAATACCAAACATTTCAGTTCCCCACATTGCAACACAAGGCTTGTTTGTGCTCAAATACACAATTACAGTTTTGATTTCTATATACACATATATAACCCCTCATAGTATCATATTATCTTTGCCTTGACCGTGGGACTATTGCAACTCAATAAAGTGCTAATGGAAACCCAAATGTTATTTCATTAACTTTCATTCCAGATTATAGCCTGGCCTGGACAACATAATAAAGTTGCACTGGCTAGAGGCTGATGGCCAAGTGCTTTTGTTATCTTTAGCCATGCATGCTTTGTGCAGACCTCCCTTGTCATACAAGCTATCCCAGCTGAATTTGTGCTTAGATGGGCTCAGTGTGTTTGCCTGATGGCATGTCCTGTCCATCAGTGAAAACCACTGAACTATTCTAAAATACCACAGCAGAAGCTGTGCAAATTTTTCCTGGTGTGCTCACTGGATTTTCACAGTAGGGTGCTTTACTGTAAGGTACCTGAAGTGCAGGACGAAGTAATGTATTAGCAATGCCACAAGAGATTCCCTGATTGGTTTGAGCCAACCTAAAACTGCACTGCTGATAAAAAGCATTGCGCTATCCTTAATATTCTCCCTATGTTGTTATTATGCTGGCCTAAGTGAAACTGCTCCTGCAAGAAAAGCATGTAAATTGGATCATCTCCCTCTTCTCTCTGCCCCTGGAGCTGCACTGAGGGAGCCCTGGGACAGCAGAGACAGTAGGGGCATGGCACGGAGAGACATGACTTCCCCTTTAGCCTTTGATGTGTGCTCTGGTTTCAGCTGAGATTGGTAAATTTTCTTCCTAGTAGCTGGTACAATGCTGTGTTTCAGATTTGGTATGAGAATAATGTTGATTGCACACTGGTATTTTAGATGTTGATAAGTGGTGCTTGCCCCAAGTCAAGGACTTTTCATTGTTTCATGCTCTGCCACTGAAGAGATACACAAAAAGCTGGGAGGGAGCATGGTCAGGACACCTGAAAAAACTGGCCAAAGGGATGTTCCATACCACAGAACACCCAGTATATAAAGTGGAGGAGTTATCTGGGAGGGCACTGCTTGGTGATGAGTTGGGCATCGATCAGCAGGTAGTAAGCCATTATATTGTGCATCACTGTTTTTTTAAAAATTTGAGTTCTATTTATCTCTCTCTTTTTCTTATCTACATTTTAATTGTAATTATTATTTTTATTATATTTTACTTTATTTCAAGTATTAAACTGCTCTTATCTCAACCCTGTGGTTTTACCTTTTTCTGATTCTCGTCCTGATCCCACTGGGGTGGGAAGCAGGGAGTGAGTGAGCAGCTGTGTGGTACTTAGTTGCCAGCTGGAGTTCAGTGATGACAATGAGCTCAATCCAAAAGGAACCCTTGGTTGTTTGACATTCAGCATCTCCAGATTGAGAGAACTGACCTGTCTGGAAGCATGGGCTGCAGCTCAGGTGCTGGTGGTCATACTATGGGAATTAGTTACTCAGTGTAGCTATTATGATCAACCTGCACATCTTGGCTGCTTGCAGTGATCACCATCAGTTGAGTCAAGCTGTCTCAGGAGATGTCAACTCAAAAGCAGACAGCTGGAAATAAAAACTGGAGTGAAGCTAAACAGTGAGTGCTTTCTGTGGCTGCGCTTCAACCCAAACCTCTTATTGACTGGCTGTCCAACACAATTTAAAATTAACAAGCATCTGCATCTCCATAGCTGTTAAGTCAGAAAAAGAGAACAAGAAGGTGATTAGTTGGCCAGCCAATGTCTGCATGGCCCAATTTTTTCTTTTCTGACTACCTCTCAAATCCTAATGCCTCTGGTTCTGCAGATACTACACAGAAAGGAATGCATTTGGAAGAAGCATAGAATTATTCTTTTACTGGACCTCTGAGCAAGCATGAGTTTGTGACCATAAATTAAACATAGGATGTGTCTTAGAATGGCTACTCCCATGCAGATGTGCTGAAATTTGAATGTCACAACAGATTTACCCGGAGATGGAAGCAGCTTTGCTTTGAGTCAGATATTGTCATGTTTGAAGAGCTGTTCCTGGCCATTAAATAATGCCTCAGATAATTGCTGGTTTAATGCTGCTTGATGTCATCTATCAGACTAAGTTTTTCCCTGGCAAACTTATCAGAAGTAACATGGGGATTTTTTTTTTTTTTTTTTTTAATTTTTTTCCCTCCCCTCTCTCTTTTTTTTTTTTCCTTGATCATTTTGAATGAGACCACTTTGGTCAAAAAACCTTTAGAATGCTGGTCAGGTAAGGCTCACCTGATATGAGCAGCAAGACAAAGAACACACAGTTAGTGTTTGGTTGGCTTGTGAATGTTGCCTCAAGCAGAACATGTTAGTGGTCATCACATCCTCTCACACTGCAAGGGATGCCCTACTACTACTGGCATTCAGAGGAAGCACTGGGAGATGTCCAAGGTTTTCAGAGGAGAACTCAGTTCAAGAGTGCTACAGCAAAAAACAGTGACCAAGAAGCCAGTAAGGAGCAGAATAGAACAGAAGACTGAATCTAAGATTGAGATTAAGAAGAGACAAAAATGAAATGAGCTGACTACACAGAGGACCTAAAGGAGTGGGGGGAAAATAGTAATTTTGCAATAAGCTGGAGAGAGCAGAGAGCTGCCCTCAGTCAAGGCCAAATGAAATTGGGGTATGCAATGGGGTGTTCCAACAAAGAGAAAGGAAGAGACAGATTGGAGGGAGAACAAGATATTAGGAAGGAAAAATGCTAAATGTTAAAAGATGGGAAAATAATCAAAAAGAAAACCAAAAGTATTAGGATAAAAGGAAACAAGTTGGCAGGGAGCAAAAGACTAGTAGTACCCAACAATACTGATATATGAATTCGGCAGAAAGTGTCATTCAGTCAGTTCTGACAAGATAAGCAGCACTGTGCAGTCCTTCCTGATACCCACTATTGTACCAGTGACAAGACATGACAAGAGCTGCTTTGTCTTCCCTGCCTGGTGCTGCCCTGCTGGGGCAGAGCTGGCCTTTGAGGAATGGTGTGTATGAGGTCAGTCTTAGCAAATCTGCTTTCTATCCTTCTTGGTCGCAATTTCCTCAACAAGGCCTTATTTATACTGAGGGTATTTTCTATTTTACTACTCCCTAGCAGTGACAAGCACTACTGTAAATGGTCTTTTGGTATTTTTACCTCAGATTCATCTCAGCATCTGACACCAAAAGAGTAATAACACTGCTTTGGAGAAGTCTCCCATAAAGCTCTTACCATTGCAGCTACTGACTGACAGAGTTAAGACTGCTGTGAAGCTGATATCCCAAAGCATTCTTATTGCCCTCTACAGCACATGGATTAAACCAGGTAGCTCTGAAATTAAAAACCTGATAACCAACATGGGAAAACAATCTCTGTTTTCAGCTGTCATGTTACTAAAAGGGTCTGCCATTTTCTGTTATAATAATAAATTTTATTACAATAAAGAATTAAAGAATTTTGTGCTGTACTTGGTACAAGTGAAATCCTTAGTCTGGAGCAAAGGTGAGGCAGGAAATTCTGGCTTTTTCATTAAAAAACGACATTAAGAATTGGGAGGAATGATCAAAAAGGATTATCTCAGAATGTTCTCTGAAGTACTCCATGTTTCAACTGGTTTATAAAGAAGGGACTAGAGTTTAGGAAAAGAGTTCAATTGCTTTAAATCCAAATTAGGCAGCTGAAATGCTGATCAGTCTGTGACTTGTTTATAAACATTTCTAAGTATCCCTGTGAAACAAGGAGGAGAAAACTTCCTTATAGGCTCCTTCATAGACAATCCTACAGGAGCTATGGGAGCTTCAGTCTCCTTTTGCATCCATTTGTAATGAAGAATTTGTGTATATCGGCGATCACCTACAATCTTTTATAGACGTATGACAATTAGGTCAATAACAGTATACAATCCAAAGAAAAAACTGTCAATATGTTCCCAGCTCAGAAAAAGTGAATTTTACCTGTGTCTACTGCATAATATATTCTTCCCCTTACAGCTTCTTGGTGTTAGTTCATGGCACTGGTGAAAAATGAGGCATTAGATTGTTCAACTTTCTGCATCAGTGTAGCTGTATATGAACATCAATTCATTCATGGCAGACAAAGACAGTGTCTATAATGCCACGTAAATGAATTTTAAAAAGAAAGAATTGGATTCTTTCCTAGAGAAGAAATGTGATGAATTGCATTACAATATACCTGCACACATACAGTCTGCATCTTGCACAAGGAGGCCAGGATTTTTAAAACTGCAGAGTGAGCCTTTTCTGGGTCCCTGCAGTCTGAATAGAAACCCACACATCCTTATTATTTGCATATGTCCCCATTATGCTATGGAATTCACAGAAGACTATTCCACACTGAGAAACAGATTTTTTTCTTTTCTTTTCTTATGGAAATTGCTGTTCCTCAGAGTGTCTAGAAGTTACTGTGTGGTACTAAGCTATGTTTCACTTTTTTCCCCTATAATATTACACAATTTTCACTGTCTGTTCTACATATCACATCCTCTTCATGTTTCTAAGGAAATACAATCAGTTTGATAGTAATTTTTTGCTGTAAAGTGATCTATCTCCATAAGAGGTAAAAAGCCTGTATTGCTAACTGAGCTTTTTAGACAGGTTTTATAATAAGGTTTTGAAGACCTTTTCTTGTTCACCCTTAAACTTCTGAGAACATTAC
This sequence comes from Hirundo rustica, assembly GCF_015227805.2. Classification (NCBI taxonomy): domain Eukaryota; kingdom Metazoa; phylum Chordata; class Aves; order Passeriformes; family Hirundinidae; genus Hirundo; species Hirundo rustica. The sequence continues at coordinate 25,820,874 of NC_053455.1, forward strand.
ACTTTAAACCCTAGTTTTCCACAGAAATAAAAGGTAAATATTGATTAATCTTTTACAAAACGTTAATTATCTGTTCTGTTACAAAAAAAAAAAAAAGCACCACCGTAAAGCTTTAATGATATGGTTCCTTAATACAGTTTCAGTTAGCATCAGTAGAGAAAATTTAAATGAAGTATGTAAGGAAATTTCATCTCAAAGACAAAACTAAAGGAGGAATCCATCTGTTACTGGTATATAGGAAAGCTGGTCCTTACAACCACAATTTGACTGCAAGATGCTGTACCTGAGCTTCACATGAACAATAGTACATGATGTAGCTTGAAGGAAACTTTTGAGTCATTAGGTTTAGAAAGGGAAGTCAAGAAGCTCCTCAAAAAGAAAAAAGTGCATGAAGAATAGTTCCTCACACTTTAAATAATAAAATAATTAAATAAAACCCCCCCCATATCAGCTAATGAAATACCAGAACTACAGTTCCTGCCTATATCAAACCCTTGCATCCCTTGAATCATTCCATGATGAGTCATCCAGGGCAGATAGTGCTCTATGACATGATGCCATGGGGAGAGATTCTCTGATAAAAGCCAAATATTTCTTAAATTGTATGGCTTCTGATTTTCCAGGGCGAACACAAAGGAAATGGTATTGGTCGGATAAACCTCGGCCGAAAAGAATGACGAAAAATACGGAAATGGCACCATCTACTGATATTATGGGTCTTTGCAGGTGGATGTTTTTTAAAAATCGGGAGACCTACTGCTTACAATAGCACAGCAGCGTTCATGGGATCGGTTCCTCTTTGTATTTACAGCTCTGTAAACTCAAGATAATGCTGATCTTGCCTCAAGGCCTTAGCAGCTGAAGATGAGACTAAGAAAACATAGTATCTGAATGGAACAAACGACGAAAAAAGGGAGGAAAACTGAGTAGCTGAATAAGTCGAAGTGAGTCCTGGAGCTAAAGGAGGATGTTGCTAGCAAAGGGAGTAAGTTCTCAAGATGTCATTTTAAAGCCCCAAAACTTTCCTTTCTTTTGGTTTTGAACTGCATTCTCCTTTGGGCCTAAACTACAGTTTATCAGAGTCAGTGGAACTCACTGTTAAAAGAGTTTCCCCTTCCCTTATCCCATGTAATTTTCCGCCTGGTGAGGCAGGTTGACAGGAGTGAGGGCCTGCTTGAAGACCAGAGTTGGTGAAGACAGCCAGGTGTGTGGAGGAGGCTAGGAAGGCGGTCACACCAAAGGACTGTCAGATTGTCTCAGTTGCAACTTGCAATTTCATTCTTCCTGAGTTATATTTAGTTCATTGACTTGAATTGTTATTGTTACGTAGACATAGAAAAGAGTGTGCAAGCAGACAAGATGGAAACTCGTTAGGTAGGGTGAGCTCAGCTCTCAAAGGAAACTGCTCCTGGAGCTGCCGAGCAGGTTTATTAAGTTGAGTCTTGACAGAAGAGCAGTGAGAAGAGGTAATGCTCTTCTCCCACCTCCTAGCCAGGGTGTCCCCATGGCATATATGATCTGTCTCAACTGCTGAAGCAGAAACAGCAGGCAGCATGAATTGCTCTGCCAGCGGGGAGGAGCATGGGGGAAAATGTAGGGCAAGATATGGATCAACATGATAAGTTGATCAGAGCAGGATGAAAGATGAATCCTTTTGGTATAACTTTTAGAGCCACAGAACTGCTGCTGTTTTGGAATACCACAGAATCATAGAACGGGCTGGGTTGGAAGGGACCTTAAAGATCACCTAGTTTGAATGCCTCTGCTATGGACAGGGACACTTTCCCTAGACCAGATCACTTATGAGCCTCTGTGCCACCCAAAACATGACCAGACTGCTCCCAAAGCCACTCTGGAAACCTATATAACCTTATTTTTTTGTAGATGCAACTGAGATGATAATCCTGCTAGATTCATACTAGTCAGCTGATCTACTTAGCTCTCGCCTGTAAGAAAAAATTGTGTCATTATTCCTTGTGAAGCACTTCTTCAACTTTTTGATCTGGATTCTTTGGTCCTAATAAAAGGTATCAGCAGTAAATAATAAATATTAAAAAAACAAACTCAATCTGTCACCAATTTTTTTTTTCCCCACAAAAATAGATGTTTGCTGAGTGGAATGGTATACAATACTGAACCCAGACCATGCACAGAACAGGATACTAATGCAGGTGGACCCCCAGAAATCAGATTCCTGTGTGACTTTGTCTTTACCTCTTCAGAAGGACAAAGTTGGTGTTTAACCAGAGGTCACATACTCTTTCTTCATAAAATATTTTTATTTCTCCCTACCTCAGTAGTAAGTATTTTGGATGATGTTGCACATGTCTGTATCAAGACAGAAACGGGCTGCATACTTGAAAATTGTTTAAAGAACAGCTTTTAAAATTATTTGCAAAATGCGTACTCAAATACTTTCCTCCCTACTAGAACAATTTTCAAGAGACGATTTCCTTTTCTGAGTCCTAAAGCACCCTTCTAAGCAGTGCAAAGTTCAGAAAGCATTATCTTCACTTATCTTGAGGCTACATGAACACCATTTCTCAAGGTGCAGTTTCTTGATGGGCTTAATTCACCTAATACACGGTGCTGCTGCTGCGGCAAGCAGCGCTCCTGTCCCACTAGTGCTTGTGAAACTAACTGTGGACTAGGCTAGGGAGCCAGCTAGGATGGAAACTACGAAGTTCGTTGCAGTCTTATTTTGGAGGCGGGCTGGTGCCCTCCTCTGCGTGAGCGCAGGCCCACGGGAGTGCTGATGTCCACACCTGCCCGCATCCCACGGCAACACCGAGGTCGGAGTATGCGGATCACGAAGTCCCACCCTGAGGCTGTTTCTTGGCCGTCCTAGCTCTGATTCACACAAAAACACAGTTTCAGGCATAGACTCCCTCCACGCTTACATTCGCTTTATTCTGCGGATGCTGACCTTTTCCACTGTCATCAGACAAAGGGGCATTTAAAGGCTCCACTCCTTGGTGTGAAATAGGCAGCTGTCAATCTTAAATCCCGCACCTGCCCAAAAATCAAAGCCGTATTATAAGCCTATTAATTTCTCGCGCTGTCATTGCACAGTTCCACGCGCAGGCTTGTACAGACGTGCGAAGCCCATCTTCCGCACCAAGGCCGGGGAGCAGCGCAGGCCAGCGCGGAGGCCCCGGCCTGCGGACGGAGCTGCGGGGCCCGCCGCGTCCCACCGAACGCGGCCGCTCCCCCGCGCACGGGGCACGCCCGGCGCCCTCAAACACCCACGTTCCGGTCCCGACCGGCCCTCGCAGCGCACGGCGCGCCTGCGACACGAACAACCGCCGCCCAGCCGGGAGCCGGCCCCGCTCCCCGCCCTCTCCCGTCCCCCGCAGCCGCCGCCGAAGCGCCGCCCGGCGCCCTCCCCTCGCTGCCCTCCGCGGCCGCTCCCTCGCGAGAGGCGCCGCTCGCCGCCGCCGCCCCGCCCCGGCCCGCCCCGCGCGCCGCAGCCCCGCCCGGCCGCGGCTCCGGCGGGCGCAGAGCGCCGCGAGCAGCCATGATGGTGGGTCCGGGGCGGCCGCGGAGCCGGGCCGGGGCGGGGCGGGGCGGGCGGCGCGGCCGGGCACTCGCTAACCTGTGCGCTTTGTCTCCCCTCACCTTCCCTGCCGCCGGCCGTGCCCCTCCGTGCCCCCTGCCCGCGCCGCCGCCTCGCCCCCAAGCAGGAAGGCTTGGACGACGGCCCAGATTTCCTCTCGGAGGAGGACCGAGGTGTAAGTGCCGCGGGGAGGCGTCGGGACCCCGGCGCCTGGGGCTGGGCGTGAGGGAAACGGGATCGGTCCCTCTTCGGGGGCCTCCGGGCGCTGCTGGCCCGAGCCCGCCGCGTGGGTGTCGGAGGGAGGCGGGATGCTGGGCGGCGGGCGTCCGGGCTGTCCGTCTGTCTGTCCGTCCGTCCGCCCTCCGGGATCTGCTCCTGGCACAGCCTCCCGCCGATACCGGCGTCTGTCTGCGTGTGCTCTTCGTTGTTTTGTCACCCAAGTTTTGGAAGGACAGTTCTTACACGCTGTCGTTGGAATAGTTTGGGCGGGGGTTGTGGCCGGAGATGCATGTTCTTTCCCTGCGACCCCCGCCCGCTGCACACGCCCGGCGGGGCCGGTGCTGCCCCAGGCTGCCCAGCCCAGGCTGCCCGGCCCTGGGCAGCGCCAGGTTCCATCGCTAGCTGCGATCTAGGGCCTGGGTGATGCAGTCCTGCCCTCCCTTCTCCCTTCAGGCCCGAGGGGTTCTCCCATAGATAACAATGGGGCATTTACATTGCAGACACACGCTGCGTAATAAACTCTATTGAAAAGAAGTTCTGTTGCTGGGACAGAATGCCACAATTATGTTTCTTACTGAGAAAACCTTTTTCTCTACCTTCCTGTTTCTGGCTCTCTGAACTGCTGTATCCATCTTTCTTTAACTTGCCTTCTTCACTTAAGCAACAAATCAGCTAACCTAGTATAATTCAGTCAGACTGATTACCCCTGTCATTCAGTATCTGGAGAAGGACCAACTGTGAGCAAGGTAGGAGAGCAGCTTTAGGGTTGCTTTGGTTCCCTTGGCTGTTCACAGCCAAGCTGTGGTTACTGAAGTGTCTGTATATTACAGTATATTACTAAAAATACAAAAATCTGAGAAACACTGTGTTTGTATAATTTTTTATCATGCACACCATAGTCAGATGTTAAATTCAGTGCATTTTGTGTTCGAGTTTATGGCCAGAAATTTAAAAAGGCATTCTAATATTGTATCAGGCCAGTTCTGGCCGCTGTAAAGCTTTTGTCCTAAGGTATCCAGCAACTTTACTAAGAATATTGGATAAAAGAGAGAGGAGGTTGTCGTTGTTGTCTTTTGAGTGTCTTCAGAACAAGAACTGAAGAGCTTACTAACTGCGGAGTTCTATTTACATAGATATTTTACAAAGATTGTCCCTGGTACTTAGGAGCAGCCTTTGATGTGCACAGTTAGGTTGCCTTTATCTGAAGATGCCGGTGGAACATAGTGATGCGGATCTGACCTCCTGTGAAACTTGTCTATTTGGCTGGTTATTAGTATTCCCTCTAAGGCTGTAGGTCTTTAGGAGTTCATAAGGTAATTTGGAAACCTTAAGAAATCTCTTAGCAGTCTTGTTTGCACTTTTGTACTGTTGTATGACTTACCATCTCAGTTGGCCAAATGAAGTTGTTTTTTTTCTCTCATGCATCTTCATCCAACATTGAGGAATTTAATTAGAACAGTAGCTTTCTCATTTCCCAGATTTTTTTAGGGTTTCTTATTTTCAATCACCGATCACTGTGGGGGTTTAATTTTTTCTCTTCTGTGTAAATGCCTGGGGTTAAAACAGAAGTTGTTAGTTATCTGCGTTATTTTGTTTGTGATACAGGAAATTAATCAAAAGCAATACGGCAGTCTGTTCATGAATGGATTTGCTGTGTTTTAGTCTTCAAAACTGTAGTACCTTTTACCCTAAGCAGAAGTAGTAAAAACGAACATCTTTTCATAAAGTGATTCCCTAGTTCTGATTTGTTGCCATTCTCTGCAATTTAATGAGTAGGTCAAGCCTTTTATTTGAAAGTATGGGTGGCAACTTCTGGTTGGAGTAAGTGAGCTTTTAGTCTTGAAAACTAAAAATCAGTACATTAGAATCAAAACTAAAAATCAGAAAATCAGTACTCTTGCCTCTGTTGAATTCAGATATTGCTGTGACAACTGTACTTCTAATGCTGCAGGAACATGTTTGTTGGCTACAGCTGCGTTAAGTTGAACCTTGGGGTGATGGGATGAAAGAGGGCTGGAATTTATGCTGATGCCACACAGAAGAGTAATTCTCAAACAATGGTGTTACACCATATGGAGCCTTTTCTGGAGAACTGTAAAACAGAGCACTGAGAATCATCTTTGAGGAAGTAGCAGTGGGTGGTCTGTAGAAGGAACTTACTATAAATGGTCTGCATAAAATGAAGTTGAGGGAATTGCTTTTCTGAATTTCACTTAGGAAATAGGATAGGATTGAGTTTGCTTGGTGTAACTTGGGTGCTGTTGGGATTTTTGTGCTCTCCCTAACATAAACAATACGTGCTTTGAAAAGTGGTGTAGTATTGCTCCGTTAGTACTGCCTTGTGTATTTTATATCTATATAATCTTTAGCTGACTTGGCTAACACTCATTCAGTGGAAATGAGCTATCCTTTAGAAAAGGTCCGCTGGAAACTTAATGCTGTGAAAACACTTCAAAAGCTTTTGTTGTAAAGGTATTCTCTGTCCCCTTGCTCTGTGTATTTATCTGCCTGTAAAGAACCAGCTGAAGAAAGGGTCCTTTTACTCTAACATTTTTGAAAGAGCTTAGAGCAGGGAAGTTACTGTTAATGGATGACATTACCTGGGAATGTAACACTTGGTTGTTTCCTTTGTCTGTACCAGATTCTTTCCATTACCATTTGAAGTATAATTGAACCTTAAGCAAGAGCTTAGATGTTAAGTCCTCTCCTTGCATTGTGTTCTCGTTTAGGACTGTAACATCTAACATAGCTTGACCTGGGTTTTGGCTTCTGGTGTTTTCTAGACCCTTTGAATAGAACAGGGGCTTTCTCGGTAAGGCATAGAAAACTGTAAAGTAACTAAATCAGGTTTTGCTTTGGAAGTTGTTCAGCATGGTTGTAGATTACATATGTAAGCATAAAATTATTATGCGATGTTGTGTGTTTGACTTGGAGGAGGACAAGATAAAAAGGGACTATCCTATCTCTATTTTTCCATACTTCAAGGTACTTTCATTGCAGTTTTCATCTGTTTCAGACTTCTTTTATTTTTTCATTTTCTACTTTATTTGTGACTAGAAAACCATCCAGTGGTGGCAGTTTTATTTTGGAAGTAGAGATGCAGAGTTTGTTTAAGTTTGTGGTGTGATCATGTTGTTAGTAAATTCGGTTTCCAGTAATGCAATGTGAATCGTTGTGTCACATGAATACATTTAAAGTCCTTCAATTTTCTGATTGTCTTTGACACCTTTCATAAATGCTTCATTACCATTGCAGATGAAAACATTCTCTGTTGGCAGTCAGGCTACATGGCATAATTTAACATGTAATTAAATTCTTCCAAACCGTTACAAACTTAGTATAAATCAAACAAACAGTCCTTTACAGTTGTATGTCATGGGTGAAGTTGTCATATTTATTTCTTGATTTCCTCAGCACAGATAGGATTTCTGTATCTGAAGTTGTGAATAGTGCGTGTAATCAGGCTGCACTGCACTGGGTATGCTCTAATGACAAACTTGGTCAGCTGTTATACTGAATTCTAGAATTTTGTATAGTACCACTTTGGGGAAAAAAAAAAAAAAAAAGGAGGTGCAAAAGTATTTTGGTAGAAATATTTGTTACCTGTGAAAGACTACAAAAATACCATTTAGATAATCCAGATTATTTGCTGAGATTACTCAGTCTGTTAATGTATTCTGGGGGGACCAGAGAAAAACAAACAGTACCCCAGACAGTGTAACTGCAAAAACCTTTTTACACGCTGAAAAATGTGGTGTCATGACATAAGGAAGACATTGGTATGTCATTATATTTTTCTTTCCTAAATGAGATGATAAGCACATTGGAAACTCAGTAGGAGCTAGGAGATTCTGCCTCTGAGAAGTGATCTGCAAGGAACCATTGCGTGATAATACGCCTTTGTGTGAGGCAGTGACCCTCTAAACCTTGGGAAAACAAAACAAAAGGCAATGCCTGAATCACATGGTGTGAATATGTTACTGTGCAGACATTTTAATGATTTCCAACTTCACTGTAAGGAAAAGCTATTACTACTTGTGTAAGAGCTATTGAACAGTTAACATTTTGCTAGCCTTAGCAGAATATGCTAGACTGCATGATTCTGGTTTACTTTAATATGCTAATTCTAAGATCCATGAGTCTGGTTGCTGCTACAAAGATAAGAGTTGTCCATGCATCAAGGTTAACAGCAAGACTAGAGTGAGATCTGACCACTGTGATTTAAGATAAAGGCAAATTTACAGAAAATGGGATGTGGCAGTTCATGCTTCTGTCCTAGAGCTTTTCCAGTGCCTCACAGCATTATCTTCAAAATCTGCTCATGTGTAACCTCTGTACTATGTGTTATGAATACTTAAAGCATTTTTGTACTTAGGTATTGGCTTAGAAATGCAATCCTGAAAAAAGATTGTGGAGAAAAAGCCCAAATCTCTGTATGGCAATGCATTTTTAATACTGTAGAATGGGATATTTGTAGAAAAAATGCAGCATCAGAGAAAATACCATATCTCAGTAAAAAGTGTGCCTCCTGAGCATGATGTTGAAATATTTTTTGACAATGTGATTGGAAAAGATTTCAGGGTTAGCCTTAGTGCTTGTAAAAGCATTCCAAATGTCTGTTGGTCATGATGATGAAATTGTCATGGGACAAATTCCTTTCGAACAACAAGGGTACAAGGGTGAGGGGACTCGAATTTCCAGTTGGGCTCTAGATGAGGTTGCACCAAGTACTGAAGCTTTTGGTCCAGTTATGCCAAATATTTTCATGCTCAGATAATACTTCAGTTTTGCTATATGTGATCATTGTCTTTTTTTTTTTTTTTTTTTTTTTTTTTTTTCCCCCGATGTGACTGGAATTATTTTGTGAAAGAATTCATGTTTCATGTCTTGTAGAAAATAACACGTGTATTCCTTGCACTTTTGGTATTTCTCATATTCATTTTGAAGACATCGAAGTCTTGGGTTTGAGTTTTTTGCTTTGGGGTTTTTAGAAAAATATTTCCAAGAAGACTTAGCTCTGTGACGTTCAGGATATTCTTTTTAAGCTTTTTAATTATGAGATATGTTGAACAGAAGAGTAGTGTAAGACAGTGTGAGTAAATCAGGTCTATAACTACTCCTGCTTCTTTGAAATATAGAACCACTTTTCTCCTTAAAAGTATCTTTCCAACTGTTAATATCTTTGTAATTACCTTTATCAGTATATTTACATAGAGCAGCTTGTCACTTCAGAGGAATGGAGACAATAAAGAGAAAAACCTACCAAACTTGTTGCTGTCTGTAAATGTACTTTGTCTTGAGCATCTCTCCACCAAGTTAACAATCTACAGGAATGAAAATAGTGCACTAACAAGGAGTACTGTAAAGGAGGTTATTATTTATATGGTTGTTCGTAAGGACTACTGCTGGAATTTCTTTTTTTGCTGGAAACTATCTTTTAATGTTGGGGGGTTTTGTGATATGTCTTCAGCATTGCAGGATCAGGGTTCATTTCAAAGGAGGGATAATAGAAATACAGTTTACCTTTTTTTTTCTTTCTTTAGCTCAGAGCAATAAATGTAGATCTCCAGACTGATGCTGCTCTGCAAGTGGATATCTCAGATGCACTAAGTGAGAGGGATAAAGTGAAATTCACAGTCCATACAAAGGTAAAAACCTGGGTTTGTACACAGAACAGTTTGTAATTATATACAAAAGAGAATTTGCTCAAACTGTTTGTTGAAACAAAGTGTAACACCCTCAAGAGGGAATGAGAAAGTAGAATTATCTCATGTTTATGAGATAGCTATGTAGCTGCAATGCATAAGAAAAAGATAACTAAGAGTTAAAAAACTGTTTAGAAGAAAGTTAGTTAATTTTTTTCATATTGATATGTTGTCATGCCATTCCCATGCCTATTAAGTAGTCTATTTGCAGGTAGAATCTTTAATATACGTGAATATACTTCAGTATAGTTTTTTAAATTCAATTAGGTCTTATTATAGTTTCAGATTCTAAAAGCATATTTTTTAATTGTATTACATTAATGGGTCATTTTTAATTACTGTTGTTTACGGCTTTTTATTTAAGATTTGAATGTTTATTGATTGCAGAGTGACAGAATAATTAAAGGTGAATAAAATATCTGGACATCATTAATCCTATCTCCTCCCTCACTCTCACCGTTAAATTAGAGTGCACAAGAGCATGTTGCTCAGGATTTGTCCATTTGGGTTTCGATTATAGAATCATAGAATCACTTAGGTTGGAAAAGACCTCTGAGATTGAATCCAACCATTACTTCAGCCCTGCTGAGTCCACCATTAAACCATGTCCCTAAGTGCCACATCTACATGTGTTTTAGATACCTCCAGGGATGGTTGCTCAACCACTTCCCTGAGCAGCCCCCTCTAAAACTTGATAACCCTTTTGGTGAAGAAATTTTTTTAATATCCAATCTAAACCTTCCCTGGTGCAACTTGAGGCCACTTCCTCCTGTCCTGTCACCTGTTACTTGAGAGAGGAGACCAACCCCAGCATGGCTTTGGCCTCACATCAGATACTTGTAGAGTGATCAGGTCAACCCCTGATTATTCTCCAGACTAAACATCACCAGCTCCCTCAGCCACTCCTCATCAGATTTGTGCTCCAGAGCCATCACCAGCTCTGTTGCCCTTCTCTGGACACACTCCAGCACCTCAGTGTCTTTCCTGTCATGAGGGGCCCAGAACTGGACACTGGACTCAAGGTGTGGCCTCACCAGTGTCTAGTACAGAGGAATAGTCCTTCCTTGGTCCTGGCCACACTGTTTCTGGTACAAGTCAGGATGCCATTGGCCTTCTTGGCCAGCTGGGCACATGCTGGATCATGTCCAGCCGCTGTTGACCAGTGGCTTTTCCACTGGGCAGCTTTCCAGCTGCTCTGCCCCCCATTGTAGCACTGTCTGGGCTTGTGACCCAAGTACAGACTCGCTCCTCACCTTATTGAACCTCCTGCAATTGCCTGAGCCCATGGATCCAGCTGGTCCAGTTCCCTCTGCAGATCTTCCTGCCCTCCGGCAGATCAACACCACCACCCAACTTGGTGTCATCTGCAAACTGACTGGGAGGCACTCGGTCCCCTCATCCAGATAATTGATAAATGACACTAAAGAGAACTCCAGAATTAAATTGAAAAAAGATATTAGACATGTCTATGAGAGCAGACACTCCACAACCTCTTACGGCAGCCCATGCCAATTGATTGGTGCACTAATTAAGATGAGAGGGTTATTACTGTGGTATGAATTTTTGGGGACATTTTTGTTGATCCCTCAAGATTTTTCTCATGTAGTAATGAAAAACCTTGTGGTTTTTTTGTTGAGCTTTTCTGCCTCACTACCTCCTTCCCTGCCATAATTCTACCTCCTTTTATCCTTCTAGAGTTCCTTACCAAATTTCAAGCAAAATGAATTTTCTGTTGTGCGGCAACACGAAGAGTTTATTTGGCTTCATGATTCTTTTGTTGAGAATGAGGACTATGCTGGCTATATTGTAAGTACTGGTATTCTTTTGGTTTATATGTGCCGTTTTTTTTCTGGGTTAGATCAAAACTGCTTGAGACTGCTTTTAAATGCAGTGGAAACAGCGGGTGTTCATTCCTTATAAAATCAGATCAGCTTCTCTTAATACTTAATTTTATGCAGTGACACAAAATTAATGGTTGAAACAAGCTTGGAAGAAAGCTATAGTAGCTGTCATACTTTCTTGCCCTTTACTCCTAAGAAATGAGTAGTTTAATTTGTCTCCAAGTGTATTTTTATGCTGCTGTGTTAAAAGTGTGGGAGAGAGCTGTATAACTGTATAACTTGGTGGTATTGTTTTTGCAAGCTAATGTTTAACTTAGTTACAAGTTTCATGTTGCCTTTGTTTTAGCTGGAATGGCAGAGTAAAGTAATTAGACTTTTTGAGTTCTCATTATAAAGATCAGAATCATTTTTTCATAAATAAGAGGAAAGGAAAAACCATTTTAAATGCCATGTAGAACTAGAGGGAACCTCAATATATAATAACTTAAAGTTTGAAGTTAATTTCAGGCCTTCCAGGAACAGAGGCCTCTAAACAGGCACCATATGATATTAAAAATGGTGCAGCTCTTCATACATTAATTGCAAAGAGGAATATTTGTCATCTTGGTGTGAAAGTTAGATATTCATTTTGTGTTTGGGGGGTGTTTGCTGATTCAGAGGGTGAACAGATATTTCTAATTGTTTAGTGGGTACATTATAGTGAGTATAATCTGTGATGGTCATACCATTCTTGAGCTAGTCTTTTCTTAGTCAGAAAATCTATTTGAAGTGACTAGACCTTCAGTGCAGTAATAACTAGTTTCAGGTGGTTGACTATCAAGATGCTAGATTTTTCTTTTTTTTTTTTTTTTTTTTTTTTCTCTTTTTTTTTTTTTTTTTTCTTTTTTTTTTTTTGGTAATGTGTTGATGTAATGAGCCAATATCAGTAAACTAAAATTTAAACATAGTTGGTTCTGTGTTCCTTCCCTGGCACTAATTCATGTTTAGTTTGACTGGTGTTTTATCTTTCAGTGTTGATATACTATATGTATTAAAAAAATTAACCTAGAGACTTGTTGACTGAGGGCTTTGTTATTTCAACACATACGTCTTTAAAGTCAACATGCTGCAAGAAAGAGCTAGTGCCTGCAAACAACAGGGAATGGTTTTCTTGGTTTAAAGTTTTGGAGAGTTAGAAATGGATGGTGTGAAAACAATTGTGGAATTTTTTTATTTTTTTTTTTTTCCCTTTAAACAAGAAATAATCCTTACCAAATAAGCTAAACCAAAACTAATTTAAAAATAATTATTTCAAGTTTTAAGGCATTGTCATGGGAAATGAATTATTATTTGGTTTCGGTGGTAATTAAACTGAAGCCATTAGTTAATACTTCAGTAATCTTCAAGGACTCTTGACCGAAATTGGTATAGTAATGCAGCACATATAACTCATGAATGAGAGACTTTATCCAGAAGTGCTGTAATGAATGATGAAAGAGAGAAATATGTATTAAAAAGCTGCAGGCAATCTACAGTTCCTGTACTGTGAATGGGTGTTGTTTGACTGAGAAAATGAGAACTAAAAAAAAATTGGATTCAATTCCAGATTCCACCAGCACCACCCAGGCCTGACTTTGATGCCTCCCGGGAAAAACTGCAGAAACTTGGAGAAGGGGAGGGATCAATGACTAAAGAAGAATTCACCAAGATGAAACAAGAACTGGAAGCGTATGTAGATTTTTACTACTTTATTAATTTTTTTATATTCCAAAACTTTTAATGCTGTTTGCTGTCCCATGTTTCCGATTTCACTGAAATGGTTCTCTGTGAAACACAGACTTGAGAATCCAGTTGCTGTATAACCAAGGTTAATCTTAGTGATCATGATCAGTGCCATTAGGAAAATTGTAGAAATAATTTAATGGGAAGATCTTCTGAAACAAGAAATAAATCAGCTTTTTCTTGAGCATTCTTTTGTAAGAAAGAAAGTACTTAGGTCCTGTTCTTCACAGAATATCTGCAAAGGAAGGAGATAACCTCTATCATTTTTAGTTCTGGTGTTCCACATTTTATAAATATAATTAGACTTTAAGGTTATACATGCAGGGATTAGGAGTAGGGAGTTGTGCATGTGGTTGGTACTGTAGGTGCCAACCTTCTGTTCCCCAAGAAATACCAAGATTACTAGAAAAATCCTTTTTTGACACTTTTTTTTTTAATTTTTTGCACAAGGAGAATGTATTTCCTGAAAATACTATTTTCCCGTACTATGAATTTAATTTATATTGAAATAACTACTCTGAAACTTCTGGTTCCATATGAGTTACACAGTGGAGTTTCTCCTTGCTTCGTCCATTTTCTTTATCATGCATTCACTTCTTTGATCTTTTTCCTGTCATTGGTTTCAGTTTTCAAGTGTATATTTACGCTGCTTCTAGACTGCTTCTATCAAGAGCTCTGAATTGGCAAGAAAAGTACATAGAACTCTTAGAACTGCTGCTTTCTCTCCGAACTTCAGCTGCTGTGAGCAAATGTCTTAAAAAGCTCTGTATTAGTGATATGTACAATATAATTTATAGCAGAGTAGATATACACTTCATATGCAGAAAACTGGAAATTAGCAGAACACTATAGATTTTAAAGAATCTGGTTTTCCAGCGGCCCTGATCATGATTCTCTTGTGGTCTGGTTAGGGGTTGGATAACACAGAAAACTTTGGGTTTCTTCTACTGCCACCTCCATCCTCTGCATCCTCCTTTTTTGTCTTCACTGAATGACTACTACTCTCACTGAGATCAAACATCTCCCAACACTGGCCCTGCTGGTTTGCTGGTATGTAAATCTTGACCTCCTTGCACATAGTGGAAGGAAAAGCATTGATTATAATTTCACTGTTTGACCTCAGAACGGGAAAAAGCCCTTTCCTCATTTTCAGATGAGTTGCATCTTACTCATTGAATTTGCAAAGCACAATGAATTCTAGCAAACTTGTATTGATAGGAGTGCCTTCCTCTTAATTAAATTGCAAGTGAGTAATTGCTTTGAAGTTGAGTTGGCTGAACTGGGCAACTATATGATTATCATGGTTAAATGTGTTATTTTTGTTGTACCTACCAAATGCAGCTCCTAATTTCACTTTTAGAACCACTGTGAAGCGAGACATCCTTGTAAGCTTTGACTCAAAAAGGCTAGGTGCTTTAACATGAAATAAAAGACTGTCTAAAGAGCTAACCGAACTACATGAACATTTAACTAAGTAAGGAGGGTGCAAATGGGCAAGGGGATGGAGATGGGGAGGAAGGAATTTTCACATCAATACACAGTGCCAAGGGACTGTAGTCTGTACCTCAGTTTCTTGATTTTTGGGGTGCTGGGGAGAGGACAATGAAATGAGGTTACGCTTTCAGCAAACCAGTGTCTGTTAACTAACCATAAAAATTAGAGTGTATTTGTTGACTCTTCATCAAAGGTCTGTCTGTAATGTGTTTGGGCTTCAAATTTCTCCCTAGTATTAATGTTGCGCTATTTATTTATGTCTATATCAAACACTGGAGTGATAAACTCCATTCTATTGGCTTATAATTTTGTACCCTTACTGAAGATCTCTTTAAGCTGCTCACTAGGTTTATCTCAAACTTTATTGCTTTGTATGAAATTCTTATGTCTGTCTTATTTCTTGTTTTTAGTGAATATTTGGCAATATTCAAGAAGACTGTTGCAATGCACGAAGTGTTTTTGTGTCGCGTGGCAGCACATCCTATTTTGAGAAAGGACTTAAATTTCCATGTATTCTTGGAATATAATCAGGATGTGAGTATTGAAAACTGAATTGCCGGTGAGAGAAATCAAGATGTACTTTTATGGTAGGATGGAAAATTGATTAAGAGGGAATTACCTCCTGGAGCAAATTACATCAACTCCTTCATGCCAGACATATTTGTATTGTAAAAGTTAGAAATTCATTTAGTCTGTAGGAGTTCATTTTCTGCCACCTGGGGAACCAAATGCACTATATGCTTTAACCTCAGCATCAAAAATATTACTGGAAATCCAGTATATTTTGGATTTAAAAGATGAGCTTTTGGTGGTGATTCCTCTTGACAGTACACTTTTCCACTCCTTGAAAAAAAAATTTTTTTTTTTTTTTTTTTGGTTTGTTTGTTTGTTTGTTTCCTGCAGGGAAGAATGATGCAACAAAATGGAACACTAACTTAGGGTTTGGAACTGTAGTGTAAATTCTCTTGCTAACAAAACTAGAGAGAATTTCTGATTAAATGTTCTGATAAGTAAAACCTTTTTGTAAATGATGTGAGTGAAAATGTGGTTAATTTTTTTCTGAGTATTGGACTAGTGTGGCTATCCACATGTAACATACTGAATTGAGATAATAGAGAGTACTTTTGGATTCATAACTCTTCAGTGTTGGAGTCAGTGGTTGCTCCTATTCTGCAAAGAGTTTCAGTTACTTTTTAAAATTGCAGGAATCAACACCGAGTGGAAGAAATAACTACAAAGACTGGCTCAACTGCATACATACTTAATTCAAAATACGTTACAAAGGTTCCTTGATGTGGAAATGCTTACAGATTCAGGCACTCAGTTTACCTAAACTGGGTGAAGTCAGATGGACAGGAGGAATGTGAGGAGGCTTAAACCAGCATTATCCTCTGGAAGTCAAAGATCTGCTATTCACTGAAGTGAAACATGGTTATATTAACCATTGTTACATCAACTCAGCTATACTGTGTATGATAAATACTGTGTTAGTGATAACTGAAATGTACACTCTGTACATTTGGTACTATCTGCAGGTGCTAGAATGCGGCTGATTTTTTTTTTCTTTCTTCCCCTAGAATGGTGTTTTAGGTAATAGACAATCTAGTAAATGAGGTAGTCGTCATTCTGGATGCACCGTGCCTTGTCCCCATTAGTGCAGAGTAAAGAGAGAACAGGAAAACTGTTTTAGGTTTAGCAAGTAGGGGTATGTAGTTCTGTTTAATTTTTTTAAAGCTTCTATTGCTCCAGAAAATGAATGAACTTGATAAATTCATTTGTTTTTCAGTTGAGTGTTCGTGGGAAAAATAAGAAAGAGAAACTTGAAGACTTCTTCAAAAATATGGTTAAATCAGCTGATGGTGTCATTGTTTCAGGAGTAAAGGTGATTACTGCTTAACGTACCAAGATTTAAAATGTATTAACGTTGTTACCTTTTTTAATGAAGAATTTTACATAGGTACAAAAATGGGATTTTTATAGTGATATCTAACTTAAAAATTAGTGGCAGACCATGGGTGAGAACTTGTGGCCTGGATGCAAAATAACTAAAAGCTTTCTTGTGGGCTTTCAGTACTCTATGGAATTAAACACCTTTTTCTCTACATAGATAATTGATAATCTGGTTGGGTGGGCATTGTGGGTTTTTGTGTGTTTGTTTTTGTTTTAGTTTTGTTCAGGCCTGCCATTTTATATAGTGGAAAGGAGATCTAGGTCTGACAACTGCTTCTGTTCACAAGTTACTAGTGGAGTGAATTTTCCGAGTTTTGTAGAATTTGTAAAAGTTATATGATTTTTCCCAGTAGATGTAAGAATGTAACTGAAGAAAAAAAGTAGTAACAAAAATTCAATTTTTTACTTTTCCAAAAGCGACACGATCACTTTTACAGCAAGCAGAAATTCTGCAGAGGATGATTTTTATTCTCTTTTCTTTCTAGTGGTACCCTTCCATTTGGTAGCAACTTTTACAAGAGTTAAAAGTTTCTAGGTTTAAAATCTTGGTTTATTGAAACTGCTGGGAAGTGGATATAACCAGGGATTAACTATGACTTGGAGAAAAATATAAAGTCCAAATAACTTCCAGTTTCATAAGAAACATTGTTCAAAGCCCATGTTGTAGGCTATTCCATGGTATTGAGCATCTGTGTTATTTTAGAGGGTCTTTAAAAATAAGTATAAACTATTTTTCTCAAATTATAATACAGACAATTTTAACATCTACCTGTGTTTACCAAATTGAAAGAAGTCTGTCATTACGATCAGTGTTCTGAGATAGGAGTTCAAATCCTCTTGTCTGAGACAACAGGGTCTTGTGCTACTGGGTGACTTTCATCTTCTTAATAAAACTTAATATCATGATATAAGTGAAGAAGAAATCAGTTCATATAAAGTTCCTGTCAGCAACAGTGAAATGTGTAAATTTACTCTGCAATTGCTCTGTAGAGAGTGGGTGAAATCCTGTTCTTTTTAATTGTTCCCCTTTTTTGGCAGGATGTGGATGACTTCTTTGAACATGAGAGAACATTCCTTGTAGAATATCACAACCGAGTGAAAGATGCCTCTGCCAAATCTGATAAAATGACAAGATCACATAAAAGTGAGTTTTTTTCCAGGGTGAAAATAGTACTGGTTAAAATGTACAGAAGTTGTTTGTGAGGAGAAGTAATTTTTAGTTTTCTTTTTGCATGTGAAAAGTGAATTCATTTCTCCAAGTGTAGCCTTCAGAGTCTTAAGTTCAATCTGGCTTTCTAAGTTGAGGCTTTGCTGCAGTAGACTAGATGGAGTAAGAACAGCCTGGTGCAACACTGAGGATATGTTGATTCTTCATGCTGTCTGCTTGAAAACAAATACACTTTGAGTATTTTTTTTTTTTTTGGGAGTCTGATGTAGTCATTTAGGTGTAGAGGTGTGTAATATGGCAATATTTGCAATTTTACTCCTAGTGCAGTTGCTCTTGATGGGATGTGGTTGATTCCACTGAGTGCAATCTCTTGGCAAACTGGGCATTGCATTACCTTGCTGACAAAGTTACCTTTGCTCATAGCAAACTCCTGTTGGGCCGTTAGTTCTAGACTAGGTTTCCTTTTTTTAGCCATTTAGAATGGAGACTGGAATGTGTGCATTCAGTAGCCTGGTTTGCACGACCCCTTTTCTTACAGGCACAAGATTTACCACTTGCCAATTGATTTGTCTTTGTGAGCTGAGTGCTAGCTAATGTGATTTCTGAAAGCTTTAAATTGTTTCTCAAGTGCAGTTCATTTATCTGAGAAAATGAAAAATCTTTGGGTTAGGACTATCGTGTTCAATTTAGGATTACTATGTTTTGAGACGCTCAGAAGAAACTGACCTTGTTGCCCTTGATTTTAAGTTTTTCTGCCTAGAAAAATCAAAATGGATCTTCCAGATTCTGTCTACTTCCTTGAAGTTTGGATCTGATTTACAGATACTGTCTTTGCTGTCTGCAGTAATAAAGTTCACAGAAAACCAGTTCATAGAAAAACAAACCTTTTATGAATCTCCATTGATAAGACGTCTAAAATGGATATTGGATGAGATGTTAAACCAAGAATTTCCTGAGCTTTTCAGATGCTTCTCTTGCCATTGTATGAACACTGAGTCTTTTGTAGTTTTAGTATTTATGCTGGGAGGTAGAAAGAGTCAGTTGTGGTTCAGTGAGCTAAGAGGCCCTGTGTCTGCATTCAGTTCACACCTGAAGTGCTTTCTGCTGTTTTTGGTTGCTTTCTTAAAATGACAACCAAACTTCATTCATGGTAATGAAGTGCCAAGATTTATTTACAGAGCGAGAAGGGCTTTTACATTGGTTGTAGAATTGGGAACATCCTTTGAGATGAGGTTGTAGAGGGTCTGATGGGAAAGGATTGATCAAACTCATGACAAAGCTTCATTGGTTTCCAGGCTCAAATCACATATGATGTTTATTGACAGCTTCTGCCGAACTGTGAATTGGGACAAATGGTGCTTTTTGAAATTCTGGCTAGAAGAGTAGAGCAATGACCTGGGAAACCTGAATTGGAAATGGGCAATCTGTAGTTTATGGATAACATGATCAAGAGAGAGCTGCAGGGCTTACAAAGACACTGACTTGCTATTTCCAGCAGAAAATCCATTTTGATGTTGAAATGGGAGGAATAGAAGGGGAGATTAGTTGCTTCCTAATACCATTCTTCAGTTGTAACCAACTGCATTGATGACATATGGAGTAATGAATTGCATGGAAATTGACCCACTGAATCTGTTAAGGTTGTATTATTAAGAAAAAGTAATTCTGTTAAAGACATGTAAACTTCAGAAATAAACAAATGCATTTTCCTGTTCATTGCTTGGATCTGTTAGTTTTCATCATCCATTGAGTTAATACTTAAAGCTTTTTAAAAAAGCTCTGTGTGCAAAGATTTATTTTTTATGTTGGTTATATAGCAATAGCCCACTAGTCAAATTATGCAGCCTTCTTACAAATATTGCTTCTAATTTCATTGTTGAAAGTAATTTAACACTATTGTTACTTAAACCAGTGGCTGCTTGTTGAAGAGGTAAGAGTTTCCTAAAAATAGGGATGTGCTAGAAAATGTGTTGTGTATATAGTGCTTCATTTTTGGTAGTTTGGGGTTTGTAGTCAATTTGCTGCTCTCAAGCAGACTTTCTGTTACTGTTAAACTGTGATTTTATTTTTTCCAAATAGTTTTAAAATAAAACTTAAATTCAGACTTTAGCCATTAAGTTTGTACATCTTCCACCAAAATAAAACCTACAAAAACTGTGCAATAAATTCACCTAGCCAGTTATGATAGCATAAAATACTTCTAGGGAAATTACAGATTGTGCAATTTGGTGAAATCACTTTTCTTAGTGTGTGAAGTTATCCTTCCTATTAAGTGATGTGATTGCAATTTTATTTCTACTTTTGTGTTAAAGCATGTCCTTTTAGAAAAATACCTGTTCTTGAAGAAAGGAATTTCAAAATTTCCAGAAAGAAGAGGAATGAGGTAGTAAAACAAGTGCTTGTTTGTTTTTCTAGATGTGGCGGATGACTATAATAGAATTGGTTCTTCATTATATGCATTAGGAACACAGGACTCCACAGATATATGCAAGTAAGATATAGTTTATAACCTATGGGGTAATTTTGCTGTGTAACAGTCGTAATGTTGACTTGCTGAGATTGGTAGCTCTTGTTAGGAGAAAACCAGAACTTACTACAACTGTGTCACATTATGACATTTTCTTCTCTAGCATTTCTTTATTTAGCAGGCTGCATTTAACACTTTTGTTTTAATATTCGTCTGTAAAAAAAATGCTAATTTCTAGAGTCTGTAGAAAATTGCACAGTTGAGATGGAAAAGTCCTCATCAAATAAGGAAAAACACAGAATTCTTTCACAGTTTTAAAAAAAATATTACAAATGCTTTGACATATGCAGCAAGCGCAGGTCTCAGTCTGTGGGTTTTTTTGAAGTGTAACAACATCTTGAAGAATAGTTCTGCTGTTCTGGCAAGCTTACTGCCCTTAGGAAAACAAAGGAATCTACAGAGATCCCCAGAACTTTAGAAGGGTGTCTACGTACAGATGTTTGTCCTTCAGTCTTTCAGTGATTTGCTTAAAGATGATGTCTGGTGTATCTGACAATAAAACTTAGTTAACTAGCTTAAAGATGTCAGTGCTTGTCAACCTACAGATGTAGTTAGAGTGATGTTGGTGTCAGTGTGACACCAGGAAGGACATGAATATGAAAGATAACTTTCTAATTTACCTGAATTGCAGTGATATACTTCCAAATGTTGTGATAGCTTATATACCAGATACTTTGATGATAATATCAGTATTTGTTGTAGTTTGTTAGAGTGTGTTAGAAATCACATCTGTCTTCTGTCAAAATAGTATAATTTGACTGTAATTCAGTCTGCTGTAAGACTGAAGCCTGTGTTGTCTCCTGCAATGGAGATGTTGCCGCACTGTTGCTCAGCATCCCTGAGTTCCAAGTTGGACATATGTCATGTTTACTGTGTGAAGAAAAGTACATGCAAATTTGTGTAAAGGACAGCTGATAATAGTGTAAGACCATTGACCATGTAGCTGGTGTTTGGGGTTTAATTCACAGAGGCATAAAAAATCCTTGAGGAGCTGAGCAATTATTCTTTACTTAAAAATATCCATCTGTTATGCTTTGCTTGTCCTCTGCCTTTCTTACGTTGCACAGTTCCCACGTTTGAAGTTTGAAACTAGTACGTTGTCTGAGTTTTGTGAATTATAATTGTAAGCAATGCCTTTGCAGTCTTTATTGCCAGATACAGACTATAGTGTCAGTTCTAAAAAGTAATTAGACTATTCAAAACAATATTGTAATATGAGCTGTTTTCTTTGCACAGGTTTTTTCTGAAGGTGTCAGAATTATTTGACAAAACAAGGGTATGTACTATGAAATGGACATTGTGTGTCAACAAGGCATTAATATGTGGATTAATATGGGTGCTTCTAGATGAAGTGTTTAAGCAATGTGTAGTATGGAATGCGAAAGCGTAAGATTTCAGTCATGTTTGTAAAATGAACCTTAGGACTCTTCAGTCTACTAAACATTTCTAGGCAGTCTGCTGTAATACCCTTGTAAAGCTGCTGTTCCTCTGAAATCCATAGAGATCTTCCATACTTGTTACTGAGAATCACAGAACTTGTTATGGATAAAAGAAATTAAGAAATGGAATCCTTAATCAAAAAAAATGGTGGTCATGCTGCTTTTTTTTCTGGAGCCAAAATCTGTTTCTGCAATTATTTGACTCAAAAGTAATGTTGCTTATGCTTGTAACTAGTTTTTCAACTATATTCTCTTTTGCCTTACTTGTTTGGCTTGGTAGACAGAAGATGTATGCCATGTATCAGGAAAGCTTCCAAATGAAAAATGTCTGCATTTCCTAAACTGACAATTGTATCTGTATAAACACATACTTTAAGAAAATTAACATAATCACTTGCTTTGACTCAAAATGTTGCATTTCAGATTTTTTTTTTCTAAATTAGGGTTTAAAAACTGTATTTGCAGACTATTTCTAATCTGTTTCAAATGCAAGCAAATTAGTTTATTGCTTTTTTAGACCATTTAGCGCATGCAGTTACACTATGAGTCTGTAAAGGTGCCTTAAAAATTTGTTTTCCTTTGATTTCAACAACAACATAAGGCTGCTTGTGCAACTCAGTTTGCTTCTCTACCTTTTTTGTAGCATATGATAAATATAATTGCTATTGGGGAAAAAAGCAGTTTTTAGTATAGAAAGCCAGTCAATTACTGCTCACAGAGTAGCTTATTCCTTACATTTTAATGCAAAATCCTAATACTGATTCTCATTTTGCATCTTTAAGTATCCTGTCATTAATGCCTGATCTTAGTTTTTGAAAAAGACAGTCTGTTGTGTACTATATATTTTACATTGAATTTGTATCATACAAATGAGTACCCAAAGTCTGGATGTTTTTAAGTTGAACCTTTTGCTTACTGTTTTTTTTTTTTTTGTTTGGTGGTGGTGGTGTTTTGTTTTTCCAGAAAATAGAGGCTCGTGTATCTGCTGATGAAGATCTTAAACTTTCTGATCTTCTGAAATACTACCTTAGGGAATCTCAAGCTGCTAAGGTGAATTTATGGGGTTTTGTTCAGTGCAACTGTGGTTTTTTTAACATTAAAAAAAAGAGAAAAAAAAAAAAAAAAAAGACCCGTGGGATCACCAACTCACAATATAGATAGACTAAAATGCTGCCACTTCTAGCCTGCAGTTTTTCCCTTAGCTATAAAACCTTGTCTCTGTTGAATATAAGGAGTAACAAAGCAGTTGCTGATGTGGGACTGACTGTGGGGAACTGTGTGAACCACTTGTCAAGGCCAAATCATGCAGTAGCTAGAAACAGTGGAAGGGCTGTTTGTGTGTCTGCAGTATGTTTGGTGCTTGAAAGTGCAAGCAATTCTGCTTTTTAAAAAAAAATAATAAAATTGGGTATTCCGTATAATCTACTAGCGCTGATACAAAAACATGTGGGCTGAATTTGATACTCAGTACTTACAGAAAAATTCATTCTTACTTTTGTTTGATATGAGATGATTAAATAACATCACAGAATGAGCAAGTGTTTGACAGAAAATGTCTGTAGTTAGAAGATTGCGAACTGTTGCACAAAAAAATGCTACTACTGTTTCCTGGGCTCAGTATGTATTTCAAATACATAATCTAAATGTAGTTTGTTTCTAATTTAAGAAGCTGTGAAATTTCCCATGGTTTACCTTCTTTGGCTTTTTGGAGTTTGATCTAAGCCATCTGTTCCTAACTCTGTCAGACAAGATGGAGACCAAACAGTATTATGTTGTGGATCTAATCTAGTATGCACATTCCTGTGACTTGCAGGATGAATTAAAGTGAATGCAAATAATTTAGCAAGAACTGAAATACAGCAAGAAGGACTAAAACTAATTCGATTTTTTAAATTACTTGGAATATAATAAAAATCCTTGGGTAGAGTCTTATAAACTCCATATACTTTTTTTTTTTTTTTTTTTTTTTTTTTTTTTTTTTTTTTTTTTTTTTTTTAAATAGGATCTCCTGTATAGAAGATCTAGGTCACTAGTGGATTATGAAAATGCTAATAAGGCATTGGATAAAGCAAGAGCAAAAAATAAAGATGTGCTGCAAGCTGAAACTACTCAGCAAATATGCTGTCAAAAATTTGAGAAAATTTCTGAATCAGCAAAACAAGGTATTTGGGTGGTCCTTGATCATATGTTACTACTTGAAAATTAACATATTTTAGTATGTTATTATTGAGAATGAATGCAATTAATGCAAATACATTTTTATACTGTTTCCTAAGCAGGAATATGATCTTTTTATTATTATTTATTTATTTTTATAAAGTTAAAATTATATTTTTCTTTGACTTCTCATAGCTCTGATAGGTAGAGCAAAGTATAGGTGCAAATTACTTGTTAAGCTTTTTTTTCACATACATAAGCTAGGATACAAAATGATAACTGTTAGCAGTAATAGTAAACAAATATTTTAGTGTTGTTAAAATCCCCTGTTTGGTTTTATGCTTTCTTCTGTGAAGGCAGTCTGTCACAGATATGATATTACATTAGAGAAGGGAGAAATAATGAAATGAGATTTCACTGAATTAGAGAAAAGGAACCTTATTTACATGTTATTTTTCTTCTGGAAACTTACTGTCTTTTTTAGGTTAATACTTCAGTGAGTTAGTAGGTATCTGACTCATCAGTTGTGGCGGATCTGTTCAAGGTTTAAACACCATGCTCTTCTGTTTTTATCATTGAAGAGTTTTTTGAGCCTGTAAATCTGGTTAATGATTCCTATAAATGAGACAGTGGAGAACGAATGATCCTGTTAGCCACAAAGGTATATGCAAAAGGCATACTGTTGTTCATCCTAGTTTTAGCTTAGTATATTCCCTGAAGACTTTCAAGTATCAGCCTTGAAAGAACAGTGCAGATGGAAAAGAGAAATAAAAGCATCCACTTGGCCATCTTTTTTCAAAAGAGCTTTGTGTCCACAAAAGGTTACCTAGAGGTGAGGAACTGCAGTGATGGTTTGCTTTCTTCCAACTAAGTCGCAGTACTTTTGAGCCCAGAATGTGCTGAGATTAAACGTGAGGTTTTTCTTTTTTCCTTCTCTCACCCTTTACCTCTTCCATCCTGAAGGAATGTCTGTTAATAGCTGAGGTCAGTTGCAGAGATACAGTTAATGAATCCATTTTTATTTTCTATAGAACTGATAGACTTTAAGACAAGAAGAGTCGCAGCATTCAGAAAAAATCTGGTGGAACTAGCAGAACTGGAATTAAAGCATGCTAAGGTAACTGTGATCCTTTTTGGCCTATATTTCAAGTAATTTTGAATATTGTATGCTTGATTAACCAAAATGATGGTACACATTTCACATTCAGGAAGATGAATTGTAAGTTAAGTGTTGTCCAGAAAGATGAACTTTCTTTAATAAAAGAGAAAATGAAGTGCAGGTGAATTGCCTCTGAGAGATTGGTGTGCTTGAGGTGCCTTTGGAAAACTCATATCCTGGAAGAAAATTTTGCCTTCATTTTTATGTTTATTTGGTTGTTTGATATTTACAGCTGCAGAATTTGAAAACTTAACTATTTTTTGAACTTCATCTCACCATTTCACTGTGAGATAGGAAGTGGTTTCTCCTGTTAGCCAGATTTTGGGACTTGTTGGATAGGATATTAAGCATGAGATCACACTCGCCTGTTTGGTATGATAAGTACGCTTTTTGAACCTTTTTGCCTTTAAACTTTACACCATTAACAAAAGAAGCATGTTTCAGATAGCTTTTTCAGGAAAATAAATTTTTGTGGGAAACTAAGAGGCCTATATTGTCCTTAAATTTCACTTATGTATTTGATTTAATGGACAACTACAATGGTCTCTTATTTGAACAGTCTTATACCTGGAGGCAGCTTTCTTATAAAAATCAGTTCTTCAGCATTTCTCTTCAAAACTTAAACTGCATTGGTTAGGAAGCTGTGAATTAAGTCAGAATATATCTGTTGAAAGGACTTATTAAGAGGTGTATTGCTGGTTTTATACTCTTTTCAGTAGCGTTGGTGGTGTTATTCTTCATTCTGCTAAACCCATTGCTTATAAAACCAATGCACTGTAATGCAATGGTTGTTTGGGGGACTTTGTTTTAAAATACCTTTGTAGGTGTAAGTTCAGCTTAATGAGATATTTATGTATTGCTGGTAAAGCATTCAGTAATGTATGGAACACATGACTCCTTTTTCAGATGAACAGTCCTTACTTTAAATAGTCCTAACAGTCTTATTTGCAACAGTTTTTATTGATTTGCCATGTTGTGTTTTAGTAAGGGAATGCTTTGGTCCTGCTTCAGTCATTGACTCTTCATCATCTCTTGTAACTGACTCTTGCTGAAGTCTCCACATGCCTTGAAGTGGAATACTTAGACAATGTCTCTGTCTTCTGAAGTATCCTTAAAGAGTCACTTCTTTTAACTGTCCATGTCACAATGTTGGAGTAATACTCTCTTGAAGTTTGACAGCTAGTAACTGCGGAATGCAAGGGAAAGATGCTTAATTTCTATAGCTTGGTATGTGCTTCCTGTGTATACCTGGAAGCGCTTGAAGATTTTCAGCTTTCGTTTGTTGCCACAGCTTGTGTTTAACATGCATTTCTTTGAATAGTCTGTTTGTGACTTACCTTGTCTTAGTAAATTTACTAACAAGGAGTCCATGAAGCTGTAATAGAAGCTTTGAATTGTAGTTCTTGTACTTTTTAAGTTGAATTTTTTTTGCTGACTCTTTTCACCTACTTCATCATGGAGCATGTTCACTAGACAGTTTTGAATCTTTAAAGCTTTGCAATAATTAAAGGTCATTTTGACTAAGAAGGATAAATCTTGAAACATTAACAAATACTGTAACCTGTTGAATGAAAGGATGTTTCATTTCTCACTAGGTTTGAAAGCTCTCTTTTTTTCAATGCCACTGTTTAATTTCATTTAAAAGCTAAGCTACTACAGATGGATCAGTTGGTTGCTGTGTTTTTCTTTCTGTGAATTCTGGGTTTGATTACTACAGAATTTACAAGTACAGTATATTGTATTTTTCAACATTTTGTAATGGGGATTGTTCTTATTAATGCAATAACTAAGGTATTCGAAGAAAGTCTTATAGATAGGTTTTTATTAGTCTGTATGGAGTATTGAAGGATGAAATGGTTTGGTGGACGCTTTCTAGGTTAGTTCCATAAAAGGAAGAAAGAATATATTAAAAGACTTTTTTTTTTTTTTTTTTTTAAATGTAATATTGTGCCCTGATGTGGGAAGACCAATGCTAAAGGAATATGACTGAAATGCAAGTCATGAACAGTGTTCCCGTTAAAAGGAGTAGGTAGCCCTGTTTTTGATTGGGCTAAGCGGGTCTTGTAGACACCTAATTCCTCTTGAAGTACAGCCAGAAGAGGACTAGTAGAAGCATAAGTGAAAGCTGTGTTTTTCATGTAGGTAGTCAATTAATTCCATCAGATCAAAAGCCCCCTGCTTCTAGGTTCTTGGCAAAATACTTTGCCTGATGCTGGCGATCTCTGTCTCTGCTTTTTCACCTACTGGAGGCAGGCATGTGAAGTCTTAGTAGCAACAAAATGGCAATTGCTCGGTGAATGGACTGTGGAGCACAGCACTGACAAACTTTGCAACATGACCTGTTACCCAAGTCTTAAGTGTTTCCTTCCAGTGAAAATGCTAAGTTGGGAAGAGGTCTGGGAACAGGGGGTACCCACTGCCGCAGCCTTTTGCTAGAAGTCTTCTATTATGGGTTGTTTTTTTCATTAGTGAGTGCCTCCAGACTAAATGCCATGCAGATACAGCTGTTTCTGAATCAGTCTAGCCATGTGTCTTCTGGACTTGGAGTTACCTCACACAAAAAACATGGAGGTGAAATATGATGTAGCAGTGGGTGTTGAACTCACGTGAGAGGCTCTTTTGGAGGAATTCAGACACAGTGAAGGCTGCTGCTTGACTTGCTGTTTACTTGCTCTCTGTGGAAATAAAACCACAAATCCCAAAATACAGAGGTTGCTGCACAGAAGAAGTCAGAGTGACCAAGGAATTGAGAGAAGGTTCTGAGGCACAGCTTGCATTTTGTGAGCTATACCTGCCTGTAGCTCTAGAAGACTTGAGGGCCATAGGGAATAAAGTCAGTAAATCAGGGACACTGTATGTACAAATTCTAAGTAAACCCTCTCTGCCCAATTATGTTCATACTGCTTCCCTCTAACATACTTCTTGGAAGTATTGTAAATATCCTCTTATCCTTTTGAATTACAACTCCAGACTTTTGAAAAAGCTAAAAATCAGTTGATTTTGTGGGTTGAGTTTGCTTTACATTGATGAAAGGGCAGGCTGCTGCCAGGAAAGATGATGATGCATGACTTCCTTTCCCTTATGTTGGCACAATTATGTGTGCAGCTGCATAGTAAGAAGGCACTGAAAATTGCTCTGGGTTTTCCTAAGCTTATTTTGTTTTGTTTTCACAACATCCCTTGTATCAAAACACACAGTTTTGGCTGCAAGGTCTGGCAATAGAAGAGAGCTGCTGCTAAGATTTATTTAGAATAGCTGCCAAACTGAAGCTTTAGATTATCATTGGTGTGTTACCTACTGTAAACATATTGTTTCTGTGGCCATTCTGGCTGATTATCCCCTAGGTAGTGCTTAGCTTGTTTTGCTAGCTCTGTGTTTCTTCATGACTTAATGCAGCTGTAGCTAATGTAAGACCTGAATAAGTGTTTGGCCATTTTGGTGCAAAAGCTGCATTTGGTATACTGTTCAGTATTTTAAGTGGTTGGATATTCCTGGGTTGGACTTCATGTTCTGGAAGAGAGGTTTGAGAGCTGGTGAAACTGCTAAGGTTATAATCATATACTTAGAACATTCATAGCCTTGGCTGTACATTTAGAGTCTTTTGACATGTGAATTGTGACTGAGTAAGACAGCCACTTCCTTTACGTAAGTAAACAGAAATGTATATTTTCCACAAATATTAATATATACACTCTTGCCTCTCTGGGTTTTTTTTGGAAAAAGAATTTCTTGTGTTACTAGTAACAGATGTCTGTTTGGAACTGTCAGAAGAAGGAAGTAAGCAAAATGCAGTGCTAAGGGATTTGCTGAAATGTTTTGTCAGTAATTCTTCCTTTCCTGAAAAGGATATTTCTGTCACTGTGATTCTGGCAATAATTTTCATATCTACAGCTTAGGAGTGTGAAGTGGCAAGAAACACTTTTCTGAATCTGAATGTTTTGGACTTTCTCAAGCTGTGATGATGTAGTTCAAGTATGTCAGATACTGCAGCCACAAGGAGTAATGATTCACAGCTTCTATTGTCCTTGATTTTTATAATTTAAATAAGGTTCTTGTGAACTTTGTAAATTTGATCTAATGAAAATGAATTATGTGCCTATTTGGAAAATTTTACTAGACTGGCTGGCTTAGTCTGGAAATGACTGAGGTGTAAAGGATATTGTGATGGTTTAACCTCAGCTGGCAACTCAGAAAAGTGAGGAAACTCCTGGGTTGAGTTAAAGACAGTTTAACAGGGAAAGCAAAAGCCATGCACACAAGCAAAGCTAAACAAGGACTCTACTCACTGCTTCCCATGGGCAGACAGGTGTTCAGCTATTTCCAGGAGTGCAGGGCCCATTATGTGTGACAGTGATTTGAAGACAACAGTCTGAATGCTCCCCTCTTCCTTCTTATTTCCCCTATCTTATATACTGAGCATGATGTCATATGGTCTGGAATGTCCCTTTGGTCACTTGGGGTCAGCTGTCCTAGCTGTGTCCCCTCCCAGCTCCCATGCACCTCCAGCCACTTTTCCAGCGTGCCAGTACAAGAAGCAAAAAAGGCAGAGTAAGAACTGCTTGGCAATAATGATGTCATCTCTATGTTATCAACACCATGTTCAGCACAAATCCAAAAAACACCTCCGTATTAGCCACTGAGAAGAAAACTAACTCTACCCCAGCCAAAACCAGAACAGATGTCTCTGTAACTTTTTTTTTTTTTTAAGAGTGCTACATAATGGTTTGTAAATTACAAATACACTTCATTGTTTTGTAATAAGATGGCCAAGAGATTATTGTCATACTTTAGTTACAGGTAATGTGTGCAGTCCATAAGTGTACTTCAGACTGAATTCCATTTGAAGACTGAAGACTTCAGACTGAAGTATTCCTTTCAATTCATTAGTTCATTACAGTCAATTATCAGCTTTTCAATAACAGAGATCTTAAATTTATGAATCCTGTACACCATGAAGATGGGCCACCCAGTCCCCCTGTATCTTGCTTATCTAGAGCCTGTTCATATCACCAAATAACAAACTTTCAAAAAAATAGCTTGTGACTCTCCTCTGCCAGTACAGACATAAAGAGACAAAAAAGCTGTTGAAGCTGTAACTGAAATTGCTGCCTTCTTGATAAGACTGAGAAGATTTCGTAGGCATAACTGGGAATCTGCTTTCAAGCCTTTAAATCAGTTAATTACTTAATCTGGATTATAAGAACCTGAAGGGAGCATCACATTATGATTTACCTTTTGGGGCTGAGGAATTGAATGTCTTGCTTATTGATCACAAGTCGCTTGTAATGCTTTTAACTGAAAAAGTAATTACAAATTCTTAAGGACTTCTGTGGGCTGTTTATAAAAGGCATGCAAATCACAGATACATGCTTTTGTGTGTCTGAAGTTTTCTTTATATGTTTCTTTTTTGATTCAAAAAATGTTTTTAGAAGTCAGCAGTTTCTTCCATGTTCATAACTGGGCATTCAGACTGCTTTGTTCCTGCGTTTTATCTGAATCTTAGTGCAATTACTCTTAACACTCTCAACAGCCCAACATTTTTTTCTTACGTAGTGATTTCAGATTTGGGAACAAATGTAGTACAGGTATTTCATAGTGAATAGCTGGTAGTTTAAAGTGATATGAGCATAAATGAATGCACATATGAATACTGTGTTGTTTTGGTAGGTTTTTTTTCTTGCAAAGTGAATTCTGGCTTGTCAGTCACATTTGCTTAGTTCACAAAGGTATCAGTTCTCTCAATTCATTCAGGTACCTGAAAATCAGTCTGTATATTTTGATGGTAGAGTCAGAATGCTTTAAATAAGATTAAAAACTGTATTTGGAAAGAAGGCCAGAGCTTGGCTTAGAGTTCAGTTAATGTTCTGATAATCACTTCTGTAGCTCCAGCTGCAATGGCTAAACTCAATTTGATGGCTAAATCACCTGGCTAAGCATGTAAATCAGTCAGCAGTCTTTCTTACGCTGTCTTTGTCCTCCTTGAACGAAGCTGTCAGCTCAAATGGCTGCTGTAAGCAGGGAGATCCTGAGTGCTATGAATTGTTTAATATTTGTTGATGAATGCACTATTCAGTGTAACACATGAATACTTATACTTTGGGAATCTCATTCCAGAGGCAGAGCAATGGTCCTGCTATATAAAATATTTTAAACTTTGCAACTGTGAATTTCATTGCTGAGAGAGTGCTCTGCAGTGAATACGTTTTGTGGCCAGACTAGACCTCTAGGAAGAAATATGAAAGAGTATTAGCTGCTTATTTTTGAACCACAAATTTATTTCCATGACCCTATATTCCTACCTTTAAAAAAACTTTTAATACAAATATATATTTTTCCATAAGTTTAAAACCTGTCTATTCTTCTTTAATGGTGTCATTGATGTTTAAAGAACATTGTTCTGTCACAAGCATAAAAGAAAGAAGACAAATGTGGTGATATTTTTCTTTATTTTTACAGGGTAACTTACAGCTTCTGCAGAGCTGCCTGGCAGTGTTAAATGGTGACACATAAGCTACGTTCCGTCCTCCCACTAACAAGGGCTGCCCTCCTCTGGATTTTGTTTTCATGACTTTAAATAGGCATTTACAGTTCCCTGGAGAAAACTTTTGACAAAGTGCACATAAGCAAGCTTCTTCTTTCGAAAGAATTAAACACCTGAAAGTAGCTCCAGATTATATGAGCCGCATACTTGTTATACATACATATTCATGTTTATTTAATCATTATACGCTTTCATTGTTCAGAAACCAAATGCTCGGGTTTTGTGAAAATAGCCAATATAATAATGTTCATGTTATGAATACTATGATACGGCTGCAATCTTATTTACCTTTGTAAGTAATTTCTGAAGATTACCATTTGAAGCACATTGTTCAAATGGCCTAAGTATTACCATTAGATATTTGAATATTGTTACTATAATGGCATTGTATACACTGTCTTAGTTTGTTGTTTTTTTTTTTTTTCCATGTACTTATATCAAAAAACTTATCTTTTTTTCAATTGTGAACATTTCTTAGAAATTTTGGAGAACTTTGTGTAACCTTTATAACTATGATTTAAAAAGAAAAGCAGATGCATTAGTATGTTTGCCTTAACTTGTAGACTAATCCAATTATTGTAAAATAAACCATGAAATCAGTGATTTTTCTAAAATGATGCAGACACTATCATCTATAAGCTTAGTATTTTCTAGTAAATTAGATTCATTTTTTTTCCCCTATTCATTTCATCATGTAAAAAACATTGACTAAGTATTGGATTGGTTGGATACTACTTGCCCAGTACTTTTTCACTTGCATTCTCAGGTTTTATCTGTTTGTCTGTGACTTTCCTATCCAGCATACTTAAATTGTTTTGAGCTTGGTGGCTGACTGCAATTTCTTTGGCAAAAATACGTTTGAGAGAATTTCATGGGTTTCTTCCAAGAAAGGGGAAATAAAGTCGCAGAAGGGGGTTCAGAAGGTGCATAAAATATCAGTGAAAAGTAGTACTGCCCCACTGTGATACAAATAAAATGTTTTGCTTCAGGAAAAAAGTGAAGGTAACCCCTATAAAGGAATCTGTGAACAAAGAATCTCATTCTGCTAACTGGACATAAGACTTAGATCTATGAGTCCAGTATTTATTTTTAGTTGTATTGATAGTTCTCCCTTTCTTGAACTATGACCCTTTCCCAAGAGGTGCTGCTATGTTGTGTAATTTCACGATGTCATAAAATTAGGTTTGATGAAGAGATGAACTGCTCTTCACAGTGGGCTTGCTGCTTTATAAGCAATACATATGCTGTTTGTAGGCTTTCAGTGGAGCAGTGAAGTTTGGGTGATCGGTACGGTTGGAAATGGGGATCAGTGTACGTCAGTGTCTGTGATTACAAACGCCCTGTACTGCCGCACAGAGGTGTGTGTTTGTTTTGTTTTTCTCAGTGTGAATTGCACAGTGTAGTGTACTTACCCTCCTGCCTTGCACATCAAAACATTGCAAAAGCAGAGAAGTTTGCATTGTGCTTTGATTCATGTACTCGTCACCTCAGGCTTCGGTGACCAGAGCCCAGTGGGTCTTGGCAACTTACCTAGTACAGAGAGTATTCCCAGCAATGCCTACTACACTAATACTGTGCTGTTCATCTTCTAGATATAACAGGTATAATTCCTAAGGAACTCATCTATAAATAGACTACAAGGGGCAACGACGACAATGTATATATAGTTAACAATATTGTAAATATTTTAAGTAGGATGTGGGAACAGTTTTTAGATTAGCCCTCGCTGTTGAGTGTTACTAGCTCATTAAATTTTTTCCAAGCCTCTTGGTATTGGGTGTGTCTCTTAAAGCTCTAACTCTGGTTCGGTGATTCTGGAAAAAAAGTGCTTAAAACGTAACCCGACGACTTGCAACTCCAAGGAGAAAAGGGAGAAGACGCGCTTGCCCACTCCTGGCGGCCGGGGCCCCGCTCCGGGCCGGGCCTTGGCGGCGGGCGCGGCTCTCCCCGGCGGGGCGGGGACAGGAGCGCGGCCGGGCGGGGCGGGGCTCGGCCGCCGGAAGCCGCCGGGAGCCCGGAAGGGGCCGGCCCGGAGCGGGCCTGGCTGCGGCTGCGGGCGCGCGGCGGTGCCGCCATGAGCCGCCTGCGGGAGGAGGATGATCCGTACGTGGTGGAGGAGCCCAGCGACGAGGAGCGAGCGCTCAGCAGGTGCTTGGAGCTGCCGGCCGGGGGTGGGCTCGGGCCCCGGGCCCCGCTTGCCGTGTGCTGGCCCGGGCGCGCAGCGACGCCGGGGGTGCCAAGCCGTGAGAGCCGGGGCACTCGCCCGGCGCTGGGTGGGGAGCCCGGGCTGCCCGCGGAGTGCAGGAGGATCGGCTGCACATCAGCCGCGGCGATTTCCTTTAAACCGGCCTATTTATATTTCTGACCTCACAGCTCCCTGCGCGGAGCGAAAGCTGCAGGGGCATTGTGGCAGGCCGCACGCACTCGGCTGAAGCTCCTTTGCGTTTAAACCAGTGTTTTAATACCTCATAGCTAATAAAGTGGTTTAATATATACATTGCCCATAAACATGGGAGTAGGTGCTTTCCAGTGCACCCGCACAATTCAGATGTTCGTTCTCCAAATGACTATGTCCACATTTTAGCCTATTGGTAATAATTAGGTGTGTACCGCTTAAACGTTTGTAGCTCAGAGGATGAGGTGGATGTGCTCCTACATGGCACTCCTGACCAGAAGCGGAAGCTGATACGGGAGTGCCTGACTGGTGAGAGCGAGTCTTCCAGCGATGATGAATTCCAAAAGGAGATGGAAGCAGAACTGAACACCACCATGAAGACTATGGAAGGCAAATGGACATCACCCGAAATGGGTAAATCACGCTTAACACCTGCTTGCATATGCAATCATGAGTTATGTTTTAGTGGCCAAATCATTTTTAGGTTTTGGTTGTCTGTTTAAGAATATGTCGTAATATTTACATCACCATGTCCATACAGCACAGAATAGGAATTTTGGTGCAGAGTGGCTGTGACTTCTTGGCAGTTCATGTAGGTCTTTTTTGAAGTTCTCTGGCCCTGAAATTTTGGGGGACTTTTTTTAGTGAACTTAATCAAAGTTTGTGAAACAATGTGCCACAACTGTGTTTCTTTCACATCACTAAGGATGTCTTGTGTGTATTATGTAGGGCAGAGACAGGCATATTTGATGGTGTCCTCTGTGTCTAAAGGGAGTGTTGGGAGAAACTTTCCTTCAAATGATATCTGAGGTTCATCTTCTGAGGAGAGGGAGTAGCTGTGCTCTGAGAATGAAGTAACACAAGTGATGTGAATAATAAGGGGGTGGCAATAAACTGGGAGAGCTGTTACTTAACACACCCACGTGGAACAAAACAGTCTGGACAGAGTAACTTGAAAGTAAAGGTTTCTTCTGGGCTATATACTGGCTGTCCTTTTAGTGGGGTGTTATTACCACTTCTAATTTCACCTGTAGGTACTTCCTCAAGTACTGGGCTGACTGGATCTTCCAGCACTTCAAAATACTATGATGACATTTACTTTGATTCTGATTCAGAGGATGAAGATAAAAAAGGTAAATGACAGGGGCAAGAGGAGGGCGTCTTTGCAGTACCACTCACTCTCTCAGATCCTGTAAAATCCTCTTGGGATTGTCTAGAGGCTGTTTTTGAAGGCAGCATTTTTGAGGGGAATTACCAGCCTGTATCATCTCAGTGTAGCGGCTGCAATTTTATGATGCATCCCACTGTAATGCTTTGGGGTCATACACTTGGAGGAGAGATGAACCATGTATTCAAGTTTCAGTTTAGATTTATTGCAAGGATGGAAAATGAAAATTGGAAATTCTATATTTTTATAATTTGTGTCTAATGGATGTAACATGTTCTTGCACAAATTTTTCCAGATACACAGGATATCCGGAAAAACAGAAAACATCAGCAACGTCGGATTCTCTCCAACGATGAACTTCTGTATGACCCAGAAGAAGACAATAGAGACCAAGAGTGGGTTGATTCACAGAGGAGGGGGTAAGCAACCATAAATATTTGAATTGTAAGGTGCTTAACATCAACTGAAAATTTTAAATGAAAATGGCAAATGTAGAGAAAAGGCAAATGCTGTCAAATCCATGCAATGAAACTATTTTTATATATAAACTTAAAGCATAAGAAACTTAAAAGCCTGTAAAAGGTTTTAAGTGTATGTAATAGAAGTTGAGTCTTTAAAACTACACAAAACTTTAAAATTTTTAAAATCAAGATTTCCAAATTCTGTAACTCAGTTTTGTCTGTAGATCTCATCTAAACAACCATGTTGTGAATTAAAACGTTGCAAGATTATTTAACTGCTGATTAATGTTTGTTCCTGATAAATACTGTATTTCTAATTTTGGAAAACTTTGAATTTAGTAAGCCATAAAATGTTCAGAGGAAACAGGAACAATACAAGACTACTTTAATGGAGGTTTTTTGAAGGTTGAAGTAGAAAAATGGTTGGTGAAGCAGAAGTAAAATTTTCCACTTAAATCTGTTGAATAAGATAACGAATGTTGCCTGCAGAGATCGCACTTGAGATACCTGCTTTGTCAGAGGAGAGGCTTATTAGGCACAAATTCTCCTGCTGGATGTATTTGTCTCACCAAATGAAAAAATTCTGTAAATCAAAAGATACTGGTATGTGTTTTCCCCCTCACCTTCTCATTTACGCTGAGTTAATGGAAAAGGTGTCCAGAAAGAGCCCAGTATTAATTAGTGTATTTTAATGCAAGGAAAGATTTGACATTGAATTAATAAGACCAACAGTAAGGGCATGTAATTTCACATTTTGTCTCTGCTTCCTCCCCACTCGAATTGGTAGGTACCGTAACCAGAGAAGAGCACCACAGCAGCGGCAAGCAAAACCTGCAGCTGTTCCAAATAGTGATGCTGTTCTGAACTGCCCTGCTTGCATGACAACATTGTGCCTGGACTGCCAGAGGTAACAACAGTGAACAATAAGGGGTCTTCTTGTAATTTCATTTTTTTTTGGTCAGTAGTATTGTTAGTATATTCAGTTTGATCTGTGGATTTTTATCAACTCTGTCTTGCAAGGTGGCCCTAATAAAGAGAAGGCAGGTAAATGTCAGTCAGATTTAGGGTTGCATGCTGGTTTGTAAGGATGACAATCAGTTTAACCTGCATTGTGGAGATGTGGAATAGGGTAGAACATTAGCATAGTGGAGAAGGTAAATTTAAAAATAAAATAATAATCGTGGAGACTCAACAGGTATTTCAGGCTGATTTGGGATTTTAGAGATACCTGTCTATATATATTTTAGTTTGATGTTTAGAGGCATAAAACGATTCCAGGTTATTTTTGTCTAAAAATGCCTTGTTAAAGGAGGATTAGGCAAAGTAAAGATAGTATGTTCTTCATTGGTTTGAGTCTTAGCAGTTATGGTTTTGAGTGTAGTTCCATTTAAAAGTGCCAGGAAGGTATTTAGCTGAGAATCCACAGGGTGTTTTGTTGGATACTCTTCAGTATCCGACTGCATTGCAGGCCTAGTTAGTGCTGCTAACCCATGCTGTGTGTGGAAAGTACTCTAGGACTGGGAGTAAAGTAGAAAGAAATCTTCTGAAACGAGGAATAAAATACCTGTCATTTATTGAATATTTCTGGTGATTGAGGATGAAATTCCACAGCAGCCTAAAATCATCTAAGTACTGGGTCCTGTTTTCCTCTGGTTTTGCTTTGCTGGCTCTGGTACTCCTTGACCTTGGTTCTATAGTTAAGTATTTCAGTTTGCTATGCTGACAAAAAACTCTGTATTTTTATTGTCAGATTGGTCTTTCCTAGGTTTTATCCACTGAAATAGCTCAGCACAGTGTCATACAAGCAATAAGCCAGCAGAATTCGAGATTGGACTTCTGTAGCTGCTGTTGTGTTTGTTCAGGCTGCTGTAAAATTGCGGCCTGAGGGACATTGTGTTAAATTGAACTACAGTACCGAATTTTGCTACATACTCCAGATATACAGTTGTTAAGACTGATGACAGCTGAAATTTTGGTTTATGTTTTATTACAGACATGCTGCTTCTAGTGTGATATGTCAATGATATTATTTATAAATAAGGAATTTCAGACTTGCACAATATTTTGGGATGTCAGTGCCAGTAGTTGAGTCATTCACACTCACAGCTTCCTGATCTTTTGCCTGGTATGAGCTGCATGTAGCAGTGCATAATGCTGCAATACCAAAACCATTGTACTCCAGGGTGTTTCTTTCAGCAACAGACAGTACTTTTTAAAAATGCCTTAAAAAAACAACAGATGGCTGCAGTTCTATGTTTTTATTATTTTTGTAGCTGTGACTTCTGTTTATAAAATTCCTATTTATTTGGCTTTTAGCCCTTTGGCATGATACTTCCTATCTTTAATCCCACTTTCAGTGATGGTAACAGATTTCTTGGAAGCAGAGTTGTATGAATGGTATGACTTGCATTTTCTCCCCCTTTCCATAGACACGAATCTTACAAAACACAGTACAGAGCAATGTTTGTGATGAACTGCGTTGTTAACAAAGAGGAAGTGCTGAAATACAGAAAGAAGGTAAAGAGAAGTAAGAAAATGAAGTACAGCAAAGAAATTGGCTCTACACAATCAAATCAAGAAGAAGAGGAAATATATCACCCAGTATTATGTACTGAATGCTCAACTGAAGTAGCAGTAATGGATAAAGATGAAGTTTTTCACTTCTTCAATGTTCTGGCCAGCCACTCCTAATGTACAAATGCAGGAGAAAAAGTTTGTGCTGTTTTTAAGAGGGTGAGAAGTGTTAGAAATGCAGACACACTCACCTTTTTTAAAATGTGGTCTTATAAATGTACATTTTCATCTAAGAACTTTATAATGGTTGGACTTTTTGCAAGGTTTATAAAAGGCATACAGTTAACTGTGTGTAT
Source organism: Hirundo rustica (assembly GCF_015227805.2). NCBI lineage: Eukaryota > Metazoa > Chordata > Aves > Passeriformes > Hirundinidae > Hirundo > Hirundo rustica. Next base: position 25,859,285 of record NC_053455.1, read on the forward strand.
ATAGAGTAATATTCTTTCCCACCATCGGGCGGTTGTATCATTGGAGATTAAATATTTTGTAAATACCATGTAAGATCTGTATATTACAATCATTCCCTGTATATATACTATCCATTCATTATCTCAGTGTGCATTAGAACGGCTTCTTGGAATAAATACTTTATAGTAACTGATTTTCATGGCGGCATTGGTTATATTTATAGCAAGGGATAAACAATGTACAGTGTGCTTGATTTGCACACGTGGTCTGTGTTACGGTTTTACCCCAGCTGGCAACTAGGCCACACAACTGCTTGCTCACTCCCCCCACCCCCTCCCCCAGTGGGGAGGAAGATTTGGACCTGCAAACCCATGGCAAGAGGAGCCCACACTAGAGCAGGTGCTCTGATAGAACTTGTGACCCTGTGGCAGACCCACGTTGGAGCAGGCTGTGCCTGAAGGACTGCACTCCGGAAAAATGACCCGCATAGGAACAATTTGGGAAGAATTGTTGCCCGTGGGATGGACTCGTGTTAGAGAAGTCAGTGGAGTACTGTTTCCTGTGGGAGGTACCCTACACTGGAGCAGGGGAAGGACTTCTCCTGGAGTAGTGGCAGGAACAATGAGTGATGAACTGACCATTCCCTGTCTCCTTGCACTTCTGGTGTGGGAGGAAGTAGAGCCCAAGAAGGAGGGAGAGTTTGGGGAAAGAGTTTTTAAGATTTATTGTGCTTCTCATTGTCCTGCTCTGATTCTCTTAGTAATAAATTCAGTTAATATCACCAAGTTCAGTGTGTTTTGCCCACAATGGTATTTGGTGAGTGAGATCTCCCAATACTTAACTCATGGACCTTTTCCTGTGTTCCCCCTGTCCATTTGCAGAGGGGAGTGATAGAGCAGCTTTGGTGGGTGCCGGGTCTCCTGCCAGGGTCAATCTCCTCACAACACAGTTGCTCACCACCTGCTGACTAAGAGCCAGCTTGTCATTGAACAGTGACCATCTGCCTTCCAGGTAACTCCCCCAGTTTATATACTGGGCATGATATTCTAGGGTATGGAATATTCCTTTGTCCAATTCGGTCACTGGTACTGGCCACGCTCCCTCTCAGTTTTTTGTGGAGCTCCTCACTGGCAGAGCATGAGGCGCTGAAAAGTCCCTGACTTACCCTAAGTACCACTTAGTGTTTTGCCAGTGAGCAGGGTCAGAGACAGACACAAACAGACACCAACTTAAGGAACAGTGTAATTTACTATAATGCAAAACTGCAAAGAATCACAAAAGGATAGGCTAGGCAATGCTCATAATCCTTAGCAAAGAATTACAAAAGGATAAGATAAACAATGCACCTAATTGTCAGTTGCCTTTGATACTATACTCTCCTAATACGGCCTTACCAGGTTTTTAGATATGGAAAGGTAAATACATGTTTTGTCAATAAGTTAATACATATAACAGTACTTCATTAATGAGTGAATATATACATAACATTTGGTTGGAATGTTAATCTAGAGGTTAACTTTGGCTCAGGCCTCAGTCAGGGCTTGTTGTTTGGGCTTTATTACTTAGCAACAACCAAAACATCACAGTGTTCATGAGGACATTATTCTCAGACTAAATCCAAGCTACTGACAAGAATATGAACTCCATCCCAGCCCAAACCAGGACACTCTGATAAAGAAGTTGTCATGATATTTGGATTTTTGGTTCATTAAGATCTCAAAAAACTGAAACATTTCTTTATACAGAGTGGAAGATGAGCTTATATTGATTTAGCTGGCATGGACTGTTCTGCCACTGCCACTATACAAATATGTATATGAAGAAAGTACTGGACTTTATTGTCCTTTTTCCTTATGATGATACATTTTAAGAAGAAATTTTAGAGTCAGATAGACTTTATGCCATAGAGCTAGTTTGTGTGGGGTTTTTTTCTGGTTTTTTTTCCTGTTTCTTTAGTACCTTTACAACTTCTTTATGGAAGCACAAATAGCTTCTGCTAGTTGGTATTTATGTCTATAAAGCCACTGTATTAGTACTGGATCCTTCCCTGTCTTCATTCAGATGTGTGCCCAAGAGGCAAACTCTTGCTTTTTATTAGTAATTAACATCTCTTACAGCTCGGTATTTTTTATCTATACCTTGAACAAGGCTCTATCTGAAAAATTTAATAAAAAATTGTGTTTTGTCTCGTAATAGTACTAGGAATAACTAGTTATATGTGCTTTAAGGAATTGTCAGAGATATTTAAATTTAGGAGATAGAAACCTGAATAACACCTTTTGTGCCTTAGATTATAATCTTCTCTTTGGTAACCTTTTGTAATCCCTGGTGTGGTATTTTACTGATCTACACACACTCATTCTATGCCGTTACAAGAGATTAGGAAGAAATAAACATGCTGGTTCTTCTGATTACATAAGAAAAACACTGAATTACTATCTTCAAATCAGCAGAAACTTAACCTCTGCTTGATGAAGTAGAGAACTGTTGATGCAGGTGTTGAACACGTGGTTGGTCAGTATGATGTGCCTTCCTCTGCATATGCAACCTATGAACAAAATGGAGCTCTACTGGTTCTGAGGCTTGGGATATGCGTGAGACAAGATTTCAGTTTCATCTTTGCTACCTACATTCAGACTCATTAGAGAAGTATCTAACTTGCAACATCAGGTAGCTGTGGGATCATGTGAAGTGGGATAAATTCTTACTGTGTGCCATGAGCCAAGAGGCGGACACAGGAAATTCTGAATGCATGAAGAACTGTTTCTTGGTAGAAGTGTGGAGGACCACGTGTAATAGGCATAATGGTCTGTGCTCTAGAGCATGTTGGCCTCGATTTACCTCCCTTCACATTCCAGGTGAAACACAAAGGCTCTCTGTCGTGTCAAGTTAACGATGTTTGCATTGACCTGCTGGAAACATGAGCACGTGAGAAGGTAGTTCAAGAGCTCAAGTGTCAATGCAGGTGGTACCAGGAAAAACAATTATGTAATAACAGTCCCTAAGCGGAGGTAGAATGGAGCTGGTGAAGGATGAGAAATCATACAGAGGAATAATGTCCATTTCCATAAGGGACTAACTAGCAAAAAAATTTATGAGTATGCACCATACCAAAAAAGTGTAAGGGGCAACCTGCCTGGTGAGTTAGGGCAGATATAGGAGATTTTGAAGCTGGCATGCCTTTAGGCATTACCTTTCTTCTCATCCCAGGTCCTTTCTTGCTTCTGCGTTTTGCTTGCCTTATCACTTGAATTGTAGAGCATCTTGTTAGGAATCATAGGAACAGAGAAGACTGGACCCGTTTGTTCCATGTTTATACAGGTCCCGCAGCTCTGAACGGGAGTAATGCTTTAGTTGTGCTGATACCTCACTTGTCCTTGAACTTTGGACATGTTTATACAGAAAGGCACCTTTCATGATTACCACTGTTTACTCAAGCAGCAACACCAACACAGGACTCCTCCAGCAGCAATTGCAATAAGCAACAGTGGACTTGGATAGTGGCAACAGCTCCCATAGGCAGTTATGCTGGGCTGTTAACTGTGTGAATGGTCTCCTTTCTCCTTGCGTTCAAATAAATCTGTATGGATAAGGTGTGTCTAAATGTCTTCAGGACATTTCAAATCCCATTTGAAATTCAGGAATCAAATCCCACTTCAAATTCCTGCCACACTAAATAGTACAGTCTTAAGGGTTTTTTTTGTCAGCTGCTTTTGTTTTTCATAGTTATCTCCTGATTCTGTAGTTGTATTTTGCAGCTGCGTAACTCAAATGTGCATTCTCCTGTGGTTGTATTTCCTTATTTTTCACTGTATAAATAGCACTGGTGAAGGTAGGGGTGGGATGGCTACAAGGACGGAATCACATTGCTTAGTGACATAATTGCAAATTGATTTACTTAGCAGAGTAAGTATAGTGGGTCAATTCCAGTGCACATCTATGCTGTGCACAGTTGGAATGTACAGTCCGGACTAGTGGCCTGACACGCTCTGCTCATTTAAGGTGCCTGATGATTGTGCACATCCCCTCCCAGCAGGCTTTCAACAAGTACTTTCTACACAGCCAGCATAAACTGCCAAGGGCCTTCCTAATCACATAGTCCCCAACCAGTCAGTGGGAATTTGTCTTTGGCCAAACAGCAGTCGGGGCAGGGGCATCCTATACCTTCTGCTTCCTGGCTCCGAGTGCCTCAGGGTAGTGCAACGTTAGGAACAGTCACAGTAAACAGCTGATTCATCACCTCTTTGTTTTTCCTATTCATATGGATTAATCTCGCCAGAGCTGGCCTATCTTAAGGTCGCATTTATCTAAACCACGTTTTCAGGCGGGCTTTACCCTCTGACAACTCAACGAAGCTGAAGACTCGTGCTGATAATTCTTAACATGTCTCTCATAGGCCCTGCCAAGCACAGGCTTTGGCTCTTCCGTGATTCCCAGAACGTCAATTCAGATTAAACAGGATGGGAGAAGTTAGGCTGCAGCACCGTTTCCTCGGCGCGACTCGGGCCGGGAGGTCACCAGGTTCAGGGTCAGCCGTATAATTTAATCAGATCGGCCCGATGTCGGCGTTCAGCGGGGAGGGCCGGGGAAGCGGTGTGTGTCCCCGCCGCGCCCCGCCGTTCTCCCCCGCTCCGGCGGCACCGGCGGCGCCCCGCGCCATCCCCGCAGGCCGCGGCGCCTCCTTGCCGGTGGCCGCGGCCGCGCGGGCCCGGGGCGGGGCCGGGGGAGGGCGGTCCCGGCCGTGCCGCCCCCGTCTCCGCTCGGCCTGGGCCCGGCGTGGGGCCGCTGGCGGGCGGGGGAGCGCCATGGCGCTGGGCTCGGCGTGGAAGCAGATGTCGTGGCTGTACTACCAGTACCTGCTGGTCACCGCGCTCTACATGCTGGAGCCCTGGGAGCGCACCGTCTTCAGTATCCTTCTGCCGGCCGGGCCTGGCGGGGCGGGGGGTGTGTGCGGGGCCGGGGCTGCCCCCGTCCCTGTCGCGCTGTGTCCGGCGGCGGCTCCGGGGCTGCCCCGAGGCCGCCGGGCGGGTGCGGCGGCTCCGCCGGCCCTGCGCGGCGCTCGGGGAGCGCCCGGGCCGTGGTCGTGCTGCAGGCGCTGCCGCCGGCGGGGCTTGCTGGGCGTGGAGAAGAGTCGGGCCGGGAGGGGAGCGGGGCCGGCCCGGCCCGGGGCAGCCGGCCTGAAGCGCCGAGCGCGGCCAGAGCCCGCGGCGGCCAGAGGGGCGGCAGTCTCCGCTTGGGACCGAGGCTTGAACCCTCCTCACTGGTGGGGAACTCAGCTCCTCACCCTTCCAAACTAACATCCTGCCCGGGCAGGGAATGATTCTCACTGTGCTGTTTCGCATGCTGTGTCCGGGCGTCTGGCAGCCTAGTCCGTTTCTTCTCCGGTATAAGTTTATATCTTTGGATGTAAAGATGGTAGTTCTGTCTATTCCACTGAAATCCCGAGTAGTTCTGTTGTGGTAGTTCTGTCTTTTGCTCTGAAATCCCGAGCTTTCTGTTACGTGTCTTTACTGATTTCTTTTGTATTGTTGCCTAGAGGAAAGTAAATGTGCACGCTGCGAAACCTTGCGAGCCTAGGCTTTCATGCTGCTTTGTCACATGGCTTTTATTACATGGGTATTTAATCCTCGGGCTGGCAAGTTTGCTTGGCTGTTTCAGAGCCGAGGAACTTGATGGATGCTCATGTAAAGGCATCTCTATAAAGACTGATTATAGGCTTGCTTCTTTACATGGCCCTTTCATACAGGCAGTGCATTTTATTAAGTATTGCTATGGCATCACAAGTATTTTTCTCTGAAGTGTGACTATTTCAATCTTGACTTAAAATGATGTCTCAATATGAGTGACCCTGAGCCATCTCCAATTAATGCTGAGAGGTAGAGAGAAAAACTAATTAAAACATTAACATAAAGAAGGGTATGAACAGTAGCAAGAAGCTGCTTTTACTGAGATTTTGCTCAGTTTTGTAAAGAAACCCACATTTGTTATGTAAAAGTGGTTGCCCAAGTTACAGCGGTGTGATCATTTATTTTTCCTGTATCAAGTCAGTAGAAATGAAGATTACTGGAAAAGAGAAGTAGTAAGTTTTTATAGACTTACTGTGCACAATTGTTCAGGTAGGGGTTCTTATGCTGTATTCCTTGTTAACGTACCTTCTTCCTTTTATGCCATGCCTCTATCACTGAGGAAACGTAATTTTTGTTTTCCCTGCAATTATATTAGTCATTAGTCAAGTATTTTTTCCTTTTTACCTTGTTCAAAATATTTAAGTAAATGAAAGTGCGTGCATGTTTGCTTTCATAAAACGTCCATATTCTCGTGGCAAATGTAAAGAGCGGCACACGCGTCGCTTCTGATCTCAGATTAGCACAAATGTTTTTTGTCCTCAAGCTGGATGCTTTGGCTCTAGGTGGATCATGTCTGCCAGGTGCTGTATGGGTGCAGTGCGGACACGGTGGCCTTGGGAACTAATGGCGTGTGGCTGTGCTCCAGTATCAGAAGTGAGCACTGATAGGGAAATGTGGATTTATGAGCTGACCTTCATTTTAGTGTCCCTTACTGTATAATCCTCTGGCACTATAAATATACCAGGCAGCTCTAATCAGTGCACCTCATACCTCTGCTATGCTGTGGGCGAGTCGGTCATAGAGCGCTTGTTACGTTTGTGCTGGGGAGACTTGATTTCAGGAAAGTGCAGAGCACGCACGGCTCCTCTGGTTTCACCTGTGGAAACTGAGTACTGCTGTCTGGCGTTATCGTGCTTGTTAATCTTCAGTGTGTTTTATAGTGTTTCGAGCTAAGTTTACCGAATCTCTGCAGGTAGTTGGATGAAATGAACATATTTTTATTCATTTTGTGTACTTTTGAATTTCTGAAATCTTAAGCTTTGTGAAACCATAATCTTTCAGTAATCTGATGCAAATCAGAATTTGTTTAGATAAAGCTTCAAAAGCCCTAGAGCTTGAAAAAAGTCCAGCTGTACATGTACTTTATAAGTTATTGTCTCAGTTCTCTATATAAGTTTTATAAAAGTTCCCTGTTAGGAGTTCAGCTAGTAAAGTGGCCATCTGCAGATTTTTTAGCTGATAGCTTCACATGAAATTTATTTTGCGGTGCAATCTCCTATAGTAAAGTACTAATGAGTGTGTTTAAGTACACACATTTAAGTGGGCTGATGCTCTGAGGCTTTGTGATTGAAATAGTTAGAAAACATCTAATGCAGTCTGCTTAAAAAGGTGGCCATCCACAAATAAGAACAGTGTTATTCAGTAAGTCTGCTCATATTACTGTAGTTTTGTTTTAGTTAAGATTTTTGGGGCGGTTGACTTTTTTCTGTTAGCTGAATGGGGCTGGCTTCTGCAAGCCTTGCTCAGCATCTGAGAAGATGAATGTGGAAATGTGTCTTTTCTCAGTGCCCATTTTCTGTTCTCCATCACACTTCCCGTGCTCTGGCCTGTCCTCTTTTGTCACTGACAAGGCCGTGGATAACTTGCAAGGCATCCTTTGCAGTTCAGCTGATTGTTCTACTGACATTCTGCTTTTCAGTGTTCAGTAGATTCTTCTGTAGCTTATAATTGCTGAATACCGTTGGTTGTGTCTGTTTCAGAAATGTAATGTTGTAAGATAGTAACCATTAAAGTTTTAATCCTGCAGTTTGTGATGTCTTGTGTGGTTTCTATTTCCAATGCTTTTTTCCTCAACTGTGATTCAGATTCCATGCTAGTTTCCATTGTTGGAATGGCACTGTACACAGGCTATGTGTTCATGCCTCAGCACATCATGGCAATATTGCACTACTTTGAAATCGTGCAGTGACGAAGAACGTATTTTCAAGAAGTAACTGGGCTTTGAAATCTGGTCTACAGAGAAGAATGAACCTCTTAAGTTTTACCAGAATTTCTACTGATGTCCGAAAGACACAATTATGACTCCGAAGACTAGGAAATGAGATATGTAGAGCAGGGACATGAGATGGTCCCCTATGTTGTGTTCATTCCTTTTAATTTTACAAGATATGCCCTTGTATAGTAGTTTTGTCTACTTTAACATTGTGATTGTACTTTGATATCAGTATTTTCTTAACTTTGTGACAGTTTCAATATTGCACTGTGAAAGCTTTTCTTAATTGTAATTTTGAGTAAATCTTAATTGCCTTCTATTTTTAATCAGAAAGTCATCTTATTAAATGGGGCTTAAAGCTTTTGCTATTGTATGGTATGTATTTGCCTGGATATTTCTATTAATGCGTTTTGTAAGAAAATACATCTAGATTCATATTAGAGACATGGATATATTCGTCTAATGCTATTTACAAAAGTTAGTTTGTATGACCGAACTCAGGTGTACTGTTTGCTGTCCAGACTTTGTTCAACGGTATATTTGTGTGTTATCACCTAAATTTGGAATTAGCAATTGTTTCAAGTTTCTGTATTCTACCTGTTGCAGGAGGGAGGGGGAGATGAGGCATTGAAGCAGAGTGAAGACTGCGTTCGTTATGTTTGGAGTAGTGCTGTGGTTCTGGGCTCAATCTGGGTGGAGGGGGAGATGGACTTCTCTTTACTGGCATTGGCCCACATATAGCTTTGGGATAGCACTTTAAATCAACTCTGTTTTTCTAGCTACCAATTCACTTTTACAGGATGCTTTATTTTGTTCCAATGGCTATGGTTTCTGCTGATTTTCACTCAACAGTGTAACTATGTCTAGGTTTTCAAGGGGTTTTTTATTGCTGCTAGTGTTCCAAACATGTTTTCGCTACAAATGACCAAAACATAGGGATTTCAAGGGACTTGAGTTACAACTACAGCAATACGTAGCTGAATACTTGGCTGAAGTCCTGTCTTTTTTTTAATAGGGATTTTTTTCAGTTTTGTATTATGAAATGTAAGATGGTAACAACTTATCTTTCGTAAGTGGACAATTTTTTTGTTGTTGTTGTTTAAAAAATAAAACTTAAAAAGCAGAGCTTTGATGCAAACTTTCTTGGAGAAGTTAATGTGTTTCTGAGTGCTGCTTGCTTTTCTCAGAACTTTCCAAAAGCGATATTTGACCAAAGAACTGTGATTTTAATGGCCCAATAATAATCGGTACTGTTACGTCTTTTATGCAATGTCCGTTGGCATCAGAAATCATAGTTGTACAGTATCTATAGAGATATTGTCTTTCAGATTTATTTCATTTTCTCAAACCTGTACTCATGGGAAGAGTGTTTTTCCCTGTATTTAAATCTTCATATGTATTTGATTAAAACCCGCTTGTTGTTGTTTTGGGAACAAAAAACAGTGAGCCTTAAACTTCTTAGATGAACCTGAGCTTTACTGAAGTTGGTAGGCGTCTCCCTCTAATTCAGTGCTTTCACTTCTTAATAACTGGCCAAAAAAACGTGGGTAGGTTTCTGGGATTATGTTTTTTGTTATTTTTTTGTGGTGTTTTATTGTAGTTTTATTTAAATGTATCCAGAGTTGTATGTGAGCATTTTAAGTGCATAGATGGAGATAATGACAAGTTAATGTACTCTTTCTGCAGTAACATAGCATAAATCCAGTCTCTCTGTGGATTAAATGGATACTTGATTGTGATGTTCCTTTGCAAACTACTACCATGATTGATAACCTTTTTTTCAGCAGTAGATATTTTATTTGTATGAGGGTGAGAAAACCCCTTCTGTGTGGTGGCATTAGGAATGCTAAGCATGATTTTTGATTGTGAAATGTTTTATAAAAGGCCTTTGATATACTGACTTTTATTAGGTGTCTGCTTTTTGTTGAGAAGAAAAAGAGTCACCATTAATTTTCAATTATTTGTGGTGTGTTGGCTTGATTGATACCATACCTGAATTCAATTTGCTAATTTGAGTACAGTCTTTTTCAGTGTTTCTTTTAGTATAAATCAAGAATCTATTAGTCTTGGACAGTTCTTTTTAGATTCTGAATACTTTCTTAAATGGAGTAATTTCATTAATAAAATATGATGTGTTTACTGAAGTTTAAATTTCTAGAAGAAAGTTTTTGCAGTGTGTCCTTTTGTTTAGGTTGAGCTAGTGAAGAGATGGTTCAAGTGGTGATAATTACAAAGCAGAGCTTTCTTTTTTAAAGTAGGAGTATTGGTAGGATTTAATTAATCATTACATTTGAATAATAAATGAATCAGAAGGCTACCAAGTTGTTTTCTCACTGCAGTCTGCCTTATTGTCATATCAGTTGGGGGATCGTATCCTCTGTGATAGAACCATAAGCTTTTTCTGTGCAAGCTGGAGGTTAAAGGCAGTTCAAGTATCATTTGGAGGCAGTTGATCAATTATGCTTTTGTTCAAACATGTTGTTAACAATCGAGGCATTAATAATTTAGATAAAAATGGGGGGAAAAAAAGTGAGAAATGAGAAAAAAAATGACCTGAGAGACCTACAAGTGGCTGTATGTTAATCTTTTAATAGTAATAGCTTTTAGGGTTTAGATTGTATCATTAGAAACAAGCATTTAAAAATGCATTAGGTGTGTCATATAGCAGAACTGATAATTCCAGTTTGTGAGGCCGACTGAGCCACGGTGACTCGCTGTGATGGAGGCCCTGGGGCTCCCAGAGCCAGCTCTGCAGAGGCTCCTTGGCTGCCTCCAGGGGTGGGTACTCTAGAATTATTTATTAAAAACCTTTGCAGAAGGAGCTGCTCTAACCAAAACAGTCATTGCATTGCAGGACATCTGGCTGGAGACAGGGAACAGATCCAGGAACTGTGTAGTGTATGTATGGCTTGAATCAGTTATATCTTTTTATATACATTTATACATGCAAACTCTGTTTTTTAAATATGTGTGTGTATATATATATAAAATACTGTTTATTTCTTGATAAAAATTCTTACATAGCAGTTTGGAGACAGAAGCTGTGGGATTTCTTTTCTGGTTTCTTTCCCATGAAGGAAAACACCAGAGAATCCTAAAGTGAGACTTTCTTTACGAAATTTTACAAGAAATATATTTGTATATCCATCAGTATTAAAAAGAAATACTGAAAGGAGCATAGCGCTGTAATGGGAATCTCGGGTGGTTGGATGGGCATTGTGTTATTGCAGACTGGTGCAGCTGGTGTGTGAAGCGTTGCCTTGTTCCATGCAGGTGAAGAAATGAAGTATGCATTATAAATGCTGAAGAAGGGGTACTTGCTGTTGACTAACAACAAATAAAGGTTATATTGAGGTGAAAAGACACAACTTGAAGAGATTGAGTAACATGGGCTATGCACAAAGGTGTGGACAGAGCAGCCATCCTGTAAAATACAAGAGCTCTGGACTCTGGAATTGGCACCCCAATAAAGGTTTTCAGTGCCAGAAGTTCCTTACACCTGCTTATTTGCTCATGTTTTCTAGAACTGCTATTGTAGGAAGACAGTGTTTCCCCACCTGCTGACATGTTGTCCTGATACCAGTGTGGTGCTTTTGTCCATTTTTTTGTTTCCCCCCCCCCCCCCTTTTTTTTTTTCCCTGACAAAAGGAAACCAAAACCTTTATTGTTTCTCTGTTTGATCAGCTAGGTCAGCCTTAAACAGCAGTCATCACTGAACACAATGGCTGCTGTCTTTTCTGCCTTTTGTTTGTGTGGTGATGATTTAAGAAGAAAATGTGCCATCATAGTCCGGAGCTGGATCTGCCCTCTCCTCGTAATGGAGAGAGGTGAATATCTAGGTCTGGTCTGGATTCCAGTGTAAGATTTGGGCAGAAATCCCTCTGCTTTTTGTAACCTTCAGTGCATCACCACAAGATCCTTAATCCATCTTAACTAGCACTGCATGATGGAAAAATAAGAAGTTATGAAGGTATGAACTCTCCTTCTGAGAGTTTAGTTGGATAAGAGTTGAACAGGCCTTGATGTAAACATTAGTCAAACAGTGATCCAGTTTCTGAAGTAAAAGATCAATCACATTGTTGGAACTAATTGGTGATCAACACTTTGCTAATCACATCTGATATATCTGTTTTTTACTTATGCCTGTGTCTGCAGGTTGAATTGTCTCAGCATGTCTTGCATTTTGTGTTCTCTGTAATTTGAGATGGATCACATATCTCAGGCCCAGATTTTACAATGACAAGAAGATGCACTATATAGCCCCCAAAAGAACTTTGGGGAAAAAAAAATCATGGCAATGATTGATATTCTTTGTCTTTTCTGTGAAATTTGTTTGTGTCTGCTGAGGGAGAAAAGTCAAGTAACTATGATCACATTGGAATTTAAACCAAAAATCTTCTGGCCAACATCTTTATGTTCCTTTCCTGCCTCTGTAATGATTGGCTGGTGTCCTCTCTTCCTTCAAGATGTTCTTTCTGCACTTCAAGAGAAATACTTCAAAAGGAAAGAAACTAATGCCTCAGAACACCTTGCTCTGTGTTGCTATTTAATACACACTAGTAAGGTTACGAAATTCTGGAAGATGTCTTTGAATAATATTCTTGCTGGAATAATAGGATTATCCTATTAGCTCATCTGAGAGTGATCCAGAGGCATGCATGCACTCTGACATTGAATATCTAGTTACTATCTAGGTGCTAGACTACTGACAGCTTATTATTTTGCTCATGTTATGTTACCAGGTCAAAGTAAGCATTTTTGAGAGAAAGCCTCCTGTGCCACATCTCAGGATGTGAGAACTTTATATATTTAAGTAATACTTCCTGAATTTTAATCAGAATTAGCAAATAGTTCCCAAACTCAGGATAGAATTAGTGGGTGATTATATGAAGTGGGGTATGTTTTGTTGTTAGACTTGTGTTTTAAAAAAAAATCTTGAAAACCCTTTCTGTGTTGTAGAGTATTTCAGTAGGTTGGACCAAAAAAGTAGTGCTCAGCTCAGCATGACTGAGAATAAAATGTGCAGTCTGTTTGTCTTAGACCACAGAGAAGGACTGTTGAACTCTTGATTTTCTAATCAAATAGAAAGGTGGACTTCAGTGGAAAGGGATCAAGGGCTGTCTGTACCCAGAGAACAAGTGACAACTTCTGTGGATGTGAGGCTTTCTGGGTCAGGACACAGCTGCAGGGTCTGCTTGCACAGTGTGATGGTGCCTTATGCTGAGGTCAGAAGTACCCTGCAGAAGGACTTGGGCCACTTCTCACTATTTCCTTGGAAAGAGAGTTATATTAAGCTATTCTTGCATTGAAAAAAAAATTCAAGTGTTTGTGAGGAATCATGAAGAAGTTGAAGTTCTGGTCTCTGCTGTACGGTGTGAGGCAGACGTCTTGTAGGTATCTGCAGGATATCTTGGGTTTCCATACTGTCTCTGCTCACTGTCATGTGCACATGTGAGCACAAATGTTCTGTCTTGTGCCTTTTGAAAAATCTTAAGGCTTGTTCATAAGAGTGACAAGTGTAGTTCAAGTTCTTCCTCCTTTGTCTGGTGACAATTGCACCTGATCTGACGAGCAGGTGCAATTACATTGATTGGTGATCTCTAATTTGATAATGACTCATTCCTTTCAAAGCCAATGTCTATACATCCCATGATATACCAATGATATAGATATCTCTGCTTGCTGCAAGAAGCAGTCTTGCTGGAAAACTCTCTTTTGTCTGACTTTGCAGCAACATTGGAGCTCTCCATAAAACCAGTGATAAATCCTTTGCATTGTGCATTAGACTGGTTTCAGCCACTGTATCCTTTCTTAAATACTTTCAGGCCTACACAGGACAGTAGACAGGTTGAGGAGACAGGGATAAGAGAAACAGAAATCCATCCATGTCCATTTTATTTCACCTGCTGAGTTACCAGGTGTGTTTTGAGAGTTGGAGACTGGAGTTACCAAGGGTAAAGCACTGAATTACATTAACAAAGGAAAACAACACCTGGGAAAGTATCAGTTGTGATACTGTCCCGAGGGTCTGCTCAGATATCTGGCCTGTGAGGGTGAATTCTTTTATTTCTTTTTAAGGCTTACTTATATAAGCAAAGTGCTTGTTAGTGAACTAGTAAGAAGAAAAAAGTAGTGGAAGTAAGTAGGGACAGGCTATAAAGGAGATGTGCAAAAGCATTGCTTAGACAACCAGGTGGCCTTGTAAGATTAAATGACCTGTTGTGTCAGCAAGGGCAGTGGTGAATATTCTCATACGTTGACTTTAGGTTGGCTTCTGACACACTCTCCCACAGTGTCTGCATGTGGACCAGAGGAACTATGAGTAATGTGAATGGGCTGTTTGGTGGTTTGAACTGGATGGATCACTGTACTCAGATCAGTTACGCAATGTTAATTTGTAAAGCGGCTAAAAGTGGATTACCCTGTAAGGTGATATTGTGGCTGATGTTCAGTGTCTTCATAGCTGACCCTAATTATTAGTAAACGTTCCTCTATGGGGAAAAGAATTAATATGCTTCAAGACAGAGCCTGGGTTCAGATTTGGCTGACAGAAACCTCAAGCTGTTTGACACGGAGAAGTGTGAAGTTCTCAGCTTTGCTGAGAGAGATCTTTGGAATCAGTGGTGTGTCCTGAGCATGAGCCAGCAGTGAATTCACAACACAGATATGGCAGCCTGCATGCTAGCCTGTGGTAGGAGAATGTGACCACCAAATTGAGGAAAAGTTTTGTCCTCATCATGCTGCTGAAGCAGCTGCTGCAATACTGTGTCTGATTTTGGGCTCTTTGATTCCAGAAGGATGGTAGGAAACTATCGAGAAGAGACTATAAAGACAGAAGTCAGGAACAAGTTTTCTACAGCACTTGGGAAACCTTTCTCCTTGAAGGTTTTCAAGACTTCTCTGAACAAAGCCATGACTAACCTGATTAGAGCTAGTGTTGGCATTTGTCCTGCTTTCAGTGGGAGGCTGGACTAGGTGATCCCAGGAAGCAGTTTTGAAACAGCTTTTCGATTGTTCTTTAAAGACCAAGGAAGAAGTCAGGTGAAGGAGTGTGAGAAAAGTATTTACATGGATCATAACAGCAACTGAAGCAGTAGGCATTAGGAGAGTGATACAGAATCCAAAGTGTTAGAAACTCCTAGGATGACAGAGTGAAAGTATAGGGAATGTGCTGAGATGACAGTGGTGATGCGATTCCAATATGGTCTTTAGAGCAGCACTGCATTTCCTTCAATGCTCTTTTTAGTCAATAAAACATAAGTCTGAAACCAGCAGAACAAGCCACACTATTTTCTTGAGCTTAAAATGAGAAAAAAAAAAAAAAATCAAGAGTGGCATCTGCTGCAATATTTTGCAAGTATATTTCCTATAAAACTGAGCAGCTTGCAAGCTGAGCAGTTATTTACCTTCTCATGAGCTCAGTTTTCGGAACAGGTGTCTCATGGATTTGCCCTGTACTTTGTTATTTTTGCCTTGGAATACGTGTCCTGATTTGTCTTCTGGGCTTAAACATTGATTCATTCTTATTCACATTTGAGGACTTTTATATTTGAGACTTAACATGTCATAGTCTTGAATGGCTCTGCTGTTAAGAAATCAACATATTTCCTCGCATTTTCTGTAAAGTATTGTTTCTGGAAGAGAACAAGAAGAAGAATCTAATTCTTACTCATTCAGTTTGAGGCTGTTCCAGTGGAACTTGAAAATAGCTTATTTTTGGGAGCTTGTTCTTCTCATGAAAGGCCCAAAACTGTAAACCAGGGAAAACAAGCTTGTTTTTGCAGTAAGTATTTATGGAGTAATTTTTTCTTTCCTTTTGGTTATTATAGAATTGCTCTTAATGTTCTTTTGTGAAATGCCGAATGATATGTGGTTAACAATTGTTAAAAAGAAATGCTCTATTGTTTCCCAGACCTGAATTTTCCTTAGCAAGAAAAAAAGCACTTTGTAAAAAACTTTTTTATTGTAGGGGTCAGAACACTTTAAAAATGCCACCTAGATGCCTTCTGCCGGAGATTAGTCCTTTATTTTTTGGCATTTTGCAGTAGCTGAAAAGAGAGAGAGATTTTATTCTGGCTAAACCCAATTTTTAGCTTCTTTAGACTATAAGGTCTCTGAGATCTTGGCAAACATGAGGATTCCTGTAACATGAATTCCTCTTGTCTCTATGTCCAGTCTAATGGGTAGGGGATGTGGTTACCCTTTCTAGCTGAAGTTAATGTCAGCTTTAACTCAAGTAGCTAAAAATGCGGCAGTAGAGTAACTTACCTGGGGGAAACCCAGCTTCCAACCATTGCTTTCACATCCAAATAAATTTAGGAGAGTATCAGGGAGACTAGTATCCTTCTTAGCACATGTCCAGGCTAGGTATCCCTCGACCGCACTGTGTGTTTGGCCTCACATACATTAGCTTCCAGTTTTTCTTTACACTTTGATTGAAAATTTCACTCTGGGAATGAGACAGATTTTCCATTGACAACTCAATTGATATACCTCAGGCACCTTCACCTGATCCCTGGAATTCCCCTGACAACAACTCTAAATTCAGTGACTTGTTTTGAATGACAGCATTCAAGGAATTAGAGCTCACCTCTACAGTGTGGGGTGAAGCTTGTGAAAATAGTCCCTGCTCTTCATTTAATTAGCCTGCTTGTCATACCATCTTGATGTACTGGTATAACAAGCCAGGATGTCAAGTGGATTAAAAACATCAAACAAGTGCTATGCTTTTAAATGAGCTGTAAGTCTAAGGTTTCTAGTCAAAACAACCTTCTCCCAAAGCCTTCAGCAAATGACAACTCTGCAAGAATTACTCTTTAGCAAAGATGCTGTCAAGTGAGCCGTGGAGTTTACACTGGTGAAAAGGAAATGGCACCTGTCTGTCTGCAAGTGGCTGATTCCCCAGCTGCTCCCAGCTGTGTGCTTTTGCAGAGCTCTGTTCAACTAGAGGTTCGTTTTGGGGACTGCTGGCACAGCAACATGCAACATGGTTTAGAAGAGAAGGGAGTTCATTTTTATGATCAGCGGAGTCTTCTGTAGTTTTGGAAGCTCAGAAGTGGTCTGTTCTTGTCCCTATGTGTCTTTTCGGGATGCTCTTTGTATGTGTCATGTGCTTGTACAAATAAAGAAACGAACCAGGTAATCTCTGGTGGGATGGGGCTACTACCCTTCCAGTTATAACGATTTTCCTTGTTTCTAAGCGTAATCCTGCGTTTCTTTAAGCCTGTCCTGTCTACCATGTGCAAAGATGTGTGATTGTTCTTTTGCAACAAGTTTTTATATACTTCAAGGCAGGAGGGACAAAGCAGGGAATTAATAATCTTCCATAAATTGCCTCAAGTATTTCCTGAAACTGAATGTTACCTCATCCTAGGCCTTATCAGTGCCAACTGAAATAGACAGATTGTATCCTGAAACCCACATGAACTAATCCTGTTCATACAATGTTTCTCTTTTCAGGATGGCATTGTTTTTTCGTGCCTTTTGTTTGGTATCTGCTGCCTTTCTCTCTCCTAAGAGCTGTTACCTTGACAGCCATTTCTTGTCCAAAGTCATTAAATTGGGGTTTATTATGAAAATACAGTGCTTGACATAAGTTCCTGCTTGGTTTATGTCCTTTTTCCTTGTCCCAACTGCTTTCCACTTTGTTTATGTTGAATTCTGTTTGCCATCCAGTATACTTGCAGTTCTTCCTACTTTCTCATGTGAAGACTTAATAAGGTTGTTTATTTCATTGTTTGAATTATTAGTTAAAGCACTGAATTAAGTTGAAGTGGTGCAGTTATCCATGAAATATCCACCTCAATGCATTTTCTTTTTTTGAAAGGGAATCACAGGTAATTATTCATTAGGAATAGCGTCTGATGACTTTTGGAGGCATCCTATGGTGGTTTGATCTATCTTTGTTTCTTCAGTTTACAAGTTTGTCATACTGGGTAAAGTCAAAGGCCTTTACTGAAACTGAGCTTTGACACTGATTTCTTCTTCCCTGTCCACAAGGCCTCTTGGTCTATTGTGGAAGGAAATCAGATTGGTGTGGTATGATTTGTTCCCTACCATTCACCTGCTTTAGTACCTTTGGTGGGTTTACAGATGGTATGATTTATTCTAGTAGTTTTCTGATAATTGAACATGACAGGTTTTTAATTTCCAGCTGCTCTTTTTTTTCCCCCTCTTGTTAGAGATGTGCTGTAGATCTTCTGCCTTCTAGAAACTGCCTATGGGTTCTTCAGGATGACTACTGACTTCCTCTGGGGTTTTTTTGGTGTTTGTTTTTTTGGTGCGTGGTTTTCTGTTTGTTTGTTTGTGTGTATGGGGTTTATTATTATTATCCTAGAACAGAAAACATTATGCTTTACCAATATGAACAAGGATGGCCAAGTTATCATAACCTATTGTTCTTACTAGGGATTTTGGGTTAAAAATTTCAAGCAATCTGTGAATCTTCTTCAATTTTATTACTTTATTTTAAAGTATTGTTCTTGGAAATATTTAAGCAACAGTGCCATATATAGTCTTTTACCTTTGTTGGTTTTGATATGAATTCTATTAACCGTCTGCATACTGCTGATGTTTCTAGTGAAGACTCTTCTGTGATGATATTAAGTGTTGTGGACTTGTGCCATTTTTAAATATTTTTCTTTTTGTAATTCCTAAGATCAATTTCCTACTGTTCTAGTTGCCAAAGTGTATATGTTAATTTCCTAAATACAGAATGCGTCTGTAACAGGCACCTTTCTTTAAATTTGCATTGTATTGAAGATAATTTTCTTAATCCCTTTTACTCAGTCTTTGAAAGGATCAGTCAATCATTCCTTGGTTGCTGTCACCTTTGCTTTCCCAGGTGATCCCTCCTTACAGGTTAGCACCAAATCTAGCAAGGCTTCCTCATGTTTCTGTACCTTCCACGTCAGAGAGGATTTTTGTTATCACCATCCACGGGGCTGTGTCCTGCTGTGCTCCTCTCCCACGGTGATACGGCTGGTTTTCCATTCTCTGAAACTGAGAGCAGAGCTTTGCGTACTGAGGCTGGGAAAATCGTCAGCTTGTCATCAAAACTTGAAAAGCCAACAAATTCCACAGAAACCCTAGGTGGTTTTCTGATGCTCACTGCCGCCCGTCCCCCTTTTGGTGACCTAAAGGAAGCTGAGACAGACAAAACGGTACTGTAGGATATACAGATCATAGCAGCAGATAATAATTTAGTGACTCTTCTTTTTCTTTAGGTTTTATTTATATTCTATCTGGGGAAACACGTCGTAGCTCGTTTTGAAACTCTGCTGAGGCCAGTAGGGGTAGGGCCTGTCACTTTGGGTGCTTCCAAGAGAGGGTGGAGCTGTTGCTGCCCTCGGCTGCTGTGTCTGTCCTCAGGGTGAGGGGCAGCAGGTGCGGGGCCCTGGCCCCGGGCTCTGCTGTGCTCTGCTTTGGACCTCTGCCAGCCCCGTGCCTTAACGGGGATGGCACAGCAACAAGCTGCAAGGAGAAGAAGGCGCCTCTGGTTGTCTTGAGCCAATGCTCTTGCTTCTCCTTTTCTGCCCAGTTTTCCTCGGTGTCTGCAGATGGAGCAGGGCCTCGGTAACTCTTCTGTTAGGGTGGCAAGTAGCTTGGCCAAAATGCTAAGGAGTCCCAGCCCTGTTCGAGGCAGTGGGATTGGTATTGCCGGTGTACCAAGTGACAGGATTTAATCTCGGTGAGTCTGGACTGTTTGGAGATATCGTGCTACCTTGCTGTATTGAATGCTGAGTGCAGCACTTACTTACTCTCCCTTTGTAAGTGGTTACTTAATATCCAAACCTTTAGCCAACTAAATCCTTTGTAGTGAAGCTAAATATTTATGAGAAATAAGTGAAAGTCTCTTCTCAAAGCATTAACACATATTTTCCTTGTACTCAGTGTAAATGCTTCTATAAAGTGAAGGTAACACTGGTGAAAGGTGCCAATTTGAGGGCTTTAAAGCTGGAGATCTCTATCCTTAGGGCAAATCAACTGGGAGCTTCTGATACAAGGTCCTTGGCTTAACAGTTCAGCTCTGCACAGGGCTGAGAACTTCAGATAGCCTGAGCTGACTACAGTACAGCAAATAGTTCAGTCTGTGGCAGCACAGAGCAGTTCCATGAGATTTTTTTACCTTATTTCTTATAGTTATGTACACTGAACTTCAGTGAAGAATAAAATTAAAATATGCTTTCTGGTGAAAGTCCCATTTGCTGTACCTCATAAAGAATATATATCTGGCATACTGCCTAAAAAGCTTCTCTCAGTTTAGATTGCATTTCAGGCTGTGCTTAGGGAGTTGTGTGAAAAAGGCTTCTTGCCTTCCCATGGCGGGGTGTTCAAGTGGGGCTTACTTCCATAAGCTTTATGATACTGTTTGAGACCTCTCAAAGTCATATGAAACTCCACCTTACCTAATGCCTCACCCTTACTTGGGCATTTATTGCACTGCCACCTCCATGCTGCACCACTGGTGATGGTGCTACCCCATGTGCACCCTGCAGGGCAGCCCAAATGTGAGGGGTGGGACTGGGGCGTGCCCTGGAAAACTGGGGCCAAAGATTCCTACTGCTCATCTTCTGCACATTGATCTCCGCTAGTTTTAACACAGAGCTTGGCAGCAGCTGAGGAAGTGGAAGGGAATCAGGGTTAACTGAGAAGAAAAAGATCAGATTTTTAATTCCTGCAGACCTATAGCGGTGCTAAACGTAATCTCTTTTGACGTAATGAAGGGCCAAAGATTGGGTAATCCAAATTAATTCCATACCTTTTTCCCTGCTTCTGGTTGGGTAATAGGCTGATTCAACCCTGATTTGAAGTATGGGCCATTTTATATGATACAATATTGAAAAGCTGATGATGATCTGAAAGATGGGATTGTCTGGTATTGAATGTTTCTGTCTTCCTGAATGGAAGCTCATAATTATGACAGTAGCACTGGAAGTTATTTCAAAATTTTGGTCATTAAATACTGTTTTCATTATGAGCCACTATATGTATAGATACCATTGATAATTTCAATGATTATCTGTATCTGAACTTTCCTGTTCATAAAGTGTTTCTGAGGGGAGATGGAGCCTTCCAGAAGGCATTACTGACTCCTTTTTCATAGAAGCCCCTTCTTGAAGGCTGTGACCAACGGGCACCTGAGGAAATTGGTTAACTGAGTGCACTGAGTTAGAGCCAACCCTGTGCTGGCCAGTTTCTGCTGAAGGGTTTGTGGATGGTTCGCAGTGGTCTGATTTGCTTTGGGAACAGAAGGGACTGACTTTTTGTTCTATACTGACTTATCCCAGACTCAGTGTCTATTTTGTTTTTCACTATGGTAATTAATTTTTGCATTCTGTGAGCATACTATTTCTATGCTGTATCCTACTGTACACACATTTGCTGCCACATGCTGGCTGTCTTGGCTCTCTTCTTATGCACAAGAAGCTGAAATAACCCTTTTTCTACGGGATCTGCTTAGCCACCACCACCTTGCAGCCTGAACTCCTGTTTTGTTTTCTGGAATTGGCTTCAGAAGATCTTTGGGATCTGGGGACCGTGGGATTGGTGACCGTGCCAGCACTGCAGGTGAGAACTGATGAGCCTCAGAGCCAGACCTGTTGTGACATGTTCCTGAGACCTGTGAAGGGTGGAAGATATGTTACATAACAGGACAGTGACTCAAAATTCTTTTATTATGGATCCAAGTATTTGTGGTCAAGCCTGAGCAAGTAGGCAGTAACAAGGACCTAGGTGATGAAACAGAAGTGTGGAAGTGTGTAGCATTGCTTGATAAGGAGGGGTATTGATGGGAGGACTAAAGATCCTGGCTTCTGGACTGTAAGTTCAGGCAAATGGTATTTGTACACTGCCTTTAATTGTGCTTTTATCACAGCCAGTGAAACCTCAGCAGGAGAATATGGAGCCCAGTAAAGGTCTGTGCTCTGAGGATGGTGGACCTGAGTGAGCATGGCCTGTACCACAAATGCCCTCGGGTTTTCCAGAGTGGCAGAAGCTCACTCTGTCTGTGTTTTCTTCTTTGTGATGCACAGAGACCAGAAAGGTTATGATTATTTTAGAGCTTGTAGGTTTAATGGAAACTTTGACAAACCTGGTCTTTTTTGTCCTCACTTAAAGAGGACTTTCAATCATTTTTTGTTTGAAAAGCAGATCTGCATTGAAAACCAGTTTTAGATGGTTTATGTTTCAAGTAAAATCTGGACGTAGCTGCAGTGCTTAAAGGGTGGGTCTGAAGCTAAGTTAAATATGGTATTCTTTCACATCTTTCTCCTTTTCTTGACCTGCTGTGCAGTAAAAGGGAGACACAAGAATGACTATGCCTGGGCACAGCACAGAAGAAAATACTCTGATCTTATCACCATCTCCATTTTGCAAATATATCCAGAGCACAGTAGTGACAAACTCCTATTTATCTGGTTCCTAATTCCCCTTTGAAATGTGTTATGTGCCAAAGTTTATCTAGAGTCTCCAATGCCTCATTTTAAGTCCAAACAGACATTAATTAGACATTAAGCTCTCTGCTGCTCCTAAGCTTTTCATGCATCGCAGCTGGAGTTTGTTTGTATTACAAGTCAGTGCTGAACAAGGCACACCCAAGTGCAGGCTCTGCACAGGCAAAATCTTTAATAAACAAAGTGAGATCAAACCTGTTCTTTATTTAAAAAAAAAAAAAAAAAAAAAAAGGGGGGGGGGGAGTCTTTTCAGTCTTGAAATCCTGCAGGTTTTTTGTTTATTTGTTTGTTTTAGTTTTGTTGTTGTTATTAATTTAGTGATGTCTTGGAGACAGAATTCCTATGTTTATGAAGACAAAAGTTGACAAGACTGCTCTTTTCTGCTGTCCTCCTGCTTTTGTTCTGCTGTTGGCCCTGTCCCCTCTTTGCTCACTGTTTTCACTTTCAGTTTGCACGCTATTTTAAATTTGTGCCCTTTCTGATTATACTGAAAATCTGTTTCCTAATTCATCCCATTTTCTAAGTCTTTGGTTGATTATATTTTTCCTTGTTTTAAGGCTGTTGAGGCAAGGATAGTAATACTTACCTTATGGATATCCTCTCCATATTTATTACCCTACTGTTCTGGTTTTATTTGGTTAGATTTTTTAGCATACCCTGTAACAAATGAAGCCCAGGACTTTTAGCTTTCTCAGCATTTCGATTTACACTTGTGTTGTGTTTCTTTGCCGAAGTTGTTTTCCTACAGTAGCTGTAGATATTTTGTTTAGGAAAGAACTGTGGACTGCTAGTTACAGATTATTTAGGAGCTCCCCTGGTGAGCCAGGATCCATATGTTGTTTTGGCTTGGTCTGCCATAAAATTACTCCTGATTATTATTTAGTGCCTTCCCCCAGCCACAGCTTCTGGATATTAACAGAGGTCTAATTATTAATAATTGATATTATTAATTATAATTAGTAATTGTGAGGGGAATTTGAATTAATAATTGGGAATTGTCAGGGAAGGCTTGTACAACCAGGTTACTGGCTAATTTTATCAGAAGAGTTGGTGTGGGGAAGGAACAAACACCTGTAGTTTTCAAAACTCCATCTAACTCTTCCTTGCATGGTGAAATGTGGCAGAAGTAGGTGGTTTTACAGTGTCAGATGTGTTTGCTGAGGGTCTGGCTTGGGTGTGCTCCTAACCATGCCTCTAATTGCAGTGTGGCTTTTATGTCTATTCTGGAAGGTGTTTTACCTGACTCCTTGATCTGAAGTGTTTCAGCTACTCTCGGGCAATACACCCACGTTATTTACTGCAGGCGGGACCAGTGTGTGACGCTGTTCCAGCCTGTGCTTTGGAGCTGAGGTGACCTTGAGCAGAGTGGCCGGTGCAGCCCCCTTTGATTACCTTTCTTCAGACAGTGTAATGATTGTCTTGCTGAGGGTCAGAGTTAGTCTGATGTAAGGGGGAGGCAACTCTCACTTCTCTGCACGTTTGTGGGTTTTTAAGTCAACAAGAGGTTTGTTTCCATGAACAGACAAAAGAAAAAGAGCAAGGCGACGTTAGGATAGCAAAATCTGAGTTCCACAGAAAAAATTACACTGGACATGGCTTTGCTCATGTCCCATCCAACTGCAGGACCAGTTGTGCAGATCAGCAGCATCTGCTTTGCTGAACTAGATGATGCCTGGCTAGACTAGTTGATCAGGCTAGACCAATGCCTGTCTAACCTGAGACATCACCAGTGCTGGTGATTTAGTACCATCCCTGCTCCGTCTACTCCCCTGCATAGGGGAATGTGCAGTTACTAAATTAATGAGTGGTTATTGATTAATAGCTTGTGACTCACTGTCACCTCCTCTTGGATTTTGTGATGGACATAGAGAAGGTAAGCAGATGTGGGTGGTGCTGTGCCTGGGCAGTGCTTATCTCTTGTAGGTGCACCCTGCAGTCCCCAGGCACGGGTGCTGATGCTGCATGCAGGTGGCCTGACTGTGGTGCTCACAGCTGTCAGCACTAAAAAGAGGTGGTTGAATCTGCACTGGTCCGTGATTTTGGAGCTCTCTAATAATGAACCTTGCAGCCTGTCATGGAGCTTATGTTCTGGAAGCAGATAGACAACACGTGCAGACACTTGTTCCTTGTCAGCATAATAGCAATAATGGGATTACAATGTCAGCAATGCTAATTGAAATTAAAACAAAGCCAGGTGTACAAAATACAATGAAATAATCTAGAGCCAATTAAGCTTCATTGTAAACTGTCAATGAATTTAGCTGCAAATTATTCAAAACCTTAAACTATGTGACAGTGGGATTAGTTTGTTTGCATTAGTACATCACTGTGTGTTTCAAGCTGGTATGAATAGACTAGTAGTCTCATAGTTTCACCTGAAAAAGCAGCAGCACTTTCCTAAATTTGTCTTTGGTTGTTGATTTATACCTCTTGAATGAGACCCACCATTTTTTCAAGATGGTTGTCAATTTCTCATACTTCCTAATTTTTGCTTTGATTAGATTGTTTATATTCAGACTAATACCCATTCCTAGGTTGTACTGGATGTATAGGAAAATAAAAAGGGAGACGGTAATTCACAACCTCTAAATGAGATTTATCTCGTACAAGACTTGAGATTTGCTACTGTGGGATAATGAGTTTCTGACAGTTCTCGTTCTTTCCTGTTTATATAAATTGTCACCTTTCTGGTCCAGGTGCTAATTCAGTCACTGAAAATAGTGCTACAGGACAGACCCATGTAAATGATGGTGGAAATGCTTAATTCCAGTGTTTCAAGTTTAGCAGCATCATGCTTCCGTCTCAGTCTCACTGACAGTTTGTAAGGATTCAAACCTTTCAGAACAGAGGGAGGATGACAGCTGTGACTCATGGCCCGTGTATCTTGACATTTACCCTTGTAAGGAGATTTTTGCGACTCATTTAAGAATAGCCTGAGTTGCCTGATGTGCAATCACTGTACCTCTGAGAGTGAACCTTAGCCTACTCAAAATAGGTTTCTATGCAAAGTGTTCCTGTGAGAAGTGCCTCAGTGCTTGGGTGACTCAGCAATGAAAATAGCAGTGGGATACAGAGCCCGCTCAACAGAAAGTGTCATAAATACAGAACGTCTCTCTGCTGATGTTCTGCCTCATGTTATTGCCAGGAAAGAGCTCCCTTGATAAAACTCCAGGAGACACCAGAACCATTACTTCTCAAAAATACATGAAAGGCAGCTGCTCACCAATAGATTTATCTAGATTGCAAGACTTGTCATTTCTTCAGAGTATCAACATGTCACAGTGAGCAAAACAGGAGCTTATTTTTCCAAAGACGTGCCAGGAACAGAAGAGCTGACCCTGAAATGAGCACTTCTTACACTGAAGGTCAGCCTCATGTGCATAAGTCATACAAGAGGTGAAACAGAACCCTTCCTCATGTTGACATGAGACACTTTTTGCCATTACAGCAAAATGAATCTGTTACGATAAAGCAGCGTTGGTGCTAGGCAGTTATTTGGGCTGAGTGGTTATTGCAACCACCTAATGCTGTTTCTGCCTTGTTCAAATCCTCCAGTTCTTTTTTTCCCTCCTTCCCTAAATGTATTTGATCTGACCTCAGGCTTCTGCTCATTACAGCCTTCTAGGCTTCTGTCTCTTTGCTTATGAATCAAGCTCCATCACAAATATCTGCAGCTTTAATGCTGTGATGGTAGCACTCCTGACATGTTGTTATAGCAACAGTGCATACTGTATATCTCAGAATATCCCACCTTATATCACTGAAATGAAATATTTCATGTTCTATCAGGTGCATAGAATCAGTGGTGTTTTAAAGGATATGTTGTAGCACCCATCTCCTTTCTTAGATAACAGCTCAATTTCCTTGCACTTGCTCTACACTTCCTGGGTTTCTAATAATCCATAACATTTGTCCCAGAAAGACTCTCAGTGCTGATGTATCCCTTTTGTAGTGGAGCGAGCAGAAATGTGTGTGTGCGTATGGCAAAGAGCGGACAATCGATTTGTACAGTGGCAGCCAAGGAGACGCTGTCCTGGAATAAATGTGTGTTACACAATAAATTAATGTTTGGAATTGAAATTGGGTGAGACCACGGGAAAAGTAAGATTATTTCAGAGGAGGGTGGGTTTCGTGGCCCAGAGTTCACAATGTACTGTGAATTACTGGGAAGAAGCAGAACAGGACCTCCAGTGCTCTGAGGGGGGAAGACGAGAGGAGGTCATACTGGTCCTTCCTGATTCTTCCCTGTCCTACCGTGAGAGACCTGAGGATTTGTTTCTGCTTAAAACCTCTTTTTTCTCCTGCAGCTAAGTGTCCTGGCTGTCAGTGCCGGCTCTGCTCAGCCCAACACAGCCCTCTGCTGTGAGTGAGTGGGAAGCCTCACAGCCTGGCTCCAGCTCATCTGCATGAGCCCGATTTTCAGACACAGTTTTTAGGGATGTTGCCCATGTACTTGTTGTTGTTTTTTGTACTGCAGGCTGGTATATTGTGTTTGCATATTAGTTCAACACCACCAGTGTTTCTCTTGGTTTGAAAATAAAAAAATTTCCATCGATTCAGAAGTTTCGCAGATAGACGTTGTCCCTGCTTCATCCCACCAAGACCCTGCACAAGGAGACCCTCAGCCCACGCTTGTGTGAGCACATGTAAAGGACAGCTCTTACGTGGGGGCTGTTTTTACAGGTGCTGCAGATGATGTACTTCCATTTACAGATAAAGTGACCCGAATTGCTGCAGTTTCTGGCAGATGATGCCTAGTGGCAGTGCGACCTTCTCTATAGTTTTACCATTGGCAATAAGTACCATTGCTAATAAGTATGTGAATTTACAAAGGCTTCATTTGCACCTATTCACTGTCGATGCTCACTGTGTGTTTATGAGAATTTGTTGTTGCCTGTTTCTCATGGTGCCGTAAGAAAACATCTATTTTTCTCTCTGGTGGAAAAAAATAAAAGTATGATGTCTGGATAAGTTAATAGGTTAGATGGCTTTTGAGCTCTTTGTAAAGTGCGTGGATGAGTATCTCCTGCATATGTTCTGCTTTTGCATGCTTGTAACACAGAGATTACAAATCTCTAGCAAAGCACGGGGTGGGCTAGATGACCCACAAAGGGTCCCAATCAACCTCAGCACCTCTTTGTGTAAGAGGCATATTGCTAAAAACAACATAAAGTGATGGAGGGGGGAAATCTCACATACATGCAGGGCTGGGGGAGGAGGGCGAAATCAAAAAGGAGTGAAAGTTCTCCTTTTTTTGTGTGTTGCTTACATTGATGTTATTAAACCAACCGATGTGTGCTCCTCGCAGAAATGAGCGCAGAGTGGGAGACCCTGTTGTTACAAAGAAATGAGGGGCTGGTTTCCAGCAAGGCACGTACATAATAGTGCTTTCCCCTCTCCTGAACAACACATACTACTGTGCTTTCTTCCCAGTGCCTCTTTGAGGCATACTGAACTCTTCTGTAATTCGCTTCAACTCGACATCTTTGAAAGGTCACATCAACAGCAGGCAGTTGTGTGAAACTGGCAGGTTTTGTATAGGATCCACAGGGGTATTTCAGGCTGGGCTGAAGAAGTGTTTGTAAGAGTCTGCTTACAAGTTTGTGTGGAATTTGTTTATGTCATTCCAGTGCTAGTATTTTTACTTTCACAAGCGCTGTAATTAAAAAAAAACAAAAACAAACCTCTCACAAAAAATTCTGCAAAATAGGGGATATCAAAACCTTGAATTATTTACTACCTGGGTAGTATGTACTTTCCTCATCATGGGCTTTATTAGCCAGAAGGCTGTAATAGCATGCAGTGTCTTCTCTCTGAATGATGCATGACAGTGCGGTCTGAGCAGCAGGGTGCAGGCTGCATGGAGCCCATGCACACTTTTGCCTGTTTTGTTGCTCAGACACTGCCCACAAAGCCAGACTCCTCCTCTGGCACACACCCAGGCTAGAGCTTCATCTGCCACATCTCCCAGTATAGGTGCTCAGGAGGTAGATGCTTCCACATCATCTGCAAAGTGCTGTTGATGCATTTCCCGTGGCAGGGTAAATGCTGGAGCATCTTGAGGCTTTGTGAGGCTGTGTTTCGATGGTGCTTGTGGCTGTAGGTGTGTGTGAGTCAGGAAGACATGTTTGTGTCTGAGAAAGGAGTTGTGGTTACAGGGTCATTGCAGGGACAGCCTGGAGCCACCTCTGCAGTGGTGCAGAGAGGAACTTGGCAGAGGTAGTACCCTGAGTATTCCAGCAGTGTAGCAGAGCTCTTGAACTAGAAAAAACTGGGTAACCTCAGGGCTGCAAGGATAGTGAAAGGAAGCTGTCAAATATAAGGTTCCTGGTATCAGTTAGCTAGTACTAACACATGACTGGTGGTACCTTTGAATTTACATTGCAGATGGATGTTGGGTTTAAGTCGTGCTCTGTGGATAAATCCCTTCTGCTTTTCAGCCTGACCTCTACTTGTGCCTTGTGTTGCCTGTAAGGGTTGGAAGGGCTCTGTAAACTCTTCAGGCCTCCTCACTGATCTCAGTGGCAACTGTGCACTTGTAACGTAGATTTTATTAGCATGATTCATAAACAGACTTTGAAGACCCTTGAGCTTATGAATTAATATAATCTAAATTAGAACTTGGACTAATCTAAATTAGAACTCCCTCTAAATTTGGGGGAAGTTTGAATTTTGGCCTGAACTTGGTTGATGTGGTCTCATTTCCAATCCTATGATTTAGTGGGCTGTGAGACCTAATTCTGTATCTCTCAAAACTTTGATTTCCTTTGTGTGCCTGGCAATCTGGGCAATCACTGGATCTATTTGTTTCACAGTCATTCAAGGTAGCCAGTAATAGATGCTTTGGGCAAGATGTAAGAAGCTCTGTAATGGAATGGTTGGCTAAGGCTCTTTTTGACCTTTAATTTAAAAGTTTGGATGTGGAAACCACATAGTTACATAGCCATAGTTACATAGCCCTTGCTGCTCAGTGTTTTCTTCATTGGAATCAGTGGGACCTTGATGGGTCTGTGGCTCTGCTCGCTCAGCAGTTCATCCCCAGGACGTGCTTTGCTTGTTCTGTGCCTAAATTATTTCTGCAGCTTGCTGTTAAACATCTAGCATCAGTTTGCTTCAGCAACAATAAAGAAAAAATGTCTGAAAGGTAGTTTATGGAGGGAATGAATCTCAGGCATTGTTGCTTTTATTGCACATCTCTGTTCTGCATATGACTTTCAGCATCTTTATTGGTTTGTTATGTGGAGTAAGTTTCTATGTGCATAACCCCTGGGGCTCTTGACCCAATAATTGGACAGAGTTGTCTTGTGCATAACAAGAAAACTAAAGAGGGTAATGATTTATTAGTTGCCCTACCACAATTTCATTTTTTAATAATGATGATAGGAAATGTCCTGATCCTCTAAAACAAGAACGGAGAGAAGTTTTAGAATACAGATGCAATTGTTTCTGCTTTCCTCCTCAAAAAAGTGCAATTCAGCCTCATGCACATTGTAACAGGACAACTGCTTTTATAAATAGAGCAGACTAACAGCTGAACAATTTCTGGAAAGATTTTGCAAGTAAGATAAGCACAAACCACTGATACTAATTCTCTGAATAATCTTATCCTAAGATCTGATTGATTTATGTTTCTGCTGTATTATTTTATTTAGGTGAGATCCACTTTTAATGCTTTGTTTAGAGAGTATATTGTCAGAAATTCTACTTATTGTAAATAAATACATGAAAAAAAATGTTTCAACAAAAAACAGATTAAGCCCTGTTTCTTGAGAAATGCTATTAACTCCTGTCAACAACTGCTGTCTGTTCATGCAAGATAATAGGTACCCTCCCTGCATTGTTTTTAACTTGCTTTGGATGTATATTTTGTGAAATAAGATGGAATTTCAGCTTGTGGCTGTAGGACATTATCATGGTCTTTTTCTGCTCTTTTTTGCATCAGTTATCACATTTTTTGTTGCTTTTATTAGGAGAACGATCAGACCCCTGGTTAAAACCAGACACGTGTTCCTGAATACCCGCTCGCAGCTTGAGGGGAATCTAGCAGTGGTTTTGACAAGAAAAACCATTATTCATCATGCCTCATTTAGCAGGCATCAAATTTTACATTTTCCCTCTGCCAGCTATTCAGTCTCCTGCCCCGTCTCATCAGTCAAATACAATTAATATCACCTTAACTGACTGTTAACTTTGATTATCCAGTCTAGTACTATTACTAGCTTTGTTTCTTGACATTAGCAAACCGTGAGTAATGATTTATAAGCCAGTTAAAATGGTATTGGTGGCATGTCCATATACCTGAGTTTATATACATATATTTTTTATATATATATATATATATTTAATGCCAAATGCCTTCCAGACTAATTTCATATTACTGTGCTGTTTACTTGTGCTCTGACTCCCTACCAGCCTTAGTATTTCTGACCATCTTTCACTGTGAATTCCTTTCTGCCGTGACCTCTTCTGCACAACCTCTAGCTGACTGCTCTTCAGGGAAAGTGTTTTAGTGGTTTGTTTTTGTTTTTTTCCCATTTAAAAAGTTTCATTATCCTTGCTCATATATTTTCCTTGGGTGTTTCTGTAGTAGACTGTGACCTCTAAAATAACATACTTTGACATTTAGTCAACATCTTGTATTATCTCAATTTAACAGAGTCCTTCAGCCGTCATTCCCCACTGCTCAGAGGCACCATGGAAGGAGAGCTGTCAGTCTCAAGTAGATGGTTGCTGAGATTAAATTATTTTATTTGCTGGACCACCTGCTGGTAGCTGTTACTCTACTTCTTCAAACACACGTTTTTGTTGTGTTTACTCTGAAGGCTGCAAATGCTCCTGAGGTATTTGAGTAGCTGTTTGGCGCAAATTGGCCCTGAGAGATCATTGCGGGAGACAAAAACATCAGACGTGGGAAAGGTCTGAAGAAGTGTTTCTGTTCCTCATGCTGCAGCTGAAGAGACGTGGTCACAGTGACCTGCCACCTTGCTCTCTGTCCCATAGTGACACCCTCTTTTGTATGTGCTACCTGGGTTTTAGAAGCAATGATTCTTGCTATAACGTGTCAATACTCAAAATATCCAAACCTTTTGTTGCAAATCCAGGAAGAGCGAGCATTGAACTATCTCTGTTTGAATCCGCATAGTCATCCAGCCCTCCTGGGATGAGTTTGTGTAGTTGTCATGGAGGACTCCAGTCAGGAGCACTGGAGCTTTGTATAGATTTATTTATCTGATACTTCATCTAAACTCCACTTTGTCTTCTGCAGCTCGCTTGCAGGGTTTCACTTTCCACTGTAGCACTGGTGGGAGCCCAGCAGGGAGGAGTCCTCCAGCTCACACCTTTCTGTCTTCCACAGTTTTTGTGGCTGACCAACTGGCAGAAGTCGTCTCCCTGCATTGTTATTGATTTTATTGTCTCTTGAAAAAAAGATAGCTTTTTCATTGTTAACTTGCTTTATGAGGTGTCTTCTTGTAACCACATATAACCACATACTAATGGGTGAAGAAGGCAAATTTCATTTCCTGCGTGAAAATGGTATGCTGCCATATTCAAAAAAATGAGAGTGGCAATAGCCTGCCTTCAAAGAAATGCATGTTCCAGAAACTTAAAAAGAAAGTTATGGTCCTGTGTTTGGTTCGAACATGGTTTAAACTCTCTACAGTGCATCTTGCATTCTAATTGCACAGTGCGTCTTGCATGTAAATGTCTATTTAATAATTCCCTAATCAAATTTTCTGAAACTTTCCTAGAACTGTTGGAATAGACAAATTATTTTCTGGAGATCTTGTATCTGTATTTCCTCAGCTCATCTATCCTTTTGATAGCTACCAAAATTTTTATGACAGTAGTTTTTTACTTATGGGGGGAAGTAATATTCAGAAAGACTTCTGAGACAGTTGGCTTTAAACACAACAATTAATATTAATGAAACCCTACAATCAAACATCAAAGTATACATTAGAAGAAGAATTTGTTCTTTTCTCTTGAGTTTAAGCTTTAAGGATGTAGCTGTACTTTCTTTTGTTCTTGTGGCCCAAGGAATATGTAAGTATTTATTGAAAAAATAGAACAGCTTCAGTCTGGTGGTTTTGACACCATCCTGGTCCTGGATGCACACCTATTATGTGAGACGTGTGAGTTTGAATTCACGAGGAACACGAGCAAAGTTGTACCAAAATCTCTCTATGTTAGGTATGACTTGTGGCCAAGGGTTAGCTCCTTAGTGTAGGGGAAAGCTGAAGGTTATGCATCCAGACCAGACAGGGGCAATGCTCCTTACAGCAGGTCTCTGGTTTAACACATGGAATTCTCTTTTCATCTCCCACCTCATGACTCCTGCTTGCATGTCTGTGCCCTGAACAAGGCTGAAATTGTGGGGCTGTGGAACAGCACTGCTCTGCTTGAGCAGCAGCTGGGCTAAGTAACCCCTTTTTAGACACAGTTTGACATTTAGCAACAAAACTGTTTGAGCCAATATAAAACACAGGGCAAATCTACAACTGTGCACTCTGGAGTAATGTGCATGCACATGATTCTGTTGAGCCTGTCATCAACGATAGCGGCAGATTTGCCAAGGAGGTGTGGAGACCTGAAGGGTCCCATCAATGCTTCATGGAATCATCAAGGCTGGAAGAGACCTCCAAGATCATCCAGTTGCTAACTAGCATATTCTTGGTTATTGGCACTGGTTAGTTATCCGTACTGCAGTTGTTTCTACCCAGGCCAGCGGAACCTGGCACCTGATTAGGGACTCTCAGTTCTGCAAGCTGGCAAAGTACCTAGGAGTGCTGAGAACCTAAGTACTGTATTTCCCAAATGCTTTGGTGAGTCAAGCTTGGAGACTCTTATCACTTATATATTTTAATTTCATAGATTTCTGGAGGCTAGAGGGAGGATCAGGATCTCACTGTTTTAGATGTTATACAGACATGTGAAAATAGTCTTGCCCTGAAGGTCTTTCAATCT
This sequence comes from Hirundo rustica, assembly GCF_015227805.2. NCBI lineage: Eukaryota > Metazoa > Chordata > Aves > Passeriformes > Hirundinidae > Hirundo > Hirundo rustica. The sequence goes on from NC_053455.1 coordinate 25,892,522, forward strand.
ACATACAGGAAGATTAAAGATTAGAGAAGTGGAAATATCATCAGGAACAATAATCAGATAATAAGTAGCAAATGTTGCATTAGTTCTGCATTATATTTTCCCCTTGTTTTTGTGTTATGTTCCTTTACTCTAACCACCAAAGATAATAGGTAAAGAAAGAAGAACTGATGTTTACACTCCTTTTAATATATCTCACCTATGGCAAAAGAGCAACTGATATTTTTGTTGGTCTCTGGTTATTGTGTTTAGTTTGGAGTTTTTAAATTTTTTTTTAACATTTATTATTGTTAAAAATATTACCATCAATAATGTTGGGGGTTTTTTTGCTATTATGGTGTGCAAAATCTGCAGAGATAGGGGCCATACTGGAAAGATGCTCTATAAGCAGAGGAATAAATCCACCTCTAGCTGGTTTAGTTGCCCTTATTCTGCTACTTACATGAAAATGAAGATACTTTTTAGGGGACAATAAAATTTCAATAATTAAAGTATCATCTCCTTGAGCCCTAGCCCTCTTAAGGGACAGCAGAATATTGCTGTCAGGAAAAGTCTGTGTTTTCCAGCTTTATAGCTATGGAATGATTTTTTTGCATAGAATTGTCAATATGCTTCTCTGAAGATTTGTTTCACTTAAGTGAAGTACAGCAATCAGCTGTCAATACTGCAGCCCTTTATGCAAGGCAGTCAATTTTCTTCCTATGTTCAGCTCTATCATGCTGCCTATAGCTCCAGTAGATTGCATTATTTGGCACACCTGTGAATTTAGTGAAGTGCAGTACATATGACAGGAGGCTTCAGTTAAGTTATATCAGCATCTGGCACTTGCCGTGATGAGATGTAGGAGGATTGAAAGAAATCATAGTCCCATTGAAATCAGCAGTAACTCTCACTGTACTCCAGTGAGGACAGGATTTCAGGATGTCTATTGGTAAGGGCATGTCCCTGGCTTCTCTTAAATGGTTCCACTTGCAGAAATTTTCTTTTATGTCCTACGTGGAGAGGATCTTAAACATATTTTTGGCTTATTATTGCTCAGTGTTTTGCTGGGGAGTAAATATAACCAATTTATATGATGACAAAATCTCAAACGCTGAAGAGGATTGGAGCACTACTTTTCAAAAATAGTCCTTCTTAAAGGAAAGAAAAGTTTTCCTTCAAAAAACAAATCCTTTTCCTGAGACAAGTTGAATAGTGTCATCAGTGTCAGAACCAAAAGTTTTGCCATTTACTTTTGTAAAGAACTGTAAAGAACCCTCTATTTTCTTCTGTTTCTCTTGCCGCAGCCCCGTGCTCCGCATCCTGAGCCAGAACTGTCCTTGGCTCGCCTGGCTGTCGGGAAGTCGCATGTTTATGATGACCTACAGGCTCATTCTTCAGCAGCGTCTGCCTTGAGGGAACACAGGATCTGTCGGCAGGGGCAGCTTGGAAAACGCCAGTGACTCGTCCCCGCTTTTCCCGGCTGGCGCTCTAGATGGTGCTGCGGCACTGGGCATCGCCTCGGAGCGCTCCGGCAGCGCCCGCCCGCCGCTCTCGCCAGCGCATCCGCCTCCCGCTGGAACGAGCGGACAGTAAAAATCCACCTTTCCTACTTCTAAACGTGAGCTTTTGTCAGTGCGGGGTCTGTTCCAAACCTGGGCATCCTTCAGCCCAGTCTGCATGTTTCCTTCTCTTTTAGAAATAGCTCCGCTCCTGTATTTCCTTGGTCCATGTGGAGTTTGTGACAGGCATCAGCGACCTGAGGTTACTGGCAACCACAGTGTCTCATTTATTTCTAATCTTTTCCTATAATTCCCCATCTCCCCCCCTCCTCCTTATATGCTCTCATTTCTTAACTTATATTTTCAAATGTTGTTTTAAGAATATAATAGAAAACCCATTTAAACCTGATTTAAACAGACCCGCTTAAAGCAATTTGCTGTATTTTCCAATTAAAAAAAATAGATTGGATAGGTTCAAAAGAAAGAAATCAATAATCTCCCACACAGAAGACAATAAAGGCAGGCTTTTCAGTACGACACAGACAGTGCTGTACAAGGGCCATGTAGAGAGACTCTTCAAGCATCTCCGATATTGCTGCCTAAGTGCTTGAGATTTGTCTTGAAATGCTTCTGCAGCTCTCTTCCCGAGTCTGCCTGGAGCCAATTCTGATGACCACGTGAATGAGGGTAGAGACCTTTATTTGAGTCCCTTCTATTCCCTGCCTCCCATCATATGATTTCTGCTGGTGTGAAACACCGGGCTTCAGTGTTGTAATGGGATGCTCTTGTAGGAGAGATGTTGGCCTGTGTTTGGTTCAGACCAACATGAGCACAGAGGTTTTCCCTGTGCAGGTGTATGTGGCCCTGCATCCAGCTGATGAAGGAGGAGAGTCATATTAAGGGCTTGTGTGGTGCTGCTGTGAGCCTTCTGCCGGGAGCATGGCTAAGCCTCTCCCTGGCCCCTGGCTGTGGGTATGGGACACAGGCCAGCCTGCTCTCCCCAGGAGACTCCTGGAAGTTGGCAGTGGGCAGCTGTGGGGGAGGAGAGGGCTGTCTGAGGTCTGGCAAGATCTCTCCAGTCCGTTTCTCAATAGACTTACTGCAGCTATGGATAAATTAAAGGATGATGATGCATAACAGAGTCCGAGAGGATCATTCTCTGATCCTGTTCAGTCTGAGGATGAGGTTGAGCCCTGGAGAAGGGGCTGTAATATATAACGTACCTAAGAATCTAAACCAGTGGGTGACAAGCCTGATCTTCAGTTGTCCATTTGGGTTTCTTCAAGGCTTTGCTTTTGTGTGTGTAATCCAAATCTGCCTATACCTCCAGCAAAAAAAGCATGTAGAATGAGAAATGTGGACTTTAGGGGATTTGAATCTGTCTCTATGCCAGACCCAGCTCCGCTGGAAATTAGAGGGATCTTTGGATCAGATTCATTCCTCCAAATTTGTTTCCTCAGTCCTTGAAATTTTACATCCATTTAGGGTGAAACTTTGCAAAACATCACGTAGGTGTCTGTTTAGCTCTAAATTATCAATCAACATGAGAGTATATTCTCATTACTGCTGACTGAGGTTTCACATGATGTTTGTTAAAACGGATAGAAAAGAGCCATTAAAATGGTCTCAGCACAGAAATTTGGTAAAATGTATTGCAATATGACCATTATATGAAAGAGGAGGAAAGCAATGAGAAATTTTGTATGACAGAGATTGTGTGAGCTTGAGATGCCCTCAGAATTACCCAGGCAAAATTCAGCTGAACTGTATATTTCAAAACCTGAGACAGGAGAAAGAGCGGCACAGATTAGTCTCTCATTTGTAGGAAAATAGTTAAAATGACAACAAAGACAAGAAAACCTACATTTCAATTTCAATACATCTGTTTGAATTATGGCTATTTGGTACTTTTGAGAATAAATTGCATTTGAAATGGAATCTTTCTAATGACTTATCTTTCAGGCAGGTATTGTGCACACCTTTTTAATGCATTTTACATGTTTGGAGGGGGGAAGAAAAAAGATGAATTATGAAGAAGTTAAGAGGAAAATAATTTCAGGAGGTAATGGATGAGCTCTGTCTGGAAGATTAATCAAGGCAGTTGCAAGAGAGTGCCAAAAGCATAACTGAAGTAGAACTAAATATCTGATTGTAATTAAAACTTTAGCCTTCTAATGGCTCCATGAAAGATATTTTAATAAACGTGAAATGCACTTTCTAAATGGCACGCTAACTTTTAATGACTTGGGTGTTTTGTTTGATTAGTAACCTGGACTGTTAAATTAAAGCCAACTGCAAATGCATGATAAAATATTGATGGTTTCAGGCAAATGAATTGGGGGAGTTATGCTTGACAGATTTTTGGTATCATTAAGGATTTTAACTGGTGGAAAATATATATTGCTGGTGCTTAAAGATAGTTAAAGAGGATCTCGTCATTTATATGCCCTAGTTTTAATTTTGCAGTAATAATGGGAAAAAAAAAATCTGAATTATTCACAGATGGTTGGTCAAGAGAGGTCACTTAATTTAAAAAGTGTTATTTTAATTACACCTGTTTCTCATTTCCGGCATAGAAAATTAAATATTTGGTGGTATTTGGTTATTTCTTTTCTTAGAGTGCCTGGAGCTTTCTTGAGGCTTCTGTGTGTTTTGTATGTGTGTTAGAGAAGGAAGAGTGACATGGTAGAAAGAGTTTTATTGTTTCCAGTATAAGCAGCTTTATTGGAAGTTAATTAAATTAAAAAAACATAATGGTGTCTGCAGGTTCAGAAATAACACATGGGATTTGCAAAAGAAATTCGTATTATCCCAGAACTCAGCCTTTTTTAAAAACAGATTTACTGTATTACTGAATTTCAGCAGCCTTTCTGGTATCCTCACATAACTGAAAAAAAGAGTTGGAGAATTATGGGGAAACCTCTTGAATTTTACCTGACTAATATTTGCTTCAGCTAAGAACAGGTTCTTACACCTGATATGTGCTCTGCTTTTATTGTGATAAAATTTAGACTTCACACATTTTATTTCTACTGTACTCTATTCTTCATGCAAAGAACAGAGATTAAAACAAGGCACAGCATCCAGAGCAGGGTTAATAGAGCAGCACTTCAGAACAGTTAGAATAAGTGAGATCTCACTGGAGAGGAAGGGAGCACAGTATCTTTTGCGTGTGCCAGAGCGGCAACTGGAGTGAAATCATACTTCCACTGAAATCAAAGGATGCCTGGTCAGGGATTTTCAACTAGGTGTTTCCTAAAGCTCTGCATCTTCTGGTCTGCTTCCCTCTTTCTGGTTTCTGCTCCCCATGCCCAGGCAGCTGCTGGCTGTGCTTTGGCCATTCTCATGACACTGTTCTTCTTGCCCTAGGAACGAATCCCTCAGGCTCTGTGGCAGAATCTCTACCTCATTTTCTGCTTCTGAGTTTCCTCTTATAGGCAGTGGTTTACAGCAAAGCAGCAGGAGGCAAAAGACAAGTCTTTGAATGGCTGAAAGTGGACCTAGAGCCAGGAAAACATTAATGGAGGAGTTTGGTGAGACTGTGGCCAAAGTCACATGTGAGTACCTCAGTGGGATCTCATGGGGGAGTAACTGTCCCTCTGGCTTCTCAAGGATCCCAGATGTGGGTTAGGACCAAATTCAGTCCCTGATGAGAGAGAGCGAAGTTGGGAACACAGCAGGTGCAGTCCCCTTCTGAGGACTGTTGGGGAAAAGAAAGAGAAATTGTGTAAGCTAAGGCAAAAGAAGGCAGCTGCCGTCTAAACCAGAATCTGCAATCATGGGAGTATTTGAGATGTCTTAAAATGCCACATGGAAGTAGTGGGGAAATACCACAGCTGAGGTACAACTTAGAGGGAAGCTCCAGGGCTAAATCCAGTTTGAACCTACATATGGGAGGCAGGAACTTGTCACAAGCTTTAGGTAATGTCTAATGGCCATGTAGTCCTAGGCAGAGGGTCATGAACTGGTTTGCAGTCTTTTGGCCAATATATTTTATCCTGTGGAGGAAGGACTTAGTTACTGAGAGAAAAGAAGTCACCATATACCCTGAAAGAAAGCCTTGGAGATGCTGATTGCTGTTGCGTGTCTGATGACAACTTGTTACCTGCGGCTGGTATCGGTTGCTGTTGGAGAAACCTTCAGACTGCAGAACTGTGATGGTAGTTCTTCGGAATTTCACGTTATGTTCCACTTGCTTTGTTTCTCCATGGAATTAGATATCACCCAATCCACCAGACACCTCATATTAATTTTATGCCTGTGAAAATTTCAACCAGGGCGTTTCCAGAACTCAGTACCTTGGACTGCAAACTCATCAGGCCCATCTTCTCATCGAGTCATGTGCAATACTGAGCACACTGTTGGTGCACAACTGATAAATTATAAGTCTCTGGAGACTCCCATTTATCAGGGAAAAATGTGTCCATGTTCAATAAAAGATTCTGTCACTCTCTTGCTGTTTGCAGCTCTCTCAGATTTATATATTCAGCTGATGATGAGCCATTCAGTGTAATGGGTGTGATGTGTCTTTCCAGTTGGATGGGATGACCACAAATGTTATTAAATTCCACCAGTCTGCTGATGGAAGACAAAATCTGTTCCCACACAATATCAGCAGTACCAGCGTAGGAGATAATGCAATATTTATTTATGTACAGGAGGCCGTAGATAAATTTCCCATATTGTGAGCCTTGTGGAATGCTGAATGCTCATAAATGATGTACCAACTTTATCCTGGCAGAACTGGCAGATATAAACACGATGATGTTTCTGACTGGCTCAGTTTTACTGTCATCCAAATGGCTTAGTATATAATGTAAAAGCACGTCTGAGTCAGTGAATGCCCATTTTTGAGTGTAGCCAGATGGATTTCTACTGTGCGAGCCCTTGTTTGATGTCTAAATTTGTCTCCCACACACTCTCTGTATCAGCATACTTGGAAGAAAACCTTGATTTAAGCTGATTATGGAGGATCCATGCTTGTGTTTACAAATTCTCTGACGTTCAGCTAAAATGCTGGCTTTATTCCTCACCAGGTGGAGAGAAACACTTTAAAAATTGTTTCTCTAAAAAACCACCCACTAAGTGGGGATTGGAGTTTCTACTCTTTGGTTTCAGCTGGGGTGGTGTAGGCAGTGTGGCCTTCTCTTATTTCTTTGCACCAGGGAGGTGGGTTTCTCCAGTTCTTCTCTTTGAGTAGCTCATCTGGAATTTTTTAAAACTACCCATGCAAGTTTTTGTCCTTAGGTACATACCCACCTCCCTCTCAAGGATGGTGGGGACCCTTAAATCCAGCTGGGAGGAAGCTGAGATGTTTCAGGGTGAAGCAAGGATATCATCAGAGCAACCTTTGACTGAGGAACTTCAGGACCTCTCAAGCTAAGGGAAATGGGATTCACAGGTGGGGTTATTCAACTCAGTGTTTTTTTTTCTGAAGTGTCATATTGAAATGTTGATAGGATTTTAAAGCCATAATGTTTATCATGAGTAGTTCTTGCCTTTTTCTTTTAGCCATGCTTTTCTTTTTCCAGATCCCTCTGCCTTTCCTTTAATCCAATTATACTTTCTTTCTTTTTCCTTTTTCTGTGTTAAATCTATTTGTTACAGATGAGAAAAAGAACATGGTAAGTCACCAGTCCTGACTTATCCTCCTAACCACTGGGTTTTCTTTTCTGCCTTGTCTGGATGCACTATCACATGTTGTTCTCAATTTCTGTAAAAGCAGAAGGAAATAGACCCTCATTCAGTCACATCATAAAACACCTGAAATGATTATAGTATATGGTGCCAATACTGTTAATATTTTGCTTTGCTGAGCATTTCATTCAGTCTCCCACTTTGCTTGGAATTTTTATGAATTTCTGACTGTGATCTTTTCTCTTTGTTTCCTATGTCCTGACTACTTTTTGCTAATGTGTTACATCATCTTAACCTTGCTCGTTATCATGTGGATGCTGCAGTTCACTCTTCCTGTTCTCCAAAGTCCTTCCGCACTTACTTTGCTGCTGAATACATTTGCATCCCTGGCATAAGAGGATTTGGTCAGGCCCTGCTGCCTTCACCTCAGAGATTAAAAAAAGGCTGGAGTTGGGGGTGGGTGGTAGGAGGGGAGGATGCATCAAAGATCTCATCTGAGCCTGGGGGAGATCCTGGGGAGTGCCAGCCTCTGTGAGCAGAGACCTGCAAGGAGAGATGCCAGGATTTACTGTGCTGAGTGTGAGTGGGAGCTGAATTCCCTGCCTATCTTTAGCCTTTGCTGCCTAGGGGCACCCAAGCATACCAAAACAGGGCAAGAGCACCGTATTTTAGTGTCATGTGAGTGATGGTGATGTGACAAGCATCACATCTGCTCATTTTGTTTTGCCCAGACTAGAAATTCTGCCAAGACTTAGCGCCAGGAACCCAAGTCTAAGTAGTGATGGGATCTATCTTCACTGTTAGTGCTTTTTAAACAATATGGCTTGGGTGTACTAGCACAAATTATTGCTGTCCTTCCTGGGTTGCACTGATGCACTGATAGACCCATATTACTTTCCAAGCTAATCAGTGCCCAAGGTAATATAAATATTTCAGTATTGTCTACTATATTGTAGTATATCTTATGAACCCTGTCTTGCAGTCTAAAGCTACTCATTTGGTAGGACTGTGAAGCCTCAAATAAATAGTTCATCTCAAGTCTCTGCCAGAATCTTTTTGCTTTACGCTAGCTGAAGGTAAATTCAGGAAACACATGAACAAAAGATGTTATGTTGTGGCTATTCTCATGGTGAGACAATTCCTAAGAGACAATATCATTCAAGTAGATATATTTCCAAAATGGCCACCAAATTTTGATATGTCCCACTTGGTTGTGAAGATTGGTATTAGAGAGTGCTCACTGGGGAGAGCTCGGTTACCCACCTTGCACAGTGGCAGCCGCTCACCTACAGAAATTGAAGATTGCTTCTGTCAGTGAAAACATCTGGAGATAGTGAGAGGGCAGTATCTGGGGCCAGAAAAGAGCCTGTAATAACAGCTAATGAAGCCAGAGAGAGGCTTCTGCAATGAGCTCTAACCTCCTGTCACCCTGGTCCATGCTGCATGAGTAGAACTAGAAAATCTTGTCAAAACTGCTCTGTAATGTTTGGACTGAAGCTGCTTTGAAGGTGTGATCCTTTGTGGGATTTTTTTTTGTTGAAGTAGAATGAAAAATGTTCTGTCACGTTCCAGGTTACAAACTGTAGCTGGAGTAATAAAAGGTCACTTTGCCACTCAGCATCCATTTCCTATTCCTTTGAAGTCCGGCATTTACTGGCAGGTAAACCATGATACTTCAAAAGTTTCACAGCAGTGTGGTGAGGCAGAGATATAAGTACATGAGTAAAATAACTGATTATCTGGTGCTGCTTTTGCTGCTAAACAAAATAGGGCCTACCCTGGTTTTCTCCGCATCTGTGCTCTGTGCACTCATCAAAGTTATCTCTGGCTATCTGTACTGTATCTTTCACACAAGGGTAAATATCTTTGAAGTGTGTGGAGATGGCAAAAAAGCATCTTCTTTTGACATCACCTTTGCTTGGCTGCTTTCATTTACTTGGGAGAAGTAGAAAATATTTTAGCACCTATTCTCTGTCCCTTTCCTCTTTCCCTGTCTTTTTCCTCAACTTCTCATACTGTGAAAAGAGAGGAAATGCCTAGGAAAAGATGTTTGCTGTCCACAAGCAAAAGAAAAGACTACATAAGGCTGCCGTGTTTCCTAAAAGGTAATTGATTTTGCCAAGCTCCCCTTGTAATCAGGTAGAACCGTCTGGAAACAAACAAGCAAACCAGCTTTCTCTGGTTACAGCTAGGAAGGAAAATGTTATTAAAATGATCGCAGAGCCTTTTTTCGGGGACTGATTTTATGCCCCGTGCCATGGTGTGAGGCCAGCCGTGGGCTGCAGGGGGCAATCCAGCACCACTCAAGGTGGTCTGTCAGCTTTAAATAACTCACTCTGACAACAAAGGCCAGAATTGTGCTCACCGTCTGGGGACTCTCAGGCTACGTTCTAGCGCAAGGATCAGTCTCCTTTGTGCTGTGATTATGCATTGTGCAAAAACCCCTTTCACCAGCTGCTCCCGTGTGTCCATCAGGTGCACTGGAGTTGCCTGCTTTGTCGCCAGCAGCTGGTTATTTTCTGGAGAACCTGTGTGCTGGTGCTGAAGTGCTGCTTTGGAGACTCTGTCCTGCCAGGCTCCTGGCTGGTGCCCCCATGCTGTGTCATCAGGAGGCTTGGTCATCTGGTGTTTTGTTTCCTCCAGCCACAGCCAAAATGGAAGGTATGTGGCAAATGAAGTACAGTAGGCACGAGTTCTGGAAACGGTTGTGTTGCGACCCCCAGAGAGTGGTCAAAGCCTGTTGGTACAGGGGGACACTGGTGCAAGGGCAAAGGCGTGAGAGCTGGTGAGGAAAAGTGGGGGAGCAGCTGTGACAGCATTTGGGTTTTCCGTTTTAGTCCCTAACACACTCGATGCAAGACAGTGAAGTGTCTTCTCCTGCTCCAGGTTTGCAGTGGGACGATTGAGTAGTGCTCACGGACAAAGTGGCTGTGTTGAAGGCAGGGCAGCCAGCTGTGCTAGTTTCAGCTGGCAGTGCCTCAGTTTTGGATTAGAGATGTTTGTGTTATTGCTGAGCTGGGCTTACAGAGGGACAAGGCTTTTTCTTCCATGCTGGTGAGGGGCTGGGTGTACATGGAAGGCTGGGAGGAAACACAGCTTGGACAGGCGACACAAACTGACCGAAGGGATATTCCAAAGCATAAAACATCATGCTCAGTATGGAAGGGAGAGACATTTGGAGTGATGTGATTTGGCTTCCCAAATCCCTGTTATGCGTGATGGGGCCCTGCTCTCCTGGAGAAGGCTGAACATCTGCCTGCCCACATCTGCGGGAAGTAGTGAATAAATTACTTGTTTTCCTTTTCTTGTCTGCACGGCTTTTGCTCTTCCTGTAAAACTGTCTTTATCTCAATCCACAAGTTTCCTAGCTTTCACCCTTCCAATTCTCTCCCTGTTCTTGTAGGTGGGGGAGTGAGCAAGTGGCTGCACAGGGCTTCGTTGCTGGCTGGGGTTAAACCACAATACCATCCCAGTGCTCTCCAGAGACTGAAATGGAATTAGGCAGGAGACTTGTTGAGATCCTCCTCCTCTAATTCCCTTGTGCAGTTTGTTGAGAGCCTTCTCCCTTGTTCAGTTTCTGCCTCTGCTCAGTTTCTGCAGGCGCTTTCTTCTGAACTGTTGCCCACTTGGCAGTGTGATCCTTGGGTCATTTGTTTCACTTGCCTTTGCTCCTGAGTGCTGCAGGTATTTCTGGTGAGTGCTGGGCACACAGCTCATCGTCAGTCCTGCTGGTGGACACAAGCAAAAGAGGTCAGATTTGAACTGTCCATAGAGGTCCCTGTACAGTCTTCGTTTTTCCTAACAGTGACACCAGAAGAGCTCTGCATGAGACTAAAGAGCCTTTCTGATGGCAGTGGAGACAGTGTTGGTAAGAAGGGTCTTCTGAACCTGAACAAGCTGGATGGTGAAAGGAGGGCTGGGCACCTCCTGCGTACTTCCCACCTGCATGGGGGTAGTAGAGGAGAACTCCCCATAGCAGACCTTGTGCTGCAAGGTCAGTGAGCATATTTATTGCCCTTCATTTGCATCTCATGGTGAGGCTCTCTCTTGCCCAACAGAGTGCAGAGATTGATCAGAACTTGTCCTGTGCTTACACCACCTATAAAATACCTCCAGTGTCGATTTTCTGGCATCATATGATATTTGTTTTAGCAGAAGTGTCATGCTCTTGTCAAATTTGCTTAAAACTGGACAACAGGTTTGACATTACTGGAAAGAAGTAGGACTTGGAAATTCAGGCAGTGCAGTCATATCAATTGCATGGCTTCAGGAAGCTGTATTAAAAATGAATGTGATGGTTTTATTAAGACCGCTAACATGGAATGCAACCCAAGGTATTGGCAAAGATGAAACCTAATGTTCAAGGCAATAGGAAGCCAGTAGGTTTTTCTCTGGTTATTTGCAATAATCAAGCAATGCAGAAAAGATTTGTGCAGTTTTGTTATGACAAAGAACTTGTCTGTTGAATAACAAAGAAACATTATTGTATTTATATACACAGGAGAAAATAGTTTTGTCTGTTTCTTGTGTGTGGAAAGATATTAAAAAAAAAAAAAAGAAGAAGAAGAAAGAAAGATCATTAGAACTAGAATAAACTAGAGTTTATCATCCATAGGCAAGCCAGGCTGCGCTGACACAATCTGTGAGGAGCCCACTGTTCTCATCTAAACTTTTCTCAAGTCTTTGGAAGCGCCTGTAAAGGAGAAAAGATTAAATCTCCAAAGTTAGATTCAGTAATGAGACAACGATGTTATTTTAAACTTCCCAACTTAAAGGAAAAAAAAAAAAAAAAAAAAAAAAAAAGAGAGAGAGAGAGGCTTCTTGAAAGTTTCTGTAATTTCAAACTCCTTGTTTTGGGAAGCATGTGAGACATCTTGTCCAACTAAGTCCTCTCCCCACTCACCATCACTGAGTAGCTCCGTACCCGTCCCAGGACCAAGTGATGTCCCTGTCTCCCCTTGCCACCCCTGCTCCATGCTGGGAGAAGCACCTTGCCCCTCCAGCACAATTGTGCAGTGCTCCTCCTGGGAAGCAGTCACTTTGCCTCTGGTAGTGTTTCCGCATCAGGTTTTATAAATTGCTACCGTCCCTGCACAGAGGTGGCAAAGTGAAGCTTTCTTTTTTGTTTGCCCTAGATATAATTTTATTATTAATCAAATCAAGGCAGGCTCAGAGGTTTTTAGGGCTAGAAGAGACCATTACTGTAATCTAGTTTGGGAAGCATCTTCCACTGTGGTTTTGGGTTTTGTCAAAAAGAAAAATGTTATTTATTTTCCTTTGCCCTTAGGACTTAAAGTGTAATTTAAGTTCTTATAAACCAAACCGAATGGTAGAATAATCATTATTATAGTATTTTTTAAAGGGTTTTTTTTTCATTTACTGAATAAATTTCTCAAAATTATTTTTAAATATTGGAATAAAAATCTACCTTGGTTTTAAATGGAGGAAAGCCAGCCCCTACTCTTTCTGGTTAAAACACAGACAAACTCTGATGCCACAGGGAAGTCCAAGGATGGAGTGGACACAGCACAGCAGGAACTGTCCAGAGAAGTTGAGGAGAGTTTTATCTGCTTCTGAATAACAAGCTAAAGTGGGCCATAGAGGAATTCTGCTCACATTTCTGACAGAAGCAAAACTTTCAGCTATTCTTGATGTTCAACTCTCAGGACTTGTTTAATATTCAGCACTGGTTTCATCATCAAAGAAATTGAGGCAAAATTAAAAATTCTTTTCCTGGGTCTGTTATTTTCACAGCTTCTACTTCCCTTCAATTTTGATACTGCCATCCATTTTGATAAAAGAAAATGATATGTGAGGAACAAGGCAGGCAGGAAGAAGACAGAACGAGAAGTGCTTTTCAACACTGACTTCACCTCTGCAGAAATTTATAATAAGGTGTCTGCAGATCACTCCCTGCTGAAAGCTCTCACAAATAACACCCTGTTACAGAAAGTGAATTTAAGCAGTCCAGCTACCCATGACTGCTGGGGCGCACCATGGCACACTGATCTCTGAACAGTTGGTCTCTCTTGTCTAGTGCTGTGCAATTTCTTTCTGCTCTTTTCTCTTGAGCAGGTATGACTTCTGTGTGTGTCTTGTCTCCTCCTTTCCCAAAAGCTTTTTCTTGGAAGAAAAGGCTTCCAGAAGTTTGTTAGGCTTATTGTTCTGAATTGACTCCTGGGGCTGGCTCTTAGGATCCAGAAGAACGCTCTTTTCAAGGTGCCTGGTTAAGAAGACATCCTCTCTGGCATTTGTTCCCCAAATGAATGGGTGGGCGAAGGAGGAGCTTGGCCTGTGTGGGCACCTTGAAGGGCAACATGCAGATGGTCTAGGCTTTGGGAGGAACCCCTGAAGCTCTGTATTAGGGTCAGTCACTGCTTCCTAGTGTGACCTGGAGCAAGTCATTTAGTCTGTTCCTATGTGCCGTAGTCAAGAGCTGCACGAGGGATGTAACACCACTCTAAATTGTGCTCTCAGACAGCATTTGTGCTGCTGTCACTGGGCAAACACCTCCATTGTACAAGACTGGACAATGCTTGTAGCAGCACAGCTGCAGCATTGGTGTGCATGGATTTCTCTTTTGGAACAAGCTGAGCCGTGGTGATGGCCACATAGGCAAAGCCAGTGGAAGGGAGTGAAACTGGGAGGTTTTCTATGACAAAAGGAAAATTGAATGAATTTGTGCCAGTACAGCAGACATCAGTAGGCTGTTAAGTACAAAAATCAATGTTAATGTAACATTACAGCTGAGCTATTAAACCTGTTAGTTAACCTGTGGAGCTCAGCCTGTAATCTCACAGCCCCTTTTTGAACTGCACATAGGCCAGTATCTAAAGCACTACTTGCACAGAAAAATGGTAAGGTACTTTGCTTTTCTGTAATTCCAAGACAATTTTGCAAAACACAAAGTAAAGTTTGCCTAAGAACAAATTTAATACATAGGAATTTTCATTTTAGGGACTACATTTTTCACAGTTCCACGTTTTCCGGAATACATAAAGCCAGCTCTTGTCTGTTGGGTGTTTGTAAACACTAAGATTTCTCAAAGTCCTCCAGCAGAACAGGATAGATCTCTGACTGTATCTTTGGATGAGGTGTTGTTTGGATAAAGAATGTCTTTCTGTGGTCATACATGCCAGGATGTTGGTCCCAGCCAGGCCTCGGGGCTTCGCTGCATTTGGTGATGTTGCTGTTGGCGTCACTCCTGTTGCTGGCAGCTAAAAGTTGGTTCTGTAATTGTAATGCGTATTCATACTCCATATGACTCTCAGTAGTTTTGCAAATTCTGTTCTTTACATGGTGCCACTCTTTGCATAAGAAAAAAATGCTTCAATTTACATAGTCTCCGGGGGAGTGGCAAACAACCTGTAGCCTGATTGTTTTTCCTGTCATTACCTATTTTTCTGAGAACTTCTTGTGTGTCACTTTGCTCGTGACAAAGTTTGATACTTCATTGCAATTAATACACATGAATTTACTAGCAGCAGTACATAGTGGGCATTTGTTTTTCTAGTGACCCTTGTCTTCCCCTAATAGCTCGTGCAACTCATTCAATCTCAGCTGAAGCTTTGGATTCTCTGAGACTGCAGACGAGATAAAAGGCTGTGTAGCAGCTCAGAAGGGTGTGCTATAACCCCTTTAATATGATCCATTGTGGGAATCGGCCCAGATGCACGTGACTGTGGTTAAAAAAAGGAAGTATTTTTTAAGCTGTGTAGCCATTATCATAGCTCATATGTACAGAAGGGTCAAGCTAAAGTTGTCATGGGGATTGAATCTGAAATCCTGGTGACACTGAAGTCTGCCAGAGTTTTGACAGCCCCATTAATTGAGTTTCTGTGGTTGGTAAGCCTTCTTTCCTAATGTTATTTTTAATTCCACACAGAGAAATCAGAATGCAGTGAAGTTTACAGAAGGGGAATGAAATGTCAATGCCCCCATGCCATTCAGACAGCTTCGATGGGATGGGCAGAGAGAGTGAGGGCAGATCCTCCATCCTGCCTCTTAGCTGTCATGGGTTGGGAGGCTGCTGGCATTGCTCCAAGCTGCCCAGTGCCATCAGGGAAGCTGCTGTGTAGGAGCTGGAGGTGCAGGCTAGAGGTCATGGTCCCATTCTTCCCTTCACTGGGATGCGTGGGGATGTGTAGCCCTGGGGGTTGGAGCCTGTCCTTCCTGCTACGATGGCTCTTTTTGGGGTGCTATGGTTTGGACTTTGACACGTGGACAGGCTGTGCAGCCCTTGGGGTTAAAGATTGCATTAGCTGGCTGGTGGGTACCCAAGGGAAGGCTCCAGCTCTGAAGGGAATGTTGTACAGTGGCCTAGTGTTTCTTTCTTCCTGAAATTTGAACTCCTTAAAAAAAAATCCCTTCACTTATCAAATAAGCTCTTTACTTTTGCCTTTCAACCCTAAATAGCTTAGCATATAAGTAGCTTCTTTTGGAAACAAAAAAATAGTTGATGCTGTCTGTGTTTCTGTGATCAGATGCTCAGAATGAATTTCTGTCTAATCCCAGTTTTGAAATTGATTCAGCACAATGACCTTGGGCAAGTTACTTAACCTCTTAGTGACCCAGTTTTTCCATTTGTAAAATAGAGAGCAGAATACCCTTGTGACCTGGGTAAACACCTCCTGAAGCTTAATTTAGATATGCCTGTTTTAGAGGCCTTTGAACTGTGGTTGGAAGCACGATGGAAGAGCAAAGCATGCTTCTCGGGAGGGAGTTTAATCTCCCAATGCACTCTGTGGGTCTGGTGCACAGGCCAGCCCAACCAGAGCCTTTCTGTAGCAATTAAACATAATGCCAAGAGAAGGTTCGCACTTGCTAGGAATGGTGTTAGAGCATCCTAATCCCACCTCTGCTTGGAGAGGCAGTGGAGCAGCCTTGCACTGCCCCAACTGGGTGCTAGGTTAAGGAGGAGCGGCTGAAGAGGAATGTCAGGTGTACTTCACCCTCCTGGTTTCCAGCCCTATTTGGTTTGAAACATGACATGTGCAGACTGGATGAATTCTGGAAGCAAAGTGGAAGTGGTGGCATGCCCGTTTGCATACTAATACAACCCAAATGCCATTATTTTTCCAGCTTCCACAGCTGTGTTATGACTGTACTAGAGCTGAATTCTAACAACCAGCCAAAAGGTTTGTTTGCGTATATATGTGCAGAGATTTTGCAAGCAAAACTGGAAAAGCTTTCTAGTTGCTGCAGTTGTGGTTCTTTTTTTTTTTTTTTTTTTTTTTTTTTTAAACCCATCACGCTTTTGTGCTTACATTAAAAATTATGGATCAGCTGTATTTTAACAACAGTCTGTTCCCTGAATTTATGCAGTTGATGGCCTCAGAGCTCAGTTTGAAAGGTTTCCCCCTCTGTATTGCAACTGGGACTTCTTCCATGGAGTCTTTTTTTTTTTTTAACAGAAACAGTGTTTTATCTTTGTATCTTTGTCTTGTATAAAGGATGAAAATCTATAGTAATCCTTTCCTATGTAGACTGCTCTATTTTTCCCATAAAACACTCTTGCAAATAAGTCTGCAGATCTTTCAACACAATGCCTGGAGCATCACACATGATAAATCCTTCCCTAGTCTCAGTTTTCCGTAACCTTCCTCATTCCTCACAATGACACACACTTTCTCTCATTCATCTTTTATTACAATTCAATATTGTGCTTGAATATAATTAGGTTTTATGCAGTATAGCCTTCCCCATCCTTGGTTGTTTGTTTTTTTTTTTTTTTTTTTCTTTTTTTTTTTTTTTTTCTTTTTTTTTTCTCTTGAAAAAGGAAAAAATACTTGTTCCCATGCACATTTCATCTAGAAATTGACTTCAGTGTTATAGGTTCCAATATGTTTACACAACAGGTAGGGAAAGGTATTGGGGAAAAAAAAGAAATATTTTTAACATCATAAACCTCTAGCAAAAATATGTATGTAATAGAATCTGGTACTGTGGTATTACACACATTACAACTGTCACTGTGACTTACAGCCTTAGTTTAGCTGAAAGAAAATCTATAACCCTAGAAATGCAACAATGTCCAAGTCACAGTTCAGAGTAATAAATGTTTTTCACAGAATAGTGTAATCCATATTTCCAAAGCTGATACAACAAAGGCATTTCTACTAGAAATCTTTCAATTTCATGGGCGGAGGCTCAGAGGGGGAGAGAGAGTGGTTAGGAGAAATGATAAGCAGTAAAATGCCTGTGTTCAGAAATACTGGCCCTTTGGCTACTGCCTTTGGTAGATCGTTCTTGCCCCCAAATTACATCTTAATAAAGTATCGTCTGTCTTTTGATAGAAGTACAAAAAATCAACTTTTAAAGTTTCTGCTGTGATTTCAGGGTGGTGAGGACATTGGGTTGCTGGCAGCTGTGCACGAGCACCTTGGTGTGTCCCACATCACGGCAATCCTATGTGGTAAGCACTGGTCCCTCTGGGGCAGATGATGCAAGGTGTGCTCTAGTGATGATATGGGCTATTTTGCCTGGCCAGGGCTCTTGGACATGCTCCTCGTGTCTTGGTGCTGGGTGCTGCTGTGCCTCTTTGGGGTCCCAAGAATGCAATGTCTCTGTGCATCCACTGTCGAGCTTTTCACCTCTGTGCCGGGATGAACCGATGGCTTGATGGGTGCATTCAAGCTCTTTGCTTGGGAACTTCAACTGTGAAGTCTTATCCCAAATATTAAATTTTGATTCATCTCAGCTGTCTTTTCTCAAGGAAAAGTTTTCTCAGCAAGAGGTAGTGAGAGCCATGGGGTGTCCTTGTGTCCCGGCTTCGGTTTGACTTTGTGTGTGGGAAGAGAACTTGACCGTGTGCCAGAACAGTGAGGCTATCCTGGCAGGCTCCGGTGACAGCAAACAAATATATCACACTACACATTTCCTCTCTCAGAAGGGTATAGTTTGAGTAGCTAAGTAGCTTGTGTTTTGGGCTCCCAAGACCTTCATTTGTTTCTGCCTTCAAACTTCCTGGCAAGCTTGCTTATGTCTATTAATTTTCCAAAGTCCATGAAAACAAAAAAAGGAACAAATTGCATTAAAGTAATCTGTAATAACTTGAGTTAGTGTATGAGTGAAATACTCTCATAGCTGAGCAGTTAAAATGGAAATGCATTATTGGGATGTTATATGTGCCATAGTTTATTGCCCACTATATGTGTTGCAGAATATCAGGTTCGTTCCAGTCAAGGTTAGTAAAATGCTATGTTTGGTTTTACATTTATTTAAAATAAAATAAATAAATAAATAAATAAATAAACAAAAAAGCAAAGTAAATGGAGACGCTGGTAATAGGGAAAAATAGCTGCCTTATCAGGCCCTTCATTTGTTTATTCTCTTTCCCAGTGGGGCTGGGAAGATATGCTGGCACCCAGGACTTCTGAATGGGGTGTGTTTTGCAGCAAGCATGTGGGTGGTATGGAAAGGCCAGTAGGTTGGTCTGTGCTGAAGAACCAAGCTTTTAATCAGAAATGCAGATGCTCAGCATATCTAGTTGTATTACCATCTTGAAGCATTGCAGGCACTTGGTATGTATAGCACTAATATTGTCCCTACTATGCTGAGACATCATGCTTATTTTAGTGCACCGTACTAAAAATTTCAACTTCACATAAATTAGCTTTATTAGTTACTTTACTTAGTCATCATTCCTATTACTGCTTCATTAGATAACTGATTCATAATCATTGACTTACAGATTGCAGAGTTTTCTCCTTTCCGTCTGCTCCTCACCTTCCCCGGCTTCAGTGTGCATTCAGACTAATGCAATGGTACAACACATAACACCAATCCTTCCTGAATCCTGATGTGGGACAGCCTGAAATACTCTGTCCTTGTAAAGGTGTGTTTCTCTCAGACCTACTTACTGTAGGAGACTCTATAATCTTGATTGGAGTGTCTGACTCACAAGGACGAGCTAATTTTGTTGGCAAGTTCCTGCTTTCTTGAGCCAGTATAATCATATTTTTTCTGATGTTCGGGTGGCTGTGATAGGAGCCTGAAATATTGCGTGTGTGTAGAGTGGTCAAGACATAAAAATATCCTCACAAAGTGGTGAAGCTATGTACAGCTTATGTGCCCTTGGTGCACAGGACAGCAGACCCTCTGAGGGCTTTTTTCCATCTCACCAAGGTGAAGAAGCAGTTATCATCTGGTGTTTGTGTCAGGAAACTACATGGCTCTGAGACCAATTGTTACCTCCACTGAGGTGTAACCTTATAGTTGGGTGCAGGATGTGGCCTTCCTGCTGAAACACAGCTGCCAAGCAACTGGGTTCTCAAAAACGGTTTATTATGCCTGTTCATTTGGGTGTTACACTTCTCATAGGCCCTGGAAGTAACTTAAAGCATGAAGTTGAATATTTTGAAAGGAGAAAGTAGGAATGTCTTTGTGAAAGAAAACAGACTTTTCTTTATTTCGCTTTTATTTGCTGCTATCCTTTGTTATTTGATTGTTCTGTTAGCCCTTGTCTTCTAGTGCCATGGAGTTGTGACCAGTGACCCCTAGCTCCATGGCAGCATATGTGTCGCACCAGCAGCTCATGTGATTCTTGCTTGGAAAGAGGAGGCTCTTACCTGTTCTTGCAAGGAAAACTCTGTTTTTCCTTCAGAGTTCTTGGAAGGAATTTCCCCCATCATCAGGCTAATCTTCCACAGTGAAATGGGAAAATTTTGCTACAAGACCATCATATATAGTGGAAAAGGATTCTGCTGCAGGGACATGAGCATTGCGTAGCATTGCAACTCATCATGTCTCAGATGAGAGGCTCTGGCCTCATGAAAAGATTCGTGCTGGTTTCCCTTGCTGTAATGAAGAAAAAATTTGAAAATCCCAAATGCCCTGTAGAATTCCTATGACCTTTTGGTAACTTTTTAGACACATGCACTTGCTAAGCTCTAATATGCATGTGGTCACTGAACTGGCACTCCTCAAAATTAAATAGACCTAATGCAAATTACTAATAATCTGAGAAAGCTTTGTGCTAAAGAGGCTGTAGTAAAATTTCACAGGAGAATCCTCTTCTGCAGGCTACATTAAATGGCCTTGTTAGACATTTGAGTATTGAGTGTCATTATGTAGTGATTTGAGAAGGAGAGAAAAAAATCATAAAACTGCTAGTAAGATTCTCACAGCAGATCTATTATAGCTAGTCTCACTCGTAATAATTTAGAGTTTTAATTTTCTCAAGCGTCCCACAGGTTTACTATATCTAGCCAAATGCTTCACGGACAAGTTGGCAGAATGGAAGCTTTTTATGGCCTGTCCCTACTGGTGGCTTCTGAGGCTTCACCCCCTCTTCCTCATACTTGTGTGCCACACACACTCATGCACACACGCATGCACATCCATATAGACACACACAAAAGAAGTCTCAGGGAGACACAGGAGTTTGTCAAGTCCTGCACCGTTCTCAATTAATGCTGTTCAGAAACCATCAGCATCTTGATGCAGAGGCTCTTTTCCCCTTGGATTTAAAACCAAGGGAAATATGAAAAACTGAAACCAAAGGCATATTAACTGATACAGAAGAGACAGGGGGTTCCTGATTTGAATAGTCTTTCTGAAAAACAACACCTCTCTGGGTCTCTGGGTTTTACTGATCAGTCAATATCCGTCTGTTTGAAAAGTGAAGAACCTGCTGGAAAGCTGGTGAGACTCCAGGCAGAGAGAGTCCCCCTGGGGACTTACATCAGCAAGCAAGGGGAAGAATACATTTTTCTACCTAATTGGCAGAATGCAGTTATCCATGCTGGGTGCTCACCCCCCAGTTTGGATCTGTTGCTGACAAATGGGGACAGGAGGGTGCATGCCTTGGAGTCTCAGCTGTAGGGATGCAGTTAGCTGGTGCTCCTTGGGCTGTGAAGAGGTGCTGGGGATTTCCTAACCCCTGCTGACCCCTCCCATGAGCAGAGCTGGCCTCAGGTGCGGAGAGATCGGGGATTTTAAACAGAAGTGTTGAAATTATCTTCAACATCTGCAAAAACTCTTTGACAGAGCCTCTTGCAGCAAAGTCCCCAGAACATGAATTTTGACAAGGAAAGAGCCCATTATTATCAGTGATGTTTCAACTATTATTTTATGAATATATTCAATGACAAGAACTAGCTTGTTTCCAAGACAACAAAATTCAAACCCGATCCATGATTACTCTAAAGGAGGCCTCCTGTCATTTCGTTCCTTTGAAGAAACTCACAATTTGATGGGCAAAATGCCAGAAATAATTAGACAGAATAGCACCATAAACCCCAATGGAAGCAAAATATCTGCTGTAAGAATTTCCCACCAGAAATCCTGAAAATCAAATCAAAGCCTGGATAAAATCTTTTCTGTTGAGTGTAAGAATGAAGGGGGCGGCAGGGGGGGGAAATGGGTGGGAGAAGACAATCCAGTTTTTTACCTCATCAAAGGGAATACTAAAAAGTGTCTTTGTGACTTGCTTGTGTCTTCTTGTGAAATAATAAGTGGGCAGGGCAATCAAATTTAAAGCAGTATTCCCCAAAGCAAGGTCAAAACTGCTAGAAATGTTCATTTCATTTTTATTTGCTTTCCCTGCAAGGTACACACTGTGGCTATAATTTCCCATTCTTTATGGGGAGATCAAAAGATTTGTGCTGTG
The DNA here is from genome assembly GCF_015227805.2 of Hirundo rustica. Taxonomy (NCBI): domain Eukaryota; kingdom Metazoa; phylum Chordata; class Aves; order Passeriformes; family Hirundinidae; genus Hirundo; species Hirundo rustica. The sequence continues at coordinate 25,914,248 of NC_053455.1, forward strand.
CTGTGTAGGAATCAATTCAGTCATCCTGGCAGCACGCCAATCTTTATTACATTATTTGTTAACCTGCGTTATTGCAGAATGGAATAACTGTTCCCTGGGATAAACTAGGGAGTTCTTCTTGCTTCCTTGACCTTGATTTCCACGCTCGTGCCTTGTCCTCTCAGCACCCACATGCAGATAATGATTGTCTGTGTCAGAGTGAATGAAATAATCACTGCAGATCCTGTGCCGAAGCAAATCACCGAACTGGTGGGTGTAGGTGAACCAGTAGCCCCCATTGTTTGCCTCTGCTTTTGCAGCAAACTGAGTCTCAGGTATTTCTTACAGCAGGAGTCTCCTCGCTTTACCGGCAGTAAAACCAGCCCACATGACAGGAACTGTATTTGCTCTTTTCTTCCTACCAGGCCTTTTCTGTAATCTTCAAAGCCAAGTGCATCAGTCAAACCATCCTTCTTGGAATATTTCTGAATGTTTTGGAAGAATCTTTTTCATTAAATTGGTGAGCAGTGATGTATTTTGGTAGTTTTGGGGACATGCATTAGGAGCATGCTAAAACCAAGTTTTTGAATTTTCCCTAAGTAAGCACCACATGTCCAAGTTTCACATGTACCAGTTCTGCACTGGGAATGTTTCACTTGCATTTTCTTAACAGAAAAAAGTAAGCTTTGCACAGTCATGTTTTTCACAGAGAAAATGGAGGGTAGGTTCTGTTTTGCATTGAACTGGCATAATTCAGCATGTACTTGATTTCAGTCAAATTGGGTACTGAAAAGGGGTCATCTGTGTCCTAAGAAGTGCTGCAATGGCCACTGCTAGTGGAAGTTTGTGGACTTTGAGCCCCACTGCTGCTCTGACCCTAGACTTCCTGGACAGGTGGATTTTCCATCTACACAGAACTTTCTGACTGAAAGAGCCATGCTGGAAGTCATGGTTTTTGTGGTCATGCTGGGGGGTCAGAGCATGGTAAGGGAGAAGGAGCAGCTTGGTATGAGATGTTTAGGAGTCTAAGCCAGATCTGAGGTTTAATTTCAGTGAAGGGCCGGGAATGCTATGTTGATATGCAGCCTGCACTGTGAAATGTCAAACTGGGTTGAACTCCTCCCTGGCTGATGTAATTCAGTATAAAAAAATCAGATTTCAGTAAGGAAATATTAGTAAGAGAGAGAGAAGAGGAACAAAACATGCAGATTTTTATCCAAAATGCTCTCCACTGCTAAAAAGCAGGTTTTTAATCCTATTTTGAAACAAAGTTTTGATGAAATCTTAGGATTTTTTATAGGACAAGTGTCCTTCATGACAACAAATGCCAGTCACTAAGTTGCAGACCAAATTTGATGGCATTAGTTGATGCCAAAAAAGTGCAAAACACACAGAAATGGAGAGTGTGGCTCTGAGACCAGGGAGTTGGTGCAGGTTCAGAAACAAAGAAGAAATGGCTGTCTTTTGTTGTCCCTCCCCTAAGAGCCAGATGGTGGCTAGGGAAGACTGTGAACCAGTTGCAGGGACAGCCAGTGAAGGCCAGGGTGCTACTGCCCAGTGCTGCAAGTCTGGGCAGATGCAGTGGCAGGCTGTGGGACAAGAGCAGGGACAGGGCTTTAGAGACATTTCAGGTTGTCTGCATTTGAGACTTCTCTCTGAGGCTCTGTGCTTGGTCAGGTACAGGGAAGTGCTCAGCTGTGCTTCCAGGTCATCCTCTTGACCAGATCCTGCAAACCTGTGAGAGGAGTCAGGCTGGAACTCAGGTGCTGTTTTCCATCGTGACAGTCCCAGTCCCTTCCTCATTAGTTTGGGCTGTGCTGAGCAGAGCAGGAAATATAGAATACATATTTAGCCAGACTTTGCAATGGGTGGGGCAGGATTGGGGAAAAAATAATTTCTACCTTTGCTGAAATGCTCCATATGCTGCTTTGCAGAGGGATTTTTTTTCCATTCTGCTCTTCCGTATTCTGATGCTGTAACCTGAAAATACCTCTGCCTCACAGTAGGTTGAGACAAAGGTGTTTACAAAGGCACTAAGCCTGAGAATCCAGCCACCCAGCATCAAAATAGGAAACTTAAATTCATAAGCTCCCTCCTTTAAACTGATGGAAATGGATCCAAACAAAACAAACCAAAACAAAAGCAGTAGGTAAACATGTTGGAATGTACAATGGATAATGGATATTGAGAGATGATCTAGTCATGAATGCTAAACAGATACACTTATGAGTTTAAATTTAATTAGCATCTGGAAATTAACAAGGCTAGAAAGAAGGGCAATGTGTTTTTAAGTGAAGGCGATGAATAGGTACTGTTAGGTGCATATAGAAAAATGAGGATTTAATTTATAAGACATAATGAGCCAGGTGCCTATAAAATAATTTGTGGGGTTTTTTTCTGCTGGGTATCACAAATGATAATGATATAGCACTTCAAGGTCAGTCTGTATCCACCTGTTAATTTGTTTTTGGGGAAAATATTTTTAAGAATAACTAAATGAAATTGGCTTCCTTTGTAGAAACTGCTGGGTGTTTTGATTTTTTTCCTTAATTATGCATCATTTCTAATTTTATATTCAAAACCCAGTCAGCCTTTATTGAAGAAGGCTTTAGTTGCTGCTCTGATTTTAATTTTTCAATCCATACATTGACTGAGACAGGTTTCTGTGGAGAAATGCTAGCCCAAAACTGAGTCCCTTAAGTGTGCCATATGGGGATGCATTTCTGGAAGAAATGATACTTCATAGTGCTTGAATCAGAAAACATTGTTTTAAAACCAGAACATCACTTTAAAAAACAAAACATTGGTTTTAAACCAGGGCTTCTTTACAGGAAGACAGTTAAACTGAGTAGTGTATGATGCTATGAATTACCTTTTCCCTGTCACCTATAAGATTTTCATCCATCTCCTTAAGCATTTCAGCAGACATTACTACCACTTGAACTGAAAACTAATGACAGCAGGACATCCTGTTATCCCAGTGATGGATAGGACTGTAAAAGTTGCCTGTTGGGTCTTGGTGATGTTCAGCAGGGAGGAAAGGTTATGGCAGTCTTTGTTTTTATTTTTTTTTTCATATTTCTGCTGTCTCTGGGTGCTGATGGGGTGTAAGCTGCACAGACCTTGTAGCTGGGTAACACTCAGCCTCTTTGTCTCCATTCTGCTTTTCCAAGTGCAGCAGCGATTTCTTGGGTTTCCAGCAAAAAATTGCAGTGCTTGCTTGTTGCTTATGGATTTTCTTGTGGAGCTGCTATTCCTCAGAAAACGGAAGCCAGAGAAGAGAAATCTCTCTTCTCAGCTGTTAGCTAAGCAAAGCACAAGTGAAATTTTATGAATGAAAGTAATTTTTCTTCAAACCAAATGTCAGAGGTCTGCTGTGAGTAATATCTGCATGCAAATTTATTCAGGAAGAAGATTATTCTCTCTTTCTGTCCCTCTCTTTTATAAGGAAAGGTGTCTATAAGTATTGCTACAGTATGTCATGCAATCAGTAACTAACTTTGCCCTGAGCAGGAATGAAAGGGATCCTACCAGGAATGCAAAGGATTTGTGGAGTTTTGATCAACTTTTGAACACACGGTTTTGGATTAAGACACCAGTGATGAAGTTATTTGCTTTAAATGGGCTTGTGGTAGATGAGGAAGACTGAACACCCTCTTACTGACAGTTCTTTGCATTGTGATAAATTTAATGTGGCAGTAAAGAAGGGTTTACATTTGTATAAATGCCTTTTACAACCAACAGTTTCCATCCATTTAATAATGACCCTGCCTTTCTCACGAGAACAATGCCATTACCAAGCTGTTGGTATAGCTTCTGCAGTGCCAGGCAGCTCTTCCCACAGCACTTAATGTCCCAGCCCATCTGCAGAGCGCGAGGCTCGCCGGAAGACACCTGCTTCCTCAAATATTGTTTTTAAGGATCAGACCCATTGAGGCTGATTGCACGAGGCCTCTTACTCATCTTTCTTCTAAAACACAACCAAAGTAAGAGCCAGGCTTCCTACTAGGCACGCAACTTAGCAAAACCAGCCTCTAATTAAATACCCAAATGCTGCGTGCACCAAAAGCCTACGTGCAAACATCTCTCTTTGCATAAAGTATTTAAGTTCAGTAAAGGATTTGTCATAAGTTGTAAATTGAAACTATTAGTTAAATTAACACTGCTTTATGCTCTTTTGGATACACAGAGTATCACCTAGACTTGCTAGGGTTAATACAAGTAGGGGGGGGTTGGACATAGTCTGTGGTTTAGCCCACGAGAGATTTGTTTTATTTCACCTTTTTTTTTGCCTTTGTTTGGGAAACCCATGTTGTTTCAGGACAGACTTAGGACTGACAGGCCAATTCTTGTGTTTGGAAATGATTCACAGCTTAAGCTCTGTCAAACCACTGGTGTTTGAGTAGATCTGGCCAGTCAAGGAAGCCCACACCAGCCTCCTCCCAAGCCCAGGCCAGCCCACCAGGCGCTGCTGGCCCATGCAAATGCCCATAGAGCTGCTGGCAGCCCTGGAGCCCCTCCCTGCACATCTCCTGGCAAGGGGCATTTGCAAGGCCATCTGAGTTTTCCTCACAGCTAATGAGCTACTTGCTCTTTGTCATCAGGATGGCTCCAAAGAAATGCTCTGGGGAGCGATTTGCCAGAAGACCTTCCCACGCTTGTCTGCCTATGGAAAAACCTGATTACAGGAAAAGGGAAAAATTTCTCCGGGTGGGTCTACAGGCTCTGGAATACTTTGTGTTTGCTCATCAAGGTAGTAACAGCCAATTTATTCAAGGGCCTGACCCAGGAAAAGAGTTTGTGGCCAAGAGTTGTGAAATGGGAGTGGCTGTGGACTCCTAGTCCTAATGTGCAGCCTCTGCCACGAGTGGCATCACCACTAGCTACAGCATCACAGGTGGCCTCTGACCCTGTTGGGAGAGGCTGAGAGCTGAGCTGGGAGAGCAAGGTACCAAGAAATGGGTTTTTTTAAGGGCCACCTCAGCCACATTGCTTTCCTGCAAGTGTGATTCATTTCCTTCTACCTTACAGAGCAGGAGAGGGCAGGTTAGGTGCTCAGGTCTGCTTTGCACTTCCCTTACACTCTTGAAAAGGGTATTTTAAAGCCAGAAGTTAACAAATTATCTCTGGGTTTTTGTTCCCATTTTTATTGGCATTACCTCTAAACATGTGTCTGGCCAGAGGGGTTCCTGCACTCTTCCTCTGCCATGGGGAGCAGAAACACTTCAGTCTACCTTTTGCAAATTAATGTTGTAGAAAAGGTTTCTTCTTACTCAGCCTTCCTCTGACCCCTAGTTCCCTCCCTTCAAAATAAACCCTTTTATCTACAAGGTATAGCTTGCACAATTATGTGTGTGAATTGTTATATATGGTCCTGAACATTTTCATACACAACTTCAGGTCTGGCAAAAATAGGACCATAGGAATCCGTTAAGTCTTGCCATATACAATATTTTATACCTAGTTATACTGACCTGGAAGTTTTTTATAAATGTTGGGTAGAAATGCCAAGATATACTTATCTATTCCTGAGCATTAGAGCTGTATGCCACTGCTGTAAGGAGAACTGCCATACAAGTGGCGGTTTGATACTGCTGGATTAATGCTCTGTAAGGGGGACTCACATCCTACACCCATTTGTGCAAAAGGTAAAAGCTTACACTGGCTAGAGCAAGGGAGATTCGGAAAGAGTCGCTAGGAGTTACCAATAGCAACATGGATTAGCATTCACAGCTGCTGAAACTTCCTTTCACGGAAAAGGTAGCCTCTTGCTGCGAAGAATGAACATTTTACTGAACTGTGGAAACCTAGCGTGGGAAGTTAAAAGAAAAACTGAGAAAGAAGATTTGGATGTTGAGTTGTTGGATTTTTTATTCACTTTTTGTTGTCATATTGCTGGCAAAACCTCAGGAACAGTGAAGCATAAGTGTGTGTAGCATAAGCAACACTCTGGCACAGACAGTGCTCACATTGCAGAAGGCAGGGTAGTCCCAGACTGGTGGCACTGTTCCTCTACCAGACCCCATACCATGGAGGGCCTGTCCCCTGCTGCGGTCTACCACCCAAAAAGACTGTAACAACATAAATTGGTTCATCAGTGAACTACAGATGCAAGCATCTGGTTATTTGCATTGAAGGAAAGTTTAGGATTGACTTGTTTGTAGTTTCGTTACAAGACAAAATTTAAATTAGCCAAATTCTAATCAAATTCATATAGATTATAGTGGGTTTCTCAGCAGTGGTAATTCTTAAAATCTAGAGTGTATGCTTCTAAAAAACTATTATTTAATTCAAACGCAATTCTGAGAAAACCTGCGTTATTTTGGGAAATGACGAGGCCACATATATAAATTTTAGCATCTGTGGTCTCAGATGAGTTGCTTACTGGCTGGTCTTTGGCAAGCAGGAGGGATAGGAGTGTGCTGAGTATTGTCACCGTAGAATACTGAATGAATTATTAATGAATATTTAATAGTTCTATAGGGAGGCAGAGTGGTGTAAATGGACACAAAGGAAACTAACATTATCTTGTCTCTGAAAGAAGCAGTATGGTAATAGGAAATAATGGGCTAGTAAATTGAACTTCAGTTGCAGGCAAGTTCCTAGAGATTTTCAGAGCTGAGATCACAAAATATATGGGGAAGTCTGCTTTGATAAAAGTTACCATTGTGCCTTCAGAGGGAATAAGCCTTGTATGGAAAGGCTAGAAAAGTTATTTTTTGAAGCTCATTGAGAGGCAAAAAATGTGAAGGAAAGGAAAAGAAAAAAAATCTGCATTAGGTCAAATAACAGTCTCTAAAGTTGAGAAGAGAGACCCATTTTTGAAGGCGTAGTGCTTTCATGTTTGCTAAATTCTGTTTGCCCAATTTAGTGTAGTGGTCTTAATGTTTATTCTCTTTTTGTGGGAGAAGATCTGGAGAAGCAAAGCAGGCTTAAGCTTAAAAATAAACAATTAGTTTTATTAACACACACTAAAAGAATGGAAAAGTTGAAAAAACAAAACAAAATGAAACTTCAAAACATTCTTCCCTTCCTTTACAAACTGTTAACTTTCTTACAAACAACATAGAGAGACACAACCTGTGATTTTCAGTCAGTTTCACCATTTAAATCTTTCATCACTTTGAGAGAGGAGTCTCTCTAGAGTCTTATGGAGACATTTGCCACAAGACAAAAACAGTCTTGTGGCTCCCAATGTCACAAATCTGCAACTGCCTGGAGTTTTTTGCAGATTGTGCAGTCCCACCTAGTAGCAGCCTTTCCCTCGGCTACTCATGGGCTTCTCAGTGTATTTGGGGTACTATTTTAGAATGCTTCTTCTAGTACAAAATAAGGATTCTCTTCTATCTCCAAAATTGTCTCTATCTCAAAAGAAATAGAGACCTCCTTTTACCCCAGGAGCCAAGGGCTTCAAATCACTTTGTCTTTAAAATCATCTTTGTCTCAAAGGCTGAGACCTCCTTTTACCCTAGGAGCGAGGGGCTTTGAGATTCTCACTTAAATCTCAATCATAAAAATCCCTAATTTGATTAGAACCAGCATTACCCCAAACAACATAAAGATGTTACAAGAAACAGTCCATTTCTCCATAGTTTACCTGAGAGAAGTCCAGTTAAAAATGTCCACATCCTCAATCCCTTTTCTAATAATCTTATCAGTTCTTTCACTCTTGCTCCACTGACTTCATGCAGTGTCGTTTCTACGTCCACTCTGTCTCTTTCTCTTCTCTCTCAGGGAAGGGTTAGGCCTTGGAAGCTTCATGTTGCCAGGAAGGAGTTGAATCTGCCCAGGCCTGCAGTGGCCATGTGGTACTATTTTTGCCAGGCAGGTGCAGCAGTCTCTCTCCCCGGCTGCATCTCAGATTGCCGGAGCTTTTCCCTTCCACGCCTTTCTTCTCTGCCTGGGAATCACTGGAGGGGGCGGGCAGGGGGGTGAAAGCTCTGCCCACCCCTCGGTGACAATCGGGGCGGCCTCGGTCCAACCGGGCCCATGGCTGCTATCAGGGGCCCGGCAGAGATCCCTCCCTGCTCCAGGGGCTCCGGGGAGGGTTTTTCCAAAGTAGTTGCTGTTAAGCTGCAATCTCTCCTCCCCTGACGGGAGCCGGTGGAGCCCGGCTGGGCCTTGGAGCAGCTCCCCACCCAGGAGGAGGGGGCAGAAGCGGAAAACCCGACTCAGTGTTACCTGCTCAGCGGACCAGGAGGAAGAAGACTGACCTGAACAACATTAGGATTTATATGGGTACTTCCCAAAGTTGCATTCAACATTCTCAGTGGTCAAAGCAGATGCCAGTATTTCAAACTGGCTTCTGATAGGTCCCTGTCCTTCCTAAAACAATTTCCAGGGTCCTGACAGGGTAATACTTTACCTTCCTCCCTAAATAAAAACCAAACTGTGCCAACCCATGACAGAAGGTATGAGATCCATGTGATAACCACAGAAAAGTAATAGACTAAGAGTAAAGAAGTTATGAGAGAAAATAGAAGGATAATAATTAAAAAGTAATTTTTGTTTAGTATGCTAAAGGTAGGTTCAAAAGTGCATTGTGCTCTAGTTTGTCCTCTCCACACTGCTGGCAAGTGGAAAGTAGTTTTTAAAGGGAATGCTGCCAGATCAACACTGAGCACCTTTGGAAATTCTCTAAGTCATATCTGGATCCTGTGAACTGAAAACACATCTCATTTTGCCAGAAACATGACTGTGACCTAGGAAGATGGTAAGTAAGGGGGATTTAGATTAACCTACCTATACAAGCATACTGAAAATGCAGCAGGTGCAACTCTACGTTAAAAAAATTTTTTTGTTGTCTCTTCTCAAGAAAAACTCTTTAAACCAACAAAGAAACAACCCTCAAACAGAACTGCAGGTCAAAATGGTAAAATGGAACAAAATGGAGGGAAGCTATAGATTTATGAGACATTTATCAGATGTCTGCTGAGACAAATTCAAGACTTCTGTTTTCTGCTCAAAATTTAAAAATAAATTATAAAATGTATGGCTGGATAACATTATACTAAAAACACATCAAAATTTTTTACTTGACATTAGAGTTGCTCTACACTAGAGCTGATCCATGGAAACCAACAGAACTTATATAAATCCCCCTCCAAAATGTTGTGTGCTAAGTTGATATAAGGTTGATTCATAAGGTTGATTCCAATTATTGTGGTTTTCCAATCTTCCATACCAGAAACTGTTTAAACCCAGGGATATTACTACCGCCATTAATGTTCATAGCTACAAGCTGAATCAAATTGCTGATGGACTTCAAATATTATTCCTACCCATTTTATTTCTTTGTATCTCCATCCACAGATCATAACAAAGACCTGTTAGAAAACACTGGAGAGGGAACTAGAGGGAGTATGGATGTGATAGATTGATTTGTAAATTAATTGCAGTTCTGGACAGTGCATATTTAGAGGCAGGCAGATGAAATATGTGTTGCCTGCAAATAACCTGCTTACCACTCTTCACATTCTCTTTCATACAAAGGCATTGCTGTGGAGAGGGAAACTGGCCACTCCACTGGTGACCAATACCTACCAGTTCCTCCTGGGCTTCTTGGAAGACACTTTATCTGGGGTCTGGCAGCATGATCAATGCAGGAGTGATGATAGGGAGACATGCATTCAAACCAAATCACCTGATTTACTACACTGAAATGGCTGTATACTGCAGACACTCCCTGGAGAAATTATTCAGGATCCTCGTCATCTACAGTGAGTATGTTAAACCATTCTGAATTTTATTTGGGCCATGTTTTACCAGTGGCAGCTCTCCATCACTGCTTTAATTGTCCGTGCTTTACAGTAGCCATGAATTTGTGCATGCATCATCTGTGCTCTGTGAAGTTGTGGTGGCATTTCTGAAGCATGCCTGAATTGAACTTTGCCTGAATCTCTGTGAAAAAGAGACCTGTGTGAAGCATTATGTGCCTTACCAAGTCTCTAAAAAGAAATAAGTACAGTCTCAACCGTAACATATGAAAGCTGACCAGGAAAGAGAGGATTAGTGGTGACTTAGCAACTATTATAGCTCTGCAACCAAATCAGTGATGTAGCAGCACATTTATGAATATGGCTTCTTCAATTATGGTTCTGTGTTTTTTATCTGTGGAGCAGCATCCACACAAGTATAGCTGAAACCCAGCAGAATATGATGCTTGACAAAGCTACCCAGCTGGGGAAAAGCAGTGAGTAATACAGATTCTGTATTGGCATAAACACCACCGCCTCACTTTCAGATTTGAACAATATTTTGACCTTCTCATCACAGAACTTTCATCGATTTCCTTTTTAGCTTTTTCTCTGATTTTTGTTACTTGAGTTACATCTGTGGCAAGAAGAACAGAGCAGAACCCACGATAATGATTTGAACTGGGAATTAAAATATTTTGATGGATAAACATCTAAGTTGAATATGCAAATTGATTTTGCAATTCATGGGGCATTCATGTCCCTACTAATTCTTTAGACAATCAGAAAACTAGTGTAATTCCATGGTTATATTTATGGCTATGTAATGGGTTATACACTTTCCCAGTATATCTAAAACATCATTAGGAAAGTCAACATTTCTGTAGAGTAGAGAAAGATGAATGAGAAAGGAAATGTGCATGTAATTTAAGTTATGTGTTTATATTCAACTTGGTTTTTGGTTGTTGCTAAGAGCTCGCAGAGCTTTTTGAAGCCAATGGGAGATGAAAGTGCTCAGCGGTGCTGTAGCTTCATTTGAGTAATCTGTGAACCTTTCAGGCAGGAAATAAAAAGAAACTTCTTGTTTTGTACAGATCCTAATTGAATTGTGCACTTATGTTTTTTTACCTGACTACAGAACAGGGTTTTAAATGGGCTCAAAAAAAGATCAGACAGTCTTTTAGAGAGGTAGGTCAATTGCTGGTAGTCAAGTACAGTGAGATAAGTGCCACTTCTTAATGCAGAAGTTCCTCACTACCCATCCGCAGAGGCAGAGGTGGTGGTTGGGGATCCAGCAGTGGCCTGCCTCAGCCCCATCAGATCCCTGGTGTCCTGAGGACCCTCTGCTGTCAGTGGTGTCCATGTCTGCCTGCACACTTCCTCCGCAGCTGTGCTCAACAGGTCAGGCGCACGCGGATGAGGAGTGGCTATCAGTGCCCATCAGCTGTAGCGGAATTCACCATGGAAAGGGCAGAGCTCAGGCAAGAAGTGAAAGCAGGTACCTTCAGATGGCTTCTTTGAGCACTGTTGGAATAAATGCTGCAAACAGCTGTAAAGTTGGGCCCTACCGCTTGACCCAACATTGCTGTTAACTCTGACAAGGAAAATGGTTTCTTGGTTCTATTTTTAACTTGGTAATTAGTTCATATAAGAGCTTTTCAAAAAACAACTTTATATTAAAATATCTGTGGATATATGTTAGAAATTTATCTGAGAAATATTCTTTTTTTGGGGGGGGAGGGAAGGGAAAGATTAAATGTTAAACGAAGCCACAGAGGATATCTGCATTGGCATAGATACTGCATATACTGAAAAATTAAACCTTGCCCTTTGTCATTATCAGAGTTTTAAATTCTTTATGTTGGCTTTACTGAAGGATATGTCTTTATAGACAAGGAATTGCCCCTCATATTTTGCCTGGAACAAAGAAAAAAAACCTTTCTGTAAATAACAGTTTTTATGTTGTTGCTATAAAATTCTATACAGCTATCATATTTTAATTTTTATTGACTTTTGACTTGATGAGACATAAAACCTCAAAATGGAAGATACTTTCTGGAACTTAGTGTCTGAGGTGAGTTTACTGTGCAAATTGCATAAGCATCTACAGCATCTGTGTTGAGCCAGAGCACCTTTGAGATGTACAAGCCCACACTTCAGTTTTTAAACCATTTTGAGTTGTCTATCAAAGTGCCCACACAGCCCACCAGACACTTGCTCCTTAGTGCAGAAAAGGGGGATTTCAGGAGCACTGAGATGGTTTTTTATGTCTGCTGGTTACCTTACAGGGACACAGGATTAGAGTGACTGAGCCACCTGATGTTTGAAACCTGTGAAGCTGCCGCAGAGTGCGGGACTGGGGCAGCCTTGTGCCAAAGGAGTCAGGTTTACTGTGGCATGTTTGTGTCCCAGTCATCACGTGCTTGCACATGGCAGCCTGCTAGTGCACTTTCCCATGCTCTGAAAGACACAGCCTGCTTGTGTGTATGCAGCTTCCACTGTGCAGTTTTCTCCAAGTTTCTGTCTTATCTCTATATGTCCATGGGCTTCAGAAACCAACTGGCCCTTTTCTTGTAGCAGCAAGCTCTGCTCCCTCCCCTGGGAATGCTTTTGGCTGCAAACTCAACCAATTTGAATCTGCCTTACAGCGGGGATGTTTTCTAACTCTGTGGGGGCTTGTTTGTCTTTAGCTTTTTGCCTTCTCCAGCATTCAGAAATAATTAACAAGTAATGAACAGAAAATAAAAGGTGCTTGAATAGCACAGCAGATGGGGTAGACTATACCATTTCTTTTCCTGGTTCTCCCTTTATTTTATGATCATGGGGGAGTTGTGCTGTCTCTTTCCCTCCCAGTCTTTATCTTGCCTTATTTGTTCAGATACTGAATATCCCATGTTAAGACCTGCCTCTAATGTTTCAACACAGTGTCTAGATCAAATGAGCTCCAATTTGTAATGGAGTTTTCAGGCTCTGCTAATGGATATACTGGATTCACAGGCTGCACCTGTGCTATCCTGAAAGAATGATCTTGATGGAAGATGATCTTGGCAGAGCTGGCCAAGCAGACAGACATATTTCTATCATGCTTGTTCATGCAGAGGAGACATCTGGCTTCCTGGCTTTCTTAGCACCTGATCTATTAACCCATACACCACCTCTGAAATTAAATTGATAACAAGGAGCCAAACTCCAGTGTCTTTTTATGGACCTTTTGGTTGTGGAGAGAATAACTAATGTGGGATACTGTAAAAGGTGATCAACTGGTTGATGATTACATGGGTACATCTGAAAGCTGCTGGTATTGCTAAGAATATTCTGAAAGGATGTTTCAAGTATGAAAGTTTTACTATTTTTTGTAGCAGAACGAGAGTTGCTGAATTGCTGTTGAATGTCAGGATGGGCATTAGATCTGCAAGAGGTGAATATGGTTTTAGTTATACTTAGCTTTAGCACAGGGGACAAGCCAAAAGCAAATGTCTTAACTGTATTTCTTGACACAAGGGGAAGCACCTGTGCCCGCAAAATCACTCTGCTCCCCTTTGCCTGAATTCTTACCTTGAAGGCCTAGTCCTTCATAACACAGATAACCTTTCTGTGTTGAGGTATCATCACATACAGAAGATTTGCAGATGCACAGCCTTTGTTCACACTTAGAGCACTGGGAGAATTCCAGTCTTTTCATGCCAGTGGTGACAAGAAGATTGCTTTGATTTACCTGTTACCAGTTATGACGTAGGCTGAAACACCTTGTCCCACAGGGTAGCACTTCCATAGCACACAGGCTTTCTCCTTACCATGCTTCTTCATTATATGGCTGCTGCACTCTTTTACTGTTCTCTGGAAAGATTTCTCCCTTGTGGTTTCTTGCAGTCTACAGGTTCTTGCTATCTACAGGACTTTCTCTAGAGCTGCATGCAGTTTGTTTTTAATAAGGAGTAATGTATACTGAAAGGACTTATAAATATTCCAAGCCTGTGATTCTTAATTGTGTTTTGTGTATTTTTTGAAATACTGCTATCGCTCACACCCTTTTTGCTTGCAGAGTTGTAGTGTATTATGTGGTAGCAATAAATGTTAAATAACCTGCCTGCCACCCAACTGCACTTTGTGGCACTTGCATAATTACAGAGGCTTTCAGAAATAACCTTGTAAAGCTCTGATTTGGTGGCAACATATGAACATTTCACTGTAAATACCCTTTCATTACACGAGATTTCGTTACCAGAGGTTTCTACTCTAATATCCTCTCCTTTGAGAATTGGAGCCAACACTACAGTAACCACATTGTTAGCAAGAGCAACATGAGATTAAGACTGTGGACTCCATTGATCTGAGAGCTTCAGAGTAAGGGTGCTAAATACACTTTAATAAGTGGGAGCTCATGTTGGCTCTGTGCATAATGACTGCACAGAAGCAATTGAGTTATGTTGCCTCAAGCATAGTAAAAAAAAAAAAAAAAAAAAAGCACATTGTAAGATTGATATCAGATTATTTGCCATTATCCCTTTTATATGTGGGTAGGCTACTAGTCTCCTGTGGGTGTCTTCCTTGCAGATGCAAGTGTGCACCAGCTGCCCCTCTGCCTGTGCATGGGGCTCCAACTGCCCAGCACCTTAGTGGGCTGAGTGTTACACTTTGAGCTAGTACTCAGGCTGAAAAACAAACGTGTTTTACAGTTTGAAAGATGCAAATGTTTATCAAACACCAGGCATGTGTGAAAAGCACAGAACCCCACAGCTCCCCGTACACCTTGCTAGCAGTTTTAGCAGGGGGCTGGGATATGCAGACAGTGCCAAGTGCCAAAGTCATGGGTTTTATTGAAATTCTGTTTGCACCAGACCAGTGTTGGGTCCACTAGGTGCTGCCTCTTTTACAAAGCTACCAAAACCAGATCTCTTGTCTACTAATAAGACTCTGTTAGTGTCCTTGTCACTCTAACATGTGCAACTTTGTAATTAAGAGCTCTCAGATGCTGTATTTTTTTCATTGATGTTTCACTCCCTTGTATTTTTGCTTTGTTTCCTTTTGTGAGTTGGTGAGGCAGTGCTGAGCTTAGTACTAGCTTCCCCTGAGAGTAAGCATTAAACTGTTGCAAATGTCTCCCTCAAACCATTAATTATCTTAGAATAATTCATCAGTGAATGCACTTGCTTTATGCCAGCTCCATTTCATTGGTGAAACCCCATCTGAGCTGGTGTGCTCTCCCCCAGCCTGCCCGTAGCACCAACCGTCTGTCCCATTTGGTGGAAGCGCCGTTTGGTGGTTTTCGGGTTCCTGCGTTGGAAGGACTCTGGCGCTGGTGCGGGGCAGGTGCCGGCTGCCGCGGTGGGTTGGGGGCAGGCTGGGAAGCACGCAGGGCGTTTCTCTGTGGCCGCCCGTCCCAGGCACAGCGCTGGGCCTTGTGAGTCACACAGCTGCCGTGGCTTAGTTTCTGCACTTCAACTGCTTCAGTACGTTTGTGTATATGGCCCAGCAATACTTAAAGCAACACAGGTTTTTGAAAAGGGTTGAGTGAAAGCTACTGCTAACTCTGGATCAACACAGACTGGACTGCAGATTCTCGTGGGACCACGTTCCACTTTTAAGGGCTGAACTGAGCTTTCTGGGTTTTGATCACAGCATCATTTGTAGTCTTCATACTCATTTCATAGTTTTCTACTTTTTTTTTTTCTTTTTTTTTGTTTTTTTTTTTTCTTTTGCTTGATTCTACATCTCTAGAAGCTACTAAACTGACACTGCCTGGAGTTCGTCTGTCCAATGGGAACACTTTGAGGACGTACCTGAGTCAGAGAAGGAAGAGCTGTGGCGGGTGGCCTCTGAGAAAGAGACTGGGACAAAAGGTCCAAAGAGGTTTGAGACTGTGACTCAGTCTCCACAGATAGCCTTGCACAAAGCTTCGCAGTCACTGTCCCTTTGGAAATATATTTTGATTGTGCAAGGCTATGGGGTGCAGCCTTCCTGCATCCTCCTCAACTTTCTCTTTCCCCTCCCCTTCTTTCTCTCCATCCTCCCAGGATACTGCCAATGACTCAACCTGGTTCCTGCAGCAGGGCTGCTTTCCTGCAAGTCAGAGGAGGGCGTGCAATCTGTTTCACTAGATGCCATACTGGCTTCTAAGGGAGTCTCTCTTTTCATCAGACTCCTCAGTCAGATGTGGTAGGTTCAAAAATTCTTTGTGGTGCCTTGGAACCTCTCTCCTTCCTTCACCTCAGAGCCATCCAATCTTTCTGCAGCCTGCTATCAAACTGCAGTGCTACAAAGGGAGGGAAAAGGGTGGGATGTATTGTACATACAACAATTGCAGCTCAGCTTTTATCCTATATGTGTATATATTGTTTTCAAGTCCGTGTGAATGAGGAAGTTCTAATGAAATCTAAAAATACGAGGGACGTTGACCTTCAAGAGATGTTTCCTATTCCAGCTGTTCAGCTCAGTCTGTGGTTGCTGCTGCTTTTCCTGACTGCAGAGAGAGAGGCTGAAATGAGCAATCAGCTTGTTTATGGCAGGTTTTAGTGCTTCACTGGTATAATAAAAGAGGCTTTTGCAGAAGGAATTTGGTTCTCGTGTACTTCAGTGTTTTCTGCTCCATTTTGCTCCATAAAAGCCAGGCTCTTGTTTACAAGAATTAGCAGCTTCCCGAGGTTTCTGCTGATTTTGAGGAATCAACCCCTTGCAGTTATGTGACACCAGCATGTGGCTTCCACTCCACCCGGTGCTTGCAGAAGGACTGTTCCCTACGTGCGGTTGAGCACTTGGATTAAACACCTGCACAAAACAATTGGCACAACCCAAAGGGCTGTTAGAGGCTCCGTATCCTGTTTGGGAATCACTTCATCTGACATTAATGATTCTTCTCTGTGTGCAGACTTTTAAAAAAGAAATCTGTTTTTATATATGCAATTAATCCGAAGCAGTCGGTGTACACTCTGTGCTGTTATACATCGATAAGACAACAACTTTATGACTTTTAATTCCATAAGATGGGTAGTATTCAAGACAACTGCATTTAGACAACAAAATCCTTGCACAGGTGGTAACTGTGACGTGCATATCCCCCTGACCATTTACTTTTTCTCCATTTTGGAATGAGAGGGAGAATGTCATTTAAAAGGCATTTATGCATGTGGTCCCCACATGACATAGATATTAGAGCTAAATTATTTTCATGGCAGAGATTCAAAAATGGAAAATTTCCAGTAGGCTTGTGTGCTGATTCAAAAAAGTGCTGCCAGCACTTGGGATATTATCATGAGCCTTGTGATAGTTAATATTCTGTCCTAAAGCTTCAGGTTTTCTCTTAATGTGGGTTTTTGAATCTTAAGTTTCCTTTCAAAAAAGAAAAGCCCATTTCTCTCCTAGTTGCAGAGAACACCTTGAAATATCATTTCCCCTCCCAAGAGCCAAAAAATATCAGGAGGAAGGTAGTTTTCCCAGCTCTTTTTTTTTTTTTTTTTTTTTTTTTTCTTTTTTTCTTTTTTTCTTTTTCTTTTTCCTCCCTCAGTCTTTGGAGTTTTTGATTGCCATTTTGCCATTTAGCTCTTAGTTGTTTGGCTCTTTCTTGTGGATTTCAAGCGGTGATAGAAATGACCAGTCTACATTGTGTTTGTGTATTGATGCTTCAGATGAAGACAGAACCACTTTCTGATGGCAGATAAATTTTGCACGAAGAGATGCTATTTTACTACAAATAATTGCTGTTCTGTAGGTTTGCTTCATCACCACCTCCCTTCACATGGAACCAATTCTTATCCTAGGATCTTATAAATGCATAGTGGCAATTAAGTTTCTTTTATTCTGTCATGTAATTTAGCAAATAGTAGTCTCCAGAAAGAGATGAGCCAGATGTCTTGTAGAGAGTTCCACCTGTGTAAAACAGCTAAGATGACAATAATGGATCCTGAACTCTTCTTACTACATTCACAAACGTGGTCCTACATGGTCAGTAATATTTTCACCCTGTACTGGAGAAGTAAAAAACTGTTGTTCCATTTTTAGCTGAAATCTGATTTCTTAATTTTTACTTTTCTCTCTTGCAGTTTTGGTTCAACTGCTCTAAACAGAACTGTATAACTAAAATGCATTTTTAGTTTAATATTTAAAATAAAAATGAATTGATGGACCCTACATTTTGCTTTAGAGTCAAGCTATTGAAATCCAAGGCCACTCACTAATTAGCTACATCTTGTGAAGAAGCAAACCTGTCTGTCATCTATAACCCAACTATTTTCTCAGCCCAGTCTAATGGAATTTTGCCCCACTTACACTAAGCTGGACTGTGCAGTCTGTCACTGCTTTGGACATGGTGCTGAACCACAAAATATTTATACAGATAGTGAAACAACATGTCTGAGGCAAGGTGTCCATCAGGAAAGGCCTGTAGATGGTGCTGTAATATAACTGGAAAAATGCAGTTTTACTGTGAGGCTGGATGGAACTGTATTAGTCCTCAGAAGCTGAACTCAGATCTGTTTTGCTTCATTTCATACCTGCAGGATTTTGAGTTCTAAGTAACCACAGCAAACTCAGTTCACTGGAGATGAAGTGGTACAAGAACCTGCAGATGGGCTCAGGTGCCCTGGCATACCACCTTCACCATCTTCCCCATACTTTGTACAGCCTGAGCTCCACCTCACCAGACTGGCATCATGAAGGTATTGGGGAAAATCGTGCCATTGACTGATCTGCCTGCTTACATCTTGGAAAGGGCTGGATGGCCTAAAATCCAGAGTTCTTGTATAAGGATAGACTTTCTCCAGGTGAAGGAAATGGTCAAAAGAACAGAGATAAAATTATTTGGGTTTCCCACCAGCCTAAATTTTTACCAACTTGGCCCTCCTATGAAGCCTCCCAGCTCTAACCTACAGCTTACACTATGGTGGGTCAGCTGTGGCTGTCCTGACTGCAGGAGCTGGGGAGTGCCAAGTTCAGCAATTAAGGAGATTTTAGGAGAAATAATTTTGCTGAAGAATTGATTCTGTGTTGTTATGAGCTTCCCTCAATAACTGCAGGCTTGGTGTCTCCCTCCCCAACTGTGAGTTATTATTGGATTCTTTACTCTCTTTCATAAACTGCTGATTGGTGGCAGATTGTTTAGCAGCTGCCACCTGCTATAGTGCTTGTTGAATAAATTTCCCTTTTTAGTTCTAGAATAGCCTTGGTCTGCTAACAGCTCTGGAGGCATTTCAGGAGGAAAGGGAAGGATATAATGTTGGGGTTTTTTTTGGCAGGGTTCGGTATTGTTCCAGTGAAATTCTTCTGGGAATCTTGAACCCCCAAAAGAAAAGCATTTTTAAGTGTTTATAACCTCCTCTCTATCCAGGGGTGATTTAGACATGTACCTAAATCCTACTTTTTTTTTTTTCCAGGATGTAAGTGCTTTCCTGGCCTGCAGTTTCTGGTCATCTGGAGTCAGGCTTCAGTTCTCCACTGAAATGGGGCTTTTGTGAATCCTAAATGGCCATTAGAGATTGTTCTGTGATTGAGATGATACTTGAATCCCAGAGAGATTATGTAATGCCTTGTAATTTAAGGAGAAACTGTAAGGAGAAGACTTCTCTTTTGAGAGTATTTATTTTGGGATGGTAAAGTTGTGGAATAAATTCTAGAGGGGATCACTTCTTTGCAGTCCCATCTTGGTACAGGGAGAATTCTTGTGAGCTCTGGTCTTCATGCTCACCTCAGTGGGCATAAAGCTAATTATCATCTGTATCTGCAAACCCATGTATCAGGAAAGATCCTGGTGACTTAGAGTGCAAAGAGAAGTGAGGAAGATGCAGCAGCAGGTGTGTAACGTGTGCTATACATACAGAAGAGTGGCAGGGGTATGGCATGGTTAAGAAGACACCCATTTTTCATCCTGTATCTCTCAGTAAGTCTTGCTCAACAGGGTAATATCTTCCCAGCAGGTTCACCCCACTCAAAGCAGCTCAGGACCCTCATTTTCCAGGAAAAATTAAAGCAGTTCAAGTAAGAAATTTGAATTTTTCCAGCATAATGTCTGAGAGGAAGATGAATATTAGCATGCAGCTTTCCATGTGTAGGTGATTGGCCAGTTTCTTCCTCTTTGCTGTTTGTCTGTGGTAGAAATTGAAGATGTTTAAATCAAGTACGTGGGTGGTGTGAGCAACTGATGGATTCCTCTCTTGTAACAGCTGTTGTTGCTTTTGTCAGGGAGCTTTTTTAAAAACAAGAATAGGAGGGGGTAGTGCCCATTGTTCTGGCCAGAATCCAATTTGGATAATTGCATTCTGCCTACCTAAAATTGTAATGGCATGTTTATGTTTCCCATCTCCATAATGCCTGAGGAGCCTTTGCTTGAAACTTGCTTAAATATGAAGTTATTAGTTGAGTCATCAACATTAATTTTATTCTGTATTTCAATCAACAAATAATGGTTCTTATTTGGTGTAGTACAGTTCTTTCATATTAATACCATTTTAGTGGATCCACACTAATATTTTATTTTAATATTTTTAGTGTAATTTCAAGGTGAATGTCTCTAATGGTCTGGTTTTCAAAGATAGGAACACCCACTGATGTAACTTGTAGTTATTACTGCATGCCTATCTGGAAGTCAGGCCATTCATGTTCAATAGTTCAAAACCACCATGAGCTATCTTGGATTGCTGTGATACAACCACCCTACATTTTCTGTTAAGCTGCTTTTTAAACCACACATATTGCAATTTACTGAGGTAGTGCTAAAACAAACATCTAAATGGGATTTAATCAGTTATTCAATGTCTTGATCAAGATAACTGATTTTAAATCTCTCTGGATTCGAGGAAGGTGTATGGAGCCAAGCTCAGACTCACAGATTGGTTAGTTTATCTCTGAATTTAAACATAAATGAAGTAGCACTGAGCATGTCTTCATTTTAATGTGGGTATATGGAGGGAACTGCGTATGCAAATTTAGAGTTTGCAGGCAGATTTGACACTGATTTAAAGCTTAGATCCAGAGCAATGGATGGATCTTAGTTTTAACAAGTCTCTCTAATGTATCCTGTTGGGGGACTTGTTGGATGAACCATACCTAGACTCGTCCTCCTGGAGTAGATTCAGGTTGCAGACCTCAGTGAAATGCTCTTCAGAATAGCTTCTGTAGAAGATCATTCTTACATCCACTGAGGTCTCCACCAATCTGGGAAGTCCTTGCTGAACAGTAGGTCTGTCTCAAAGGGCCTGACAAGTTTTTTGCTATGTCCTGTCCATATCCTTCTCCTGCAGATAAAGCTTGCATGGTGCTTATCTTGCAGTGTGGCTCTGGGCTGTCCCTCTTGGCACCTGGAGAGACCATCCTCTTGCATCTCTTGCCTTGTGGGGTGGGTGCTAGACACACATTCACATCCTTCTCCAACAGTGGGTGGATTGCAGAGTGTGGAATTGCTCTTCCCAATCCACTTCCAGACTTTCAGCCTCCTCATGCTGGCTGAGATTCAGGCAGTTGGAAAAGCAATCTGCATAAAAGAGCGAGGAAGCCTTTTTAAACCTGTCATCTTCATTCATCGATCAAAGATTATGATCCTACTTTCTCATTGTTTTATGGAGAGCATTTGTTTGTTTACTACTTTGGCAGCTATCAGTACATAAGCAATGCATATACTATAAATATCCCCATTATCCAAAGGCCCAGCTCGGTGAGCACTGCCAGGCACCGCGCTCACTGCCATCAAGTTGATAGAAGCACTCCAGACAGTAAGTGCTGGACTCGACAGGGTATTCATATTTCCATCTTTTTCAGCATGAATGGCAAAAAGATGAAATCTGTCCTACTCAGACACCTAAGAGAGAAGCCAGTCCTCCACTGCTGAAACGTGTTGGTGAAGGACGTGTGGGAGGCATTGCCAAGTGAGGGCATGGAGATCAATGCACTTGGCAGTGGCAGCACTGGGTGGTGTAGGAAGGGGCAGTTGGAGAAGTCAGTACCCTGAGTCAGAAAACAGGCTGTGAGGAGCATGAAAACAGCCGAAACAAAGCTCAGAAAGAAGGTAAGAAAGAGGGGAAGGACACTGGCAGAGGGATCCCTGCAGAGCTGAGTAAGAAAGGGAGTTAGGGCTGGCTGACAGTGGGGAAGATCATGTGGTGAGTGAAAGAGGAGGTGATAGGAAGAAATGAACATCTAGTTCTTTCTTCTTTGCAGGGCTGTGCCCCATTCTGGGGATTGTGAAGTTTGGGGTCCTTGCTACGCAGTGAGCATAGTGGTGATGCCCCTTTCATGGTGAGGTCCCTTTCATGGGGCTGCCAAGGCCAGTGCTGGATTCTTTGAAATGATTCAAACATAGAAAAGCTTAGTTCTTTTTCACACTTGGTATTCTTTGTCAGAGGGATTTTTCAGATGGACATTTTGTTGTTGCATGAAGGAATAAAACCATGCATTGTGCCACAAAGATTAGTAGTCAGACCTGTTTATTCACACAGCCGTCCAACTGCTGTTATTTGCATCCATATAAACAGAAGCTATGCTAAATTCTGGCCAAAAATCAAAGCCATTGTGAGCTGCCTAGAAGGCTTTAGCAGATGGGAACCATATAAATAAAATGTGATGTCGTTATTAACTGGCCCAGCAGTTCAGTGCGTTTCTAACAATGATTATTTGGAATGGCATGAAGACTGTTCTATCTTGAAGGATGAGTTTAACTTATCTGTCAGACTGAGGCATTTTAAAACAAAATGTACACTCTTTCCTCTTCAGGGGCAATGATGCTTTGAACCCCATTGCTTCCCATAGTGTATGGAAAAGGGAATTGCTGCACAGTTTGGATTAACTTCTGTGCCAGTTACATTAGAAAATTCACATTACAACTCTGTATGGCTGCTTTAATTTACTTCCATCCTAGTTCAGCACCTACTCTCTTAGCCCTAGCCCCAATAGTGACAGACTGTTCTTTGCTCCTTTGAGATAAAGATAGCGCTCATTTCAAATGGAGGAAACTTTAGTTGACAGTGATCTGCTTGACTCTTTACAGCAACAGTATGTCCTATATCAGAACAAAATAAAGACTTGAACCCACCAAATGCACCAGCATTTGGGTGTGGAAAACTCAGGCTCTATACATGTGAACCCAATGAGCAGAAAGAAATAAATCCATTTCCTTAGTGTGATCCATGTTTCCTGTCCAGTTCTAAAAGCCCCAGTTAGGAAATACCTCACAGGCTTTTCCTGGGGTGTTGACCAGTCCTTTAAAGTAGGCTGAACCAATGAATGATAGCCTCCAAACAGCTGTTTTCAGTTCTCTCACGCATCACGACTCCCTCTCCTTCAGGTCAGACCTTGCGTTTTCCCCAGGCTTTCTCTTTCCTATTCATGAAGTGGTTGTTGCTCTTCACATTCTCTTCTCTATCTCACTAGCAGGAAAGAGAGCAGTTTTCTTGGGTTTTAACCCATTTTATTGTCTGGGCATAGCTGTTCTTTGTGCTCCATTCTCACATTTTACCAAAGGCAATGCTTTCCATTGCTGATGAGGCCCAGGTTGTGTCAGGTGGCTGCTGCACAATTCTATCATTTAAAGCAGCTGAATTGCCTTTCTGGAAGATTTCACTTTCGTTGAGAGAATTGTCTTGTCAAAACACAGGTTGAGAAAGTGTCAGGAATGGCAGGCTGTAGAGGGAGCCCAGCATAGGGGCTGAATTACTCTTGCCTTTGGTGCCACTGGTTCTCAGGGATTGTTGTTGTGCTTGGAAGTGTGACACTTCCAGATTTTAAAAAGCCATTTTGATGGCTAACGTTAGACAACAACCCAGGAATACAAGTGTGCTCCCACGTGATGACTGTGAACTAAATGATAGCAATATGTGAGCTCAGGAGAAAACACTGCTGAGGGTGGATAAGGAAAGCACCACCTTGGGCTCTGCTGTTCTAATGTCTTTTTATAGAGTGATTATCAGCTGATCAGACGTACTACCAGCTCCTGAACCATTGCCATCAATCCAGAAATGAACTTCATCCAGTCATCTCTGTATACCTTCCATGTATTTCCACATGCTTTTCTCATGGAGCTTAATGTATGTGCAGGTCGAATATTGGGGAAGTGGGTGTGTAGGGACAGCAGAGCAGGACCCAGACTTGGAAAAGGCTGTATTGCATAAATTGCCATATCCTTTAGCCTGTGACTTGACTGGTTTTATCTTTTTTCCAAAAGTGCCTCAGAAATAGAACCAAAAAGACTAGAGCTTCACTGCTAATAAGAAAGCAGGGCTGACTCACTAGTAGTAAAGGTGAGTTATGTAGTTAGGGGATCTATTTATGAGTTACTTTTCCAGTCACAGACACATTAAAGCTCATCCTCACCTCCAAGGCTGTGGAAGGTATCTTGCCATGATCACTGGTCTTGGTGCTGGGATAGCGGCCCGAGCGTGGGCACACACGAGCACATACGCACACATGCACAGACTAGAAAGGGGAAGAATATTTTTATGACATTATTTTTATGGTAATCTATTTCAATGGTTAATTTAGTTTAGGGCACTGATTTATAACAAGTTTATAGATCTCCTTTACTATTCTTTGTTGAATTATGGAGGTGGCATGTGTGAAATGGAAGTACTTGGCCTATTGTTCTGCTTCTCACGCAACCAGTATAGTTGAGACAATAAAAAGACCTATAAAATTAATATATACAGAGAGAAAGGGACAGAGACAGAGAGAATATGTAATGCTCTAGAGTCTGATATCACATTTATCTCTCCCAGAGAGGTTAAGACTCAGAATTTACATATAGAAATACCAGGAAGATCTTACCCTCTTATGTGGAGAGAAATGACTTTGAAGCATCCATGCTATTATCTCCTTTATTTATAAAGCCAATTTTCATGGTGTAATTTTTTGTGGTTTTTTTTTTAGGCTAGAACTAAATTGCTTTGCTTACAGCTTGGAGCTAGGCCATCTATTGCTAAGGACTCACTGACCTGGAGCTATTAGGCAGGCTTTTATGGTGACATAACCACACTAAGATTTCAATTCCCAGTTTTCTTTATACTAGTGCAATATATCATATTTAAATATACCTGAAGGTGAACACATGCACATTGTAATGGGAAAATATTTACACATCTCTCAACAAACCTTACATACTAACATTTATTAATTGTGATAATAGCATTTTTATCTTACCTATGCTTAAGTATATTCAGTGTATACTGCTGACTATGCAGAAGCACTTGACTCCCTATTCTACCTTCTCTAAGGCTCTTTCTGCTATTTCAGGCCATTGAGAAGTGCTTCATTTAAGGTTTGGTATCTCAGGTGTTTTGGGACTTACTGGTTTTCACTTCATATTTATAATAAAGTACTGTTTCCTGGTAGTCTTACTTTTATCTGTAATCGTATGAATAGGAAATTGGGAATTTTTTACCTAATTTTGCTTTAGTGCTTTCTTTAGTAATTATCTGCTATGAGATGGTAAGGAGATGAAAGCAGGTATAAAATACATAAAATAGTACAAAGCACATGTTTTGTAATATTAACAGAGTTCGTTTGAATGACTGACTGTTGATTTGCTCTTATACCAGCAGCAATAGCAGGACTCCTTTTTCTCCCTTGGTCAGAGGGATGCTAAGATAATTCTTAACCAAAATTTTAACACAACCTTGGAATGAAATATGACCAAGGCAATTAATCCATATTAAAATGGTGAAACCACTTCAGAGCTGTGGTTATCTTGTCCAAGATGTGCAAATCTCTCAGCTCTCCAATGATGTATTTGCTAACTGCTGCTATTTTAAACTCTCCTCTTTCCCCAATCTCTCCTCTTTGATTAGTTTTTGCTATGTTAAATTGGGTAAACAAATAGGTACTGGGTTGATAGTTGTGAAGCTGGTTGATGCCTTGTCCTTTTAAGTGCCTAAAGGACAGCAGTCTTCTTTAATAAACCTATTAATGCACCATCATTCCTCCTACAGAGTATAAATATATGGTAATATGAGGTCTGTTTTCTTGTCACTACACATCACCACTTCTATTTGAAGAAAACAGAATAAATGCACCAAATATAATATTACAGTCAAATGGAAAGAAAATTCCTGGTTTCTACTGTCAAAAAGAAAAAGCGGGACAATAATTTGAATAGAATTGCAGTTTATCCTGTTTGGTGTTAAAGAATACCAATTTATCTTATAAACAACAAATAATTTAAAGATTTCAAGAGTTTTATTGAAGTTTAACAATTCTATGAATATTTTTGTCCCCATTTGGTGTATCCTTCGTCCTGCTCAATAGAAGCCTGTGTTGTCCACACAGTCTAGATTGAAGGGTACTGACACTGACAAATTTTCAAAGTGCTTATTTTATATTTAATAAACAATCTCCTAAAGTTTTGTCTCTCCAGAAACAAAAATAATAAACCTACAGAAGCATTATTTTTGGAAATATACCCTAGGAAAGAGAAAGGGGCTTATTTTCCTGACAAAGTCAAAAAGTTGGAGAGAAAGACCAAATAACAGAATCTGGCTCAGTGCTCAGCAAAATTACTGGAGAAGACTATTTGGTAATAAAAAAGAAAATACACTTGGGCTCTACATCATTCACAGATACAGATCAGAACAGCCAAGAATGGCTCTTTTTTTTTTGAGAAGGGGTTGTTAACTAACAGTTCTGTAAGGATATTCACTGATGCAGACAAGTAGAGCTAATAGTGGTACAATAGAACGGCCTAATAACTTTTTTTAAGCCAAGTCAGCTTATTATTTCCATCAGACATTGAACTTCAAATATTTGCAGTAGTAACATCACAGACTACAGGCATAAGTAAGGCAATATTCAGGTAATGCAAAGTTTTATCTGAGGGTAAATACCTGCAGGTAGCATCAAATTGGTACAAAAAGCTTAGATTGTCTTTGCCTGGAATATTTAATTTTATTTGCAAGCACGTGTCAACGGAACAGTTGTGGATTACTTTTCAAACGTATTGTGTCCCACACATTCAAGAAAGCATTTTATTTTATTTTTGAAGCTGCTAGTTGTTGAATGCTAAAAAGAATAGCTGCACTCACATCATATAAGGGAGGATACAGTTTCTCCTATATTCTGCAGATATGGAATTACAGCCTCTGGTAAGGATTGTAGTACCTTCCAGGTGATGCTAGGAAATTTAAGGATACAGAACCAATTAGCTGAATGCCCCATCCAATGATTAGGTTTGTTGACCTTGCATCACGGCAATGTGTTACTGCAAGTGGCTGGAAGCTGGGCAGAATCACTCAATTATCGGAAGGCTGGAGACTC
Organism: Hirundo rustica; assembly: GCF_015227805.2. Classification (NCBI taxonomy): domain Eukaryota; kingdom Metazoa; phylum Chordata; class Aves; order Passeriformes; family Hirundinidae; genus Hirundo; species Hirundo rustica. The sequence goes on from NC_053455.1 coordinate 25,941,142, forward strand.
TCCCTATTGCGGAGCCTGTGATAAGTAAAATAAGGGGCCTTCTGTTCAGAGAATGGACTGACTCTGAGCCTCTTACATCCTGGCTGAAGTGGAGATGGGCTCCTACAATTTTTGTGAAGCATTAATACAAGCTAAACTTTCAAGAGTGCTCAAACCTTCATAGGCATGCCTCCAGTTCCTGTGAGGGTCTGCAGTCTGTGTACCTTGGCAGCTGAGTTGTTTGTGTGTCTGCTGAACCCACTCACCACAGGAATGGAACTTTAAATTGTGGCTTGAATCAGCTGTTGGAAGGAGTCATCAGGGAAGATGAATGACCTCACTGTTAGCTGAGATCTTTGCACTTAGGTGTGTCTTTCAAAGTGATACGTACTTGTCTGTCCTCTCTTGCTTTCGTATCTTTTTGCTTCTGAAAGTGTCAAAAGCTATTATTTTATCCTCTGTAAAAGTTTTTGCATGTGCAGTGGGAAGAAGATGGCAAAAGTAAATTGGTTTCACTCTGTCAAGGAAAATGGATTTAAAATATCTATTAGGGCTGAAGAGCACTTATCTGAGCCTCTTATACATTTCATCTTGTAAACAGCTTGATCCAGAAGGGCAACTGACAAGTCTTAATCAGCTGTCTTCTGCAAACCCTTTACAGAGGAACATGGAAGGGTTACAGTCATTTTTGCTTTAGTTCTGGCATCTGTCAACTGCCTTTGGTGCAGTGTCCAAAGTAGCTGTTTATCCCTACCTAGCCATGACAAAAGCTGCCAAAAAGCCTTCCCTCTGGCTAGGTCAGGAGCTTATTTCATTTAGAGTCTGTTATGCTAATTGTGTACTGTGATAACAGACACTGTGAGCTAATCACTGTCCACTTAAGCAGAAAACCACATATTCTTCACACCTATCTGAATTATACTGGAGCGTTCCTTTTTTGTCTGTTGTAACTTTCCTTTGCAGTAGCAGATACAAATGTCTTTCAGGTTGGATGAATGGTGCCTGCAACATGTTTCTTTTGACAGACAGTCTTTGCAGCTGAAATTTGTGTGTATTGTTTCAAATTTCTCCACAGTCTTCTCTGTAGAATTCTTTGCAGAAGCCTTTCGACAAAAACTCTGGCCTGCAAGGGGCAAATAATGTGAACACATTTCTAATGAGTAATAATTACAGGTTTAAATAGCTGGCACAATCAGTGTTCAGTGATTTCATTATTAGATGGCACCGTAATTTATGCTAATCCTGATAACGGTTCCGGATGAGAGAGGTCCAGACACAGGCGATTGCACTGCAATTATTTACACCCTGTATTTCTGAAACAATAGATATGGTAATTTGGAAATCAGATGACTATGATTTCATTTATTCTGGTAGGAAACACATGTAACAAGTTGTGTCAACAACATAAAATTAAATAGGATTATTTGATTTTCAGTTCTAGGTTTATTCCTTGTTAGCTTTCATTGCTCTAGATGACCCATGAATCAAAGGAAGTTTATTTGGGGATACCTGGAATTTTAAAATTTTCTACCCTTTTGCAAGTCTTGCATTTGGATATATGTTCTTAGTGCAAGTGAGAACAGGGGGTTGAACTTCATGAGTGTGCTTTCATGTGGCTATCACCTTGGTAATTACTGCAAACAAAGCCAAACCTTTCAATCTTCTCCAGCCGTTCCTAAGTGACTGGGGTACTCCTTGTACAAGTAAGCCATCAGTAAACTGAATTTTCAGATCAAGTCATGCCAGTGGGGTGGATGGGTGGCAGGACATCAGGGAGTATTTCAGAAGTGTTTCAGAGGGGAAAAGAAGTGGAGGCTGGAGTGATTTCAGTATGCAGAATATCGAGAGAGCCTTTAGTAGGAGAATATCTACTTCAGTCTCAGGTTCATTCCTCAGCACCTCAGCTGAACCAAACAAGTCAGTTATACTGTTCATGTGCTACGTGCTTCATGTGACTGGAAGATCAGGTCTCTGGTGTAAATAAGTGAGGTAATAGTCTGCTGATTGTTGGAAGTTCCTGAACAATCAGGACTCTGGTCTTTCTGCCAAAGTATTATTCACTGTAATTAGGACAATGAGCAGCACTAAAATTCTATTCACTGCACCTCTCATCTGTTCCTCTGGTGAACTTGTGCAGTCTTTCTTATAACTTCAAATCTGAAAATTGCTGTTGATATTAGTGAAATAGATGTGCATGTTTTAGGAAGGAATTTTTAAATCCAAAATGTGGTCAGGATACTAACGACCAGTGTGTATAGCTTGTATTACTTTTCTGGGATTGCTGGGACTTTGCTGAGGGAGGGAGTAGGAGAAGGCACGCCAGTACTGTAGCTATTCATGGAAAAGAGACAGTGAGTGCTGAAGATCTCATCAGTTTGCAATATTTTTATACTGATGCATCTTAAATAGTTGTAGGAGAAGGGAATACAGGTGACCTCATCCCTGATAAGTAACAGCTGTGTTAATTACCCAATACAGCCTCACCCCTGATGAGTAACAGCTATATCCAATAAGGATGAGTGAGATAAAAGAGGGGGGTTAGTGCGTAAGGGGAGAATCCTTAGGGAGGAGGATCTTTGAGGACCACAAAGGAGAGAATAATGAAGCAGACTCCTGGGGAGAGAGAATTATGGATGCAAGGTCAGTCTGGGAGAGAGAATTATGGATGCAAGGTCAGTCTGGGTCTGCAGTTAGAGCCTGTTGTTGGAACCTGCACTCATAGTCTAGCTGGGTGAAAGCCTGCATTTGGAGTCTGCAAACTGATTCCTGCAGTCACAGTTTAGCTGGAAATAGCAAGCAGTGAGAGGCTGCCAGGGAAACGTATGGTAGGGGCTTGCTGCAGCCAGAATCAGTGAATAGTTGGAGTCAGGATGGCTAAGCCATGAAGAAGAATAAACTAGGACACTTTTTATGCTGTGTTTAGCAAGAAGTCTCTGTCTCAGCTCATTTTTATCCTCTTATGAGAGGGCTGTTGCAAAAAATAGTCTCTACTATCAAGTCTTTTTTGTGATGTGGCAGAAGGTCTGGATTGGCCCTTGTCATATGCAGGTGATTGGCAGTGCTACAAGAAATGGGGGGTATTGGGGTAGCTTTGCCTGCAGCTTAGCAGTGTCAGGGCTAACAGGACTACTGTCTGTCTGCTCCCTTATGCTCTTACTGGCTTTCTTTTGCACACATACAGCATCCTCCTGCTGTTCCCAGCGTCCTTAGGCAAGTAGCAAGGTGAGGCTGGCCTGGGTGCTGTACTTTGACGGCTTGGCTGCTCCTGGGAAGCTGAGGATTGCTTTTGTTAAAGTTGAATGCCCATATAACTGTTAACTCCCAGCAGAATGGATGGAAGGTGACTGCTGAACAAGCTAGTGTAATCCACATATCTGAGACTGGATAGTTAGAGAGGCTTTGGTAAACCTTAACTGAACTGCTCAAGGTGTTTAAGCTGAGACATCTCACAAGAAAGGCTCTTGCTGTGGTTTTAGCACTTGCTACTTTCAGCATGACTTGGATTTCTGACAAGACATTCTTTGTGGTATGTAATTTTCTATTTCTGACCATAGCTTACCCTGAGAGGACACAAGAATAGCAGCTGTGAAACAAACAGGTGAAGCCTCTTACCCTAGCTTTTTATTTCTGCCAGCTTTAGTCTTTTAGTATTTTGGACAGGTGAAGCTACAGCTTAATTCCCTCTTTAAATGAAGAAATTTTCTTATGTGTAGTAGAAATACAGCTTGCTAGAGGGAGAGACCTGATGGCAGAATACAATGTGTTGTCAGTGTTAGGATGGTAGCTGTCAAAAGCGGACTTCATTGTAATCAGCTTGTCTTAAGCTTTACATGCAAGACAATTTGCATTCCAACTTTGACTTGTAAGATACCAAACCATACTTAAACAAGGAACAGTCCAGGGTCTTGATGTCTTTCAGGAAAGGTTTTTAATTTATGAGCTTAATTTATAAATACAGAAGTTACACAGAGCTGCATCTTCATTCCACAGGATAATATTCTGTGTTTATGTGCTGAAACCAGTGGATGTAAACCACTTCATGTGGAGACCTAGAGCATGCAACCTGCTTTTGTCATGGTTAAGCTAAACAAAGACTTAACTGGAGGAAGCATCTCCATTCTGGTGTTGTTTTATGTGGAAGTTACAAATAACTTTTTTGCTGTGTAATCTAAGTAGTTTTTCAAAATGCTAGTGTTGCACTATGGATATTTAAGATCACATCGTTAATCATCTTGGGGAGTAACAAAGTTATCTAAGTTCACTTCCTAAAGTGGATATTAATAAAGAGCAGAGAAGAAACAACATTTTAAAATACAATATTAGTAAACCTTTGGACAGGAGTAAAGATTAATTTGAAAGGACTAGGTACATAATAAAAGGGTTTCCTAATGTTGTGGAAATGATCAGGGGTCAGGTGTGCAGTGTGGGGAACAGAAAAGAAATCTTATGGATGCAAGTGGTGGTGAGTGTCATGCAGAAGACTACTCTATGCTAAAACATCACTAGATTATCTTAGTTGTGCACTCATTTGGAGAACCAAGATGGAAAGCAGGATTAGGCTGGCCTCTTGAGCTGTGAGTAAAAAATGTGAAAAGCAAATAATTTTCTTAGGAGGAAAAGTATAAATCTTACCCTTGCTGTCTCTGCTATTTATGTGAATTCTGGCAGGAAAAAGTTGAAAAGAAAGCCAGCTCAAGGAAGTCTAATCTTCCTCAAGCTGAAGAAGACAAGGTAGTTGCTAGGGTTAGAAAAAAGAGCTGATTTCACAGGGAAGCACAGGAGATAGTCAAGAGGCTGTGGAGGCAAAGAGACACGTGGTAGGGAGAAGCAGTAATTTTTCAGTTGTTTGCCTTTGTCTCTTGTGTCACATAAAGATGCCAAAATAAACATCTTTGCCATACACAGTGGTCAAATTTTCCATGTGCATCAGCTCCACTTGGTGTAAGTGCAAACAGCTGTGATGGAGAACTGGGAATATATGTAGATATTTAGGGATGTTCAAGAACTTATGAGAAAGAGAAGGATAAAGTCTACATTAAGAATGGAATAAGTTGCTTGCCTTTGACCCTGAACACCTTTGCAATCTATGAAATTAGTAGTATTGCATTATAATCTCATTTACAAGGTTTCCTCAAAGACAAAATAAAAAGACTACCAAGAGTACGGCCTTCAGAAATGAATAGAGTTTAGCTGAAGCTGAAAGGCCTTTTTTAACTTTTGAAAGAGTGTCATGTACGTTTCTGGCTGTTTGAGTGATGGAAAGGACTTCTTTTTTTTCTCACAGTATTTGAAAGTGAGTCAGGAAAATGCACAATGCATTTTATATGAACAAAAAGTATAATAGGAACTTTTAAAAGAGTGCTCAGGTGTAAGTCATCAAAAATGTATGTTTATATATTTTTGGGTGAATTTTATTAAAAGAAGACAACTGTTTGCTCAAGTGCCATCTGCAGTGGGTGAAGTAGAAGGAAGAAGTGAAAATAAATATTTTGTCTCTCTATTTTCTGATCATTTTATGAGAGAAGAGCTGCTATTTGTGGAAGACTATCTAAGTCTCCATGTCTGAAATGCACATCAGAACCCAAGCTATTTCTACTGTGGACATCCTGAGGACCAGTTTGATTTATTTCTGATGGTTCTTTAGGACTGGGTTTGGCATTGGAAGACATTGGACAGGATTTGAGGAAGGTCTGGTGAAAAACCCCTCAGCAATACAGTACATGTGCCGGCTTTTGGTACGGCTTAACCTGGCACTGCTTCAGTTTGCTTCCACTGACATCAGCTGCTGATTTTCCTCATGCACAGTGTATGCAAGAACACATCTGAGCTTTATGTTCAAGTTCTTTTGTTACCCAAATCTGTTTAGATGAAGGGGAGATTGGGCTATTGGGAGGGCAAAATCCACCACTCTGCTGCTTTGTCCTTCCTTTGGACAGCATTTTCAGGGCAAGAAATTGAAACAAAAGGATTGCTAATAATTCAGTGCCGAACTCATGCATTCTTTTCTGTAGTGGCCATGAAAAATTTTAAAAAATGGCAGAAATTGTTTGAGTTGAACTTTTCCCCCCGGGTTTTTCCAACTCTTTACAGTATTACATATTGTGCTTCTCTCATCTCTTTGAATGAAAGCAACTCTGTTGTGGGTTCTGACTTCCTTACATCCAACTCTTTCTCCCATCCACAGTCTTGCCTGGATTGTAGACATTTTGACAAAGGAACATCCTTTCATCCTGTGCCTTTATGTGTCTGTCACAATAGGATGCTTCCACCAGACTGTGGTATCCAGAAGCTACAACAGTGCAAATAAAACATAGCAGGAACCTCAATACTCAATTATCCACCATTGCTACTCAAAGGAAGTCTGGAAATATGGCCAGGATGTACCAAATCCTAGCCTTGGGCAACCCCAGGATACCATTGTTGATGCTAAAGTGTTGCACAGTGAAGCATCTGTCAGAGAGGAAGAAAGGGGGAATGAGATGAAATGTTTGATTGTTGTGTAAACAAAAAGAAAAAAATGAAGGTGTGGTACAGAATTAGAATAAGTAAATATGATGCCACATTCGTGAATATTGTGCAAACGAAAGCTAACAATTGATTCTATTTGGAGTCTTTGACTTTTTAAAGAGAAAACATTCATAAGTTTTTTTGGTTTTAATGACTGGTTTAGAGCAATTCAACAGGAAATCATGTATTTTACAATGTATTTTATATTTTTTTAATAGTCAAAAATGTGTTTCTCTTGGATTTTTTTCTCCTGTCTGTCTTTAAGAACCCTGATAGAAGTTCAGAGCTGTAGACTGGCTCACAAACAAGAGACCATTGCTGCTTTAAAAGCAAATTAATTTTAGTACAACTTATTTTTGATGCAAGATGCGCTGAATGGCTCTGAGAATTAGTAAAAACAACCCTTTGAAGTCTTGAATTTCTTTATTTCAGCATCTAACAGGGCCCAGTTTTATGGAGATGGAGGTTTGTGTACTTCATTTCAAAAAACCTGAACTCTGTAATTAGCATTAATTATCCTTTCTGGAGAGGCCTTTGGAAAAAAGCCAAGGATTAACTGAAAAGAGGAACCAACATGCCTTCTCTTCAGGGGTTGCCTGAGTTCAGCTTGGAGAGATTCTTCTGTGGAATGTGAGGCCATTACACTGGGCAGTCTCCTATAGGAGTTGGGTCTTTTGGTAAAACAGCTACATGTTAACATCTGGGCTTTTTTGGGCACTTTTTTTTTTTTCTTCCTTTTCCCCTTAACCGTCAACTGGACTGGAGGCTCTTCGGTGTGGAGAACAGGCCTTCCTAACTTCCTCCAGTAAGGTATTCCTCCCACTTTGTTGTGATATCTATCTGTGAAATTTCTTATGTGAGCCTTACAGTATTTATTTAAAATTTTATTTCCTGTATATACCACTGACAGAAGTCATATGAATGTGATGTTATTTTAAGAAGATAAATATTTAGAATTGTCTTCCTGTGGGAAATGCATTTAACTAGATTCTTGCCTCTTAAAACACTTATGTTAACTTTTGAAAGTGTCAATTGCACCTTCCACTCTATTAAGTTGCAGGTATATTATATATCAGAAAACAAAACCATTCAGGATTGTACAGAAGAGTGCCCAAAGCAGAGCTATGGCAGAAGCACTGAAGAAATCTACTTAAGGCTTACTATATAAAAAGTTATTTTGAATTGTTTGTAGTATTCTTAAATATGTAAGAGTGATTTGTATTGCATAAAAATTTTTAATGAAGTAAAGATTCCCCCTTTTCTGTAATAGCAACTCTGTTCTAGAAATCTGGTGACATTCTCACTGCAGAGATGCTCAGAGGAATTTTGAGGACTGAGAAATGAAACTTCTAAAAGGCTTTGTGTGTGTATCACCTGTGCTTAAGGGACTTGAAGTCTTGCACTTACTGTGTGTCTCAGCAAATAAATCACATCGAGTGACTGCATAGATCAAAAGTAGTTGTTTGCATGGCTTCTGCACCATATCCCCCCCAATCTCCATTCTCACTTGACAAAGGAGAGGGGCTGCCCTCAGCTCTAATGCAGTCCATGGCTGAAAATTAATTCCCTTTACCACTTTTATTCACATCACCTAATCAACCTTTGTAACACAAATACTGGAGTGTAAACAATTCTCTAGATAATTCATTATGTTTTCCCTTCTCTCTGGAGGAATACTTTGCCTTTGTTTTTTAACTATAAAATCTCTATACTAATTTTTAAAGTGCAGAAACATTGAAACTGGACTTCAAACACATTCATGTAGAATTGTCATGGTAAGCCATGCTGTCTGTGTTGCTTCAGTAAAATACATCTAAAGTGATGCTTTTTGGAGTGGAGGAAGTGTTATCTGCTAAACCCTTCTATGAGAGGATTTGGAAGGATCAAGAGGAGCCTTTAGGAATGGTCTACCGAAAGGATTTATTCATCTGAGCTGGGAATTGCATTTTACTACCCCTTAAATGTGTTTTTTTTTTTTTTTTTTTTTTTAACCTCTGATCACCTCCCTTAAGAATATGGAGTCCCTCTTAACTTGTTCTTTGTTTTTTGTCTTGAGTCCCTGCTGTGGAAAGGTCTAAAATGACAGCAGCTCCAAATGAGAAGGCATCTTTAAGACCAGTCTTGAGAGACTTTGCAGAACAAGGCTTCAGTGATATCACTCCTCCAAATTTTTCATCTGAAGCTGTTTGAGTAGTCATTTTCTTGTTGGTGGTTGCCCATTGGTTGGTTTTGTTTTTTTTTTTTTTTTTCCTCCTCTTCCTTCTTACCACCTTTCTTCTGGCTACTGTACATTTACTCTCATAAAATCACAGAGCAGCTCTATACCTCGGTGGCTGCACTATTTTAAAATTTTATGTTTGTTAAATGCTGTTTGATAAATATTATAGGAACATTGCTGCTTCTTTGCCTGATACGAATATTTGGGTATCAATTTTGCCATCAGTAATAAGATTGCCTTTGGGGGTGGTTTCTCTTACCCAGCTGAAGGACTTTTACACTACTGGAATGATTGAACTTGATGATCTTAGAGGTCTCTTCCAACCTGGCTGATTCCATAATTCTGTTCTATATTTACTGCTAAAAAATAGGGATTGCTGTTTACTGTGAAGTGACTCCTTGCTACTAGGTGGGTACACTTTCTTTGATACCTATGCTAAATTTATAACTCTGTCTTAAACACACTGAAATTTGCCTGAGGCACTTTTGAAAGCTTTGCTAGAGCTCAATATAGTTTGACCAGCAGAATGGCTAACGCTTACTTGGATTTCTCTTTACATGTGTCTTGGCATGTGCCGCTTTGTGGTTTCCTTCATCAAAGTACTGTGTTTTAAAACTGGATTCCCATCCCATGTTAGGTAGCTCTGATCTCACTAGGGTATCTGAGTTATTTTAATATCAAGCTATTTTTTTTTTTTTTCTGGAGTGGATTTCTAACTATAGAATGGCTCATAAATTGTCTTTTCTTAAGTAATGTTTATTTAGCAGCAAAGAAAATGGAATAAGAGTAATTGTTAAATGGTGAGTATCTGTGCCTGTGAGTTTGCCAGAAGGGGAGAGGCAGAAGAAGCATAAGGGTGTGAAAGCTAGTACATGCCTTTGGGCAATTTTTTAGTCAAACTGTGTAGGTTTCAGATGGTCTTGGTTTTCATCTCACAGTTTTCAGTTTTTCCACTATGGGAAAATTGTTCTAACCCAGGTTGTTTTGCTCTTAGAAAAGTGAATGTACAAGTTGTGCTAGATATAATCAGTACAGAGAAGTGAAAAGTATCTGGAAATAGGAATTGTTCATGCTGGTAGTCCCACTTTTACTTGACTAAACTGGTTGTGAAACTGACAGGATGCAGCAAAGGATCTGTGTGTTGTGGCAACAGAAGCTGACAGGAGTGTTGCTCTGCTGTGCTGAAGCTGTTTCTTAAGCTCATCCTTGGCTTCTTGCAGGTGCCACATCTTTGTCATCTGAGCAGAGGATTTGTGGCAAATGGGTGTGATCAAGGCCTTGGGCTAACATGAAGCCAAGCTCTGTCAGTGTACGTGGTCTTCTGGAACTCAGCATCAGGTGAGGATGGATGTAGCTGCAGTGTTGACAGATGTGAGGGGTGGCAGCGTTCTGCCAAGATGAACACAGGCTCTCTGTGTAAGATGCTAGTTGTTATGTACTCTTCACCTCACTAAATCTGAAATTCCTCCAGCTGTGAATGCCTGTTAGGGTCTCCTGAACAGATCTTTCACGCTGGTCTATCTCATAACAGTGCCAGTGAGTCCTGACAGAGACTCCTTTAATTCCTGCTTGCACTGAGTGCAAAACTTTCCTGCAGTAGTTTAGTAAATAGATATTTACTGAAGGGTTACTGAAAAGTCCCAGTGGGACACTGCTGGGAACTGGTGCATTTTCTGTAGAGTAAACAATGTCAGTACCAACTTCTATGCTTTCTCTGCAGGGATGCCCTTGTTTTAGAGACATTCAGCCCTCCAGGTGGATCAGTCGTCAGCCTGTTGGAAGTTTCTATCGAGATAGGGAATTTGCTGACTGGTATTGTCACATCTGTGTTCTTTTAATGACCTGTGTAACAGTTTCAGAGTGATTGAGTAGGGCCTGAATTATTTACTTTTCTTATTCTACTTCACAGAACTTGGTTGTGTTTTCCTTCAAAGAGGTGTTTGTCTAACTCACGTATAAGGAGAAAGTTTCTTAAAGATTGGGTTTGTGTTGTGGCATAGAATTCAATTTTATAAATATTTCAACAGACACTTATCTCTTTTGATGCCGTGCTGGTGGGTGTTGCAAAGTTGGCCTATGGTTGCTATATGTGAAGCCTGAAGGAGGAAATCTTGTTTCTCTGGAAGGGTGAGAATGAAATTGGATGCAATGTCACTCCAGGTGAACAGAACAGCTTTTGGTAAGGAGAACGCGAGTATAAAATGCTCATATAGATTAAGTCAAGACACGTAGGAGAAGCAGTGACATATTTAAGGTGGTTTATGTCAAACTTCTGTAAAAATACACAATGAACCCAGGTATGTATGGTATCACCTTTGACTGTCTGTTGCTTGCTGCCTCTCCTGGGCACAATTCATATGTATAAATACACCAAAGTGCTATATCCCGTGGAAGCAAAAACAGATGGCATGGTTCAGTGTTATATGTGTTTCTGAAGCACTCTGTAACAGCATTAATTGACCTAAAAGCCAGTCTGTGATGTCTGTCAGGATGCAGAATGTATTTTGGTAGCTTTCTCCCTCCAATGTTGTGCCTGTAGGTCCTACCACTTAGTATTTTGTTGCTTCCAAATGTAAATCAAAAGGCCAAAGAGTAAAACTGGAGGAGATATTGCTTGTCTCAAGGGGTCAGAAAACCTTTCCACATTAATAAATGGATTGCAGACTATGCATCCTAGATAACTCTCTGGCTAAGTCATGAAATAGTTATTTTTTGAATACTGATTTCCATTTCTATGGAATTGTGGTAAGTTTGAGGGGCTTTTTTTTCTGAAGTAACTACTTCATTATAGACAGTGTAATGAAGTAGTTATTTGTAGTGAATGCTATCTGCATGGCTGAAAGGCAGTGGGTTAAACCTGGAAGTTTCAGTTTACTTTTCTTTGTGAAGCTTGCTGCTTTGGTTTTTCACTCGTATACTGTGCTATTTCAGCTCTCAGGAATCTTTCAGAATCCAAGAACTTGACAGAATAGCAGCTCTGCTTTCATCCTTTGTGACATGACATCAAAAAATTCAGATTTAGTTTCAATTTTTCTGTGTATTTTGGCCACTTCAGAAGGAATAAGCAGTGGTTCAGGTATTCAGTTGCTGAAATTAGTTCATTAATTTCCACCTAAAAATTAAATGGAAGTGAATGTCCATATTTCCCAAGACCATGAGAAGTTGGTCATAGCCAGAGGGTTTGACTAATAATTGAGCTTGTGGTGAACAAAAATAAACTATTGCAAGATGCCTTAAAGCTGTGGAAGCTATTAAGACAAAATTTCTGTTAGGCTTTCCTGCTGGAACATCAAATTCCCCCAAACTGAAAACTGTTGCTCTTGAGACCCCTCAGGAGAACAGTGAATTAAGGTCTCTATTTGCTGCATGGTACTGATGCAGGATTTTGGGAAATGGAAAGTATTAGCATTGTATTCATTACTATAGTAAGAAAACAATGAAAATATTCAGGCAAAGCATGGAAAAAAAAGCGAAACTTGGTTTCAGTCATGGGTTTTCAGAAGATAGTCATGGAAGATAAAAAAGTTTTTTAGCATATCAAACTGAATGCTTGGCAACTGTTGGTCTTGAGCAATTCTGAATTTTTATACAGTGCTGAAGATGCATCTGAGACTAACAATTCCTTTGAAGGGTCTGAGCTTCCTATGGCTGTTGGAAGAAACCAAATATTTGGTTTCAGTAGCTTTAGTGCATGTTCTTCTGTGTGGGCCAAGCAAAGTCCCAGTTCCCTGAGCTGTAATTTGCTGGCAGCAACACTTTGATGTTTCCTCAGAAGAAGTAAGGAAAAGTCTGCCTAAAACTCAATTTTGTGAGTTGGAACTTTTGTTCCTGGAAGACATCAATGCAAATATCTGAGTATTTTACTTTCTATCAAAAAATGTGGGCTGAATTGACATCCTCCTGGAATAAATCAAGTCTATATATGCTATCATAAAAAGAACTACAGGAATTTTTGGTTCTTGGCACAAAGCCATGCAAAAGGTGCCTGAATCTTTCTTTTACTTTAACTGCATTCTTTCCATAACACTTGATCAAGATAAACTCCCCATTTTTTTGTTATTGGCCAAAAGTCTATAATTTGATTTTCAAATACATGATTTGTTGCCAAGCTCCTCTATTTATCTTTTGGTCATATTTTCTTCAGTTATGCAATAAATATTTAATTACAACCGTCACTGAAAGTTTTCTGCTTTACTTTTGTCTTGGGTACCTGTGTTGAAGAACCCATGACAAGTAATTGAAGTAGTATCTAATACCTGATGCATTATCCCGTGTGATGTGCTGGGGTTTACTTGTTTCAAGAAGCCCACCTCTCCATTTGACTGTAATTCACATTTTCTAATATAGACTTTAATTTCACTGTAGAAGTCCCTAATTTCCCAGGTATGAACTTGGTTTCTCTTCATAGGTTATTCTCTGTTCACCCCAATGTGGCTGAGGATGGAAAAGAGCAATAGCCTCAAAATGTGGCTGTGAGCTAGACTACCTGTTTTTGTAGTTATAAAGATATTTCTGATTGCTTTGGATATCTCTAGTATGTTTTAGCTTGTATCAGTATGGACTCCTAAACACCAACTGTAATGAAGTCCAAATGTAATGCACTGTAGAAAATATTTTAATTGCCTTTATCTAAGCTTTCCTCCTTCTGTTCCCCACTGTTATATCCTGGGGTTTTGTGATAACTGGCTTCCTATTCTTCCCTCCCCTGTCTCTCACCTATCTTGATTTAGAGAGAAATATTTTTTTACCTTTATCTGTTTTGCAAAATTTTTCCTATCCACTGTCTAAATATACTTCTAATTTCCTTTTAAGATAATACCCAAATACATAAACTACTTTCTTTTTTTTTTAGTGATCTGGTATCCTGGAGTTTTACTCCTGCCACCATTGGTTACATCAATTCCACCTTCACTTGTATATATGTGCACCTATTCCCACCTGCAGTAGATCAGATTCATGTTGTAAATCAGTAGACTTACATATGAGATGTGGAGACAGGAGGGTCATTAGTTTAGAAGATTCAATTCTACAGCCTAAATGATGTAATGATTTCCAAAGAGCTTTTGAAAATAATTATACAATAGTACTCTGGTTTAATTTTTTTCCCAAACTAATGACCTTATTTTAAAATGACTGTTCTGATAAAGATGTATTGTAAGTAATGTAAATAAATAAGCCATTTGATAGTGGGATGTGGGCTACTGGTCAGTTAACTTTAAAGTGGTAATGTTTTGTTTACATTTGTTGGAATAACCTAGACCTAGGATATAATTTTCCTCTCACAACTTTGACATTATGGAACTTTGGGGATTCTCTGTCTGCTGTGTGTTTCCATTAGGCACAGAACAAGAATATTTTTGTCAGTGTCTCTTTATTTTTAGGAGATGAGACAATAGATGTAGTAAGAATTTGTGGAAGAAGGCCAGGTGATAAGAATAAAAGCCAGGGTCATGGCAAAGTGTACTAGTTTGAAGCAGGAGCTGAACATCATGTTTGGGACTAAACTACCCCTTTAATACTCCAGTAAGGAACAGTGAACCCAATGAGAAAAGGACATGTTTTCTGAACCCCTCACCCCCAGCTGGCTGTTAGCTGACTTACACAGATCATCAGCTTCAGAAAATGCTTTTTAACTTGATGTCAGTGCCTGTTTTCCAAGTTCCAAGCCAAACTGGAGAAAGATTATGTGTGGGGACCTCAAGGCTTTTTGCTTGTCTGGGAATTTTTGATTATTTGAATTTGTCTGTTCTTTCTTCTTCTCCCTTAGAGAAAAGGCTTCTTCCTTCAGAGGGAAAACAATCCTGAGTGTAGGGGGATGAGGTGGCCAGACGGAAAAAACTGTTGTGTTTGAGTGTGGATAATTCCAAAGGCTGTCTGTGTTTCCAGCTTTAAAAAAATCATGAACTGGCTTCACTTTCAAACTTTCCGTATTTTGGTGCTGACATGATTTCTTCCTAATTTCCAACCAGTAATATTTTTCCTGTTGACTCTGTCCTCATCAATGTGAACCATGGTTTGTTTGGTTGCAGTTTGAAGTTACTGAATTGGTAATTTTTCTTATACACATATCCTTCCTTCTGAGCCTTTACATTTGCATTCATTCTTAAACAGTTTCTGCCTAATTAAATCAGATCTATTCAAACTCTGAAAGAGAAGAGCAAAGGTCAAAAAATGTCAGACACCTTAACAACCTCTATTAAATCTTGCTAAACTGAAGGTGCTCTTACTTTCAGTCCAGAAATGGAATCTTAGATTGCAATAATTGATGTGAACTCCCAATACTTAAATATTATTAAGAATTCCACTGAGCAAAAGAGGAAAGAATGGGATAAATGTGCGTAACAGAAACTGTTCCTTAGCCCAAGTCTCCATACAGCACTGGGAAGAGAAGTATTTTGTCATGCTGTGCAGATTTGAATGTAAAAAGGGGTAGAAACTATGTCCACCAAATTTACCAAGTCTTCTCTGGGATTTATTTTTAATTTAGAGAGAGGAATAAAAACCCCACTTTGCTACATTCAGTCAACATATCAAAAATGTTCTCTGTATATTTGGAAGAGTTTGGTAATCTGTGATGGGAGTCAAGCTGCTTGGACCTGAAATGCAGCTAGTAGGAAACTGAGACTTCACTTAATTTTAATTGGCATAGTTGTCCTGTGTGTTAAAAATAGCAAGTTAGGCAAATTGAAGGCTCTTGCATCACTATTTGGTATGGCTACTTCCCTGGCAAGTCTGAGATTTGGTGTTCAAGTTGCTTTATAATTTTGCATTTAGAGAGGGAAAGATCTTGCCTCTGGAAGTGGTGCCTGTGCCCATAAAGAACACAGAAGAATGGACAGAGTCTTCTAGTGGCTGGAATTTGAAGACGTACTTCAGCCAGGAATAAAGTAGATAACTCAATTCTTTCTTTTATCCTCATTTTCCCAAGTCCTAAGGTATTTAGTGAGTTTGGATAGGAGAGCATTTACAGCTGCTGCTCTGTGACTGGGAGCATTCCCAGCTTCACTGACCACTCCTGTTGCTGGATGTCACTAGAAGCAGCTGAATTTGCAGCAGGATCAGAACAAGTCTCTAAAACCAAGTAAGGTGATTGCCATGTATGCGTGAGCAGATCCTCCAGGGCCCAGCCAGCTGAAGTGAGAGCTCAAGAACTCCTTCCTTTGAGAGCACAAGAGCTCATTTAATTTCCAAAACACACCCATAATAACCATTTTTTCATCGTTTAAGATGTTAATGCATGCATGAGAACATGCAAATGACATGAGCAGCACTCTGCTTGACAAGCTCTAGTCTGCAAGGATGAAGACAAAACACAAGTTATGATTTGAAGCAGATTAGAGTTTTAAAAGTGGAGATTTCTGGGGCTTCTTTTTTGTCTCTCTTTTTAATTTTTTTTTTTACTTGAATTTCACTAATATTTTCCTTTCAGGAAAAGGATTGAAAACTTGCTATTTCAATGGGGATTAATTGGGCAAGCTTTGGTCCATTGCCCTGCACTTCTTGTCATCCTATTCGCTTTTATTGTTTTCAATTGATTTTGGAATTTTTCCTTTTCTTTTTTTTTTTTTTTTACATTTCCTTTCTTCATATTCTTCTCCTCTATGTTTCTTCATATTCTTCTCCTTTCTCTTTCTTCCCTGATTTCAGGACTTGACTTGAATTGGAGTAATTTAGGCAAGTTTTTGTCATTTGCACTGCCCCTAATTTCATCTCAGTCCCTTTGATTGTAATCACGCCATATCTTAATTTTTCCTTTTTTTTTTTTTTTTTTTTTTTTTTCCTTTTTTTTTCTTTTTTTCCCCCCAGTTGGATTTTATTTGACCATATCTCCTTTCCAGGCCATTTTTTAGACTTTGATTTCAAGACTTCATTCCCTTTCCTGAAATGGAAGACACTTTAACAGAGTTAGAATTATATTCCAATGGTGTGAGTAGTGAAAATCTAGAACTTAGATCATTTAGGCTTCAAAAAACAGTGGAAGAATTTTTTCTGAAACACTACGTTGCTTTTCAGAGCTTTGAAGGCACAACGTCACACTAAGGCAATAAATTCTTTGTGGTTCTCAAGACAATCAGGAAGAGCTAAAACATCACTAGTGAATTTAGAAAGAGTGGTGATAAATTCAGATGATCTGTGAGGATTAACGCATTCCTAGGTGTTCCTACGTGATGGCGGTGATCTGGAGGAGTCCCTGGGCGTGGGCTAAATTGCCCAGACACTGGAATCCTCTTCCACTTGAGGTAGTGACAGCAGAGAAAGGAAAGACTGAGTACATCTAAAAAAATAATTTTCAGCCCATGCAGTCAGTGATGTGTGAGAATGATTGGAGTAAAATAAAAACGTTTTCTGACAGGAAGAAATGGATTGGTTATGTGCAGAAGTAAATCAGCTGCATAGAAGTTGAGTATGTGGTGAGAATCAGTTATGTGGAAAGCAACACTCCCTAAGTGACCTTTAGATCCACATTGCTAAAGGTTCATCAGTTTGAAATTACTGTCTTGGATAAAAATGGCAAACTTAGCATGAGCCTCTGAAAATATAAAAGTATTTAAAAGTAGCTTTCTGCCTACTTGGATAGAGGGCTGTTAGTAAAGAGAAAACCAGCTTGATAAAGGTGAAATGAAGCTGCCTCATCCAAGCATGTATAATAGCTGTTGCTATTCAATACGGCTGAAAGGTTTTTCCTGCAGCTAATGGAGAATTCAGCTTCTAGGGTGTCACTAATTTTGAGAGTGATTTCAATGTCTTCAGTTGTCTCACACTGAAATGGGATGTGCAAATATTCTTTCATGGTCTCTTGTTTTCTTGTGTGTTAAATCCAAAATTACTGACCCTTGGTGCTAGGACCATGTTGCTGATAGTTACTTAAAAGGTTGCCTGCAGAAAACCTAATTTCTGTCTCAACTTCAGAGTCCCATCATGTAATTGAATGTGTTTTCCACCTATAGACACTCTTGGCAAAAGTAATCTTCATTATGAGACTCTAGATTTTTTTAGTTAAAAACAAACAAAAAGTCTAAAAAACCCCCACACAACTTATGGCCTTTTCTATTCTTATCATCCTGCATTTCAGGTAATATTTTCTTATATTCTGTTTGGGTATAAATGGAATTTTAAGCACCATGTAGTGGTAACTGGCTAAGGCTCAGTTGCACATGTGATTTCCACCCTTGTGTCTACTGGTCCACTGAAATAAATACAATTTCAGAAGCATTAGGAACTTTAATACTCTTAATCTAGACCAAAGTATTTATGCGTTATGAAGGACAATGAAGCCCAAATATTTATTATAAGTGTCAAAACTTGACTGTTGTGGGATGCTTAGAACCAGTGTAACCTCTTTGAAGCTGCTGGCATGATTCTAACTTTTCATGGGGTGTATCTGACTTACTACCCATACTTGCAAAGAGGGGCAATGACAATCAGCTTCACACCACTTTTAATTCTTCTGTTTGAGCACTGCACTCTGGAGAAGCGTGGGGTTTATTTTAAGTTTTTTGACTCAATTATCTTTGTGCACTTCAGATACAGCATTAATATTAAATGTTTGTACTACACACACGCTGAGCACGCTCTTAAATTATTGCATACATTGTAAAGTTCAGTATTATTGAGGAGCTCTGCTCCACTTGCTTTTTACTTTAATCAAAAAGCAGAACTGTCTCAATCGAAAGCTGTTTCTTAAATTTTAAAAGGCTATGGACAAGATTCATCTTTATCTGGAGCCTGGATAGGATTCCTGGAAATGTTAGATCAGTTGTTTCTTAGTGACTTCATAACAGAAACTGTGGGCAGCAGCATTTAGCTCTTACCCTTTTCTGCTCAAAAGTTTCATGCAAGGCCTTGGCTAAGGCCATGGGTGTGGAGAGCCAGCACAGGTTTGATGTATTCTGGAGCACAATGACTAAAGCTTTAGTTAGACAGGTAACTGTGAAGTGTAGGAACAAGAGGACTTTTTTGCCTCCTGCTAAGTAGAGGTGCTCTGCATAGGGACAGCTGAGGGGGAGCCAGAGAAGCTCAAAGCAATCAGAAGTGTCCCATGAACATCTTAGCATGACCCTTCTTGCAAAGGAAATATGTCCATCCCTGCTGCAGGGTGCTGTGAGAAAAGGCAGTGTGACTTCATTTCCCCAGTTTTGTTGATATATTTATTATCTGCTTTTAAACAAGACCTAATAGCTTTTCTGGATTATCCACTACCTCTTTTCTCATTTTCCTGCTTTTCTAGAGCAGGATGCATGCTGGTTGCCTGTTTTACATGCTGCCAGGGACAGTGCTGCCATTGTTCATTGGTAAGCATTTTTGTCCATAATTCTCTTGATGACAGTTTTCTTTGTTAGGGGTCTGAATGAGTGGTAAGAATATTTTAGGAGGTGGATGTAAACTTACCTTGTGATGTAGGAAGAATCTGATATCCCTGTCAGCTGCAAGGATTATAAGGTTGCTAAGGAGTGTTATTTTCCTTGCTTCATCATTCTGAAGTGCCAGGGCCCTTGTGTTAAAGCAAAGTATGTTCTGCAGCTTGCATGAGTTGCATGCATTCATGAGTTTTTAAATGTATACTTAATCTGCATGTTAAATATTAAAGTTCTCCATAACTGAGTTACTGGGTTTAAAATTGTACGTCTCAACATAGCAAACTGGTTCTTTAAATGACTGCACTTTTATTGTCTTGTTATGCAAAGAAAAAGATAGCAAGCTTTGTTAGAGCCCCTGACTGTCTAGGAAATCTGAGTTGATGGGCTTGATATCCCAGATTTTCTTTAGATAGTTCTCTTGCAATTCAAATAATTACACTGCCCAATAAAAACAGAGAAAAAAAAACAAGTTTCAGAAACAACTATCTGAGTTGGCCAGAGGGTAACTACTTTCATTATACACAGGGGAAACATGAAACCTGTTTGTATTCCAGGAAAAGAAAGGGATCAGAGTATTCCATCATATAGATGTAATACTGAGACAACAGACTTGGCCTCTGTTAAGACTCTGTTAAGTTTTCTTAGAGGTCAGACAGACTTTTTTTCTCCATAAATGTAATGAATGGGGCTTGACATAATCACAAGAAAGGATTTAGTATTTGTCAGTATATTCTAGAGGCAAAGAGGGAAAACCTCTTAGTATTGAGGATAGTAAGGTATGGTTTCAGGGTTAAACCTGTTTATCCTGTCTTATACTGGGATGAATGCAGTCTAGTTGATTGCAAGGGAATTTGAGAACTAGTGTTTCAGCTTTGGCAATGGAGTAAGACCTTGGCTTTCTACATTCTAGAGCCAAAGTCACCTGGGTCTTGTTTCTTTGGAGACTTAACCTGCTCTACCTCTTGAAACTGGCCTCTCCAAAGTTTTAATTGTCATGGTGAGAGGCTTTTTCATGCAAAGTGAGAGCTGAGAAAAATGCCGGACTTCTTTGCAGCAGATCTAATATTGGTGTAGTCTTTGGATTGTTTGTGAATGGTAACCTTATGAAATCAGGAGGAATTATCCTTCATTGTCAGCATGATCATCATTGTGTCAGTGATTGTTCTTGGAAATACCCCACGTGGCTTGACCCTGACAACTCTGCATAGGGTGGTGCAGTCCTTCAAAGACATTACATTTCTGTAATGGCATTGTACAGGTTTTGGGAAGAAAGAAGCTATGTGATTATGTGGCCATGTTTCCTTCTGTGACTTTATGCATAAAGTAGCTTTTTATCTTCCTGACTGCTCCAAGTAGGAATGATATGTTCACAACTTAAGACCATTAAGAAAGAAAACCAGCAGAAAGACTTAGAGTAATGATGTTGGGGATGAAATAATTGATGCAATGACAGAAAGAAGTTATTTTGGTAGCGGGTGTTTCCAGCAGCATTGACAAGTGAGTGTAAAGTTCCAATGACAATGTAGTTTTAATACCTTGGCAACAACTCTGGTAGGTTGGCTGAAAGTGGCAGGCGGAAAAGAATCCCTCAAAGCGGAAGAGGGAAGCAAAAAATGTTTGCAGTTTGACTGGACTGATTCTCTCCATTTCAGCTGACACTGGAGGTAGAGTCAGAAAAGACAGACAGATTCATAGAAACACTGCCATTGGAAAAGACCTCCAAGGTGACAGAGACTGACCTTTGACCAAACACCACCACACCAACTAAGCCATGGCACTAAGTGCCACATCCAGTCATTTTTTGAACCCTTTGTGACTCCACTGCTTCCCTGGACAGCCCATTTCAATGCCTGTCCATCCTTTCAGTAAAGATATTCTTCCTGATGTCTAGCTTGAACATCTCCCTGTCACTGGTTGCCTGGGAAAAGAGCCCAAGCCCCACCTGGCTGAACCCTCCTTTCAGGTATCACTTGTGGAGAGTGATAAAGTCACCTCTGAGCTTCCTTTTCTTCAGGCTAAACAGCCCCACATCCCTCATCTGCTCCTTGTATGACTCACAAGAAGTGGGAATTTACACAGAGAGATAAATAGCTCAGTACAAGTGAGGTGCATTTGTGACTCCTTGTCACACATGGCACAATGGCAGCAGAGGAACTTGGGCAGCAGACTTTGAGAGGTAGTTTGCAGAGGAGAAGAAGCTGGACCTTCATTCCATACCCAGGGGAGACAGTCTGGGCAACCTAGATTTGACTGATCTGAATACAAAAAGAGTCAAACATTCCAGTGTTGGATTCTCCCCTTCATTTTAAAAAATGAATTTACAGACATTGAACCCAGCAGCTGAAAAGCTTGCTGAATGAGGTTTTTTGTAGATAGAAGGAAAAAAATCTGTATTCTGAAAAAAACCCATTATATGTGCCAGCTTGGACAGAGGGCTCATGAAATCACAGGGAACATGAACGGAATGTAGCACTTGGGTTGTCCTGTCAGCCCACCTTCATTTTGTTACCACTAACTGCCTCATTTCTGGCAAGCCACTACACAGAATTGAGGAGAAAAAAAAAAAAAGGACACCCCCACCCCAAACAAAACAAACAAACAAAAAACCCCACCAAACCCAAACAAGCAAAACAAAACCCCAAAACAAAAAACTCCATAAAAACATTTTCTGCTAGGTGAACTTTGTATAAAAAAAGGCTAGAAATACCGTGCTTGATTACCTGAAAATGCTCATGCTGCCTTGGGGCTGAAGAGAGTGGCTGTCATCTTGCAGTGTGATTTGAGGTAGGATTAGATCTGCTGTAGATCAGCAGCCACTAGGCTGACTGTAATTCCATAGTATGTGGATGTTACAATGGTGAATTGCTACATGCTTGACACTCCTGGGCAGTGGTGATGGATCTGCTGGAATACAATCGTTTTGCGGTTAGATCTGTTTCCTCAGAAGGAAACTAAACAGAGCGTGAGAGTAACAGAAAACTGCCTGCGAAATAACCTCTGACAGTCTGTAGAGTTCTGTGACATCCTTATGTTCCCACCGCACAATAAAGGGTGTAGTTTGTAGCTGTTAATGTGGGTGGAACGATTGTTAAGGGTTCTAAATCCTCTGTGACGCAGCAGATGCTCAAGGTGTAGGTATCTGTGTATTTGTTCCCACTTTGGCATAAGGAAATGCTGTTACGCTCCTGGGGAGAGCTGGCCCAGGGGACATGAGTGGTGGAGAAACAGGAAATCTCAAGTTTCCTGGGCAGGATCCCAGCTGCAGTCTGTGGTTGGAGAGGGTCCAGCACACATGCAAGGTACCACTTCCCTGTAGTGTTTCTTGTCACCATAAACAGAGCACTCTCTTCTGCAGAATTTCTGCAAAATTTTTTAGGCAACAGGTGGGACTACTTCTTGCTTAAAACTCTTCTGACAAAATGAGGGGATTAAAGAAAGACATGTCCAAGGTACTGCTATCCTTCCTTTAGATGTAAATCAAGGTGGTTAATATATTTACATAAAAGATGTCCACCTAGTTAATCAAGCATCAAGGTGTTGATCAAGTGAAGCATTTTCTAGCAACTTGGCTTTGAGATAAAATAGATAATTGTAGCTGACCTTCAAGCAGGAAAGAAAGTGGCAATGCTCTCCAAATTAGTGCCAAGTATTAGTCTCCTTTAAGGGATCAAGTAGCAGCTTCAAGTTATTACAAAGAAGATGGACTGGACAGCAGTTGATCTATTCATTCCTTCAGTTAGTCACCAGTGAGATGCTGTGAGGAAGCGCTGACAATTTCCAATTGCTTCTACTTTGCATGACCTGATAGTAACCTGACCAGTTCTCCTTAGGTTCCCCATCATTAACAGTCATAATCTCTGTGCTCTGGGACAGGTAAGTCATGATGAAGATACACTAAATCAATTGTAATGATACTAACATCCACTATTGATTTTGTTTGTTTGTTTGTTTTCTGTCGATTCACACATATATTTTGCATTGGAAATCCCAGCAGAAGGAAGTCCTTGGTGCAAAAAAAAAGGTGATTTGCACAGAGTAACTCTCAGGTTTTACTTGAATTTGAAAACTGAACTTGGGAAACCCTGGTGCCACTATCTGGCTGGAAATATATTGGTCATGCTTTTCAGACAAGAGTGTGGTGAGTTTCAATCTTTGAATTCAGAGCACAGGTAAGTCAAAGGAGATACTGAAAATTTCAAGTGGACTGGACTGTGTTTCCTTATGAGATCCCTTAAGAAGAATATGCTATAAGCTATTGACCTGAGGCACCTCTAGCATTTTAGTAATAGCAACTGTAGGCAATATAAAAAAGAGTCTAGTTTAATATTTTTTAAATATTAGTCTCTCTCCTTGGATGTGTATCTGATGTTATCTAAAATATTTACTTAACTGAATAGCATGACTAATTTTGACTGGAAGGAAACTCCTGCATAGTAAATCCCTGTATGTGAAATGTAATGGATGATTTGACAGATGAGAAAACCCAGTCTGCACAATTTTTCAAAAATCTCCACATTCAAGTCAGCCAAATTCAGGTGAATACCTCTGTCAACATTTGGTCTTGGTCATCTTTTCTCTTATTTCATTATTTCCTGGGCTTAAACCTCAACAGTATTTAAAATGAAAAGGGCAGCTAGAGATGCCTGGCTAGTTAGGAACAACAAAAGCCTATCAGATGACCTGTCAAATGCAATACCTGGCTAACTTCCCTCCCCTTCCAAAGCTATCTGGGATAGATAAATGTCTCTTACTTTATACGTCACCTTTTGAAAAGAAGACTTTCCTCACTGGGAGAGAAATAGTTGTACCTAATAATCCAGCTATAGCAAAAGTCCTTTCACCCCCTATGTCATTATGTGTAGCTATGCTAAGAGGATGAATACCCTATAAAAAGTCGGCTTTTGTGGAACTCTGCATAATATTCTGCTTTAAGTCAAAATTCAGAGAAATGTGACAGGCTATAAAGTACAATTAAAACTGAGTACATCAGTGATAAAGAGCCACAAAGCATGCATAATCATGAGATAAATGACCTCAATGGACAGATGATGATGAGCCAAGGAGAAGCCAAGGTCAATTATCAGAACTTCTAATTTTAATGCTATAATTAATAATGAATATTTCAACAAAGAATGTTTAAAGAATAATTGTATTCTGGTATTAAAACCTGTTAAACATTAAACTTATGCAATTTATGCAAATGAATCTGATAAGAAGAGACAATTAAGGTTTATAATTAACAGATAAATACAAATGATCCAGTGATGAAGGCCTTGGTTTCTCCTCTGTCTTATGAGACAATGTAATTGATTTTTATAAATGCTAATTTATATGCACTGCTAGCCATTAATACATTGAAGAGATCATTTATTAAATTAAAGATGAATAGTGGTGTATGCAAAGATAGTACCTGAGTTTTCAACATTCTAAAGATGAAAAGGAAGCAGAAAAAACCCAAAGCTTTGAATGATTTTGCTTTGGGTTTTTTTTCCGCCAAACAACTTTTGACATGCCAAGTACGAGGTATAGGAAAAAAAGTTTAATGGAGACAAACAGTCCTTGTTCAGTAAGTCTTTACGTGACAGTAAGAGGGATTTTTGGCACAATGCTTGCCTTTTAACATTTGTTCTCATGGACTAGAAGTAATGTGCATTCTTATTTTGCTTTGCTGTGCTCTTTCTTTGTGTTCTTGTATGAGAAGATGGCACGTTCACCCTGGAATGAAGCTGTTTTTAACGGGGCAGGGGGAGTTTTTCAGGAAAAGTGTGCTAACTTGGCATTCTCTCACAGTCACCTCCTTGTTTTCTGAGGTATTGACTCTGTGCTCTTTTAAGAGTTACTGACTTCTCCTCCTTTAAAAATGTATGATGGCATTTTGCCAGGCCCTGTACTTATGAGTACATATAGTAAGCTTCTCTCTTTTCTTTCATTTAAATCTCAGTATCACTGGGAATTCTGAACAAGCTATAAA
The DNA here is from genome assembly GCF_015227805.2 of Hirundo rustica. Taxonomy (NCBI): domain Eukaryota; kingdom Metazoa; phylum Chordata; class Aves; order Passeriformes; family Hirundinidae; genus Hirundo; species Hirundo rustica. Next base: position 25,966,175 of record NC_053455.1, read on the forward strand.
AAGGGATGCATTTTACATTATATTTTGTATCCACCCTCAGAACAGTATGGCTTTTTAGCTTTGCAGGAGCAACTGCAAATGCTAGTCACAATTAAGTGTGGCTTTATCTTTGGCAACCTTCCCTTCTCTTCCTTTATTTTCCAGGGGTGAGGTTTTTGGCTGAACTGCAGCAAAGCAGGTGCTAGCAAGGCAGCTCCAGGAAAGTGGCTCCCAATGGCCCAAAGAAAGTCCTAAAGAGTCAAGGGAAGGGAAATGAAGAAAGCATGCTGGAGCAGATTTTATTACCTCTACGATAAAATTTCAAACAAAAATACAAAAGATCTTGGCAATATCTAAATATAATTACAGTCTATTTTAAAGCATGCTCAGTAATTTTTCCTCCTGTTTTTTTTCCTTACTTCTGACTTCTGTGGCATTGTAGTCTGTGCTGAATTGCACTCTGTGGAATTGGCTCGGGAGGTCAGTACTACAGGAGCTTCAAAAAGTATGGAGACTTTTGCAGGAATAGGCCAAATTTGCACCTACTGATGCAATCAGTAGAAAATCCATGGTCTTCCATTTGGGAGCAATGTGGTCTGCTGGGTTCAGTGGGGCTTCTCGATCTAAATCTGTGCAGAATTCTATTTAAAAAGACAAGCATTGGTTTTCTGCCCCCAGCAGCTATGATACATTCCAGGGTATTCTTCTGAATGCATTTCCAGTGCTGTTGCAGCCTAATAAGGAAAAGCACACTTATCTTGTCTTCTCTATATATTCACTATATATCAGAATTATGGCCTTCTGCTTCTAGATGTCAGTACAATGTGCTTCCCCCAGTTTTTGATTTCCTTGAACAAAAAGCACTGTCTACTTTTGTGATAGTTCTACAGTATCTAGCATAGTACTGACATAGGCATTGTAGAATAAATGTGTCTAATTTCAGTGGTACATTTAAGAAGTATCTGTTCCCTGATTGTTGGACAACAAACCCAAGTGGTAAGGCAGAACTTGTTCTCCTGGGAGTTTCATATCTTCACAGAAGGAGCTAAGAGTGGTGATGGCAAGCAGTTGCCCCCCAAGCCTGTTGCCAGCTCACTGGGTACACCAATACATGGAATAAGAGAATGGCAAGCTACTTTTACTGCACCATTTACATTGCTTTTTAATCCTATGTAGTCAAAATATGTAGACAGAAAGTATGATTAGGGGGAAAAGATGTCAGACTTATTCTCACTTGAAGCTCTTGGGGCTTCCTAAACTCCTGGTATGGCCAGAGCCAGCTGGAACAAGTGTCAAATGGAGGAGGGCAGTGTCCCTGTGCTGGGCACTGGAGCAGCCTGGCTGGTGGTGGGCTGCAGCCTTTTATGTTCTGCCAGGTTTCAGAATGGCTTTTGTTGCTGTTGCAGTGATTCAGCACTTTGCAGTGAAACCTCCTTTCACTGGGAAGTTGCAGATTGAGTCTAGCAACAAGTGCCAATAAAGGTCTAGAGAATAATTCTCTTGGGAATTTTGAGCATAGAGCCTTTTTTATTTTTTTTATTTTTTGCTGTTTCCCAAGTCTTTAATGAACCCTAATATAATTAATAGATTTGTAGTGAAAAAGCTTGTTGCCTTTGATTCCGGAGATGAAAGTCCAGACATTTCTGAAACATTTAATTATATAACAGATGCTTCCCTTGTATTAAGATTCAAGAATCTGGCTTTGATTTAAACAAAAAAAGGCGATTTCAGGACACATTTTCTGAATTACCTACTATGTTTTCTATTCTTTCCTCTGCTCCCCCCAAAAGGTAATGGTTTTAAACCTACCCAAATTCGACTGTGATCACTCTTACAGTCTCTAGAGCTCACGGCCTCTTCTAGAGGTGAGTACTCCCTGAAAACAATTGAGCGAAGACCAAGCTGAGGTTCCTATCCTTCCCTAATGATACAGGTTACAGCCGCACTGAGGATGTCTCCTCCATTTCTATTTTTATTGAAATCATATAGTAAGGACTATTTTAAAAAATATTCTTTCAGAAAAATAGTGCTGTAAGATCAAGGCTTTTTATTTATCTGAACTGCTGTAGAGCAATATATGATTATATGACAATAGCCATAATGAAAGCATTCTAATAATCTGAAAGATTTTCTCAACCTGTTGGATTCTTATATGTATTTTGCACTTACCGGTCCTTTACATGTTTTGCCAAAGTTTTTTATTACTTGATGGTAATTAAAGTTGTAAGTGATTAAATTTGGAAAACATCAGCATTTTTGGAATTTGTGATGTACATAAAAATATTTCAGAAATTTCCTGGGAAGTTGGAAATTGATTTAGATGTTTTTGGGAAACTTGTTTGAAATTCTGTGAGTGTACTGGCAATTGTTCATGCTATTTCAGTTTTATAGTTTACATAATCCATTTGGAGAAAAAGTCTGCTTTCTTCATTTCAGCCACCAGGAGACACTTGCTGTACAGAAGTGATAAGGTATTTTAGTTAATATAAAGGAAAAGCTGACCAGAATAATTTGAGGAATAAAGTACAGGTGACAGCATTGAAACTGTTATAATGGGCTGTATTTTAGCCACCAAGTAAGCTGGAGGGAACTTGCAGAGGTCATTTAAGTCAGATGCACTGCTCAAAGCAGGGTTAACATCATGAGTAGCTCAGATTGCTCAGCCTGCACTGATCAAGCATGAACAACATCTCTGCAGAGGGAGATCCCACAGCCTTGCCAGGCAGTCTTTTCCAATGTGTTACTACTTCTATTGATGTTCTTTCCACCCATATACCCCACTGGTATTTCTCTTGTTGCAGCTTGTGACCTTTGACTCAAGTCTGTTGCTGTGCAGCTCTGTGGAGGAATCGACTCTGTCTTCTTGAGCTGCTGTAGGTAATGGAAGCAGCTAGAGTGCTGCTTTAGCATGCCAGGAAGAAATGTCAAATAGTAGTCCTTGAGTGCAACCAACAGGAGGGCTTCCCTAGAGTAATTGAGTGAGAGTTTTGAGTGAGAATTTCCATTTCCAAAACAAACTTTACTTTTAAATTCTATTTTAAAAAAAATTATCAAATGGACTCTTAACATTTTGGAATTTCCTCCTGAATTAAAAATAAGAACTTTAAATGTTTTTGAAAACTACTTATTCACATGTCTGAAAATCCCCAGTATTTTTGAGGTTAGGTAGCTAGGTACAGACGCTTTTTTGCTAAGGGTGGTAACTGAGTGTGGGGCAGCTTTATTACACCTTTTTCTAATTCTTCATCTTTTTACCAAGGGTCTGCAGCTACAGTACAGAGCCAGACCAGCACCAGCTGGGACCAGAGCAGGATGGTTATACCCCAGCAGAGCATTGCTTGGCCAAACTACTCCTCCTCTGAGGAAAGGCTGATGGTTCCAGTTGTCAGCCAGGGCTAAGGGGCTGGTACAGCCCCATGTTAATGCAGCTGTAATGTTTCTGGCAGGTGGGCTGCTATCTCTGTGTGGCAGAGTGCTTGAAGGGTACACATGGCCTGTTCATAGGGAGCAGAGCTGTTTGTGAAATTGGGACGCCTGAAACTCTGACAGAAGCTCTGTGTTCTGTGCTAGGGATTCAGCTTTTGGGGGGAAGAGCCTGCCACTTCAGGAGAGCACAGCAGGGCTGCAGCCAACTGGCAATGCTGTAGAATGGTGATTTCCCTCCCAAATTCCTGTCCCAGAGCCAGGAATTGCTTTTTCCTGCCCAGCTGGTGGCTGAGCTTTATTCCTTTGCTCATTTCCCTACCAGTAATGCTCATGCTAGGGACATGTGTGAAGAAGCACGCTGAGGTGAAAGTATTGGGCTGCTCTCTTGGAGGGCATCAGGGCTGACTGCAAGGGGCTGGCATTGGGGGGGAATTGGGAGCTCTGAGCCTGGGACAGTTAAAGAGGGTAATAACATAAAATAGTTATCCAAGAGATGACTTGTTCTCAAACAGACTTTGATGTGAGTTTTGCTGGTGTTTTCTTCAGCTGGTCTTTGCTGGTTTTTCTTTGGTTCTTCTGGTGGACTTTCAAAAGACCTTTTGCTTTCTGAATGACAGCCAGCTGCTCATTGCAAGCTACCAAATTAAAAAGTAATATTGAGAGATGTTCCCTGTGTGGCACAGAAAAGCAAAAATAATTCTACTTGCAGGCAATAATGCTTCCAACAGTGAATGCTTCACTCTGGTTGGGGGAGGATCTTCAAAGCTTGTTTATATTTGTGTTTCTGTCTAAGCATTGTGGTTTTGCCTGCAAAGAGATTTTGTTCTCTTTTTGGCATGAATGCACCAGTTTATTCAGCTTCAAGCAATTTTGCTGAGCTGCAGCACAGGTTTGACTGATTCTCTCCTCCTACAGCATGGCTGTAAATCACTGTGAGGTGCTGCTAAAGGCACGTCAGCCCTGCAGAGGGCGAGTCCTGCATGGAGAGGGGGGAGAGGAGTCCTCTTTGATCAGTCTGGCTCCAAAACCTGAATATGGCTTCAGCTGCAGGCCAGAGCCATATGAAGGTGGAAGTTCAAATTCTTCCTTCCAAGGGATTGCTCTTGTAGATGCTTCATGAATGTTCAGTGTTCAGTCGTTAAAAATGTTACCTGCAGTACTGCATAATTTGGAATTGCACTGGAGATCCTAAATGTCCTGTTAATTTATGTACCAGCAAGCACAGTGCTGTTATGTTAAATTCAGAATGAAAACAGGAATGGAAATATGAACCCTTGAGGTCAGCATGAATCAGATGGGTAATAAAAAGAGGATTTGATTTGTTCCAAGAGATTTTGTGAATTGGACTACATCTGGCACTGATGATATAATCCAATACCTTATTAGTTTTTTCAGTGAATTAAATAGCCAGTTTTTAAGAAATGATTGTCTAAAGAGGAAATACTGCTTGTTAAGAGACTGATACCTAGACAAATTAATTAGTAACTTGGTAAGGATTTGACATGATATCTTTTTCCATTTAGCAGGGGAGAGAAGTAAGGCCGAATTCGCATATGATCTTCATCTCTGTTACAATGTCTCTTAAGGTTGCAGGCAGTTCTTGCATGGGCTGGTTGTCTACTGTTGGCTATCAGCCAGGTGTATTTATTTATTTTTCATATTTAGCAGGAAAGAAACACCACAGCAAGGAGGCAGAACTTTTGACAAATACTTGAACCCAAGGCCTCCTAAGTTTCAAAACCTAACACATTGAAAAACCTGGCCTTCCTTTTCTCTCCTACGATTGGATGAGTAGCAGAGATGCAGAAACATCCATCAGGGAGTTCGTAGCTCCGGTCTTATGCCACTGTTATTTTCCCTGTTGTCTTTCAAACAAATGGCTTTGGCAATGGGCCAGGAAAGATGTGCCATTTTTACTTCTGTGAAGAAACTAGAAAATAAGTCAAATAAATCCGACATTCAAATATAGTTGTCTGTCAAACAAGTCTGACTTGGTTTAGAGTCAGGTCCCTTCCCCTCTGTTCCAGCCGCACCTTCACGCTGTGATATGCAGGTGTCTGAATCTTCAACACTCTGCCGTGTTCTTATACAGGCAGTTTCTACACCCTAGCACTTAATTCCTTAAAATGATTGACCTCTGCACATTCTGTTACCAGTTTCCACAAGATGTGCATTTCTTAGTGGTGTGTTTGGTTTTTTTTGCTTGGTATACCACCTATTGACTTTCTTGCTGGTTGGTTTTAATTGGGTTGTTTGATAGCCAGGACTATTTAGCTTCAAGTACTTGAGCAGATGATTGGATTCTTTAAAGGTTAAAGAATCCTATTTATTCCCTTCCACAATAGATTTAAATCTTTACTCTTCTTTATATAACCAAGAAGTTGTTTTCTAAAAAGCAGTCTGTGGAAAGCATTGTTAATACTCACCAGGTGTGAAGCATGTGGTGACAGCTTTGTTCTTTTAGATACATGTAGATGCTTAAATGATTTTTATCACAAATGAAAGCATCAGTACTAGCCTTTAAATTTTCAGCTTGTTATTTTAGAATGCCTAAGAGAAATAAAAACAAGATAAAGAAGTCTTTGAGTGAGAAAAGTTAGAGACCTCTCTTAATTTTGGCTCAGCACTTTCAAAAAGTTTCTTTCCATCAAGGAATTAACTGCTTTCTTTAACATCCCTTGCAATTCTTCTTGGTCTTTTCAGGAGGGGGAAGATAGTGTGCTTAAGCCAGTGGCTTGATGCTGATGTCTGTAGCAGCATGTATTCTGCATATTCTGCAGAGTCTTGAAAGTGTGCTGAGCTCCTGAAGGGATCCAACATACATAATCCTTGTGTATTTTTCTGCAGGAGCTCAAGGCAAAAGCAGGCATTTAGGAGGGGCTAGAAGACGAGCATCTGAAGCTCATCAGACAGCCAAGCTGAGATATTTTAATATATGAGAAGGAAATTAAATTAAATATTGGGGAAAAATATTTCTTTTTTAGCAGTGTTCTAGTCCATTAGGGCAGAGGGAGTGGCTGTTTATATTGGAGCTCTGCTTTTTTTTTTTTTTTTTTTCTTTTCCCCTGTGCACGGGGCTCTCACTTGAGGGTAATCTTTGTCATAACTCATTAGTTCTTATCTAAAATCAAACTACTATACTTGATTTTAGATGTGTAATGCCCTGCTTTTAATATTGTAACATGGTTTCATTGGTCTAAAGAGCTGGAGAGCAGGAAAGAGGAGATGGTGAGGACAGAGCTGTGTGAGTGCCTCCACACATATGCAGAGGGAGAAGCCAAGTCAAAACTGGGGTGTCTTTTTATTGCCTGTGTGATGTCGGGATCGGTCCTGGAGGCTGCTATTGTTATTTATTTATTTACAAAGAAATATACTGGAAGACAGGACTGTAAATGGGCCGGAGCCATGCTTGGATGTGGAAGAAGTTTTGGAAACCAAATCTAACTTTGCTATTAATTCATGCAGAACTGGGCTTTGTTCGCTGAATCGTTTGCTTGAATGCTTGCTGGCATGGCTGTGTGCAGGTACAGGCTTCAGGTCTATCTCTTCAGTTGCTGGGAGCTGCCAGTTTTCTCAAGGACTTTCATAATGAAGGACTTTTGCTGGAAAAGTATGCAAATTATGTGAAATTGCTGAGATGCCATTTTTCTCAGGTGCCAAACAGCTCAATGACAAAGTTCATGTATTGGAATATAGCTAAGAAGTTATGTCTCATTAATGAGATTGTAGTGGCAGGGTTTTTCGGGCTTAGGACAGAAAAATAAGTTATGTGAGGTTACAGTACTAAGAGTCAATATAAGGAATAGCTTTTGGAAAAAAAAAATCTGTTCAAAAGTTGCCCATACAATTCCAAATGCTACCCACTATATTGTGTGTTGTTAAACAAGAAGCAGAGAGTTCTGAAGTGTACTGACAAGCAGAGACACTTCCTTCCCTATGCACTATGTGCAACAGTTTTGAATTCTAGAAATTCAAATGAGGAACGCAGTGAGGAAAACCACCCCAAGTGGTCTAGTAAGCCAGAACTTTGGCCTGCATTGCATGGGAGGCATATGAAGATGCAATAATATTTACACAGACTATTATTCAGTATCTAGTTACATGAAATGTATTAATCAGCACTTAAATCCTTCTTACCTGTTTCTGGACTCACCTGAATGCCTCCATAACTTATGCTTAACTAGTCTTGTCTGGCTCCCTTCCTTGGCTCTAGGTATCTACAAATGAGCCCCCTTTTTGCTGGAATGCTGATCATGAGGGAAGCTGGGTCAGATTTCTAAAGTTTGCACTGTGAGTGCTGCTTCTAGATGCGGCATGTGTTTGTAAGTGAAGATATCCTTGTGCTATGGCACTACCTAAGGCAGGAGTCCTGTGTGTGTCTGTAGAAGGACCATGCTTTGCAAAACGAGAACAGCACACCAGGCAAGGAGTGGACGCAGCTGCCTTTTCTGGGATCCTGGAGGAAATATGTTTGAGGTCCTCAAGAAGAAGGTAAGTTTAAAACTTAGATATGCAGGAGATGAGTGGCACTTGAGGTGGGAGTTAGGGATGCTAAAGTCCCATTTGGGGTCTCAGACTGGACAGTCATTTTCCTGTGCTCTCTTTACAGAGCCTGGGAAGTGTTGTCTCCGTGGAGCATGAAATCTGCTGAGATAGCTGTTGGAAGGTGCATCGTAGATAAATTTTACATTATTCATGTGTATTCTGTGGGGGTGTTAGTACGGTTTGCCATGAGCTGCTCATCCAGTCAGTGCTGCTGTTTAATCTGTTTTCTTCTGGTAAGGTGCTTATAGAGGTTCAGAACAAATGGCTGTTTTGCAGGGAGCTACACAACGGATAGGGGAAACAAATCTCTTCAGCCACTCCTGTAAATGCTAATGAGTTCAGCTAGATAATACTCTTGTTTTTAATTCAGATGTACTGCTATATGCTGGTTCCCTGAGCGCTACTTGTACAAATTTTATCTGTCTTGGTAATAAAACAGACAGTAAAATGGGTATTCTACTTGCTAAATTCCACAACTGCTGCTGTAACAATTAAATTGCAGTAGGTACAAACAGTGGTGTGTGCTGGCATGGCTACCCAAGCTTTAGAACCCTCTCAGACACAGGCAAGGTGCCAGAAAGCCAGTGGTTGCACCTACTTCTGCAGACTGTACGTAAAGTACCAGTTACACTCCTGTTATCTAAAACAGAAGTACAACAATGTCATTAAAAGGGTTATTGAAATTTGGCATTCAAAGAATCCAGCTTTGAATATCTTTATTTATCCCTCCATATCCATAGCTGGGAATAGAATCTGTATTGTTCCATGCTTCTCACGTGAGGCTTGGAAATGTCATCCTCCCCCACCCCTTTGTGCTGCAAAACCTCAGCATTAGAAACAAATCAGAGCAAGGCAAAGAAGACCAGGACACAATTCCTAAATCTGTCCTAACTCAGGCAAATTGTTTAAGTCAATGTTCCTGCTAGCTGTGAATATTTTGATGCTTAATTGCCCAGCCAGAGATGTCTGTAGTCTTGCTTACAGCAGCTGGGTTGTAGAACAAGCAGCACTTTGACATTCTCTCTCTTTCCCTTTCCGCAAACAGAAGATTGAAGAGACTTCAATTAGCTGACTTATTTTGTGTGTGTGTAAGTTTATTCTCTGGAAGATAATGTCTTGGTCATTGAGGATGAAATTGCCAAATTGTAATTTCAGTTTTAATTATTTTTTTCAGTGAGATGAGAGAAACGAGTTGGTTTTTTGGTGGGTTTTTTTGGTTATTCCAGCAAGAAAAAAAGGTGGAAGGGGATGTTGTGGGGTTTTTGGGTTTGTGGCTTACATAAAAGCTTTTCCCCACTGTTCCTCTTTCACACACTTGATGGAGTAACAAAATCATTCTCTGTACATAAATGCAAAGCATCTCCAGCTTCCCTTGGTTTCAGCAAGAGTGCTCTACATCTCTGGAGTACTGATGTGTAGGAATTCCAGGCTGCAGTGATTCTCAAATGCTTAGTGAATGCATCTCACAGTGAGCCTTCACAGCTGTTCCTCAGTTTCCCTAGCCATGAAATGAAGATAAGGTATCAGGAAGATGGAAGAGCTTTTTTTTTCACAGCCTTGAACAGAAAGCACTCATAACTGGCAGTGTTTCTTACCTTTATTTTTTTCTCCTGACTTGTTTTTGAACCTGTTACCTAACATTTTTTCAGCAATTTTTACACTTCTCAGCCATTTTAATCTGAGCATGGAAGAGACAGGTATAACAACCTGTCTAAAGTACTTTCATAACCATATGAGAAATAATGTTGAAAATTATTAAAATTAAGGACACACATTGTATACCCAGCTGCCAGGTCAAGGCCAGAGCTACAGGAAACTTTAGCATAAATATTAATATAGCAGGCACTTTAATTAGCTGTGCCCTTCAATCACTTGTTATTTGCCCCCTTGGTCTCCATCTTGAGCCTTCATAGAATAGGATGACCCCTACTTGTCAAGTCGGATTTCATTCAATTTATCTAATTACTTTTGGGACCCTTTTAATACATGCTCCACAGAGTGCTAAGATTGCCCAGCTCTCTCTCTATTCCTGGACTCACATATGTAATACAGGATGCAAAATGCACATCAGAACTCCTGCTTAACATATGCACAGCTTGCTTTAAACTGCACCTCTTATTAGCGATTCCTTGCTTCCAATCAGCTGAAATAGCTGGGAGCAACTGTACTTAATTTTTCTCATGTTAATGCTTTGCCTTTTTATTTCTTTTTCCCTTCAAGGCTGTTTTTGCTCCAAAGTTAATGGGAGAAGAACTGGAAAATATGTCTGAGAGCACACCATAGAAGTGTAACCGTCAGGGAGGTGTTGGTACTGGTGTAAAAACACTTTTGTAGATCTCGCCACATGGCAGTGATTCCCCCACGATGAGCTGCAGCCACAGTCACATTGGTGGTCTCTTCCAGCTTGTGGATGCCTTGCTGGTCTCAAGCAGCAGTGCACATTTCAGCTTAAAATAAAAATAATAATTTTCTTATCCGTTGCTCAAATTCCTTAAAAATAGTACACAGCCCCCAAGCTTTCCGCAAATTGCGTGTTGAGTCTGATCTCCTGTAACGTTAAGTACTAAGGCCTTATGTAACCTCCAGATTTAAAACACCATTTTCTGATTCAGTCCTGGATAAATATTGATTGAGATCATATGCTGAGCTTTAACAAGTAGCATCCAAACACACCTGATTTTAATGAAGATGACAGACTCACATTTGACTATTTTCTAATCTTCCTCCTTACAAGGTTAGTGCTGTTTTTAAGACAAGCCTATTGTGAAAGGGAGAGGCAGAGATAGCAGCAAGGTGAGTGAGTCAGATTTACCACAAGGATTAAAAAAAATAAACCTTGAAAGCAAGGGTAATGTCTTGTGACATGCAAGATTTATTCTTTTTGATCCAAAACCTCTTGTTTCTAAAAATAATAAGTATTGGAAAGAGAACAATTTGCTTGCTGTGAGGGGAAATGGGCCAGCTGCTTAACAGGACACAGCAATTCTAAACAGTCCTAATCAGGAGGGGAAGCAGAATGTGCTACTCAGTTGAAGTTCAAGGGCAATTTATAAAGGCAGAAAATAGTATCTATTACTCCAGACAAAACATGACTAAATTAAAAGGGATTATATCTTGAGTGTGTGAAAAAAAATTCAGTAGAATTACTGGGACCTGGTAGTAACCAGCTGGAAACCCATAGCTTTTGTTCTGGATCATTTTGCATTTAACATTTTAAATTGTAGATTTTGGAGGGTTCCGCTGCATTGGGCCATATCCTTGGGATGGTGGGTTTGCTTGGGCCAATGAAACCTGCAGAGGTTTCTGCAGCCTCATACTGGCTGATGTAATTAGTAAGACTGGGTGTCTTCATCTCTCTGGGCATTTTGGTTCCAGCCATATTTTTTACTGTAATTAAGAGGCAACAGCAACGTTTTAATACATTTATGGGTCCCTTCCTTTCAAAAAAGTTTTGCTTTTTGGCTCCTACGCCATTTTTCTCCCAATCCCCCACCCCACACGCTCACAGAGCATAACCCCAAATCTCAGCACTTATTTTCTTAGCAGCTTTGGGAAGTGGTTGATCGTGCAGAAACTGAAATTCAAAGGGTACAATTCCTGCAAGTGAGGCACAGACACTTACAAAATGTATGAACTGCGATCTAAGAAATCTCTGGCAACAAGGACATGCTCTCTCAAACATGGTGTTAGTTAAGGTTTCTTTTGATACTTTATATTACTTTAATGCATTTTCTAATGTGTTAGTGGAATAGAAGAAACAGAGTAATATCTCGGAATGAACTATCTTCAACAGTCTTTTCAGTTTCTAGTTATTCATAAAGTGTTTCTGCTGTGAAGATGCTGTTTTATTTTTGTGATTGTCCTGGTTTGGGACAAATTTGGGAGAAAACTCCTGTATAGGATCCCTCCAAGGAAGCAAACCCACGTGGCCCCTCCCTCCAACCGGTCCGGAAAAAAAACCCCAAAACCCTCTTTGGAGAAAAGTGGAAAAAACTATTTTACTAAACAAATGAAGTGCATACAAGTATAAAGAATGAATAGTATGGAACAATAAAACCTCTCATTCTGGAGTGAGATGGCAAATTGAGAAAGTCCTTGCCGTGGGTGTCGCTCGGCTCTCTCTCAGTCTCTCCTCAGTCCCAGTCTCTCCGGCGCTGCTGGAAAATGCCGAGGTCCAGACCCCGGTGGGCCGCAGGTGCAGCCCCCAGTGCTCCCCTGGGTTTTCAGTCCAGAGCAGGTTTAAACAGTTCCAAGAAAAAGGGAAAAAAAAACAGTCCAGGGAACTTCTCTGCCCTAGCTAGCTGAAACTAACTAAAAGCAAAAAAAAGATCTCTGTCCTGCAGTCTCTCCAAGCCTCCGCCGAACACACTGTCCGCAGAAGAATGTGGAGGAGTCGGGCAGTTTTCTCAAAACAAACTCCGCGCTTCTCCTTGCTCTTAGAACCAGTCTTAAAGGCACAGGACTCAATATACAGCACAAACAGAACAGACGATTGGGGATACAGGCATCATAAAGTTACCCTAGGACATTGATATTCAGGCTGGTTTCTTAAGTATGACTATTTTTTGCACAGAGCATATCTAAATGTATGCATATTTATTACGACATGTCAGCATTTTATGAAGCAGTTTTGATACTATGTTCTGCATTCAGACAGTCCTGCCAGGCTTTCTAAGGGCAAAAAGGACAGGTGGGAGGGGGTGGAGACATTATGTGATCTTTATAGAGAAATTATTGGATGGGTGGAGGATGGTCTGCAGCTGAAATTTCCTGAGATACTTAAGAACTGAGTAAAGATGGTTGAATGTCCTTTTAAACAGAAGAACGGTTTCCCAAGGATTTGGTTAACCCCCCTGCCCTACCCCATTTTCTGTGGAGAAGTGTTGCCTTCTTTAGAATTCAACAGAGAACTTCTTTCTCTCAAAAAACCCTTGAAATATTAGTATGTTGTCTTACAGTGTTTTCTAAGCTTCTGTTTTGTCCTCTGTAAGTCAGTGCCTCATCTCCTGTCTGCAGCTCTTGCTTTACTGTGGTGTGAGTGTCTCCAAGTGGAAGGTGCTGTCAGCTTAGTTAACAGGGAAGATCACAGAATATCAACTTGTCATCTGGAAGATAAAGGAAACAAAGAAGTATCTGAATTGATCTCTGAGGGAGTATTTCCATGCCACCTTTTTTATATTTGCAAGTGTTAATTTTCAGGCTAGAACTGAGAATATTTTTGAGAAATGGAAACTGAATGTCCAAATGCCCAATAGTAGACTCTTTTTTATGCTCCTACCAGAGCAGTGGTAAAGCCTTTGGACCTTACTGAGAGGCAGGTTTGGTAGGGTCTGATTCAGTTTATTTTGGAGGAGCTGAGTCAGACCCTTAATTAAAAGTATTGAGAGACTTTTTAGTGCTAAGGAGTCCAGTTTCCTGCAAAGAGCTTGCAATTATGTTCCCTGCACAAAGGCGTGTTTTACCTTTACTTCAACGCTGCGAGTCAAACCATCCAGTCACAAACAGTTTCAAAATTATCCCTCCTTCTTTGCCATTTTATGGAGCGCTGCTAATACGATGGAACGGGCACGAGAAGACTTCCCCGTGCCAATTTGAACAAAAAGGGTTTTGGCTGCCTTTCAGACTGAAAATAGTAGGTGCTTACATTTTTAATCACAGCATGAGCGAGAGCTCACGTACACACATTCACACACAACACGCTTGCTCTGACGTGTGAATGTGGGTCTGGAGGTTTGTTGTTGACAGCAGGGTCACATTCAACAGTGGCTGTCTGATCAAACAAAAGTAGGCTACAGCATGGCAAACAAATTGTGCTCTGGGTTTCTGATCTATCAGCAGCCTTGCCAAAATGCCAACTAGCTGAAAAGGAGACTGCATTGTTTCTAATGAAACATGCTGTGCTCACTTGTCTAGTGTGTGCTTTAGGAAGCAAATGCAACTGGTCCCCTTTCATTTGCACAGTTCCCTCTGTGCGGCTGCCTCCTGTTCCTCACACATTAAACAACTGCATTGGATCTTTCCCAGCAGCTTTATGTATCATTTAATATTTACAAGTGGGGAAATAACTTCTCTATCTTACAGATAAGATGTGCTGATTTCTGTGCAATTTGTGGTTACCAAAAAGCTACACTTCTGGGAAGAGAGAAATCTAAAATGAAGCATTGTGTCCTCCTAAGTAGCCTCATTATTGTCTTAAAAACAATTCCTTGCACACACGGAGATAAATCTATGTGTATGGGCTGTCAGATTCTTGATTAATGTAGGATGTGTACAGAAGGTTATTGGAATTGTTTTTGTTGTTGCCTAATTGCAAATGAAATAGAGGCACTTCCTGCTACCATAATGTACAACTCCCTGCCAAGAGACTTGTTGTAGACCAAAACTCTTATGCTCAGTACAGTAAATGAGGATCTTGTTAATTGAAATGATTCTTATTTAACTGTGGAATATATCAGCTAACATTAAAAAGGCATGATCAGATCTCCCTGTGGCCTCCAGCTGACTTATTTTTAAACCTCGAAAATTCTAGATGGGGAAGTTGATAAGGAGAAAGCATTCATGAACAGTAGATGATACCAAAAGAATCTTGCAAGCAGGGTCTGTGTGTGCTGAACAAATGATGCTTGTGGGGGATGGTCAACAGGGACTAAGGAAGGATAGCAAAAAATTTCAGAGGTTAAGTAACCGTGATTTGTGTGGAAATCTTGAAATAACTGAGACTGTCTAATCTAGAGAAATTAATAACAGCCTCAAGGTGGATCCTTAAGAACGTGGTACAAGTGTGGAGGGGAAAGACCTACACGTGTCCCTACCTGTTGCAGCACTGTGGCTAAAACACAGCATGGGAGTCTTTATGCTAGATATTAAAGATATTTTTCAAGCTACATATTGTCAGGTATTAGAATGGATTATGGTGGTCCCTGTCACTGGAGGTTTTACACTTTTAGAGTCCCATAGGGAAATGGATTGATTATTCTGGAGGAAAGGAAAGAGTATGGACTAAGCATCCTCCTGAGAAGCTCCTGGTTGTGAAAAGGGGTGTGATTTATACCTGGTGTTTGTGTGACTGTCACAGCTGTTGCTACCAGAGCAAAAGGATCAAAGTCAATTTTCTGTCCCAGTTGTACCATAGATGTGTTTCTGAGTCAAATAGCATCTTCAACACTTTCCTTCAGAAGAATTACAAATACTGCTTGAAGTGACAGCCTGTAGCAGATGGTAGGGTTCTGGAGGTGACTGCAGCAAAGATCAATTTCTGCCTTTAGAGGAGGGGCTGTAACAATTACAAGCAAATCAATTTGTAGTAAACATTAGTGAATGTGGAAAATGTACATATTCAGGGGTCACCTTTCAGAATTGCTTTCCTCTGGCACTTGGGCATCTTTTTAAGAAACCTTCTAGTGTCTAGGTGCATTCACAGTGACAGCAAAATACAGCACTCTTCTAGCTATTTACTGATGCTGGCTTCAGCTGTTGCTCTTGAAGAGTCTTTCTGTGATTCGTTATGGGAGCGGGTAGACGTTATTATGATAATTGCAAAGCAGTGTGCTATTTTGTTAAATGCAGTATATTCTTCGGGAATGTATTGGTTTTAGTAAGGCTGGAGAGATGAAAACTCTGACTTTTTCTAGTACTTTATGCTTAAATTATGAAGTCACTGGGCCTGCCATGATACCAGGTTTTGGGAATGAGCTGCTGTGATAATGTAGTTTGCTTAGCAACTTTACAGGTTAGTCTTCTAAGCAAATATATTTCTCTGTGGTTTTTATCCAGGTGAAAAAGACATCAGAATACTTTGTTTCTGCAAAAGGCTATCAGCAGTGGGGTTTTTTTGTGTGTGTGTGGTTTTTTTGTTTGTTTGCTTTTTTTTTTATTTTTTTCCCCATGGAAGATGGGCAGAAAAAGAAAAAAAAACTTTAAAATTACTGCAAAAGAGGGGAAGTTTTTATTTAGCGGCTTGTGGAGTACCTGAGGTGCTTTCTGCTTTCCCATGGCACTGTATTGCCTCCCTCCTTATGTTTTGTTACTGCCTTTCTTTGTCCTTTTACTTTAACCAGATCTGAATCAACCTTCAGGGTTGTGCAAGGCATATAAAGTTACTGTTATAATTTTCCTGGGTTGCAAGTCAGATAGTCTGTCCTGAGTGATAACTCTATATAATGTAAATTAGCACTTTGCCATAGGGAGAAGCTGATCATCCCTTTTATTCCTCTAGTAATTAATATTAGGCTGTTGGCCCATCTTAAACTCAGATCTTAACCTTTTTCTGGACTCTTCCCATTTCTATCCCTACTTTTCTATTACTGTTACTGGATTATAAACAGTAAGGGGCCTCTATTTATTCAGTAGGTGTGAGGGCCCACTGTTTTACAGCATAGTTATGTCAGCTTCCACATTGCATTTTGACTGAAAGCACATGGGCGTGGGAATAGGACAGGGTTCCCTCCTCCTCTCCCATCCCACGTGTGATTTGTGCAGTAGGCTGTCAGAGTACCTGCTCCTAATGCTCCCATAGCTGGACTGAATTGTAGTCTGGACTACATGCTCCACGACATACTTTAATAACACGTCATAGATTCCTGTTTAGTTAGGACACATATTTTAATGCAATTTTTTTCCATTTTTGTCTGAGAGATAGTCGGTGGCTGTATGGTTGGGATGTACTTTGGCACATGACACAGCTCAAGAGCATATCTGAAACCGGAGGTGAGAAGCAGTAGTGAGCATGCCACTCTTTGGCATGACTTTCTAAACTCCCTCTTAAGTGAGGGTTTGGAGCGCTACCTTTCTGACTATATCAAGCAGAAAACAATCTGCTTCTTACCTTTATTCCCTGCTGATCTTGTTTCTAAGCTGTGACTGTTTTGGAAAACAGAAACTTCTTTACAATGAAGAATGACCAGACATTATATATTGTACTCTTTCTCTGTATGTGTGCACATAAAACTATTCAATTGTGTTGTAACTTGGAATTCTGAATAGTATTCCTTCGTTAATGTGTTTAAAGAGCTTATGTTTCACACTGTGTTGTAGTGTACTGCCACAGGAAGGGTTTTATTATTTATTGAATTTCTTCCTGAATAAACATAAAAAGCCAACAAAGGAAGTATTACTGTACAGATAAGCAAGTGATGTTAATAATAAATATACTGACTGCAGATCACTATTCAGGTCACTATTTTACTGTTATTATTTTCCTGACTTCAGGAATAAAAGATAATTTCAAGACACTTTAAAAATAATTTTAATTTCTTTCTTATTGCATAGGGCTAGCCTACATACAAGTTGATACCAAGGGCATTGGAAGTATTTTATTTATAGATTGATCTTTCCACTTAGACTTGAAGTCTTGTCTAGCCAAAGAAAATGACTGCTGATGGCCTGTGAGCAATGTATGCTGTTGAGCTGGTAATGAACATAACTTGTCTGCAAATGTCAACCAGGATAAACAGTCTTTTACTCCTTGCAGGAATTGTGGCTGAAATACAGTTAAATACAGAGATTTCTTTGTACAGACTTTACAAGCTTTGTTTTCTAACTGCAGGCATTTGAGGGTGCTCTGCTTTTCCCATGAGTTTTGTCTTCTTCTCGTGTTGTTTGAGAAGTGTGATGGTCTCCAAAGCCCTTGGGTCTTTCCAGTGCTACACCAGTGGCAGACAGGGATGGGAGGTGATGCTCTCAGCTCAACAGGTGGACACCCTACAGCTGATAAGAACCATGTTCCCTTGAGACTGCACGCACTTTGGGTGATCCATTTTCTAAGGTTGCTCTGGCAACCCAGGTATGCATGAACAAAAAAATATGGCTATTTCTTGTTAGATATATTTAGTTGCCTTGGTAACAAGAGAATAATTCATCTGAAATGCAACTGGATAGGATAATTGATATATTTTGAGGAATGCCTACAGGCAATAATAGGGATTTGTCTGCCACCAACGGTTCCAAGACTTCAGAAAAAATAAGGTTAGGCTCCGAGACAGGAACAAGTGTGTTTTCTATGAGTCTGGATGTAAAGGTAATACTGTTCTTTCTCATGCCTCTGGGGGATCCTTGATGGACTTTTCTGCAACTTTAGTGCAGATCAAACTGCATCTATGATTTCTTTTGAATATTTATTTTACACAATCCAAAGAGTTTAGAAAACCTCTGAAGTAATGAGCTCCCACTATTGTTTTGTTTCTTTGTTCTATGAATGAAATGCCTTGCAGCAATCTTGGAGGCTCCTGTATAGGAAATTCATATTGACACTGATGACCCATTAATACAGACACTAATGACTGACTACCAGGCCTTAAAGGCATTAAAGCCCCTGGTTGCCAAGCTGGCTCACTGTACTCCAGTCTTCATGGAAAATTTATGAATCTTGATCATCCAATATTTGAT
The DNA here is from genome assembly GCF_015227805.2 of Hirundo rustica. Lineage (NCBI taxonomy): Eukaryota > Metazoa > Chordata > Aves > Passeriformes > Hirundinidae > Hirundo > Hirundo rustica. The sequence continues at coordinate 25,984,508 of NC_053455.1, forward strand.
GTTTACTTAAACGGCCTCATGTTTTCAATACCTTTTTAAGTGTCTTCCAGCCCCTGTGCAGGACACAGTAAGACCTACTCCTTGGTGAATGAGAGGTTAAAATCTGATCCATGTTCATCCCCTTCTGCACAGAGGCTGACAGGAAGGGGTGTAAGAATGGCACGGGAAAACAGATGGGAAGAATGCCTGTGGGAACACTGAACAGATGACCCTGGGGTCCTGAGACTTGCTGGGTACATGCTGGAGCACAGCACTATCTGACTTCATAGCTGGTTAATTTTTTTCTTGTAACACTAGCCTTTTCACAGTGATGATTTTCCTGCTAAGCTGTTCTGCCCTAGGCTTTTTTCTCTCACCTGCCTCCAGAGTCTGTTCTTCCATGACTAGTGTCATGACTTCTTCTGCTCCCAAACAAGAGATAAAGCTGGCAACTAACTTAAACAAGGAATGTTCAGCCTGGTTTTAAGGGTGCTTATGTGAATTCATCAGAAGCTTGACAGTTTAATAGCATTTCTGAAATATAATCTCAATTTTCCCTGACATTTTATTAATTTCACCTTTTTCATTCTGGATATGGAATCTGATACCAAGAAAACTCTCTATTAATTTTAAACTAGCTCTGAATCAGGTAGAGCTCAGATATCTCAGAAAGATATCTGTTTTCCTGGAAAGGAAAACTATAACTTCTGAAAGTTTCCCAGGATTACAAATTCCAGCAATGATAGATCACAAGGTCAGTATGATTAGGGAAAGGAAGTATTTACTTTATTATAGCAAGGCACCAAATGGTGTATGCTTTCACCTTGAGGACCCTAGACAGAAAATGTTTCCAGAAAAAGAAAGTTAGAGCCCTAATGAAAGTAGAAATACTTTTCATTCCCTCAAGACACTGTTTATTGTGTTAGTATACAATCCATCAATGCAGTAAATAGAGTCAATAAATAAGGCAGTTGTCTAACATACTTCAAGATTTTGTGCTAAGGGAAATATGGTTCTCTTTCTAGCACAAGACAAGATCTTTTCTTTAGTCACAGACAAGGACAGCCTGAATGGATAATGTCTGTACTAGAATCCTTATAATGAAATTTGCAATTGGTCAGCCACTGAAAATCCTTCTAAATTTATCTGTGTTGTGCTGTAAACTACTTGAGCCTGAAAACTTTTGACTTTTAGAATTCACAAATAACTTTTCAAGCCATGAAAATAGGCAATATTCATTTATTTTTCAAGGAAAATGTTCAGTTTACACTGGTTGAACAGTTATGAGTATTAACTCTGTAAACCAAAGCATTAAAAAAATGTATCTCAATTGAGGAATTCTAATGCAGTAAATGGTGGGTGATATGTTAGCTCTTGTTAACCTCTCTATTATTGTATCTGATCTATTACTGTCTGTTTTCCTGCAATAAATAAGCATCTTAGATTTTAATTTTCCTGCAGAAAAAACTACTATAATATCAGCCTAAAAATACTCAGGGTTTTCCTTGTTTGATCTGCCCATGGACAACCTCTATGAAGTTTGCCTTGACTATTTGCATGGGAATGAAAACTGGAGCATCTTATACAGAAATCATACCCAGAGAAACTACATCATGCTTGCCTCTTGAATAAAGCTGAAAAGTACTGTTCTTCCTCCTCCTTTGGCAATTTCAGAAGAGTTCCTGACATCCAAACAGCTGTCCAGCTGCCACATTTAAAGCTAATTAGCGCTAGACCAAGTTTCAGTTGACATACTGTCACAGGCTGTATTATGGTCTCCTTCACTATGTGTTTGATAAATGTTACTTTGTAAATGGATGATTTTAACACTACTTTCAGTTTATTTTTTTCTCTAAAAGAGCATGTAATTGATAATGCTGGGATGTGTGGCATGCTAACAATATACTTGTTATTTTGCCATTATCTTCCCCATCCAGCACATTTGAGAATGACTACAAATTTCTATAACAGCCTCTTACATAGTGTGGAGTTTCCTGGGAAGTTGTTAAGGCTAAATCTTACAGAAACTTACAGCTTCTTCAAAGATGAATAGTAAAACAGTTATTTTGAAGTTTGGTTGTGCTGTCTGCCTTTCTCATCTCCCACAGCGGAAAAAGCCCCTGACACTCTATGGGGATTCTCTTCAAAGAAAGTGGAACATGATCTACACATGAAATTGTGTAGATTCACTGAATTATTAAAAGTCTGCTGCTTTCTGGCAGCAGGGTCAGAAATCTTCAGTCCTACTTCATATTTTACCTTTCTAGGCTTTCTATCTCTTCCTACAAAATCAGCAGCTGACAAAATTCAATATAGTCTCTGAAAGGACCCCTGAGCAGTGTTATTGTTTTCTTTGATTGCTTTGGAGATGTTGTAAAAGGGACAGGGACAAAATTTTGAAAATTACTAAAGTCAAGGGTGGCAATTTAAAATGTGAAACTCCTTGACTCTTTTCCAACTCCCTTTCAGTGTTTCCACCTTCTCTCTATGGTTTCCCCCTCTGTGGAAGCTCTGTGTTTCTTTAGTATCAAGAGAATGGTGTCCATTGTTTCATGGGAACTAGTTTCTGTGCATTAGAGATAGAAGGAATTCACTTGCACTACAAGGATTTCTTCTACAACGCTGCAGAGCAAGAACTGTATAAAACATCCTGCCTGTGGTTTGCCTACGTCTGGAAGTTCAGCTCTGTTTAAAAAGAATATACTGGGTGATGAAATTAGACCTATACTAACCTTATGATTAGGAATGTTGTTCTGGAGGAGAGCTTCTGAATCACTGGAAATGCTATAGCCAGTTAACCAGGTCACGAAAGCTCTTCCAACAGCTGATTGAGTTCTGTTTGAATATAGCTTTCTTTGTGGGTTTTAATTCCTGCTGAAAGGCTGTGATGGGCCCTTCCTGCTTTCAAGGCTAGAGGATGATCCTCTATCCCAGCTGAGTTCTTATATATTGTTTTGAAATTTATTGCTATTTGGTTCAGCTTGTTTTTGTGGTAATATCTTCTGTTTTTCATGACTTCTTTTCCTTTGTATTTTTTTTTCCCCTTGCTACCTGTTTTATAGACAGTGTACCTCTCAGTCATCAAGCTGTTGGGCAAAAAAAAAAAGTCACCTTAGGTAAAATGTATACCGTTCCATAAGGTATCTGCTGTGTATTTCCCTTCTCTGTTCAAACTCGGGAACCAGTTGCATTATGTCTTCCTTCTATCTCATCTGAGTTGCCTTCCCATGGAAACTGGGACATAAGAGAGAAAGAGGGAAGCAAGGCCTAATGTCCTCATGTGTGGAACTGGGACATAAAGGGGAAGAGCTTACAAGCTAAAGAAAAACCATGTATTAAGGTTCGGCAGTACAGCTACAACTTGATTTTCTTTGAAAAGCTTGAATGATAAGGGGATGGTGAAACCAATATATTGCACCTGCTCTGTTTGGAGATCCTGTTGTTCAGACACAGGATCAAAATGGATCAGCTAGATCTCACTAGTGTTTTGTAAGTGATCTTAATATTTTTTTGCATCTCTCTAAAAATCTTGCCTAATAGAATCCTCATCTACAATCTGACTCTTTCACATCTGAATTATATTGGTAGTTCATCATTGTTCAGGAGCTTCCATGCATCTCATGTTTTCTCCCTCTTTGGTTCTTATCTATCTATCTATCTATATATATATAGCAAGAAAGCTTGAACCCACATGTGTAACCTTGTGCTGGGTGCAATGACATTTTCATCCCATATGTCTCACTCCAGCTTTTAACATACTTCAACTGATCTTCCTCTCTATTGGAACCCTTATGTTCTGAGACAACTGCAAATTTTAATGCTGCAAACAAATTTTTGCTTCATATTAATTTAAAAAAATAGGAATCAAACTTATTCTAAGAAAAAGTAATGAGATGTTGCCTGTTAATTACCCTTCATCTCCAGGCTTCCAATTTTGCTGTAATCTCATCTTTAGCCAGTTATTCTCCTAATTTATAATCTAATAATAAATTAATCTCTAGTTTCTTACTTAATGATTTCTCTCTTATGCCACATCATTAAGTATTTTTACCAATGTCCACACAGATTGAATCAGCTGCCTCTCCTCAGTCTTAATAATTATTTACTTATTTACATGTTTAGTCTTGCCTGTTCTACTTTTACTAAACCTGTGCAGCATTTATTTCCACTTCCTTCCATGTCATTAACTATTCTTTCTATCAAAGTTTGCTCTAAAAATTGTGTACAGTTGTGGTCAGACTATGTAACAATGATTCTCTATTATGTTTCTTCCTCTTTGCTGTCCTCTGGCTGTACGATGTCTTGGAAGATGTGATGATGAATTCTATGGAGCAGACCTGCTATTTCTTTATGAGGCTTGGAAGTAACCCAGACTTTTGCAAGCTGGAATCTATGGAGGCCTTCAGCCTCTTTCTGTGGTAACACAGTGCTTGTGGTTCCTATTTTTGTTCCGTTTAGCCATTCTTCCTGTGCATCCCCACTCAATATTTCCAATATTCATGAGTTAACTGACATAAAAGTACTTGGTCTAAACTGTAGTTCTCTTTAATCTCTATCCTACTCCACCAAATTTTCAGTTCCTATCTGTACTTTATTTTTATTTATCTTATTGAACGATTAATCTATATAGCTTATTTAACTATATTATCATTGCTACCTTTTGGTATGTCTCTGTGTGGTCTAGTTCTGTTTGACTTCCAATAAAATTGCTAGCAGAATTATTCTCATAAGGTTTTGACATCAGTAATTTTCACATTTTACCTCTTAAAATAACTGTCAAATGAAAGAACATGGTATCAAAACAGCACTTGTTTGTTTCTGGTCAAAAAGATACCACATCAGGTCACTGAGTTTTATCTTCTTCGATCTTGTGTTGGAAGTGGTAATATGTTGAGTGTTTCCCATCCCTTCCCTGAAGTTTTGGAGAATTCTTTGCATTAGTTCATAGGTATTTTCAGAGTGTTCTCCAGCATTTTCAGCATTTTGTTGAGGGGATAGAGAGGAGGAAAATGTAATAAACTGGATTTTTATTGGGGGGGAGGGTGTCATGGGGGGAATGCATTCTTTGCCTAGTATCACTTGTACAAATCATAAACCTATAAAAAATAAGGGAAAAAATTAGTCAATGTTCTTAGTAGATTTTTGCTATTTATATTCTGGTTCACTATATATTCAAATGATTTTCAAGGTAACTGTATCCTGATTTTTAATGAAAAACCAATTAAGAAAGGAGATAAAATAAGGGCATGGTGTTTTCTTAAATCACAACTAAAGCAAGCTTGACAGACTAGTTAGTCATTGTTTGAGATGGAGAGAACAGGAGGAAGAAAGATATGACAGTTGTAAGGCTACCTGATCAGTTTGGGAACAAAAGTTTCTACCTGGTCTCACTCCATCATGCTCCAGTTTGGGACTTTATGAAATGGCAAAGTTTTCCCAGGATAAGAAAATCTTCTGCTCAGTTCCAGTTATCCTATTTTCACCCCTATCAAAGCTTCATAATTAACAGAGTTAATTTTGAGGCTACAATTCCTTGTTTTACATCTATTACCTAAGAACAAATGCCAGTTTTGGTTGAGGTTAAGTTGATTTTCTTCACAGTAGCCGGTGTGGGGCTGTGCTTTAAATTTGTGCTGGAACCACTGTTGGTAGTTCAGGGATGTTTTTGTTACAGCTGAACAGTGCTTACATAGAGTCAAGGCCTTTTCTGCTCTCACACCACCCAGCAGTGAGAAGGGTGAGGATGCACAAAAGGTTGGAAGGGGATGCAGCTGGGACAGCTGACCTCAGCTGATCCCAGGGATATTCCATACCATATGGCATCATGCTTGGCAATAGAACTGTGGGGGGAAGGTTGTCTGGAGACTACTGCTCAGGGCCTGGATGTACACTGGTTGGTGATGAGCAGATGTTTGCATTTGCATCACTTGTCCGTCTTGGGTTTTAGCTCTCTCTCTTTCTTTTTTCTTTTTTTGTGTCAGTTTTGAATTTTTTTTTTAAATTTTATTTCAATTATTAAGTTGTTCTTATCACAATCTGTGAGTTTTTCACTATAAGCCTTCCAATTCTCCCCCCCACCATCCCACGGGGGGAGCAGCTCTATGGTGCTCAGCTGCCAGCTGGGGTTAGAACATTTTAGCCCTTGACACAGTCCAGAGGGAACCGTGAAGACACAGGAGGAAAAAGCAGAAATCCCTGCCAAAAGACCTCAGGAATGATTGAGGGAAGATTTCTTGAGTAACGTGTTTAAATGCAGTTTTGAGATAGATATATGTTGGTGTGGTGCATAAATTATCACGAAGGCTTTCTTTCTGCAAAAGGGCAGGTTGTAATTTACATCAATAACACACAGTCAAAAGCTCAGTCAAAAAGGGGCTGATGTGGGGTTCTGAGCCATGGGTGGGGTGTGAGGAGCCCCAGGATCTGGGCAGGGACAGCCAGGCTTGTCATACCCTCAGGGCTGTGAGGGACATTGAGCCTGCTTGTGTGACCATCCTAGGCATGCTTATTTGAATGTAGCATTAGGACAGATACTGTGTATTTGAAATATAAAGTAAAATTGGGTCAATTCAGTCCTATAAGTGTAATTTTTGTAGTTTAGCAATCAGAATTTGGTGTCGTTTCCTGACCTCAGGGTGATACAGCACTAAGACTCATCTAGGTTCAGAAACTCCTACGCAAAGACTCTGATCTGTGGTAAAAGCTATTAAGAATTTAAATGAAATATAATCAGGATTTGGACGCAATGTCATGGAAGTATCAGTGAGACAGAAGCTCCAATTACAGAAGCCTGTATTTAATGTTGTAAGGGACTTGGAAATGTTATTCTAAAACTGAATGTAAGAGTTATATAGTTCAAACAAAATTATTTTCCTAGCTTATAAGGATCCTAAATTTCATGAAATTCAGGCCTATCTTATTATAGTTTTTGATCTTTCAAGAAAAAAGTGAAGAGAATGAGAATTCTTTTGCTTCCTCTTCTTGATACACTTTATCTCACTTGGCTTTGAGTTAAAACTGTGACATTCAATTAGGTGCTGAAAAAGTAGTCATTGATTTGATACAGAAAGAAAAAAATATGAATAATTTCACATAGAAATATAATTTCTGAAGGATTTCCACTTAATACCATAGTCTTTTTTCTTTAGTCCCTCTCCTGCAAAGATTTTGTTGGGAAAATTCCCATATTAATACCTATAAATTTAGGTATTAAACAGAGCCGGAGGAGGGAGCCTCTAATTGTTCTATGAACATACTGAAAACCTGTTGAGAATTACAGCAAACTAAAGAAAAAAGTAAGCATTCAGAGGCCTTTGATTCCTATAGCTTTTAATAGAAAAGTCCTCCATCTAAACACATTTATTGTAGTTATCGTTTTCAGTGACTCAGTGCCATGTCTCCACGAAATCTAATCCATTAAATATTTGCAGCTGGTGCTGCAAATGGTGCCAATACTGCCAAAAATCTCTTCCTGTCTTCAGACCCGGGCCTCCCTCCTTCCCCTGTCACAGCAGAGTGGTGCAGGTCCTTTTCAACTCGGGTTTGCCTTGCTTCTCCCCTCCTTTTGTCTTCCTTTCTGCCCTTTTCCTTCTTCCAAGCCTGTCCTGACCACAACTCCTGTTGCCTGCTTCATATGGCAGCAGTTTGGGGTGGGGAGCCTGGCAATGCGTTCTGTTCAAGGGACAGCAGTGAGATGGAGGCAGCATTTTTATCAGCCCAGATAAACGTGCGTGGAGGCAATCCACAGGAGGATTGTGGTCGTGTAGGTCAGTTCACTCTGCTTTGAAGAGTGCAGACACAGTGTACTCTTCACATCCTGAAAATGGTCTACCTATAGCTGATGAGCAGTCACTGCAGCTGTTGATTCCTCTTGGAGGCTTTACTCAGTCCCCCTGCATGCTGCTAAAAATAATATTTGAGCAAAATATTACTTAAAAATGCAAACATTGGAATAATTCAGAATGTGTGTATACTTTCTGGCTACTGTAGCATTCTGAATCTTCAAATTGCTACACCCATACAACCCTGCATCCTGTTTCTTTCTTCTTCAGCTTCCTGAGTCTGGGTACACAAAATGATATAAAATAAAGAAGTCAGAAAAGTCTGAAATCAGATTGCCTATAGGTTTGAAGTTATCTCTGCATATGGCTTGCAGTAGTTAAGTCCTTAAAACCCCTCTGTTTCTTGTTCTGTTAAACAAACCACTCACAATTATCTGACCGTATATAATCATGATTCACTGAGCAGCAAATGAACAGAAGCCTTCCACACACTGCTAAAAGGACTCCTTCAGTCCTTCCTCACCACCACAGGAATGACTTCTAGCAAGGATGAGCAATTACAGCTTAAGCTAAGGGGTTAAGGCACTGTGATTCCAAGCTGTAACAACTATTATTAAGGGCCTGGCATTGAAGGGGGATTATAATCTTTACCAGTGAAGTCACTTTTTTGCCTTCATTTTGCTCTTTCTTCCCACACTGATGTGTTGTTTTAATATCAATTTGTATTTTACCTATTGTGTGTGGGTATGGTCAAAGCCTTAGCATGCAGTGAAAATTTTATGCAAAGATTCCCTCCATCTGCTCCTGAACACTTTCCATCTTCTATTTGACAGGAAATATTTTCCAGAGTTTCTTCTTGCATGTGAGAGACACATGATAGAAAAAACTGCTCACAAAAATTCCAGAGAAAGTATTAATTTAACACTTGTTCATTTTGAGATTACAGGTGCCTGTTTAAGTTCCACCACATGTGGTTTTAGTTTCCTTTAGTTTATTTTTTTAAGGGATACATCCAAGACATAATGTTCAAATCCAGACCTGGGATCTTTCCAGGAACTGAAATGTTTTGCTTTATTCCATTGCTGAAGCAAAATATTGTTTTCCTGAGTTACAAGTGAACAAGAACCCTAAGGATTAGATATCAAATTGATTACTTCAAAAGTATGCAGTACCACTGAATACTGCAGTAGTAGTTTTACTTCATTATATTTTTTTTCCGTTCTTCCATTTTTTAGGGTTATTATATCTCAAATAACCAGGTATGAAATGCTTCTCAAATGCAAATCTCTTCTAGCTGCTGTAGATAATCAGGCTTCAGATAAAAATCATGGCACTTCTCATTTTTATCCTCTGAATCGGTCATCTGATCTTCATATGCTTAAAATTCAAAATTTAGCTCCTTCCAAAAGTCCAGTGAGATGTTCTCAGTCCGTTGCAAGCTTTTCACTCTAGGTTGATTATGACCATTTTGCTCAGCTGGTGGCAAATATCAATTAGTGCATGCTTTTCCCTAGATGATATGAACCTTGAATGTAAATGAAAGGAAAAAAGAGGCATTAAAATTTCAACTTTTCATCTTCTGAAAACACTGTATGACCACGTTTGTGTCACACAGGTCTGGACTGCCACTGTCTGTCTCTCAAAACTCACTAGAATTATCTTAGCATGCTGTACTGCAGACAAAGCTTTTCAGTGTTCAGTTCTCACTGAAATGTTTTTCTTTCTTTACCCTCAGTCTCAGATTAACGGTCTGTAAACAAGCTTGCTCTCAAAAATGTCACCTTTAATTGAAAAAGGAAATTAGAAAATAAAAAAGTTGTCCGCCATGGCTCCTCTGGGTCCCGCTCTCAGCTTTGCAGGTTTCTCTGTGTCACTGACCAGCTCAGTGTTGGAAAGCTAGGCTCTTGCTGTCCCCACTGCAGCTTCTACCTGGAGTCCCTGGGGCACATCCAGCCATGGCGACATCAAAGGAGCACAGCTAGGCTCACTTCTGGCTCACAGCCTGCACAGAGCAGTAACAGGCCTTTTGTCACCTCCTTCCCCCCCGCTATGCTAATAAGCTGAAGAAAAGCAATAACATGAGCTGTCACATGGCTTAGGACAACGGGCTGCCATCTGCACCTTGTTATTTCTAGGCCCAACACTGCTTCCCAAGGGGGGCTGGAATGGAAGGTGCAGAGCTCTGAAAGGAGACTGTGGATAAGTGAGACAAAAGTTTTACTGATAAAGAATTAAGCAGGAAGCAATTGGTTTAGAGCCTTCTGGTTTGCTGTGCTTTGTGTTGTATCAAAGGGAATTGTGAAAGAGCTGGATGCCTGTCATGGCATGCTAGGAATCTGAGAAAGTGATGACCCCAGCTCCCCACATAACTCTAGAACTGAGAGCTGGGATGTGCATGTCCCTCAGGTCTACAGAATTGCTTGCCTGGTCAGTTTTACTGTATGCCTGTGAAACTGGTAGGAATGTCTAAACCACAATCCTATTCTTGTGTGAATTTACTGAAAAGCAGAACACTGAGGTTTTGGCTCAAGTTCATGCTGAGAAAAAACTGTAGAAGCAAAGCATTCGGTCTAGGAAGCAGCTGTTTGTAGCTGTTGTGAATGTGCACTGGCTGCTAGTTCTGTTTCATAGGTAACACATGCCCTCAGCTTTCAAAGCTCTCCAATGCTTTTCTTTGGTTTTCAGTCCAGCAGACAAAAGAAATCTTGTCTCTTACTGGAAGAAAATTTGCAGTTTTTAGGACCGTGGTGTTCCGGAAATAGTACGGGACAGGAGAGTGCCACCCTGCCCTGGGAAGGGCTCTTCAGGTGGACATTCAGCTGGCTGCTGTATTTAGATGGCAGCAGAATCCACGTTATCCCTGTTTCTGGCCTACAGACAGAAAACGGTTTTGGTCTAGAAAGCAGCATAGTGTTGATGATTACCCATTCAGAGGGAGCACACACACAAGGCATTTCAGTATTCAGTTTTTGCCTGTGACATCTGAAACAATTCTTAAAATTTCTCTTCTGTGTTTTATCTTGGTGGGAGGTAAAATGCAGCAGAGAAACAGCTGCAGCCAAGTTAAAAACTAGAGTTCTCAGTCCAGTGCAGGTGTGCAGGGAATCCTCAGTATTCATGTCATAGACCTCCTGCCTTCACACAGTGCTACAAAATTGCAGAAGACAAATTCATAGCAGTAGCCATTTTTACTTGCCTGTTTACTGTCAAGTATGTTGTGCAGTACAGATAAACTTCTAAAACACTGAGACTTGTGCATGTGGGAACTTCAATAAGAAAAGTGTTAATTTCTTCAGAATAGATTTTTAAATATATATTTTTTTGCAGCTCTAGAATTTGATTGCTGTTCTTCAGAAAGAGATAAGAGTACTTGATACAGAGAATTTAGGTCACTCTTAAGTAATACATTCAGAGATGTAGTCTAAATTTTCCTCATGATTTCCATGGTTTAGCTCTGTTCCAGACAGACTCTTCCCCAGGAAGGCCTGTGGAAGAATGAAAGACTATTTGTGCTGAGAACCAAAACTGGAGAGGTAGGGAGAGACCTCAGCAAGTAGCCTTAGGACTTTCTCTAGAGCTGTCTATAGCACAGAGACTTGCCTTGACAGGAAACAGGGGCTGTAGGACGTTTTTTGGTGGATGGAAGAGTGCCACAACAGAAATAAGGTGCTCACCCATGCTCTGTATTCTCCAGCTGTATCCCCCCAAAATACCTTCTTCCTTTAGGACTGGAGGCTGTGCTGATTAGTGACTAGAATGAGAGTGGCGATACTGAAGGTCTCTTCACAACTCTTGTCACTCATTTACTTTGGGATAATTGCCTCACCTTCCTTATTCCTAAATTTCCTAAGCTGTAAATTGTGAACAATCATATCTGTGACTTTACAAAGTTCTTTCACCAAGTCAAGTAATAAAAAGTGAGTAATATCCATGAGACAAGTCTAGGACTGCCATCCTGTAGATGGGTAGTGTTTTCCCCAAGCATGCCAAACAGCTGCAGCCTGTAATGGATTGCTGCTTTTTTTTTTTTTTTTTTTTTTTTTTTTTTTTTTTTTTTTTTTTTTTTTTTTTTTTTTTTTTTTTGTTTGGTTTGGTTTGGTTTTTTTTGGTGTTTGTTTGTTTGTTTGTTTTTGTTTTGTTTTGTTCATTTCCATGTGTAACATTTCTTCAAGAAGTAGGTTTGCAATGTTCAGTTTTGTTTAGCTCTGAATGTTCTAGCCTCTGTAGGTGTTGTTTGGTCTTTTCTTTGACTCAGGGGTGGTACTGCTGAGTGTTGCTAGGAAAATCAGGCTTCTCCTTTTTGTTTTTGTCACAACAGTTTAAGGTAGTTGATCTCCAGGTTTCTTTTGTGAGAACAGGAATCAGGCTGCACCAGCTCTACTTTTTGTACAACACATTTTCATAGATGGAGAGAACCTGATGCAAACTCCCAGGCAGTCATCATTCATGAAAAGCTTTGCATTTTCAATCACTTCTAAGAAATTCTGTATTACCATCAAAGCAAACAATTCAGCCAACATTCAGCCTTAGTCTCCTCATAGCGGCAGCTTGAGTTTACATTAACAAAATTAGGATCACTTCCTTTGTCGGAAAAGGTAGGAATACTATCTTCAGTAAAATAATCATCCATCTCAAAGTAGAACTAGATAGAAGTTGGGAAACAGCAAACCACTTGTACAAAACGGAAGTAAACCCAGGCTCCTGGAGAATATACAATGTATTTTCAAAGTTACACTGAAGGGAATTTACTGCCTACAGATAATTTACAATTTGAATGATTTCGTATAGGCCATGAGAACAGTCTTCAGACATTTATAGAGAAAAAGCAGTATGCAATCTCTTCACAGATTGGGGGAATAACTGAATAAAATTTTAATTTACATGACCTACCTCCAAAATTCTTTAAATGATAAGTACCCTAAAATTAATTTGTAGTCCAGCTCAACATTGAGTTCGTAAAGAATGTGTGATTGATTCTAAATGGATGAAAGTAGTTACCTGAAACTAGTACTTGTTTCCTAATGAAGGAGGAATGCAGCTGACTGAGAGAGTGGGGGATCTCCCTAGTGTTAACCAGGTGACAGCTGTAGAAGCAGATGCAGTTTCAAGGTGTCATTTCAAGAGATAATATGGTTGTGAGTTAAGGCAGCATTTTGTAGTTAGCAAGTGCATTGATACATCTGTATGTTTGGGATTGTGTAACAGTGTGAAACCCTAACCCTAACCCTGAAGAAACAGGTCTGAGTCATTAGATGTTGCTGAGGATATGAGTTGTAAGTAGCATTTTAGTTTGAGATCCCTCAACTATCAGGCAAAAATCTCCCAGTGTTTCCTTCAAGTTGCAATTAATATTGTTTTTTATCAGTATGTTGGACACAGAAGGATTTGAAATCTCTTTCAAAATTACTGGTTACAGTAATAGCTACTTTATTCATTTTTTGAGAAATAACAAATTAACTTCTCTTGCAGCTCTTTAATAAGGAAGTATGAGCTGTCTTTGAAGTACTAGCAGCCCTGTTGTTCCTGTGTTATTCTGGCACATGTAATTATCTCTCTCCAAGACTTTAAGCCATTATGTTTATCAGGCAAATCAGCAAGTAAGTCAAAGTACAGCTCTAAAACTGAAGCAGCCTTGTCTGCAGGAAATAGAATTCCACTGCTATTTTATGGCACAAGGGGCTATCCAAAACCAATCTTCATTTAAATGTTAAGTTTTACCAATAGATCAACTAAGAGAAATTATGGAGAAAGATAAATATACGTGAAGGTAGACGAAGAAGTCACAGATTTCAAATTTAATGTGCTTCTGCTGTAACATGTTCCAGTCTGAAAAATATGTTTGCTGAAAGAACTGAATGAAAACAAATCTACCACATTGCTCTATACCCAAATGGAAACAGTATTTACAAATCTTCAGGTATTCATAGGAGAGAAAGTGTTCTTCCTACTGAAGTGGGATAATGAAAGAAACCAAGGATAAATTATGTTCTTCAAGAAACTCCAAATCCTTGTATACATGGAATGATTTTGCCTTAAAAAAAAAAAAAAAAAAAAAAAGTTTATATTATTTTTTCCTGTGATGATAGTAGTAGATTAAAAAAATCTGTCCACTTTATTTACATTGGGTTAGTTCTCAAAGAATAAGAGGGGGATCCATAGAGTCATAGACTTTCTCAAAATACTCGCGTACTGTGGTGTCTCTCTGTCTCAGAGCTCTCCGGCTCTGTTTTTGCCTCAGCTAGCTTGAGAGACTAACCACAGTTGGAAGGATTTTTCCTCAGGGCCCCAAAGATCCCAGAGCAGCTGAGAACCTTTTCCTTTAGAGAGAGCAGGCACTCTGTCAATGGCAAAAAGAAGGGTCTGCACTTGATTCAAGGGAAATCAGGGCTTTATTCAGTCTTTCTCCTGTGGTCCTGCCCCCACAGGGTCAGAAGCGCAGTCCTTGTCCCCATCCCTGAGCCAAGAGACTTTTCCACCTGCTTATTCTGGCTTTTATCCAGGGGGAGGGGGCTAAACCCGAGGACGAGCCAGTACCCAATCAGGGATAAGGTGGGAGTGGAACAGAGTTGGATTACATTCCAGTGTGGGAGAATGGGTGGGGAAAAGGAGCAGGGACAAACCTTGGGATAATACATTTTCCAGGGGAACTGGGGAGTACAGAAGAAACCATTACAAGACCCAATATAAAAATGAAGTACAATATAAACCCAAATAATGCACAACAACAGTGTACCATTCTTGTTGCAACACCCATCCAATTTTGCATTCTGGGACATTTTCCGGTTTTGGTTTTCTAGTAGAATCTGCTGTATTTATCAATCTCGTGGTCAAATTAAAAGACTCTGTGACTCCTCTGATACCATCTCATTGTGCATGTGGTTTTAATGATTTCACTACCAATTTCATGTTGCTTGAAGGCACCACTGACTGCTGTAAATCACAGCTATACACCGGGTAAGAGTGCATACTCTGGTAGCGTTGGGTGATGATCCTTCTAACCAAGTATCCTTTCCCAGCCTTCTCAAAGGTTTTCATAATCATACATTCTTTCTTCTTTTGATCAGGTAAGATGGATGATGAACACAGGGCACAGGACTATCTGCAAAACAACAGTAACCAGAAGAGGCTGTGGAACAGCAGGATCTGGAAGAGCCTTTGCTGGGTGCAGGTCATCCACGAGTGTCTGTAGCATAAGGCCAGTCAGGTTCTCTTTCAGTAGCGGGGGATGTCTGTCATCACCTAATTGTTCCTCCTGAGAACTATTTGCTGGTTTCAGACCAGTTTAGTGATATTTTTTGAAGTGTGAGGGCTGTAGTCGCTGGTAATGCTATTTAAAACAGTCCTCTGCTCTCATTTTTCTAACACCAAGTGCTACAAAGGAGGTGAAATGACAGATTTGCAGGACTGTGATTCCAGAGAAACACAGAGGTCACTGATGAGACCTGGTTACAGACCCTCCAATGTATATAAGTGCTTAACTCCCACTGAAGTTTTCTGCTTATTTGTTCTTATGAAATTCCAGAGCATAATCTAAAATTAAACCTCTGATTTTGTCTGTAGGGGAAGTTAATTAGCAAATCTCAATTTGCCCACCAATATCACTTTCATTTGGTATTAAGAACAAGTTTAGCACTCAAGTCTCCTGTTGTTTTTTCATAGCAAACAGTCTCTGCTTATTATCATATTAAAGGAATGCCACTGGTTAAATCAAGCAATGAATATAAATAGCTGTATTACTGCCATCAGGCATCAGTGTTTATTTAGTGGATGTGAATCATGCGTGCCTCTTTGATCTGGCTTTGACTAAGCCAGTGCTGTTTTCATACAAAAAAAGGTCATTTGCAAACACTGCAAGAGAATGTATATATTAAACATGGAACTAATCAGTATGAAAGGGTCTTTGCTACTTTTACAACCCTGTGTGCTGCCACAGCGTCTTTAAGTGTTTTGAATTTCTCTGTGAGTACCTGGGTCCCTAAAGACACTTGCAGCTCTTTTCTTTGGACTAGAGAGGATCAAGATTGAAATCTGGGCCCCACTGAAATCAGTGGCCATATCACTCTCAGCTCCCTGAGTAGGGCACTTATCTGGCAGCAGGGAGGACAAAAATAATCAAGGACAACGCTGATTTATTTGTGGACTGGTTTGATTACAGTGCATGCAGGAAAGTATTTGAAAGAGAAATTAGTTTGTGCACAATCAGATAAGCAGGTAGACTCAGACCTACTTGTGTTCGTTACTCACACTGAACTTTTATTATTTTTCGCTGAAGCAAAGATCCCGTGTGGAATTTTAAAGCTGAACCCACATGCTTCCCCTTCAACAAACTATATGCAGACTCTTGTGTGCATTGGAAAAGCAAACGATAACCCATAGATACTGCCAAAGTAATGTTATCGCAGTCATTGTGATAAACAACTCAGAATGAGACTCATTCTGATGCCAAACATTAACCTGGGCAAAATAGCTGACAGGAATGGTGTTTATTCAATCATGGGTCATGACTGACCTCAAATGCTCTCCACTGAGGGAACTGGGGATGACAAGTGGAAAAATAGTAGAAATACCCAAACCATGAGGAGATTTCTGAGTCCAAAATGAGCATCCATCCCTCCCTCACTTTTTTACTACCACTATAATGCAATGTCGTACATACGTTTTAGGACTAAAAAGAAAGCAGAACCTCAAGGATTTGGGCAAATTTGGTTTACACTGCTAAATTTGTAGCAAAGTTGGATTAGTTTTGCATCATTTGAGATTTCTTTTTTTATGACTTAATGTCATTTTGAATGTTAACCTTCCCTATGTTTATAGGATGTTTGTAGGGTGTTTGCATTATAGGTGTTGCAGAGAAAGAGTTTTAAAACAATTTGGAATTATAACTGTCCTAGGAAAGCACAGTGGACCGGTGAAATTTACCTTTCAGTTTTGGTATTTTCTAATCAAATTACGCTTTCTCTAACCTAAGGGAAAGGGTGAGAATTTTAAAGATGAGATAGTGATCATTTTGAACAGTGTAAAAGGAGAGTTTTGGTGTGTTCTTTTGTAAAGACAATATGCTCCTCATGGTAGTGTTATAGCATTCTCTTGACTGACTGTGCATTATTACAACAGAAACCATTAAGAAATCCAGCCAGAAAGGAATGATCCCAATGACACAGAGAAAAGCCATTGAAGGGATAGCAGAGTTATAATTATGGGGGAATACCATCTATCTGGCCTCTCTGGACTAGACTGATTTATTCTTTGAGTTGTTGGAGTGAGCCGAGAGAAAGGCAAAAAAGCTGGTGAAGGCTCTGGAGCACAAGTCCTGTGAAGAGAGGCTGAGGGAGCTGGGAGTGCTCAGCCTGGAGAAAAGGAGGCTCAGGGGAGACTTTATCACTCTCTACAACCACCTGAAAGGAGGGTGTAACCACATGGGGGTCAGTCTCTTCTCCTAGGAAGTGACAGTACAAGAGGAAATGGCAACAAGCTGCACCAGGGGAGGTTCAGGTTGGACATGAGGAAGAATTTCCTCACTGAAAGGGTGGTCAGACATTGGAATGGGCTGTCCAGGGAGGTGGTGCAATCACCATCCCTGGAGGTTTTCAAGAAACAACAAGATGTGGCACTTAGTGCTGTGGTTTAGTTCACAGAGACTGGACTCGATCTTGGAGGTCTTTTCCAACCTAAGTGATTCAGTGATTTTAGTCCAGAAATGTGTGATACCAAGGCTCGAGGTGAATAGAGTGACTGGATCTCACTTAAGGGTTGTTCCTAATTTCATTGACTGTTACATGAGTAAATGGAAGGTGGATCAATCAACCTTTTGTTTTATTGACCCAATCAAAGCAATGTAAGTATTGATGGAAGCTGTTTTTCTTTGCACAGTTCAGCCTAAAGAAATGTAATATTTTAACACAAACGTAGCCAAAGCTTTAAGGTATGCATGGAACTACGTGCCTACAATGAAAATCATGGCTGTGACTTCACGACCTTACCTCAGGCTTCTGCTTCTTGCACCTTTACCTAACTAAAAAAAGACATGCATGGAAGAATATTTCTTAAAAAATGATTAATTGATAGATATATAACTTGTTATCCATGTTAGTGCACTGTTTCACTGACTGTAGAGATTGCAATGTCCCAAATTGTGTAAGTACCTCCTCACCCTGGTAAGTAGTCTACTGCTGTGCCTTGCAACTGGGTGTGCTGGCAGGCTTTCCTGTACAATTTTTGAGAAGGAGGTTCTACAAAGTCAGTCTGTTTCTCAAGACTTTTTGACATCAAAATATATGTCTACACTTTGTTCACTTAGTCAAAAGCATTTTCTGATTAAGAAAAAAATATTCAGTTTTGAGTATTTGTTGTGATCCAATATAGTGGATTCCTTCCACCAAAGCTTCCCACCATGGCACCGAAGTTCAGATTATGGTTCTAATGAACACTTTAATAAGTGAAGCTGTTACAAAAAGTACCTGAAGTAATAGGTTTTTTGCTACATTAGTCTCAATGAACAAACTGATGATATTGTGAAAGATATCTTCAACCTTTGCCCCCAGCACTGCTGATAACCCCTCCATGTGCTTTGGCAGCAGCTTCAGCAGGATCTCAGCTCAGAGAAACTCTGGGGTATGTGATGCAATGAGAGCACATTGGTACTTGGGCAGTGAGCCTGCTCACCTTGCCCCAATTCAGGTGCAAAGCCAAGTATTCTATATCATCATTAAACAAACAGCAGAAACTGTTGGACACACAGAGAAATATTTGCTAAATTACAGAATCTTATCAGAGGGAATGTGTTCTTGTTGTTTGTTAGTGGGACTTTCCAGGAACTGGAGATACATAGGGTCAGAAATTCCTGGCAGTTTCGATGCAGCTGAGTGCACTCTCAGTGTCTATTTGAAACCACAGATCACATGTTCTCTTGCTCTCTCTTTCCATTCTGTTTCACTTCTTTATCAACTCTAAGCTGTGGAAAAGATCCATAACCTTCATTTCAATCCATGCCTAATGTTTTTTTGGCAATGCTTTTTAAAAACGGTCTGTGATGTCTTGTCTCATGATGGCCAGTAGAAGTCATCCTGATCCTGTTGAAAATGAGATCCTCTTTACAAAACTTTTCCAATCCCCCCAAGAGAACTGGATTATTTAGATGGGAATATAGATAATACAGATTACCAGGGCCCCAGCTCTACAATATACCATGTGTAAGGAAATAGCTATCTCCAATAGTGTCTTAGAATCTACAGACAGCAATCCCTTCACGAATTAACAACTTTGTTTGACAATTTTTTTTAGTAGAATTAGCCTAGATTTCTAGCATGAGAATACTCAGTAGATTTTGAAGTGGCTAGCCACTTTGAATGGAGAAGTGTAGAACTTTTAAGATTATTAGAGTCCAAGTGAGTCTTATTTGATAACCCTTCAGGAGAAAATATTGCTATATGAGTCTAACAGTATTCTACACCAAAGAATCCATCTGTATGGAGGATTTGATGAGTACTCAGGGCAAACTCTGAAGGCAAATATTAGACACAATAAACTCCATCTTCCCCATAGGAAGGGGAACCTTTTGTGCTGCTTGTAGAGCTCCATGTCATTTCACACGTAATGTGTAAATACGATAGGAGGCTTGTGTGTCACTTATGCATTATGTCTCCTCATTACCAGAGCACTGCATTTCCTGATAAGTGAATTTCTTGGTTAAAGAAGAGTTTGAAAAACTGTATTTCAAGCTGAGCACACACCACAATCATTATGGCACTCAGGTCCCATCCCATAAAAAAATTCTGAATTTGTGGGTCTCTACACACATGCATACCTCTGCATTCCCATTCTTTATTGAAGGATTACAATCTAACCAGGTAGTTAGGCCTGGTCTAAGGAGTCTATTGAGCCAGTGAAAGTTTCAGATAACACAATAATATCATATTTTATTTGGATAGCTGACTATGGAATCAATCAGTATTGTGCAGAGTTGTTCTGTAATAAGTGTTTCTATTATTAAATCATTTGGTTCTGCTATCGCATTAATTCTTCTTAATAACCAGTGTTTTCATTATTTATTTCTGAGTAAAGTGCAGAGTACAGTTATCAAGAAAAAGGTTAATGAAAATGTCTTGTTGTATGTAGCTACTTAATAAAAAAACCCAAAACTAGAGAAAGATTTCTCATTTAATTGTTTTTTAAAACGTGCATCTCTCCTCTTTTAGTTTGCTATTGCAAGTTAAGTTCTTTGTGCTTTCAGCATAAATGTGGATGTCTCTTAAATGTTTATCATGTGTTTGCTCATGGCTTCTTGATCATCTGATTTCCTTGTATCAGCCTCTACTCTCTGCTGAGACTTGGGTCTTGTCCCAGACTGAGGAATATTCAGAAATCTTATAATGTCTCATACTAGTAGTTAATCTCCTGTGATGGATATGGTTCTATGACTGTTCCTATCTGGTTTCTGCTCCAGTGAAGACAGACCAGTCTTTATTTCAAGAAATGACTCATATGTGAAGTAGCCTGCAGTTATTCAAACTTTCCTGGAGTGGTTTGCTAATATTGTATGGAAGAAAGTGCTGGGATGCTGCTGACTGTAAGCAGGCATGCTGGTACAGATTGTAGCACAATACTCTGATGCAAAGTTAGCCCTTATATCTTAATTAGACCTGAGCGCTGCTCAAAATACACATCTTGTTATTAAGGGATGTTCTTGCTACAGCTGAGCACAGACATCCCTAAATCCTTGTCTGCTTCTGCAGGACGAAAGCAGGGATAGGCTCTGTCTTTGTAGCTGTGAAACTGCCTGCTTGCCAGGGGCTTCCACTGATCTGGAACTTCCCATGCTCTCCCCCACGAGTACAGTCTCTAACCTGAAGAAGGCAATAATTTTCAGAGTTCTGAAGTCATGGTTATTTGCCTTAGCATAATTTACATGTTTTAATCTTGCAGCTGGTCCTCGTGTTGATGAGCATGAGGTCCTGAAGCTCGACTCTTTGGCTGTTGTGTCTGGGTATTTAGCAACTCTTGGGTATGTTATATAGATGCATCTGGGATTTTTTTAACATGGATATGAAAATATGGGTGCTGATGATAGTGATGAGAATTGTTCTGTCATGAGGTGTGAGGGGGAGAGAGATGCAGATAGAGTTGTCTGTTACCACCAGCTGCTTCCTGGTTTTGTCACACATTGCAAATGTCTCCTGATGTTGCAATCAGTAAAAAAGGAGAACCTCCCAAACCAACCTGATATTCAGTTCTGCAGAATAATAATGCAAAATCTACAGGAAATTCTGTGAATGAATGAATGAAGGAAGGAATTCATTTGCTGCCTTTATTGTTGTGAAGAATGGAGCTGTATTTTGTGGCTTGAGATGCCTACAGGTGTAAATCTATTTAGACCAGGGTCTGCATAGTGAATATTTAGTGGAAATGAAGAGTAACTCATGGATTGAAGGTTGAAGGGTAAAATTTGGGTTATGTACACAGTACTCTTTCTATTTTAAATAGCTGTTTTCCTTGGGAAATAAAATTCCATCTGTTTCTCCATGAGATATTCTGGGAGACAAGACCAAAAGAAAAAAGTAATGGGTAAACTATTTTATCTGCTTCTCATTCCTTTTTCCTTCCTAATGTTTATCTTTTGTTCAGTTTCTTTCCCCTTGCCCTTCTTTTTCTTGTCAGGCCCAGTTTCTTAACTTCCATTAGCATTTCCTTTAACTGATTTTCCCCCTTTTTTAACTGAAGATACACCTTGGTTTTCTCACACGACTATTTCTTTTTCCAGACTCTGGGCCTGGAAAATTTCCTTTATCCTGAAAGTCCATTTCATTCTCCTCTCTCTGTCTTTACCTTATTCTCTCATTTACTACTGTTCCGTCTTTTAAATAACATTCCAGCACTTACCTTTCATGCCCTTGGTCTAACACCCCTCCTGTCCTCTTCTCCCTCATTCCTCCATTCCTTGTTTCATATTTGTTTTTTTCATAGCAGCATCTTCTTTTTCTCTTACCTTTGCATCTAGGAAAAAAAAAAAATATTACAGGCAGATGCCAATTGGCTTTGTGGTTACTCACTTCTTCCTACCTGCCTTGAGGTTTCACACCAAGACAGGCAGCTGGGATACCAAGAGAATCAGAAATGGGAGTAACCCATCCTACATATGGACCTCATATTCAAACACTAAAGAAATTTTACACTTGCTTAAAATACATTGTTTTGGTCAAAAACTGAGCTTTTTCATAAACTATTTACTGTGAAGTAAACGGAATTCTGTGTCCAGCATTACTCAGCTGGAACAGGAGTTTAGAATATTGTAATAAATTTCCTTCCTGAGAAACTGCCCCCAAAGGGCTTTTAATATACCAGCAGTATGATAAATTTTGGAAGTTTAGTTCTGAGAGAATAAACATGTTCCTGAGAGACAGGGAGAGGAGGGAGATACTTATTTTCTCACGTCTCATGAAGGCACTGAAGGGAGGTAAATATCTCATGATAACCACACCCCTTGTCATACTCTATTAGTCACATCACACGCTTCCTGAACACAACACTTCTCTGTATTCCCCTGACATTTTGCACGTCTCACAAGTACAGTGACTAGTTAACATCCTCAGGGTGAACACCCGTTAAATACAGTTCAGTGAGCCTTTACAGGAGCCTCTCATTGTCTATGTGCAGTATGCTAGCCTTCACAGAGGCTGTATTTACTCCTTCCAGAGAGGAAATGCAATTGGATAAGATGTGTTTGGTATGTTTTGACCTTAAAGTTGTGATATATGAGTCAAAAAGGAGCTGGAAACCTTTTTGCCTTTTACTACAAACCTTGAGGATTGCGTGCTATGGTTCTGCCAAGTGGCACTCGGAGCAAGTCTGCCGGGTGGCATGAAGGTGGCCTTCTCCTAACTGCTGCTCCTCGCATGCTGTGTGCCCGTAGGACATTGGTCCTGCCAGACTCCAGAAAAAGGACTTCCCAAGTGGTGCATTCAGGGACTCTAAGGTAACAGGGTAGCTGTTGGCTGGAGAATGATTCCAGTTATGAGCATCCTTGTCTGCAAAAGGTGATGACAGCCTATACAACTTTGCAGTAACTTTGTTAACCAGGAGCTACTTCAGCTCATACATCCTGTCTCTTCTCCTTTAAAGCCATTGTAGGTAGGGGAAGCAAAGAGAATTAG
This sequence comes from Hirundo rustica, assembly GCF_015227805.2. Lineage (NCBI taxonomy): Eukaryota > Metazoa > Chordata > Aves > Passeriformes > Hirundinidae > Hirundo > Hirundo rustica. The sequence goes on from NC_053455.1 coordinate 26,007,414, forward strand.
ACACCGAAATACCTTTGGATTATCTGTGAGTTAGTGGGATTCAGTAGCTACGATGGCCAACTGCGTCTTTGTCCTTGGGATTTGTATATCCGGTATGACAGCACTATGTTGCGATCTTGTTGAATCAGGATAAAAAAAGATATGACACAAAATACTTTCAGTGTGAGGGCCTGGCCTGGGACATCAAATAAGGGAATTTTTGTTAATTTTTATGTAATGCCACATTATGGATGAAGGTGCACAGAGAAACTGGGCTAGGTTAGGTGTTCAGAGCACTCTAGTCCTTCCTTACTTCATATTAATACCGATAAAGTACTGAAATCTTCCTCAAAAATTTCTCTTCCTCTTTGATGGGCTTGAGTTAAAAATAGTAAGTTAGAAAGGGCAACTGCTGCATATGAGAAGCCAAATGTAGTTGTGGTTCAAGACCTGAACAAAAACATTATGTCCATGCATAAGCCCAATACCTTTTCCTGGAATATAGGATGCTTCCTTTTGTGTGTCAGGCTCTGACCACTGAGTCACTTCCTGTGGGTTTGCATTGTGTAGATTAGCAGGTGCAATTCTAAGCACGTATAGAAACTTCCTTTTCTTACTGCTCCGTCAAGGGTTGTCCTTGGCTTCCTCTGAAGTTCAAACTTCTCTACTTCCTTACCCACGCTACATTTTTCTTCATCTCTGCCTCTGCCTGTCCCTGCTATCTGCCCAGGCTTTCTTCCTGGCAGCTTCTGTAATTTCTTTTCTTTGGCCAGCAGTTGTAGAGAAAATAGTCGAGCTATTTTATGGACTAGTAAAGCTAACTTTTTAAAAGGAGGTGTTTATTCTTTGTTTTAACAAATAAAATCTGCCTGCAGATCTGGAATTGCACTCAGTGCATAGGTTTTTGAAAAGGAAAGAACATGAGTGGGAAAGGTTGTTGAAGACAATATAGTCACTGGACTACAATGGTTCAGGGTTCCTACTTTTCCCAAATATTGTACTGCAGCTATGGACTTCATGTCTTTGTACCAGAGTAACTATTTCAGCTGAACCATGGAGGTTTTCATCAAAACGACTAAGCCACTAAAAGTGATTTTACATGCCCTGCTCAGCTTCTGTTTTGTTCTGCTGCCTGCATGGGAGTAGCTATATTGGGGTGTTGTTTTAACTATACTGGAACTGGTTTTTAATTTAACATTTGTGTGTACATGACCTCTCTCTTGTATGTCTACTTGCCTTATTGATGAGTAAGGGTGTCCCTTTTGAAGACACACATTATTTTAAGAGCTGAATGTTTAATAATCTGCCAGATAACTATGAGAATATGGCAATACATTTGTTGAATGAAAGCATGACAAATAGAAGGCAGGAACCTATTTTGAGGAATGGTGCTGGGATTTTGCTGATATTCTAGAACTACAGTGTTTAAAAGTACAATGGCGGAAGTAAAAGGTTTTGGACTTTGCCAATATAATGAGTATAAGGTAGAAGCTGAGAACAATTGTGCCTGTGTTCTTCACATTTTTCCAGAGCTTGCCTCTGGCTAGGGTTGGGTGCGGGATGAGAAAGAAGGAAGGACCTGGACTCAGAAGTGTGCTGAATGTTTGTTTGTTTGTTTCAGAGAAAAAGAGAAGTGATTGAGATGATGATGCCTACATCCCAGAGGGAGTTTCGCTTCACAGATAAGCACCCTGAGTCACGGGCTGAATACATGCCAGAAGGCTTCAATGGTAGAAGTAAATCCTATCAAAGTTTGCTGTTGTGGTTGGACATGCTGACTCAAAGCACTTACTACATGAGCTATCAGGGAGAAATGTCACTGGTAGTAAGTCACACAGTGGAAATTGAGAGGCAGGAATTATTCTTTACATGAGCGAGAAACAATCTTGGTATGTGAAAATGGAAGCTGTTTTTTTCAATGATTCAATGGAGAGGCTGGGTTTGGCTTTACTCCATGTAGTTATTTGAAGGCTATTGAGAAATGTGAATCATGATTTATTTTTACTGTGCTATGTGATGAGACTCATACTTCAGAGGCAGAGAGACAAGTTGCTGGACTCTGTCCAGAAATTAGGCAAAATGACAAAATAAAAGAATCGGACAACTTATTCAGTTTGTTTAATATGATTGTGAAAACTTGAAAAAACCTAACTAAAGATGATTCACAAAAAGACAAAAGCTGGTAGTTGTCCCAGGGGCTTGTGGTAGAAGGAGGTACATTTTTGTCTAGTGGCCAAAGAACATTGGCTTTCTGGGAGCTTTAGACTTTTTCATTAATTCAGTTTGTCTCTTTAGTGGTTTTCTGTTTCTCCTGTTTTGTGTTAACTTATTTAGGTAAAACATGCCCAATGTACACATGTTCTACTCTTAGCTGCCAGACACCTCACACAGTCTTTTCTGTTCTGTCTGTGAAAAGGGTTGGCACAATTTTTGAGAGACAGCGTGGAAAGTTTTTAGAGATTACTTTTAGAATATAGGTTGCTAGCTATATCCTGGTCCATGGAAAGTGCTTTTAAATTGTCCTAAAGCATTTATTCTGATAAGGTGCAAAGAGTTGTGCTTGGCTAATAAATTAAAATATTCTCTAACTTTAGTAGAAGAGGCTGAGAAACATATTTGTAGGATCATTCTGCTGTTTAATACCATTTCCTTCCTTTTACTTCAACAAACCTGAACAGTTGAGAATAAACTTAAGACAAACTGGTTTGAAGATGGAATTTATAAAATCTCACAAAATCCGTGTCTGTTGTATGATCTAATCTCCTCATTAAAGTGGGTCAGCTTTAAATAGCAATATTTTAGCCTTCTCATAATGCTGCCCTCTTATAATGCCTTCCATATTGACACACCTGCCTTTTCTTTGCAATTTCAAAGACCTTAAGTGCTAATACTAATGACACGCCTCTTTGAAATGTGTTAGAAATATTCTTGCCTGAGTGCAGCAGGAAATTGAAATGGTGTGATGCCAGAAGCCGAAGAAGACGCGTGTTTGCACAGCACTGGGAAATGCAGGGACTTTGCTTGCAAAAGTTCCCTTCGGGATTTTCCCTCCTACTTTCTCTCAGCAAGGGCGGATGCTCAGGTCTAAGTTTCAGCCCAATGCTGACTGTGAGAACAAACCACTGTTTTCAGAGTACAAACGCAACTGGAGCTGTCAGACCACCCCTGAACTGGCCTAGGATCCTTCACAACACAGGCCTCCAGGTACAAGGTTGGCTGCTTCTGGGACCTTGCCATTACTTGCTTATCTGTGGATATGCCCATGTTTTCCAAGAAGAATAGATAAATAGCAATATTCCATGCTTAATATTGGCATTAAACAGCTAGTAAAAATCTGTAGGTCTGCTAAAAATAAGCACTGCAGTTTTATACCAGCTGCACTAGTGGTCCTGTGTTCTTAAAGCGTTTTTTAGAAAAAGATTCCATAGCAGAGGAGTGGAGTGGCAAAAGAGAACTTGAAGAAGTTGCCCATGCAAGAGTTATGACCACTATTGCTGGCCTTCTTCCAAATTTGTGAGTTCTTAATGTGAATTAGAAAGTGCCACTAATAATCAAGCTGGGGTTCCAACAGTCAGGGGAGAGAAGGCGGAGGCTCGAACAGCTTGTTGGTATGTGACCCTTAATCATATCCCGGGCACCTAGATTCTCATTAGGGGCGGACTAGGAATGCTTAATAGCAAGATCATTTACTGTTGCCTACCGCCGATGATCTCCTTTATTCTCTGGCAAAGGCAGTAATGAGCAGTTCAGACGCTGTGTGGGGCAGCAAGACCACTCAGCCCAGACTGTAGGCACAGTTCAGTAGTGTATTCAGTTCAGCAGTGAGCTGGCAGCTGGCCGGCGCACACCACAAAATATGCTGTATTTCTTTATCAAATCAACAATAAGTGTTCGTGTTTGTTCTGGTCTGTGTGCAAGAGCTCACGTATGCCTGCATACCTCATAACTCTGCCTGAGCAATTACATCCCATACTTCCCTTTTCTGTGTTGCTGTATTAAGAGTTACAATGTTACATAGATATACAGAGATTAAGCCTATCAAAATACATACCCATATACAACATTTCCTTTGCCACTTATTTTGGTCGTCCAAAGCAATAATTTCTTCCCTATTTTTTTTTTTAAATCAAATTTAAAGCATCTTCATCTGTTTTTACAGTTATGCTTTTCCCCTGTCTGCTTACATTCTGGCACTTGACTTTGAATTCTTCTTTGTCTTATTGCAAATTCAATGGTTAATGGTGGAGAGGTGAAAAGTCTTATAATAAAAAAAGAGGCAGAAGAAAGTGGTGGACAGAGACAAGAGTAAGTACTACCTGATAAGCCTCATAGGTTTGTTGGAGTTACTACTGAAATGTCCAAAATCAGTCCTCATGGTTACTGTTATGGGGCCTTAGAACACAAGGCTAGAAATGTTGGTTTTACTGGTTCTAATCACATCTTATTTTTAAACACGGACTAGAATTTGTTTAGCTCAATCTCATATTTGCAATGCTGCTGCATGTTTATTGTGTGCTTCTTAAAAGTCAGTTGACATCTCATTTCTGTTCTTGTCCACCTTTCTCTTCTTGCACCAAAAAAGGTCTTCTGTCAGTAGTTGTCCTTGTTAGCCATATGACTTTTCAAATTTACTCTGTGGGAATTTTCTGTAACCCTGTAATTATCTCTGTTTATATGATGGAAGTCTTTTTGCATGTCCTATTTAGCGTTTGCTAACTGCTGTTTGTGCTTGCCTCTCCCTACTAACAATGGACTTTGGATTTATTTTTTTTTTCTGTATGATTAGGACTTTTTAAACTCTTGCATAGTTGGACTGAACTACTTAGCAAGTACTGAATGTGACTGATATTTTAAACAACAATTCTTTGCAAGGCACCTCTACAAGAGTGCAATTTGAGAGCATTAACTAAGACTGACCTTGAGACTGAAATCTCAGGCTAATTTTAAGTGATGTGAAGTGATAAAAATGCAAAACTTTTTTCTCCCTTATATCTATGCCAAATGGAGAATTTGTTGCATCTTCTTTGCCCAAATCATACCAAACTTGTTTGCAATAAGATCGGCTGTTGTTACTGCAGCACTGGAGGCAGCTTTAGTATTGCTGAGATACTGTTCAGTGATCCATATTCTTCCCTACCAACTGATCTGGGGTGTTTTCAACACCAAATAGGTGAGTTAGGAGGGGGAAGATGAAAAGGGGAATTATTTTCTTGCTGAAGTCCAGTGCTGGAATGTGTAGAAACCAAAGAGGTGAAATACCCTTGAAAGATAAGTGTTTAGGCAGGGTAGTAATAATAAAAATAATCAGATCTACATGGCTCTAAACATGACAATTCATCTTAAATATGTTCTGTAACTTGTTCTGGGTTATTGTGATTAATTAACTTTCAAAGGATCTGGCTGAAATACAGCTGATGGAAATAAGCAGGCAGTTTGCATGGGGGTGGGACACTCAGTGTGGTATTTTCTCCTTTCAGATTTGACCACTAAGAATAATTAATCTAGGTGTGAATAGCCTAGAAGGTGCATTCATACCTAGCTCCAGTCAACAGCGAACTTCCAGTGTAGGAACTGAAGTGGGACTTAGGTGGTACTAGCCACCAGTAGCTGTGCCCACACTAGCTCTTACTGCTTTCTCTTTTGCACTGTTAAATCCCTGTCTACCTGAGGTGGCTCTAAAGATTTCTGTTACCTTGAGAGAGAGTTTTCACTTTGGACAGCCAGGTCTTGGGGAGATTTTGCAGACAGGAACAGCAGGGATAGGGCTTAGCTTGTGCTCTGTCAGTGATACTCAACAACATTTACATTGAACCAGTGCAGCTGACTGGAGCAAGTCTTATCAAAACAGTGTTTAATGAGCACATGCACAGTATTTTATTAACATGTTAGAAGGAATGTTTGTAAAAAAGATACATTTCTCTAAAGTATAGAAAGTTCCCGAAGCTCATTCTGAAGCTGTGTGGAAAGCATTTTAGAGGGTTTTCTGCATCCTCAAGCCATTTTCAGTGCTTGTTTGAGAAAACAGATTTTCAAACTCAGTTCCACTGCTTCCTGTAGACCAGACTACAAAGTGAACATGCTTGTTTTTAAGATCTCCAAATTAGATGCTGCAATGACGCAGCATGAAAACCAGTCACAGGCAGCAAACATTCCTCCTCCAAGTTGAATGTTTCTAAGAAGCAATCAAAATGACACCAGCAAAGAGAAGAAATTAATTGAGCTCTCACTTCATACAGATTGGGAATCTCCCTCTGGTATTTTTATCACATTTTTTCCCCAGCAAGTACCTGATAAGTATAAGAGAAAGCTAACTTTTTTTTCCCCTGCAAAACTATGATAGAAGATAATTTAAAGTTGTTTATGTTTTTAATGATGACAAATATTCTGCCTATATTAAAAAGGTCATCCATACTGATTCTTAAATATAAGACTCATCTTCTACTTCCAGTGATATCTGTAGAGGTGTTGGGTTAGCTGAAAAAATAGGTTTCCTATGGCACCTGCTGAATAGCTCTTAATTATATTGATAGTCACAGATTTCTTAAAAGACCTCCAAAAACCCAAAAAGAAACAACCCAAAACTTTAACATTTGCAAATGAATGATCAGAGTTCTGAAGTTTGATTAAGGTTGAATTGCCTTGAGCTGCAGCAGAACATTAGAGAATATGCAGTTTATTGTATTAAAAAAAAAAACAACATGCATTCATGATTTTCCTGCTACGTTGCTTTCATTTGGAATAAGAGATGAAATAAGAGCATAATCTTGTGTCCCTGCTTCTCATTTAGGCTAACATCCTTCTTTTTGCTAGCAAATAGAAAGTATTTGAATATATTCTGTTGAATACAATACTGTGACTGCAAATGTGATTTGGTTCAGTAATGGTATTGCTGCTACTTGTTACTGTGACAACAGAGCTACAGTGCTCTCTGAATGGTAGTAAATATCCTTATTTTGAACTTTTAGAAACTGGATACCCTTGGGCTCCTTACTGGTAGTGTCAGGATTCCAGGTGAATGCATTTTCTGTGTGAATCTTTCTCCAGTTTCGTGTCGTGGTAATAAGATGTCATTGTGCAGTGATATGGAGCCTTTCATCCAGTGAGATGTGAACAAAATCTTCAAGGTCTAAAGTCAGCCACTAAGGTTCAGTGTGTGTAGGATGGGGAGCTTCAGGAGCTACCCTAACTCTAGGGCTAAACAGTACAATGGTCACTTATTCTCTCTTTCAGGATAGAAGGAGCTGCTCATGGTGCTTCTTGAAAAAGACAATATCAGTGACTAACAATCTTCCTTTTGATTTATGAAACATCTAAGATCTAAAGATAGACCTTCACATAAATGGGAGTCACTCAGAAAGGGCAATCTTATATATGTCTTGGCTTTTATTTATTGGTATGCATATTCAACATATCAACATACCTTTTTGAAACAAAGTGGAGTTTTTAAATTTAGTAGCATATGTTACTGAGAAGATGTGAATTTTTTAAGTTTTCCCTGCATTTATGTGCTACTGTAGTCACATCTTTTGAGTGTGGGAATCATTTACCTTATAATAGGGCACAGGTTACTCCTGACCATCTCTGGTGTCCACTCACTAATGCAGCAGCACTCTACAAACTTCCTCTACAGACAAGAAACCATAAATTTGCTTTTTGAAATTGGACAAAATGCTTTTAGGTCAACTGATGACCCCACTTAAGCCAAAAGCAAAGTATTGGTTAACCTGAGTCAACAGCATTTAATCCAGGGGTCATTATTTTTTCGTGTTAAGCCATTAAGACTTACTTCTGTTTCTTATAATACTGCTTTTCTTGTTTTAGCATGGAGAGGGTACCAATTTACTTTTTCTATGCATGAAATGTAAGACAATATTACACCTGAGACCTTTAAAAAGAAGAGCACTTCAGTCTATTCTGTTCCAGCCAAAGCAGGATCCAGTCCAACAACGCTGGTACATTGCTGTAGTTTTGGCTGGAATTCAAAGTAAACAGCAACACCTCACACACATCATTTTCATAAAGCCACGGGCACTCTTTTTACATTAAAGTATTTTTACATTAAAGACTCCAGAGTTTAGCATTTGTAAACTTGATAACAAACGTGGCCAAATTAACTACACACAATGTAAAATGTTCTCTAAACCCACAGCCCTCTCTATTCAACTGTATACAGTGGCAAAGAAGGAGACATGTGAAGACTCCTGAGTTCAGAGATGTTTTAACAGAATGGTGGTTGGCATGGTATCTCTCCAGATGTGTAGTGCATCAGGAGGAGCAGATTACAGAAGGACGGCTGTTAAATGCAAATTTTCACCTGCTTGATATAGTTCCCCACTGCTCCACTTACAGCACTCTAGAATATAAAATGTTTGATCAAAGCCTTGCTCAAACGCAATTCCCACTGAAGTCAGCAGAACTTTTTGCTTGAATGAGGACTACAGGATTTAGTACACAGGATTTCATAGAAATTGTTTTAGTGGTAAGTGTATTGTTTAGTAGTAAGTGTAATAAGAGAAAAAGGGGAAATAACTTGGGATAAGGGATTTGTAAGAAAGCCCCTGTGATTGCATAAAAAATTATCCCAGATACTTCCCCCCCATGTTGTAACACCTGTGTTGTAAAAAATCAAAAACAATGTTGCATTTTAAAGTTAGCTCCTTTAAATTTTTTCTTCTTCCCCTATTACTCACATTTCTTTTCCGGTTTTTATTATCCTGCCCCAACGGGGATTTTCTTTTAACTTTGGTATATTATAATAGTTAGCGTGTGTACATGAAAAACCCACTGACCTTTTTCTGACTTGTGAGTCACAGGATTAATAGCTGTGCACATGACCTTTTGAAAATAGGAAAAAAAATCCCTTAATCTGGTTTGCAGGTGAACAAAGGTAAAATTCCTATTCTGTATTTCCTCTAAATTCATTTGCAATAGATTGTTTCTTTTTTATAACTGTCTCAGATTTTCATGTTGTATATTTTGCTTACTAATCTATAGAGTTATACAGATAATAATATAGGCAATAACATTGTTATGTATTCTGTGGTGATTTTAAAATGCAGGTATTTTGTGCATTTTGCAGCATGTAGCTTCCATAATTGAAGATATTTTGAATTAGTTGGTTAAGGTCAGTCTTTAAGCTCATTACTATCTTCACTTATGTGAATAGTTTCTGAGAAATACCATAGGAAATCCAGAGCCAGTCATTCCAGTGGTCATGCTGCTGGAAGCATAACAGAATGAGGGAGAGAATCTTGTAGTTATGGAGGAACAAGTTGGTTATGGCTCTCCTCTGAATTCACTCAACACATGCCAAGACCAACATTAGGACTTGGGATTTGCCTCACACAGTGACCTTTAGGGTAAAGAAGATTAGTGAAAATTTTCAGAAATACTTCCCAATTTTAGAAGTTACTACTGCTACTACAGAGTAGCTTTCTCTGAACTTCATGGGAACAAAAAAAACCTTCATCCCCAAGATGTCACTAGTTCAGATACCCCATATGGAGACATCCAAAAGTGGAAGTCACTTGGGTAAGTTCTGATCTTAACCCTTGGTTCTAAAACCATTCCATGTAACAAGAAGAGGTTATGAAAAGTGAGAGGGACAGGGAGATATCGTGGGAGAAAGATATCTGGCAGTGACATTTGCTGCAGAGAAAAAAAGGAAAAAAAGGGACACAAATAGTAAGGAGCTGTTTGGGCTCAGTAGAAGGGGAGCAGATCAGTAAAAACATCACTCTGCAAATGGAACAAAATCCAGTCTGTCTCAACATAAATCTTCCAGGTGCATTATGCAGCCTACAGAGAGCACTCTGATGGTAAAGCACCCTATGTACTGTCTGAAGTCTAAAGTAATTTTTAATTTGCATGCTATTTTGTTTTACTTACTTTTTGACCCTTCTTACATTGTTTTCATTAGTGTAGGGCTTTCATTATTTACTGAAAACCAGACTTCTTGTGAGTCAGACTTGCTGAGAGCATGGGAGTATGTATACCAAGGAAGCGTATCCCTTAGCAACAGAATGCAAGTTAGAGTTCCTCAAAACTTCTCTATTCACGTTTCTCTCATTGTTAATAGATCTTTTACTGAGAAATTGGCTCACTCTTCATTTGGAGTGCTTTAGACGCAAATGTTGGTCAGGTTTAATGAGACAGTTTTGGGAGTTTCGTTGGCTACCAGGCAGTGAAAAACATGTACAGGGTTACATCAATTGTTCCAAAGCTATAGACCTCGGGAAAAAGGTAAGAGGAAAGAATTATGTCACTGTTTTTGTAGGTATGAGCTAATCTACTTAACAAACATATAAACTGTAGACAGGGTAGATTTTAATCTAGTTTGTCTTCTTATTGTTTGCCTTAGTCAGGCATCAAGGAAGGGGTTGCCCTCTCAGACGTATCAGTCAAATGATTTTCCCCAGAAAGTATTTCAACACTGCAGCAGTTACACTTACAGCACTTACAGTAACAGGGTGTATTATCTTTCCATTCCAGTGCCTGTTTTACTTGGAGCACGCAGTGACACACAGATGGCAGCAAGAAGCAGGTGTGCCATGGGCTCTCAGGTCTTACATCCTGACATCCCATGTGCCGTTCTTTAAGTGACCAACTGAACTTGGCTCTCCGTGGTTGGCCCACCACCATTCCACCCTTCCTGAAGCTGATGGATCCTGACAGCAAAGGACAAGAGACCGAGTTTCTTCTGGTGCCCATCTCCCAGAAGGTGGCCCAAGGCAAGTGAGAGCATTCCCACACATTTCCCATGCAAGGCAGCAGTTGTTGGCATCCAGAACACACGCCTCAAGCTGCCTGGCTTTTGGCATTGTGTATTTCTACACTGATGATGGCTGGTGAACCCCAGAGCATTGCCCCCTATCCATATTTATTGCACCCAGACTCTTAGGTACGTGTTTAATGAAAAATCCCCAGAGAACTAGAAGGTAAGGATTGACGTCATTGTCCTTTGTGTATAATAAATCATGTAGCAAAAGCACTAAAGGCTAAACTGCCCAAGTAGCACTGATAAGAATGAGACACTTTGAAGAGGAAAATGTTTCTCACAAATGGAAATAAAATTATTATTTTGTGTGCCTTTTATGTTTGTGGCATAGTTCACTCCACTATTCCATTATTTTAGTTCTAAATAAATGCATTAAATTTTAAATGATAAAAAGTAATCGTAGTAAGCTAAAGAAAAACTAGTCTTTATCTAAGTATATTGCTTAGTTAAATGAAGTGTGTTTCATATGCTGACATCAGATCTTTCTTTAAGTGTCTTTTCTGTGTTATCTACTCAGTGAATACTTCATTTATTTTCTGGCAATTTTCCTGAAAGGAAGGCCAAGGAGCATCATCTGAATAAATAATTGTAGCTTATTTTGGCAATATATTGTAGCAGCTTAAGTGGTCAGGTATTTTATTTTTTAACTGAAGCATCCTATCATCTTGGACCTTCACCTGGAGCTTCCTGTCACTTTATAATTTACCTGTATCACTCTACTACCTGAATATATTTTGTAAATAATGCAGATGACTTTTAGCTAAACATTGCTGATTCTAGTTTAAGATGTCTGTCTTAAAAGCCAGAAACCTAGCACTAGACTCATTGTATAATTTGGCTTGGAAGGGACCTTAGAGATCATCTGGTTCCAACACCCTGGATTAGGAATGCTAATGTCTTTGTGGTACCCTGAGAAATGTGGATGATATACTTACAGGCATTATCTTTTTGGCAAAATCATGAGTGATTTCTGTGAAAAAAACTTTAAAAAATAATAATAAGAGTAATGAACCCACAATCCTGTGTATTCAGGTAGTTTTCTATAAAAGGACTCTCCAAAACTATCAGATTTGAGTAAGTCTTTAGCCAAAATACTGATTTGTAAACTTATTTCACTAAATTTGGAAAAAGATATTTCCAGCAAAAATGAAAAATCTTTTCTCTCTCTCAAAAAACAAAAACCCAAAAAAGGGAAAAAAAAAAAAAAAAGAAGAAAAAAGGAAAAAAAAATCCATTGCAATGCCATTTCTTTAAATTGAGAAGTTTTCATTTAAAAAAGTAAGTATACTTTTTGGTTAATGCTTGTGTCACTGTCATAATTACCTTTATGAATAGGTAAAGGTAATGTTGACAGACAATTAAATAAGCAAGTGATTGCATATGAATAAATAAATGTAAGCTGAAAATCTGCTGTGCTGCTGCTTAATGAAAATACTTTTGAAGAAGATTGTTGTTCTCATTTTCAGTTCTGGTTTCTAGTATCTGTGGATTTTACCTTGGCTATTGTTCTGTGAAATGCATCAGCCATCTCTGGGATTGTGTACAGGCAAAGGGAATAGGTTTCACACAGCATCTCTGGGCAGCAAGAACGGGGTCCTTGAAGGAGTGCCCTCTATTCTTCCTGTAATCTTGCCACAGTGTTGCCGTAAATAGAGGATTGTGGTAAAGCTTCTATTACAATGGATTTCTTAAAGGGAGAGTCTGTCTGCCAAAGCACCACTTTACTATAAAGGTAAACTTCCTTTGCTTCTGTTTCTGTGGATAGCCTTGGCAGAAAACTCACAGCATAAAAGAATTTGAGGATTCCTTGGGCCATGTCTATTTTCCCTTTCCCATCTCCGCTTTTTTTTTTTCTAATGTGAAACTAAAACCAAATACTTTCAGAGATTCATTAAGGAAATCAAACTGTAATTACCGGTGAGTTCCACCCTGACGTAGCATGAAATGTGGCTGCCCACCTAAAGCAATACAAATCTGTTTGGTTTTGCCAAGCAGAGAGTTCCCAGTTAATAAACCAGCCATTTTCTTAAACAAGAGGAGTAAAATTATCTGTAATGATCAGTGCTGAGCTCAGTGGATGGGAAGACCATGCCTGATCTTGGTAGACAAAGGAGTTGACCTCCAGGTCTTTGACCCTTTGAAGGCTGTTTTGCAGAGGTATGCCTATGCTGACCATGCTCCTGCAGAGGATGAATTTGGTTTACTTCATCCTTTACTTAGGTGGAAGTGGTGAGAGGCAGCTCTTCTAAGTTGGTGTGATGCTATTCAGAGATGTAGGAGGTGATATTTCACTGCTGAGGATGCTTGAACCTCCCATCTCTACCTCCACCAAGACATGGCTGCAAGTTGGATGCAAATACCTGCAGGCAAGGTTTGAGTGGGGAAGCACAAGGTAGGTTGTCCTGACCTAGCTGATTGGCTACTGAAATGTGGGTCTGTAAGCCTTAGGTTCTGGTACCAGGTCAATAATCTCCTGTTTTGCACAGCCAAAATACTAAGGCTTTGCATCTGAAGTATACATCACAGTCCTTGCTGGGTTTGTTGCTGGTAGTAGGTGGGGTTGATTCTGGTTTTGGTTTTTTATTTAATTTGGTTTTGCTTTTAAGAAAAGCCTGGGGTGTATCTGGATGTACAGGATTCTGTGAGAATAAAGGATATTTATTTTGGAGGCTGGGCCTGGGTTGCATTTTTGATTTTTTTCTAATCCCTGAGTTGGGAAACTGAATCTTATTTTTCCTGGAATACAGGGGGGAGGGTGGCAACAAGAATCAATGTGTTAAGCCATTAGCCACCAACTGCTAGAATACAAATATTGACAAGTGCAAAGGTTTGGTGGTCTTGCTTTTCTGCATGAATATCAGCAATCTATCACACAAAGCCTGCCTGTACTTCCAGGAGGCCTGTGCCTGCGTAATGTGATTATTGCAGTGTAACAGGGAGGTAAATGTTGGACACGGGTAGTACAGCTTCCACTGAACCTTCGTTACCCAACCTCTGCTTATGCAGAGCTTTGCCTTGTAGCACAAATGTCATACATAAACTTCACTGTTCTAAAACCAGCAGTTGCTTTCCTGAATCTTACTTCCTCATAAGGACAATCTTGTAAGATCCTATCTGATAATTTGATTTTGTGGATCTCTGGTCTCCCCTTTAAAAGATCACATGCTCTGAGGGACATCCCCCAGGAAGAATGCTGTAACTATGTTGCTCACATGCTAGGAATAGAATAACTGTGGGAACTGAGCCATGTTCAAAACTGAAGCCACCCTACCAAGAGATCTGTGAAATGGATGGTCAGTGGGCTCTGGACAGGGATCTGTGAGCAGAGAAGTAGATGGTAAACTCAAAAATCTTGTATGAGAAAAGAAAAAACAATTTAAAACTTTCCACTGTTTTTCAGTCTGGCTAAGCTCCATGAGCTTGCAACACAGAGTCATTATATAAGTTGAATCACTGGTTGCCATAGGCAGTTTCAAATCCTTGCTGATGAGACTTGCTCAGAGCAAGGCTAGAAGCCCTGGTGTTGGAGATGTCTGCAACCTGTGAGACAGGTACAGCCAAGGAAAGAAGTGTGATCTTGGTTCATCATACTGTATATCCCCAGCCAAATTGCATACTCACAGTCCCTTCTGGTGTTATCATTTCAAAGCTGAGCATCCTCTGCAGATATTGTGCTGTCCACCTCTTTTCCTTCTGAAAATCATAAATCACTTTCTGCATAAATCTGACTTTTTACCAGACTCTGTTACACTCAGGAACCATTGCTTCAGTCTCCCTTCCTAGGAGCAGTACTGCTGTGACTAGTATGTACATATCTGTGTGCAGGTAAATAGCTGCAGGACAAGAGAGAACAGCATTAATTAAATCTTCCACTGGCAGCAGTTAAGCACAGTTCTGTTCCAAACCTAACTGTTAAACATATTCCCAGCAAGTTCCATTCCCTTTTGGCTTTCACATAGTCATACAATCATAGAATGGTTTGGGTCAGAAGGGATATTAAAGATCATCTAGTTCCAAAGCCCTTGCTGTGCGCTGAGACACCTTCCACTAGACCAGGTTGGTCAGAGCTCCATCCGGGCTGGTCTTGAACACCTCCAGGGATGGAGCATCCACAGCTTCTATGGGCAACCTGCTCCAGTACCTCACCATTCCTGGAGTAAAAAATGTATTCCTAATATCTAATATAAACCTACTCCCTTTTAGCTTCCACTCCCTCCACTTTAGAAGCCAATCCCTCTTGTCCTGCCATCACATGCTCTTTTAAAAGTCCCTCTCCGTCTTTCTCATAGGTTCCCTTCTGCTACTGGAAGGTAGCAAATAGGTTACCCCTAAGCCTTCTCTTTTCCAGGCTGAACAATCCCAATTTTCTCGGTCTTTCCTTGTAGCAGAGATGCTCCACCCCTCTGATCATCTTGTGGCTCTCCTCTGCAGTCACTCCAGCAGGTGATGTCCTTCCTGTGCTGGCACCCAGAGCTGGATGCAGCCCTGCAGGTGGGGTCTCAGCAGAGCAGAGCAGAGGGGCAGAATCCCCTCCCTCCCCTGCTGCCCACGCTGCTCTGGATGCAGCCCAGGACACGTTTGGCTCTCTGGGCTGGGAGTGCCCATGGCAGGGTCATGTCCAGCCTCTCACCCAGCAGCACCCCCAGGTCCCTCTGGGCAGGGCTGCTCTCCATCTGTTCATCCCCAGCCTGTGCTGTACAGGGGATTGCCCCAAGCCACGTGCAGCACCAGCACTTGGTCTTGTTAAAACTCTTGACGTTCCTGTACACCCACTTCTTGAGCTTGTCCAGGCCCTTCTGGATGGCATCCTGCTCTTCAGGTGCTTCAACAGCACCACTCAGCTTGGTGTCATCTGCAAACTTGCTGGGGGTGCACTTGATCTTTTTTCTGTCATTAATGAAGATATTAAATGACACCGGTCCTGAGGGACACCACTTGTCACTGATGTCCATTGGGACCCTTGGTGTTAGTCTCTTCTGGAAGCCAGACTATATGTGCTTAGCCTGGCAAATAGCTCCTTGGCATCTTATCTTCCTAAACTCTGGACTTGGAAATCCATCATATGGCCACATTTCCTAGTTGCTTTTATTTTCACAGATGGTTTATCTAGCTGTTTTAGGATTCTTCTTATGATTGCTATATGTGAGTTTTCTGGGTCTTTGTCATGGTTTTTAACCCTAGCCAGCAGCCAAGCCTCAGGCAGCCGCTCACTCACTCCCCCACTACTGGGACTGGGGAGAAAATCAGAAGGGTAAAAGCTGGAAAATTCATAGATTGAGATAAACATAGTTTAACAGGGGAAGTAAAAGCTGCACATGCAAACAAAGCAAAATAAGGAATTAAGTCACTGCTTCCAATGAACATGCAGGTGTTTAGCCATCTCCCAGGAGAGCAGGACCCTGTCATGTCTAACAGTGACTTGTGAAGACACACACCATCACTCCAAATGCCCCACTCTTCCTCCTTCTTGCCCCCATTTTATATACTGAGCATGATGGTGTGTGGTCTGGAATATCCCTTTGGTCACTTAGGGTCACCTGTCCTGGCTGTGTCTCTTCCCAGGTACCCCCAGACCCACACCAGCGTGGCAGTACAAAAAGCAGAAAAGGCCTTGGCTCTGTGTAAGCCCTGCCCAGCAATAACAAAAACGTCTCTACTATCAACTCTGTTCAACACAAACCTAAAACACAAACCCAAAACACAAACCCATACCAGCCACTGTGAAAAACGTTTGCTCTACCCCATCCTAAATGAACATTTTAGTCCTTAAAATCTAAGAAGCAGCTTTGGTTTCAGCTAAACTTTCCTAAATCATCCAAGGTTGCCATTCTTAGAAATAATCTTGATGAGGTTAATTACTCTGCCCTGAGTGATGAAGAATTTACTTTGTTCTTGTGCATTTTATATGTTATATTCTTGTTAGCAGAAGAATTCAATAAGGAAAAAGTCTATTCTTCAGTAGTCCTCCAGTGCTTTGCTGGCTTTCAATCTGTAAAGTTAATTCACATTATTTAATTTCTTTTTCCCAAAAATGTCTTCTTCGATCACCTGTGGTATGTCATGTGTTACCTGTCAGCTCTCAAAATGACACTTGTGTCTGAGTGGTTTGCAAATGAAAGAAAGCAGGAAACTGAATCTCACTCATTTTGCTTACCTGTTACATTATGATCAGTTTTGCCCTTTTTCCTTCATTTTCTGCTGGGCAATTGGTTTCTTGGGAAATTTTGTGGCTTTTTGGACATGATATCATGTCTTGTTATTTATAACTGCTCAGGCTTGTGTAAGCAGAGGATTTATGTGAGGACACGGAGAGTGATGCAACTATTTGTAGATAATAGGGTGGCTATAGGGACAGTGGAAATGCCCTTCTTTCCACGGCAATGTGTAGATTTCCAGAGGACACAGAGCATTGTGAAAGGATACTGCAAGAGCACGGAATGAAAAGAGCTGTATATGCAACGCACAGTATGGATCACATCATCTATTCAGGTTAAAGCAGCTATAAACAGATCAGATCTTGAGGCTGAGGTAAACAGCCACCAGCAGTTATTGTGTGGACGTGGGTCAGATAGTAACAGCTAGGAAGAGCTCAGATCTGTTTAGCTGTGGTTTAGCTCTTTGGCTCTGCCCTGCAGCAGGGAGAGGCAATGGGTGACCTCCTGAGGTCCTTCCCTGCCCTTGTTTCTGTGATTACAAAAGCTTTGTGTAAATAGTTCGTGTTGAACTCAAAAAGCCGTCAGGAGAAAGATAACGGTTGTGACAAGACCATTCATAGCTCATATACTTGTTTTTGTTAGCCTAGCTACAGCAAAGATAAAATAGATTCAAAGATGCAGAGCTCTACTTGAAAGAAAGTCTCACAATTATTCCCTGTATTAGTGAGATGATGGAATAAACACAGAAATGGACACACTTACATAAAAGAGATGAAATAGAGAGATACTCCAGTGAAAAAGTTGTTGAAATGACTTATAAAAACATCACTACTAATCCCTTCACGGCTTGGGCTCTCAAGTTCCACGAAGTAAGCTTGTCACGAGGTGATTATCACCTGTTACTGTATCATTGTGGAAAACAGCAGTCAGGTTGGACTAAAACGTGAGTAGAAGTGCTGGTTGCTGTAATGCCCATTCAAGTAATGAGAAGCAGTTCTTGTCATTGGCTGACATTTATGAGTCACTTAATAAATATTAAGACAACTGGCACCCAGTGCTATGCCCCCTAGCATATCTTACCAAAAATGGACAACACAGGACATACATCTGCAGAATAAGGTGTCTTATGAATATAAGGCACTCCTCTAATGCTGAACAGGGCTTGACTGCACTAGAACCTGCATGGAAAATCCATTAAAGTTTCTCTACGTGGGAATATTTGTCTACTCTGAATGAGACTCCAAAGTGTAGTGGCTTAACATTATTTATCCTACTGCATGGATACTCTTTACTCAAAATGAAAGTGAGTTAATACAATTTCTTCTTTTAGGGCCAGATGTGAGCAGGAATTTAGGGGCAACCTGACCCAAAGTCTGTGTCCCAGGTGCAAGGAGCACTACTTGCTGGGCAGAGACATCTTTCATTTCACATGTAGGACCAAAAAGGTTTGGACTCCTTGTAATTTTAGCCATTTGCTTTACAACTAGTTGCCCTGGTTAAGTTCCAATTAGCAGTAAAGGTGGACTTAAGGAAGAGGGAAAGGGGACTTGGAAGACATGAAGGACATCCTGTTGTGAAGACTGTAGATGTTTGAATTTAATTGTCAGCCTAACATAGCTTCCCTTTGTCACCTTGGCATATCAGAGTTTCTGTTTTCTTTCTCTTGATTTTAAAGAAAAGAGGAAGATTGGTGACTGTTGGTGGGGCATAAGTCTACTTTTCAGAGAGCAATCCTCTAAAGGCATCTTAAAGAATGCCAGGATTTTGGAGGTTCTGTTGTGTGGTAGACGGTAGTGCAGAGATGATAGCAGGAGTGGAAAGAAAGCAAATGACTAATGGAGCAGTGTGGCAAGACAAGTATATGGACTGCATTAAGGATAGAGAGAAAAAGTCTGCAGGGGAGAGACTATAGAAGTTGACAGGTAACTGCTTGAGGTCCTAAATGACAGCTGAGTTCATATCATAGAGTTCAGTGAGCATGCTGGATCTCTCTCTTCCTCTGCCTTTCATTGCTCTGGAACTAATTTCACATATTAAGTGAAGTACTTTGTCAACCCAATGTGTCTGGCACTGAATTTGTAAATCCATGCTTTCTATTTCAGTCTGGTGTGACTAGGTGAACAACCTTTATAACTAAAAGAAATGACATGAATAATTCTTCCTTGAAATAAGGTCAATGTTATCCTCATGTGACTTTAGCTGTGTGGAAGGAACAAAGACCTACATCAACCAGGTGCTATTAGCAACTCTGGGTGCAGATGTATTTCGTCGTAAGTCTCAGCTAATACTTAAAGAGTCATTATGATTATTTCATTTTTTTTCAAGAAAAAATACTCTTCATAGAAATGTCTTTCAGCATCAAAGTCACCTTGGGGTATGAGAAATTTTGTCATTACAAAGCAACTTCCATGTTATGCCCTAGTGCACATTTACTAAAAAGTTGCTAGTATTCATATTCTGCTTCATCTTTGTCATCGTAAGTCTAACCTTTTATTGTCATATGGAAAATGCAGTTTATGGGATTTTTTTTTGTTGTTGGTTTCTGTTTCTTTATGTAATTCTGACTTACCATTTCAGTATATAACATAACTGTTTCACTATTGTAAGCTACCTTTCCTATACATACAATATTTTCAATGTAAAAAAAGTGGATGCAGCCTGCTGCTGTTTCCAGATAGCATCAGAAGGGAATATTTTAGGTTTTTAAATATACTATCTCAGTCTAGTTTAATTTATGTGGAAAGCTTCTTTTGCCCTTACCACAAAAAGAAATGGACAATTCTGTAGATGATTTTTACTACAGAATGATGGAATAACACCAATGCTCATAAAATAGCAAAATGCAGTACATCTTGATAGTAGAAAATTAGAGTATCTTTAACAAAATGAACATGCACAGATTTTTCTACAGATATTGAAAGTATCCTGCCTTAAACAGTAGGAAATCTCTTTGGAAATGCTTAAGTTACCAGTTTCACTGCCATTTTATACTTCTGCTTACTGTCAATAGGAGTTCACAGTCTGCACTATGTCCATCTAAATCTTCTTAGAGAAAGGAATGATAAGCCAGGTGTATTACATTGGAAAACCTATATTATTTTCTTCTGCTTTTCCTTACTTAGCTGTAACTGTTCTCAGCACAAATTAAATAGCATAGTTAGGGAAACTTCCTTTTTCTCATATACACTAATTTATCAGTTCTATGTATAATATTAAATCTACACTACACAATTTTATAAACATGCCACCAGCTTCATAAACACAGGGCTTTGAAAATTCCTTGGGGAAAACTTATGATATACTATTGAATCATATTCAAAGGTTATGCTAGGTAAATATAAGGCATCATGAGGTCTTGTCTTGCATGAAAGATCAGAAAACAGTATTCTATTCTATAGCTTTGTGAACCTTCTCAGGTTACCCAGGAGAAGCCATCTAAAACACCAGCTGGTCTGGAAAAGGTGTAGAGTAAGTGGTACTGCTGTGTTATGGGAACTGCTTCCTATAACTCCCAGATTATCTTCACATCATCATATTTGATTATTCTGGAG
Organism: Hirundo rustica; assembly: GCF_015227805.2. NCBI lineage: Eukaryota > Metazoa > Chordata > Aves > Passeriformes > Hirundinidae > Hirundo > Hirundo rustica. The sequence goes on from NC_053455.1 coordinate 26,027,876, forward strand.
AGATTACAAAGATTGGGTAAAAGAAAGCAGATAGAGATGTGGGCTTATATCTTTTACTCATGTGACAATATTTGTTGTAAAACTGTTCTCATTATTGGAATCTGGCACAGGTCATAGAAGAATGTATTTGAGTAATCTATTTTTAATTTATTATTGATTTGCTAGTCTTTTGCCCTGGTTATGTAAATACAGGTAAAATAAATGATTTTTAAATTCTGTTTCCCAGTGGTGGGCTGCTATTTCCAGTCACAATAATAAATTTATTTTAAGTCTAGCAGATTGTACAACTCTGATTTTACTTCACAGTCTTTATAGGCATAGCTACAGCCACTAACAGCAGATTTCTGACCTTGTGTTCTAAAGACACAGATTTCTGGCCAAACTCAGCAGTCATAGAACCAAAGAATCATACAATCACTTTTGTTGGAAAAGACCTTTAAGATCACTTCAATGGTGTTACAATATGACTAAAAGTCAATTTCTTATCCATTGAAAATAGGTCAGGACATAAAAAGTGTTGAACAAGAGAAACATTAACATGGGTTGAAAAGAAAATTCTAGATATGACAATTTATAAAACTGAAGTGGGATATATTTGATTTTCGGGAACTACAGTGAACTAGATCCTTTGAACATTTTAATTTATGTAAGAGACTTTGTATAGGCTGACTCCTTTGAAGATGTAGGAATTAAATTCACATATGAGCTCTGTTTTTCTGAAAAATTCAATCCATATATTTTCTTTAAAGCTAGTGATCTTTTTTAACCCTTCTTCTTCTGGTGATAGAAAATGTTTTAATGAATGGAGAATTAGAAATAAAAAACTGACTTAATGTCTTTTTCTTTCTTAGCCAAGCTACTGCTCTCCTAAATAAACTGTTCTGCATTTTTAAGAGTTCTCCCTCCACAGTCCAGTGCCAGGCAGTAGAAATGGAACTTGCATACCCTAATTCTAGACTGATTTTCCAGAAAAGCAATTTAGTCTGATTTCTGAATTTAACCTCACATCTAAAAAATGCAGCATACTGAAGCCATTGGCTCTTTAGCCCTAAACTTAGTGATCAGAAATTCCCTAGATTATTTTTGTATTCCAGAGCTGCTACCACACAAGATTCATGGGGACATGAGGAAGATTCAAGATACTAAGCAAACATATATATATATGTACATAAAAATTATATTATTCCCCAAACTATCTGGTGAACTAACATTTTCTTCCAACATCACTAATTAGGTCTTAAAAAACTTCTGTGTGTCACAGGTGTTACAGAGGAAACCATGCTGGCAAGCAAGGAGGAAATAGTAACAGTGCTTTTGTTAATTTAATGGAATAGAATGCTTAACCCTTTTTGTGTTAGAACAGGGACAGGATATGGTGTTTTATATTAAATATTTTCATTCATTTCAAGGTGTTAGTGCTTTTACCCTGGAAAGAGTTTTGGCAAAGGCTAACTTGACAATTCATATAGGCTTTCTTTCATTATATTCCCAGGTATAAATGGCACCGTATCAAAAAGATGAATTTTTGATTAGCAGAAGGACAACATATCACAGGTTTGTTGGACTAACCTGGCTTCAGTGTCTACTGATAAAACTCAGACGAAAGTCTAGCTCCACAGACCACAGATAAAAAAACCCCACTTTTGATGCAAGTAAAAAATAGTAATGAAACGTAATTTTCAAAAACATATGCAAACAATTCTGATGGCAAGCCAGTCAGCCTTGCCTGTCCCACAGCCACAAAGGGACCCTGCACCCTGCAGCCAGTCCTCTGGGAGCAGGGATGGCCTTGAGAGCCTTCAGAACCAGCTCTGCTCACAATAGTGGGAGCTGAGGTTCAAACACTGGCTTTTGCTATGTTTAACCTATTACTCTATTTGACTGTCTCATTCCTGGGTGTATCATCACCTGCATGGATGAGGACTGAATAGTTCAGTACTTTCCTATTGTTAGGTCAGCATATATGCTGCTGTAATGGGGAGGACTCTAGAAGTGTTTATGCCCAAGGGTGGAGAACATGAGGGCCTGAGAGGAATAAAGCATAACTGCTTGTGTGTGCTGTGTTTTCAAGGCAGATGAACAATTGGGTGAATCTGGTTATTATATTGGCCAGAAATGAAGCAAAACAACCCTGGGTGTATCATGTCCTTGGAGTTGCAGATTTTCAGAAGAAAATGTACAGGGATACTAGAGTTCTCACAAGCATTCATTCCAAGTTCCTAATTGATTGTGGGTGCTATTTTTAGACATCCTCACCTACGTGCCAGGGAGATAACCAGAAGCTAGTAACTCCTATGTTAGCAGGTTACTGGGAGTGGCTCAGTACCATCAGCCTGGGGTGGAGAGGAGCATTAGGCAATTCAGGAAGCATTTGGCAAAGCAGTTAGCAAAGACTTCTCCCTCCCCTAATCACCTAGTTGATACTCTTGATACTAATCAAGATAATAGCTGTCCCAGCTTGCCTCTCTTCTTTTCCAGTCCCATGAAATGCAGTGCTCTCTTTCTGCTAAGGAAGACAAGTGGCAGGTGATGTGATCACAGAGGGTGTGGAGCTGTTCTGCAAAAAGTCAACAGGCAAGTGGATATGGCTTATAATATGACTTAAGTTCAACAAGGAAAATACACAAGACTACCTCCCCTGTTTAGTTTTGTGTACATAAAATTTGTGAAGTTCACTTTTGGCATGTGGATGGGCTGCCATTTTGGGTAGTGATGGGGAATGCAGCACTAATTTAAGAGTAGGTGATGAAGATATAAAAGTGATTGTAAGCCTGCACCCTGGTGCTTATCTCTACTCTCTCTAGTGTTCATCTCCTATCTATTATTATGGTTATCACTTACAATAAAAGGGCATTGATTTACAAAACACTTGAACTTTATTAACAAGGCATTGTTGCAAGATGATGAAGTCAAATGAGAGTTCCATAGAAGGTGAAGGTGACTTGATAGAGTGTGATGTATGTATTTGCTGGTGGCAATGATTTGCATGTCTGGCTCTTATAGGTCTGGGCTTATATTTTCTGCCATTGCCAGCACAGTCCTTATTGTAGTTTACAGTAGTTCTGTCTTGTGTTTCCTTATCCAGATTGCATCCAGCTGTATTTCTTTCAGTATTTTTTTGCCATTCCAGCTGGATAGCCATACTAGATTGGAGAAGAAATCCAGTTACTTACCACTCCTTGTGAAGCTCTAGATACCATAAGATTTATCATTTCTGTTGGTGTTTTGTTGGCCTATGGACATAAGATTACAAAATCTATGCTCACCACTCTTTTTTTCCCCCCTCTCTTATGGTTCACGACCCTGATGAGAAATTTTTCAGAGGGATAGTAAGAGATTGCAGAAATTTGCTTCTTGAGGTTATGGGTGAACTAGAAAAACAAAGAACAGATATTGTTCCTAGTTGTTTTATTTCCCCACTTAAAAACACATACTTAAACCTTTATTAGAGCCTTCCAGCAAACACTCCACTTAAGGCCTTGGGTGTTGAGTTTTTTTTCTTTACTTTGCAAGATCAGCATACTGTAAAACTCCTGGGAATAGAGATCTAAGGGGACAGGGAAGAGTAAGTAGAAGTATTTAGTGAAGGATGTTAAACTATTCCAGACAGAATCCTTGAGGGAATATCTTTCAAGAGAAATCCCTAAGTGGCGAGACAAGCTGGGAAAATATTAAGCCAATATATTTTACAGCCTTCTGAAGAGCTGGTGGAATAATACAAGGAACGTTTTCCTTTCTTGTCACATTCATTTTCAGCCTGTGTGCAGTGCTGGCAAATGTTAAGCACCTTGTGAAATACTGCCTTTAAACACAACTGCTAACAGGTTTCCATAGCTATAAACTACAGGACTGAGTGTGGCTACCTCCAGTGAGCTGTTAGAGGATTCTGCCAAGAGGCTTCTGTAGCTCCCTCCCCTCTCCCTCTGCCCGTGACTGAGTTTGTAGGAAAAGGAAAAAAATCCTGTTCTACTTAAAAGCCACATATGTTATCTGGTAAATAATGTAAATGAGTTTCTGTAAGCAATCCTAGCTGTCTTCTCCCTTATTTGCTTATATGTGTGCATCACATTTCACACCACATGTAACATAATCAATGTGTGGCTTGCATGCATCTATAATATAATGTATTCCTCTATCTTCTATATGATGGCATTACAGAAAATTAGTTTTGTCGTAAAAATACTATATAATACACTTTATATGATTTAAATATTTTTCATTAATGGATTGAATCACATGCTTCAAAAAGATCAACAAATTATTGTGTACTATATCACTGAGGTGAAAATGCTGCCTCCCCAAGCGCTGCCTTTTGCTCTTGCATTTAGCTTTTGGCATTAATTAGCTGCTGTTGGGTGTTACGTGAGGTAGAGGGGACCACTTGTTGGAAATTACTAAACTGTTATAAAGAGGATTTTAGTGAGTTTGAGGAAACGTATGATCTATTTTTGGGAAAATCTGGAGGTTGTTTGTTTGTTTTGGATAGTGGAGAATCAGGAAAAAAAATCTTGCCAGGGAGGAAATGGAAGATAATTTGAAAGCATGTGAATGAGCTGGAAGAAAGATAGGATTCCCACATTTTCACTCATACATGTTTTCATCACCTGGAAAGGTAGGAGCAGAAATGCCTACTCAAAATTTCAGTGCAGTGAACATTACTTTGAATTCAAGGTTATTCTTCGGGAATTTGACAGAGAGCATGAGTGCCAAATATTTAGCTGAGTTTGTTTCTTGTGGAGTAATAAAAGTTCAGGCACCTGAGTGAGATTCTGGGCTCTGTCTCTGTGTTGGGGTTGGACATGGACCAGTGCTGGGCTTTCAATTTATTGTACTTTGCCTTTTTGTCCAAGACAATCCATTACTTCCTCTCTGCACCTTATTGACCATGTAGTTCATGTTCATTGACAGGGAATAGAAGTGGGGATGTAGCATCTCATAATATAAAAAGTCTTTTAATATCACTTTGAATTATGGATAGCAGCATTCAAAACATTTACCAGACACTTGACTGTGGGATGTGACTTGCCCTGAGACACCTTTATCAGTGTAAGTCACCATTTCCCCTGCTCTGATGTGGCCCACTTGGAGGGGTTTGCACTACTAGAAAAGAGTGTGCCGATGTGTCAGTGCCAGATAGGTATGGGTGGGATGCACGTACATTTCTACTAGAGCAAAGTAAATTCTCATAGCATAATTTCCACGCTGAGATGAACAATTCTGTTGTGACTGCATTACTTTCCCAGCCATGACCCTACAGAGCAAACTTATTTTCCCTGACCTTTAAGGCCTTTTGAAAACCACTGTGGACCCCAGAGCACAAAATAGCATACAGTTTAGCTATTATACATCTAAATATACATGCGCACTGAGATCCAGATCTTATCTATGTTCTTTGGTTCTTAGTGCACACTTCATAGTTCATTTGCACTAAATGTGTTGCTGATCCTAGACAGATTAACAGGATGATCCAGTTCTCTCTATAAAATCAGTCTATCCTCATCACTGATGCTGTATCTTCTCCTGGTCACATATTTAATACCCATACACTCAGACAGCTTGTTGATGAAACAGCAGCTTACTTTAAAGATTGTCTTTAAAATGTTGATTTATCTTTTCTGTATTTCATGAAAAAGACAGAAGTTTATTACAAAAATGTCAAGAAAAAAAGATGAAATATGAACATGAATCAATCCACTCTAGGATCAATATGCTATAACCTATTGATAATCTGGCCTCTATAAAAGCAATAAATCTGCTAGAAGAAATCTAATTTTTCCCCCAAGACTTGACTGAGGTCACATACAAGATTTCAGTGAACTTTTCTTCAGGCAGTTTGCTCTTACTTATAAAGGCAGAGTAGCTCCTGGGATATAACATGACCCTAAGAATACTCTCCTGGGACTGAAGGATAGACTCATGCCTGGATCAAGCCTAAGCAGAGTGTAGTCAGCCTCTAAAACTACAACGCCATGTGGCACAGATTTCTTCAGGGGATTCCTCAGCCCCAAGCCAGAGGACATCATCAATAATTCCTAGTTAAGTAAGGGTGCAGTCATTTGCCAAAAATCTTCCTTTGCAAAACATAAACACCTCTTTCTTCCTTAGGGAAGGGAGAAAAGGAATAATTTTAAAGATGGGATTTTTTTCTTCAGATCACAGTATCTGATCATTCAGAGCACAGCAGTGAAGATAAGAACCCAGATAAGTTTCCATTCACAACCACACAATGGGAAGACAAGTTTAGTCATGGGTGGTCTTTATTTATATTTCTTCCATACATCCAGAAAAAATAGATGTTTTTCTCAGAAATTGCTGAAGAATGAATCATGTAGAGGCTCATTTAGCACAGACATAAAGCCTTGAAGATGTGTGTGGTTGCTCCAGTCTCTGGATAAGGCAGCTACCTGTATCTGTTCAAATTATCTTAATCTAGGTAAATCTCCACTGAAGGTAGAAGCTGCTCCTCTCTGGTTTGAGCATCCGCGTTCCCAAAGGTGGTGTTGTTCTGTGATGTCCAGGCTTGACTTCCTTGAGGTTGCTTTTGACCCCCCATTAGGTTTTTGTCAGTAAATAGCTACTTACCCTCTGACTTGGAAATCCCCAGAAAGGCAATGAAGGAACTGCAAAGTGAGACTGATCTGTCTGTTAAGTAAGAATGACATTTTGAACGGAATCTAATTACTGCAATGTCTGTTCAGGAAAGGCAGCTCAAAAGATCCATCATGAAAAAAAAGCTGGTGACAAAAATGTCTCTCTTCAAAGGAGAGATGATGGTTCCAATATCCAAGGCTTCTATTTGAACATACTAGCATCCTGACATGCTAACATTTCAGAGCCAAACACAGTGAAAAAAGCATTAACATCAACCTCTGTGGAAGAATGCTGAAAAACATGAATTTAAGTAAATTAATCCATTCTGTCAATAAATTAGGAGTAACCGGATCCTTGCTTTGAGTTGTAGGAACATTGGCTTGTCTACAAAATCAATGCTTTAAATATGTATGCATGAAATAAATGGTCAGCTCTTTTGGTTATGATATTTTTTACTCCTTTTGCTTTAATTAGGCAAGAAAGTCATTACACAAGGCCTTTCTCCATTAAACCCCCTGATTTATCACTTAAGTCACCATCTTGTGCCTGTAACACAAATTCGATTTAAGTTTTCCCATAGAACACAAAAATAATTTCAACACTTATGAAAAAAGATATGGACAGTATTTTTCCACAATACTTACAATTCCTTTAGGGGTCTTTTTAATGCACTACATAAAGGCTTCAATTTTCTTTTCTGCATTGCCTTTAGAAGGTTTGCTGGGGAAAGACACTACTGGCTAGCTGGAAACAGCAAAATATGTTTGAAAAGGTAGGTTTTAATTACAAGTATTACTTTGTTTTTGCTGAGTTGCAAGTAATTTGTGAAAAGTGATGTCACTTGGCCAGCAAAGAGAGTTGGAGCCTCATGTCAGAGATGGAAAAGCCTTGTGCACACTGTTCTAAACACCAGGACAAGGACTTTCAGGTTTAGGAGGAATAGCATAGCATTTGGCTATCATGAGCTGAAAGCTGTGCAAGTGTGATCGATAACTACTGTGACTTCTGCTGTTAACTCTTCACTTAAGAAAATCACCTAATAGCATTGATTTTTGTTGCTGTTATGTGACTGGGTAGCTTGCTATCAGCTTGAGCCAGGAAAAAATTGCAGTAAGAAAAAAAGAAATTGCTTATCAGAAAATCAAATGTGTGAACAAGCAGTAGCCACATCCAAAAGATCCTCAGAAATGCATGAATGACAAGATTTTGACTCAATTTTATTTACCAAAAAAACCCCACCAAAAACAAACAAACAAACCTAAAAAAACAAAACACACACACACAAAAAAGGTCATATTTTAAATAGATCAAACCCTATGCCCTGCCATGAGGGTGTTTAGAACTGTGTACAGGACAAAGTAACTGCAGTTTTGTTATAAGGCTGGCACTACAACTATTTTTATGTATGAATTAGCAATTTTATAACTTTACATGAGCATGTAGCTTACATTTTATGCAGCCAAATTAAAACTTGGGCACTACTGTTCAGAGTAACATCTGGCAAATGTCCTACATAATAGATGAGTTTCATTAGAAAAAATAATTTAAGAGAGGAAAACAAATCTTTTGTGTAAGTTTTATTAGCAAGCTATTCAAAAGAGAATTTAGGGAACACTATTTCCATGGTTCTGCATTAGGAGGAAAATTTGCTTTAATTAGGTATGGTAAGTGATCAATTTCGCATGCTATGATTAGGGGAAAGCTCTAGTAATTATATATAGAGTAAGATGTCCAAGTCCTTCAACATCTGTTCCTAATCATCAAACTTACAATATAGAAAAAGCTTACATTTGTATTAATTTTGTATGACAGAAACCCAAATCCAAAATATTTTATTGCGATCTTTATGTAAAAATGCAAATTCTATTTTAAATAAAATTATAATGCCTTGCATTTTATGGGATTTATTATCTTTCTGTTGCAAAAAAGTCTATATTTTGTTATAAAGGACCTCTATTTGTAGGATAGGAATAAAAGGGGAGAAACACACCGCTTTAATTATCTTAAGTAGTCTAGAAACATTTTAACTTCTCACTCAGGCACTTAAAAAAAAAAATATCTTGGTTTCTGTTTATTTCTTTAACTTGTATCATATCTTAATTTAAAGTCAAAATGGAGGACCATAATTCTTGAGAGATAAGGCATGAGATTTAAAATGTATGCTCACTAAGCTGCTTAAAAATTTTCCACTCACAGGTAAGGACTTCGTAAATAAAAAGTCAAGGAGATGAAATAAGAGAAAGCAAAATCACACTCTCCCATGTTGTATTCACATTGATCCAAAAGAGGTAATAAGAACCAGAATTCTGATTTTATTCCCTTATAAGGCTTTTGTTGTCTTTGATTCAGCAACTTTAAAAATAAATAAATAAAAAAGAACAACCAAAACCCCACCCTCAAACCACACACAAAACACATCGAAAAAGAAGTCAACAACCCAACCCAGACAGCTCTACTGTCTTACTGGCATTTCAGTAACTGCTGAAAATCAACTGTAATTTTTCTTGCCAGCTAGAGATTTCTCAGAAATTAAATTTGCCTGTACTGACAATTTCATAGTGGCAACTTTAATCATAAAACCCAGATAATAAATGACTTGCTCATTCATTAACTAATAGAACAGGAAAAGTGGCAAGTCTGATCCCCAAAACTGTCTATCTTCAAATATCCTCTTGTTCTGATTTTTGTTTACATCATATACTTATTTCTTGTTTTCCTTGGAAGCTATGGGAAAATTAGAAATGTGAAAACTCAACAACTGCAAACCAGCAGGGAAGATATTAAAAACACTTTATTTCCGGCATTCTTCATCTATATTAATGATCAGGTAATGTCTTTGAGAAACAAAAGACATAGAAAAGATTTTGTGATCTGCTTTTATCCGTAGAAGTCTCTTTAATATTGAAAACTTTGATTTCTTGTCTGTCAGAATTTATGTTTCTGACTGTTATAATTCTCTGGCTTGAAATCCCTGGCGATGCAGTTAACACGTCTATGGCTTCAGTCTTCTGATCAAAGGATCGTGGATTATCGTTTTCCTGGACAGATCCTCTATTTTATTACAATGCACTCTTTGTGGCAGGCTAATTTCTCTGTCATCAGGATTTACTGTTTAATTCCAGAAACACTGAGATACACTTGGGAGAAAGGGATATGGTTTATGGGGAGTAACACCTACTTAAAAAGGAAATAACTTTTAAACTAATCATAATGCTATCTATGGTAATTTCTATTTAATTTCAAACATAAGTACTTGCATTGGATACAGTTCTTAACTGATCAATCCAAATCAAAAAGGTAAGACAAACCTCTCTAAAACATGGAAATATACATGTGGATATCTCATATGTATCTCACTCAGATTCCTACAAAGACGTCAACAATTTAAGATTCATTGAAATATTGTTTTACAATATATTATACTCTCAAAATTTATTGTTTTCTCCTCTTTGTGCTATTTATTTACCACAATGAACTTCTCTGTTTACATAATGAAAGTCTCAACAGTTGCCTTTTTTACCATCACAGCCATACTTAAATCCAGGTTCTTGACAGTATGATACTTGATAGCCATAAAATTAACTGCCTAGTGCAATGCTGTCAGACTGTGCATGAAGTTGCATTTACTAAACAACTTTGCTCTCCTTTCACTCTGCTCACATGCTAACTCCCTGCAGGGCAATTTTGAACACACCAGGGCTCCTCAAGAAGCTGACAACATGCCACAAACATCCATTGCTCTACAAGAGATGCACCACGGGCCAGTAAAAACTGCAAGTTTAAGGTCTGGCGTTCCTCAGGAGTTGCTGGAAACAAGATAGGAGCACTTAATCCTATCAGGAAGCTGGAAATCTCACTTCCAAAAGAGCCATTTTTACACCCAGACTGCTGTAGGAAAACTTTGATAAAACACTTGACTGTGGCTGACAGCTAGATGAGCTCCCTTAGCCATAACAACATTTATAGTGTTGTTTTTTTTCCCAAGACGAGGATTGGAAGATACCGGTGCATCAGATACTCAGCCCACTGCAAACAAAGCAATCTTTAGCAGATGTTTAGAATACTCAAAGCCTACCTGGAAGTTTATCACACATTAACTAACTCAAACCTCGTTCAGGCTGGATGGCTGGAAAGGAAGGGAAGATACCAATGATGGCTGAGCTATCGTAGAATGGCATGGGTTGGAAGGGACCTTAAATATCATCTAGTTCCAAACACCCTGGCCTGGGCAGGGATATCACCCAGGGATTGCTCAGAGCCCCATCCAACCTGACCTTGCACACTTCCAGGGATGGTGCATCCACAGCTTCTCTGAGCAACTTGTTCCAGTGCCTCAGCAACGTCACAGTAAAGAATTTCCTCCTTTCATCCAGTCTAAATCTCTTCTCTTTTAGTTTAAGTAATTTACCCTTGTTCTATTACCATCTGCCCATAAAAAAAGTTCCTCTCCCTCTCTTTTAAAAGCCCTTGATAAGTACTGGAAAGCCACAATGAGGTCTCCCCACATCCACCTCTTCTCCCAGCTCTCTCAGCCTGTCTTCGTAAGAGAGGTGCTCCAGCCCCCCGATCATCTCCGTGCCCCTCCTCTGGGCCTGCTCTAAGAGGTGTACCTCTCATGCTGAACACTCCACACCTGGATCCTGCACTCCTTATGGGGTCTCACGAGGGCAGAGCTGAGGGGCAGAGTCACCACCTCAGCCAGACAGCTGCTTTTCCTCCTTGTTTATCAAACTGTTCACTCCTGCCCAAAGGGTCAGTCCCAATGGTTCCAGCACATCTCACTGGACCTAAGATAATTTAACTCCCCAAATGACTTTTTTTGCTCAGAATTGCTTTTCTGCCACCTTAGCAAAGAAGATCAGCCATCAAGGAATCTGAAGTGTGCCAAAGCAAGTGCAAAGAGAGGTGTGGGGGGGAAAGGCGCTGAATGAGTTGTTAGGTCAGCACAAGCCATGACAGGTACCTTTGCCCTCATTCCTGCTTTCAGTGTGACATAATATTAAGAGTGCTGACAAAGGAGCTCTGTCAAGTCTTGTGGCTGCAGTTGGAGGAGGCATCACACCAAAACACAGCTGCTCTGCCACGAGTTGATACTTACTGCCAGAGCAGGCAAATGAACAGTAGGTACAGCTGCTGATGCCTCAGCTCTTTCTGTGTAAAGCTAAGCCCCCAATGAAGGTGGATGTAAGGCTCTGGACTTTGCACTTTTGAAGGGGCTGAGGCAGAAACTCACATTCTCTTCTGTCAGCACTGAAGAGAGGTTGAAACTTGCAGCAAAGAGATGGGAAGGGCAGGTGGGGTTAGTGACTTCTTAAGAAGCCATGGCAAGGTGTGCTAGGACTGTGTGTCATCCCTGTACAAACACTACCTGCCCCCTGGCCAGAAGGGCTGTATAACCATACTAACGTTGTCAGAAAACTACCTTCTGTAGGTAGAACTTCAATTACTGTCTCCCTAGATCATGAGACATCAGCTCTACAAATCATGCTATGAGGTATTAAGAGTACTGTTTTACAGTTTCTCACTGATATAAAGAATACTCTTCCCTTCTTCCCTTTCTCTTGCTGGGGCCTATGCAGTTCAGCCCTTGGCATTGAAGAGGTCTGGTTTTCCAGCAGGAAAAATCTGAAAACAAGACTGAAAATGTTTAAAACTCTCTGCTCTGAAAAAGTTTGAAGCAGTTAATCTGTAAATTCTCTTGTCAAAAAAATAGCATTAGTGTATAACAAATATCCAGGCTTGACTGATACCAATTATTCTAATCCTCTAAAACAAATCTCCTTAAAATCATTCTGCCAGCATGCTAATGTCCTGTTTTACTCTACTGAACTCTAATGTGTGCCATACTGGCAGTGAAAGCAACAGATATGCAGGACTCAGAAGTTTTCAAAATTAGACGAAACGGAAAATAAGAAAACACAGAATCAATTTTAGAAGCGAAAAAGATTTCAGCATTGTAAGGATAAACAGAGCTTTACGTGGCAGAAGGATCGCTCACATATAATTGAATGATGTAAGATTTTTAATTAAAATGTGGTGACACCTTTTATGCCTGTGATACACAGCAGCATAAACAAACCTTATGCATATCCAAAAGTGCAGGTGACATTGTGAATTGCGTGATTTCACACCTTCATGCCTTCGTTTGTGTCCTGTGCAACACTTATACTGTGCATGCTCTGCGATAGCTTTGTTTGGGGAACAGTGGAGTGGTAACAAGAAGTGTTATGGAAGGTTCAATGTTTGGTCCTGTTCCAGCTCTTTTATTCTTCTGTATGGTTCTCATACACTATAGTATACACTGAGTAGTGCTTCGCCTTTTTGTTGACAAGCTCATGGCTTGGCTTTGGGATTAATACAGTTGCAGCTCAGCATCTCTCAACTCAGTGCTGGTTCCCTAAGGGGAATGAGAGAGTTCTTGCAGTGTCTGTGGGCCAGGCAGGAATTTGTCCTTTCTTGGTGATGATCACGTTGATGCGTGAGAGAGGCTGTGATTGCTCAGGTTACAAACTCATTCCAGTATAATGATGGAAGGAAAACTGTTTCTGGGTGCAGTCTGTATGGAGGGAGAGTTTCTAACCTAAGCAACCACAGTCTCTATCACACACCATCATTATCATCATGCAAGGGGCATTATCATCACCAAGGGACAAAGAGATGAAGTAAAATAGCACCGGTGAGTAAAAATAAATAAGATCACTACTCTTGGGGTTTGTTCCCCCACAAGGTTTATCTTCACATGGAACAGTAATGCATCTCACTGCTACTGCAAATGCTAGCATGAAAAGCACATCATGGGAGAAAACACTTTGTCCACTAGAAAACCTGATTTGCCAACAAAGGGCAGCGAATGCCCTCCTGAGGAAGACATGATATCAATGCTGGAGGAATAAAAGTATTTACAGCTCTGTGAACATCATTCTGCAAGTGGAATTGTGGACTCAGTTTTCTAAGACAAACCTCTAACTTGCTAAGGTGACTTTTTCTGATGGAAATCTGGCATCTAACCCGTAATTTCAAACTTTCAGGAGAGAAATAAAGTTGTAATGACCAACTGCTGCCAGAAGGCATCCCTCTTAGCCCTTAACTTGTCAAAGTGGCATCATTACACTTGAGAGAAAGGCTAGAAGTTCAGCGTCTACAAATACTTGATTCTGGTACAGGCCTATATATTTGCATGTGTGTATAAACAAGAAAAGGGGGAAAATCAAAGGGTTTTGGCACATAATAGCTTTGACGTAATAAAAAGGTGTGAACAGTACAATAACGCATCAACAATATTTCCTGATGTATTCAAATTTGATAACATCAAGATTTTGAAGTTGAACTAATCTTGCATCCCTTGCTGATTATGACAACTGCTCTTAACCTATCATACATGACTGATTTTTCAGAAAAGCAGTAAGGGATTAATAAGATTCAGAATTGTACCTTATTAATTAAAACCCCACTTTAATCTGAAGTGTGTACCTAAATCAAGTAAGGTTCTCTGACAGTCCATATCTTGCCACATATAAATTTATCTGATGTAATAGTGCTTGGCTCTCGACAGAGCTGTCAGGGAATAACTTTAGAGGATTAGACCTGTGCTTAGTGCTGTGCACTGAGGGGTAGATACCACTGGATTTAAGGAGAACAAACGTGGAATACGTGACCCGCTCCTGCATATGGCTGGAGTTTGCAGCTCAAGCAGCATCAGCAGCACGGACTGCTGGTAATCCCGTCAGGATTCGCGACGTGAAGGGGAAGAAAAGAACCAGCGCAGATTTTGCCTTTTTTGGGAGTGCAATGTGCCGGGTTCCGGCCGAAGCCCTGTCAGTGCCGTGCCGTGCGGTGCCGGGCGCTGAGCGGGCTCCGCGGGGCGCGTTCCCCACGGGCGGGCACACACACGGACCCGCGTCCTGCGGGCTCCCGGGCGGAACTCAGCCCATGCTGCCGGCCGTGGAGGTGCGGAGGGGTGTGTGTCTGTGTGTCTGTGTGTGTGCGGACTGCGCGGGGCCGCCCGGGACAGCACGGGGGCGGCCGGGCAGGATGGATGCCCTCGGCACACGGACGGCTGCGGGGCTGTCTGGTATCGGTAACTTCACAGACACCGACTTAGGCACGGCTGCCCTGCCCCGTGGCCGCAGGCAGCAGCTCTCCGCAACGTGACTTTGCTTTGGTTTTGTTTTTTTTGGAGGCTTCTCTCGTCTGTTTAGCAAATGCGGGGCACGTCGCGTGTGTGAGCGGAGCTGAGTGGCTGCCTGCGGTTCCCTCTCAGGACGCTTTTTACGTGAAAGCATGCTGCTCGGTCGAAACAGACCCGACAGCGACCGCGGCACCACACTTCGCGGCCGGGAGATGCAGGGAGTGTCACCGGCAAGGTGCCACGCGGGGGAAAGGCGACTTTTGGTTCGGAACGAAGTTTATCACGGTTTCACCGCAGCTGTCCCGTCGTGGCACGAAGCCGCCCACGGCCCGGGAGGTGATTCCTGCTACGAGAGCCAAGCGACCTGGCGGGCCCTTTGAGATAAAATCCAGTGAAGTGCTATTTTGCTGTGCAAACCTTTTGTAAAGCAGTGCGTTCGTCGCCCAGAAGAGCTCTATCTGCCGCTTAATGCAACAGTTCCGTTTGGTGCTGAAACTGCCGCTGCGGTAGCCGGAGGTAAGAGACGGCCGGAGAGCCCCGGCGCGGCATTGGCAAACTGGACGTGTACTATTCCAAGAGCTCCGGAGCGGCGAGGCAGGCGAGGCGAGGCGAGGCGCGGTGCCCGCGGCCCGGCGGGCCCTGGCGGGGGTCGCAGCCGACATGCCCGGGGAGAATTCCTCAATGGCGCTGCCCACGCCCCCTCCGGGGGCGCGCGAGACCGCCGGCCACGCCCCCCCGCGCACGTGTGGGAGCCCTCGCCGCGCGTTCCCCCGCGGGCCGGCCCCGCCCCGCCCCACGCCATTGGCCGTCCGCGCCGCCGCGGGCGGGGAGGGGGCGGGGCGATCGCGCCGCGCCGGGCGGCCCCGCCCACGTGCGGCGGCGCGAGCACACATCCCGCACGTAGCCGGCGTATTAATCAGCGCGGGGCCATCTGCCGCCCTCCTCACCGCGGGCGGGGGCTGCCCGCGCCCTTCCCTCACGCCCCGGGGCGCTCCCGCACACTGCTGCGCCGCCAGCGGCAGCAGCGGCGGCTCAGGGCTTCGGCAGCACCGCCGCTCCCGCAGCGCCGGGCCGCGGTGCGTAGCCGAGCCCGCGGCGGCGAAAGTTTTCCCTCGCCTCGCCTGGTCCCGCGCCGCGGCGGAGCCCCCTGCCCGGCTCGGCCTGGAGCGCACGGCGGCCCGACGGGGCATCGCCTCCCAGCGCGGGCGCCGGCGGAGCGGCGGCGCGCCCGTCCCCGCCGCGCCATGCCGCTGGGGCACATCATGAGGCTGGACCTGGAGAGAATCGCCCTGGAGTACGTCGTGCCCTGCTTGCACGACATCGGCTTCTGCTACCTGGACAACTTCTTGGGGGAGGTGGTGGGGGACTGCGTGCTGGAGAGGGTGAAGCGGATGCACCGCGACGGCGAGCTGGCCGACGGGCAGCTGGCCGGCCCCAGCCGCGGTGTCGCCAAGAGACACCTGCGCGGCGACCAGATCAAGTGGATCGGAGGCACGGAGGAGGGCTGCGAGGCCATCAACTTTCTCCTCACGCTGATAGACCGGCTGGTGATGTACTGCGGGAGCCGGCTCGGCAAGTACTACGTGAAAGAGCGATCCAAGGTAAGGGTCCGCGGGGCCCCGACCCCGCCGGCACCGGCTGCCAGCCGGTCCGACCCGCCTCGCTGTTGCCGGTGGGACCTGCCGGAAACTTTCCTCGGGCGCTCGCCCGTGGCGCGTCCGCGCTGTCGGCGGGTGCCCGTGGCTCGGGCAGCCCCGCGGGGTTGTCCCTCGGCACCGCCCGGGTGGCGGAGGCGCCGTGCGCTGCCTGAGGGGCTCCCGTCACGGCGGCCGCTCTCCAGCCCCTGCCGCCCGCTGCGGGTCCCTCGCCCTGCCGGTGCCCGCAGCGCTCCGGGGCGGGTCCTTCGCGGCTCCCCTCGCTGGGTTTTCGCCGGGCCCTTCGGCTGCCGGAGCCCGGCCAGTCCCTTGCCTTTTCCCTGTGTGACAGCCGCCATCACCTCGCAGCCGCCCCGGGGGCTGCAGGCGGCTCCTCCCGTCTCGCGGTGGGGCTGGAGCCGGATGGACCCCGCGTCTGCTTGTGCTCAGCCCAGCTGCGGACGGGCTGGACTAGTGCGGGCGTACTCCACCGAAAACGTCTAAGCTTGACTGCGTTTCGGGGGGGAGCAAGCTCTCCACCCCCTCCCTGCGAACGTACCCGGCTCTGATCCGATTGTTTGGACGTTGTCGCCCATGTAGTAGTATTATGCTAAATAGTTTCGAGGTTCCAACTCTTGTCGCCGTTCTATAGCTGAAGAGGTTATCGTTACTGCATTGAATACTCACAGAATGCGGGATGTTTAGTTTGAGCACAGCAAACTTTTGTTTTAAAGAGAAAAGTTTTTTTGTCTGCTTTCTCAGAAATGCAGAGGAGACGTGTATTATTAGTTTTCCCGATGAAATTTATTTGCACTTGTAATGTCATTAGTTTGGGGATAACTTGTCTTTTCTTTCCTTGTTTGTTTTGCTATGGCAAAGCAAACTAGCTTGGAACTAAGTTTACTTTGTTGTCCTGAATGCTGAAAACATCCTTATTTCTTTATTTCTGACTTGACATAGTACATTTCAAAAGGTCCACAGCTTTTAGAGATATGGCAGAAATGAAAACAATGAAACTTGTAAAAAATGACAACTGGGAGAAGTTAGGCATTTCTCTTGATCGCGACTTGCACTGGACTAAGGGCGTATGTGGGTGGTACTGAGATTCCCCCCTGAAAAATGAAGAAAAAAGTACAGTGATGTTTACCAGTTGCTTGGGAGCCTGTGCATGCACCCCCACACGTTTACACACAGTAATGGGAATAATAAAAGGTTGAAGCATTGTTCCTTATGATTAGCTCCACTGAATTGTTGATCATCAATTCAAGCTAAAGCTTGGGTAGATATGTTTTAAAATGTGGGTAGACTGGATTTCACTTATTCCTGTTGAGAGCCTGGTATGAGGAGGTATAAATAACCATCCTGCCTTGGCACACCTTTAAGGTCATCCTCATCTTTCCTCTGAGTGACTTCTGTTTACTACTGGAAGCGCATTTCTGGCTAAGAGGGTGTGTGGGGAGTGAGGGGGTGTGTGTAGGGTTGGATGTTGCTTAAAAGTTGGAGTGAAAGGAGGCTGTCCAGCCTTTTTACAAGGTATTTGGAAAACAAATCAGCTGGATGAATAAAGGCTGTTGGTGCTGGCTGGGAAGAAGGGTCTTTTGGGTAGTGACTGGGTTGTAGAGATTATTTTAAAATAGAGTTTTAGTGTTTTTGAAGGCATTTTTGTACAAAAAGTAATAACAGAACTTGTTTTATAAATAGGCAGCAAGCTATTTGATATAAAGAAAGACTTCTGACTCTTGTGCTTTAATGTGAAAGTTGTCAGACTCTAAACCGCGTATGGAAGTCTTGCCTAACAGCCCAGGACTGAAAGGGATTTGGTATCTCGATTTTGTTTGTAAAACCAAATGCAGAGAAATTTTCATCAGACATTAATAGTAACCAATCCCCTTGTTATAATAATACGTACCATGGGTATGTGAGGCCCTGGAATAGCAGCTGCTGTGTGTAACTGAGATGTGGGATGCCTTCAGCAGGAAGACTGTGACTAACAACTGACTACTACACTACATGCAGGTTCCCACGTCAGTTTAAGACATTTCTCATTCACCATTAAACATTCCCATTCTCTTTACCATCTGAAGTCTTATGACTTCAAATCCTAAATTTAAATTCAGCATATTTTCATTTTATCTGACAGATTATTACATGTAAATGAATGCCCACAAAACTTTCACAGGTTAACATTTGTTAACAGGAATGTGAGGTGTTTACGGACAACTGGACCAGAGTACTCTGTGGGACATGTGCTGTTGTAATTTATTTTGTTTTGGGATATAGAGATTGTTCAGAACAATTTTTGTGAAACGTAAGCCTTTAGGTACATGGTAACTCAATTTGTCATGAAAATGTACTTATGTCATATCAGCCTATCATTATGTAAAGGTTTATACTTTTAAATAAGTAGTATGACTTTAGTCTTCAGCCTAAGTGTTGGAAGAAAGGGAGAGATTTGCCTAGTAAATGAACTTATGTCAGATTATGTCAGTTTAGCACAAAGTGCTTCATATTTTTGTAGCTACACAAACATAATAAGACCTGAACAACTTTTGTCCAATAAAGGAAGTTTTCCTTTCAGCTAAATCAGAGAAACAGGTCAGTTAGGATTGTGCTGTTTCCAAATTCATTCAAGAGCATTTCAAGAAATTTAATATTGCATCAAAGAGAATCGACAGAAGTTAAATTTTCAAGGGTGCTGGATATTGATAGGAGCTGCTGGTTGACATTTGAGGGCTGATCATGAAATGTAACCTTTCATCTTTACAGACCAGTGATACAAATCTATGTTTGGTGTAAGTCGTATTTTAAAATACTAGCCGGTTAAAGGTTGACAGACGTAATGCACTGCTTATTGGCTTTTGTATTCTCATCAACTAGTCTCTATTTTCTAGTAAGATAATACAGTGGTTCCCCTTTTCTAGTAGGTAAACAGCTAAGGGCATCACTGAGGCATAGTTGACCCAAGTTCAGTCTTCTCCTCAGAGTGAGAAGATTGATGTCCTTGTGCAGAGGGATGTTCTGGTCTGAGAACAGAAGTCACTCTGTTTTTGAGGACCTGTCACTACTCTGCTGGAGCTTTACTTGAAGGAAAAAAGCTGGTGGGTGTTTGGGGTCAGAAGCAAAGCTGCAGCTTGGTCTGTGAGGCCAGTCACTCAGAGTGCCCTCTGGATCAGGTGATGATCCAGGGACTGCAGGTGAAAGGGTGATGTGCTGCAGCTCCTGACTCCCCAGGTCCCAAAGTTCTTTCTTGGGAAGGCATTTGCAGGGGCTTGAGGGGGTGCTTTTTTTTTTTTTTTTTTTTTTTTTTTTTTTTTTTTTTTTTTAAATTCTGCAGAGCCTGGGAGATCTTGGAAGTCCCTGATATGAGGAGGCAGGGTACAGAGTATGGCAGGAACCAGGTTGGCGGGCAGGTGTGTGGAAATGTTGAAAGTCGTGTTTGCAGTGGGGTGTCTGGGTAACTCATCTGCTGCTAAGAGACTGTGGTATTCCCCTTTTCTCAGTTTGCTTCTGCTGGAGAAGGGCAGCTCTCCCTGTGACTGGACAGGGAGCAATCCCAGAGCAATGCCACCAGTGCCTGCTGCCCTGGGCTACCTCAGCTGAGTCAGCACTTGACGTGCTGCCAGCGGCTGCGTTGGTCCTCACAACTAGGGCTGGAAGGTACTTTGAACTGGTGTGGCTGCACTCTGAGTGGACTCTGCACCTCGTCGTGAGAGCAGCACGTCCTGCTCTGAGTCACAGATACCCTCTTGGGTACCACCAAGGGCTGAATCCATGTCAGGGCTGCCACTGGTGACCTTGAGCCCATCTTGCACCTGCTGGACACCAGTGAGTCCTGCTGCTTAGAAAATAAGCAAGAATTCCTACTCTTAAGAGCTGCTGTGTGTTTAAGGAAGCCTGTGACTGATGTTTTCAGCTCAGAACTGAACTACTCACATTCAGTTTCAAGTGTATGGCCTGAAGTTAAAAAAAAAGTGTTTTCAGTGTGAGATTAGTTAATTTACAAGTCCCTAGGAGATGTGAACCTTCTCAGAAACTTGCTTCCTCTGCTTATTGTCATAACCCCACCCTGGTGGACCCTCTCTAATGGTCACAGGAGAAGTAGATCTTACTTAGTAGGTAGTTCATAGCTAGTGAGTATTTGATGGAAACCAGAGCGGGTTCTTCTGCCTATCACATGATGGAGTGTTCCTAGGTAGGTTTTGAAATACGGTGTGCCTACCAGGTTGTTACCAAGATTTCTGTTCCTGAGGATTGAAGGAATGGATGACATGTCACAGGAGTATTACAAAGTTCCTCATAACTCAGGTAATGAGGTAAGATATTTTTGCATTTATATATGAAGAAAGAAAAGTGCTGTTCTATAACATTCAAATTCTATCCTTTGCAATTAAAACACAGTGAAATGCTGAATTTTCTGACTTGAGATACTGATTTGAAGAGTGGGATAAGAGAAAACTATAGCTATAGGAGGCTGAAGAGTGGTACTGCCCCTTGAGATGTACTGGTTCGTTATTTTATTTTTGATACTTGGGCAGCAACATGCCTTACAATTAGTTTACAGTGGGAGGTCTGATGAATACCACCATCCAGAAGAAATATGTATAATTTCTTTCTTCTAATCAAATGCACATGTTCTGGCATAACGTGTAAGTTCAAATCTGTTCTTCTGGC
This sequence comes from Hirundo rustica, assembly GCF_015227805.2. Taxonomy (NCBI): domain Eukaryota; kingdom Metazoa; phylum Chordata; class Aves; order Passeriformes; family Hirundinidae; genus Hirundo; species Hirundo rustica. The sequence continues at coordinate 26,048,900 of NC_053455.1, forward strand.
CAGCTGCCGGCAGAGTCCAGAGCCACTGGAACTGTAAATACAGCAGACAAGTCGTTTTATGATATGAGACTGAAGAATTCAGCATTGGCACAGATCCTAGTGTGGTTGCTTTGGCTGAGTGTCAAAGCTGATGTTTATATCTGTGTTTGTCAAGCAAGATTAGTTAGCCTGGTTAATTATACACAGGAATGTATAATTTTTACTTGACAATCAGATGAGTATAAACTTGGGCATATTAACACTTGTTTTTGTTCTTCATCAAATTATTCTCAATGACTTTTGAAACTTCCAAAAGAACTACTTCTCTGAAAGAGGCACCTGAAGAATCTTTCAGATAAATTCTTCTTTCATCAGGGAGAGGGTATTGGAAAAATGGATCAATATTTTACAGACAGTGATGCACATATCTCTAAGTGGGTTCAGAAGCACGGGAAGCCTCTAGGGAATGGTGTTTGAATTAATACTCAGTTGTTGAAGTTGCAAGCAGCTTAAATTCAGTAGTTGTTATGTATCATCACTCTTAAAAACCTGACTGTAGGGCACTGGCAAACTTATTTCATGGTAGGCAGTGGCAAAAACATGCTGCCTTCGATGTGTGTTACACCAGAGCCTTTGGCAGCCGGCTGGCTTCTCTTGGTCCTCCTTTCCTCCTCTCTCTGTATCCACCCAGTGACCTTTATCACACTGCACGAGGAGCCTGTCCATGTGCTTTACAGCCATAGTCCCAGAGAAAGGCAGAAGGTGGTTAATCCTAGAAGTAAAGGGAAATGTGTGCTCTTTTGCAATGTAAAGATATGAATGTTCTGTTTATCCTGAGTTTGTGCATGTGTTTGTGGTATCAGGGCAATCTTTTTTTTTTCTGTAGTTTTGCAGTCCAGCAGTTCTTCGTGAGTCTTGCTAGACTCTGGTGTTATACAATGGCAGCAAAGCAGTGAAGTTTTCCACAATCTCTCCTATATTGGTCATGCATTTTCTGCACTAACTTCTTAATTCGTTGCCGTGCCTGCTCTGGTAGCAGTTCTTGCTGCTACCATGTCAGCTCTTAATGCCAGGAACTTGGAGAGGTTGCCTTACTGGTGTGACAGCCAATAGCTTGATCACTTGCAAGCCCTAAATAAGTATGTGCCACTCAGTCTGCTTTTAGGTGAGGACTCATTGCTCACTGAATGCAGTGTGACTGTAATACAGGTGGCATTAAGGACTCTGTGTATGGGGAGTGTCTGTCCTTTGTACTCATGGGGGTGTGTGTGCAGCATCGCAAGGTGCAGTATCCTTGGGAAAGCCACTGGGGAAATCGCAAGATTCAGAGTTCAGTGCCCTGTCTCGCTGAGCTTGCATTTTGGGAGGGAGGAGAGCTGGCCATGGAACCACAGAATCAGTTAGTTTGGAAAAGACCTCTGAGATCATTGAGTCCACATTGTGACTTAACACCACCATGTCAGCTAGACCATGGCACTAAGTGCCACATCTGATCACCTCTAGGGACGGTAACTCCACCACCTCCCTGGGCAGCCCATTCCAGTATCTAATCACCCTTTCTGCGAAGAATTTCTTCCTAATGATCCTTGCTATTAATATTTGTATGCCTATTCCCAAGGTAATTGTTAATGAATAATTCAGTCCATTACATCCAGTTCATTGCTTATAGCAGTATGTGTTAAAATGAACATTGATTCTCATAGCACTGATGAAGTACAAGAAGTACACAGTAAAAGTGGCCTGTTATTTTGCATTAAGGATTCCAGCTGTGTTAATCCCAATGTCTTTATTTGATTTCACTGTAAACTCTCCTTTCTTTGACTTCCAAATTTAACTGGATGGTGGCTCAATGTAACGCAGACTTATCCTACATGTTGCTTCCTGAGAAATTTGCTTGATTTATACCATGAAAGTATCTCCTCCATCCTCTTCCATATTGCACAGATTTTTTTTGTTGTTTTTTTTTTTCCTGAGGTGGTAGTGTTCAACAGTACTGCAAGGCCCTCCCATATGTGTGTGGGAAGGATGAGAGAGGCAGGAGATAAAACTACAATGCTCCAAGCATGAATGCGTTTTAAATTAGATGAATTTTTGGTGTTTCCTGAATAAACTCGATACACTTGGAAGCTATCCATACTTTAATCAAATAATTCAAGATGACTTACCTAAGATAAGGTACTTTCTTCTTTTTCATTTCTTTGAGGTATTCACTTTTTTCTACTCCTCTTGCAATTGGATTGACTCTTCCATTGTGTAACAGGCCAGGGGCAAGTGGTCTCTTGGCACCAGCAGGCTCCATAGCACTCACCCATCTTGCAGTAGATGCCTTAGGAGAATGATGAGTTAGGAGGGAAAGCCTAGGAGTAAGTGTTACTGGTTTTACATCTATGGAGAAGGAAGATGTGTGCATACCAGCTTGAGGGAATTTAAAGCCCTGGGTTAGATTTGTCACGACTGTAATCCTTCTGTCACAAAGCTGAAGACTGAAACAACATTGTTAGAAAGATGTCAACAACACATCCCCCTAAGTTTCTGTGAAAAGGCCTTATTGGTAAGGTTTATTAGTAAAGGAGCTCTTCGGAAGAAGTGTTTTGGAAACTGCTTCTGATACTTGTGCCTGTGGCTGGTGACTGCTGTGGTGGGCTCCAGGGTAAATAATTGATGCAGTGGTACAGAGCTTGGTGAGTCTTGACAGAAGATCCTGACTGATGCGTAACACCACATACCAATTTGGTTTAGACTTTTATTACTCTAAAAAGAGATTACAGAGTTGGTCGGAAAAGCAAGAAGGTCTCTCTGTTCAGTCAGTGAGGTGAAGTAAGATCATGAAGGAGGCTCATGCCAAGTAAATCATCTATCTCCTACCGTTTAAACTGTTCACAGGCACGTCATCCCATCAGCACACCACTCGTGATCATTTCTGTGAATGATTTGGAGAGAGCTGTAAGCTCTGTTTCCCCTCCATCACTCATGCATATGCATCTACTATCTCTCAGTGACAGAAAGGAGCATTTTCCCCTACAGTCATTTTTCTCTTGACATTGTGCTTTGATAAGATTAGTAGGTGAATAAACTTACTGCCAACATGCAAAGCACTTAATAGAAAGCAGTCGATTAAACAGCCTACTTGTTGCTCTGATTTTTCACAAATAAAGTAATGCAAGAGATTTTTGCTGACCCTAGTGGTTCCATGGAGGCTTACTAAATGTTCGTGTTTAGCCACCCAGATAAAAATGAGTAGTGTAAATTATAGGAGTACAGCATAGCACTCTATCTGCATTGACTGGAAACAGGACAGTGTGTCCAAAGCTTTGCAGTTGGAAATGGCAGAGTAGCCATGTCTTTTGCCAGACATCAGGGAACTGCATCCTGCTTTGTAGCAAAAAAAGATAACCATTTTGAGTCTTCAATCTATCTAGTTCATCTGAATCCTTTGGTCAAAATAAATAGTCTGTTTTTGGTGCTTTCTTTCTGGACCTGAAAATCCAAACAAGATATATGTCTGCATTTTTCTTGTCTGTAAGTCATAATATAATTAATCATTGCTTATGTGTTCTTGCACTGTAATTTTTTATACAAAGTGATAAGACAAATGTTTTTAAAATTTTGGCTCCAGTTCAGCAATTCACTTAACTGCTTTTCCTTAAAGGCTCTTTCAGATCAATGGGACCTGAAACACATCTTCTGGTGCTTGGCTTAGACATGTGTTTTCTAAATGTGTTTTCTAAACACAGGAAAAGTTGCATTTCTTGTGCCATCCCTGGTCTTTGTATAATTTTTTTGCTTACGTTTGAAATGCAGGTCATCCTTTATGGGTCTCTTGGGAGGCAGCAAGGAGCCTTACTTGATGAAATAGATAGTAGTTATGATTTTTATCTGACCTTTGCAACTGACTGTCTTATGGCAAACTTGTCTTAATACCATTAACAGTAGCACATACTCCAGTAAGGCATGCAGAGGGATAGGCAGTGCATGGTGGGCATGCCATATGGAATGGGAAGAGCCTGGGGTGTGAGGACAGTGGGCTTTGTGGTGGTGGTGGTCAGCTTGGAGCTTCCTGCCTGCCTTGGGCCTCCAGGGAGTTGAAGAAAGCATCTTGCACAGCCCCCAACAGACCATGTGGGTAGAAAAAGTAGAGCAGAACCAGGAAAATTTGAGAGAGAAAATATTAAAGAAGTGGTGGGAGGGGGACAATGTCAATCCTCAACTTGCCTGTTCCTGGGTTGTTAACAGTCCTAGGGTGTTGTGCTTGTTGCTGAAGACTGTATGTGTTAACTGCACCTTCCCCTTCTGATTTCCCACAGGAAATCTGGCAGAAATGGTTTGAAAAATGGAAAAAGGAGAAGCTTCACCATAAATGCTATAACATGTCCTGCTAAGACATAAAAGCCATGTCATATATGTGCACAAACAGGACAGAGTCCCCCAGAATGCACTGACAACTCTGTTCTTGACAATATTCACCAATGTTTCCACCTAAGTAAATTAACTTGCCCTCTGTCATCTGCGGTATGGAACATGTGCATGGTGTCTGTGAAGCAGGCCAACAGGAGGGGTCACTGTCAGGTTAACTGTTTTACAGACTTCCTCTTCATGAAGAAGTGTTGAGAAGATTTGTGAATGCTGGTCCTCATTGCCAAATTTGGTGTAATTCAACATTTCATGGTGGTCAGACACTGAAGTATCAAATGTTGTTGTGCATTTTTACCAAGATATTTGAGTGCATAACTTGATGTTTAACTGGTGACTTAAAGGCTCAATGCAGTCTCACATTTGCACTGATAATTTCTTGGCAAGAGTAAAACTGTAGTTATGTGGGTTTTTTGTTTGTTTCTTTACACTTGGATGTCTGCAACTGAAACAAATACTTTTTTTTCCTTTGCTGGCACTTGGTTAAAAGCATGTTTCACTACTAACCATCTGTGGAAGCTACTGCTGCTCATTACAAGCTGTATTAGTACAGTGTTTTGGCTGCAGTTAGAAAAGGCACTAGCTGTGCCAATGGTTGAACATAGGATGGGCAGACATAGTACATACTTGACCCCCACACTGAAATGGGCCTGTGTAACCCTATAGCTCTGCCTCCCCCTTGAGTATCTGTCCTGCCTTCACCCTCTGTGCTTCCCACCACAGAGATGCAGTTGTACCCATATCTCTAGCAAAGCCAGCTGCAGGACCCCCAGCAGGTGATTTCTTATCCCTGCTCTTACCACAGCCTGTCATGCCTATGCAGTCACTATCCCTGATCTCCATCCCAGGGAAGAGACAGGGATGAAGGCTGCTTCCTCTGGCTGCCCAACCAGCTGGCATCCTGGGAGAGCAGCCTCTGTCCCACCTCCAGCTTGGCTCAGCCTTGGCTTCCCCTGTGGTGGCTCTGAGAACATACTGCTCTTGTCACATCGGCTGCCAGAAGAAAGATTATGGAGGGGAAGAGGAAAAAGGAGGGAAGTGAGCCAGAAAGAACACTCCAGGCTTTCTGCATCCTCAGGAAACATCCTGAACTCACACCAGAGGGACTGCCTCACTTGCTCAACAGTTTCAGTGCTTCCTGCAAAAACTACCTTAGATGCCATAGAACATTTTTGCTGTAAGACTCAGTCCTGAAGTGGGCCTTGAGAAATCTCCTAAGGGCTGCTGCTTCAGTGAGTTGTGGTGGGGATGACTGGGTAAAGCTCCAGAGGGGACTGCAGCAAAGCAGAGCAGCGGGTGTGAGCAGGCTGAAACCTGTCAGGCATGGCTGTGTCCCTCTGCAGGGCCACTGCCCCAGCGGGAGTGTCAAAGCCTGTGTCAGTGGCCACAACACAGCTGGCCTTTAGGTTGATCTCTTCTGTCAGGTGGTGGCAGCATAAGTCCATGGGAGACACTTGACCAGTGGAAAAAGGGAAGTGGGAATTCAGGAGCCCAGGTTAAAATCCATACTGTAATGTTGTCCATGGCTGGGTTGAGGAGCAGACTTCCATGTTCAGGAGCTGAGAGCTTTTGTGAATATCTTTAAGACATGCAGGTGTAAGGCTGGCTGTCAGTTTGTGGTGTGTGCACGTCTGTCTGTGCGTGCTTGCTTTGCTCAGAGTTGCTGAGTGTCTGTCTACACAAACCTCAGTGGTGCAAGTACCAGCTCTGTACAGGTGGAGAGGGAAGGCACTAAAACACTTAGGAAGATTTTTTTATTTTCTCCAATACATTTTATTGCCTAGCTTTAGAACAGGTGTACAGTTTCATTATTACGAATTTCCCTTGAATCTGAATATCTTGTTTCCCTTCCTGCACAGAACGATGGTGTGTCACTGAATACACATCTGTCTGCTTTAACTGAGAGATTGTGCTGTTGTAAAGTGCACGTGCAGACAGAGCAGTACAACTCTATGTGCAGGCAAAGCCTTAGGGGTAAACACTACGTGTTACTGAACCATAGTAGAAATTATTTCAGATGGTAATTCTCTATAGATAATTTTAATGGGTTTTACCCTTAAATATTCATTCAAAATCTTATGCAGGTTACTGTCATCTAGGCAAGGTCGTCTGTAAAGGTGTGGGTGAGCAAAAGATGTGTGGATAGTGAGACGGCTTTCTTCCGAAATAAACAGAGGAGATAACTGGTCTCATCAGTTAACGTTAATTTGGTGTTACTGCTGTGATAACAAGCACTTAAGAACGTTGATCTCTCTGTTTATGTAGCGTGGTGATGTCTTAGCAGCCTCAGAAGCTCCAAGGGCTCTGGGAGTGAGGACCATTGAGGCATATTTGGGGTATCTGCTAAGTGTGTTGGAGCTTCTCTGAACCCTGCATTCCTCTCTGGCAGTGAAGGGTGTTTTTCACTGAGCCAAAGAAGGCAAAGGAAAACATATCCCCCAGATGTGGTGCTGCCTCCGGTATGGTGGGATCATGTGGGGTCACAAGAGGCACCCTGGGTGGTGGCCTGGAGGAAGGAGTGTTCTTGGCGGCTGGGGCCTCCTGTACCCTTGGCACACCTGCTTCAAGGTGGTGGCTCATCACCTCTGCCTGCCAGGACGGACAGGCCTGCCCCCGCTGTTCGAGGCGCTACATACCGAACGTGAGCTGATAAAAGCCTTGTGGGCGCTGTTGCTCACTTTCCCTGGGCCCACAGGCTAAAAATAAATGGGTAATAATAAGAAAAAGATGTTGGCAGCTCAGGCAGCTCCAGCAGCAGCAAAAGTTTGCCTACGTTGTGCCTGTCTTTCCTGACCTTTATGGCAACCACAAGAGCGTCAAAATACGCAGTTCTTTAAATGTTGAAAACAAAAAGAAGTGGTGTAATTCTCTGGGTGACTAGTAGCAGAACTGAAAAGGTCTGATGTGCTGATGAAGAACGAAAGGCTGGAATATTTCAGGAACCGTGAGATTATCTTTCTACCTCACAGACAGGAAATGTTCCTCAGAGGATGTCTGTGCTGGTTACCACGCTTTTATTCCCTGCTGAGAAACTGAACATACAGGGACGGTCCTTACAGATTTCCTTAATGAGCTTGCACTTATTTATGAATTTGCCTTTCTGAGGGGTTGGAGCTTGTCACGATGTCCCCCAGGGCTTTTTACAGGGGATGCTTTCTCCATCTGCATCAATTGCTTGGGATGCTGTCTCGTTAGTGCAGCTTGGCCAGGTTTGGTTCTTTGGGGAGAGGAGGGAACTGAAAGAGTTTTCTGGGTGATAAAAGAAGGCTTCAGCAAAAGGCAAAAATAGTCCTCAATGTAATTAGACAGTATTTATTTGTTTGTTTGTTTGTCTCTTAAGTGTGGGAGATAAACCTCTTCGCGTGTGTTTGCAGCACAGCAGGGAGGGACAGCCCAGTTAAGAAAGCGAGCCAAGAAGTGCCTGGAGCGCCTGTGTGCTCGCTGCCTGTGTGGGTTTCCCCTCTTCCCTCCGCAGGCTCTCTGAAGTGCACTCTGGAGTAAAGTTTGCATTTGATCGCCGATGGCCTCACGCTCCGCACGTAGCACTGTCGTTAAGCCATCATCTCGCTGGCCCCGAGCCAGGGCTCCGAGGCGCAGGGGCGGGCTCTCTCTCTAAACTGAGCAGCCTTTATTGATACGTCGATGCACTGCGCATGTTTACAGCTGCTAATTGGAGACTTAATCTGAATATCCTTGACTGAACTAATTCACTGGCAATAGCCTTTTAAATTTCAGGTCCCGCCGTGCTGGTATGCCCGCTCTTCACGGCGCGCTAATCGCGTCTGGAGCGGTGTTGCCGCTGTGTGCGTGCAGGGCGCAACGACCCAGTAACAGCGCAGACCAAAGCGTAGTTTTAGGTCGGAGGAGGATGTGAAATAAAAATCTTGTGTGATTCTGCATTTGCAGAAGATGAGAGAAGCGCTTGAAGTGCTGGAGAAAAATGTTAATTGACGTGCGCACAGGCATATGTAGATTAATTAAACATACAAGAATGGAGGTTAATTCTTTTAATTATTACAACGGGCAGAGATGCTCTCTGCAAGGACAGTTGTGATCCTATGGCCGTTTCATATTTGTTTCCTTAACTTTCAGTGTTCTTTTTTCTCCTTGCTGTGGCCAGAGGCTGGATACAGACAATTTGGGTGGTGGTCTGAAAGCAGTGTTAGTTTACTTGGCTTTTTAAAAAATGTGAGCAATGTAGACAGTATACAGCGGTAGATGAATGCCTGGGACTCTTTTGCCCTTGGAAACCTGGAGAACTTCTTCCATGGTCAGACCCTTTCAGAGTTTCTGAGTTGTCCCTTGACTTTAGGATCCTGCAGGATCCCAGGAAGTATCCAGCAATAGGAGCAGCTCAGCAGAGCTCACTGCTGTCTCCAAAGGCTGGTCTGCAAATGTTCTCTGTTCTCTTGACACTTGCAGATGGCTGCTGCCTACACGAGGCACGGCTGTTTCCTGCCTTCCCATTTCACAGTGGCACTTCTCTGGCAGCCAGCTTGAACTTGAAAGGCATCCAGATTTATTTCTAAGTGTGAGTTCTGTTAAGAAAAAAAAATAATAATAGAAAAAGTAGTCACGGGCCGAAAGAGTCCTTCGTATTAATAGGCTGTGAAAAACTTAATTTCGTTGCCAATCATTAGGAAAGCTTCCTAAACTCAATCACAGATTCATTTAACAGGGAGTTAATTTTTAAAGCAGCATCAGTCTGTGATCTGGCTTCCTTACACCTTCCATAGGATCTGAAAACTTCTTAGCAGCTGCTTGAGCTACAACTAGATAACATGCCAATCATCAGCAGCTGTGTGGCGTGAAGGTAATGCATGAGTAGAGCTTTCATGGGTAGCTCTTTGTTTCTAAGCTTAGTTCTTAGAAGAAATTTAATAAGCGGGAACAGTTTTCCATCTTGGAGTAATCAGAATATTATCAGGTAATAATAGACTTTTGTTTGGTAAGAAAAATAAACCAGTGTCTTAGCATCTTTTTCCTGCAGACGAGAGAATAGTCTTTCCCCCAGTTCCCACCCTCTGGCTGTTTCTCAGAAAATTCTTTAAAAAGTGCTTTTATGTACCTGCAAACATCAAGCAAGCTATGGTGCATGCAAAAGACTAAATAAAATAAAAAAGGAGAGATGAAGTTTCAGCTCCTGAAGATCTGAATCTGATGATCAAGCTTGCATGTAGGCAAGGAGAAGCAAGTACCAAAATGCTATCCATGGAAAGGGGATTTTTTTTTTTTTTTTAATGCAGTCACAAGTAATAGTTTGATTGAAGACTGATAACCAAGTTACAGGGAGGAAATGAGGGACCAGTTTCTCATGCAATACTGCCACTGAAGCCCCTTTCATGTGTTGCTTGACTGAAGTGGGCAGAATTTTACTCCCTTTTGCAACTGGTGATTCCCTTTCCAACAGACACTAAGCTAATGTCTCTGATTTGTTGGTTTTTCAACATATTTTTTTTCCCTCTGTTCCTTCCTGTCTCAATAGAGTACTAAGTTAGACCAATGTTCCCAGTTCATGCTTCAGTATAGCAGTTGAATATTTTAACTTCCATAAATTCAAGCAAGCTAATATTTAATAACATTCATGAATTTTTTGTACTTAACTATTACAAGCTACGTGGCAGAAAGCACTTGGGTGCAATAAGAGATTACTTAAGAAACATCCCATGGTGTTTGTGTGTCAGTCAAGCTTCAGCTGCGAATCTCTTGCCTTTGATCACGAAATGTCAGACTACTCATGTTCTTTTAATGTAGAGCATGCTGGGTGCCTTTCCCTTTCTGGATGTAAAGACTGTGCGCATTTATGAACTAGAATCAGGTTGAGCACAATATACACTCAAAACTAAGACAATCAAGTGCATCGTGGTAGTCCTCATTTCTTAGAGAACTGGTCAAAAGTGATTTTGGTTTACCCTCAAGTTCAGAACTGAGAACCACGTATTGGGCTGAAATTTGGGAAGTGTGCCACCAAATAAAAATGCATGTGAAAGCTGCAGCGGCTTACAGCACTGTTAGTTCTTATTAATACCTTGGTTTTCTAGACAACCATCATAGTGATATTGTAGATTAGCATTGCTTTGTGCTTGTATAGAACCTTTCAACTAACTTTACAAGTAACTTCTGAATTTACCTGTTGGGTGTCCAAGCTATACACACAGATGATCTACAAAAGGGATCAAAAGTAGCTGCTGTTCAGCGATATACTGTAAAAATCTGATACAGAAAATGGAAAAGTGTATTGTGGAGACTTCAGCTTAATCTGCAAGGGTGGCTGGTATTGGCAGGATTGAGTTGCACAGGTCAGGATTTTCTCTGCTGGTTGCAAAGATCATACTAATTCTGAGAGAAAAATACAGGATTAGTGAGGGGTTACAGTACCATCTATACAGTCTGCACTGAGAGTGCACTGGGGCCTTGGCTTAGTGCTAGTGGGCATAGAGAGCTGTGTGGTGTCTCCTCTGCTTCATACTAAGCACTGTTCATTTCCACTTACAAACATCTTCTACCTGAGATATTTTCTGAAATGTTCTGTTCCAAGTGTCGGGCTGCTCTAGCATTGCTTATTTTGTAAATCATGTCTCACAGCATGATCCTGGCCATCAGCTAAGAGAATTTGTTTTTCTCTTGCTAGAAGCACTGGGAGGCAGGGAAAAATCCTCCCAATGGACAGTTGTTTTTTATCTGCCTTCAAACTTTACTAGTATCTTGCAGTTTGACTTGCACATTTCTCTGGCTGACTTGAGTGTAATACTGAATGATTGATAACTTACTTTTGAAAGCTTCTGTGCAATGTGGAATTTACTGGTGATTCCTGGGTCCTTTCTAAAGCTGGTAATTGCTGCTTCTTTAACTTGTGGTTGATTTGCACCCTCTTGGGAAAGCTAACATCCTTGAAAATAACAGGGTAGAAGCTTTAGTCTTGATAATTTGCCTTTCATTTTCCAAGTTTTGTAGGGTTTAATTTATGGCTGTTGACTAGACTACCAGAGCATTGGTGTTCAGATGGTGGTGTGTATGTGTGACTCCAAAGGCATGCATCTGGATATCAGTTTTTGACAATTCAGCTGTTGTCTAAGACAAACCTCTTCTTTTTTAACTTAGAAAAGGGGAGTTGTGTAGTATTTCTGAGCGCTTAGACTGGGAGGTTAAGCCAACCAACAACCATTGTAATAGATTGTATTGAAAAAGAAAGGTTAGGTACATTCCTGCTCATTACTGCCTGCTATAGTTTGTTTGATTAGTTCAGTTTTGGAGTTGGTTAATTAAGAGTTGCTTCCAAAAATGGAGCGTGCTCCTCTGGATACAATAGCCAAAAGTGTAGGAAACATTTTTTACTAACACTCCGCGTGTGCACCTGGTAAATGGTTTGATTATTGTTGTCGGGCCTCTGGCTTTTGTAGCCAGACCGTGCACTAAACTGGCAAATACCAGTGTTCACAAATTACCTAAATTAGGTCTGGGTCACGCATCTCATCTCCTGTTTCTTGTTTGCTTTAAATGAATCCAAAAGTACTGCTAACAGCTGGAATCCCTACTGAGGCCAGCTTGATCTGCTCTGGAGTTGCTCCAGCCATTCCTCTGATAAAGCTTGGTATCATTTCAACAGTCTATAGGAGGACCAGAATGATTTCCCTTCATTGTTTCAGGTTTCATTCAAATATTCGCTGTGCCAGGAAAAAGAGTATTTCACTTCTGCTTTTCTTCTTTTGCTGCTGCTACTAGAAAACTTTTTTCTCTTTGCTTTCCTGAAAGTTAATATAGTGTGACTTAGTGTTAAGTGGAAGTGTGGCCCATGCTTTAGGATTATGTGGGAATTGTTCCACTTAATCTCCAAGGATGGAGTGTTGCAGCTGCAAAGGGTGCACACTATAAATAAATAAATAAATTACACATCAATGTTGGAGACAAAGCACACGTTCTGCTAAGGGAACATATTATGTGGGGGGCGGGGCGGGGAAAACACTGGCCTTTTGCCTAGATTTCCGTAGTAAATAAAGCACCTAAATCCTTTTTAGGATCTGACCTTCAGTCTGCTGTTCAGTAGCTTTTTGTTTGTGGCATTAAAAATAGTAGTAATATTGGATCGATTTTTAAGCAGTTCAGTAATCTTGGAGTAATGTCTACCTTCTAAAGGGAGACTTAAGGCCACCATAATTTTGATGTTGTACATAGACTTAAAAATGAGGTATTATCGGTCAACAAAGTTGTATTCTCATCATGCATCATCCCTTTGGCATGATGGGCAGGTGGTGTAGGTGTCCATGCCCTTGGCAGCAGCTGTGCCGCACCCGGCTCTCCAGCACAGCCCTCCTCCCTGCCCGACTGCCAGAACTGCTGCCCCTTCTCCTTTGTACTCTTAGCTCCCAGGATGTGAGAGCCCTTGCAAACCTTGCAGGGCAAGGTTTTGGTAGGTGAGAGGCTACCGGGGTTGTTTTTGTGAGAAGCTGCCAGAAGCTTCCCCCATGTCCGACAGAGCTGATGCCAGCGGGATGCAAGATGGACCCACTGCTGGCCAAGTAGAGAACTTGGGAGTGAAGTTGAGCCTAGGAAGAAGGGAGGGGTTAGGGGGAAGGTGTCTTAAGGTTTGGTTTCATTTCTCACTATCCTACTCTGACTTGATTTGCAATAAATTAAATTAGTTTCCCCAGGTCTAGTTCGTTCTCCTGTGACAGCAACCTGGTGAGTGATCTCTCCCTATCCTTATCAATGAGCCTTTTGTTACATTTTCTTTCCCTGCTCAGTTGAGGAGGGGTGTGATGCAGCGGCTTCAGGGGCACCAGGGTCACGTTTCCCAGTGTAGGAAGATCCCGTTTTGCAAACGGGTACTGTTTTAATTGTTAGACCTAATGAGGCGCAGTGCGTGTGGGATGGGTGAAGGTGCGCCTGTGTGAGGTGCTGTGCTAGTAACTGGGATGGGAGAATGCACAGGGTGGGTTGTCATCACCAGTGAGGGCACAGCTCCCTCAGATCATTTTTACATTGCAGTTACTGCTGATTTGTGGTCTCCATCAGACTTAAGCCCTTAACAAACTTGTTTCAAGTACTGCGTTGTAGACTGGTCCTTACTGCTATTATCAGGCTGATAGTGAAATGTAGTGCAGCTCTGAAACCATTTGTACCAGTGGAATGACAACAGAGCAGACAGGATCTCCAGCAAGGCATCTATCTAACTGCCAGGTGTGATGGCAGAGGGCTTATTACTTGGAATTAAAAGTACTTGGTCCTGACCCTGCAGGCCACTAGTCTCCAGGCATTTGTGGCCAGAGGTGTGGAGAGCGGGCCTTGGTGACTTACTGCTGCCTGCAGGTACTGTTCAGGTGCTTGTTGAGGGGAGGAAAGTTAATTCATACATGGCTGACTCCTGTGGATAGATTTTGGTTTTGGTAGCAGAGGGTCCAAGTGATCCACTGTGCTGGCTGGCTGCAGCTTCTGGGCTGGTGTTTGTTGGGACAGTAAGATTTCCTTTAAAGCAGCATGTGCTGGTCATGTCCCATGTGAACAGCATGCCTTTTGCATGTGCTTGGAAGAGGAAAACAAGAGTTCTTGGGTTCCTAGGTAAAAATTTCAATTGCTCTTAGTAAAGCTTATACTGTCAATCTCCAGCTATCAATTACATTATCAACTGTGCATGTCATGTCGTTGGAGCAGGTCATGCAAATGGTGCACAGTCATATCCTCATTCTGTGGGACAGGCATGCAAAATACTGTTATATCTGAAGTTAGGGCTTTATGGTCTGAATGGATAGAAAAGTAGATGGGTAAAAAGCTGGTTGAATGGTTGGACTTGGAGGGTCACGGTCAATCAGGCATATTATACCTGGGGGCTGTTACCTAGTGGGGCACCACAGGGATCTGTCATGGGATCTGTTATGTTTAATGCCTTTATTAGTAACCTGAAGCAGATGGCAGAGTGCACTCTTCAACAAGACACCAAACTGAGGGGGACCAGTTGAGGCCCTTGAGGGCAAGGCTGCCACTAGAAGGAAACCAGATAGACTGGGGAAAGAGGCCAACAGGAACCTTATGAAATTAAACATGGACAAGCCTGACTCCTGCCCCTGGGAAGGAAGAGCCCCTTGCAGAAGTAAAGGCTGGGGGCTGCCAGCAGCTCTGCTCCCCAGGGGGACCCGGGAACCCTCAGGTCATCCTGGTGGATAGTGAGCTGAACTTGACCCTGCAGTGTGCTTCCTGCACAACTTACTTATGGGAGCACAGCACATGGATTGAGGAGTGATAATTGCTCTCTCCTCATCTCTGCAGAAACCACATCTGAGCACTATCTGCAGTTTTCCAAATGAATTTAGTCCATCATTTCCCGTTGCTCTTGCTGCTAATACTGGCAAGTAATCTGGAGATGTCAGGGGAGTGGGAACAAGAACTACTACTGCAACAGCTTTAGGGGTGATTGATATTACTGCCAAGTAGCCCCAGGAGTGAAGAGTGACTGAGACAAAGATCTAGTACCCTACCAGCAGTCTCACCTGCTCTTCCCTGCATTCTCCTTAGGCTGCTAATCAAGTCAACTAAGTTTAATATGTTTTTGCTGTAAAAAACCTTTTAAAACCTGTTGATTGTCATGTGGTTTGGAGTAATTCATGTTAGGCTTATCTCATCAGTCAAGGTGAAATTTAAACCATGAATTAAGCGATTGTATCTGCAAGTCTGAAGATGATCAAAGAGAGAAGTATGCTCTAAAAGCTGTTTGTTTAGTTCTGTGGCTCAGTCCATGAAAGCAAACATGCACTGCCCTGTGCAAACGCAGCACGAAGGAGTTGCAGCTTTTTGTAGACTTTGCTCAGTGGACTTTTACCAACACCTCCTGGGGACCCTCACTTTGAGTTGGACATAGAAGTGTATATGACAATGACTAGAAGATATGAATAGAGGAGGATGGTGGCAGTAAAGCACGACATCCTGGAATTGCTTTCTACTTTCATTATGACTGGAAAATCAGTTTTGCAATGACTGCTTATCTGTAGAAACCCAAGCAAATTTCAGCTGAAACTGCCTCAAAGTCACGTAGCTTGTAACAAGCTTGTACATGCATACTAGTGCTCTAGTTTCTTTTTTTTTGTGTGTGTATATATTGTGAATTATGAAGGGCTTTTTCTGTGGAATTATTATTGTTATTATTGTTATTATTATTTTATTTTTGTGAATTTCACACTGGCTGGGCTGTCCTGTGAAAGATGTTTGTACAAAGATAGCTTCATGTGGTGTCTGCTCTCGGTTTTGGGTTGATCATTGATCACAAAAATATTGAGCCAAACTGGTGGTGGGAGGATGCTTAGCAAATTAAAACTGTAGGTGGGCATCTTGTATAATTAATTTTACAATCTATCTTTCAGGCTATGGTTGCTTGCTATCCTGGAAATGGAACTGGGTATGTTCGTCATGTGGACAATCCAAATGGTGACGGGCGCTGCATCACCTGTATTTATTACCTGAATAAGAACTGGGACTCAAAGGTGAGTAAGCCATTGGGTTGAGGCAGAACAGGAAGGAAAAGCTACTTCAGAAACAGAGCTTCAGAGCTGTCCACTGTTTCTGTGAACTCTGAACTTCTGAAGTGCTGGTCCGTTCTTCATATCTTCTTTTTTTTTTTTTTTTTTTTTTTAATGGGTGTTTTTGGCAATGCTTTGGGAGTAGGAACCTCAACTGTTTCCTTATCTTCCTCTCTCCCATTCTACACACATACTGTTGTATTGCTACAGAATAAAGCTATAAGTACTGGGCTGTACACTCTTAACATTTTGTTTAAAAGGAAACAGCAGAAAAAGAAAATTAATTCACTACAGAATAAGTGGATTCTGGGAGCAGAGTAAAATGACTGCCCAAATTGGTGACTTTATCATTTTTGATACTTCAGGCTAACCTGCAGAAGATATTCAGGCAGTTTCCTTTTCTTATGTGTGAAGCCCTGGGGCTTAGGAAGAGGAACAAATGCATGGTTTGATTCCACCAGTGGATCTCTTGACAGGATGGAACTCTTGTTTCTGCCTATATTACTATAAGACAGTTAAGTCAGCCTTGAATGTGCCATACCTTTGAAATAGAAACAAAAGAAGGGCATGTAAAATTGCAGGATGTCTCTTTGTAAGTCTGTTGTCGTAATGCAGCACAAACCTTCAGGTGGGTTATCAGCTGAAAATTGTCCAATGTTTTTTGCTTCTCTAACATCTTTTTAGGCCAGTATGCTCTTTAAGCACATGTAAATGCTATGACCCCCATAAGTGAGTTCAGATACAGTGGCAATGCCATTGAAAAGTGCAGTGTTGCAGAAAAGCACATCCCATTACAGAGAGTGTGACAGTGAAACATCTCAATGTAATAAAATGAAAGAGGAGAGGTGGGAGGAAATGCAAATATCCAGTTTGCTTTGTGCGTTGCACCCTTATCCAAATAGTGAGGCGGCGCCCAAGTGTGCACGAAGAAAAGCTAACTTTTGCATTAAGAAATGCAGGTCACTGATGGAGTTTATTTTGTAGATGTGACAGTGATTTTATATAAGTGTGTGCTGGAAGACATGCAATATAAGAGTATAATCGTGCTGGGCTTTGAAAGCAACTTTGAAAGTGGCTTTAAACCTGACCATAATTTCTCACTGAGGTCTGCATGTAGTATAGAGGTACCAGATCAGGTCAGTGCTGCACTGACAGCATCTTCCCTGGACCCTGTGATGCAGCATTAAAGTCTTCAAGGAGCCCTCTAACAGCAGCAGGAGGCAGGGTTCATCTTCATCTTCTGAAGTTTCTAGAGTGTGTGCAGATCACCAGATCTCTTTCCTCAAAACTGTGGCACATGGAAAGACAGAAATTATATGGTAGAGAAACCAGGCTATGTTGTAAGTAGGGAAATGGTGGCTGGGATCTATAATCCATTTGAGAAGTTTTACAAATCTAACAATAAAACAGACTTCACTCTTCCCAAGGTGTAAAAGTTAATTCCTAAATGATCAGGCACAGGTTCTGAAATACCGTAAGCAGTATCTAATGATTGTTGGGGAGAGAGCCTGATCTCTGAATGGTCACATAGAGCAGCTCTGTGGTATTCACTGGCTCTAGAAATGTGACTGGAAGCTCAGACATTTACCAGTGTTTACTGCATCCCAGTTCATTTGCTTTAGACAGAAGCTTATGCTGAAACATTACAAACTGGTAAAATCAAAGTGGCCAAGCGACACAGTAAGGTTTTCCAGTGTTGTCACATAGCTGTCATGTTTAACATTAGAGGTTTATTCTCCATTTGTTAGATGTGGAGAAGGGAGAAATAAGTAATTTTTCATGTGGATGTGTGGCTGTTTATATGTGCAAAACCCAATCTTTCCTATTCTTTCAGCTGCATGGTGGAATTCTTCGAATATTCCCAGAAGGAAAGTCCTATGTAGCAGATGTTGAGCCGATTTTTGACCGATTACTTTTTTTTTGGTCAGATCGAAGGAACCCACATGAAGTCCAGCCTTCTTATGCAACCAGGTAAGCAGCATATTTAATATTGGCTTTTGCCTAGGAAAAAACACAAAGTATTTCTTCTACCAATAATTTTATCCAAAATTATGGCCATCATATTTTAATACATGTCCATAAAAAATAGATGTTGAGTGGATTTCCTGATTTTGAGTTGTTGGGAATTCTCTCATTAAGTAAGGAGGAGCAAGCTTGAATGATACATTTCCTCGTGTGTGGGGAAAAAAGGCCCTTAACCATTGACAGGAGAAATCTTCCTAGCCAGACATAGCTATTTAAGTGGGAGGTGCTGGGTTATTCTTTTGCCCTTGTAACACTGTAGGGATTGTTGGGGCTACCATCTGTCAGCAGGCTGTGAAAAGCTGATATGATGCAGGGCAGCCCCCAAGCTGCCTACAGGCATCCCAGAACAGAAAAATGTGCAAAGGTCTGGAAGCTACTTTTGCCCTCTGTTACCAGGGGCTGTGCCCTTTTATGCCTCCAGCAGAAATTCTCACCTATATTTCTATCTGACTTGTTAAAATACACACTAAAATGCTGTCTGTGTTTGCCCATAAAGATGAGTCATTTTCATTCTGCTTTTTTAGTCTACTAATCCAATTTTGTTTTTGCTTTCTCCATGAGCATAAAGCTCCAGTGCTCTATTTTAATATCAAAAGTGGAAAGAAATGCAAGGTTTCTTTCTTTTATAGGTATGCCATGACTGTTTGGTATTTTGACGCAGAAGAAAGAGCAGAAGCCAAAAAGAAGTTCAGGAACTTAACCGGTATGATTTTTTTATAAATGTTCCCCAGAAAGAATTTAATGCATTCTGATATTTCCAAAGTCAGAGACAGACCAGGAGTGGTTCTGTAGCTACAAGCATATGTAATGCATTTTTGGAAAGCTTTTTCATCTCTAATTTCTAGTTATTTTATGCAGAGTGGAGAAGTTGTGGCAGGAAATTCAGGCCTGGCCCAAGAATCCCTGATGAGCAAAATGGGGAGAATGGGAGAGACAGCTTCTGATTGGAGTCCCAAATGACTGAGATTTTTTTCCTGCCGTGGGTGGCTACTTCAGTTACAAGGAGTATATTTTGCCTTCTCCAAACCCTGTTTAGCACCCTGTTTAGACTTTCACAGACAGTTTAATAATTGTGTTCTCTAAATGTTCTGAACAAATAGGGTCTATCTTCTGTATTAGTAAAGGGCAGAAGCCCACAAAGAGGTGACCCAGCTTTCTAATGGCAGCCACACTGCCTGCTGCTGTAGTAATGGCATATGAGTCACAGACTGAGCTATCTAGATCTGTTCCATGATCTAACGTTTGCTGTTCAGAGCAGTTTAAGATCTGGTCTTCAGGGGCTGCCTCCTCAAAATACAGTGTGGAGAGCCCTTGTCTTTTTAAAGATGTGTGCATCTAGGCAAAGTTGTAATTAGTAAAATGATTTTCAGAACAGACTGTTGTCATCTCTGTAGCTTGTATGCAAAGCAAATCCTGGTTTCACCCTGAAAGAGGATCATGAAAAAGGGGCCAAGAGGCAGTGGGGGAAAGTATCACTGATCTGTATTGGGTTTATTGGGCTACGTAAGTATTGCATGAGTCATCTTCCACCTGAACATGGCAATCGTACAAGATCTTTGTGTGACTGTCCTTGTTAACATGCTGTGGTATCATATAGCAGTTCAGTCCACATAGTGGATTCATGCTATGGTTCTGAAATGGAAAGTGGTGTCTGTTGAAAGCAAACAAACTTTTTTCTGAGTTTTCAGATAAATACAGTCAGAACCCCCTGGTTTAACCACTTCTTGCCTTTTTTTTTTTTTTTTTTTTTTTCTTTTTGATGTAGATGCAAGGAAGAGAGAAGCACCTCTTGATGAAGACTAATCAACTGTTCACAAACTCTTTGTGAGGAAATAAGATCCCAAAGATGACTTCCATTTCCAGCAAATAAGGGCAGAACATTCTATGCACAAGATTGCACCAGTTGTATCTAGAATGTGCGTCTTACGCTGATGGTACTTAAGACAGCCGTCTGTCGTGCTGCTTCTGGCAGAAGAAAGACTTGTTTGCTCCTTGCCTTTTGCTGGAAAAAATAACCAGGGTTTAAAAAAAAATAAGTGTGTGATACTCAAGCCTAGTGGTAGTGGCTCAGCCAATTGGCTTTTGATCACTCTTGTAACTAAGATAATGGTCATTGGAACTAGTGGTAAAAAAACGGAGTCTTACTTGCACTTTACGGGGAAAAAAATTTCTAGTTTAATGAGAAGAAGCCTTGCAAGTTTAAAATCAGTTGGCGGACTGCTGACAGGCACAGAGAGAGATACTGGACATGGGAAATATTAAATTGGATATTTGTAGAGTGTCATTTTATATTCTGTCCCAAACGGACCTGTTGATGTATTGTTCATCATTTTGCTGCGCAGAACATTGGTTCAACTCTTCAGTAACATGACTTCCCAGATGTTTGTTTACACAATCATCACGTTTTCTGGATTTTGTTTGCTCTTCAAGAGGCACGTTCTAGCTGTGCAGCTGTACTGCCCTTTGTGTCCCAGGACTGAGGGGAAAGTAGTTATGTATCTGTTCACAACTTCATAAAACCATTTTTTTTCTGTTTGGAGCAGGATGGGTTGTATGTTTTCCATTTTCACAGTTTGGTAAAGCAGCTGTTTTCTCCCAAAAGTCTGGTAAACTTGGAATGCTTATGGCACACAATGCATTGTTCCCAATGCCAGTGATGTGTAGAGAGGTGTTTGCTTTGCAACTTCTCCATCTGCTGTGTTCTGTGTGACATGGGTAGGAATCTGAAAGGAAAAGATATGTCTGGCAGTCTGACAAATATATGATAAAAAATGAGTAACTTAGACTTGATTTTTATGCTGCATATTCTTAGTGAACACAGGTGTTTAATTTTGCATGCATACGTAGTTTGAATGGAACTGCAATTCCGTTTCAATTGATCTGTGACGCCAGGTTACTACTACTGCTGTGCCTAAGCTATAAGATCAGTTATTCAATGGCAGAGCACACTTTTTTTTCCTCCATTATTTTTTTTAAAGTTATTAGACTCGGTGAGTAACTGGTGACCTAAACTGGTGTCTAAACTTCTACAACCAGCACTTACTATGCAGTTCAGAATAGCTCTTAATGAGGCTGGGAGCTGGCAGTGAATGTATTTATCACTCACACTAATTGTTCTCAACCTACACTTACTTGCATTCATTTTTCTCATGCTGTCAGTGTGTATGTCAGGCCCTATTAAATGTTCCAAATAGGTGCCCCCTTCAGTGTCCCATATTTTCCTATGCCACCTGCCCATGGTGGTGAAAGTGGTCTGTCTGAACCACTGGCCCCTGCTTCCCCGCGCTCTGCTGATCTCTCATGCTGTGATGGGGCTGCACTTGAGCTAGGGAATGGAAAGGTGGTGTGCAATGGCAGCTGTTAAACGCTAGTGACAGGAAGGTAACAGCTGCATAGGACAGAAAAGAAATAACTTTTCATGGCATACAAAAAATGATAATAGAAAATGGAGTATTTTTAAAACATTTTTTTATCTAAAAGAAAAGCTGAGCATCCTTCAGCCTGCCCATGAATGCTGAATGTAAATACAGCAGTGCTAAGAAACCCCTTATTCTCTCTGGCTTCTCGCAGAGCTCCAGCTGCGGTCCTATAGGCCTGACCACTGTGCACCTTAAGAGAGGAATATGAGGGAACATGTGTGACTAATATTCTTACAATTCAAGACTAGAAAAAGACAAAGGACATGATAAATGTCCTTTACTGTTAGGAGAAACATTATTCTACTACAGTTGCTTCTAAGTAACACACCAGAGACTTGAAGAAAACTTACTGATAACTTGAAATTCTCATTCTGAAATGTTCATGTGGGAGATGAAAGAGTTTGGGCTCTTCCTTGAGAGTGAGGTAACCCTTTGAAATGTGAGAGGTGTTGGAAAAGATAGGATTACCATTTAGAGAAGGTGATGGAATACAACCTGTTGTCTTACTATGCAAAGTTGATAATGGCACATAAATTTGAAACTCCCACGTGATTTTAAAAGGTGGAAAACCAGATAAAACAGAGGAAATACTGTTTTGCCTCTAGAAGCTGTAACCTTAAAAATGAACTAGAAAGCATTGCTAGTACACATCTTAGTGGAGCCTGGAACAGTGGAAAAACAATGTGATGTAAGGGGAAAAGCTTTGTGTAAGGGCTGAAAAAGCAAGGTACTTCAGTTATCACTGTTGCTGCCACCAGGTTTTGCAGTGGTCAGCAACATGTGTGGTGAATGGAGCAGTATGGTTGCATTTATTGTAAATAAAGTACATATTTTCATTTTTAGCCAATATCTTCCTCATCTATATTACATATATATAAGACAGAGCAATTATTCTGTGGCAGAGAGTGTTGTCTTTATTAACACTCATAATCAAGTGCAAAAAAAGTGAGGGCTTGAGAGCTTGAAACCAATTCCTGAGTCCTCTGTTTCAGATCTCTACTCTGTTTCCAGTGAGACAATCTCCTTGAAGAAGCTGTAGTTTAGTTTGGGGTGGGGTCTAGGGGGTGTTGGTCATGTAGGAATACACAGGTGTCGTGTTTTCTGCATAGATTTCTCTTGCCTGTCTCTAGAATTGTTGCAAACTGCTCAGTAAGAATGCAATTGTCTGTGTGAGGGAAGCGGGCTGCTACAGTGAGGAGGGTATTTCAAAGAGGCTTTTTCCTTGTGTTTTGTCTTCAAAGCAATCTGTTTAAAATAAATGGCTGAACAGCACTTGTCAGCCAGTTGTGAAAAGGAATGCTTTCTCTAAGGCATTTAGGTTTGAATCCTCCAAAAATTCTGGTTTGATTTTTTTTTTTTTTTAAATTTTTAAGTCTTTAGGTAATGTGCCTTCCTTGTTCTTACCTGTGAAGATGTTTCATGCTGCACATGCATGTCATGTCATGCAAGTTGTTGATGGCTCTTTAAAAAACATGGTTGCCTTGTCAGTTGTGTGGGAAAAATGTGCAGAGCCACTAAGCTGCAATTTTCAACCGGAGTTTTTTTTGTGCAGGGAGGAAAAAAGGCCAGGAGACAGTGCTGAAAATCAAGAGACTGTTTTATTCTTAAACCTGTGATCACTGGCCTTTTGAGCAAAGTAGCCTCTAATAAATCTTTTTCTCTAGATTACTTCTGGTTCTATGAAGAATGACTTCTATGAAATAGTGTCTAAAAAGTTCCACTCTTTTTTTCCCTTCTATTTTTAAACAGTTTTAGTCCTTTGTGTTTTTTTTAAATGTCAGAATATATTATATGTATTTCTTGTTGTTGCAAAATATCTGGCTCTAACACCACTTGCACCTAGAAGAAAATGTGTCTATTTGCAGGCAAATGACTAGTTCTGCTTTGATTGTGATGTACTCCCAGCAGATATCCGAGAGTGAGTTATGATTACATCTTCTCTTGTCAGGTTGTATGCTGGTCAACAATGCTGGCACTTTGCATTGGATTCATATAGAAACCCCTAGTAGTATTTTACCACACATCGCATTTTGTGTTCCTGTTACTATTGAAAAAAATGTTGCAGGAGTCAATAAACACTGGGTCTTGTTAAACACTGTCCTGTGCAAATCTCTTCAGTCTTGTGTCTTACTGTGGCCAGGGATGCAAGGGGTGGGTGCAGTGCCACACAGCTGCATGTAGGGTGACACTGAAAGCTGTATCCACGACTGTCTTCTACTGTTGGAGAGATGTTTTTCTGTTGCCCTTGGCTTGGCACATTTCCTTGGTCACTTCCTGCTATTTTCAAGTTATTTACCTTGCCAGTGACCCTCTTCTTGAAATGCCTATTTGTTTTCACGCTCCTGTTGAACCAGATAACATTCTCACGATTCAATTGTTGTCTGATAAGTTTTATTTTTAACAGTGTTCACATCCTCCCCCTGCTACTTTTCCAGTCCAAATCCCACAAGTTTACTCCTGTGGCTGTGTGGGAGACTTCTCCTCGCTCCCACTAACTGTGCAGTTGAATGAAATCCAGGGCATTTTCACTCATTTGGTGGAGCTGTGAACTTTCTGATTCCTTTGCAATCTTATGAATAGTGAGAATTTCCCTTTTCCTATTTAAAATATGGTTTCTATCATGGATGTCTTGGATTTGACTTGCCATTTATTTAAGCATTTCTTTTAGACTGAGGAGTTCTTGGAGCTTGGGGAGAAGACCTATGGAAAGCAGAGGGGTTTCTCTTCGGAGCTTGCTCTGCAGAGAGTAAAGGTTTGTAGGGACAGCTTGAGAAGAAGCTGGCCATTGGCCATCCAGCTGCCAAGGACTTTGAACTCTGACTAAACTTTCTCTAAGCAAATACATTTGCAGTAATTGTTATCTTACAGCTATTTAGGGGTTTCTTTCCTCCCCCACCTACCCAAAGGGATATGGCTAAATATATTTGCACTGACAATTCTCATGACTCTTGAGAATGCATCTGATATTAGAGGTTTCACTGAAAATTGCAAAGAAGCATGACAGTGGAAGAGAGGTTAGTAAAAAATGATTCCCCTTTCCCACGTGATTGATTCTCTATGGAGTACTTCCACTTCACAGAGTTGGTTAAAACTTCCATTCTCTTCCACAAGGCATAGTTTTTTATCTGTCTTGTGGAAAGCAAGGATAATTTCATCTGCATGTGTGCTTATTTTAAACAAAGCTGGAGATGCTAAATAAACCTCACTGGGTCGGCTGCAGTCAACAGCAGTTCTTACATGGTGGCAAATGGAGTCAATGCCAGCATGCCCAGTACTCCTTCGCTGGGCACCCACTTCTTCCGGCTAGAGAGGAGGAAGTTTGTGATCCCTGATCTTAGCTAACACCCTGGACCTGATTTGACAGGAGGGGAGTCAAGAGTGGAACTGGCTCTTAAAAGCCTGCTGTGTGTGGGGCTGGTGAGAAGCATGGAAAGAAAGACCCTGTAGTCCAAACTAGTAGAGCTCTGAAAAATCACTTGTGGTTACATGGGTACACAGCTCCCATCAGAGGGAGCAGAGCAGAGAAATTGCTTCAAAAGCCAGGCTCAAGTTATCCCCAAGAAAAGTGCCTAGTTCTGAGACCACAGCATGGGAGCCCATGCAGAGACATCACTCCTGCTCTTCAGGATGAGTTATCCCTTCCCTGGCAAGGATGTCGAGTTGTTAAAGTGGATGAGAGAAGATGGTTACTGTCATTGTGCTCTCTTGCTGAACCAAGAAGTTGATTAGCTTCCTAAAAGGGACTTGGCATTCCTCTGCAGCACCCAGAGGTTGTCTGTCAGGGACACAGTGCTGATCCACCTTGTGCCTGGGAGCGGTCTGGTTAGAAGGCAATCGTGGAGGGTTGATGTGGCAGTGCCAGCAGGTTGCTTTTAATTTACTGAACACTATTTCATGCTGGCTTTGACATCTGTCTTGGCTATACAGATGTTCAGTGGATGACCTGTGTTCATGGCTGTGATATCTGGTAACACACCACGCCATGCTCTAAGCAAGGGAGAGAATGCCCTCTGTTAAGAGGTACCAGCCCCTTCTTTTATAAGAAAAAAAATCAAGGAAGAAAGAAGAAGAGAAAAAGGACATCTGAACAAACGATTAATTGTCAAAGGAAGAGTCTTAACAGACTTAAGCTCGGCTGTCTTCAGAGAATTTTTGAAAGCGTACTGCAAACGCTTCTGTTTCAAAGCTTATGCTCCTTTATCTATGAGAAGCTAAACACTGGCTAATTCTTTAATTAGTTCCCAACAAGATGTTTTTCTCTGTAGCCAAGGCTTGCTACAGGATAATTATGTCTTTAGTTTAAAAACAAATGTCAATACAGAAAGCTGTTTTGATTTTTCTTTCTTTGCATGTTTTATTTTGCCTTCTACTTATCTTCTAGTCTCTTCATTCTCACCTGCAATATCTTTCCTTGATTTGGGAAAGGTTGATTACTTTATTTTTAGCTCCCTGTGCTGCATGAATGGACACGACGGAGCCAAGCCAGTGCTGTGGTCTGGGTGCAATTGTACGAGTGCAGTGCTTGGGTCTCTTCCAGGGCCAAGGAGATGGAGGAACCTGAGCCACCATCAGTTAAGCAGCTCAGCTTCTTAAACTGTAATAACCATGTGGCCGTGGGTACCCAAGAGCTGCACTGCATGCCAAAGATCTACCTTTGGAGCTTCCCAACCTCCTGCCTACAACCACAGTCATCTATGTTTATTTTAGCAGAGTTCCCAGAGCACCAACAGATCTCAAGTTTGTCAAGAGCTGCCTAAGTCTTGGTGGGGCTGAGCGCACACAAATCTCCTAGGCCTGAGTCCCACGTGGATCCTGTGGTTTAACCCCAGCCAGCAACCAAGTACTGCACAGCTGCTCACTCCCCCACCAGCTGGACTGTGGAGAAGATCAAAAGGGTAAAAGCTGGAAAATTCGTAGGTTGAGATAAACATGGAAAAGGGAAGGCAAAAGCTGTGCACACTAGCAAAGCAAAATATTAAGTCACTGCTCCCCATGGCAGGCAGGTATTCAGCCATCTCCAGGAGAGCAGGGCCCCATCAAGTGTGACAGTGACTTGTGAAGACACACGCCATCACTCCAAATGCCCCACTCTTCCTCCTCCTTCTCCCCACTTTATATACTGAGCATGATATTGTGTGGTCAGGAATATCCCTTTGGTCACTTGGGGTCACCTGTCCTGGCTGTGTCTCCTCCCAGGTACCCCCAGCACCCTTGCCAGTGTAGCAGAAGCAGAAAAGGTCTAAACTGAGCATTGCTCAGTGATAACAAAAACATCTCCGTGTTATCGAACCTGTGTTCAGCACAATTCCACAACAGCTGCTGTGAAGAAAATTAACTACCCCAGCCAAAGCCAGCACTGAGACAAAAACAGGAGGGAGAGGGATTGACCCCTCTACCCTTCTCTGACCCCTCTCTGTCAGTGCATGGATGCAGAATGCCAAAGGTCAGACACCAGGCTTACCCGAGGAGAGTCAGACTGGCTTCATTTATCCCGCAGGAGAAGATCCTCAGTGTTAGGCTGCTCAGTATGTTCGTGTGATGAGGGAGGAGTGTGACCTTTCTGTTGAACCCATTGAAGTTACATTTCTGAGGGAATGAATATCTTTTCATTGATTCAAGAGGGAATTTGTGTGAACTTGGATATTGTGGCTTCTGTCTTCAAGAAAGATGTGGAAAAAAATGTTCTCCTCTCAGTCCATACTAGAAAAAGGTATGATCAGAGACCTACAAACTATAAGCTGTGAGGACAAGCTAAAAGATCTGGTACTGTTCCTTCCGGGGACAAGGAGAGTGGGAAGACAAGTGAAAGAGGAAGTAAAAGCATAAGGGTATTAAAATACAGGAAATGTTACTGCAAAGAATAAGGAAGTAGTTTGTTCTCTATACCTGTGATGTATAACACACAAATAATGGGATAAAACTGGAGCAAGGAAGTTACAAATAATTTGTTGGGAAAAGCTTTCTTATGGCTGGGATGCTGAACCACTGGAGTGCCTGAGGATGTTGTGGAGTTGCCCTTACCAGAGATTTGGTTGGAGAAATGTCTGCCAGGAGTGAGGTAAGTTGAAGTGATTTTTTTTTTCTTGGAGCAACAAGTAAGGACCAACCTGGCTAAATGACATGATCTGTGTCATGGCAACATAAGCATTATTTTGGAAATTACATGGTCAAGGCATCCCGTGAAGGGAAGAGGTTGTCTTCCAGTAAAGGTAATAGAGACCACTACCAGGCATTGTTGCAGGACTAAGCCAGGGCTGCCCTTACCCAGGAGTGAAGTTCAGCCCAACCCTGTCATGAGCAGTTGTTCTCCCCTGCCCTTTTATTTCTGTCGTGATGCACTTGCAGTAGGCACGCACTGCACAGCAGGCTGGGCTTGGTGAGCACCCCAGCAAGGGGATCCTGCTGCCTGGCACTGCTCTGTGCTGAGCAGCGCCTCTCTTCTTCTTGGGCAGCAAAGAGCTGAACACACATTTTCCACAGCAACGAGGCACTGGTATCTCCTTTTGAACCTGCTTGTTCTAAGACAGTTCATGCAGGTTACATTTATTCTCTTATGTATTATCCAAGTCTAAGGCTGTGCATTCTGCTCATCCTCTTTTTCATGTCTCAAATTCAAGAATTGCAATCCTGAGGGTGATGCCCCTTTGTATCTAGACTCAAGATACTGTAGGAAGCAACTTCCTCCTGTCCAGAACACCCATGAAGCTGGTTGGGTGCTCTGTTTCCTAGGAAATGTGCTATAGGTCGTCTTCAATCAATCACTGGTAACGGAAATAATATTGGAGGAAAAAAGGAATGATGAAATATACAGTGGGGTATCAGAAGTTAGCCTTTGGGGGCATATGGCTTTAAAGGCAGGAACCTCCCCTCTGCAAGTTCATGTTCTGATTAAAAAGAATGTGCATGTGTCTGAGAGTCATGTTTGCTATGTCCATTGAACATTTTCTCCACTTTGTAAACCCATATTGCTTTCCAAATATATTTTAAGTAATTCTCAGCTGAGTCATTAAGTCACATATCTGAAAGGACTCGAGTTAACTAATGTGAACATAAAGTCAACCACTTTGAATATCAGTACTTGAGCCTAGATGTTTATTATTAATATTAAATACTATGAGTAGTTTTTGTAGACTTTTCTTTCATTTTTTAAAACTGGCAGTTCATCAAAATTTTATATAAGGTTGGAACCTATACTATTGTTACTGCTATAAACATGTTAATATCATAAGCTAAACATTTTCCCTTTATTGTTAGTGTATTTCCTTTGCTTAGCCTATGTGACTGTGCCCAGGGAACGCATGAAATTGTTGGAATCTCAGCTTCCTTTCATTCCCCTTGTCAGCAAATCATGACCATAAGTTGTAGACGAGGCCGTTTTGGAGGACAAGGGGTTGTTTCCAGCCTCTGCAGCTGGCATTCCTTCCCCAGGCTGGCTTGGTGTTTAGAAGGGATGGATCCCTCTGCCATCCCCACTGGCCAGAGCACCCATGCCAGCACCCTGACCAGCATCACCCTGTGCAGCAGAACAACGGAGTCTTCTCCCCTGCCATCTTAAGTCTCAGTTTGCTATGTCCACTGCTGATTTCAAGGTTTCTGTGCTATTATATTTATGCTCTGTCTTCTGAGAGTTGAGGAATAGATGAAATCACCCCAGCTCTGAAGATCACCCGTTTCACCACCCAGACCTGTTCTTCTGCAGCAGCAACCCCATGGTGGGTTTCTGTAAGGGCTTCCTTGGGCAGGCTGAGGCTCCTCGGTGCCTTTGACACCCATGCAGGGCTGCGGATGCAGGGTCAGCGTGTGGCCTCCCATTCTCAGGAAATACAGACTGGAGAGTCCTGCCCAGGCCTGGAAAATGCAGCACCTGGCACAGCATCCTAGGCACTGCACAGCTTAGGCCTTGCTGCCTCAGGAGGAGGCTCACAAAGCGCTTTCCATGGTGGCCCTGAGACTGGCTCAGCTGGTCAGAGCATGGCGCTAGTTACACCAAGGCCGTGGGTCCAATACTTGTAGGGGTCATTCACTAAGGAGCTGGAATTGATGGTCCTTGTGGGTCCCTTCCAACTTAGAATATTCTGTGATCTAAGAAAAACATGAGGGATGGGGATGGCTGTACAGAACCCTCAGCAGGGTGACACTGGGACTGCAGGCTCTCCTCTGCCCATAAATGCCTTGTTCTTGGTTATTACCTGTGAGTTTGCAATGGAATCTTATTTTAGGCTTTTCTGCATGCTTTCAAAAATTCTTCAAATGGATTTCTTCCTCCTCAGCTTCTCT
Source organism: Hirundo rustica (assembly GCF_015227805.2). NCBI lineage: Eukaryota > Metazoa > Chordata > Aves > Passeriformes > Hirundinidae > Hirundo > Hirundo rustica. The sequence goes on from NC_053455.1 coordinate 26,078,514, forward strand.
CAAGCTGAATCCAAGCATTTCTTCTTGGTCTTTTCTCCTCCCTTGAAGGCATACCTCCAAGCACCACCTCTGCCAGATCCTGGTGCCATCTGGTGCACAGCACCATACTCTCCAGCCCCAGCAGCTGCTGAACACCAAAGGAATGCTTAAAAATTAATCCAAAGCTTGTATATCTAATTAAAAGTGCTTAATTGTTGGTGCACAGCCCAGAAAGTCTACGTGGGTTCGGTAAATACTCTCCACATTATTTAATAAATGACTTTACAAAGAGCTAAATACAGCTACAGAATCATTAGGTTAACTGGGCAGTAATTTACAGGCATGAGGTGGAACCCCCTTTCTGCATGGGTCTCCTAGGGAAGAAGGAAAAAGCCTCTTTCCTCCCAGGACAGAGATTTAAATCAATCCCAGTTTAAAAAACAGTGCAGGCACCAAATGGAGAAAGTAGTGGGTATGTCTTGAAGACCTTTGGAGCAGTTGAGGAAACAGCCCAGGACTGAGTGTCATCCCAAAGTGTTTGCTTACCATTAGGGCCAAATTATCCCAGACTTGACCTGACGCACAAGTCAAGCCAAATATGTTAATTGACATTTCACTTGCTAAACGCTCTCCCAGTTTGCACTGGAAATAGTGGCATCCATATGTGCAAAGAGGGTTTTTGACTCACTCCCCACCACGTGTGTGATCTTAGTTGTGCTTTATACTGTCTCATTTTCTGCCCTTAAAAAAACCTAGCTAGAAGGCAAGCCCTAGTTTTAGGCAGGAACTGGCAAAATGCAACAAAACCCAGGGGAGACGAGCTGTGGAGGGAACAGGAGAGTTGCCCAAAGCAGTATCTTCCAGTTTGTCAGCATGTGCTCCTTTGATTTAGACAGCATCCCAGCGATTCAGGGCCCATGAGAGGACTGGCCATGCACTACCCTGTGAACGTGGCCTTCACCATGCAGGAGGGCATGCATGCCCTGCACAATGAGATCCCCTGCCTTGCCTTCTTTGTGATGGACCATGTCATTGTGGTGGCCACCCAGGCCTGGAACCCAGGCTGCTGTCAAGATAATACTCCATGGACATCCAGCGGGCAGACGTGAATTCCCTGTGGGCCATGGCTTCACAGCTGCTGGAAGAACATGTCTTCCTGTTGGAGTCCTTTGAGCTCATGAGGCAGCTGAGGAAACAATTCCAGGACAAACTCTCTAGTGTGTGAGAGCTGCCAGTGTTGGATGCCTGCTTCTCACCTGGGCTAGAAGATGACCTTCAGAGGGGTGCTTGGGGTGGCTGCCCTTGCTAAGAGTAGCATAGGCAGGAAAGCAGCCTCCCCAATGGGGAGGTGTTGGGGCTTGCTCACCTTCCCAATGTGAGATAAGGAAAGTTTTGCAAGCATGTGTTTTTCTTCACCTCGGTCGAGTAGCTCTGGCCCAAGCCAGGATGTTGTGGTAGCAGTGATGGAAATGTTCAAGAGCAGGGAATGTAGAGCTGGTTTCCCTGCGTGTGATAGGGCTGGGTGACACATCCCAGAGCCGTATATATATTTCACAACCATATGCATTTTAATGTGGCTCTAGCAGGGTTACCTCCTATGGAGATGTGCATGGCATTCACTGCGTATTAGTGTTTGAGAGATCCCTGGCCAGGTGCTGCTGCTCAGGAGTGCCTGGCTCTGAGCCAGGAAGCTGTTTTGCACCATGATGGCGCTGGTACAGCTTGGGACCTGTCTGTCCCCCGCCATGCTGGCAGGCTTTGCTGGAGACCTGGCATCGCAGAGTCTGGTGAGACCTTACCCGTTTCAGCATCTGTTGAAGGGCAGAAGGCAGCTGCCAGCCTCTTCCAGGCAGTGCCTTCTTGCCAGGAGCTGCGCTCTGCCATGGTGAGTCTCAGCTTGCTCGGTCAGGGGAGTCCAGGCTGACAAGATACTGTCTCCCAGGACCCTGATATGTTCCTGCACCTGATGTCTTTGCCTCCAATGCTCTGTCCATTTCTTGCCTGCCCTGCTGCCCGGTTCCCAGCCTTCTGGCTGCACAGACACTCAGACCTGGCTCCTGCAGCACGTTCCAGCTGAGCTCAAGCTTATGCTTGCGCAGCTCAAGCTATCAGCAAAAAGATTTAGCACTTGGGCAAATTAGCTAGGGCAGTTCAGAAACCTTCCCTGCACGGTGCCCATGTCTGCACTGGAAATCAACAGGTGAGTGTCGGGGCTGGAAGGGCTGGGGCTGTGCGGGTTGTCCTGGTGGCCCTGACTGCAGTGACAGGGCACGTGCCAGACCCAGGGTCCCCGTGTGTCTGACTGATCTAATGCCAATTCTGTCCTGCTGAGGTGACCTGTGTGTGGAGCAGGAGCATGGCTGCCAGCACAGCTGCATCAGTACCCCAAGCTCCTTCTACTGCGAGGGGAGCACAGGCTACAGGCTCAATGTGAGTGGAAAAACCTATTCGTTTAAAACCCCTTTTTAAATCCTATGTCTCATAGCGGGGTTGTAGTTACAAGTCTCATGGAGGGAAGCTGAAATGCAGCAGAGGACCCGAGGAGGCCAGGTTTGGTAAGGATTGGAGACATTCAGCATTCCTAGGTCCTGGCCAGTCACCTGGTCGTTACAGAGCCACGTGCATTGCTCCTGTTCTTGCTGAGGCCACCACGGTCTGGGCTGGTGAGTGCTCCTGCAGGCTATTGCAGCACAGGAACATCACCTACAGTTGGACACTTTTGCTACTGAGAATCTGCCCGTGACTGTGAAGAGAGGCCAGGAGCATCCCCATTCTCAGTACCACCCCTGGGCCACTCAGTTACTTTGGGCTTCTTTTCCCAAAGCTATCCTGCCTTGCCCTTGGTAGCCTTAGAGTGCCGTGTTAGAGACAGGTGGCAAAGACAGGACACCACAAGCTGCAGGTATATGGATACAATGCCAGTGAGTTTGCACATCCTTTAATTTAGAAATTATTGACATTAGTGATGTTGCTTGTTAGGTTTAGTGAGGTGCCCAGAGCTGAGCAGGTGGGGACACTGAGCAACCTTTACTGGAAGAATGAGTCTTGCGGATCAAACTTAAACTGCAAGAGTGAGCCATGGCACGGTTGTTGCTTGTGCACCATGTAAGGCTACAGCTTGAATACCCTTCAGTTCTTCACCCGCAGTCTTAAAACCTGCTTGCAGTGGAGATACCTGCACAGCAGTAGCCATCTAACTTGTCTTTCCTGAGCGCCTGGGGCTGTGCAAGCAGCTGGTCAATGCTCTCTGTCATGGCTGTGGTTGCACATTGAAAGAAGTTATCTTCTGCCAGTATTTAAGATGAAATTATTGGACAGGGCTTCTCAGTGATGCCTGAGGAATGTGAAATTTTCCTATTAGAAATGTCTCAGGACATAAAACAACATGATCTTGAAAAGAATTTAGTATGAGTCCTGGACAGAAAGTAGTACCAAAGCCATTCAAATCCTTTATTTTTATTCGCTGCAGTAATGAATTGCACATACCAGAGTCTACACTTGTCCTTTTAAGTATCAGAAAAAAGAATATGAGTAAAGTTCAATAAATCAAACATGGAAGTGTTGCCACCAAGTGGTACAAGCTGTATTAGGCAATGGCTCATAACTTCTAGATCACAGCGATGTAGCTGAGATACCCTGATGTCTTATAAAAAGATTCCTTTTTGCTTTGTTTACCTTTTTTTTTTTTTTTTTTTTTTTTTTTTTTGTATGTGTGGGATTTATTTTACTTCTCAAGATGTTAAATGATGACGCTTGCATCCATCTCCATGGAGTCACAGAATGTATGACATGCCTCTTTCAGCTGCTTTCTTCTTCCTTGCGGTGGAGAGGCAAATCTGAAGGGACTTCTGGATGTATGGGACTGCTCTGGCAGCCTTCGCTGCAGTCCCCTGTCTTTTTGGGGTGTGGCATATCCCTCCCTCCTCAGCCTCACACGGGAGCAGAATGTGTCCCCCAGGTCTTGAGGACTGGCTGAGAAATTTCCCAGCCCTCCCCTGACATTTTTAGTGCAACCCATCCTGAGGAACTTGGGCACTTTTGAAATCATCTGCAGATTTATATGATTTTTTAAATGACGCTTATGTGTGTGCTGAGGTGTTTTGTTTTTCAGCTAAAGTATTAAGTACTTTGCACTTTAGCCACATATTTGTCATTACTGTGGAGGAGCTGAGTAATGCCCTTTGCTTCCCTGCTGTTTAGAAAGCCTGGGTTATGAAAATAAAAAAAAAAAAGAAAAAGAAAAAGAAACTTTTCCTGGAAACTAGACTGAGGTGCTTCTTTGCTATTTATGTTGTGAGGCACACATTATTCTTGAGAGAAGTCTCTCCATGGGAACAGGGCTCCCCAGAGCCACTTGGGGCACAAGGCAGCAAAAGGCAGTAACAGGGGCTGATGTGGAGACATCATGGCACATGGCACATGCACACACAGATCCTGTCTCTGGACAGGCATATTTCAATGTGCCAGGGGTGCTCAGGGTCTGCAGGTCTCATACCCTTCTGCTTCCTGTGCAATGTGGCCTCTGGCACCAGCAAACTGACCAGCTGAATGGTCCTTTCTGCTGGTGGGTGGGAAGATGAGGGTGGTGCAGGAGTGTGGAGAATTGAAAATTGTGGTGAGCCCTCATATAGGTAGTGGTGATAGTGCAGTGCTGGATTGGCTGCTTGGATTAGTCAAACATCTGGAGTAGGAGCCCAACAGAAACAATTTAGGTTAAAAAGATGCTTTTTCAAAGCTGACATATTTTCTCGGCTTTTTTTCCTCAGCAACTTCTCCCTTTATCTCTGTAGTGTGCTTCTTAGGGTGCAAACCTGAAGTACTCTTTTTTTTTTTTCCTTTCTTTTTTTTTTTTTTTTTTTTTTAAAAACATTGTCAGTGTTGCCACCATTATCTTCAGGCCAAGCAAATGATAACAAAAGGCAGAGTCAGTCACCAAGCTCTTTTTATCCCCAGGTGTAGTCTTCATTAACGACAAATCACGGTAGAAGAGTTAAATTAATGCAGCTGATCCCCTGAAAGAACCACTAGAAGGGAATTGGTAAGTGTGTGTTGTTGAAACTTAGCAGGAGAAATGGTCTCCAAAAATCTTGCTGCATGATTTCCAAAGCTCTTACTTACAAGTGTGAGTACATTTTATTTTTTTTTTGACATTATAAAAAAATTAAAATAAATGCAAAGTGTGATGTTAACCTCAATAACACCGAGCATTGTTACCCATAGGGAAAGGATTAAAATTAGGATCATATCTCTATAAAATATGTCTTAACAGGAGCAGGAGGATTTGCCTAAAATGGCTTATATTTTAGTCTGTTATACAGAGTGAGTTTAAATTGATAATTTTTAAATAGCTAATTATTTTCCAACATGATGTCTCATCTTTAGACATCCCAATTGCATATAGTTCTTCCACTTCTTATTTTTACTACTGCTCCTTTAATAAACAATTAGTAGGGATAAATAAGCAGACAGTTTAATATAATAAATTCACTAGCAGATGAAGTAATTATTTTGGAAAATATTATAGTGAAATTAGGTTTTCTTTCTTTTCCCATGGGGTTTTGCAGATGGAAGAGGCCAAATCTTAAGACAGAGTTTGTAGATGGCTATATCTGTTGCACCTATATTTAAAAAAAAAAACCAAAAAAAACCACCTTCTTTTTCGCCTCTGTTGAATTCTTTCTCTTACTGAAGAGAGAAACATAAACAGAAGCTCTCATAAAACCATGTAAAAATGAAGCACAAAGGAGTCACTGGACAACTGTGACTTCAACTATAATTCTGTTCATCATCAAAGAATAGTTTTAAGCAAGGTTATTTGGCAACTAGACAACTAGTTAGAACCATCTTATTTTTATTAACACTTTACAAAGTCCAGGAAGCTTTCTTGTTGTTTCTGCTTTTGCTTATGGTATAGATACAGTGCCTGTTTTGCAGCTGTTAAATCTCTAGTGAACCTCTGTATTTTGTCGAAAAAAATAGAAACAAAGCAAAGGAAAACCAAAAAGCTCAAGTATATATGTTTTTAGCAGAGTGTGCATATTTTGTTGATCAGAATGGTAGGTCAAATATTATAGAGCTATATGGGGTGAGAACAAATTTGGAGGTAATTTGCCAAAACTAAAATGATCATTTAGGTAATGCACTAGCAGCAAAGACATGTCCTGCTTTTTTTCAAGGCAGTAGGTGACAGATGTGGCACGCAGCATGCCAAGGGCCAGGATCGTCATCTTTGGACCCATCCCAGTCCTGCTGGCCTGTGTGCATCTGGAAGCAGCTGCACTCAATCCATCAGGGACGACGGGGTGAATGATTGGGTTTGCAACTACTGACTTGCATGGGAACTGAATTAGGTGCATGCTCTTCCAGACTAACCTTCCTAGGTATCTGGAGGTCAAAGAATCAGAATCATTTAACTTGGAAAAGACCTCTAAGGTCACGGAGTTCAACCAGCACCACTGTGTTTGCCACTACACCATGTCTGTGGTTTGCTTGTCTTACTGGACTGAAAATGAGGATTAAACCTTCATAATGACCTCTGAAGAGCACCAAAGAGAAAGAGTTTCTGGCCCTTAACGTTTCACTTAATTTATTTGTTTTGCAGCTTTTTTTGAAGGAAGGGGGAAAATTATCATGGGGCATTAAAGCTGAAATACCTAAACTTTCCTTCTTTTTGGTGTTTAAGAAGAGTCTTAAGCATTTAAGTAATTGAGCTAAATGATTAATCTTCTTTCAGCACTGAACTTTAAAATAGGTAAAAATATATTAAAGGATTATAAAATAATTGTCCTGTTAGCACTACAGGGCATAAATGTGAACACAGAAGAGCTTTCCAGACACTACTCCTGCACACTCAGTGAACAGGTACATTGGAGAAGCCTGTTTCCACACAAGTGGATTTCACCGTTGTGGCATCCTAGCCTGCCATGTCCCCAGGGTAACACACAGAGGGAAAGGATGCTGTCACACAGAGCTGGTGCAAGTTTTCCAAGGTATATCAAGCGCTTGTACTTGGAGGCAGCAACAAAGATCATGAAGGGCTTGAGGGGAAAATATATGAGGGTGGCTGAGGTTGCTTGGTCTGTTCAGCCTGGAGAAGACTGAGGGGAGACCTCAGTGCAGTTACAACTTCCTCATGAGGGGAAGAGGAGAAGCAGGCACTGATCTCTTCTCTGTGGTGCCCAGTGACAGGATCTGAGGGAATAGCCTGATGCTGTGTCAGGGGAGGCTTAGGTTGGGTATAAGGAAAAAGGTTCCTTTCCCCAAGGGTGACTGAGCACAGGAAGAGGCTCCCCAGGGAAGTGGTCACAGCACGAAGCCTTGCAGAGTTTGAGAAGATTTAGACAATACTCTCAGGCACAGGGTGTGACTCTTGGGGATGGTCCTTTGCAGGGCCAGGATTTGGACTTGACGATTCTTGTGGGTCGCTTCCAACTCAGCATATTCAGTGGTTATTTATTTATTTTAAATTTATTCATTTATTATTCCCTCATATTAATTTCTTTAGGGAATATCCAAAAAACTACCCAGAGTTTTCTTTTTCTTACTTTCTCTGCTATCTCTCTGTGCCATGATCTAAGAAACATCTTTGGGGTTTGCTACTAATTAACTGTGTTAATGGTGTCACAGGGCTGCTTCTCCAGAAATAGCTGCTGGCATGAGCAGAACTTGTAATTTTCCAGATGCAATGTTTCCTCACTTTGTGCGGAAAAACCCCAGGAAAACAAAACATCACCTGTGAATAACAAATATAACTGCAGTTCGCTGTAGCCTTTCAGTAGAGAGTCCTGAAAACCTTCCGAGACCACACATAAGGCTGTACTGTCAACTGGGGGCTCTCCACTCACCATGTATCATTGCTCCCATAGCTGCCCTTTGCCCTCCCTGTCTGCCTCCCTGCCAGCCCGTGTCCGTGTGGTGCAGGGCTGTGAGGCACCCAGAAAGGCTCTGGGCTGGGCAGTGGAATGGGGGCCATTCGTGTTGCCTGCATATGTGACTCTGTATTCTTCCTCAGAGATAATTTTGACATTACAAAGACTATAAATAGAACACCCAGAGCAGAAAACTACAGGAAGGAAGAGTAAACCTCTAATAAATTATATCTCAAGAGGATCTGAGTGGGGGGAGGAAAAATGAACTTCCAACAACAGGAAAGTTTAAAAGAAGCTTGTACTGAATATTATAAATTCGCATGAGAGAAAGGTCTTTACTTCTCTCAGTGTGGGAAGATACAAAGGTTTCAGTACTTTATGCTCAAGTAGGGAAAAGGTCAAGACTCCCTTTGCCATACTGTGGTTAAAAAATCATGCTGTTAAAATTCTATTAAATGGGACTCCTGATTTCTTGTAGCCACAGATTTAAGAGCAATTGCTTCTCATTCACCTTGTCCAAAGCTTTGTCCAGCAAGAACCTGGCATTGCACTAAGCAAAAAATATTGTGTAACTTAAAACAAGATAGATCAACCTCATCCATGTTGCTATCCTGTTGCTTTGCACATGGTCTGTCAGAGAAAGCTGCTTGTCTGTTGGTTTTGCTGGTAGATTGTGGAAAAAGGGACCTGAATTTGAATGGAAGGTGCTGTAGCATGAAGGTGCCACAGCAAAATTGTGTTTTCCAGCCTCCAGCCCAGCACTGCAAAACTCTCCTTCTTCTCTTTCTAGTAAACATGATGAAAAAAAGACATGCAATATAAATTTACATGCACACAGAGTGAAGGATCATGCAGTTTTTACAGACAAATTTGAAGATGAATTAGTCTTTGAGATAACTGTCTGTTTAAGGATTATATTGTTAATAACCTAAATTTGACACACATTTTCCCCTCTTCAGTCACTACCTGCAAAGCTTCTCTGAAAATTATCTCTTATGAAGCGGTGTCATTAATAGCTTCCTGCAAGGTTTCTTTTAGAAGTGGCAGAAAGGTAAATAAAAATGAATTAATACAGCGTTTTGGGTTTTTAGGCAAAATATGCAAATATCTTACTGACAAAGCCTTAGTAGCATTAAAGGCTTTCAGATCCTATCCTCAAAGGCTCTGCTTGTGGAATCAGAAGCCTTTAGGCAACCTTTAACTTAGTTTACATGTAATACATTCTCTTTCTCCCATTCCCCCCATAATGTCCTCTTGCACCAATCAATTCCCTCTGGTGCAGTTTCCAGCTTCACAGTTCATGAATTTTATTTGCAATCAATAAATAAACCCATTATCAAGTTTTGTATTCTCATCATATATTGTCATTTCTCATACACCATTTCTCTGTATGGGTCAGCTTCACTGAGCACGTGCCACTCACCTTTATAGCTCAGCAGAGGGCTGTCAGGTATATGGATGGGATGTGTTTGAAGATCTAATCAGATTTCAGTTGTAATGAACAATTATGAATAAGACTGTGCTGGCATTCATCATTATTATCATTATTTTTAATACTATCCTGCAGTTTTGAGTTAGTGATCAGCACTTAAATACTCTTTGAGCCCTTGTCTGGACATATTCTTACAGTATGGAGCAAAGGTTCCCAGATCCACCCATATCATCGAAGAAAATGTTATTTCTGACACATAACATCACAGCATTTATCAGCTATTTGAGATAACTAAAGAAAAGCTTCTTGCATGCTCCTTACAAGGCCGTCAAATTCCCACTGTGGCAAATTATAAAGTAACTGATTTTGAGAACCAGTGACCTACCACGATGAACCCCTCCTGATAGCTTATGCAAATTTCTTTGGGCAGCATTAGTTTGGGCATGGCATGAAAAGGCAAGCCATTCTTGTGGTGATCAGGCCCTTGGACAGTTACTGATTTGTGCCTTGAATTTTATCTGTCAGCCCAGACCGGGTATTAAATGCTGGTGTCACATGCAGCTATCAAATGATAGTAGTACAAGGTCAACTGACAAATAATATTCTAACATAAAGACTCCAAACTGCCTACTTTTCTAACCTCAGACAGTATGGAATCTCGTACACAAATGAAAAAAATGAGTCTATCAGTGACCAAAACGGGTAGAAGCAAGCAGAGAGGGTCAAGGAAGTTGGAAGCAAACATTCCCAGCTAAGTGCATTTTCATAAACACAGGAAAATCCAGCAGTACTTTGAATTTATCCTTGTAACACTGCCATCACTGCTGGGGGATGTAGAAGTGATAACATTACAACAGTACAGCACACCACTACTGATGCTAATACAACTGCTAACAGCAGCAGCATCATTACTCAGTAGGGCTATTAAGTAGTATCACAACACACATTTAGGGAATTACAAGTAATTGCTTTGTTAGAATCATTTATCTATCACTCTTTCAAATGTTTTACTGTCCTCTGGACCTGACCAAAATAGATAGGGAGAAGATAATTTGAGCCAACACAAGAATCTCTCAAAGGAGACGCTTTGGATTTCCCCCTTTTTCGGGGGATGTGCTGACTACAGGGAGATATCTTTCCCTGTGTGGTCTCTGGAAGAAAGGAGGGTCTATGTTCATGATCAAAGCAAAGGTCTAGAATATTGTAGTGGTTTAATTCAGTTTCAAAAAAACCTCTTCTTGTCTGCATTGGGACATGAATTTATATAATGGACATAAATGCATGACTAGGTGACAAAGTCTATGTCCTGTTTAGTAGCATCATGTATCCGAAGTGGTGCATGTTGAGACAAGCCACACCTCAGTGCCATGCCTTTAAAGCAATGCAAGATTTTTTGAGTTTTGTATTCTTCTTTTAAAACTTTTTACTAAACTGGTGTTGAAGTTAATATTTATGGAGTTTGGGAAAATTGTTTTCAGGGTATGATTTCTGGTAATATGAATTTTCATATTCTAAGCAACTTGCTTTTAACCTTAACAGCCCTAAATGTACTTGGAAATTTGCTCACACCTATGCAAGTCAGCGTATCCCTGACGCTGCCAGCCAGGAATGATGTATGCAAGGCAGGACTGTGGTGGAGTTCCATATCCTTTGTTGAGTCCTGGTGGAATCATACCCTGCCATGACTCTGCCACTCAGTGCTCAAGTTTTTTGGCTGGTGTGAGTCCCTGCTTATCATGGGGAGCCAGATCACTTTTGGTGTATGGGGATGTTTGAGCTGTGATACAAAGAAGCAGAGGAGGAAAATGTCCTGCTGACACTTAATGATGAAGTTATAGGATATCTCCTATCTCAAATGTCAGTTCCCACCCTCTGCTCTCATGGATGCTTTCTCTGAAGTACACTGTGGATTCCTGTAAGTACAACTCATCTGCTGCAGGATAACATAGAGAAACAGTAATGAAAAAGTACTTTTGATCCTCCTCAAAACTTCACTATTTGCTCACAAAAATATGCCAGAAATCATAGACAGAAACTTACAGTCGCGACAAATGATTTTGCTGCTGTTTTTGTTTACATTTTTGGTTCTCTTTTTATTGTTCCTAATTTGTCTAAGATTTAACTCTACACATTGATCATATATAGAGCAGACTTCTCATTAGTTTCAGCAAGGTCACTATTTCAACAGGGTTTTACCATCAGAAGGTTACCATCATCTGACCGCTCACCCACAATGAGATTTGTTTAGTAAAGCATTGTTTTAATTTCTGCTTGAAGGATGTGTTATATAACTTGCTGTCAGATGTCTGATGTATTTTCTAAGGTGTATACTTATTCAACAGCTGATTCTTTAAAGATATTAGGTAATTTGGATTATATATATAAGTTTTTTTATGCACTTTGACTGTGGAACTCCATGTAGCTGTGACGTATCTTACGCCAATGACAAGACTATATTGTACCTGCAGATGCCAGATACTAAGAACATGAGAAGCCTAGCAACATGGTTTGCTTTTTTTTTGCCTTTCTATTTTAATATTTGCATAAGAAATGCATTATCGTCTTACTTTCTCTTCAGGACTCTTTCACATAAAGCACATGAGCAATCTTCTCTTCCAAACAGGGAAGACATGCTCCAACTATTTCTTTATACTCTTGTAACCCTTATCTTTAAGTTATGCTTCTCTGTATTGACCTACTGTGTCTGCAAGTTATTTTTCTGAACATGTCTGTGCTGGCTGTTACAGGGTCAAGCCCTTGAACACAAGCCAAGGCCTCGGCTTTGTGGGGGGGTTTCTTTTTTTTTGTTTCAGTGGATGTTTGCCAGAATATCTAAGTCCTGCAGCAGCACTGACTGTGCTGAACTCTCCCAAAGCAACAGCTCTCCCACCATTTCTAATTAGAAGACACAAGGGAACCATATGTGTATATACAGGATATAAGTAACAAGCCTCCACAGGGTGTAGGTTGTAAGGCTCACTTTGTGCACCTTGGGTGTCCTCTAAAGCAGAAGGCCAAAGGTTAGTTTCCTGAGGGATGTCCTTGACTTCTCTGGATCTCAGTGTGCTTGATGCATATGTTGTCAAACAAGCCCAAGACAGACTCTTGGGATCGATTTACCTTTTCCTCCCAAACTAAAGAGTCCACTACTATGTTTACAGCATTGAGGGAAGTGTTTCCAGTCACTGAGGTAGAAAAGCTGGCAAAACATACTTAATTTATACCTAAACTGCTCCCAGGATTCACTGCTGAGAGCCTCTTTCCTCATCCTGCTTGTGTGGACTGCTAACTTCATACCTCAGCAAGCAAGCAAGGGGATGTGGTGCAGTTCACGGAGCTGTAGTGCCTGACCCCATCCCTTGCCAAGGAAAAGGTTGCTTTTCTGGCATTAGTCAGTAGAGATGTGTATTCAGGGTAGACATAGGTTTCATGGGAAACAAGATCCCACATCTTAATGGGATATCGGGAAAATTGTTGCAGTTGACATAGTACCCACGCTCTCCAGCACCTTGGCCAAGGTGGGAGATTCTCTTGGCATCCTTTGGCTGCATTTGTACAGAAAGCAAATACCCGTGCTGCCTTTTGACATAGGCAATGCAGATGCAGCTCTCTCAGAAGCTGAGGGACAACATTCTGTTGAAAATGACGGTTTCACAATGTCTTTGTGATTTTGACCTAATCACAGATGAATAAAAGCAGAACCCGTTCTCATCCTCAGTGATCACATTCACTTCTGCAATAGAAAAAGGCTAGGCAAATGCAGATAAAAGCTTTTGTTCTCACCAGGGGAGTTCTGGTTGAGACCCTGGGGAGGGATCTGGCCACTAATAAGTTATTGGCAAACCATCAGACCTGGTACAGCTAACTTCAGTGTATCAGCGATTCCCATTTCTCATCTCCACACGAAGCAACCTTAGGTTGCATTTACATAGCAGGCCCCCTTTGAGTCTGTGTCCTGATTTAATATCAATCTAATATAGATTGGTTAGAGGTAGTCAGCATGGATTTACAAAAAGGAGGTCATGCTTAACAATCTTGATTCATTTCTCTGAGGAAGTGGCAATGAAAGTGGACAGCGATGAAGAAGGAGACATAATTTACTTGGACTTGAAAAGGCTCTCGATATACTGCCACATAACAGATTAATTTATAAGGTTAGCAAGTGTGGGACTGATAGTAAAATACTCAATTGGATATAAAATTGGCTTGGTAACAAGGCCCATGGAATGGCAGTAATGCTTATAGATCACACTGGGGAAGTGCTATGCACCCTGGGGTGTGTGTTTGAAGACATTCTAAAGATAATAAGGATGGGCAAAGCCAAAAACAAAGGTGGTGGGAAAAAGAGGAAAAATGCTGCCAAAAAGAACACAGGAAGGCTACAGCCTCATGAGAAGCAAATGATCATGCCAACATGCAATACGGAATTTCAGGTAATATTCAGTGAAGAAAATTGTCTAGGAACTGAAGGGGTCCATACGCTGCAAGTCTTGTAGCAAGGCAGAAGTATACAGAGAGCAAGGACCTTTCCTTTCAAATAGAAGAGAGGGCAAAACTTACAGCTTTTTCAAGGTGCCAATGAGCAATAAATGCGAGGCATGCTCTCAGAAACTGATCTTATCCTGAAAAGTCCACGATCCCTTGGTCCTTGATATAAGGAGGAATCACAGCATTTAGGTTGTGTTTTCAGCTCAAGGAAATCTTTGGAGAATCCTGATTCTTTCCATTTTCTGTGATCTAAGGAGACTGGACTTCCTGAGATGTAATATTTTTTTGTCACCACCCTGCAAGATGCTACCTTACATGCTGTAATAAAGCAGACAACTGGGCAGAAGAAAAAAATAAAGTACAGGAGAGTGAACAGATGACACTAAGAGACCTCAGAAATTCACAGTACTGAACAGAAATTGGAATCTGGTTTTGGTGAATACTCACCTCCTTACAAGTGTAAACTTTCCCATCTCTTGGATGATATTAAGAGAGGGCCTGGGAAAGCTGTACTGGTGACACTGATATGCCATCACTTAGTACTGCTGTCAGTTCAAGAAAATACAAACTTTGAGGTCCAGCATAGGTTCCACCATTGCTTTCATATAAAAGACCCAGGCTGCCAGGCCCGCTCCCACACACCATGGGTAAGAAGGCAGTCTTTGCAGGCCTACCTATGCCTTTGCTTCACTCGCCATCTCTTTTAAATGTAGGAATCTCTGGATGGATCAGACTATACAACTTGGAAAACCGGGGAAGGCTTTTTAATGCAACAAAAAAGAGCTGCTCTCTTAGAGTGTGACTGGTGTGGTACAGAATTAGAAAGGAAATGATGCAGGGCAACAATTAGCCTGACTCATTGGTCAGTGCTTCATGCTATAGGCTGTGCTTTGTTATTTGATTGTGAGTATTGGCTCAAAACCTTGGTCTTGAAGCCATTAAAGTCATTAGTCAAGCTCACATTGATTTGAGCAAGACCAAGGCTTGACCTTTTGTGGCTGTTCAAAAGACAGAGATAAACTTTTAAATCAATCAAGAGCATAGACTCATTCTGCTGGGGTCATATGGTTAATACATCCTGTTCCTGTCATTTCCGCTATAAAATTGTGAGTGCTTTTAAAGCAAGAGGAAAACCTGATTCCTTTCCTTTTGCCAGAAAATGTTATGCTCCCTTTTTTTACAAACAAGAAAAACAAGGAGTCCTTCTGCTCAGGAAAATTGTAAGGTGAAAGGTAATCTCAATATTTCTAAGTCTCTAGAGTCAGTGAAAGGTAATTTGAGACAACGTACTGGGCAATACAGTCTCCTGTCTCCAAAGCATACAAACCTTCTCCCACTGACATCCCAAAAGCCTTTATTGGGTCCTGATGATCTTTTTGCCCAAGCATTGTCAGTACCCATTGTATTGTTGGTGTCTACAAAACAATCCTTTTTTTTTTTTTTTTCCTCCACATTGCATCTAGTCTACACAGTTCTTACAAGTTGAGAAAAAACTTATGACTTCCTACAAATGTAATCAAAGTCATCATTATTGACTTCATCTGCTTGGCTTCAGACCCAAGTCACTAAGCTCTCTGTATTTACTTCTAGAGTACAACATTTCTAGAAATGTGAATTATATTAAAAAAGTCTGAACTACTCTGAGTTTTTGTTTTGCTGAAAAACCCACCTCATGATGATTATGGAAATACAAGCTGTTTCTTCCACTCTCTCACTGACTTTATGATTCTGAACAGAATTGTAGGGGAGAAAACCCAACCTGATTCAGATCAATTAAAAGAAGAACTCTGAATCCTTAGCTTATCTCATGTATTATTGCTTCCTATTTGGTCCTATTAGGGCCATGAAGGTGATCAGAAGTCTGGAGCACCTTTTGTATGAGGACAGGATGAGAGAGTTGGGGTTGTTCAACATGGAGAAGAAGAGGCTTCAGGGAGAATCCAAGCACCTTCTAGTACCATAAGGGGGTTTATAAAAAAGGAGGAAGAAGGACTTTTTTATACAGACAAACAGTGACAGGACAAGGGACGATGGTTTTAAAAAGAAAGAGGGCAGGTTTAGATTAGATGCGAGGAAGAAATCCTTTACTCAAAGACTAGTGATTCACTGGAACAGGTTGCTCAAAGAAGTTGTGGACAACTCCTCCCTTGAAGTATTCAAGGCTGGGTTGGATGGGGCCTTAAGCAACCTGATCCAGTGGGTAGCATCCCTGCCCATGGCAAGGGGGTTGGAACTAAATGATCTTTAAGGTTTCTTCCAACCCAAACCATTCTATGATTCTAGGATTTGCTGAAAAAACCGTGGATGTGATTTGATAGGTTTTATGAAAATAAAATTCCAATTCTCGCTTATGAAAAGATGAAAGAATAGGTGAGAGAGGAAGAAAGGACCTTTATTATGCATATATACATAGGTACCACCCTGCCCAGTCTGAAAGCCCAGCTAGCTTTCAGGGGTAGCAGATCTGAGTATCTGTGTGCATGCATACATGTGCATGTTTTATAAAGGGTTTGATCTTACCTGAGCATCTGTGGCTCTGGTGACATCCCATTTGTTAACATTTCTCTAGGCTCTTCAGTAAAGTCACTGGATAGATGACAGTTCATTAAATTAGTTGACAATGCATATCCAGTCTTTCCACCCTCCTCCCCCAGCCCTATAATGAAAATAAGGAAATTACAATGGTAAGAAGGGAAAATACTATGCAAATAGCTCTGAGAGCACTGACACATTTAAACTAATGCATTTCCTAGGATCATAACAATAAATGTACTGTCAGGGGCATTGCAGTTGCTCTAGTGACATGGCCACTGTGCAAAAGCACCAGTGCAAGCTGTCAGAGCTGATTATTTAAGTACTCCTGAAATATTTTTCTTTCACTGTAACTTCTCAGAGTCACAAGGCTTTGAAAGAGCCCTTTTTCTCTTGCAACTCTTCAGCTAGCTTTTAAATACTCACATACATCACCTTGCAAAACAAGTGGGCTAGGAACAAATTTTCTAGAGATGGCATTTCCTGAAATCAGTTGTTTTGGGAAATGTTCATGATGAAATGACTCGAGAAAGTTTGCTCAACTTCCTGCATGGCAAAGAGTTCTTCCTCAAATATTACAAAGATAGCAGCTAGGCCTACCCCAAAGAACCCTTTTCAAAGGGCTCAACATTTTCAAGCAGTTGAATTTGTTTATTATAGTTTCTGCAGATAACAGAGATAGATGAGTGCAACAGCATTTTATTTAATACACAAACTTCCTCATTCAACTGCAAAGCTTAGAGCAGTCTATTGACTATCAACTCCATGCTCTGATGCATGTGTAGGCAGTATGGCTGAGATATAAAAACCCCTTATAATAGCTCAGAAATGCCCCTCTCAAGCCCCTTCTTGGAATTAGTGGCTTTAGTAATACTGCTGAACACTTATTTGGAACAGGCACGTTATTCTTCCATTAAGCTTTATTCTCGTCATTCTTTCAATCTGCATTTAAATTCTGTTTTCCTCTTGGTTGGCATTGGCAGCCTTAGCTACCTCATAAACAAGATGCATTGCCAACTGGAACACGCAAGCAGAGCTGAAAGCAGCACTGCTAACCTCTGCCTTTTTCTACCCCCTGCAACTTGGAGTTGTATCAAACTCAATGCTTGGAGCCTGGGAAGTGGGCATCTTGAACTGCTTGGAAGCTCAAAGAACCTGACTTCAATCTATTAAGGTACTGAGCTGGCTCGCTGAGCTATAATTGTGCACACTTTTTTTTTTTCAATCAGCCCAGCAAGCCAGATTTACATGCTCTGACTTCAGCTCAGTGTATCTTTCATGGTAAAGAGTTGTTGCAAACTGTGAATAGACAGTTTTACTCAGCATTTATAAAGCAAACAAAATGTCACTAGCCCAGTAACATTAATTTTTAAGAAGAGAAGAGATTAGACACTCAAAGTTGCTTAGAGATTTTGGCTGTTGGCAAATTTGCATTCTTAGAGACTGCACACTGAGCAATAACAACAACAATAAAAAAATATAGAATTTGGAAATATTTGTCACAGGTGGGAGAGGCACTGTAAAGAAAGGCAGTGAATGAAGAACTGCAGTGGGTGAGAAGACTTCTACTCCGCTCCTGCCCCATTCCCAGCCCGTCCTCTGTGCATGCAGCAGCAGCCACAGAGTCGGCACACAGCGATGGGTACCCGGGGAGGCAGCTCCTGTGCCTGAGTTTCTCCCTGCTTTTCACTGCAGAAAACAAAACCACTTGCCCTGGGATTTTTTCCCCCCAGAATTTATGTACGTTGCTCCCTTTTTAAGGCCAGCCACTGTGTGGACATCTGTGTAATCAAAACTGTACTTGACTTTTTTTTCCCCCCTTTCATTTGTGGGACCAAGGCTTTTTGCCTTGTCAGTTCTGCACTGGCAAATGTTTCTGTCTTCAGTTGGTAAGGCAGAATGTCTAGCAGCACGACACCAACAACTTTCAGGTTGCCACTCTGGGGAAAGAAAGTACACATTTAAAAGAATTAGCAGCCTAGATAGGATATAATGTGACTGAAGAGTTTCACTGTAACATTGTAGAGTACAAAAATGAAAATATAAAGTGCATTTTAAATGATTAATGTACAAAAGCTGACCTCTTCCAGTGTGCATTAATCAAGGAAAAAATGCACACTTTCTATAGTGGTTAATGTTGCAGGTCCATTATTCAGCTTTGATAATGTGCATAAAAATGCTCAATATGACAATGAGTTGGGGTAGCTGAGAATTTAGAATGGTGGCAAGTTTGTTGTAGTATTTGGATTAGCATTCTTAACCTACATCTTGACAGCTTCCTTTCTTCATTTCACAAGTGTTAATAAAATCTTGCTTTTTCCTCTTTCATTTTTGGTTATTTTTTTCTATGGTATTTTAGTTCTTTTCCTTTTTTTTTTTTTCTTTTTTTTCTCCTTTTTTTTTTCTTTCTCTCTTTTTTTTTTTTTTTTTTTTTTTTTTTGTAAAAAACAATTAAAAATACCTGCTCAAACAAATACTACCAGCATTCATTAGTCAGGATGGTTATATGTAAAAGAAATGATGCCAGATAGTAACAAATCCAAGAGAAGTTTATTATGAAAATGGCACCTGCGGGATGAAAAAAAATTAAGTTACATAAAGACAACCATGTATGACATGTATGAGAATCTACAAAAGTATAAAAAGAACCCTGTTGTAAATGAAGTATGTACATTTCTGATTTGCAGCATTATCAATGATCAATGAAAAAAATGTTTCAAATAAGCCAGGCACTCAAGAAGTTAGATTCGGTTAGCTTAACACAAAATAAATGTACCATAGCTGTCAGTTTTTAACATTTTAATTTTTTTATATTGTAGAGTTGGTAACACTGCTAAGATTTATACGAACAGAATCCCTTTCCCCATTATTCAGCTACTTGGCACCAGTCTCCTCATAAAAGATTTCATATATTTGTACAAGAAATAGTTAAAAACACAGACACAGTCTTCACAGGTAATGAAGTTTTTTTTTCATTTTGTCATTTTAAACACTATGGATTTAGACAGCAGCTGTGATTATCTGTTAGTTTAAATCACCAGAAATCATTTTGACACAACACAGAAACATTTATAAAAAAAACCCAAAACAACAACAGCTGTCTAGCTGTTCTTTGTAGCTGATAGGTGCAGTCCTTTGATTGTTCCATAGCTAGAGCAGAGCTTCCAAAATTAAACTTTGAATTTCCCAATCAGCTTTCTCACCTTTTTCAGACCTACATAAATCCTTCCCATGGAACCTTTAAAAGCTCATTAATTAAATTTCTAGCATCCAATTCCTTTTTTGCTATCACTCCTCTGTGACTTGGACCTACTTCTCAAATTCAAAGCTACCGCAGAAATTGACTCAACGCAGTGAGTGATGAAAAATTCGAAGGACAGCTGAGTTAATACATTAGCATTGCACACATAAGCGAATATATATGACAATTCTAAGCTCAGTTTCCTTTTAAAACAATGCCAGTTGACCTTTGAAAGAATTTCCTATCTCACTGGTAATTGCCCTACATATTGCTCTGCCAGCCTACCTTGGAGAAAACCAAAGAAATGCACCCTCTGCTTACAGTTCGAGCACAAGGACTCTGGGAATGTTAACAACTGAGGCTATATGGCGTCAATTTGCTTAATATATCTGAGCATTACTCTGTAGTGCATTGTGGGGTACACTGGAAGAGTAAGTCATACCCAGAATTCCTCTGTGGGAAAAATGGCTCCATTAACCTTGAGCTAGTTAAGAGTCTTTTATCTCTGAGAGTGAAGAAGAAAGAACGAGAGAGCGAGAGAGAGGGGGAAACATGTGGAGGAGGAGGGGAGAAAGGAAGGGGGGGAGAGAGGTTTGAGAATACACAACAGCAAAGCAACAGCAGAAATTAAAAGGTATACAGACAGTGGAAGCAGCATAAGGTGACATTACAGAGGAAGGCCACCACACAAAAACCACTAACCCCCAAGAATCACTGGTTCACTAGGACTGCAGGAATGGGACTTTACCACTCCAGACTAGAGATAAAGCACAGAGAAGACAAAGGACAAAACAACTACATTAGCTTAGTATATACTGCATATAGTAACACACATTGAAACTGCAATGGGACTGACAGCCAAGGACACTTACACATTGTACACATTACAGTTCTCACATCTGTTATTAGATGCCTTAACAAACAGCTGCCAAAGATGGAGTGGAAGAAGAATTTATATTTGACAGTCATTTGGAGTGTTTGACACTACACTGTGATTTCTGGCAACAAAGACAAAATAGGAGATTTCTTTTCTTTTACTTAATGTGCAGTTTTCAGTTGTAGTTATCTATTTCAAGCTTATTAACCCATCCTTTAGTTTTAAAACATATTGGTTTCAACACTAGAAATAAGTAAAAAGAAAACAACAAAAAAATACCCAAATCAAAGAACAAAAAAGAAATTTACAACCTTCCCTCTATAATATTAAATGAAAAAAAAAAACAAAAAACCATGTTAAATAGTTCTTCTGGTTTTTTTTTCTTTTATTTTTCTCTTTTTTTTTGGTTTTTTTTTTTTTTTTTTTTTACTCTGAAGTGTTATTTGATGTTGTAAAATTAGCCTCAGTTACACTGAGAAAAAAAATAAAGCAAAACAATATGCACCTAAGAAACTGCTCCTCGTGTCAATTAAATTGAGTTTTTTGTTTTTAAGCTCTTTTTGAAAAAGGCTTCCTGACCCATTTAAATTTGATGTGAGGCTATGCTTGTTAGTTTGGAGGTAACAAATTTTAAGTCCTGCAGCAAATGTTAATGAGGGCTTTTGTCTTAACTAACCAAGGAGACTGCAGCACCCCACTATAAACCAGTACGGAACACATTCTTTCCAAAAAACCCAGCCCACAAGCTGCATATTGTATGAAGACATTACAGATTAATAAATGATAGCACCATGGTTTTAGAAATTAAGTTAAAGTTTCTGTAATTAACATTTAGTCCAACTTTTTAACATTCTAATCACAGGCCAGAAATTAACTTTTTAAGAACCCAAATTATTTTATGTGCAAGTAAGAAAATCTTAACCATAAAAAGAGAATTAAACTCTGCATAAAATTCTAAAATACTATCCCCTATTTTAAAGGAATTAGGAACAAAACCCCCCTTTCATTTGACTTAGTCAAACAGGGCACATTGTTTATGCTTGTCTCTTTTAATCTTGATCATATCAAGATCATTTTGAAGTAAAACCAATGGTTGTCACTTTAAAATCTCTTTACCACAACACTGAGTATTCTATGGCAGAGGCATACACATATTAAAGGCATCTTAATAAAGATGCAAAGGAAAAAAACACACATCTTAGAAGAAGACAAAATGGCAGGCAACTGGTACTTCGACTCTCTGAAGGCAAAAATAAAAAAATATCTTTACATTAAAGAATAAGTCAAGTTAAAGAGAAAGGGAATGAAATGGGGACCATCATATTGAGATAATAAGCTGACCTGCTCAAATTCAAAGTGCTAGAATTAAAGGTCTAAATTAAAACACAGTCTATGCCTCAGAGTATAACACTGAACACAGTATGTGGTCGTATTTCAATCCTCTTTCCGTTCCAGAGTCTGTGTAGTGTGAATGCCATTGCTGTACACAGGAAATGGAAGAGTGGAAAAAAGTCCTTCGGCAGTTGTGAACACATTCCCTGCAGGCATTTGGGTCAGACTGGCCCCGCTCACAGCACTTCCAAACGGTCCCGACATATTGAGTCGGTGAACGTGGTGGTAGAGCATTTCCATCGGTGTTTTAGGATCCAGACCAAAACTGGGGCTGTTAACATCAACAAAGTTAACAGCATGGGTGTTGGGGAGGAGGTTGCCCTGCATGGCTAAGGTAACTTCAGCTGGAGCATACCGAATAGTGCCAGTGGTGTAGACCCTCTGAGCAGCAGTGCTGGTCGCAGCAAGGGTTCCCGTTACCCTGTGAACCAAAGGAAGCACCACATTGCCTGCTTGTAACCTCTGAAGAGCTTCCAGATCCCCAGTGTACAACAAAGAGTTGGACGCTGTGGGACCGCCTGGATGTTTGTCCCTTGGAGATGCTGAAAGTGGGGGTGACAAAGGGTCAGAGGACACTGGAGCCAAGGCCGAGTTGGATGAGGTGCTGAACTGAGTTTTACGGCTGGCAGTATTTTCAGTCCCTGGTGGAGTGAGAACAGAGTCTGGAATGGAGACATGTAAACTACTGCTGGCTTGGGGGGAAGGGAAGTGCTCGGAACTGGGGGGCTTGGTCATACTGTAGGGTGATTCATTCCTTGAGATTTCCCTGTTGGGTGGGTAATTCCAAATACTGCTATCATTATCAAAATTGATAGGTTCTGAGATTTCTGTTTTAATTTTGAGCACTGAGGCACTGTTTGGTGACGAGAGCAGCTGGGGCTGGTCCACCAAAGCTGAATCAAGTCCATTTGGACTTGAGGTGCTTGACAGCCTTCTCCGGGTCATGCTGCCACCCTTTTGCTTTTTTCTCCTCTTCTTCCTCTTCTGATGTTTGCTGGAAGACTGGGCATTTACTTCACCTGCACTGTCTGAGTCCTTGGCACTGTCGGAAGTCAGTGATTCACAGTTCTGCAACCGCAAGTCTGACTCACTCTCAACGTAGCGCTCCACCTTGATCTGCATAGAGCCAAGAGTGCCAAAACTGTCCTCAGGGGCCTTTTGATTCTCGAAGTCTGAGTTTTCAAAGCTGTCATCACTGTCCCTGCTGTCCTGGTTGCTGGAGCTGTTCCCATCCTCATTACAGTTCATTTCATTATCTGACTGATTTCCTGACTTTTTCCTGTCAGATTCAGGGTCTTCACTGTTTTCTGACTGGTTTCCTTTCTCATCTGACTTTGAGTTCTCATTGTCCTCTGGAGCAAAACGAAAGCGAAACAAAGCATTAGCAATAGGAACATAATAGTATAATCCAAGTCCAGATTTCTACCTACCAATGAGATTGAAATTGCTTTAACCTTTTTTGGCAAAAGACATTCTCTTGTGTAGAGCTGCATTTTTTTTTTTTCAGTGTTGTGTTGGGAGAGTTTTGATCACCATGAATGAATGTCCCTGGCTCGGGACTGTTACTGCACTAGAATTCTATGCTATATGGCTGCACCTCGATTGAGGGGACCTTTTCATCTGCTCACTGGACAAGAATCATGCTGACAGCTGTGAGCACAATGGCATTGTAGCCGTGCCATCCAAAGAGGAGTCAGCGAAAAATCCCATTATCACCGTTATGTTCTGGTGATTGTTCTTTCACATCCGTGTTCTCCTACAGTGGGCAGGCATCTACATGTAGCACTATTTACTAATGAAGATTCTAGTACTCTCATCTCATTTTCCTCTGACCATTGCCACTTCTGAAGTGGCATAGAGTCTCTGGCTGCAGTAAAATTACCGCTGATTTTCTCCTGTGTGAGAGAAGTAACTCCTGTGTAAAAATCTGAATGAATTAATAAACCAGTCAAAAAGAATGAATAAACCAGTTTATTGTTAGAACAATTTTGCTATGTTGCTAGCCTGTCTTCTCACATACTCCTGAAGGACAAGAAATATTAAAAAATATAGAAAAAATAATCAGCCAATGAATTAAATTCTTTATTGATCCAAATAATCTAAAGACCACTGAAAATAGCACAGCTACAGCACTGAGAAGCTGTCACTCTTCTTGCCTGAATTCATTTAATTATAATTCTAATACGGGTGAGATAAACACTTTAGCCTACTGGACTTGGAGAGCCAAAGCAGCTTTGAGACTGAATATGCTCCATTATCACACTGTGTTTGAAAGGGTCACAAAAGGTTTCAGGAAACCCCGTCCTTTACAGACCAGCCAGAAATCTTTTGTTGCCTAATGAAAGACGTTTTTCACTCATCAGAGCCAAGTACTACCCTTTTCAATATCCTTGTTTTAGGTGGAGAGGGGAAGGACCAGTTTGCCTGAAAAGATATTGGTTACTTCTGGAGCCATGTCAACACCAAACTATTTCCCAGAAGTCCTGAAGGTGGGTTTAACAGGAAAGCTGCCTGAGCATTCAGGACACTACACTTCATAAGTCACTTAGTGGGACTTTGCTTGTGTGAGCAGCAGCAGAGAAACACTTCCTTTTGAAAAATAAAACCTACAGGAACAAAGTAGCAGCCATAAACCCCTAAGTCTCATCCAGCTTTTTGTTCCACCTAGGCCTGAATTTCTCCTTCAGTTTTTTCTTCCTTTTTTTGAAGATGCTTTCTTTTAAGGTCATGTTTTCTAGCTGGGGAAGAGGAGTCTTAGAGTGAGGTGGTATAAAGCTACACAATATTTGCCTGGGATTATATCACAGTTTGAACTGAACTTGTTGGTTTCATCCAAAATACTGCTCCAATTTCAGGTCCTTCGTAATTTCTATTTAATTCCTTTGTAATAAACAAGCCCTTGTGTCTTCCATCTTCCAAGACTCCCAGACATCTCCTTTCGGAGATATAGACATCTGTGCACCTTTGGAATGCTGTCTTGTTCTGCATCAGCTTTGGAAGTCATGAATGTACATGTACTTCCCATGTTCTGACCTGGAGAAACTTCCAGTGCATATGGGAAATGCAAACTATTCTCCACATATGTGTTATTTGCCTGTTTAGGAACAAGACAGCATAAAGGAAGCACTGGGAATGGATGAAGAAATTCCCAGTCACAGTAGTCAACAAAAAGCCTGCACATTGCCTTAAACCAAGCTGTCAAAGGAGAAAAAATAAAAGCAAAAGAGGAAAGAGAACAGCCATATAATTAATATAATATAATATAATATAATATAATATAATATAATATAATATAATATAATATAATATAATATCCTGATCCTCTTCTTGCTTTTTCTTGATTTATATCACTGTGATCCATTTTCTCTAGACTGTTTTTGGTTGTTGTCATAGACACGAGAGAAAAATCATCTATCTATCTATCTATCTATCTATCTATCTATCTATCTATCTATAATCTATCCTCCATCTGTCCATCCATCCATCCATCCATCCATCCGTCCATCCATCCATCCGTCCGTCCGTCCGTCCATCCATCCATCCATCCATCCATCCATCCATCCATCCATCCATCCATGTATCCTACATGCATCAACTGAGTAACATCTACTTCCTGGGCTACAGGAAAACACACTTCTTTCAAGGCCAGATGATTTGCACCTGTGCCTAGGTAACCACTGTTAAAACTAACAGGGAATGTGTGAACCATCTGTGCACTGGACCATCTGTAGGACTAATTTATACATAGAGCTTGACAAATACACTCAGCTTTTAAAAAAAACAGCTGAAGCCCCAGACTTAAAGAGCTTAGAAACAAGTTCTTGAACTCACACATTTTAATTAAGTATAACTTTTAACCCAAGAAAACTCAAATTTTTCAATCTTCACTGCCCCCTAGTGAGACTCTTCAAGAATGTATTTATACAGGGAAAAGAGGCATAAAGATTGACAGTACACACCACTCTGCATAATGTCTGCCTACTTTGGAAAGAGAAGAACTTGAATTTTATCTAACAGTTGCAATCCCAAGTCCTCTGCACAAGGGGGCATAAGCACAGCGGGGAAATCAAATATTTAGTTTGGTGCTATGTAGGGAAGAATGCATGAAGAAAGTGCAGAGGAACTCTGAGGAAATGGAAATGCTATGGTCATTACAAGATTTTGCTAGGGTTTTTCAATTTAATTTTAAAATGTAACAATACTTGAGAAGTAAAAGCAACTGGAAAGCTGACTGTGTGGCTTTTAGGATATGAACCTCTTGTGGGTGTAAAGGCACACCATGTGTCTTACCTGAGTTGTCCTTTGAGTCCGATTCAGAGTCAGAGGTCTCCGAGGATTCTGAGGTTTTCTCTGGCAGATGAGGAAGTTGTGCAATATCCATTGGAGTGTCCTTGTACTCTGGGTTACTGAAGAGGATACAGCAAATACAAACACAATTGGATGATTTGCAGTTTCATTTTTTCGTCTTTTCATATCAAAGTTCAGGAACAAAGAACATAAATAGTAAGAATAGCAGAACAGACATAGAAACATATTTTTTGGCTTCAGAGTTTCACAGCAGGGATTTTGTGAAGGTTTATTTTAATACTGCAGTCAAATGCTTTTATTGACCAGGCACTAAACCTTGTTTGATTCTAGTGAAGTTTTAGAGCTATCAAAGCATCCTTGCTGAAGTGGGACATCATGGCTTGTGTGATACTTAGCAGTAAAGCTACACTGTGTAATCATCCAACAACAAAATATCTTGATTTTGATCCCATTACTTTGCCTGGGAGGACAGAGAGGGTGTTTTAACTTTTCCAATCTGTTTCTCTCCCACTGGCTATGTCTATTAGAGTTATCTCTGTAGAAATGTTCTCTATCAACCTTACTAGAGTCCTTTCAACACCAGTTTTTCTCAACATTCCAGTTTTTCACATTTTAATCAAGCATGAAGTTATTAAGAATGTGCTCAGCTAATGCTAAAGGAGTGACCACTGCTCCAAAGAATCCGGCCAAAAATTAGATAAAATAGGTTATATATTTTTTAAACACTGTGCACATGCATCCACATCAGCAAGAAACCAAAAACAACCTCTCTAACTATGTGACAGATGCACATGTGCATGTTAAGATGCATATGTTAGGGATAAAGAACTGTCAACACACCCATTATAATCATATCTTCATCTGCTCATGTGGTGCTCACCTGTGACTTGTTAGCAGTGAACATGACTGCAATCTAAAAAAGCTACACTGCCAGGGAAATGGAAGAAAACGACAACGCTATGCTTTTGCCTGGTTTGTACCTTTTAAAATGTGTTCCTTTCTTAAATGCATGGAAATGCAAGGGAACAGACATAGCTAAACATAAGTGGTAGAGAATATTAAAAATAACGAAGTCTTTAATAACGTTGAATAGGTGAGCATTTCCATGCAGTTGAAATTCAAGTCTGGTAAAACAGAAAATCCAGAGTCCTGCATAGAACAATATGAGGCAGCACTGGGGGTGCCTGACACACTAACACAATGACAGTGTGCTCATATTCAGCCTCTTAGAATGTACTGTGAAAACTCAGAGTTCACACAGTTCACATTGAGTTGCCACGTTACAATTATCATCTTTATGGCTTTGTCCTGACAAAGTGACTTTATTCTGTCACATCCCAGGGCAGTCCCCAAATTTGCCCCCTCCAAGCAAAAGATGTTTGAGGGCTTTCACACTGTGAATAACAAGTTGCTGGAACAAGAACAGCATTAATCCTCCCTGTCACTGTAATTAGTCTATCCTTTTACAGACAGCTGAATCATACTTTCTAATGCATGGAAATGTATACAGACCAGTACTCCTGCTAAGGGTAGACATAATTATGCCTTGATCTGTTATTAAAATATTATTTGGACATTTGGATCTTTTGTGGATTCCAGTACAAGGAGAAATCTAAATTAAAAATACAAATTCAGAGAAGATGTTAATATTTCTCTAACAGACTGGTGAACGGATTATGCTAGAAAAATCAGGTTCTGAGAGGAGACCTAGGGAAGACCATACTGCTTTTCTTTTTTTGTTAAGTATATTCTGCTTGTAGAGAAAATTATTTTGTGGGGTGTTTGTGGACTAGGTTCACCTGTTGTCTGGAAAGGAGCAAAGGGGACAGAGGCAGCTGTTCATAATTCTTATGGACAACTTTTACAGCTAGAGCTGGAAATAGGAGAACATTTCTGGGCATTTTTCAGCCCCGTTAAGGACCCGGGCAGTGAAGCTGTACTTCCAGTTCAGAATTGTCAGCCTTAAGCTGACCTCTTGAAATGCTGCATTCTGCCTCACACTTGCAAAAAAGAGACAAAAAAGTAGCAGGATAAGGATATGTTCAGAAAAGGCTGTGCTAAATCACATCAGGCCAAAAAACTGCAAGTCCCAGTGAAAACTCCACTGCCATGCAAGGTTTCCCACAGTACCCCTTCAATGCTCTCCTGCCAGGGGTTGCTTCCTTCTCTTCCCCAAAAGGGGAATCAAAAGCATTTCAACATGCAAGTTTAGGCAGGCACAGTCTCTTCAGGGCTTGCTGGACTTGGCATAATAAGTCACAATCTAACCCCTAGACATCACTTTGAACTCTCATGGCATCAAAGGGAATTTAACAAACCATGACAAGCAACTTAAAAGGAGAACAGGCCAGAAAATGACAATTGCATTTCATCACAGTCTCAAGGTTTCAAATTTTATTTGTTTGTTTGTTCTGCTTTGGAATGAAACAGAAAATCTCCCAATCTTGTCGAACATTTTCACAAAACAGAATGTGTTGAAAGGTACTTTCAGATGAGAAAGGTCAGGTTTATAATTCACTGTCTCTCAGTGACTGTTGGTTTTCTCTTGAGCTCCGAAACCAGTCCTTTAAAAATACTTCAGTAAAACAGAATTGCTCAGGGAACAGCCTTTCATTCAAGCCATTACTACGATTTCTATTTAAAATAGTTCTAATAGCTTAAAATAATACTTTCATTTTAAAATCCTATTATGCATTTTTCAGTGTGAATATTTTCTGATGCTTATAGGAACAACAAAGTAGTTTGAGCCTTTTTTTATCCTGTGGAAGTTCCTCTCTCTGGAGTGAACTGGCAAATGCCTTTCAGAGATAGCTTATTTTTTGGCATACCAGCAGTTTGTTTCCCTGAATTTTTAATATCTAAATAAAACAGTGCCAAACACTTCACACCAGATTTTATAAAACAGCTACTAGAAGTTGGTGTGGATAATTTTTATCTTTGAGCTCAGATTGAGTAGATTTCAGGGCATGCAGGTGGAGGGTTTATTTCAAGACTGAGGCAGCATAATAATTCAAGAATATTTTCATGAGCTATGACAGATGCCTCAATAACTATAACAAAATGGCAAGACTTTTGACGTGGACTATACAAAAAGTTCTTCTTAACTTTCTGTAGCAGACTGTTGTTTTTCCCTAGACCTCTCACCGGCAGAGACAAGCAACAGAGACAGCAGTTCAAGCGAGAGGAGTGACTGGGAGACCTACCTAAGGAGGTAATTGACCCAAATGATATTCTTCTCACTTGCGTTCTTGGCGTTGACAGCTATGGTTGCACTAGATTGTATCCAGATATAACCTCCGTTCTTCTGCATCCAGCGGTAATACTTTGTTACACACTGACCCTTATTCAGCACTGACAGGAAAATACAAACAAAACACAAGCAAGATAGAGTACATGTTAGAATTGTGGTAAAATGACCTTCACTGTACAACGTGCCACAAGTGTAATCAGAAGAGACCTGGCTTCCTTTGGATTTAATGCCACTGAGATGACAAATAGGATCTGAAGTTCAGTATAAGTAGCCACATGTTTTAGAAGTTTTTAAAGTATAATTTTAATCTGCTTTTGGAAACTCTAGTGGAAAAAGGAAATTAAAAAAAAAAAAATCCTCTACAAATCTCTACGGTTCTCAGAATACTTATTGCTGTGTGGACATTTCCAATGCACTCAATGTCAAACTGTAAAAAAAGAAAAGGAAAAAAAAGAGGCAAATTTATATGTGATTTATTCATAGCTCCTAGGTAGACCTCTTTGAGATTCTGGATATTTGAAAGGTTTGGGAAGATACTCTACCCCTGCTGCTTTGATCATTTCTCCTCATTGCAGGCAATATCAACCACTGAACTTATACATCTGTTTCTTTGATCTTGTCAAACAGAATTTACAGTTCTCAGATGAACCAAATCTCCACTGGTCAGAGGGGGAAAAGTCTTTGGAGAATTTACTTTCTACCAGAGCAAAGTAAATCCACCAACAGGCTGAGAAGGAGGCCTAAGGGAGTCACAGAATGGCTTGGTTAGAGGCAAAGAGCGACAGCTCTCTCCGATGCTTGAAATGTGCTAAGAAACAGAGAGAGAAGTAAAAGCAATCAGTAACGTGAAACGGTGCTATTAAATGCTCACAGCAAGACGGCTTAAAAATACAGATGTTTAAAGTAACGCTTCAGCCAAAATATTGCCAAGTTGAAACGGATTTGTTTTGTATCTGATTCTTCCGTGTCAGGAGAAGGGAATCAAAGGCAAATCCTTCAGTGGAAGGGAGCGGAATGGTTTTATAAAACCTGTAAACTACACAAAACGTGCGCAGGGCTGCTGCTGGATCCCTTTCCCGGCCCGCATTTGTCACTCTTCCCACAAAGCTTCGTGCACTAGAGGGCAGTGTGCCTTCACATTCACCGCCCGCTTTTGTCATGTCCTTGTCTCCGTCTGCTAAAATGAAAAACCTCTAACTGCTGTAATAAATTTGGCTAAATTAGCTGCTAAATGGTTATCTCAAGTAATATGTATTTGCATTAATCATCTTGCTCTAAACCAGAACAAGCCAGAGTCCTAAAGACGTAGTAAATTCATATTGTCCATTTAATTACGGCTAATAAGTGCTTCATATACAATAGTTTCATGAAGTACATTTTATTTTTTTTTTCTTTTTTTTTTTTTTTCTTTTTTTTTTTTCTTTTTCTGTGTGTTTTTTGTAGAGAGGAAAGAAAAAAGTCACTTTGGAAAAGGCTAAGTATTTAAGGCAGTTAAAGTTCCTGCCATAAATGTGACAAACGACACTTTGGAGCTTTCAAGTTAACCAAATGTCTATACCCCCAATTATACATATAAATGTATCTACATCTAAATCCGTGTACAGCAGATATCTACAGAAAAAGATGTTTACAAAGGCAGCCGTACAAACAGTGATGTTTCCTTACCTTGGAAGTATCCCCCAATCCCCACTGCAATTTTTCAACTACTAGAGAAAAATATGCATGTAAAATAGTGCCATATAAAGTGAATGTGAAGTGCAAGTTGTGTTCAGCTCTAATATAAACAAATATTTGTATCTGGGTCCTGTTGTTTCTCAGCAGACTCTAGTGAACTAAGCTAGTTTCTAGCAGATATCAATATTTCCCTAAATTTTTACTTTTGTATTTCAAGCTCTAAATTTTCTACTACGATAATTCATTGTCTTCAAAACCTCATTATACAGCAGAATAAAGATAAAATATGAGCAACTGACTACCCAGCATTTCTGTCAAACCAATGTTGTAAGCCACTTTAGAAAACAATCTCACATAAATTAGCCCAACTTCACCAGTTATGAAGAATAAGGGAAGAAAAACACTGCTGTAAGTTTTGATTATGGTAGGCATTTCCATTTCAGTAAAACAGGACATTCAAAATACTCTGCTTACAGCTGAGTGTCAAACTGATGTGTGGAGCGATACTATCTCTCTTCTGGAAACATAAATACCCACAGTTGTGTGCAGGAACTAGTAAAAGCTATCTGCACTTGTACCTACTAAATAAACTATTGCCTTCCTTGGAACAGTTTTTTATCTAGGGAGTTTACCATGCTACACAGATGCCAAAGGACAACTGTCCACATACACATTTGAAAATCAAAGTACCAGGTGAGTAACTAGCCAGTGGCTGCAGGGCACACTGCAGTTCTGCATAGTGATAGTTAGAAGGACTCAGATTCTCCAGCTCTTTTGGTCATCCTAGACAAGTCCTTGATCCTTCAATAACTTTTATATTGGTTGTTGCACCCCTGGAAAAGTCTGTGTCATGGACTGAACAGAGCATTCATTTCAGAACTATGGAAAAGAGGAAAAGATGCCTGCTTTCTCAAGAATGAGAATTCAGTACATCAGAGCTATATACAAACCATCTATACTCAGAGTTCAGGCTCCCAAATACAAAGAATACATCCAAAGAATGTCTGAAATACTGTATTAAAAATGAACTTTCTGTGAAGTTCATCTACCTGCAAATTCCCCCTCTATTTTTGGCCAGCTCAGATATATTACCAGATCCACAAAATTTTCCTTGCTGCATCTGTCTAAAGCACATTTCATATAAGAGATTTGTGGACCACACTCTGAAAGAAGTCCCACGATTCAATATAAAAATTCTCTCTATAAAGAGATTCTTTGGCAGGCAAGCTGCACTGTGCTGCTAAATCTGGTTCTTACCTCCTTTGAGAGTGTGCAAAGCACCCCCAAGTCAGTTCTGAAAATTCACAGTATACCTTGGAAAGAAATTTCTAAATGTGATGAAAGAAAATACCAAAAAAAAATATTTTGAAATGTTTTCTAATTTACAGTATTTTTTAACTGCTGGCATTGCCAACCTACAACTTAGAAATTAGATGAGAATTTTGAGGCAAAAAAAGCAATTAGAAGGAGGAATCAGGGAGGGAAATCTATCCAGTTTATTGATAACCTAGTGTTACTGCGTAAAGCCCAGTTTCACTTTAAAGATCTTCAGTTTGCAGGTACAGAGAGTCCATTAATAAAGTTACTGATTTTGAGAAGAAATGAAAGCAAAGAATCGCTCCACTCTAAGCTCTGATTGTGAAGTTATGTTTTCAAACTAGCAACAGACTGTGCATTTCAGGTTAGCATAAACTTCTGAAAATGTAATGCCACGTAGATTACATCCTGAATTTTCAGGATGTTTTGTTTTCAGGCAAATGTCTCACTCATTGAGCAGTGCAATTAATTTTATATTTCTATTTTATTACACATGGAGTACTCAGTATGGCAGAGAAGGTGAGACTTGTGACCACATTGGTGGGGTGGTGCATGTGACAGGATTATGCAGGATTGGGTTATATCATTTTTATATATATATATATACACACGCATATATATACACACACATATATATACACACATATACAAACTCTTTAATCTAAGGGACCAACTGAGGGTTAATGTTTTAAAACTGGTGACCTTTATGTCAGCTGCACAGATATATTCCCTAAAATGGTGGATGCTAAACTTGATTAAAATTTGCTGAAATGTTACCTAGTCCCTCAATTTGAATTCAGTGGTTGGCATGCAAAAAGTGCACAGTATGTCATGCTAAGAAATAATAATAAAAAAATCCTCACTTATTTCTCAAAGTATGAATATATTGCTGTGTCCACAGTTCCCAACAGAGGGATTTCAGTTTTCCTTGGTAGCTTTGTGCACAGCAATATTCTTGTAGTGGCGGAATGAAGGAGGGGGAAAAAGAAGAAACAGTCAGTGTTCTTTGCAGGAACCTATTTCTGTTAGAAAATTAAAATAAATCAGTACAAGTTTGTCTTCAGAAATATGGTTACAAATAGAAAAAGAACATAGTTACTTCCTCTAAGGCTGCTCTGAGAAATCAAAGCCAAAGCTTCTAAATAGTGAGTTGTGTTTTAAAAGAAGGAAGTAGCTTAATTCAGTTTGAAGAGGAGATGAAGAAATTGTGTATCAAAAGCAGTCTTTTAGCAAAGTCTCTTACAAAAGGACATTTTACTCATGTGCATATGCATTTAAAAGCTACACTATATTGCGTATTCAGGTAAGTATTGAGTAAATAGGAAATGATGAGATCATCTTACATATTCACACAGCTTCACAAAGAGGCTCTTTATAATGGTGAAAATATTGAGGTTACATCTGCTGTGCTATTCACCCCTCTCCTTGAAATACCTTTATCAATGACTGGATGGTATTGATACTGAACTCCTCTCACAGTAAACTTATAAGAATATTTTTAATTTACTGCACAAGGATGAAATTGCTGTACTTAATACTACAGTTGGATACTTAGCTGCAGCCACAAGTACTCTTTCTACATTCGCAAAACTGGCAGACGAAACATGAAAAGGAATACTGACTCTTTAATCTCCACTTCTCCACCTAAGGCCCAAGGCAAGCTGACAGGGTAACTTCGTTCTGGAAACGGAGGGGTTTTTATTTTTTTAATTCTGGATTACTTTTTCTTCTGCTTTTGAAAACTGTGGGCTATAGGGGAATGAACCTGGCATAGATTTAAAACAAGAACAAGTTTCTTTATCTGAAAAGTTACAGTCCTTGATGCTTACAGGAAGGTCATTTTCAAAACCCACAGGAAAAATAGCACCACAGCCAAAAAGAATGCATTAAGTGCCTTATTTGCTTGTAACAGAGACAGTTTTCCATTAACAACAGCTCCGAGGATCAAGTGAGTCTTTGAAGTTATAAGGACTTTCCTATAGATTTTGCAGTTAGTGAGCTAGATGTTTTAAATAGCGGGTATCCAAAAATTGGATTTTAACAATGAAAAATATTTAGCAATGTTAAATGATGCTTGCTACAGAATTCGGAGCTAGATGACAGGAACTTGTAGACATGCAGTGAGGAATCATATGTCAGCTACATAATTCTCCACAAACAGCTCTATTTTGGATCTACGACATGGGGTAGAGTGAGGAGGAGGGGACTTAAGCCTGAATAGTGTGCAAACGCATTGTCTACCTACTGGGCCAAAAGCAAGGGCTTCAGAGCAGATTGCTCGGTAAAGAATGCCACCTTCCCATCACAAGAGTCCCCCTGGGTCATGCTGCTCTACCTCTCTTCATTGCATACAGCTCCTTACCAGCCCTGTCTGACTTACTGTATCTCAACAGAGTGCTTCTGAGAAAAACAGAAACATGATAACTGTTTTAAGAAAATACTGGTGCTGTGAGGCTTTAGAAAGCTGCATTTTACTCACAGCATATGACAGTAGAAAGCCCTGAGCACTGGACAGAGAACATTTTTTTTAACATAGGTAGAATCTGTCGTGTCAATACCACTGACTGAGACCTGGCTGCTGCTGTGATCGGAATATCAGAGAGTAATAGTTTCAGGTTTATAAATATAAATTCATCTTTTCCTGCCGTAAGCAGGAAGTAGCAGATCAGGTTCATGAAAGAAAACTATATCTCACTGATACTCAAGCTCTCACCTAAGTTTTACTTTTTAGATATTCTTTTAAGCACCTACAGTCACTAAAAATGCTAAGTATGGCAATTAACTCACTGCTTACGTTGCAATATGAAATACTGTTTAATCTTCCAGTGTAGGGATGTTACATACATAAATATGTGATAAATTAAGAAAAATTAAGTATCAAAAACCTTGCAGAAGAAAATAAAGAGCCTTAATCAAGCATTTAGAAAAATTTGAAACCCTAAGAATGTTTAAAAACTAAGCAATACTTTTCCTGCCTCTTTGCAGAAAAGCAAATGTTAAAAGTGGTCTGAGTCAAAACTTTAAAAATGTGGATTCATATTAGGATTAAAGTTTGTAACTTGCCAAATACAGTGAGGAAGGTCTTGCATGCTGCATGTGAAAATTATCTCAGATTAGTACCAGGAAGATCTTTTGTTTAAAACCAATTCTATGTTATCAGTTTACATGAAATCAGTTCACAGCAGAAGTGCAAATTTATTAAAACCAAGCAAAGACACATAAAATAATGTTTCCTAGCACTATGGAAATCATCATCTCCTACTTGAACAACAGAGTCACTTTTCTTCCTTTCCTCTTTTTGTGATTATTTCAACATACCATTTTCCCATGGCCCAACATCTGAAATGACAACTTTATAATTATGCATAACCATGAATATTAACTAGACTATATAATTGTAGGTAAAGTGTTTATTTCAAAACATTATATAGGTATTGATCAAATGGAATGCAATGTATTCCATTTGCACACTAGAGGCACTATTCAATGGAAGCTTATGGCATGCATATTAGAAAACTGTTCTGTGGTTTCTACAGATAAAATTGATGTAAATAAACCATATACGTTCATTTTATGACAGACTGGATTGACGAATAAGCAGTAGATTTTTCTACCTAGGATTCTCTAGGATTTCTTCTCTCTTTCTTAACTTTTTTCTCCCCTCATGATTTTTCTCTCTACCCATGACTTCAATCCTGCCACAAAGTGATTTTCTTCTGTTAATATTGAAACGGTCGTTTAGAAACCCAAGCCTGCTTTGAACACCAACTTCACACAGAACTTCCATTATCATTAATGAACTCTCTGTTCAAACTGTAGGGGAAAATGAAATCCCAGATCCAAATTTTGCCCTTAGCTACTAAAACTCAGCATCAGAGGAGAAATTTGGCCCTGCTTGCTCAAGAAACTGAAATCTGTCCTCCATCTCTCCACCAGCATTAATGTCCATCATATGACAACCTATGTAAGATTAATGATTTTAGAATATAACTATTTTCATGCCAAATGTATCTGTGGATTATACATAACTACATATAGCAAAAATAGGAAAAGAGACTGAAGATTCATGGAAGGAGATTGGAAGCAATATTAATTTTATCTTAGAATTACCTAGGTTAAAGATGGTCTGTTTCAAGGAACAGAATTCCTTTAAACATGCTTTCATTTCTGGGATAAGAGTCCCTGTTTGTGTGCTGGGGCTGAGTGAAATGAGTGATTTCCTCACGCTAATCTCTGGAGGAAAGGCATCCAGAGCACAGTGTCATGGTGGCATGGCACAACCAAATGTTTAAACTGCCTCTAACCACCACAAAGATTCATCACCATCTCACATCTGACAGCAGACGTTTTTGAAACATACTGTTCCTTTATACCACATGACTTGTAAAAAAATTCCAAAGATTTCCACCTTTGTCCACAGGCCTTAAAAACATAGCTTAATGCTAATAACAAAACCCTTCAAACACAACTTTCTAAAATAAAAATAAAAGAACTTTGGAATAATTATGCATCTTGTGATCTCAGAAGCAGCGCTTCGCAACCTATAGGGTAAAAAGGCCTCAGGTGTTTTGAAGGACATTCCCAAAGGACTGAGGTGACGTCCTGTACCAGCCCACTCACTTTATAGTTTATCAGGCATAAAAACCAACATGGACCCCCCACATGACACATGGATGGCAAAGCGTCAGGTGATTTATGCAGGCTCTTTCAAACGAGTGCTAATAAGACCTACTGCTACACATTTGATATGTGCTACAGAGTTTACTGATGCTGTTTTCGTATCCTTACAGCTTTGAAAACTGACCTTCGACGCACAAGGTCAGCAGTCCAGACCTTTGAAAAAGAAAAAGAAGAGAAATAGCCCACAGCACTAACAGGTTTCTAAAATCCTGGAAAAATTTGCAACGGTTTCATCATACCTTCATAGTCACATTTTAGGATGGGGTATTTCACAGCCTAGTAAACTACAAACAAAATCCTTCATCCACTCTTGGATTTTCAGTGGGGCAATGCACTTTCTGATTCAGAATACAAGGTGATGGGAATTTCTGGTCTTGGTAATCTTGGAGAGAACTTCAGCAATGAAGGCAGAAAGATATGTGACTGAAGTATTTTTGTCCTTTTTTTAAAATGGCATACATTTACATCCTCTAGCAAAAAGTTAGCACAGAAATATTTTGGTGGACAGAATGACGGTGAAGCTGCTGGACTGTGTACAATAATATCCTATATCCCCATGGCTTTGCAATTTAACATATGCTTCTGCAATTTATCACAAGAATAATATCAAGATATGATTTTGCAGCTGGAAATTTTGTGCACAAAAAGACTTAAACCCCCTCCCCCAGAAAATTATTGACAGAGAAACTGGAAAACACAGAAGTTTCCAGGAGAAGTCAGAGGTCAACCTTTGCTCTTTAACCCCTTAATGTGTCATGTACTGTGTACACTTTTAAGGTCAAAAGAGGAGATTTTTGGGTGCAAATTTCAACTAACTATGAGCTATGGAAGACACAATTGAAAGCCTACAAACTGAAATAGGAATGTACTAAATCAGTATTGCATTCGATTTAATTTGAAGATGAAATAGCATCAGGAATTAAGTGAAAGGGTTATTGATGCAATATCTGAGGCATTTTGCAAAATAACTGTATATTTCAAAGCTACAGAAAGCAAAATTCTGCAACTAGGTTTAGCAGCTGATGATTTAAACAGCTTAAAGATTTATCTTTGTAGAGTTTTCTGGTTTATTTACTATCCAAAGATCGGATTCTCCTGAAAAACATTTATCTACTTTACTTACAGAAAACATTTGTCCAATATAAAAAATTTGTGTTTGAAAAACTGAAGCACAAAATATCACAAAGATTGGAATTTTCTTGGGATTAAAAATGATTTCTGAGTGATTTTTACTCAGATAACGGATAATTAAACTACCAAATATTACAATAGTAACAACATTCCTCCACACATAAACACACAAATGTAAGCATCACCTGTCAAGAAATGAGCCAGCCATGAGTTAATAGTGTATGAAAGACAGGTACAAGGCACACATAACTGCATACTGCAGAATGTTTTTCCCCTTCTTCTAAAGTACCTGGCTTTGTTCAAAAAAGCAGATGAAGAAATTAAGCTAGGCAGACCAATATCTCATGTAACCCAAAGAAGAATTTGCAGGAGCAAATACAACATCTTCGGGATTTCAAAGCATGGCGAAAAGATACGACAAATACACTCCTGGGTAGGTGCACATCCCTTAAAATTCATTAAGACTGAAAACCTTAGCACTAGGCATGTGCTAAAACCAAATTCCATGATCCTTTTTTGCCTTGTATGAAAATAAAAATATTTTCTTTACATGCTTCCATTTCTTCCATTTTCTTGTCTCCTGTTCCCTGATCTTGCTGTATCACTGCTAACTCCAGCCAAAAGGACTAAAGGGTGCCAGTGTTCAACACAGAAATCTTTGCAGGCCCACACTGTGGCCAGAGACAAAGACTGTGCAGGCAGTCATACCAGCACTTCTGCAATACTTTGAAAAGAGCATACACTAGGCTGTCATCAGGGTGCCAGTTGGGCTTAGTTTAAGAAACAGCTAAACCATGACATTCCATCAGCCTAATTTAGAATCAATCTTGCTTTCCAGCGATGATAATAAACTTGTACAAACATGAGATTCATTTGTATATTTTAGCATTTTATTTCAGTCATGGAATGTAAAACCTGACATTGGAATCAGTTTGATTTTTTTTGGTTATTGAAGATATTAAGCACTACAAGAGCATTGAAATTTCGATCTGATTAGGATAAAACTTCCTCAGGATCAAAACACTTCTTTTTTTTCCCCCTACAGTTCTACTAATTGTGAGCTACTTGACATTGCAGAGTTATTCCACAGCATGATAGCAAAATATGTGAAGTATTTTACTGTTAGAAATTATCAACTCATTCTATTTGTTTTTCATGTGTTTGAGGTTATTAAGAGAATAAAAAATTAGAACTGATGTGCATAAGTTAAAAGGGTTAGTTCAACTACAGCTAGTAGGCTAAACCACTAAGCAATATTTTGTAGAGCAATAGATTTTTTTCTACTGAACATACATAAAAGAAATCATGAATATATAACTGATTTAAAAGCAGACTGAGGGGGTAGTATTCCTTGAAAAACAGGGGAGCCATGAAAAAAGGTGAATGTGGAGTAGTTTATTTTCAGAAAGACTGGGTTATTCTAACCACTGGAAACCAGATAAAGTAGATGAGAGGGAGTGCTAGCAAACATACTCATCAGAGACCTTTGCTTTATGGGAAATGAACTGCCCTG
The DNA here is from genome assembly GCF_015227805.2 of Hirundo rustica. Taxonomy (NCBI): domain Eukaryota; kingdom Metazoa; phylum Chordata; class Aves; order Passeriformes; family Hirundinidae; genus Hirundo; species Hirundo rustica. The sequence goes on from NC_053455.1 coordinate 26,118,196, forward strand.
GCTCACTCTTCCTGAGGAATTGTATTTCTTATAGCTGTAAATCAAATCCCAAAGAAAGAGGATGATATTTTCTAAGCAACAGCTGACGACAACAGTATCTTTCTTGTCAGAGCCGGGTTTCTGATTTAGACCTCAATTAGGATCTCAAAATGAAAAATACCACATTATATAATATGCCAGTATCAATTGGTATGTACTTGTGACAGTGTTCTTGCAAACAATAATTTTGAAATGATGGCATGTTATCATATATTTGTCCAACAGTATATTCATGTTGCCTTCAGAGGTCTTGACTTTTATCCTTCCTTGCTTCTTTCTTAATGACCTTCATTGAACAGTAACATCAAGTACTTGATGTTCAATGAAGACCATTCATTTTTTAAAATTAAATAGAAGATGTATATTCCTACAGCACATGACATCTGCTCATTCTTAGCATGAAATTAACTTCTTAAAAAAGGGCTGTTACAGACTTGTGAATGATAACAGTGTCAAAAAAAGAAAGCACACATTGCTCCTGAGAGCAGCAATGGCCCTTTCTGTGTTCCATAGAGTGCTAAGACCTGATACAATAGTAATTTTATTGATCTGCTTGGTTTCTGGTGTTGATTTGACAGCAAATGCATCCCGCTAGCTAGGGATCTTTGTCACTGATGTCGTAAGAGCAAGGGCAGTTTTACTCATGCAGAGACTCATGGCTTGGTGAAAGTGTATGAACTGCCCTATGCTTGACACACAGTTCAGTCCTGCAGTGCTTTTATTCAGTGGTAAGTAAATAGAGAGGATCCTATCACCTTCCTCATTCTTACAAGTGGTAAAGTAGGACTGGGCCGTGAGGTGTCTTTCTAGGGTGTTAGTTCTAGATGCATACCTATGAAACACAAAACATTCAATTACAACTCTTTCATGCCACATAACCTAATGAAGAGCTCTGTTACAGAACTAGGATTAGACACTCTGTCTGTGCCAGGGTAGAGCCAGACCTGTAGTTTTTGAGGGTTTGGTTGAAACAAAATTTGTTGCAGCTTAGCCAGTTTCTGTGGGTTAGCTGAGCCAACAGCTGGGCCATGATGCCGGATGTGTACAGACTAGAGAGCATTTTAACTATGATCTCTGTGAGAGAGACTTGATTTATAGTAAGTGATATCTGTCATGATTCTACCAGCAATTTGTTCAACAGACATGGTGAAGATGAACAAATGAGAAGATTCCCAAACTCCTGAAATCGTGACGCATTTTAAAATAGGAAAGGGCTTAATAAGGTAGAATTGTAGCACCAAAAAATTAGCTGAGAGATTTGTGAAAAAGCATGATCATTCAAAGTTTGAATGAAACAGAATAGAGACAACTGCCATAAACTTTTATTTCTGTTTGGAAAAAAAATTATGTTTCAACAGCTTATGTTATGCCACATATTATGGTGTTGCTATAAACGCAAGCATATGTGCAGTTAGAGTATAAATGTTGTATTAATAATTCAGAAGGGCATCAAGGCATAACTAATATTAATCTAGAATAATAGAAATAATGGACATTTTGAACCCAATGGAATTTTTGCTATTTACTTCACTGGGCTCAGAATTTTAGTCCATTAAAAAAATCGCTTTTTTAGGGCATAACCCCCATGTCCATTGAAGCCAATGAAAGCTTTTCCACTGATCATAACTGACCTTTCATTAGGGCAGTAGCTCCTTTACAAAAGCCTGTTGTCACTGTTATAGTCTTGCAGACCTTTTTCACAATTATACTTGTTATGGTCACATTCCTGAAACTGCTTTTGTCTTCTTTTATCTGAGAGAGAGTTAACAAGGCCTGCTTTTCTAAGTTTCTAATGGGCTGCTATCATCTGAGGCCATCAACAGCCCTCTTGATTTTTTTTTTTTCTGTGTGATTATGTGCAACGTTTTCTTCTTTGCTTGTTTTCTCTTTTATGTCTTTGAATATCTTGGATAAGAAGGCAGGATGTAGTGGTCTTACCTTTTCCTTATGCTATATTGTCAATAAATAGGCAGAATAGCAATTTTACGTGTGCTCGTTTTACCCTTAAATCTACAATTGCAATTTGGATTTCTTCTTGTTTCAATCATTAAAAATTATTTCATCTCCTGTAAAAATAAACCAAGATATTTGGTTGCATTCTCCATCAAACACAACCTTTTCAGTTTGCTACTTTCTCAAGTTCTGCTTTGTTTTCTCACTAGTGCTTTCTATCCATTACTTTAGCTTCAAGATCCTCTTCAAAATATTGCACAAATCTGTGTGGGCTTTTATTTTTTTGTGATCTCAATCTTTGTGTTATTTCCTATGTCGTACTGTGCTCTCTGTTTTGGGCAACCAGTTCTGCTGGGTTCTACCTGCCACAGCCAGTGGCATGAACCAGTTCATGAATTTTAGCTCTGATTCTAGTTTAGTAAAACTGTGAGGATTTTCTCTTTCTAGTTTGGTTTGAATTTGATTTTAAAGGATTGACAAGTTTCTATGAAGTGTTTTGGGGTTCTACAATTTTTTTCTTGGTTTCTATACAATTTTTATTGTCAAATGCTAGAAATTGAACATCTCTGTGGGCAAAGATATAAACCACTTTGGCTTCTGCAGAACTTGCAGCCAGCACATGTACTTCCCCAGTTATTCCCAAGACTAATTTAAACTTGAAGACCTTTCATAAAGACCATGAGTTTGAACATGAAAAGACAAATGCAATGTCCTGTATCTGGGATGGACGGACTGGCTGGGCTGTTGCTTTGTGAAAAGGGACCTGGGGGTCCCGCTGGACACTGTGGTAACCATGAACCAGCAGGGCTGTACTAAAAAGTGCACAGCCAGCAGAGCACAGAAAATCATCATCCTGCTTCACTCATCACTCCTTAAATTGCATCTGGAATCTAATTTTAGGCTCCTGCCATAGGAAATATATTGATAAACTTCAGTGAACTCAGAAGAGGTCTGTCAGGACAACCAGGGGCTGGTGTACTTGCTCTGTGAGGAAAGGCTGTGGAACCAGGCTTGCTTAGTCTGAATACAAGGTGACTTCAGGGGAACCTAGCAGCATATCTGCAAGCAGAGTACTGCAAAGATGAAGCCATGAGCTGCACCGTCAAAACAGGGAAATTCCAGCTGGATAGGAGAAAAAAAAAAAAACCCAAACCACTGTGAGGATAACTGAACTTATTAAGATAATTGGAACAGTTCACTCATGGAAGTTGTGGAGAATCTGAAGTTTTTCAACATCAACTAGATAAAGTGATTAAAAGTTTGCTTCAAATTAGTATAGATCTTGTTTTCAGCATTAGGTGGAACTAGATGATATCCCAGAGTTCCAACCTAAATGATTCTATGAGCATCTGGTTCCTATAAGGGAAGAAAACAAACATACATAAAAGAAGTAACCAGCCCTGTCTATTGAAAAAAACCCAACTAGCCTAGCAAGAATAATTATGCTATAGCCATGCAGCCAAGTTTTTGAACCCCGCTATGCTGGATGTTAATAGTGGGAGAAGTCCCTGTATCTGCAATCCAATCAGATAAACTGGACATACAGTGAGAGGAGGAATGCAGTAAGCTGAAGTGATTTTCTAGAAGTCATTTCTGTCTTCAGGGTCTCCTGAGTGCTCGTCCAGTGCTATTATACTGGATCACACTGCACTCATACTCTCTGCATAGATCTTGAATTTTCCTGAAGATGAATGTTTCATAAAACATATTCTATTTCAGAGAGAAGTGGTCATTCAGAAGATTAAGGTCTTTTTCAAATGGGATGTTCATCTATGCCAGGTGGTATGGTAAATCTGAGTCATAAATATCTTTTATTTCCTCGGTCAGATAGTGCAGTGAAAGTGCAACTTGTCATTTTTGACTTCCAGTTTCAAGAGCACCAAGAATTTGAGTTTCTGAATTTGTTCCTTCATTTCTCAGCAACTGACATATTCTCCTGGATATTAAATGCTTAAAATTTAAATGACACAAAATTACTTTGTTTATCCCTTTGGATAGCTGATTTTTTTTTTTTTTTTCTGCAGGAATATATCTAATCTGATCTTATGCCAAATACACTTTACATTCTAGAAACTTCTGAAATTTTTACATGGCTTAATACAGCTGTTGGCTGCCATGTGATTTCATGGAAGCTGTCCCTATTCACCTGCTTTCTGGTCAGAGTTATCCTCCTATCTTCCCTTGCAGATCAAGAAAGGTAATTTGGGATGGGACATTTTTTTTCTTCCTTCTAGTGTAGTCATACTGTTTTGTAAAATCTAATTAAATGTGGCTGCATTTGAGCTGCTGCACTTTATTAGGAAATGCTAGTAGGACATGATGCAGGGGGAGCAGATTTATTCAAATTTGTGACTCTGAATTTAAGAAGCAATTTGCAGATTGTCTTCTGCATTAAGAAAAACACCAAAGTCAATCATAAATGCGTCAGTCGCTGAAACTTCCAAAGAATTATCTGGCTTCACTGCAGGCACAGATAAATTAGAGATTATGGGCATAAGTCTTTTTTTTCGCACAAGGGTAAATCAGAAGCCCCATCTCTGAAGTCAACAGATCTCGACAAGAAAAGAATTAGGCCCTATGGCTTTTAATAAGAGGAACACAAAGAGTTTAATTACAAGGCATCAAGCTGAACCTCCCTTCCCCCATGCACAGACATTGCACATGTTCTCTGGTAAGGTTTGTCTCTTGCAACTTTTGTGTACTTCTGTCATCCTTCTCCTAATCCAATACCACCAGTGGGCATATAACAGGGACTTAGACTCAGATGCTCTAAGGATGGGGGACATTTAGATATTAACACACCGGGTGGTTAAAGCACTAGTACTAGTAGAGCTGTAGCTCAGTTCTGTATCAAAAAACCTGGTGAAATCCCAATTACGCTGCAGTTTTTGTCCTCCATGTTATGACTCAGAAAAACCCAAAATCTTCAAAGAGGAGGAGTTATTATTCTGTGCCAAGGAAGGGAGTTTCTCATGTAAGCAATACTTTAGGGATTAGAATAATGCATAGCACATGTAAATTAACACATGCTGGAAATTCCACATATTTAGATTATCTTATATGTCTAGAAAATTACTGGAAAATAAATCACACAAAGAATTACATTTAAGCCATCGTCTATGAAAACCTCTGACCAAAAAAAAAAAAAAAAGCAGGTGCAAAATGAAGATCTCAGTCGTGGAATATAAATAATAGTTTAGGAGCAATCAGATGTTGCACCAGATTATTTTGACAAAAATGGAAGTACTTACAGTCTAAGTGACTATGTCTAATGCCTTCCACATCTTCAGCATGAATGAAGTGGTAACATCTCTTTCCTACAATATCTACAGGGGTCAGATCCATGTAATCACTAATCCTAAAAAGGAAAAAGAACATACAGCCTATAATTCAAGAAAGAAAAGAACAAAAGAATTGTCAAATGACTCAGAAAGTGATATCTGCTAAAAAGTTTTTTCAGCATTATATCGTTTGAATGGAATATCTGTACAAATGAGACAAGGCCTTAGAGGAAAAAAAAGAAAGAATTCTTTTTAAAGAAACCTGGAAATTATTTTATCCATTTAACTAAGTGGAAAATTAAATTCTAGTGCATATTCTCCATGTAGCATAACACCAGGACAATATAATTCCATGAAATTGTAAAGCATTAGCAACAATCCAAAATCCTCATTAAAAGACTGTGATGATTCAAGGTTACATAATAAAGTAGAAACATGTTATGTTTATACCAAATGATTAGAGACACATTTCATTTCAACAGATTGGTCTTCTATTGGGTATATTCATGAAAAAGCTCTTCAACCATTTCTTGGCACCAAGTCCAAACTCATATTTCAAGGGATATAATTTAAATGCTGAGACACACAGATGCCTCAGGGTGTAATCTTTTTTAGTATAATTCATTTGGGAGCTCAGCTTTCACTCTGGGCCCTTTCAACTGGGACTTTGTTGTTTATTGCACATAGAAACTTTAAAATCTATTTTGCAGACCTTTGTGTGCATGTCTGTGTGTGTGTGTGTCTGTGTGCATGTGTAGACTCGTATCATGGAAAGTCAAGGTGTCAATGTCCTTAAACACAGTACAGAAATTAAAAAGAAAATGGGAAAATATCTTGCTCACAAAAGCATTTGAAACTATGTCTGTTTTCTAGACATAGAATATTTTTTTTAGGGTTTGAAATAATCTGCAATGATTGTGGTACATTCTAGGATAAGATCAGGGAGAGGAAATCCCACTCTGCCAGCCTAGTAGAAAGGGGCAATCTCCAGGCAGGCCACTATCCTGTGGTTCTGCATTGTGTTTAAGCAGATCAACGGTTCCACTGACTTACAGGACTGTTAACATGATTGAAATTTAAAGGTAGGTATATTGTACAGTGTTTTGCTAAATTTGCTGAAATTCACATGCACATGTTTGTAGGCTTGAGGTTTGCTACACAAGACTGTTTCTGCATATCTGAAAGAACTACTGACAACCACTGTCATGGCCAACGATACAAACCTCTGCCATGTGCATATTTCCTGCATGTGCATCTCCCTGCATATCAGGAGATGTAGTATCACAGTCCATATTAAACTGGCTATTGTCTCTCCCCAAACGGCCTCCAATCCATCACAGTTGGTTCTGAAAATACACAGACTGATCATGCACTCTAGCAGCAGTCTCTTCATTTTGCTTTTAGTTATTTATCACAATATGAGATAGTTTTTCCTCTGCAGGTGCTTTTCTCACTCCACTGACTAATAAGGAAATCCTAGATTATTTTAGATGGTGAATCTCAGATGACACAAATCCTACATTTGTAAAATAGACAGAGATTAACATGCCACAATTTAGGCTACCAAATTTTACATTAATATTTTACACTCTCAAAGAAAAATATTAAGTTTTAGAAATAGCCAGTATACTAGCTAAGATCTTGTCTCAGAGGGAAGCTAATGTCTGGCTAGTTTGTGCACTGAGTCCAAGACTATGAAGGAGATCTCTTCATTCAGAGGAAAGTAACAAGATGCACCCAAAGACTTGAGTAATGCCACTCCTGCTCACTGCTGTTTGAAGCAGGCAACTGCTTGGAAAAGCAGGAGTACTATTGATCTCACTCCTGCTGATCCAATGGTCCACTGTGAGCATTCATTTCAGTTAAGTGGCCTGGCTTCTGCTCCATACTCCCTGCAGCTGCCTGTAACTCCCCATTGCTCCATAAATAGTGCTTACAGCTTGCCCAGCATGGATCCATTTTTCTCTGTTTTCTCTGTTTTCATCGATGTTGTGCTTGCTTTACTGTGGCACCACAAAGAATTTCGTAGCTGCCCACAAGTGCCAGGAGTCAAGCGTGTATATTCAGGGTGAGATACTTATCTCCTTTTCTGTAATCCCAGAGGAAAGATCCCAATGTCCCTGACTCAGAGAACAGCCTTGGCAAACACCCAGATAATTAATCTGACAGTTTCAATCAGCTGTTCCATTAATTTCTTCCCATCTTCTGTTTTCTTTTCTATTTCTCCAGTTTTTACAGTCATATTCTGCATTGTAGCTGCTAAGAAATCCAAGTTCTGTCAGTCTTATTTAATTTTCCATGACTGGATATCCTGCTGCCTCAGTGAGATCACATTCATGTCCCAGCACTGGCAGAAGTATTTCTACTATTTGAAATTACTTTTATAAACTACTTTTAACAGATTTTTAACAATGACACAGGGGCTTAAAGTAGAATTATTGTAGCATATATTCAAGTACCACCATATGCATTCTGCATTAGCATGGGATAAAATCCATCACAAACAATGAAAAGTTACTTTATAATGTAGTCTTCAGCTTTAAATTTGAAAAAATTAATAAACTCAACACTTTCTTGCTGTTTTACCAGAGTTTGCCGTGTCTTATCAGCTCTTCCTACATGATTACCAATCAGTGCACCTCACCTGATGAATTCTACAGTTTTCAGTGATGTCTTTCTCCAGCATTTGAAAGTTTTATTGCTACATGAATATAAAGGGAAGGTTTGAGAAAAATGTTTAATTAAAAAAAAACCCCACATATACAATTTAGGGCTCATAAAAATGCCAAACTCACAGCAGAGAAAGCATAAATCTTCCTAATTTGGCCTAAAAGTTCATCTCATACTTGACCTGATGGAACAGGTTCATTTGTCACATCTATTTGATTCCTGGCTTTTTTTATGGAGGTTGCCAATAAGGTAGCAGTAAGTGCAGGTGATTTTGTTAAAAGGGAATCTGTTCATTAGGAACTGGATAGATACCAGCAACTCATTGCACAGAGGCCTTTGAAAAACTCTGCAGTGGTAGCAGCTTTCCATTACTACCTAGGTAGGTCACAGTGAAATCAAAGACTTAGGGAAAAGTTTTGTTCTAGATCCCATTCCTAATCCCCAGAGCTCTTTTGTCAGCTGCCAGATTATACAGCATCTGGATACTCACTGGGTAGAGTCTCAGGCAAAAAACCCAAACTTTAATGCCATTGTCCACTTTTTCTGTGACCTTGTGCAAGCCACTTTCCATGAAGCAGTTTTTCCAAGCTTGAAAATGAGAATAATATATCCACTTTTAGATAATGCTTTGGAAGTGCAGATGAAGTGTTCTGTCTAACAGTCAAGTAATTCTACTAAAAAAAGTATTGCAGCAGTGCAGCAATGTGGCAGCAAATACCACCTCATAATTGAAATCCGAGATTATTTTAAGTTAAGATCCCGACTCAACAAAACAGTTGAGTTTATACTTTTTAATAAAAGTTTATATTGATGTGCTATCCTTATCATAGATATTCCACTATAATTGAGCAATTTATGATTTCTCATATCAGAGAGCTTCCAGTCAATTTGTAATATGCTGTTGTTGCTGTCACAAGAAAAGCTTGCCGTAGTCACCTTGTTTCTTCCACTTTTTGATGATAAGTCCCCTTCACAAATTTTCTTTTGGCTGCATTACCTTGCTTCTTCCTTTCCAATCTTTCCCCCATACTGCAGACTTCCATCAATGGACCCAAACTTATTACTTGTAATTTCCTTCTCAGATATTTTCACTCTGCTGTAAATTCCTATTCCCTGCATTATATGTTTACTTTTTGGGGCTCTTAATGTTCTTGATCAGCCTCTCTGCTTCCCAGGCCTTCCCCCACCCCACCCACAGCCCAGGCCCCCATGGCAGCCCCTGCCAGAGCCCAGCTCCCCACAGCTCTGCCTGGCCATCGGCCCTCCTGACCCAGCCCCAGCCCACTCCACTGCCTGTCCACAGGGAGATGCCCAATGCCAGGGGCTGGAGCTGCCCCTGTGCCCCCAGCTGCCCAGCTCCCCTCTGGGCTTCTGGGGTGGGCCCTGGCTGCCCTGTCCTGCCCTCACAGGTCACCGTGCAGAGCCCCCGGTGCTATGGCAGCCAGCCCCCAGGGAGCAGGCAGCTGAATTTAAATTCTCTCTTTCACCTTCCAAGATCACTCATCACTGTCACATAGAACATACCCCGCCCCCCCCAACTCTTCATCACCTGTTCCCATTTCAGTGTTGTCTTTCCCAGTATGCCCTTAACCAATATTATTCTACAGTTTTCCCACCTCTAACTGCAACAGATCCCACCTCTCTAGCCTACTATCTAGGCCATCTGTGCTTCTGTTCCATTAAATACTGAGCATGATAGCTGTAATCTGCAAATTAGTTCGAAAATGGAAAACTTTAAAACTTCAGACAGAAAAACTTGTGGAGGGGAGGATGGAGGAGCATAAGGATAGGCATACAGGTCAGACCAACGTCTGTCTAGTCCCAAATCTTGCCTCTGAGAGGAACGGTGAAAGATTGCAAAAAGCAGAGAAAGCTCAGAGTAGTATTTCCTGGTGTATCTTCCCCTATTCCAGAAGACATCTTGCAAATTACAGTTTTAAATTTACCTTTATCTTCTAAGAATGTAATGAAAATGAAGGTAGTGATGATGAGAGAGTATTCAGTGCTCTCCTACAACAGCAGGATGGACATTGCAAGAGTAAAAAATTTCAAAACTTCTTGCCAAGCCCATTGAACAAAGAACACACGCAACTAAAACAAAGAAGTAAAGGATCTAAAGGCTGTACCTATTTTCACAGTAAATGATATTGAGGTCCATATTCACACGAGTGACAAACATGTGGCAGTCAATCCTGACTTCATTAATTGTAGGAGGTGGCAAAGCATGAGCAACGACAACAAGTCCCATGATTTGGCTGGGTACTGTCCGTCCGTGTGATAGTGATACTCTCAGACGTAACCGGCCTGTTATATGAATCACCTGGAAAATAAAAACAATAAAAAATACCCAGTGAATTCTGAATGCAAGTGTGACATCAGTTTCTTTTAAAGGATAGCTTTACGGCTCCCTACAGATCACTTAACACTGCCTAAAATTGTACTAACTAACTGCCAGTATCATTGTTAAGCTTATTAATACGGGCTGTCAACATGCTCTATGTGTCCTCATGGCAAAAAGAACATAACAGGCAAATGCTTCACATTCATCAAATAAAAACCTAAGAACTGCTGTGGTGTTGATTTTTGCTGAGGTGGTTGTTACCCAAAGAAAGAATACTACAATAACGAAGTAGAAATTCAACAAAAGAGAGAGTGGGATAAAACTGAAATAATGAAGCTGGAAATGAATAAAGTAACCATTTTATGATATTTGGAAATTGAATATGACACAAGAAATACCAGTTGTTTTGAAACATAATGAATTTCATTGAGTTAGTAGCCACCAACGCCATGGAGACACTGTTCACTGCCTTAAATTTCTTCTTTGTGGTTGGCAATTTGAGAACAAGTCTACAGGTGATCTGTGAGCTCAGGTGCAAGAACGTCTTTCTGCATTTAAAGCATTTAAAGAGTTGGTGGACATGCAATACCATTGCCTAGTGCACTAGGCATGTACATAGAGCTCTGGGGGTAGTGATTTTCTTCCACAAGCACAAGATAATACCAGAAGATGCTCAGATCCAATAGCATCCATAAGAACTGCATCCCCCTTCTAAGAATGCTGCCTGAAAGAGAGTAAACTGAAACTCTGGGAAAAGAATAATTCACCACTTCCAGTTTCACTCCTTCAGGAGTTCTGCATATAAATAAATGGGTTGTTTTCGCCAGTAAAAGAATACAAATGCAGCATATTGAAATGAAAAATATTGAAATGCAAATTGTAGTTCCTGTACTCATGGATAAGACAGGCACAAGAATTGGCAGTTGCAGGTCGTCACAGATTTTCATCCCCAGAATGTGGTACAACACCAACATTAAGAGAACACTTCCAGAAGATGTGGGCCGGTTTCTCTGTCATCCCAGACTCCCTACCCAGAGGTCAGCAGAGAAGTTGGTTGATTCCTGGGTCACAGGGGGAGGCGACAAAAATGGGGTAATAAGTGCACTGATACTCATCTCACAAAGATAGAAGACAAACTCTTTACTTCTGATTTGAGACTGATAATAGAAAGTGAGAGAGAAGAAAATTTATCATTTTTAAGATTGCAAATCACAAAGTGCATCCACATTCAAATCTAATTCATGCTAGTACATCTGTGATCTAAGACTTGAAATTTCTTTCTTTTTTTTAACCTAGTCATTGAAACATCTCCTTTCACCACTATTTCACATTTCAAGCCTAGCCAGTGTGGTGAATCTGAATGAGGAAAGTGATTAGCTGCTGTGTAAGGTCATTTCAGTTACAGGTTTCTGACCACCCATGTTTAAAGTAACTGTTGCCTAAACTCACACTTAATGTACCTTTCAAGGGCAAACTATTCTGTGAATATTTGAAAAAGTTCCTAAAGGCAAAGATGCAAAAACAGCTTTTCAAACCCACTTTAATTATTTCTTTTTCTTAAAACCTCATTAACTAATGAAGAAATAGCTAAAAGAAATAGGATTAACTTCACAGGAGGGGCAGTAATAGTGTATTTTGCTCCTTCGAGCTAGGCTTGCATATACATCTGCTTTTTATCATTATCTGTCTCTTTTTATCATGCAGTTTCAGCTTACTACCAAACTCAAATCTGTAAATGCTTGGAAAAATGCTGATTGATAACTGGTAAAAATGTGAAAATTTATCTTATACTGAATGTGCTATGCAAAAGTATGATTTTTCTGGTTTTTTTTTTCATAATATGTTTGAAGCTGGCATGAACACTTCAGGGAATTTTTAAGCTATATCATATATATATCTTTGTATTTTTCTAAACCTTCATGTCATTTGCAGCTAGATATCAACATGATTTGTTTTTGAACAACTCTCTATTCAGGCAGTACATCACTTTTTTTCTGGTTCTTCATCTGAAATATACTTCAGATGTCGCATTGCCCAAGAGACAGTTCCAAACCTGCTAGAATCACCATATATTAACATTGCTGAATTTCAAGAGAATTTGCTTCCAGATTCAAATTATTTAACTTGTTCCTAATTCTACCATGGATCAAAACATATTCTGAATTCCCAGATGAAGTCAAATTTTAGGGGTCAGCACTCAATTGAATTTTGATTCTGTACACGGGGCAATGTATGGCAAGCTACCCATCAGTCCCAGTGCCTGTGTGCCTCTAAAGAAGCTGTATTTCCATGCCTGGAGTCCCTTTCTATGACAACATTAGTCAAATGCACCAAGTGGGAAAATCTAATTGGTAGTAAAAAACAATTCTAACTGACATGACCTTGTCTATATTGTGAGTATTGCCACTTTTAACACTGGTTCATTTGAACTGGGATTAGGTGTGATAGGAATTATAGGGTCAATTATCTCCTGTAGCTAAAATTAATCTCTTTATAATTCAATCCCACAGCACTAGTCTATCACATCCTAAAGCAGTATTATGACTTTAATGAAGCTAAATTGGAACAATAAACTGTTTTATGAAGGACAATACTTGGCTCCAGATGTAAATATTTAATAAAAATTTGCTAGGAATATACTGAAAATCAAAAGTAAAAGCAGTTCTCCTGGGCAGTTTTCTTTATAAATGCTTATTTCTGAAAAGTTAGTCCTAATCAATCCTTAAACTCTATCTTCTTTCTAATAATGCCATATGAACAGACAGGCACATTTAGATGTCACAGGAAGAGAAGACAGTGATACTGTGTTCTGTCAATTGCAAAAAGGTGGGTGAATGCTATATTCCTGGTCACAGGATCATCAGAAACTTTGTACATCAAGAGCTGTACAGATTTCCCCATCATTTCTTTATCTACCTCCCAAATTAAATTAATAACAATACTCCTTTTATATGTTGCTGGGAGCTGGACTGGGTTAACTGTCCAGAGACTTAGTTGCTTACAAACTGTTTATTGGTAGGTGTAACTATGATTCCATGATCATCCAATAGAAGGACAGGGAACTCTTATGGTTAAAATAAATGATGTGACCTAATCGAGACCAGAATTTTGCTTAGGCCATTCTGATCTATATTACTGCTTGTAGCATAACCTTGGATAGGCAGGTGGGTGAAGGGAAACAACATTTTGCGAAAACAAAACTTTTAACACTGGGAAACGAAAATAACACATTTACTGTAAAGATGTAATTCTGAAGCAAAAAAAAACCCCAAAAAACAACCAAAACCAAAAAACCAACAACAACAAAAAAACCACCTGTAAAAATCTTCCATACCGCTTAATTGCTTTGTTTAATACAAAAAAATCTAAATCAACTTTGCCTGATTCTCCAATATTGGGGAAAAAAAAATTGGCTTTTATTTTTAGCTGATTAGAAAACGGATTTGCAAAATATTGTAAGTACATGTAAACACATGAGTTTATGAGTGTGGGAGTGTTAACAAGCCACGCTGGTTGGACAAATATATATTTCTTTTTCCTGCCATATGCTCTCTTTAGTCATCTGTTAGCGATATGCACTTAGATGTGCTCTACTAATGCCTACTCATTATAAACAAGCACATCACAAAGACCTTGATAAAACCTTCCCTCTGTCAATACTTAAGGAAAGTAAAGCCCAGCAATCGAAAAACACATTTGGAACCTGCTCATCGTCCTTTAAAGCTAAATCTCACCTCTGAAGATGGAAATACTTTCTTTGTCAAAAGATATCTTTAACTATTACATCCATTTCTTTCACATACATGTGATGTCAGAGTAAGGACATGCATTACCAGAGGCTATAAAAACCTGCAAGCATGAAAAATCTGTGAATTTCACCTTTCATATGTCTCTGTGTGCTTCAAAACTTAAACTTCAATTTGAAACAAATTTCTAAACTACTTCTTTTGTTCTCTGTATAAATTATTATGCCAATTTATTGTGTGTGTGAAACCACAGCACCGGCAGAAGTTGTCCCTCCAGCTCATTTAATGAGACATTACATTTGAAGTCTTAAAATTATTGCATTGGATAAATTTTTTAGAAAACAGTCACATACAAAAGCATCTATATCTATTTAGTGTGTGCACCTAGGTATTTGTTTAGCTATTTTGTAAACAAATCACACACACATTTATCCCCCATTACAGAAACAACTGTTTCTGACAGATATATATATATACACACACACATATATATATTTGTTTTGGTCCCTCAAAGATGTTGTTTTATACTTACAAAATCAACACCTAATCTTTAAAACACCACCAATTTAAACTGATGAAATTAGCCAAAGAGAGAGCTTACAAACTGTACCCATATTCTCTCATTTGTCTTCCAAAGCATTGCGTGCTCCTTTACTCACTGTTATACATACATGCATCTCAAAACCTGTCTATGACACCAGTGAGACAAATGTTTTAACACTCTGCAAGGTAATGAGTTCCTACATGGTTTCAGGTGATTTCTAAAATAAGAGTGAACATTTGGAAGCAGACTTTCCTCTGGACTTTTAAGACAAAACCGAGTCCAGTGTCACATTGGGAATTAACACAATGACATCTGAAAGTTTTTCCTTTTCTGACATGTAAATATAACCATGTCTACTAAACTTCAGAATAGTTTTTTTTTTTTTATTTAGCACACTCTTCTCTTCTTTCCTGCCCATGTCTCACTGTAATCACTACATTTCTACTTATGTTTTCTCATGGTCAGAAATTGTTTGTTTCTGTGGTTCCACAGCCCCATCCTCATTGACATCGAAGCCTGCTCTCCCAGTCTTCATGAAAGCTTTGGGAGAGGGTATCTTTGGCTTACACTTATAATTCAGCAGTAGTTGGGATCTGAGGGGTCCAGTAAGGCTTTGTGTGCAGTTCCTGTAATACTGTCATATCCCTTTCTCAGACTTCTTGCATTTCTATAAACCATACAGTATTACTAACAGGAGACCCCATGGAGCATGACATCTTTGCGTTGAAAAGGAATAAGCCAATACAACTGTAATATGTTGGATCATCACACGTGCAGCAAGTCTGAGATGTCCCAAATGCATCCAAATGCATCCAACTTGCTGTCCATAGGCCAATCAAGTCTCTATCATGTACACTTAGCTTAACACACAGAGGACACATTGGGCTTGCCATGCACACTTTACGTGATGGGTTTCATCCATCACATAAAGTTTATAGATGTATGTTCCTACTGAGTCAATGTTAGATTTGTTATCTCTTTCAATCTATGAAATAATTTTATCATTTTCCCTTGTTAAAATCAGCCATCTCCAACTTCATAAGCATCATCTGTCTTTTCTCCCAGACAGCATAACCAAATCACATGTCTACTTATGGTTATTGTTATCAACTCTTATTTGATTCAAAAATACTTCAGTTTTAGCCTTGAAAAAGTGCTTGTATGTGGAAACCCCTTTATATCTGGGGTCTTTTTTTCAACTACAGTAGTCCATCTATTAAAGAACATTGCATCTAGACACCAACCTTGTCTTATTATATCAAGTCCTCCCCAGAACAACGAAAAGTAATATTTTGTGCAGCTGTCACTGATACATTCAGAACCATAGTGGATTAAAATAAGACAAGGGAATAGTCTATGATTCCTGAGAAACAGCATTGCAGTCAGTCTTGATTGATGCCATGTGAAACCACTGTTCAGAGTTGTGGTCTTGAGCACCAATTCAAAGAATACGAGTCCGACTTCAAGGAGAGGGAACATTATTCCTAACACATACATAGTTTCAAGGTCAATAGCCTCTTTTCCATCTACAAGTACATGTCAAATCCCTTCAAATACACCTGCAAAAGACAGTCTGAAAATGGAAATGGTATTTACATTTAAACAGCATATTTGGTCTCAGGACATATTTTATTGTTAAAAAGTCAATACTAGTTTTTTGGAGACACTTTAGGCTTTTCCCATCTTTCCTCTGTTATCACTCTCTCAAATAATAAGATTCAAAAGCTATTCTACTGCTTAAAATAGTCACAGGCAGAATTTAGGCTAATCCTAAGGGTTTTTTAAAAAAGTATCCTTATGAGACCTCAAACTTATTGGTGCTTAAAGACAAGCATCATGTGAGAAACAACCCAGTGTGGTAGGCTCATTTCAAAGCACTCGCTCAATCCCTAAAATGACCTGAGTAGAATATTATTGATTGCATAAGAGAATGTTGAGATCAGCAGCAAGCACAATAGCCACAGTCACTTTCATTCAAGTACACTACAGGGAACAGATCTCTTCAGTGCTAAAGTTACTGATTTGAGCACACATGCAACAAACTGCTTGTTCTTCAACCTCAGGATGCAGAAGGTTTATATCCCACTTATTTATGTCTAGAATAAACTAAAGAGAAGGGAACGGGGACAGCTTTCTAACTCTCAAAAAAAAAAAAAAAAGTGAAGGTAAAAGAACGTGAGATTGCCCAAGTACACTGGCTAGGCTAAGGCTATCTTAAGAATACTTATTGAGAATAATGGAAGACTGTTGTATGATAAACAATTCCTAAAGCTGCCATTAAAAGACAAACAAACAAAAAGAAAAGCATTTTCAAGAGTGCACAAATGTTTTTCAAGAGATCAAATCTTAACGGACTTGGAAATGAACAGAAGAGCAGAGGTTTCTCAAATATTTATGGATCCTTTAGATCAACATTATTAGATCCTAAATTTATGGCTTTTCCATGCTGCTGTATGACACATTAATTTTTTTTATTTGGGATACTAGATAAGCAGTTACTCTTCAGCACAGCACAGCACAGCATTCTGTGCTGTATACGGGCACGTATCTATCTTTATTGCCACGACAGCCCTTGTGTCAGAATTCTGAAGTCCAGTCTTGCGCTGGTATACACTGCAGTAGTAAAAGTCGCATGATCAAATCTCTCCTTTCAAAAGCACATTTGTATTGTAAAATATGTTAATGATAGGACATCCTTTCCCATGTTGTGGTTTTTCATTAATTGCAGTGGATTAACAAGCTGCTTTTCTCTAAACAAAAGATGTAGAGCTGACACTCCTGAAATCAGCTTTTACATTATATCTCAAGAAATATTGTGTTGACTCATTCATTATAAATTTTCAGTTCTTTTGCTTTATGTAACTGCAAAGATTTCCATTTTAATAATCAGCCCCTGCAACAAGAACTCCAAACTTTCCACTTTTAAAGAGCATCCTTTAAATATATGCAGTATTACTAATTTAAATTATTAGGTTTTGTTTTAATACCTTTGAACCATTAATAGATGTCTTATTAACAACTCTATCAACATTGTATTGTCTTTTCACAATGCAAAACTTAAAAGCATTTGAAGATCGACATGAAAAAAAAAAAAGAAACTAAATGAAATCAACACACAGCAACCTGAAAAAGTAGCCATAAAAATTGGGTTTATAACTGAATACGTTTTGAAGTAATTGGCACAAAGACTGTTCTAGTGCAGATTGCTGCAAGAGCGCTCTTGGCAAGAACATCATAAGCACTAGCAAAACTTTAATATGCTCAAACAGCCAAATACAAACTGACACCAGGAACCCATGTGTGGCAACAAACAGAAAAAAAAAAAAAAGAGTATCTCAATTTAATACAAACCTACATACAAAGAGATCAATTTTTACAATTCGTGGTTTAGCATACAATACAGCTGTCCTCAGAGTGAATATAGAGTAGCTATACATAAGAAATTAGAATTATCAATTCGGGGGAATTTCTCAAGAGTCCTTTTGATATGTAATACAGCAAATATAATGACTTAGAAACCAGACATCAATGCATTAAATGAGATCAGGTTGAGATCTATTTAGAAAAGACAGGTTTAAGCCGGAAAAAGAATCTCTTTGATATGACCTCCAGAGCAGACCATTTGCAGAAGGATTCAAGATGAGCAGATTTACCCTTGAATATCTGTTTGCTTCACAGCTGCTTTAAAATATAAACTCTAAAATTTTTAATATTGAGTTATTGCAGAATTAAGTCCATGTAGTAAAAAAGATTAAGAAACTGGGATTTTCTTGCTCTTCTTGCAAATGTTAAAATGGATTTTGTTGAACTCAGAGGAACAAATGAAACATAGTTAATTTAAAATCTAGCTAACATAATTAACTTATTTATAAAGGATTTCCTATAGAATATGGCTACTGCTGGTCAAACCAGGAATCTGGAATATCTCAGAATTTTCAGCAGTTTGCACCCCTAATTTCTGGTCAATACTCATTTAACCCTGAAACTCAAAAGACCAGTTCACTTTAACAGATTTGCCACTTCAAATCTCTTGGTGTTCAAATATGTTGCTTTTTCTTTTTTTTTTTTATTCCTTCATGGAATGTTTGAAGTTCCTTTTAAAAATAATGCCTTGGGGATATTTTTTCCTTAATACTATTTTAAAAATTTGAAAGCATTTAGCTATTGAAGTGTGCAGGGTTCCAAAAAAAGAATAGTTGTCTCTGCCCATGAGCAAACTCCCTTGAAATTCACTATTTCAGAATTCTGGTGCTTTTGCCAGCAGTGAAATTTAAACCTAAAAAAGGACTTTTTTTGCATCAGTTCCAATGCAGTTTATCAGAGTATTGGGAGATGGTGGGAAACGGCTGCATCATTCTGCAACAGAAAGGGTGAAAATGTTGTTTAAAAAAGTTAGTTTCAGCTCTATATGTCAGGGTGACCAAATATTATTGCACTAAAGACAACTAAAAATAAGTATAATTCAGATGTAGTTTCTTTATTTCTTTTTTTGCAGGGAGAAATAAAGAGGTTCTTTTAGGTTTTTTTTCCTACTGTTTTGTTTGATGTAGTTCTTAGCAGTCTAACAATTACCTTAGGTGATTCTCTGCAAGGACTTGATAAGTGAGAAAGGACTAGATAAAACAAAATATCTGATATTAATGTATTTTCCCACACACAGAGAAAAAGATATAGAAAATGCTGTTGTCTGCAAAGACAGAAATGGATTCCCCAAGTCAACCTTGATTAAGACAGGAATGATTACGTTCTGCTCAAGCTCTCCACCTGTGGTTGCAGCCCCACAACTCATTCTGAAATTAGTTAAAAAAAACATTACTTTCACTCTTCCTAATTTTGTAGCTAAATGGGTCAAAAGATCTGAATTTGGCACATAGTAAAGCAGGGACACACAGTGGAGAAGGCTGAGGACTATTACTTGAAAGGCATTAATACTATGGTTCCTTTGCTTATGCTAATGGTGTCTGGCGTACACTTCCAGAGTGAAAAGTAATTGTTTATTTTAATGCTTGTATGCTTTCCCCTGCCACTGCCCAATTTTTGCTGGCTGTATACAAGCAAACAAGGTCTACCCAAAGATCTTGGACAATAGAATGTGTGAGCTTTCCTGGAGAATGCCCCAACAGTTACAAAAGCAAAAGTGGAGCTAGGAAAAAAGATTAATTTCCATAATTATTAATATGCTTTCACTTTCCTCACATCAATGACACTTATATGAATCGAAATGAAAAATTTTCAGTATAAAGGCAAAAATAGACAGTAAGGAATATGAGCTGATTTTATAAAAATTATGACTGCAAATTTCAGAAAAGCTTCTGCAGGTGAATAGTAATGCCTCCACATCCAGATAACAAAAAAGGAATGATCATAAGAGGGGACGCAAAGTTCTTCTTGTACGTCTGCAAAGATCTAATGTCAGTAGTTCTCTGACTGTTTGAACAGTTTTAAATAACCTCACATGGTCCTGATAAAGAAAGTAGCATTGAAACTGCAAACCTCCAGCCCAAAAGTGGCTTTACAGAGACTTGGACTACAGGAGAAGCCTGGGGCACACACAGCCACATGTACTGTCATTAGTAGACAAAGTTCATCCATATGAGGGATGAGAGTTCTCTTTGAAGAAAAAACTTTTATCCATTTGGAGATGGATGGTCTTTGCAAAGCTCTGACCTTCTCCTTGACAGCTACAAATGGACTACCATCTATGATTTGTTTCTAAAATCCACTTAATGCAGAAAGCTAGTTTATAGATAGCAATTTATTTGTAAAAATCATAATAAAGAACCATTGTTTTAAATGCTAAACATGGATAAATGGGGAAGAAAAACTGATGAGACAAGATTCGTGTTCTTGAATCTACACCAAAGAATTATGGCAGACTCTTGCTTTATCGGCATTGGAATCAATTTAGTAATTTTTAATTCACTGATTTTCTGTTGTTTGCTTAACATTTATTAATTGATTGTCATTCTCATGCAATTAATTCAAAAGTTGGCAAGTTTAACATGCATAGATTAATTTTATTTTACTAACCCACCACTTAGAATACTTTTTTTTTTGGAAAAACAGGTTACCAAGGAATTACCTCCACATCAATCATATTTATAATTGAAATACAGTAGGGGTGTTGCAGGCCATCTGTCAATCCACACTGAACTTTTCATTATAATTGGCTAAGTTTTTCTATGTAATTCAATAAAATAACCAGAAAAAATTAGGACAGCTCTGTCTTTCACACACTGAAGTCCTAACCAAAAGTCATTTTGAACACCTAGGACTTCTCTCTGCAAGGCTGGGAATCTTTCATTTAAGAGTATGAATCTTAGGTCACAGAGAAATAAGTGGTATGCCTACCCAACCATCCAGTGCTCACAGGATCTGCACCTTTACAACAACCTACAGGTTGCTCAGCTGTCAAGTGTTTCTCATGTGGAATGAGAGCCATTCATTTGCCCTTCATGTCACACTCATTTATGATGGCTGAAATATTTATTCAGGAGGGGAGTAGAGATAATGAGCAACGTTTCTTTGCTCTTAGTTACCAGGGGCTATTCAAAAGACTTCAGACTCACTCACTGTGTTCCTCATTGCAACACAAAATAGCAGAGTGAAAGGAAAAATAGCTTTCCCTACTCTCATTATTTTATTACAGCTTTCACCATACTTAGTGTTTAACTTAGAGCCCCAGTTTCTGTGTCTTTTTTTTGCTCTGTGTGTCACTTAGGCTGATGCTATAAAGTGGACAGATTGACCAAATAGCCTTTTTTATAGAGAGAGGCAAGGAATATGTCTTAGACAACAAATATCTTTGTGGATTACATAAGGGTAGAACGGACTCAAGCATTTTGATCTCAGAATGAGGATTTAGTATCTCACAGACAACACAGAGGTTCAGAAAAATATGCAGCTAGGTACAAGAAGACACACAGAATGAATTCAGCATGCAGTGCAGACTTTAAGATACATGAGCATGCAAGCTGTGATGCATGGAAGTGCTGCAGGGCTTGTAGGAACCCAACCCAGACATTTATTTATTTTTGCACAGAAAATAAAATGTGAGCTTTCTTCTCTCTCCTGTAATGTTGGTAAGAAAGCTCTGTAGAAGAAAACTAATCTTTTCTGCATTTGAATTAAAATCTGCAGTTAGCTCTTCAGTAACAACGGAAGGTAGAACATATGTGCATATTCATCTGTACTTTAATCTCATGTGTAGCCCACTGGTTTAGTGGAACTAGATATATGGTCTATTGGTAAAATAAGACTTGAAATGATCTAAAAGATTGTGAAAAATGTATACAATATTTAACAAATCGAGGTCAGTGAGTTTCCTATAGTGTGAAAGCCTTAGAACATTATATTTTAGATGGATTTTAAAACTTTTCTATGGAAATTTTTACCAAGCACATTAATTTTATGTTAAAATCTATGGAATCACTAATATCTGGTTAATCTGGAAGAACTTTTCAGTAAAGAAAGGGAAATAAGCTAGAAAGATATGTAAATTTTGAAGATTTTTGTATACTTTGACCTGGTGAGTCATTAGTAGCTCACTGCATGTCCTATGAAATCCAGTGGTGCCTGGTATTGCTTAGACCACGTAAAACAGCTCAAGATTTGGCTTATTTTTCTGTTTAAGTCACTTCTGTTATAATTTCTGCACTTTCATCTACTTATGTGGAGCACCTTAAATCTCAGGTGAAATCCTGAGGACACCTCATACAAACGTGTACTTTGGATAATCGACTGTCTGGTTTAATGGCTAAATTTAAAGCAAGCCAGGGCTATAGCACTGTATATTTTGTTGGATACATTTTCTGGCTTTGTGGGGTATTCACTGCATGATTTAATAAAAACTGAGGCTAAATGAACTCTACAATTTGTATTCCTACAGGCAGAAATTTATTGGCTTGGTGTTTTTTTTTTTTTTTTCCTTTGGCTCTGTCTGTAAGGTTCATTACTTACAGTTACTGCAGAATCAATTTGAAATGGCCAAAATCAGTGATGGAATTTATAGCACAATAAACGTACTGCCATACAAGTGCTGCTACACATGAAAGGGCTTTGGAATATTTTCAGCAATCCTTCTACACAGCAGAGTGTTCTGTTTTTATCAATTTAACAGAATCACCACAGGTATATTCTAAGAGGTGTAATCCTGACAGCTACACAGCAGATTTTCTCTGAGGCAGATATTTTTACAGGAAAACAATATTACTGATAAAATCTCAGCATATCAGAACACAAAAAGGAAACTGCACACATCTTTTTATTTCTCCACAACAGGCATTTTCGGTTCCATTTCACTCACACAAAAACTGCCCTGAACCAGAAAGAGTTTATGAAGGAAACATTTTCACTCTCCTTGAGGTACATATTAATTAATTATCAGCACTATGGCATGTGGAAAATGTGGAGGGCATTTGTAGCTAAAACATAAAGTATAGCATCAGCAGTTGCCTGTTTCTAAAGTCTATAAAGATTTACATTTCTACTTAGTACATTTTTCTTTCCAAGTGTCTCTATTATAGACATCTCATATTTTACATCATTTTAAAGCACAGAAAGTTTTAACTTTAGAATGATGCATTGTGAAAAAAAGACAGAAAAGACAGATGGCAGGCTGTCCTCCCCAAAACTCAATTTCATAATATGCATGTGATTGCTAATAGGCAGGCACTAAAAAACAATTTTCCTTGACGGAGAAGAGCTGATAAATTGTCAACATAAACTTTGTCTGTGGTTTCTCCAGTGATCTAAAGCTCTTCTGTGAGCTTTGTACCATCAAAGTCTGCATCTTCCAACCATATAAAAATTTATGAATGCATATGACTATAAAGTGACTGAAAACAACCCATAATGCATGTTTGGGTATTGAGAATCAGCTCCTTGCTTCTTCAGGAAACACTGTGTCCAGTGGCCCATTCCTAACCCTGCATATATGACTGTGGGAGATCCAGGCTGGAGCCAGAGATGCCCTGTGAGTTGAGTGAAACAGTGCTCTGCACTTAGGTACCTCCTAAGCACAATGCCACGTCTAGTGATGGACTGATGCAACCAGCATAGTCTTTGTAACAACGCCACAGTGCAAAGGATCACAAGAACTGAAAGCCGCTGATCTTTCAGGAATGATATATTTCTGAGTACTTGAGCAAGGAGAAATTAATGAAAAATCTAATGAAATAAGAATTTCTGAGAAATATTTATCTAATACCTCAGACCTTCCAAAATAGTGAAAGAGGCCACTGAGTTCACACAAAATTAAATTGGGCGTTTTGCTCATGCATGAAAAATTCTTGGGGAAAAGGTCCAAATTATTTGTGCACAGAATGAGACTTGTTTACATCAGTAGTGCAGAGTTCATTTCAGATTTAAATATTTCACTGTAACTGGTATCTACTAATTTTGATTTTTAAAAGACTTATAACTATCAATATTTTCATGCCTCTAAGAATTCAGATCTTATTTCTGAGAATAACAGAAGCAGCAACTCAACAGCAGATGAGCTGTTACTGTTATGTTATCAACATATTTGCCTGAAACAAAATAATGTGATGATCCCACCACATATTTAATGGCAAAATTCCTTGAGTTTCATTGTGAAAAGATTGAAACATTATTAACAGGTTTTTCTTGCTGTACAGCGGACACTTGCACTATTTGCAAGTATGTGACCAACTCTGTAAAAGGAAGCCATGGGAAGAATACTTATTTCTTGAACTTTATTTTGATGGGGATAATACCATCAGTTTTGAAGGCACCTGCCTTGCATCCTATTGTTTTTATTTTTTGCAGTGCATATTTCTCTCTAAATGCACCCTAAAACAAATCATTAGAAAAAGAATGGATGTCAAACTTTGGGAATATTGTCAAATATTAGTAGGATACACTCTTTTTCTTGTATATCTTGATAGAGTCACTGATGTGCCATATTGTTTGGTTTAGGAAGGAAAAAAAAGACAGGAATTATAGCTGAATACATCTGTAAATGAAAGGGGAATGGGAGGGTCTAATGTGCTATCAGAAATAAAAGTGAAAAATATTGTTTACCACTGATGAAACAGACCTTGTCTGTGTCCTTTTAATAGCAAGCAATTCACATAGCAATGAGAACAGAAAGTTCAGATAGAATAAAATACTTATCCATAAAAAGTCAAATAAAACTTGTAACCCTCCTCAGAGTAACCTCTTCAGAGCTCAGACCTCCTTATGCAATTTATATGAGTTTTCAGTAAATACTCCAATATGAAGATTTTAAGAAAATTACCAGTTCTTGTAATACACTTAGTGTTTTCATTTGTTTGCAGTATTTTTTAAGAATTTTAAGTAATGGAGAAAATAAAAGGTGCTCTCCAGGCTTAATCTCAGATGCTGACAATTTTCTTTTGAGCAGGCACAAAATCCTTCTCCACAAAGGAGGAACAGCCAAAAAATGTATTAGTAAAAATTAAAATTTCTTATTTCATACTGGTTAGAGATGCATTAAGGTATATAAGCTTTAGGGTCAGTATAAGCCTTGCTCAGCTTTCTTTAAAAGCATTGGGAGTAATAAAGACTTCCATTTTATTTTCAGTGAAATAATACTGCTGAAATATCACCTCATTTTTGATGTCAGCAGTGATTTCTTTTTACCTCTACGATGTCAAATGGGAATTATTATTATTAGAACGACAGCTTCCTAATGATGCTGTAAAAAGGAGAAACTGAAACTCTTTCCACTAAACATCTACATTCTGCTTTCTCCATGGGGAAAAGCAGGTGGGCTCAACCACATGCCATTCTACAGACAAATCAAGAGGCATGCCCAAACACTTAGAAGAAGCTTAAACATCTAGAAACAGAGGCATTCTTCGTTATATAGTGGAGAATATGCACTCTGAAGGGTAGAGAAAAAGGACACACTATAGTAACCCTCCCTGGGAAACATGCTCTGAAGCACTCATGATCAATTTTCTGTTCTAGATGGTAAAACCGGCACATCAGTGCCCAGATCACTATCCAGGAGTCATTGCCCCAGGTAAAGTCAGGGAATGAAAGCCTCCTGTTCAACTACTGGCTTCATGTATGGCACCCTGTGGGTGGACACGTCTGAAATGCTCTGTGCCTTTTTCCCTCCCATTTTGTCAAATGAGTGAATACAGAAGAAGGTTGGTTCATATGACACCAAAATGTATGAATAACTTTGGCTTGGGAGTAAATGATGGGCTTGAAACTTATGCAAACACCTATTCATGCAGAAAGTGAATAGCAGATGCAAACTGGTGCTATCTGCATCAGCAAATGGGGTATTTTGATTTTCTAATACACTTTGATCAAACATAAAGAGCTGCAGTGAATAATGATTTCCTACCAATTTTACATTTACTCATGTATTGCTTCAAAGTAGTTAGTAAAGTCTTTAGAGTGGACACATCTATGGTGGATATGAAAAAATGTTAATCGAATTGGGGGGGAAAAAAAAGCTCTCTATATAAGTTAAGGGTTTTTTGATATAAAAACAGCGAAGCTTGCAAGGAGCCAAGCCATCTGCCACATGAAGAGGTGGATGCTGCCAGCCCTGCTCTTCTCCCATGGGAAGGCGGCAGGAACAGCAGCCCCAGGAAGCGCCACTGGGCTAAATCCAAGGGGCAGGAAAATGTTTTGCTCCTGGTACACTTTGTTTTCTTTCTAAAGAAAAGAATTTTTGAGTAGCTCTTCTACAGTCACTTGCAGGCCAGTTGAGAGCAGAAGTTCATCTTTTTCTGTCTTTTTAAATTTTTTTTAAATTATTATTATTATTTTTCCACTTTGGTTGTTTGTTGCTTGTTTTGGTGAAAGTTCTGCTAAACTTCACACTATCTGGTCTGAGTACTTTCTTCTTGGCATCTCATTTAGTGTATTCAGGGCAACCATCAAAACAAAGGAAGTACCAGCCTGAGAAAATGAAGTGTGATGCACTGGAACACAGAGATGATTTGACAATATTCATATGCTAGGAAGAAAGGCTGAAGATGAGATACAGCATGTAATTACAGTTGGCTCTGACACAAACAGCCATTGTTATCTTTGGCATGTTACTTGATATCTTGGTATGTTAGCACTTTCCAGACTCAGATGAGTGTTGCAAAAGTACATTCATTAGTATAATTGACTTTATAAGCAACAGGAAAAAGCCAATAAAAACAGAAAGCTTTGCACAGGTAAAAAGTGCACATAAAGGTGAAAGTTTGAAAAATGTAGAAATCAATGTATGGGCCTATTTTTCAGCATACTTTTGACAAAAGCTGTGAACTGCTGCAAATGGTAGAGATAAAATGGTTAATAGTGTCTGCATTTGCACATCTAAAACAATCTTTAAACTATGAAAAAAAGGTGGGCCAAAACATCTACTGGCAGCAGTTATAAAACAGTGAATTGAGGCAGAGATTCAAGCAGCAACACCTCTCTGTCCTAAAGAAAATCTTGGCTTTGTGTGCTTTTCTGTGCTCCTACGAAAGGCATATTCCCAGTCACTAACAGTAAACAGTGGTAAACAACATTGGTAGATAATTTTAGAAAATACTGTGGACTGAAGACTTCTTTTTTTTCAGTAGGCATTCCTACCTGGAAGCACGATACTGTTCTCCCAATGTGTAAAAAGAGGTATTTTCTGGTTCCCTCTCTGCTGAGATCTCATTGCTCTCATCCAGCTCACTGAGTTTTGCTATTAACACCGTAATGGGTCTTCACACTGCACTATGAGTTCACATGTCTAGATAATTAGTGCTGCTTATGAAAGTGTATCAAGCATTTTCTGTCTCTATGACTCAGTAACACTTGGTACTTGAAAGAATACCAGATTTGGTTTGGAACTGCTCTCTGTCCTTTTTGAATATTTTATTATGTGTCAGAATAAAACTTATTCTCAGTTTTCTCTCACAGTTATATCCACTGACTTTTAAAAAAGGAGGCTTCAGAATTACATTGCCTAAAAACGCGAATCAAAGGCAATTACTGCTAATTTGGTGATAATATTATCTTTTTATATCCCTTATACTTTGATAATAGAATTCATGAAAATAAAAAATCTCTCAGAAAGCAATCTGTGCTAACTCAGTTTTATGTTTTCTTTCCTTCCAGAACTCAGAACTGACTTCCCTTTTACTCAGTTTAGAGCAAACCACAACTCTGAGGCCATCTGAACATTTAAGACAATATTTGATGAAAAACACAACCTGATAACAGGTGTCAGGAATACTGCAGCTCCAGTCATTGTGAGGAATGATCAAATCTTGGAACTTTCTTGTACAGAAGATTGCTATTAAAAAGGCCTTTTATATAACACTAACTGGTTAATTTCAATAGCACTACTGCAATAATGAATGCCTAACATATATTAATTTTCCCAAATGGTAGAACAGTGCTATAAATCCCATTTAAAATCAGCCCTGTTTTTTTTTTTTTCCTTTTGAGAAGGTGGAATTCATATCTACTGAACACTTTAAAAAAACGGTTAATATATTTAGATGCTGAGTGTTAACCAAGCTTTTCCAACAGCTCTCTCACTGTTCTATATCAAGGCATAAAATGAACCCCAGTCTTCTTAATCTGATTGCAGACCATTATTTCTTGAACCATATCTTTATATCTACAAGTAGATACTTCATAAGATTCGAATAGGCCCATTAGTATTTTGTTCTTTTTCAAGTTGTGCTGCATCTTTACTAGCTAAGAGACTTCCTTTTGACAAAAAGGTCATCGATTTACATGGGTGAATTCTCGATCAGTTCTTTCTCACTGACAAATTACCTTTAAGTCTTCCCAGTGCTGAAAAGTCTGGGGAATGCATGTGCTGACATTTAGAAAACTCTTCACATAATACTTCCTGATGTTGGTTTCTTATTCCTTCTTCACTCAATTAAAGAGGTGTGGCAGTAACCATGTGATAAAATGCTAAATTCTGCAGTTTTCTTTCTTCCTACAGAGAAAGGTCAAGACATCTTTCTGCGACAGAGTAAAATACTTGACAGAAAAGATTTCAAGGGTGAAAAATATTAGAAGAGGAGGCAAAAATTTAGGCTAAGCTGTAAAGTGGGATAAGTGAATTCCCTCATTTGGAAGAAGGAATGAAATCTGTCTCTAACACAGGCCACGTCCAAAAATGTACCAATTATTAGACTATTCCCTGCCTTCTCTTTCCTCCTCCATCCTATTCCCCTGAAGTGGAAAGTGGTTTTCTGCAATAATATATGGGGTCCTTAAAATGATTTGGAGTAGGGGCAACTTGTTTCTGAATTCCAGAATGAGAATCTCACTTGGATGAGAAACAATCATTTCGGTTTTGGATTGAACCAAGAGAACATCATCACAAGGTGAGTGTAATGTAATTTTGTCTTTCTAAAACAATTTTTTGACTCTCTTTCCCTCTGGGACTAATGAATCTTAATTCTGCCAAAACCTGCACTTCAAATGCTCAACTAAGATCTGCAAATCCTGCCCAACTCAAGTTCTTCTAAAATGAAAAAAAAAAAAACAAAAAACCAAAAAACAAACAAAAAAAACTGAACAAAGGAAGAAATAGCATGAAAAAGACTCATAGTAGAACCATGATGGGCATAAAATTTCAACAAAAAATTTAGGTTTACATCTTCAAGATTGTCATTCAAAGAATTCTAACTTTATGATTTTAAATACTAAATCTGAGAGTACATTCTCAGAGAATGTTTAATTTTAAATGAGTTTGTAGAAAGACCATCATTAAAAAAAAAAAAAAATTCATGAGGACTACAAGACTAATTTGTGAAAACACTTTTCTGGAGTTTTAAGTATTATTTAAAAAATTTTGATATACCTCCTACAACTGATGTGTGAAGTATAGCTAACCAACCTTGCATCCTCCACTACTGAACTGCAGAAATTAGATGTGCAACAAGCCATCCAAATTTCTAAACTAAACTTACCAAACCATTTTTTAAAAAATATAGCATTTAATTATTTTTATGCAATCTCTCCACTGCAAGGGACAGCCTGAAGGTTTTCTAGGATGTCCTTAACTTCACTGATGGGTCTTCAAGATGTTTAATTGCCAACTTCATGGGAGATGGAGAAGCAATAGATGTTGGTTATACCACATTCAGAGATTGCTACAGTGACAGTAAAAGTACGAGGCAAGCTCACGTTTGCCTATCCACCTCCGTAATAGTTTATAATGAGGGTGCTACTCCATAAAACAGTAGAGGAGTATGTATGGATTTATACAGGCATCTCTGATGAGTTGATGAGCTGGAAACAGGTGGCAACTACTGACTCTGATGCTGTTCTATGCTTTGACTACTTCTTGATCCCATTATTTAAACTTGGTTCAAGAGAACAGTATCAGGTCATGAAAGTTAGAACAAAGAAAATTCTAGCACAATCAGACAGGCAAGTAAACATGACAAAACGATAATAGGATACTGTAGAGGAGTAGAAAATGTATCACTTATCCCAAAAAAAGTTATTTTGAATTAAAATTAGCTTTGACATATGATTAAGTCAAACAGCAGAAAAATTGAAGCTGGAAAATCTTCTAAGTGGACAGAACTGTGACCCTCAAAGGGAGAAAAACAAATAGAACAGGAGGTAAAATGAAGATAAAATCAAAATTTAATACAAAACCATCTTTCACTGATGAAAAAATAAATATTAAAAAAAAAAAGGAAGATGTGTTACATTTTCAGTGGAGAACAAACAGTAATACTCTCCAGCACCTATCTCAGACAACAGCTGCAATGGTAATACATTCTGCATTTTGCAGTGAATGGAATTATAACTTTTTTCTTTTAATTTGTTTTCTATGTATTTTATCAGTTGACCAGATTTTATTTCACTGCTTTTAAAGATTTTAAGTTTATTAACTGAAAAAATAATAATTCTTTAGCACTGAGCCTAAGAGCATTAAGAATGTGAAATTCTAATTCAAGGAGAGTTCTAGGGAACAATGAAAGGGAAAGAGAGAGGAAGGATTAATCACTTTTCCACTTACACTCTTAAGGTAACATAATTAATGGAAAAAGACAATTACCTCAATCTTTACGTGTAATTCAGAACTAGTTATATCAGTCCAGGAAGGGACTATAAACAGGTTCATCTCAAGTCAGAACTGTCTAGAGCAGGATTTCTTTGAGGTATACATATGTGTAAATTTATCAGTCTGCTTTTTGTTTCAGCATTTCTTTTGATGGAAAATTAGTTTTGACTGGATCAACCTGAATGATTAATCAATTTCATTCTTGGACTGTTTTCACTTTTATGTGATTTTCCTAAGGCAGGGACCACTCATTCTGAAAATTGACTAAGAACCTTGTGGACCACCTCAATCATTTGCTGTCTACAGGAAACATTCACCAGTAGTACTCAAAGCAAAGCAAAATGACAATGTGGTTCTGAGCTCAGCAAGAGCTGGGATCAAGACACAATTACTTCATAAAGATGAAAAAATTTTGTCATTGCTGGAGGATTGAATCCACGGGGAACTGAATACCTTTGAGAGAGCTAAAACCTGACTCATAACACAGACAGTTCCTAGCACACTGCTCCCAGTGAATGGTTGTATGATGATTCAAGGGGGTTACCCCTGAATCCCCTCACCAGAGCTCAAGGGAAGGTGTTAGCCAAGAGCCCTTACATCTTACAGATGGAAAATTCAGTGCCCCCCTGTATTCTCAAGGTGTGAGACAGTGGCTCATTAGTGTCAGCCTGCTCCACCAGGATTTCCTGCAGGAACTCTGCTCCCCATGATCCCAGCTGCCACAGGGTTTCCTGAGTAAGTGCTGAAGTACTTCCAGGGATCTCTGATGCAGACCTTAGCCAGTCTTTCTCACAATCTTTGTTAATGTTATGCAACAATTCTTCCCTGTTGATAATTTCTTATAGATGTATATCTACAAGGCTTATGAGTCTTTCTTAATTTTGCTAAAATACATACCTTAATTAATTCAAGAGGCTTAAGCTTGTTCTAGTACTGGACTTCTAGAAATCAATTCCTAATAGTGACATTTACTATAGCAGTTGAGTTTTATTATGCTTGTCTGATCCACCAACTGACAAGAATGTTTAAACATGGCAGTTCTTCAAACTCAGTTAAAAGGATATTCACTCTTCTAAAATGAATTTACTATTTTTCTGGGGCTTGCTGTGGCCATGGATAATGATCCTTCCATAGAACACTGAGTGCCAATAACCATTCTTTTGAAAAATTGTCAGAGCGCAAATCATATTGCTGGACACAGCTGAATTCAGCCTAATACTGCCAGTTAAAAGATCCTTAAAAACATCAAAAAGCAGAAGAACTGCACATCTATTTTTTACACTTGCCTAGGGCTTGTACACTGTTTATGCAATTTTACTCAAGCCGACTTGCCTCATGAAAAAATTTGGAAAAACCCCAATGTTTTATTTACAGGCAGTTTTGTTTGCTATCATATTTTTATCCATTAATTTTGTTCATGAAAACACTGGCCAAAAAATGGTATGTGATCTTTCAAAGTTAATTTTGCTATACTTGTGACATCTCAGTTATGGTTTTAAATGCTTCCATAAGTAATTAGCAATTCTAAGAGAAATTAAACTGTAGTTATATGATAGACATTACCATGTCTTTTGAGCCAAGGGTCTACTGTGAATTTCAAAAATTGTATCGTAATGAGAAAAATCCCACCTTGTGCAGCCAGCTTATATGTCCTGTTCTGATGTTGGACTAAAATTAGATTGTCTGGAGTCCAAGAGAGAGAATGACAGTGTCATTCACGTCTTCCTTTTGTTCCTACCTACATCTGGCAAAAAAATTGAGATTACAAAATCCACAGACAAATTCCCTATGTTTACCCATTATTATTGCATCAAGAATATCCAGCAAAGTAAGTTCTCTATCAATCTAACTTTGTCTGAGCCTGGGTGAACCATGCCTAATCCTGAGAATTAGTTTAACTTCAATGACCTGGAAAAGCAGTGTGGTGCTGTTCACAGGGGGAAGTGAGAGACCTGGCAGGCTTGAGAGAGGGGCCCGTGTGGACATCCCTGTGGACAACTTCAACAAGGTAAAGTGCAAGGTCCCTGGGCCAGGACAATCCCAAGCACGAATACAGACCATGTGTAGAACGGATTGAGAGCCACCCTGAGGAGAAGGACTTTGGAATGCTGGGGGATGAGAGGCTGGACATGACCTGGCAAGGTGCACTGGCAGCCTGAGAGCCAGTTGCGTCCTGGGCTGCATCCAAAGAGGTGTGGCCAGCAGGGCCAGGGAGGTGGATCTCTCCCTCTACTCCATTCTGGTGAGATCTCCACCTGGGGTGCTTCACTCAGCTCTGAGGTGCCCAACACAGCAAGGGCATACACCAGAGTAGGGCCTTGAAAATATTTAGAGGGATGGAATGTCTTTCCTATGTGGTTGGTAGAAAGGCTGAAAGAACTGGGGTTGCTCAGCCTGGAACTGAAAGGTGGTAGGTTTAAATTAGATATGAGGAAGAAATTCTTTACTGTGAGAGAGATGAGACACTGGAACTGATTGTCCAAAGAAGTGGTGTATATCCCATCCCTGGAATTGTTCAGGACCAGGTCGATAGGGCTGTGAGTAACCCAGGCTGGTGGAAGATGTCCCGGCTCATGCCAGGGAGGTTTGAACTAGATGATCTTTAAGATCTCTTCCAACCCAAATAATTCTGTGACTCCACAATGTGATCATTCATTCATTCATTCATTCATTCTCCTTCTTCCTGCTAAGACACTTCAGTGTCAGTACGCTTCCTGGTCTTGATACCTCCCCAGACTTGTAAACATGAACAAGTACTCAGTGCATTCTTTCAGGCGCTGACAATTAAACAGGACACAGATCAAAATTTGTAATGCCTTAAGAACCACTGCTTTGGACTTAAAACTTCTACTAGCAACAACTGTAATAGTCTACACCCAGAAACCATTCAAGAGAAGGACTTCCAGTCGCTTGCAAAGAAGTTATTTCTGCCAGATTTTAACTTCTCACGTAGCTACTACAATCTTATATTCTTGAGAATTTTTTGGGAAAAGTGAGTTGGGGAATTTTACTTTAAAGCTTCTCTAAATCTTCTGCTAAAAACTGAAACAAAATTTTTGTGGAATCTTTTAAATGAACATTGATAAGCAACTTCTTTAAATACTCACACATTCTCAGAGCTACTTTCTTGCAACTCTTTTATCTTGTATAAAACTTAATGGATGACATATTTCATTCCACAAGTTGACAACGTTAAAAATGTGCTATTCCTTCTAGGTTTAGTATACTGCAAAGCCAGTGGTAGCTACAGGCACTATGAGCGATATACAACTGAAGAAAAATGAGATTACTGCTGATAAGGAACAAGAGACTTTCATATCTTAAAAGAGTCTGAAATCCAGCAAATATGATCCCCAGCAGCAGATGCCCCTCAGACAGACAACAAAAGAAAAATGGTGGAAAAGTACTCATTGTGGCTTGTTGTTTCCTACAGCTGGAACGGCAGCAAAATGAAATAGCATGCTGCCTGCATCAAGAAATCCTACCTCTCTGTGGAAAACATAACCCAAAGACGACTAACAGTCTAACACAATGAGCAGTAATTTTCCACTGTGGGAAAAGTGATGTTACTCTGACTCACCTTCTTTGGTAAAAGATACCTTTACTTTGGAAATGTTGCTCTTTTGAAAGCTATCATGCTGTTATCATCAACATTTATCATAATAATGATCAATTTAATGGAAGTGCAGTACAAAAGCCAAACCTCAGGCTGGAAATACGTATTAATGATTCTTTAACAAAAAGAATGAGACAAATGCAAATGTGAAATAGCTCCTCTCTCTGTCTATTAAGGTGTTCCTGGAACGTGAATGAACATAATTTGAAGATCTCAATATTTCATGCTACAGTGCAACCCTTACCTTGTATCCTGATGATTTGATGTGCACTCCTCGCTTGGTCAGTGTAGATTTCATTCGGATGAAGAAAGAGCGCTCTAGAGTGTTGTCAGTGGTTAGCAAACTGGGGTTTGTAGATTCCACTAGGGAATAGAAAAAATACATATACACATAATTTAGATTTTACACATTCCCTCTAAGCTATTTTTCAGGTGCAATCCTTGAACTGACTAAAAATAAATGACTGATGGATGCTAAGAGTGTTGTAATCAATTTACCTCATTTAGAAAATGTTTATTTAGCAAAAAAGAAATTACAAAAATATACATATACTCAGTATGTCTCATTTTCAAGTTATTTTTCCCATAGAATTTTTAACAGAGATTTGTCTTATTAACTCTTTCTTGTCCAATTTAGTTATGACTAGAGTTGGAGAGTATGTCACTAGAGTGTATGACATTGCTTTAAAAACTGTTTGTCAGTATTTTGTGAAAGGCAGTGTCTCACTTAGGTAGCAATTCTCACCTGAAATAGGCGACAAATTCTGCAGATTTTTATTCCCTAGTCTCTCCTCAACTGCAGTGATACCTGAGTCAGTGCTGGATTTGTGTGCCGTAGTTTCCACATTACTGAGGGGAAATTAGGGCTTTTATTATCAATAAAGTATTAAACAACCTGAAGACAAGAATTCTCAAGTAAATGACACACATTATTATTATTGTCATTGTATGATCATTTATTGGCAATTAATTAGTCATTATTGAAATATCTTTTTAGCCCAACTGAAGGGATATTACTTGCTCACAATTAAGTATAGCTCTCACCTGCACTTCTCCCTCCCTTAACTGCAACCACATAAAATACTTCCAACTCTTAGTAAAAACCATGCTAAAATAGCATCAGCACTGAGGTATTCACTATTCTTTATAAAATCTTTATGATTCCTATTTTTTAGCCTTGATAATCAACTTGTCCCCAAAATACTGTTAATGGGAAAATTCTGGAGCAGCTTACAATAAACAGGCGTTATTGGAGATAAAAGAAATTTCAATTTCAGTGAGGAATTAACAAGGAATTAAAAAAAAATTGAAATTGTACTTTTATTGTTTAGGAGAACAATACAAACTACTAGTAGAAAGCGTTTAAGTATTTAAAATGCATTTGTTATGTAGAGAAGAGAAATATAAAGACTTGTTTGTGAGCTAAGAATTATATTGAATTGTCCTTGATTTAATGTGGTCAACTTGTCTTGTATTTGTGACATTTCAGCTCTATTGTGATAACTGACAACAGTGCCCCTTTCTTTAGTGTGTCTCTTAAGATTTTTTTGTTTTAGAGTGCATGAATTCGATGTCATTTTAAATGTACAGCTCTTTATCACTCGAGGGAAAAGCAGAGCCATGTTATATTTAGTACTTTCATTTCTTCTGATTAAATATGAATTACTATGAAATTTTTCTCATCATCTAACACACCATAATACGCCAACAGCTTTTTAATACACTGTATAAGCACAAACTTCTGCTCTAAGAGTTTAATTTGCCCCTCTAATCCAATCACATCAACCTTATTTCTCTTATCAGAGATTCCCATTTTGAATTAAATGAGCTCATTAGTTTTAATCAAAAGCAGAGAGATCAAAACTTAAACGTAAATGCTTTAGATCAGAACTGTCAGTCAGCCGTGCAGTTCTATTTTACTAAAACACAAGATCAGAGACCCTTAGAACCAATTTTTTCTCGTAAGGCATGCCAAGAGCTTGAAGATGCTATATCCTTTTTTTTTCCTCCCAAGGACAGATTATACATTTAAGGTTAGACTTAATTTAGAGTATTTTTTTCATCCTGGTGGAAATGGGAAAGTATGCCATTCTGCTGTTGTCTCTTTCACATTTATTGGTGAGGGTCCTTGGAGACTTGAACAAATGTGAAGCCATCACAATCCATGCAACAAACCTGTCCTCAAAAAATTCAGCTCTGTTCAGCAATATCACATAAGAAATAAAACTCTGAAGGGAAAGATATATTTCAGGGTGTGGGACAGTGAAACCCAGTGAAACAGCAGCCAAAGTCACCTGTATAGCAGCAGTAGTAGTAAGATGAGGATCATAATTATTATTTTTATTGTACAGTACAGTGCAGTAGTTAAAGAGTAGATTAAGAAACCACAGCATGGATGCTTCCTGCTGTGTGAAGAAATGCTAAAATCAGCTTAACAAGTGTAGTTGTTGTAGTCCAGCACATTATGCTCTAGCACAGGCAGTAAGTACAATATGTCCTTCTGTGTTCTAATGGTAATTACCTAAACATACAGAAGTAATGTTAATTAAACACACAATATCTTATACTCAAATAAGATCAGGCTGTAACATGTATGCACCATTCCCAAAAAATGGAAACTAAAATTTCTCTTTCATACACAGTTAAATGAAAGAAAGGATAACAACTGACATACAGTGAGGTGTACTAGGCATTGACATTTTTTGGGCTCATTTATTCATATATCATAAGATTAACATAATTTTGCTGTTATTATACTATCTACAAACCTTTACATCTCTTTAAGTGAATATTTTAAAATGCACATTTTTTTTTCAACAGACTGGAACAGTGTCATATAAATATGTATTCTGAAGTGTTTGATTTTCTTTACCAAAAAGTATCTGAGAGTGTATGTGTGAGATGCGATTAGTTACCTGAAAGTCCAGAACAGCTTATGAACAGCATTTTGAATTTCTCTCAAGAGAGAACCATTAGGGCTGACAGTGCAAATCTGCATTCAGAGTTGCACCCACCTATGGTAGATACTGTAACAATGCTGGTGATTATGCACGCAGGATTTTAAAAATAGGATGCGTACAGAACAGATCCACTGATGTCAGTGAGATTTGCACAGGAATATATGGAATATGGCCCATTATGAGTTCTCTGGAGTTTTAAATGCCTATCACTGAACCTTTTCAATTTTTTTCAATTATGTCAAAGCAGACTTGCAATCTGAGGAATATAGAAATGAAACTCTAGCAATTAATTTTTGATTTTTTAAAAATAGTATAATCTAAAACCTTTTGAAAAGCCTGAAATAAAGCTTGATACTTTAGAAACAAAAGATGTATTTTTACACTGAAAAATAAGGCTTCTGGCTTGAATTTACTGCGTTTAAATCTACTGTTGAGTTACAAACTTCTGACACTGTGAGTTTAGAATGCTAATTATCTGATAAAAGTCAATGCTTACTGCATGTGAATTAAAGTATTTTACACTGTCAGAAGTATAAAATATAAGCCTGGGTTGTCTTTGCAAAGCAGGTAATTGTGTACTCTGTTGGGAAAGCACTTGCCTTTGTGTACCCTTAAACATTTTCAGCAGATACTACTAAAGAAATAAACATCTTCTCCTTCCACTCCCAAAGCTGATAATGCAGGATGGGGTTTCTAGACACAAGGGATGCATTTTCTGTTTCAAAGGGAACGAAGCTGCAATCCACTGTGCCCATACGGAAGTGTCACAAATGTTAAAAAGCTGAAGTAAGAGTCACAGAGGCAAATGCGGAGATATTACGAAACAGCAGCCAATTTGCAAAACTATTTTGTTAATCTTCTTAATTTACTGAGATTAGCTCTGGTGGTCAGAGCATGGTGCTGGTAATGCCAAGGTTGTGGGTTTGATCCCTGTATGGGCCATTCGGTAAGGCTTTGGATTTGACGGTCTTAGTGGGTACCTTCCAATTCAGAATATTCTGTGATTCTGTGAACTTCTGTGTTTCTAAGCATTTCTGTGTGAACAAACCCTGTATCTCTGATCCTTCAATGGTCTTTGCTGGGAATAATCTTGGCCCCAGACCCCACAAACCAGTCATGCACTGTTTAACTTCACATGCTGGAAG
The DNA here is from genome assembly GCF_015227805.2 of Hirundo rustica. Classification (NCBI taxonomy): domain Eukaryota; kingdom Metazoa; phylum Chordata; class Aves; order Passeriformes; family Hirundinidae; genus Hirundo; species Hirundo rustica. The sequence goes on from NC_053455.1 coordinate 26,156,512, forward strand.
AGTTCTTCTGATTCTTCTGATGGGACATAAATCTGTCCATAGCTGTCTGGAGGGCTGAGGTCCATGCCTCTCATCCTGCAGGGATCTGCAGAGGTACCGTAGACTTATGTGCAGTCTGACTACTTTAATGCTATAGAGCAAAACAATGTAAACCAATGCAAATAATTTTTTGATACACAGCAATAGCACAAGTACTGTCCCTATGAGTGATTCACAAGCACATTCAAATTCAGATAAACAATTTGTCCCCAAGGAAAAAGAAGTTCCACATTTGATTTATGTCTTAAATAACAAAAAGCTGCCACAGTAGGCTGAATAATGTTCACCAACTTCTGGGATTTTTTTCTTGACATGCATTAAAAATAATTGAGAGGAGAAAAATGCATTTTTGCATGCCAAACAGAGAAAAGATAGGCTTCTCATTCCTAGGAAGGCGGGAAGTTATAGATGGAAAACCAAACACCAACAAGGAATTTGAGGATATTGGTGGGAAAAAATACTTTATGGTTTAAGATAAAGGATTTTCTGGATTTTGTAGCATTTTAGGAAGCTTTCACCTGGCTTTCATTTCACTTCCTTGAAAACATATGTCCATACAATTTTAAAAAGATATTTTCAAGCACCAACTATACAGCCAGCTCTTAAAAGAGAAAAAAAATAGAGAACATACAAAACAGTAAGAAAAAGGGAGGTCTTTTCCTGTTATCTTCTACACTTGCAAACCTCACATTTTCTTAAAGTCTTATCAACATTTGCATAGGGAACTGAGAATAATTATGTTCAGACTAATTAATAATTAGGTAAAATAAATCTATAATTTTCAGTTGGACTAGATGCAGTTTTTAAATGATTCTATTTCTTCTGTGCAGTTTATTGTCTATAACCAGGCATTAAAAGGCTAAGAAAATTTAACCTTGAGTACATGTCTTTAATCAGAAAAGTGACTCTCAAAAAATCACTACTTGCCATGATCATTCTCTCTCAGTATCTTACAGATCAAATTCGATCATTTTATAAACTAAAAGATTTTCACAACTACTAACCCAACAAAATTCAAAAGCTGCAAGTTAAGACAATTTATTTCCAATAAGTGCAAGTTACTATACTAAGCAATTGTGCAAATGAATGGTTTTAAGTGAAGTGGGTTCAGGCTGATTGCAGGCTGAACATGGGCAAGTACTGGAAGCTAAAATTTGTTCTAGGAAACTGCTGAAGATTCCTGGAGTATCTGGATGAACTTCTGCCTATTTATGGACGCTGGTATCCTGCCTGGAGACCAGCTAAAGATCACAGAGCTAGCAAATTCTACAGGTGCTCTCTTGGTCTCACAGTATGCTCAGCATCTTGCAAAATCAAGGTCTATATTAACTATTTACTTAACATTTTGGGTGGCAGAGACTCATTCATTCAAATCCAAAGCAATACTCTTTCTAAAAGGAGGAATAATAGTTTTGCTGTAAGCTGTCCCAGTTATAACCAGGAGCTTGAATTCCTGAATTCACATTTGGATCTGAAATTCATAGTACTTGTAGGTGATTGGGTAAAACTCATAAAATTTGTGCTATTTATTGAAAACTGAAGAAGTCAAGAATTGGACCCAGGTTTTAGGAGACTTAGTTCCAGTCTTTCCTTTACATAGGGGGAATAATACTGGAATCTGGATAAGGCATCACTCAAAATGGGAAGATTCAGGGCAGCTCTTTCAAAATAAATGGAAAGAAAGATGACTTCATATAAAGAATTTATATCTAGGTAATAGATGTTTTCAGACAAGATAATAAACTGTTCTTTTTTGTCACCCTACCTCCAAGATGAAGACAATTCACTTTTCATTACCTATAAGCCTATTAGAAATTCAAAGGCATATAAACATTAAATGCTATCAGACTTCTGTTGAAAGCTAGATCTTTTAATGTGTTTTTATTAGTTGGTTTTTTTCCCTACTTTTTATCTCTCCAAATTTTCCAGATCCAATGACTGATGGTATGGTCTAGGTTGTCTTATGCAAAATACTTAATTTTTTGCAAACAATTTGACATTGAAGCACTACATGTAATATATTTATTTCATTTCTTTTGCAATTTTAAAAGAATATGCTATATATATTTACATCTAGAGATATGAATATTTTTATAATGACTGTAATTACTGGGCTATGGACCACATGTAAGGGTGCGTGCTGTTAAGCTTAGATGTTTGAAACTGGGAGAAAAAGAGACTAATTCAGCTATATTTAATTTTTTTTTTTTAATGTGATAAAAGTCCATGCATTCAGGCAAAACACAACTCAGTGAAACAGCAGTGAATTTAATTGCAACAGCCAAGAAAATAGGAGAACATGCTTAATACCTGATCTACATGCATACTATAGTTTGGGCACAAAAATGGCTGGATCTGCAGAGATATAATCCATGCTTTGGAAAGTCGTCCTACAGTATTACATATAATGAGCTTACCCTGTTTGCTTTTTATTTTGACTATGCCCATGTACTGACTATGCTTATGCAGGAGAAACTGAAGTAAAAACTCATTGGCAGGCATTTCCTAGTATTATCAGAGACATCTTTGAATGTTTTATTATCCTTGCAGAACCAAAGTAATATGAACTACCCTTATTGAACTAAAAATCACAGGATCATAAAATATCTTGGGTTGGAAGAGACCTTAAAGACTTGTCTAGTTCCTACCCCCTTGCCATGGGCAGGGATGCCTTCTGCTAGCCAGGTTGCTCAGAGCCCATCCAACATGGCCTGGAACACTTCCCAGGGATGGGGCATTCACAACTTCTTGGGCAAACACAGTGTCCACCTTTCTCATAGTAAAGAATTTTTTCCTCATGTCTAATCAAAACCAAATCTCCTTCAGTCTATTATCACATCCTCTTGTCCTGTCACTACCTGCCCTTGTAAAAACTCCCTTTCCAGCTTTCTTGTAGCTCTCTTTAGCTATTGGAAAGCTGGTCGAAGGTCTCCCCAGAGCCTTCTCTTCTTCAGACTGAACAATTGAATTCTTGCAGCCTTTCCTAGTGTAAGAGATGTTCCATCCCTCTGATCATCTTGTGGCCCTCCTCTGGACTGTCTCCCATACATGTCCATGTCCTTCCTGTGCTGGCACCCAGAGGTGGATGCAGCACTGCAGGTGGGGTCCCATGAGAGTGGAGTAGAGGGGAAGAATCCCTCCCCTCGCTCTGTTGGCCATGCTGCTTTGGACGCAGCCCAGGATAGCGTCAAATACTACTTTATTTAATGCCTCAAAGCTTTCCTTCTTGTGCTTCTCCTTCTATTTATTCTTCTTCCAATCTAGAAATGTCTTATCGGACTATTAATTCCCAACATATGCAATTTACTTCTCATGTAAGCTTTACCCCACAGAACTCTTTACATCTCTGGTAAAATAAAGAATGAGATAAGAGCCAGGACAGAGCTATAAATAAAGTATTGCCAGGATGAAACTACGAATAAGATTTTTGTTACACTATAACATTGAAAGACAGATTTTTCAACAATTTTTGGTATGTCAGTGATCTACTAAAGACACAGAGCCTTTTTGTCTGCTTGAAAACAACATCTTAAAGATTTGTTATTTACAGAATTAATCATGGCATGAAACTTTAACTCTGCAACAAGTTTGGAAATGCTACAGTCTACGGGGCCTCAATCCATTATCTAAACACTCACAAATGCACCCATACTCATCCAATAGACTGGAACAACTCCTAAAGAGCTGTTATGGTCTTGTGAGTGGGTGGTACACAAACCATCCTGCATATGAAGCTCAAACTTCTCTCTACACTTCTTCCCTCTTCCTTTTTACATCTAAGGTTAATTTATTTTAAGTAAAGGAATAAATAATCTGACTTGACCTGTTGACTTGGTTTCATATGAGATCAGCAACAACCATACATTTTCAAGGTTCGGTGAAAGTCCCAAAGAAAATTAGCACAGTGATATAATTTCCTTACTGTTTACTTACTTTGCAGCAATTCGAATAAAGTTTGAAACAGGACACACCCAACGGATGGGAGAGGCCCTGATATTAGGAGAGTGTAGCATCATAAACAAGAGTACATCTCTCCTCTGTTAAGGAAATGTTTACGGAGAAAAGAAACTGGGAAATGAAAAAAAAAAAACAAAGGAAAAAAAAAGACACTGACTAGTTTTGAGGGTAAAAACTTCACTTAATTCCCCAAGGGCTTTATGGTCCTGTGAGGAATAGAGGACTACATGTTTAATCTCCTTTGAGATGTGTCTGGTTTCCACAACTTAACTGATCATTATCCTTACTGAGCAGCTTCTTGTAAACAATTTTGAGCATTTTGTTTCAGCACAAAATTGCTATTAAATGCTGGTGTTGTTTCCCCTCTTTCCTGCACTAGGAGAACCAAGGGTATTTTTTCTTTCTTGCTAGTTTTCTGCTCATGCTTAGTAACTTGTGAATCATTAACTGACACTACAGAGCATAGCTGTGAAAATAACTGTGGTTCAGAGCTGCCAATAATGGCCCACTAAAGTTCCTTCCCAGCACATGGCATAAAAACACCTCCAACAAACATTAAAAAGTCCCTTCTGATGTTGCTTAACATTGCCAGCCTGCTTGGGCTTAAAAAGCACAATAAAGAGGTTTCTTTCCAGATTTTCATATGCCAAAAGGGAGGTGCTTTTTGGTGAAGCTTTTCCCTGGGGGAAAGGAGAGCAGCTGAGTTACCTCACGCTGCAAAGTCGATGTTTGGATGATCCCACTCTAGGGAAACATAGACAAGTGCCACAGTCAAGCTGCTACTAGTGGATGTGTCTGTACTCAGCAACTAGGCAGTAGGAAAGTTCAAGAGAAAAAAAGGAGCATCTTAAAGATACTCTTTGGGAGCATATTACATCCAGCTAAAGCCATTATGCAGCAGCCTGAGTATGCCAAGGAACAACAGTATGAATACAAAAAATGAGTGTTTGAAGTCTTAGTGGGATTCCCTGAAAGCTGAGCCACTTGAGGAATCTATTTCTTCAGAAAATACCTTTTGTGCTGCTGGGATATTTGGGGGATTCTATTTTCAATACCTGTGTTCTGGATCTAGTGGAGCAATGCTTTTATCACGACTATAAAATGGTTATGAGCCAATTCTTCATATGAAACAGTCAGTAACAGTGGGGCTTTTTTATGACAAACATGATGTCAGACAAAGGGCATCAGGACTTAGTCTTTGTACTACAATACAAAATAACAATACATAAACACCTTTGTGAAAGCAGCTTGAAACCCCATGTTTTCTATTAAAAAGTCATGTTCAATCTTCACTGTTGATAGAACAGAATAGCTAACACAGAGAACACTGTATATCAGAAAGGTCAATAGTTATTATGAGCTACAAATATATTTTTTTCCATCCTTCAGGCTGTTTAGCGCATATCACAGCATGAGCAGCTGTCTTCTTTAATGCTTTTAAAATTAGAATCCCAAAGAGGAAGAAAAAATTACATTTGCAATGATTGCTCTTTGCTTTTGTAAGTTTACTTTAATACACTATTTTATATACATGAATCTTCCATGCAGCCTAACCAAGGTTGCTAGTATCTACTGGATTGTTACATCAATGCATATAGAATCCTGACAAAAAAAAAATCACTTTGCACAAATTGTGTAACCTTGTTGAATAACCTGTCTAGAAAAGTACGTAGCTACTGTGCATAGGTTTAAACCAGGCAAGTGCAAACACAGACTGAGCTACTAATGGCAAACTGTTACTGGCTCAGCAACAATAAACAGAGGGGGCCACCTGACCTACCACTTTCTGTTCACACACTGAAAAGGGAAAAAAATAAAGGGTGGTACGACTGTGGCACCATTTGACCTCTTATGTTTTTCAAACTTGGCAAGTATCTGGGTTCATCTTTGCTAACAGTGAACAGCTACTTAACACTGCAAAGAGGTTTTCATTCTCTTCTTTGGATTTCAATCACATTGGCTCTATCAAACTGTTCCACTTTTCAAGTCTAAACTTTATCTGAATGCATATTGGTGTGACAAATCCAAAAAAGTACTCTATAAATATTCTGAAGCATGGAAGGCAAGAAAAGATTTTCTTTATAAAATAATTTTTAGCTAATTTAGAATGGTTCAAGGATAAGAACGCATGCAAGTCAGATTTACACACCATGTGTTGTCAAGGGAAAATATGTGTAATTGTCTAGAAGAATGCTTTCATCATATGTTTAATGTTTTGTTTACAGATAACTTCATCATTGGACAGTCAGTAGCAATAGGTATGGTGCTAAGCACCATGTTACAGCTTCAGAATTCAGAATATAGTCAAGTGACACTTTCTCTTACACTAAATGTAAGAAAACTTATTTTTGCATACTCAGAATCTACTTATCCCTGTCAAAACCAGGTTTAACTAACACTAGTATTTTTCAATAAAAAGAATAATGGAAAAAAAAAAAGAAAAAATATAGACTTTCTCATACTTTGCCAAACAAGTAGCACTTAAAAAAATCCCATAGATATAGCTATTACTTAAACATGAAAATACAACACTGTGCATCCAACAGTATTTCAGAATGCTGTTTACACTTCCGTCATCACAAGATTCTCTGTGCAATTGTCCCTTCTCATCTGTCACATTGACACTCCATGACCCAGTCCAGGATAAGATGAATCAGACAGGCTGTTAATCCCACAGCTTCTGAGGGATTTGCCAGCACAGCTGGGATAGCGGGTAGCTGATGCTGTTGGGACGTACTGCTTAGCTGGTAGTGCTTTCAGAAGCAGCCCTCACCTCCAACACCCACATTCCTGGCTGAAGAAAGGGTAAGAGACCCAACTGGCCAGGTTTCTCTACAGCTTTGTCCCTTATTAGAACTGCTGCCTTGTTCCTGTTACAGTATTTTCTCCTCAGGGCAGCATATTAAATTAAAATATGGCAACAATATTCCTAAGGTACACCACGGGAGTTCTTAAACAGGTAAGTTAGCACTTATAGATTTCTTTGCTTATGCAGAATTTATAAAAAAAGCTGAAAATAATGACAAGCCCTATGCCATTGAAATTCAAAAAGAGTTGAGAACAAGTATCTCCAAAAATGACAGACTTGAGGCTGCTGAAGAAAAAAACCCTAGGGGTAGTTTCTGTGGGCTGCAGCCATACATTATTCTTAGAAAGCTATTAATTCAAATTATTTAGGAAAAAAAAAAGTCAAGTGGACGGGACAACTTACTTTTATTATATTTTCTGCCTTTATCTATTTATTTTGCACTGTGGAATTAAGAAGGTTTTTGACAGACATAATCAGAATCTGTCATATAACACAGGAAACAGCATGTTAAAAAATCAGCCCACACTGCAGATATTTTGGCATATTTATCAGAAGTGAATAGTAAACACTTAATATACAGCATTCTAGGGTATTTTTTGACTTTATTTTAACAACGGGAACAATGACTTTTTTTTTCCCATAATGCCCCTTCAATTCAAGCACTGAACAAAACAAGGCCAGACCTATGATAATAGGAATAAGGTGATCCATAAAAATGATTCTTCCTTTTTTCTTCCTTCAGTGTTTGCAAATGGAGTAAATTAGAGAATGAGCTTTTAGGCACCAGTAGAACATGGTATGACTGGTGAAATTTCCGTGGTACAGTATTTTCTGAGTTTTTCTAAGTTAAAATTTTTCTACATTGTATCTTCACAATCCTGGAGCTTGAACTGTTTCTTTTTTCTCCAAGTCTGAAGATCACCCCATGGATTAGTAAATGATTGAGGATTGTCTCTTAAAAGACTCTTTTAAAAACTGTCAGAATCAACCCGAGACAAAGATTTATTATGAACTATTTAAAGGGCTTAATATATGTATCCCCAAAGAGCCCTTGGAGCAAACTAGAAAGGAAGAATGGAAAACTCAAAGAATGGGAAAAATCTCCAATGCCCCACTTTCTTCACACCATGATTATTGTTTACTCAAAGGATAAAATGCCTAACCTGTCACATGCAGTCATCAGAAGCTATATTATTGCTGATGTACAGTAAAAAAACCCAAAACAATGAGCCTTGACAGTAACATGCCTAAGAAAGGCAGCTGTAATTTGCTTTCTAACTTGTCCACTAACACACTAATGTGGATACATCTTGTAGAAAATGCTGATCTCCTGACCCAGATGGCAATCAAGCAACTGCCAGAGTGTTTGCTGTCATACAAGCTGTGACCATTACCTTAATTATATGTTACCACGTAACAAACCTTCCCTAATGAGCAACTTTTCTCCCACCCGTGTGCCAGCTAAGACTTCTGTCCTTGAAGAGCGTCACTGCAGATGATTTCAATTTGAAATCTGAAAAGCATATTCACATGCAGTACTTCCCATAGACAAAGATATGTATTACATAGAGATATGTAAAGGGAATTATAAAGAAATGTACAAATATAATTGGTAAACTTTAAATGAAGCTGGATATGACCTTTAACTATATGTTCACATAGTCATAAATATATCCATCTTTGCATATTTCTTTGTGTTTAGGAAAGTACCTAAAATACTTCCATAATAATATGTTTCACTTTGTGCCTAAGCCAGGAAAAGTACGTGAGTCATGGCTCAAGCACCCAAATGCTTGTTCTCCCTCTGTGGTACCAACTTCCAGCAGGTTACACTTCTAGTTCACTTCTAGTTCTTATATCCTTTTTTTCCTTCTATTGTCAGGTGTGAGGACATTCCCATTCAACTTACAGGACACCATAACCTTATGACCAAATAAAAGCTTCTCTCTCAGAAATTATCTATATTCTACCTCAGATGCAGTACTGGAAAAAGGGGGAAAGAGTGAGGCATAGGAATCTGGTTTTGGAATCTGTCTGGGTTATTATCTCTTCTTATGGGATAGTTTCAACATTTCAGTCCTTCATGCTAAATGCATATCTAACCTAAATAATTCAGTGGGAAGCATCTGCAGACTTCCCATCTGCTGTGTGTTTTACTTTAGTGATGAATGTCAGTGTCAAAACACTTAAAAATGCAGCTATTACATCAAAAGAAGATCAGGAGGAACATGAGAAGGACCTAAATAGAAATCAGAGCAGACAATTGAACAGCAGAGCAACAGATGAAATTTCATGCAAACAAGGGCAAGATGTAGCACACTTTTGAAGAAACAGAAGCTCTTCTATATTCAGGAGCTTTAAATAATTTTAACTAGGCAATAAAGGGAAATGGAAATATCTTGGTAAAAACACCTGCTCTATATGGAGACTGTTATAATTAAAGACTTAAATGAGATGTTAGAACACAATTAAAATAATTTAAAATTAATACAATTATAAAGAAAATATTACTATTCCATTATGTAACTTTATGGACCAGACTTGAAATTCAGTATTGTGTTTAGTTTTAGTCGTCTGTTACTAAAAAAGAGAATAACGGAAACAGAAAAACTTAAGTAGAAGGACATCTGAAGAGAGATTAATGGGTTTATAAATATTTAGCTTTGAGAGCAGATAAATGTGACAAAAGATATATAAAATAATGAACGATACATGAAAGACAGAATAAGAACAGGATATTTTCAATAAATTGGAGGGAAAACACATTTTGAACTGATAAACACAGAATTATTGAAATAAATAATTTTAGCCATACACGTAATCTATACAATGATCTATCTATCTATCTATCTATCTATCTATCTATCTATCTATCTATCTATCTATCTATCTACCTATCTATCGATCTACTTCAAAAGAAGGACTAAATATCTGTCTCTGAGGCTAACTAGAAAAACCATGCTATACTATGCATAATAAAATTTACATGAGATATCAAGTGTTCTAATTCAACTTATATGGCACCGTTACCCTACTGAAGATTTGACATGTGATTTGGAAGTATTTAGTACCAGCTACTCTAAATGATAAGATAGTGGGCTAGATAAATATTCAACATTCACTTACATGAGTTCCTGTGCTACTATGAAATTCCTCTTCCATATAAAGTTCTGAGCTCTGTAGCAGGGAATGTTTCTCTTGTTTACTCATCCCCTCTGGTTTCCAATTCTCCAGTAGTTTCTAAGTATTCAGTAGCATTGAAAAAAACATGAGTCCCTCCAGAAAGGATATGTAACTACATGGTCTTCTCTTTCCTTCATTTGCTGGTTTTGAAATGGAACATTATGACCTTTCTCTAGAAGTTATAAGCAGCAACATAAAGCTGATGTGCATTAAGGCTGGAGCAAATTCTGAAGCGAAGGAGAACTATGGTAAACCTTTTTTCAGTATTGAAAAATTTAAGAACTTTCAGCTGAAGTCATTACCGGTTCTTGAATGGACTTAGCATTCAGTGAACAGCTTGGTAAAGCTTTCACAGGTACATTAACCAGGAAACGAAGGTCAAAGAAGGTGAACTCCCATGACAAAGTACGCTGGAAAACTGGTAATAACAGATGAGGAGAAGGCTGAGGTAATCAACACTGTTTTTGTCCATCTTCAAGGACAACCTCACTTCCCACACCTCTTGAGTGGATGGACAGCAGGATGGAGACTAGGGGAGCAAAGTCCCTCCCATTGTAATTAAAGATCAGGTTCATGAACCTGAACATAGGTAAGGCTATTAGACACGATGAGACGCATTTCACAGTCCTGAGGAAACTGACTGATAGTTACCAAGCCATTCTTGATGAGATTTGAAGAGTCAAGGCAGTCAGGTGAAGTCCCAGTGACTGGAAAAAGGGAAATATTGCGCCCATCTGCAGAGGGTAGAAAGGAGGAACCTGGGAACTACTGCCCTGTCAGCTTCACCTCTGTGCCTGGGAAGCTGCTCCTAGAATCTGTGCTAAGGCACATAGAGGATGGGGAGATGGGTTGAGAGAGCCATCAGGGCTTCATCCAGGGCAAGCCCGGCCTGACCAACCCTGTGGCCTTCTGTGATGGGGTGACTCTGTCAGTGGACAGGGGAAGGGCTACAGATGTCACTTCCCTCAACTTCTGTAAAGCCTTTGACAAGCCTCCTCCTAATAGCATTCTCTCTAAATTGGAGGGTATGTTTAGATTAGATATGAGGAAGAAATTCTTTACAGTGAGAACAGTAAGAAATAGGTTGCACATCGAAGCTGTGGATGCCCCATCCCTGAAAGTGTTTCAGGCCAAGTTGGATGGGGCTGCGAACAACTTGGTGAAGTCAAAGGTGTCCCTGTCCGTGGCAGCGGGATTAGAACTAGATGATTTTTAAGGTCGCTTCCAATGCAGCCCATTCTCTGGTTCTGTGGTGATTTCTTCAGAATTGAGAAGTTCCATCCTCCTGCTGGCCTAAGATGTCTGCCTTTGCTGCATATGCATTTATATATTCAATGTGTTCTCTACATTTTCCCCTCTCTACTACTTACATGGGAAAAAACAGTCTGCAAAGCTTGCCCATTGCCATTATGGTATTCTTTTAGGAAGAATCTATGCTCAAATTGATTTCTTTAATCACTACAGATGATCTTTAAAGACAAAAGTTTGTTATTACGTATAAGAATTAAAGCTTTGTAGAGAATTAAGGCTTTGTAGAGAACAATAATTATAAGACCGTTTTCCAAGGAATTATAATAGAAACGTAGCATATTACATATTGCAAGGAGTTTTGCAGTCCGATTATACCCTACACATTAAAAATATTATTATAAGAATTTTAATTTATTTCTGGTACATTTAAAATGAACTATTATGAGGTAATTAGGGAAGACCATGCATCTTATATACAAATATAGTCTACAATACATGTATGTCTTGCTGCAAAAAACACAAATTGTAACAGTGAATTAACATGTTTTAATGAAATATTACATAAATTCTTATACACTGTAAAATATAACTTGTAATATGAAATTACTTTTCAAAGCCAAAAGGTGATATAAGACCAACAGTGATCCATGCTCTCTTTGTACTCACTTACTGCCTTAGTCACAACATATATCATTAAATGCCTCACTGTTCCATGGGAAAAGACTTTTCTAGGTCAAAAAAATTAATTTCAGAATTACTTTGATTAATTATCATTTATACCAAAATACAAAAGGAAAGTATTATCTTCAGAAAGGTCTTGTAAAAATATTTGGTTTTTTCCTACTTAGGCACTCAAGACACTCCGAGAAAATCCCAGCACAGTGCAAATAATGATTCCACATACAAAATGTTAGTAGCTGCTTAATATAATCAGGTGGTGGAATAATGATAATGATTACCTCATCATATTGGTAATTTTTGCATTCTGTTAGCAAATTTTGCTTTTGCTAACATGATGCAAAAGTTGTTAATATAATGAGTCTCATTGTATTAGCAACTTTCTATCACATTAACAAAGATTAAATTTGCTAATGTAATATGACAGTTACTAACGTAAGATTAGTGTAAACAGAGGCTTTGGTCTCTGTAGGCCTCCTAAAGGTAACGCTGAACATGTAAGCAATGCTCATTTGTTTTTCCTTTGCTAGCAATACCTTGAGTGCCCTAAGAGTCACATCCATCTGCAGTCCCTGAACGTGCTCCAGGAAGGTCCGCTTTATTGAACACTGGCAGCTGTGAGACAATGATCAACTTTTGATGTAAAATCATGAACCATAAAGTGACTTGTTAGAAGATAAGTGACTCACACAAATGGATCAGCTGATATTTATACAACATTGAGATGTGTTCATGAAAACTGACATTAGCAATATTGCTGATTCATTTATATAGGACCTCCCATGATGAGCATACTGATGCCTACAGAAATATTGAAGTTACAGCAAACATCCTTGGACTACATTGCTCTTGGGGGTCTCCCAAAAGAGACTTCACAAGTTATGAATTTATGGTATAAATGTCACATCATTAGTAAGCGACAAAGAGCCTGAATACAATGATCTTTTTACTTGTATAGAGCAATGTAAAAATGGCTGCACAACCCTTACACACCTGCATATATGACTTGGGAAGTAAGATCTGATAAGCCATGTATATAAAGGAAAATTAAGGGGCTTTAGCTGCGTCAATGATCCCTCGCTCCTGCTGTAACACATGCCACCATTCATGTTCCTGGGGTAATGCTTTGACTTCCTTGACCCAGACTTGAGGAGCCAAAGAGAAGCTGCGGCCCTTTGTGAGTACAGAAACATAGGTCCCTCTTCTCAGAGGAAGCCTAACCTTGCCTAAATGGTCTGATTTGAATGAGCATCTGAGTACCATGCTATGTTAAAGAAGAACTATGACAGATTGTTACTACATGAGAGCTTTAGAAGTGGAGCTTGCTCTCACCTTCTATTTTGAGACTTTAGGACAAGCCACCTACCAAATCTAGACACTATCATTCTTCTTATGTCCTGTCTCAGAGCAACCTAAAAAATGTAAGTGCTCATTCCTGAAGTCTACATGCATCCTGTGTTGGGATTTACCAGACTACAACATGTGGGAGCCAGAATGCAATCCTTGTTTGACAGAAGTGAAAATTAAATGCAACAGTTAGTCAACGCAAGTACTATTTACAGTAGCAAGCAGTTAAACACCACTAAAATATTCTGAGGAGAAAAATCAACTGTTTTTCTACAGTCTAGGGTGAAAAACCGTGCTATCAGAAAGGCAGTAGACACAAGTTTTCAGTGAATAACCTCAGTACAGCCTCACGCAAAGAATGGCAGCCATTTGATATATAGTCTCTCTTCCTTTCATAAAAAACACCAGTAAATTCAGCCCATATGATGGAGTAACAAAAGTTAACAGCAAGCAGGATTCCTGCAGAACAGAGCTGCTGAGCAAACTGGAAAGCCAGTAAGTAAACTTGAAAACTGTACAGATAAATAGAACGTATGCTCCAGATTTTCATCTGCTTAGTGCTTGATTCGATTTTATAGCTATTGAATCAGTTTTGTGGTCAAGCACTAAAAAGTTAGAAGTAGCACACGTGAGTCATGTGAGCTGCGAAGTCCTAGATCCAATGGCACAGCTGCAGGTACAACTACCAGCTATGGAAGTAAGGGAAGGGGCTGATGGGGGAGCTAGATATTTAAGAAGGTTCATCAATTGAATGCAAAGGGCCTTTTGGCATCAGAAGAAGTTAAAACTGGATTCACAGCTTTACATTAATATGTACATTTCTTTTACTATAAACAGCAGGCTGAACTAAAAAAAATAGTTTTGTGATAAATGATATTTCAGTTCATAGTACTAAAATATAAAAAGGAACAATCAGGAGTTTTCCACTTCTTTTCCTTCAGTTCTTGGAATGTGATTTCTGTGAACAATTGTTTAATTAGAAGACCATTTCTTTCAGTGACATGTAAAAAGTGAAGCCCTAACCACTTATTGTTATGAACAGTATGTGGTTTTTTCTTTGTTAGAGCAGTATTTCTGGAGCCGATTCATGACTGAATTCTAATATGGCAAACTGTATTCTGCTGATCTAAATTGCACTGGCACAGTTTTTTTCTTTCTTTTTTTTTTTTTTTTTTTTTTTAATGCAGAAATCCTATTCTATCTTGGCCAGTTTTATTTGACTCTGACAGTTCACAGCTGAGCAATTCAGAGGAATACACAGCTTCCTTAATTCACCCCACTTGACAAAAGCAGGACCTGATCCTGCAAGTCAGCTTTAAAATTACATTTGGAAGCTGTCATGGAAATCACGTGAGAGAAAAACTGGTTCTCACCATTTCAGAAAATTAGGCCACTTATTTAGGACATTAAAAAGAACTTAGGAGTTATGACTTGAGGCATGCATTTTATTTCTTTTCCAGTGTAGTCCCCTCACCTAGTTTATAGAAATTGATTCCTAATAATGTAATTATAATAAGCTAATCTGTCTTAAAAAGTTCCTTTAGAGACATATTTAATGATAAAACCCTTTATGCTGAATTGTATAAATGAGGATGGGCCTTTTTTCACAAAGCTTCCATAGTGCCAAAGATCTTTGGACTGATCTCAAGAAAATTTAGGTCATACAGGAATAACACCATGAAACAACAAAAGTCTTAATCAGGGCAGAAACCCTAATGTCAACTGGGGCAGGTGTTTGAGGAATCTATTGTATTCTCCTAAGGCACAGTGGCAGAGGGGGGCAAGGGACGTGAGAAATAGGAGAAACAAAGTAATTTGTGGACATTTTTTTCCACTGTGTGTTATGTATCACGTAATTGCAGCATGCATTGCGCACAATTTTACTCTGCTATTCCCAGGCTAAACTTAGCCTGTTTGTGTAATTTCCCAGTCCCATTGACAACCTCAAGCATATCCATGGATTAGTAGAGGATTGTGTGAGAGGAGACGGCCAGGTCTTTCTGGGCCAGTGCCACATACATCCCCTGACACTTGAGCCATAGGAGAATCCCTGACAGGGGCAGCAGTTCCAGGATTGATGTCATCTGCGGGCCAGCCACTAGAAGTCAGCAGTCACATACACTCTTACAAACAGCAAAAAACCCCAGACCAAAGCGTGCAGGATAAGCATTTTGCTAACTGCAACCTTGATACAGACTCCTGGATTCCTCTAGAGCACCTCAGAGGGCCAAGAGCTGCCCAAACACACACCCTCCTAAGCACGTGAAAGGGGCGTAGTCCCCAGACTTTGTACATAACAACTTCACTACAGCATATAGAGACGTGAGCACTGCTCTCGTACAGAGCTACGGAGCTGCCGTTCAAGCATCTCTCCTAGGTTCTCTGTGTCTGAAGTACCGTTTGTGGGGAGGAAAGACTGAATGGTGCATGGGCCTGTGTGATTGAACAGCTTCGGGAAAACGCAGAAACGACCATGAAAGCTGCTGGGTTGGATATGACCAAACAAAAGCCATAGTATTATCATTCTGTCCTTAGACAACACACTATTATTTTTAGTGTCATGTTCTGTATTACAATATTTGATAAAAGTAAATGCAAGAATTCACCAGTTGACTTGATTTCTGTCTTTGTCAGATTATTTTGTTCAGTTTCTGATGAAAACGTAAGACAAGTTTTGAAAAATTATTTTTGTGGATTCTGTTCTCAGCTTCTTTTCCCTTCCTATTGCCATGTCTAATGTATTTACCTATGGTTCAATCATTGATTTATGTCCACTGGGATGATAAGATACATATCCTGTAAGTGATACCAGCTTTTTTTGTAACAATATATACACAGAGATCAGATACTATGAATTGCATCTGTGAATAAAACCATTACAAATTTTTATTAATTATACCCTAAGGAAGATGTGTTCCACTTTTGAACTTCCTGAAAAAGGAAAAATATAAGAATTATTCTCTTTACTGATTTTTTTTTTTTTTTTTTCCTTCATTATGGAACAGCTGAAGAACACAGTATTGCTTTTACCATGCAGTTCTGAAAGTGCCAGTTGGGTGAAAACATATTTTTGGGTACTTAAAATAAAAATATGAAAAAGTTACAATAGCTTGCGTGGAAGCTCCTCGTATGTCCGCTTAACAAAAATAGCCTTTGAACTGCAAAGAAATTTAGTGATGATTACTGCTCACTGGAAAAATGATACAAAATGTTATTCATCTATTTCTTTTCCTGACCATGTGTTTATCTATCATTTTGCAGTTTTCAGCAGAGCAGATGTGCTATGACAGAAACAGCAGCTACAGTATTTGCTCCACATATAGAAACAACAAGCAAATGTGACTCATATCCTGGATTACATTAAACAAAATGGAAGAGTGACAAAAAAAATCTGTTAGTTTAACAACAGATTTTAATTGCAAACTAAATTGAAATTCATTTGTTTAAAAAAGTGTTTTCAAATGTTACCTCACAGATTTATACCGTAGCATTTGCCAAAAATGTTAATGTTGTGAGGTGAAATCCTGTTTCTAATGAGGTCACTAGAGCTTTGTCACTGCATCTAGGGGCAAGAGCCCATCTTGGTCAGTTTTTGGTTCCCCCAAAAAATTTTATGTACACCACACAAGCAAAAAGCTTTCACTTGTCTTAAAAAAAAAACAAAAACAAAAACAAAAACAAAAAACAAACAAACAAAAAAAACAAACCAAACCCCACAACCAAAAAAACACAAACAAACAAAAAAAAAAAAACAAAAACAAAAACAAACCCCAAAAAACCAAAAAACTTTAGGGCTGCGAATGATTAAATGCAATTAAGGATTTGTCCATAAAAATGTAATCAATAATTATCAGTGATTGGCTGCAGAGACCTGGACTTGAAATATGAGCTATTTGTCAGAGGGCAAACGCAAATGTCTAAAACACAAGCAGATTCTCTGCTCTTGACCTATTAAAACTTTGTTTGCTATTTTACTTGCTGGTGAACAAGTCATGCAGAAAGGTGTTGAGGAAATGAGCCAGCGTGTTCCCCAGGTGATATAAATGCTTTATCAAACTGATCCCTGCCTTGTTATGTAAACTATACCAGGTAGCGTTCATTTTAAACAGAGAGATAAACAGATCTAATATGCTTCAGGGCGTCATGCTTTATGCATGAACTGCTTTTTATTTTTATATTAAAGATTTTCCTGACACAACCCTTTGCAATGAAGGAAAGCTCCAATATAATGTCTTAACTACAACCACTGCAGCACCTGCAAGTTCAAAGTACTGAGACTGATATTCCCTGATCAGATAGTCCCATGTTAACCTATTTAATTAATTCTTAATAAACAATTAATTTTTTAGTGAAATACCTCTTCAAATGAGAAAGTCTCTCTCCAAAGATAAATGAAGTAATCCTCTGAGAAGGAATTTATAAATAACTTGGTCTGTCTATTTACAATATGAAGCTACCTACCCTTTGCTTTCACTTGTCTGATTTATCATTTGTTTTCTTATTTATTTTACTATTTTCAATCTGAAATGATATCAGACAGAACATTCTTAACCTTTTCAGGGGTAATATTCAGTTTCTTTTTATAGCAATGGGATTAAACTCTACTTTCAGTTTTCATTTGAGCAAATGCAGAATATCACCAAAGATTTCAGTTACTTAAGATTTAGGTCCATAAAAAAGACCAGGATTTAGTCAACCGTCTTCCATTTGAGATTTGCAAGATGAAAGTGAAAACATATATTCTCTCATTTTAAAAATGGGGCTACAGAATGTTACAAGGATCCACTTTGAGAATTGTGTATGCTTTTACCATAAAAATGATTTAAAAATTCCTTGGTGTTGGCTTCATATTCAATGTCATACTCCAAAATTTTAAGGATAATTATAGAACCCTATTTTCTTAGAACTGTATAAGGAGAAAAAGGAATAAAGTCTTACATGGATTTTCATATACACAGAATTTTTTTTTTTTATCCTACATAAAATAAGATTTGAAATACACTTTCCAATCTGGACACAGCCTTAACTATGGAGTCACTAGAGATACCATTGTTTTTTATCTGCTTCCGCAAACAGAATTGTATGAATGCATGTATGTACATACTAGTCCAGATATACATATGTGTATTCAAATGGCTTTTGCGTAGCCTCCTTATAAGTTTCCATTGACTAATGAATTAAAAATAGTTGGTCAAAATGGTTTATAGAGCACTATTTGTATTATACTCAGCACAACAGTTGTAATAACTCTCAGGCAGATAAGACTAGTGGGTTTAGTCTGCCTCAGTTCACATTTTCAAGGCTGAAAAAAATTCACTACCTGATAAAAGCCTTTGTTTTAGCAAGCACATATGCACAAAGATAGCACAAAAACCATAATTTGAATGCTGAAGGCATCTGAATAACAAGTTAAAACTGGATAATACAACAGTCTTCACTAACAGTGCGGTTTGTTCTTATTCATAATGTAATATTTACTTTTCTGGATACATGATGCCATACTTCCCTTTATTCGATCTGCAACTCAAAATAGAAAAACTAATGAAATTTAACTATCCATAAGTCTTTGTTGTGAAAGGACTGAATTATAACTTTTTAATTTAGTCAAGTAAAAAATTATTACAGTAGGACTCTAGGGCAGGAATGTGTTAATAAAATCATACTCTCTGCCTTTTCATTTAAAATAATCCCCTTGAGCTGATTAAATGAAATATCACTTGTTTAATAACTGACAGAACATTATTTTTAAGCAGAAATGTTTTGCATATCTTCCTATCCTGATTTTAATTCTAGGCACAAAGTAGGGAAGGCACTGACATCACACAAAGGGAGTAGAGTTTAGCACTTGGATATAGTTTGTCCTGTCATAGTGGCATCTATAATTTAGTGTGAAGCAGTGAGGTAGACAGAGCATTATCATTAGAAATCATCCAGAACAGGGATATAAAACACAGTCGCAATAACACTTGTCAGAAAGGTGACTACAGTCAAAACTAATATCCAAGAGTTTCAAGATAAATGCTGACACTGCAGCCATCTTACAAAGACTATTATTGCTCAAAAAAACCAACCCCAAAATGAAAAAAAAAACCAACAAAACCCAACTGTGAACCTTCCCCAGAGAAAACAAGTTAGAGGGAAGTTTGTATCAGGGGAGGCATAAACTTAGTAAGATTTATGGTAAATTAAGCTTTCTGGCTTAATGATTTTAAGCAAATTCTCCCTCCACCCTCTCCCCATTATCTGGAGCATTTTAGTGCAATACTCAAAACAGGTGAATAACTGTACTGCTTCCAGGTTCAATCCCTCTCTCTGCTGCCCACTTCCTCAGCCTTTTTGTTCCTCAAAACCCACTTGATTTTTTTAGTCTTATCTCTGTATTGGAATGCAGATGTGATTTTATAGTGTTTTACTACTGATTTTGTAACTGCAAAGCCACAAGGAATCTCCCAAATCGAAATTGTAGCCTTGAAATTTGGAGGCAAGCATAGTAACTTCATTGTGTTTGTTTCTTTGGCACTCATAATGCATATCCCTGTACACATACACAGATGCACAAGAACGCTGCTGCTTTAGTGCGCTGATTCATAGCACAACATCTTTGCAGGTGCACTGCAGGACAAAATACAGGTGTGGTGTACAAGGTGTTTCTCCTGCTACAGACAACCTGCCGTGATCAGAGACACAGAATGGACACAGTGGTGTGAGTGCCTCTGTGAGAGAGAGCTTGGCATTCCAGGTTAGATGAGTTCCAACAGTAGTTAACACTGATGAGAAACGGGAGAAAAATCTCCTAAAATCTATATAAATGCCCGCATATTTTAAAATTCTGGTCTGCTCTTGACTGCAGGGTTAGTGGCAATGAGTTCCACACATCCACACCACTTGACAAACATGCTTCCTTTTATCTGTTTTCTTGATCTTCCATATGAGTTTTACTAAATGGGTTTGTCCCCTTGTAAAAATATACCTAGGGTATTATAAGGAAAATTATTCCTGTCTTTTGCCTCTTTCCTCAGAAAGAAATATTCCTATACCTCAAATCATGTCTATAATTCATGTCTAAAGCCATTTCATACTTGTTATAGGATGTCACATGTATGTTAACTGAAATAGTACATATAAACCCATAGTACATATAAATTTTTAAAAGTAATTTTAGTACTGCTTTCCACAACATTTTTGTAGATCAGAAAAATGTCTTGCTCCTAGGTAATCATTGTTATCCTGCAGGCTTCTGCCTGCCATTTTACTCGAACACTGTGTATTTTTTAGCAATACCTGGGCATTTCACCTTTCATCCATATTTTTTTCTTTTGTAACATACCATCTGTACCTCACAAGTGTATCAGTTTGTTTGGATATCTTCTGTTTTGAAATCTCAGGTTTTGCATGCCATTGTTTTGTCTCTGTGAACAACTGTAAAACCTGAGTACCAGTTTAGACTACTAGAAAGAACATAAACTATCTTTAACACAAACTGTCTTTATTACATGCAGATACAGTAAACTGAGCAGTTCATTTCAAAATACTAATACATAGCATGCCTTTCCCCACCCCCCCCACACAACCCAAAATACTTTTCAGTCTTGCTCTTAGTTCTCCAAATTACCACCTTGCAGTTAACCGCATGGTCTTGACATAATCCTGTTGTCTTTACTGTGATGAATTTATGGTTTTTCTGCAAGATTGGATTTTCACAATAACCTCAGGAATTTCACCATTTAGAGTCATTACTACTTTTAGTAAGTTCACATCTGATGTCATTTTGTTGTCATTACTTAAATGAGTTTCATGATGAATTTATGGATTACTGGCTAATGAATCTAAGGATTATGGTTTCCCTGTATGGGCTATATTCAGCTCTTTCCTTTATTTGGGATATTCCAGTTTACTTGGAGTAGGGGCAATTTGTGATGTGAATAATTCTACCTACACCCTGATACTGAACAAAATTATATTTGAGGGGCTCAACTGTAACTATTTTTGAACCAATATGTTTTATAATATGAAAGATCAAGGTAGAAAACAGACCCACCATTTATGTGTGCCAAAACCTCAATTCCGATCACTCACTTCCCTTCTCCTGGCCAATGTGTCTAAATACGCACTACATGTGTCCCTGCCTGCTTAAGGGCTAATATTTCTACACATACACATCTAGAGAAAAAGCAATTTTGAAGATTTCATCCTGATATCAAGTTATCCCATAAAGATGTCACGATCAGTAAGATCTAACATTATCCATGATCTCCAGCTGGTGGTATTTTCTTTCAATAATGCCTGCTTCCATAAAATTTAAAATAAACATAGGGTATGTTTGAAATTATGTGGCTCAGAGCACAAACAATGAAGTGTGCAAAATATTTTTTGGATTTGTGATCACTGTTAGTAATCACAAAGACTTAACAAACATAAGGTGTTAAAACATGACTGCTTTATTTGCAGCACACACACTGTGCAGTGTAAGAATACTTAAAAGAGATATTGGTAGGAGACAATTACAAAAGTTTAAAAAATATATTTTTTCATTATGTGTAGGTATGAACCTGCATGTAGACTGTGCAGGAAAGCATAACTTCTGAGTTTGTTTCTGAGAAAACTCCCAGTTCAAAAGCAGGATAAGTTATAGATATCAAATGGGAGCTATGAAGCAAACATATACTGAATTTCTTTCCTAGCAAAAAGGAGTCTGGATTTACAGTAAATTTACTTTCCTTCATGGCTTGAAAACTGCATTACATACAAAAAAATTAAGTTAGATAGAGAGGAATAAATTTAATCAAAACACTGTTAGATAAAATAACCTAGATTTACGAGCCTGCAGTAGCTACTGCCAAAACAAAGCTGTTGTGATTTAACAAAGCCAACAACATTCCTTGTTTAAAAATCCAAAGGTAAAAACCTAACAAAACTTTACTAAATTATCTATAGTATTTAATGTCTCAAACTACTTTGTTGCAACGAATTTATCTAGTGGATTGTTGCAGACCACGTTCTTACTGTCTAAAGAACCCCGAAAAGGAGAAAACTTTACCATGGATTTGTAAGAGGTCATGAAGTTAAGGGCAGTACTCACCCCCCACTGCAACTGTATAAAATTTTGCAAAAGACTTGTACAACTTCTCTACAGAAGTGAGAAATTTGCATTTTTTATAATGGGACCATAATTTGGCTGCTCAGCTTCTACTGAATTTGGATTTTGGACCAAGAACAGCTGTTGCAAAATATCTGGGAAGATCTCAGAGTGGAAGAGATTTCATTTGGGCATTAGCATTGATAACTGTAAAAATAAGAATATATGAAATCAAAGATGCTACAGTTTCTCAATGTATCCTAAAATTATCATTGTTGAAAAAAACCCCACATTCCAGACCAATTTGATCTGTTTCTTGTGGTGTATAGAATAAATACCAAAGTACCTTGGGTGATTTAAGTATTAAAAGAGAGAGAGCTGTGATAATCAATTCCTTTTGTTTTTTCTTTCTTTTGCCTTTATCTTGAACACAGAAAATATATCATAGTAACTATATTTCTCAGAACTTTAGTCATTTACTTTCAATAGACTCAGTAACACTGTTTAAACCTTGAAAGCTAATAAACATGGATTTGTAGAATTAAAAATATTGAACAACTGGAGAAATAGCTACTTACAAAATTAAAGTTTTATAGCCCAAAGCTGAAGACTGTGTTCCATGGTTTAAATATTTCATATCTGATGTTTTCAGACTCTACTACAGTGTGAAGGCTGATTTCAACTTTTCAGTACAATCCAACTTTTTGAGTTTTTACTAAAAGACTATCCCATGTCTACCTACAGTCTTTGAGTTTATTAACACAAGCTTTCTGTATGTCATACATTAAAGGAAGCTTGAACTTGAAAATACTCTGCTCTGATATTACAGCATAAAGTCAGCAGAAGTTACTGCCTAATGGATAGTAACTGACTATCCAATTGTTTCTGACTATGCTTTGTATTGATATTCAAGGTAGGAGTCAGTCTTTACAACTGCAAGCCAAGATGACAGTGTTGGGGTTTTTTTGTTTGTTTGTTTGTTTGGTTTGTTTTGTTTTTGTTTCTGTTCAATTAAGGCCAATGTACTTTGCTGGGGCTATCAAAAGTAGCAATTATGAGGACATCTATGACCAGGAGCAGTTTCTATTAAAATGCATCAACTGATTAGGCTGCAGCAGTAATTGGAGAGAAATAAGTTCACAAGTGAAACTTGTTTAAATTAACACATTGTTTTGGTGTTATGGGTGGATTTAAGTGTCCTAACTTCATAATTAGACCTGGTGATTTCAAAAGGTCTTTGGCAAAATCCAAAACTAACTCCACACATTTTAAACGTATTGCTATACTTATTTATACCAATTAATTATCAAGGCTATTGTGTTTTCATTGATATCAAAAGGACTACTGGTTGAGTAAGATGTTGGATAAATGCAGGTTAATAAAACCATACAAGACAAAAATGCACAGTATGTGTTAAAGAGAGGCAAGAGTATTACTGCATGCCTATATACATTGCATCTAGAATCACAGACTATTAAAACACAAGCATATTAGAATACAAGGATATCAGTCCCATCAGTGAAGATAAAATGAACCCAAGAAACTTGCACACAAGTACTTTCATAAGTAGTTGAGAAATGGTGACTCAAAATCCATGACTATTAACTGTAAGACTGCAATACTGTAGGGAACTCTCCTGCTCTGGCAGAGGGATAGATAAGTTGACCTAATGGCTCTTTTCCATTTCTAATTTCTCTGATTCTATTAAGTCTTGGTATTTTCAGAAGAATTCAACTGCTTTCCAGGGCCTCTGAGACATGAGAATGTAGGCAATTCCTTCCTGTAAATAACACTACTTTTCAAACAGTAAAAATGGAGACTAGGAGGGGACATTAAGCCCATTTTAATAAATTCTAAACTTGGGCACATCAGAAACTCTTTTTTTTCACCTATACTTTTCCTACAGGAGTTTAATTAAGATTGACAAAGCACTAACTTTAAATCAGAAAGGAGATCCTTAGATCCATTTTGTTGTCAAATATGCTTTCCCTGCAAATGGCAAGAGTAACACATATCATTTCACTGATAATGTTTTAATATCCTGCATTGAATAAAACTTTTTTTTTTTAATCAAGTTGCAATGGTAGCACTAAACTACACAAGGGGCTTGGGGGTTGCAGATGGCTGCATTACTCTAAATGTTCAAGCTTGACTGACCCATTTCATCAGCACTGTCAGAGCCTTGCACTGATACATGTTGACAACATTTAATCTTAAAAAATTGAAAGAAATGAATTAATATGCAAATTTCATCAGCTTTGTAATAAAAATGTCCTTGAAAAAAAACAGAGAACATGACCCCCAAGGAATAGTGTGAATTATCCCAGCTCAATTCTTTAAGTTAGTCAGAGGTATGTGGGTCCGCAAGGAAATCAGCGCAGATTTGACTTGGAAATAATTATGATGAAGAACAAAACACAAGCAGGTTGAATAAATGTAACAACTTGGGAAAAAGTCTTAGTCCTGTTTGTTATTCACTTTGAATTAACAGGATTAGGTTTGGTTTTTTGAAAATAAAGGAACACCACCATGTAATTTTAACACCTAAGAAATGTGAAAACAATTTTTTCTTGCAATCAATTTTAGCAGGTATTAGAAACAGCTCTTGGAAAACCACTTTTTTTTTTCAGTACAGTATAGCTTTTGGTACTGAGTAACTTCTGTCTGTGTGTGCAAGTTGGGTAAATACTGCCATTCCTTCAAATGGAGAAGAGGCATCTGTGTGCAAATCAGCAAGATGAATGGAAGTTTTCAGGGACATAGATACCGAAAAGATAGGAAACAACCATCTCTAGAAAGGAGCAAAAATTCAGGTGTTTCTTTTAATGAGATAAATGCTTGAATTACTAAACAAGTATTTTTCATTTTGCAAGCTGGCATATATAATTTAGAATTACAAAACAGCTGACTGCAACAAGCAAACTTTTCATTTTAATTGTCACTATTTAAAGCAGACTTCAAATTTTGAAAAGATTTCACAAGCATGAATGAATAGGAAATAGCTTCTTCTTAACTCTAGTGACTTGAATTCAGGTGTGTAGAAATTGAATTCTGAATCACCAACGTTTAGTTCAGTGAAGTCACGCAAAGAAGTCAGCAGGTTTCTAGATAACATTTAAATGGTCAATTTGTAGTAAGGTACCTGGCAGGCCCTTATTTCATACTTCCAGTGTCAGTCATACTATTTCCATAGGAGTAAAAAAACCTACAGCCAGTGCCCTGCTCAGCTCCTCTGTCAGGCAATCACATTGTAGTTTTCTCATTTTCTTTTTGTTTGGGGTAGAGAAGTTTTTGAACCTAAGGTTTGCAGGAATTGACTCACTGCTGTAGTTATACTCCTTGGAAAAGAGGTAGTCCAGGTCAACGTGTTTTAACAGTATGTTTTCAAAATCAAAATTCTGCTACACATGAGCAACTTCCAGCCTGGAAAACTCAACATGATCTTTCAGAGACTCTAAAGTATGTTGACTGATTTTATACTTCCATGCAAGACAGACATACTAAAATACAGACTATGATCAACCAAATGAATCTATCATGTCAGCTTTTGTGGTTTTCTACAAAACCATTTTAAGTTTCTTCTTTCTCTTCTAATCTACAATCAGTAAAATCCTACTTTTATAGTGCCCTTTGCACCTGTGTGCATAAAATGAATAACCTTGCAGTTTAATTATGCAGTATCTATCAATTTTGAAATGATATAAAGTTGCAGATAGAAAAAGAATAAAACCTCTTTAAGAATCCAAAATTAATATATGTCAAACTCAGGCTAAATCTTAATCTTCTTGCAACATTTCTCTAAAATAGATGTTCTTTTATCACCTGGCATATCAAGACCCACTGGAAAAAAAAAAAAAAAAGGCATTTGGTTAACATGCTGTGGAACAGCACTCTCTTTTCCACCTCACTTCAGGCTATTCTTGAAAGATCTGAACAGTTGTATAATAATGAAAAATGTGCAATACTTGTGGGGCATTGCTTGTGCACACATACCTCCGCCCACGCATTCATCATTCTGCAGGTATTGTCAGTGAAAGTTTAATTGCATAAACACTCTGTAACTGTCCTGTCATATTTCTTGTCAGTCTGGATTCCCTCTCCGGGCTCACTATCTCACAAAACTATAATTGAATTGCTACCAAATCACAAGAGGGCCCCAAAAAAATAAAATCTTTATGAATAGAATTTGTTTCCTATCAGCAGATTTGACAAATTGTGGCAGAGGAAGGGCCTTAGCGATAATTTCTGAGTTTATTCTAAATCCAGTT
This sequence comes from Hirundo rustica, assembly GCF_015227805.2. Classification (NCBI taxonomy): domain Eukaryota; kingdom Metazoa; phylum Chordata; class Aves; order Passeriformes; family Hirundinidae; genus Hirundo; species Hirundo rustica. The sequence continues at coordinate 26,183,120 of NC_053455.1, forward strand.
ATTTGCTGTTTGCTCTTATCTGTTCTTTAGAATTTTAAAGCCCCAGTGAGAAAGAATCCCAAACAGCTCAACCGTAGTATTTTTCCAGGTCCTGAAGAGACCAGTGGTAAAAATACTAAAATACAATAAAATGCAATGCTGCCTTAGCCTGGCTGTGGCTAAATATTGCTTAAACAAAAGATAATCTTAATTAATTCTGAAATACAGTGAATATCAGCCAGCAATATCTCTCATATCCCCTCACAGTCACTTTACTTACTTATTCAGATCAAATGGCAAATATATATTCTGCAAAATATCTTGCTTTTAATGCGTAATCTATGTCCATGTTACTAATTTTTTCCTGTGTAATACTTCCCTATACATTTGATTCCTGAGCAGATAATGAATGTAATGACCAAATAAACTTAACACAAAGGTGTCACACATACTTTGTTAGTGTACTGTGAAACTGGAATGCAAATTATAATATAACTTATGCTAATATTTTCAGAAAAATGCATCCCATTAGGCTAGAAGTTGCTCATTTTAAGTTGAAGTTGATATTTTTCTGATATGCATTCTGATTTTATTCTAAGCGAGTCCTAGTAAATGGCAGAAAATTATAACTCTAGCAGAAACCTGAAAACATTGTTCATTCCACTTTAAAATTTTATTAGCAGCAGGTGCATTAGAAACATATCCTAATGAATAACTTTTAAATGGGACAGAACTTCAGCAGGATTGACAACTGTCTGATTGTTTATGTTTTTTAAATGTGCTTATCAAAATCACATAGGATTGATGGGTGTTTTTAGGTGAAGTTATGTTTTAGCAAGAGACTTAATTTAGGACTAAGGTTAAGGCTGAGGATAAATGAGTGCATTAGATGATTAAAGAACATTTGTCTTGTTGGACACTTTAGTAATTTGTTTATGACACTTTCAAAACAAGCTGTAAAAGAAGAACAAAAAGCTCGGGTTTTAGTCAGTCTCTCTCAAACACAAGCCCTGAACTAAAATCAATTGCTTTTATGCAGAATTAAAAAATGCATCAGCTTATTAAAACTGTGGTTCCAGGATACATGGTTAAAGCACATGTGATGAAAGTATTTAAGATTTTTTTTTTTTTTTTTTTTTTTCTGGTTGAAATCTCTGACAATGTTTATTCTCAGTTGAAGAGGAATGGAGTTGCAGAGTGGCAGAATAAGATTTCTTACCTCTTTGAAAAAAATCATATTAAAGATTATTTTACCTTGCTTTTACAGTGGTTTTTTTTTTTTTTTTTTTTTTTTTTTTTTTTAATAGTACTAGAATTATTTCAAATTTCTTTATAGGACATAAAGTGTTACTATAAGAAATGGATGCCTTGGGAGAAATACAATAGGAAACCTGAAACTAAACCCTTTGATCTTTTGTGCATAAGTCGCTGATTAAAATTTGATTTAGGTAAGCAGTTAATTAGTATTATCATTTGGTGTCTTATTTGGACTGGACTGGGGGACTAACACTTCCCATGCCAAAAAAAGTCCATGAAAATGGACTCTAATTGGCAATACTGCATATATTCACAGGAAAACACCTGGAGTTTGGGCAGGGCCTGGACTGTGACCTGTCTTCCCACCCCTACAGAAACTCACGGGAGAGCAAGGCTGGAGAACAGCAATGCAACAGCATGGGAAAGACTACACTGCTGGTGCCCATGCCGTACATGTTCTGTGGATAAACAAACAATTTCATTCCCCAGGGCAGTCTCCATCTGGCACCTATCATCAGAATGAAATTCACTTAAAAAAAGGAAAAAAAGGAAGCTCTGTTATGATGAGAGCAGAACTACATCTTTTCATTCAATGTTCTACAAAACCTTGAAGGGTAATGTGCTTTGATAAGATACAGTGAAGGAAATAATTAATCCTAATCACCTAGGCTGAACTAGATTAGTACTGCATTTCAGTCCGGCCACGTTATCACCCAATGAACGCCCAGTCCTGGAAGGGAGTAGCCAGCGTGAGGCTCTCCAGGAGCATTCCCACAGACAGTTTACGGGTCTGTGCAACGGCCTGACTATAAAAAGCCTCATCTTTGTGACGGGCGTCGATGAGGCTCACCATCCCCATTGCAGGTGGCACTGCTGGGCCCCTGGGCTGCCCCTCCCTGTGCTGGGCACTGCGCAGCGCGGCACACGCGGCTCTCTGATGGCTGACCTCCTGCCGCCAGCGGGTGACCGATTCAGACGCCAAACATCAGGACTCAGTGCCACAGAGCACTCAGGGAGCAAACAAGCAAATGGATTTTTTAGTTGCCCTGCAGCTAGTTGGGCAATTTAGCCTGGTAAAAAAAGGTAAAATATAATAAAGTCAGAGAGACAACATACCCACTTTACCTGGTGATAAACAAATAGAGATGGTAAAGTAGATGATTTATTCAGAGTGGTCATATCCTATTCATAACTGAAAACCAAGGAGTATCTGGGACAAACTGCCTGGGAAAAGCTTCAAGAACTGGAAGCAACAAACCCTTCGCACAGAAGCAATATTTTCAGGCTTTTCCCAGTGTGACCATGAGTAAAATTGTACACTGGAGGCAGACATTCCTTTTGGCCAGTTCTGCCTTTTGTGATCTCTGCCCCCCACAGAGCTGAATCGATACCAAGTAATATCATCCTTTGTATCTCTGCTGTTTTGTGTATATAAAGAAGATAGAATTGTGTAATTTTGACAAGAACAAGGTTTTAGTCTGTAGTATGATGAATTAAACATAACTGACTTACAACAAGCCAAGAGCTTTAAGCAGTCAAGCCTGCTCGAAATCTCAGATTATTAAGCATTGGTACAGTTCTACTCTGAAAAGAAATAGCCTATCCAGCTCCATATAGAAGTATAATATTTGAAAAACAAGTTAATATCAACATAGATTAGGTTCTGTCTAAGACCGTAGTGCCATTTTATTTTAGAGAGGAAGACAAAAAAAAAAAATCTTAAAATTGTTTGTTTAAATATAACATTTTCTGGGTTTATAGCTCTAAATTTAAAATGCAAAATAAACAAAATGCATATATCATAAAATAAATACTAATAAATAATTATATTATTTATTATAAAAATTATAAAAATAATTAAAAATAATAATAAAAAAGAAATAACTTTGTGATCTACACTTTACCCAGAGTGGGTATCAACAAATCTGCCAAATAAAATAAAATCCCTACAGTTAAAAAACAGATCTAATAAATATGGTTAATGACAATTACGTGGAAAGAGACACAATTTCAGAGCGATATTTAGAAGGAAGAAATAGGAAGTTGGAAGGACAAGATGACTGGTGGAGGCAAGAGTAAATGAGATATGAATTTTTAACAACAAGATGGGGGAAAAAACAATGAATTTAAGTCTACATAGGTTAATATAATGACAGAGTAAAATTATTCTTCTGTTTGAAAAAATGTGGCATTCATATGAAACTAAGAGACAAAACTGAATGAGCTGAGAGAACAGCACAAAGTAAAAACTATGGAAAATTTCAGAACAAAGCACTTGTGAGGGAAGTATGAAATGAACATTATGGTGTGTGCAAAAATGTATGGAATATACTTTAAATGAACACATAGACTGAATATCACAAGTAACTGTGAGAAGATGGAAGCGCAATTACTCTGATTTTTCCAAACTCAGCTGTATGACCGCGAACAATCCCACATAAGACTATGGATATTCAGGAAGATCAGTTAGTCTTATTTCTCACAACCCTCCAGCTGACATAGGAACGTACTCCACTGGAACTGCCACACACACATGATCAATGAAACAAAAATCTTGACCTCAGAGCTCAAATCAAATAGATCTGAAAAACACAGCTGGGGAAATCAATACAGGCAAGTAGACACTCTCCAGCCTACTTTGCCTATGTGCTTCTCCTTGTTGAGGGAGGGAAGGAGTGCAGTAGAAAGTCCATGCAGTCTCCAATCCTCCTGACATATTTTTAGTTTCTCCTTGCCTGTTCCCAATGAGCTTACAAACCACACGAACTACTGGTCTGTCCAGAGTGCAACAGAGATTCTACTGGTCAGTCTTCTTGGAGTTATGGAAAAGTCAATAGAATTTCTGCTTGAAAATAATTCTGATAAACACAAATATTTGTTTATCACTGTATATGAGGATCAAACGAGAGCAAAGGTAGATTATTCTCCTGTTTATACTGATTTGGAATTTCATAGTGTACTAAATACACTTGCCTAATTCTGTGATACAAGAAATCCACTTCCAATAGGTGATTTTACACCCTATCGTGTACGTCAGGTTTCTGTCTAGTGAACCTGCTCTATGGCCTAGTTTTGTAAGAGACACATTTCATCTTCAATCCGGCAGATAACAGTTCCAAGTTGGATTTTTCTCTATTTACTCTGTATAAACATGGAAATGAATTATATGATTACTTGACATACATTAAACATAAATTCTACATTTAACTTCCATTTATTAATTGTGACTAAGGACAACAGAGGTTCCCCTTGTCTAGAAAGCCGTAATATTGCAAATTTTGGTAGAAGGAAGATGCACTTATTCTAAAAACCAATTTCTATTTTAGAACAAAATGTTACAAGTTCATCCTGAAGGTTTAACCATGGCAGAGGAACTTAGAAGAGTATAAACCTATAGCCAAATTTAGTTATGTGGTAAACAGAGGAAGCTGAGCCATGATTATTATAATTAGGAAAAATCTATCCTCTAGCAATGACAGTTACACATCCCAGGTTAATGGGCAGAAGAAATGACAATGTCCTTAGGAAGATCCAAATCCAGACATCTTAACCTCACCAGGATATGATTACAGAATACATAAAATTGCCCTGCAGCTGAAGATTTGTATTTATATTGCTGGCATCACTATTGTACCTTTTAAAGCTAGAAATCAAGCAAGTTTTAACATTAGCATGCATACAGGTCACCCTGATATTATTCTGCTACATAATGATTCCAGAAATCTCTGAAAGATTAATGATGATCACATAATTCCAGAAAGTCAGCACTATATATGTAGAAATATATTGGTAATAAAAACCAGTCACTGTTGTGCCTTTCCCCAGTTGGGGATCTCTCACTTTTCTTTGATTTCTAAAGGCTTCAGATCAATAACTGGAGTGACATTATTAACAGCTCCCTCAACACCTTGGCCAGCACTAATATTAAATCCATTATACCTTCTGTTTGACATTTGCAGTACAGCAGAAAGTGCTGTAGATACAGTGAAGCTGCCTTGGGAATGGGGTTGGATGCAGGGTTAGTGAGATGGCTTCCCTGGCCTGACTCTTAAATTCATCTCATTGATAGAAAACTTCAGCTGTTCAGAAAACTACACTAGGCAGTAAATAATTCACCTGTCAAAGTGGATAAAAAAATAACCCAACAACTTTCATGCAGCTTTTGAAATACATTACCAAAGGGTCTTCAAAAAATATTTGACATTCCTTATTGTCATCACGTTTACAGAATTTAATAGGTATCACAACACACATCACAGTGTTTCCAAATGTACGCTTTACTAGTGAATGATGCTGGAAACAGACAGTTCTTTGGTTTGTAGTTTTAACTTTCGCAGTAAGTTTTTAAAGGCATTTATTGTACATTCTAGGCACCATGCAATAACATAGCTCAATCAACCTGAGAAAAATTGTCAGACAAATTAACTGGTAATTCTCAGGGTGTTTACCCTGGCATATCTTATATCTGTATTTAATTCCTCAGCATGCCCACTCACTGTGGCATTCCCTGGACTCCAGCTCTGGTGCTCTGGCTGAGCTTCATTCTGGGAAGAGCATGACATGGGAAGCTGTATCTAGGATATCCTTAAGTTCCTATTGGTGAGTACTTCAGGGCAGCTAAGAGTAGATCACAGAACAGTGATGTTTTAACAGGACTCCCCTCTTGGCTGTTCCTCTATCTAACACCAGGAAATGCGAACCTGAGCTGTTCAGGGATGGCTGTTCTAGGAGTTTGGAAATCAGTCAGAAAGAAGTTGAAAATTCTACTATTAGACTATCATTGCTGGTACACAAGAATGGATAGAAAGTCTACGTAGTGGCTATGGGCTCAGGTTCATCCTGACACTACAATTCCACAGCCTTTACTGTAACCGGTTCTCCTAACTACACTTCCAGTATCTGTCCAACTAAAAGCTGCAGAGAAGGAAATGGTAAACAGATGAAAACACAAATGTAAGGAGCAGAAGATGGTGACACTAGGTGGGCAGAAGGGAAACCCATCAAAATATTCTTTGACCTCATGGAAGATTCTCGCACAGAGTTTAGGAAAGAACTTTGCTTAATAGAAGAAAATAATGCAAGAGGATCAACATGTTATGTAGCATATTATCAAGTACTGTGACTCCACAAGAAGTGAAGCTCTTGTGACAGCACTTGAAACCTGCTGTCATAGGAGGCAGCCATCCCTGTGATGGGACTAAGGCTATCACAGAGCAAGGCTGCAGCTTCATGTCCCTTTGGCATAATATGGGCTTGCCCTCCCTGCTGCTTTTACAAACAGGGGACTCTGACACAAAAAACTCTGAAGATTTCTGCTGAGATGATTTCCAAGATGTCTGCTTGCTACATCTCTGCCCTCTTTCTGTCTAGGGTTGCCAAGCATGGTGTGTCTGCTTCTCAGCAGCTGCTATTCACGGCTCAGATTAGCCACTAGTAAAACCACCACTGATTTTGGCTTATATTAATATCCTGGCTGTGAATGTTACAGCTGACAAGTGACAGTGCCATGCTCTTTCCTCCCATTTAGTGGCACTAATCTGTGGCAGAGGTCACAGTGCGCAAGCAGGGCAGTAATCTCCTAGGTGTCTTTAACAAACTCTAGAATCACAGTCCTAATAAACCATTCTGGTCTGAAAGAGTGATCAAAGAAAAAAAATTAAAACAATAATTGATGTGGATGTCTCCAAGGTTCTGGGCCCTATGCTGCTCTTTTGGTTTTTATTACACGTACTTACAATAAACCCTTTCCCTGTTAAAAGGACTACTACAACATGTAGAGGAGTGCATTTTATAGACATGGACAACTCTGAGCAATAATAGCTGTCTCCATTTGATCATTTTGGATATTTTCCCAGATTTGAGGTGGATTTTGCGGCAGGGGAGAGATCTATGCTGCTCTAGCACTTCTGCTCGGAATACCCAAACCAACAAATCTGAAACTTGCTTGGGTGTGTCAACAGGTGCTACAGTCTCAGGAGGTGCCTGGCATGTAGGCAGCACATGAAGATTCAGCAAGAGTCAAAAACCCACAACCTTCCAGTAACTCCCGCCACAAAGTGGACTGCTTATATTCTATTACTTGAATAGGTTATATAAATAATGAGAAAATACTCAAAAGAAAGATTCCATTTCTGCATGCATCTGCTGATGGCCACTGAGAATGCAAAATGAGTGAAACCAGAACGCTCTTACCTTAACTGAAGATGGATGGGGCATTAAAGCTTTATAAGAAATATTTCCCACAGCCTAACTCAGTTTGAGGGCAGGACTACAAGGAAGTTCAGCGAGGTGTCAATGTAATTTTATGTTTTTAATTTCCTTGGTTTTGAAATTGCCCAAAGAAACAATTTAATTGCTATGCATGCTACAGTTTGGATAATTCCAACTGGGCTTTAAAAACACATTTTACTGAAATGGAGTGGCTCTCTACATTTTACTTGTAGTGTTTTGACTGGTAACAGCATCATTTTATTTGCCATTTACTCACTCTTTTTATAGGCTCTTACTATTTTTGTCATTTTAATAGGAAAAAGATTTTAAAAGTGAAAATTTAGAAGCCTAAAATTAACAAAGTATTACTAAGATTCCATAATCATGCTTTAGTTCTGCCTCTATGGGCAGCTATCCTTGTGTGTGATATCAATCCAAGCATAGAAAATGCCATTACCAAAAATATGTTCTGCTAAGACCTGAGAAAATACAGTTGCAGTGACAGACCTTTCAGGTGTTAAATCTCATCCTCTCCAAGTACAGGTACTCAGCTCTACCACGACTTGTCCCAAGAAAATCTTCTAGTCTTTTTAGTATTGCTTACTCCTTCTGATTATCTGAAAAGTACCTCTTCTACTAAGTAGCAACTCAGAAAAAAAGTGTAAATTTTCTCCACATCTGAGCAATTTTGCTTAATAGAGCAATTCTTTAACTTCTCATGTCTAACTGGTGTGAAAAATCACAGAGATAATATCCAAAGAGAATTTGGATAACACGTTTGAGGAGACCTTTTAAGGGAGTGGATTTGCAACCTTTACCATACTTCCAGTTCCCTGCTAGAATAACTAATGCTCTTTTCAACTGAGATTTTAAGTGAAATTCTATAGACTGTACTTCAGGCACCCCATGGGTTAACTTGCTATTGTAGTTATTCTTTGACCAAAGTTCTGTCTGATATATTTTGCTAAGTTGTCTAAATCCTGCTGTAGTATTGATTTCTCCCTTTAAAAGCTCTCACCCATTCAGTAAGCTCCAAGGACCCTTTGTCCCAGCTCAATTCACTCTA